>NW_027361702.1:11807500-13265000 GCF_039654945.1 Dendrobates tinctorius
TTATAGATTCTAGCCTCTTGCTGGTGTCCTTGAAGTGGGTCATGAGGAGATCGCATGTAGTGATGCCCAAATATTTGAACAGGCACAGTCACATGAAGGCGACGGTGGGAAAGTGTCACAAGAGGTGGACGATGATGAGACACAATTGCCAGAAAGTCAGGAGGAGGACCAGGGTGCAGAAGTGGAGGACAAGATATGGGATGATATAGTAACTGACCAAAGCTGGCAGGAGGACATGCAGAGTGAGGACAGCACACAGGGGGAGGGATGCATAGCACCCCAACAGGCTGGAAGAAGCAGTGTGGTGACCGCAGACAGAAGGCTGGCAACTGTTCCCCGTAACACCAACACGATGGAAGTTGCCAGTCCAACTGTAAGGTCTGATTGTGTTTTAAAGACTCTGCCAGTAACCCCAAAAAAAGGCCATTTGCACCACCAGACAGGCCGGCATCAGCAGGGGTAGCAAAACTACTAGCCTCACCACCAGCATGATCAGGCACATGGCAGCAAAGGACCTTTACTTTGTGGGCTGAACCCCAGGGTCCACAAACAGTGTCTGTAGGTGACACCACTGCTTCTTCTATTGTGCGTGCAAGCCAATCCCCTGTCCATGGTGCATGCGAAGATGCCTCCTGCTCTGCACCTGTCGATGCGTACACTCAACTAGCACCAACATCAAGCACGTCCACGTCCTTGTCTCAGCGCAGCATTCAGTTGTCCATACCCCAATCCTTGGATCGTAAGCGCAAATGCGCAGCCAACGCGCCACAGGCCACACTACTAAATTCACACATTTCGCTACTGCTTGCACTCGAAATGTTGCTTTTTAGGCTCAAGGAGATGGAAGCTTTCCTCAACCTGATGGTGGCGGCTGTCCCTCGGTACTCGGTCCCCAGCCACCACTATTTCTCCCGTTGTGCCTTCCCTGAATTACACAAGCACGTGTCCCACAACATTAGCCGTGCCCTCAACAATGCAGTTACTGAGATAGTCCACCTAACCATGGACACATGGACAAGTGCTTGTGGGCAGGGACAGTACATCTTGCTGACGGCACACTGGATTAACATACTGGAAGCTGGGACCTAGTCAGACCTTGGGATGGAACACGTCCTCCCGACACCAATGATTGCGGGCCGTACGTCAATCAGGGTTGCCCCCACAGTCTACAGCTCCTGCACTCCATCCTCTTCCTCTTCAGCCTTCATCTCCGAAATGACCACATCAGTCACAAGCTGGAAGCAATGAATCACTGCCTCAGCCAAGTGGCAACAGGCTGTGCTGAAGCTAATTTGCTTAGGTGACAAACTGCACAATGCTGAAGAGTTGTGGACATCTCTGAAAAAGCAGGCAGATCTGTGGCTGACACCGCTGAACCTACAGCCAGGCATGATCGTGTGTGACAATGGCCGAAACTGGGTGGCGGCTCTGAGGCAAGGCGAGCACACACACGTACCATGCCTGGTCCATGTGCTTAACCTCATTCAACGGTTTCTCAAAACCTACTTGGAGCTACTGGATCTGCTTGTCAATGTACGCTGCCTGTGTGCCTATTTTAGAAATTCAGCTACAGCTTTCAACGCCCTTCAGCAGCGCTTGCAGGTTCCAGCTCACCCGACTGTTGTGTGATGTCCCCACACATTGGAACTCTACACTGCAGATGTTGGAAAGGATTTGTGAGCAGAAGAGGGCAGTTGCTGACTGCCAGCATCAACAAGGCCGTCAGTATTCATTTCAGACTCCACACATAAGACCTCAGGAGTGGACATAAATGTCAGACATATGTACCATTCTCCAAAACTTTGAGGACTCCACCAAGATGGTGAGCGGCGATGGCACCATAATTAGTATCACCATCCCACTTCTCTGACTTCTGAAACACTCGGTGCTCACAATCAAAGAGGATGCATTGCAGGCGGAGCTTGATGAGATGGAGCAAGGAACCATACAGGGTGATTACACACAGCCCAGCCTCATCCCATCCCAACTTGGATTGGGTGACAATGAGGAAGAGGAGGAGGAGGAGGAGGAGGAAGAACAGAAGCTAATTTAATGCGCTATAGACGGTACTACAAGCACAACTGTCATACCGTCTGTTCAGCATGGATGGCATGAGGACAGGGAGGAGAGCATGGTCAGTTGCCCTCATGGTGAGGACATGGAAGTCTTGTCTGTTAGCAGAGAAAACGAAAAGCAAAAAACACAAATATCCTGAACTAAAAGTAAAAAATATACTGCAAATAATGCATAAAGGTAGTAATAATAATAATAAGGGTATTTAGTAAACATAATTTTGATCAAAATAATGTACAAGCCATCCCGCCACGTCACGGCAACCCTTGTGGGACAGTCCCTACTCTAGTATTTAAAACCTTTTCACTTGCCAAGTGGCGTGAATGTGAATAAGGGTCGAGCGGCTGAACCACTAGTAACAGTTTAGGCCAGACTGGATGGCTTTCCCAGCTCAGAAAGAGGGCGGTCACACCCATATATGCACTGAATGCACAATGAAATGAATAAAAAACAAATCTGAACTGAGAAAAGTAAGTTAATGTGTATGCACAATGTAAGTGCATATTAACACATGACCATTAACCAGAGAAAACGAAAAGCAAAAAACACAAATATCCTGAACTAAAAGTAAAAAATATACTGCAAATAATGCATAAAGGTAGTAATAATAATAATAAGAGTATTTAGTAAACATAATTTTGATCAAAATAATGTACAAGCCATCCCGCCACGTCACGGCAACCCTTGTGGGACAGTCCCTAATCTAGTATTTAAAACCTTTTCACTTGCCAAGTGGCGTGAATGTGAATAAGGGTCGAGCGGCTGAACCACTAGTAACAGCTTAGGCCAGACTGGATGGCTTTCCCACGCAGCAATGGCATAAAGTGAGACTAGGGACTTTTTTTTTTACAGTGGTGGAGGAATACAGTGCGGAAGGATACCTACCTTCCGTCATTGTATTCCTGGAGCTGGTAGAGAACGGTAGCATCAGCTGATGCTGCTATTCTCCACGCAAGATGGACGTGGGACCCTCGTGGACTTCTGCGGATCGGGGTAAGTATATTGGTGTTTTTTTATTTTGATATTTATTCCTCAGGCGACAATGGCTTCGGGGATCAAAGTGACAAGTGACGGTGAGTATGTACTCTATGTTATATGTACTGTATGTCTATATGTATGTATTGTATGTAGTATATATGTATGTTGCATGCATGTAGTATATATGTAGTATGCATGTTGCATGCATGTGGTATATATGTAGTATGTATGTTGCATGCATGTAGTGTATGTATGTAGTATGTATGTAGCATGTATGTAGTATGTATGTAGCATGTATGTAGTATGTATGTAGTATGCATGTAGTATGTTGCATGTATGTAGCATGTAGTGTGTATGTTGCATGTATGTAGCATGTAGTATATATGTAGTATGTATGTTACATGTAGTATATATAGTATATATGTAGTATGCATGTTACATGCATGTAGTATATATGTAGTATGTATGTAGTATGTATGTAGCATGTATGTAGTATGTATGTTACATGTATATATGTATATATATGTAGTATGCATGTTGTATGTATGTAGCATGTATGTAGCATGTAAATTTTTTTTTTTTTTTTTTTTACATTCAACACATTAGCCGGATGATGGGACTACTACTGTCCCATCATTGGCTAATGTGTCAATCACTGTCATGGTAGCAGGCATCGCCCGATGGGACTTGTAGTCCCATCGGACGATGCCTGCACAGACCCCCGGAGCCTGCACAGACCACCGGCAGGCCGGCACAGCCCCCTGGCAGGCCGGCACAGACCACCGGAGCCTGCACAGACCACCGGCAGGCCGGCACAGCCCCCCGGCAGACCGGCACAGACCACCGGAGCCTGCACAGACCACCGGCAGGCCGGTACAGACCCCCGGACAGTCGGCACAGCCCCCCCGAAGGCCCGAACTGACGGCGCATCATGATGCGCACAGACAGCGCATCATGATGACGTCATTTCGGCAGCCAATCAGAGCCACAAAAGTGGCTCATTGCATTTTGGACTTCCGATTCCGGTATCCGATACGAAAAAAGTATCGGTACTCGGTATCGGAATTCCGATACGGCAAATATCGGCCGATACCCGATACTTGCGGTATCGGAAAGCTCAACACTAATTACTACCTTTATGCATTATTTGCAGTATATTTTTTACTTTTAGTTCAGGATATTTGTGTTTTTTGCTTTTCGTTTTCTCTGGTTAATGGTCATGTGTTAATATACACTTACATTGTGCATACACATTAACTTACTTTTCGCAGTTCAGATTTGTTTTTTATTCATTTTTGTCTGTTAGCAGTCTAGCACGCATGGCTGAGATTATGTTACGCTGCCTTTCTCGTGACCCTTGCATTCTCAAAATTTTGGGCGACAGTCATTACTAGTTGGTGACACGTCTAGACCCACGCTACAAGGAGAACTTTCTATCTCTCATTCCAGAGGCAGACAGGTCTACTAAAATGGGGCAGTACCAGAGGGCCCTTGTTGTGGAATTATTAAAAAAATTTCCCATCTGAAAATGCTGGTGGCAGAGGTCACAATTTGTTGGACAACCAAGGAGTACAGGCGAGAGAGACACAACTCCAATCCAGCAGAGGCAGGAAAACACTGGCAAAGTTATGGGAGAGTTTTCTCAGGCCATCCCATCGTACTGGCCCTGAGGCGCAGGGTACTACAAAACTATGTAAAGCAGTCAATACAAGATAAAATAGTACCGTATTTTTCGGACCATAAGACGCACTTTTTTCCCCAAAAATTTTTTGGGAAAGTGGGGGGTGCGTCTTATGGTCGCAATGCATGGTACCTGGTAAGCTGGTGGCAGCGAGCGAGGCTCTGCGGTGCGGTGGTGGCAGCGGGCGGCGCTCTGCGGTGCGGTGGTGGCAGCGGGCTGTGCCCCGGTGCAGGGGCGGCGGCTCCGCCGGCGTTTCTTCGCAGCCCGGAGGCCACCGCACACCCCCTGCTGGGCGCCGCCATGTTGCGGTGGCCTCCGGGAGCATGGACGCCAGCAAGATGGCCGCCGGTCCGGGGACGGCGCATGCGCAGCTTCAGATCTCGTGCCGAGATCTCGGGGGGCGAGATTCAAATCTCGGCAACGAGATCTCGTCTCCCAAGATCTCGGCACGAGATCTGAAGCTGCGCATGCGCCGTCCCCGGACCGGCGGCCATCTTGCCGGCGTCCATGCTCCCGGAGGCCACCGCAACATGGCGGCGCCCAGGAAGGGGTGTGCGGGGGCCTCCGGGCAGCGAAGAAACGCCGGCGGAGCCGCCGCCCCTGCACCGGAGCACAGCCCGCTGCCACCACCGCACCGCAGAGCGCCGCCCGCTGCCACCACCTCAGAGCCCACCTGTCCCTGCCACAGCTGCCCCTGCCACAGCTGCCCCTGCCTCTGCTGCCCCTACCACAGCTGCCCCAGCACAGCTGCCCCTGCCCACCTGCCCCTGCCACAGCTGCCCCTGCCCCTGCCACAGCTGCCCCTGCCCACCTGCCCCTGCCACAGCTGCCCCTGCCACAGCTGCCCCTGCCCCAGCACAGCTGCCCCTGCCCACCTGCCCCAGCCACAGCTGCCTCTGCCCCAGCACAGCTGCCCCTGCCACAGCTGCCCCTTCCCCAGCACAGCTGCCCCTGCCCACCTGCCCCAACACAGCTGCCCCTGCCACACCAGCCCCTGCCACAGCTGCCCCTGCCCCAGCACAGCAGCCCCTGCCACAGCAGCCCCTGCCACAGCTGTCCCTGCCACAGCTGCCCCAGCACAGCTGCCCCTGCACAGCCCACCCGCCCCAGCCCCAGTGCAGCTGCCCCAGCACAGAGCCGCCGCCACCGCACGAGCCTGGACCACTGAATGACCCCTGTGACTACTTCTCCACCTGTGCCGGATCCCTTCCCAGGTAAGCTGAATTCGGACTGTAAGACGGACCCCCATTTGACACATTATTATTTTTTTCCCTATTTTCCTTCTGAAAATAGGGGTTCGTCTTATGGTCCGGTGCGTCTTATAGTCCGAAAAATACGGTATTCTGCTACAGATTAATCTGGGTAAATTGGAAGCTTGGGCCGAAAGGTAGCAGATGTGGTTTAACAATGATAAATGTAAGGTTATACACATGGGAAGAAGGAATCAAAATCACCATTACACACTGAACGGGAAACCACTGGGTAAATCTGACATGGAGAAGGACTTGGGGATCCTATTTAATGATAAACTTACCTGAAGCAGCCAGTGCCAGGCAGCGGTTGCCACGGCAAACGGAATCATCGGGTGCATTAAAAGAGGTCTGGATACACATGATGAGAGCATTATACTGCCTCTGTGCAAATCCCTGGTTAGGCCGCACATGGAGTAATGTGTACAGTTTTGGGAACCGTTGCTCAGGAAAGATATAATGGAACTAGAGCGAATACAAAGGAGAGCAACAACATTAACCCCTTCCTGACATTTGACGTACTATACCGTCCATGTACCTGGGGCCTTAATGCCCATGGACGGTATAGTACGTCTTAGCAAATAGCAATCAGCTGCGCTCACGGGTGGAGCGCAGCTGATCGCGGCCAGGTGTCAGCTGATTATCACAGCTGACACCTGGCACTATGTGCCAGGAGTGGTCACAGATTGCTCCTGGCACATTAACCCCCGGCACACTGCGATCAAACATGATTGCAGTGTTCCGGGGGCATAGGGAAGCATTGCGCAGGGAGGGGGCTCCCTGCATGCTTCCCTAAGACCCTCAGAACCACGCGATGTGATCGCGTTGTTCCGAGGGCCTCCTCTCTGCAGGCCCCTGGATCCAAGATGGCCACGGGGTCATTCTGGTCCTGCAGGGAGGTGGCTTCTCAGCGCCTGCTGAGAGCAGGCGCTGAGAAGCCTCCTACACTGGCTCTCAGATCGCTGATCTGACACAGTGCAGTGCAAAGTGTCAGATCAGCGATCTGACTTTATATAGAAATGTCCCACCCTGGGAAAATGTAATAAAGTAAAAAAAAAAAAAAATTGCATGTGTAAAAATAATTTTTAAAAAATTTCTAAATAAAGAAAAAAAATATTCCCCAATAAATTCATTTCTTTATGTAAATTAAAAAAACAATAAAAGTATACATATTTAGTATCGCCGCGTCCGTAACGACCCACCCTATAAAACTGTCCCACTAATTAACCCCTTCAGTGAAAAAAAAACAAGGCAGTGAAAAAAAAACAAGGCAAAAAACAATGCTTTATCATCATACCGCCAAATAAAAAGTGCAATAACACACTATCAAAAAGACGGATATAAATAAACATGGTACCGATGAAAATGTCATCTTGTCCCGCAAAAAATGAGCCACCACACAGCATCTTCAGTAAATAAATAAAAAGTTATAGCTTGCAGAATAAAGCGATGCAAAAATAATTATTTTGTTATATAAAATTGTTTTTGTTGTATAAAAGCGCCAAAACATAAAAAAAATATAAATGAGGTATCGCTGTCATCGTACTATCCTGAAGAATAAAACTGAACCGCTGAACGGTGTAAACGCCCCCCCAAAGAAATTCATGAATTGCTGGTTTTTGTTCATTCTGCATCCCTAAAATCGGAATAAAAAGCGATCAAAAAAGTCTTGTTCCCGAAAATGGTACCAATAAAAACGTCAGCTCGTCACGCAAAAAACAAGACCTCACATGACTCTGTCGGCCAAAATGTGGAAAAATTATAGCTCTCAAAATGTGGTGATGCAAAAACTATTTTTTGCAATAAAAAGCGTCTTTTAGCATGTGACAGCTGCCAAACATGAAAACCCCCGCTATAAATAGTAAATCAAACCCCCCTTTACCACTCCGTTAGTTAGGGAAAAAATAATACAATTTTAAAAAAGTATTTATTTCCATTTTTTCATTAGGGTTAGGGTTATGGCTAGGGTTAGGGTTAGGGGTGTGTTGGGGTTAGGGTTGGATTTAGAATTTGGAGGTTACCACTGGCACATCAGTGGCTCTAAAAACGCAACATGGCATCTGATCTCATTTCCTGCCAACTCTGCGTTGAAAAAGTCAAACGGTGCTCCTTCCCTTTCAAGCTCTGCCATGCGCCCAAACAGTGGTTTACTCCCACATATGGGGTATCAGCTTACTCATGAAAAATTGCGCAACAACTTTTGTGGTCCAATTTCTCCTGTTACCCTTGGGAAAATAAAAAATTGGGACTAAAAGATCATTTTTGTGGAAAAAAATATGATTTTTTTATTTTTATGGCTCTACGTTATAAACTTCTGTGAAGCACTTGGCTTCAAAGTGCTCACCACACATCTAGATAAGTTCCTTGGGGAGTCTATTTTCCAAAATGGGGTCACTTGTTAGGGGATTTCCACTGTTCAGGCACATCAGGGGCTCTCCAAATGCGACATGACACTCGCCATCCATTTCCATCAAAGTCTGCATTCCAAAACGTCACTACTTACCTTCCAAGCCCCGACGCAGTAGTTTTCTCCCACATATGGGGTATCAGCACACTCAGGACAAATTTGGACAACAACTTTTAGAGTCCATTTCTCTTGTTACCCTTGGGAAAATAAAAAAATTGGGGGTGAAAAGATCATTTTTGCGGAAAAAATATGATTTTTTAATTTTACAGCTGTACGTTATAAACTTCTGTGAAGCCCTTGGGGGTTCAAAGTTCTCACCACACATATAGATAAGTTCCTTGGGGGGTCTAGTTTCCAAAATGGTGTCATTTATGGGGGGTTTCCACTGTTTAGGCACATCAGGGGCTCTCCAAACGAGACATGGCTTCCGATCTCAATTCCAGCCAATTTTGCGTTGAAAAAGTCAAACGGCGCTCATGCCCTTCCGTGCCCTGCCATGCGCTGAAACAGTGGTTCCCCCCACATATGGGGTATCGACATACTCAGGACCAATTGCAAAATAACTTTTGGGGTCCAATTTCTCCTGTTACGCTTGGTAAAATAAAAAAAATTGGACCTTAAATAATTTTTTTGTGAAAAAAGTGAAATATTCATTTTTTTCAGGTGGCCATCCTGTACATGTCTTCAAAGGAGTATTGGGGTGCATCTAAATTTGGGGCAGGCCATGCATTCAATGCATAGGCAAACAGCATGGGAGGACCAACTTCATAATAATGGGAACTTTGTTTTCAGGTGGCCATCCTGTACGTGTCTTCAAAGGGGTATTTGGGTGAGTCAAAATTTGGTGCAGGCCTTGCATTCACTGCATAGGCAAACAGTATGGGAATACCAACTTCCTAATAATGGGAACATTGCTTTCAGGTGGTCATCCTCTACGTGTCTTCAAAGGGGTATTGGGGTGCGTCTAAATTTGGTGCAGACCTTGTATTTACTGCATAGGCAAAAAGTATAGGAAGACTAACTTCATAATAATGGGAACATTGCTTACAGGTGGCCCTCCTGTACGTCTGTTCAAAGGGGCATTGAGGTGCATCCTAATTATTGACAGCCCTGCTACTCACTGCATAGGCAATAACAGTATAGGAGATCCACTGTTTAATAATGAAAACAAGAAGGCATAGCCAGCTGATGGATCTCTAAGAATAGTAAAGGCCGCCTGATGACCCTATAAAAATAGGTTTTGTGACTTTCAGTGCATCGGGGGTTAATGTCAGTTTTTCCCCACTGGCAATCTGGTGTAACTGCAGTGCTGCTGGGTCAGCTGATGTAGGTGGTGACAACTCCCACCAACCTTTAAAAGGTCACCTGATGCATCAGCTGACTGATGGTGATAGAATTTCTCTATTGAGACCAGCCTAGCAGTGGCATCTTTCTGGTGTCTGCTGTTTCTGGAGTTTGGTGTCCATCTTCTGTGTCATCGGCGGTGTGGAGCTTGGCAGTGGTGTCCGGAAGCTAAGTGTGGTGTTTTTTCCTCATCACCTTTTGTGTTAGTACACACAGGGGACAGTGACAATCTCTAGTGGCTAGGCTAGCACCCTTCGCCAGCCAGTGCACTAGCCAAGGCAGTGTTAGGTGACTTCGAGGGACGAGGTATCCTGATGGCAGTGGGGGGAAGGATCCACATAGGGCATTAGGGGAGTGCAGGGTCAGGCTCAGGTTTGAGCTCAGGTGGTGACCATCCCTCATTCCCTATCGGTAGGGCCTTCCTCTCCCCAATACCATCCCATTGTGTGAGTGTCACATTGTGACACAATGCTAAAGTCAAAATCGCATAAAAAACTCTACGTGTGAACATAGCCGAAGGTGTGGAGGAGCATTTTTGCTTTGGTTGTTTATTTTGCCATATATACAAGTCATTACTCTGCAAAGGATGTTCTTTAACATACTTCCCAGGAAAATCCATTTTGCTTTAGTTTTGGTATGTTTCATTGTGAGTTTGTAAAAGTTGCGCAAGACTCACATTGTTCACAGCAGTGACCTGGGAGTCAGAAATGCTTCCAGGGATCTTTCCAATGACGTTCCCATGTCATTTGAGCACTGTTCCCATCGATTTCCACAGTTTAGAGACCCTATAAAGACCCCTGGGGGTGCCGTGGCAAAAATGCTTGAGTTTCCCATAGACTTACATTGTGCTCTTTCCTCAGGTCGAGCACCCAAGCATTCCAATATGCTCAACCCGAGCAATGAGCAGCCAAGCATTTTAGTGCTCGCCCATCACTATAAGATACCTATCCATTACTAATCCTATAGTTGTATTGTAACTAAAGACACAGCAAGAATAAAGTTCTTTATTATAAATAAGACTAAACACAGTTTTCCATTTTTATTTAAAAATAACAAACAGTTATATTCACCTAATGCCTAATTCTACTGAATCCCTTGTCTCCTGTAATAAAACAAAAGTAAAAAACAACAATATCCTTCACCTCTCCGTCGTTCTGTCCCATGCCGTAATCCATGTCTGAGGGATAAACAGTTGTCAACCTGGATGGTGCCAAGATGCAACCGTCCAGGCTGAGAACCACTGATAAATGAGCTGCTGTAAGGGCAGCCTCAGTGACTGGTGGTGACATCATAGAGGTTACCTCCAGTCACTGAGGATCAGTCACCAGCCAGGCTTAATTGCGGTGACCTCAGCACCAAGAGAAAGTCAGTGAGTTCACTGCAGATTTTTAATTATTTATTTAGAGCGTGGGTGGTGGCTGCTGAATATTCCCATTAGCTGATGCCAGTTACAGCAGGTAAACTTTTTGACTCCTATCACAGCTGTTGGCTCACGCTGTCATTTGACAGAATGCGAACTGTGGCTCTCTGACCAGCGGTAATGATTTACAGTACTGCCGGTCACAGTCACAGCTGTAGGGTCACGCTGACATCAGACAGCGTGTTCCCACAGCGATCTGACAGAAAGTAACGATCTTACCGCTATCAGAACCTCCGGTAAGATCACAGCCTTAGTGGAAACTTGAGAAAATGGAAAACGGTCTTAGGAGCGCAGGAAAGAGACTCAGACAAGAGATGGGTTTAAACCACAACGCGTTTCGACGGAGGATCCGTCTTCAGGTGGAAATTTGGGTTTAAACCCATCTCTTGTCCGAGTCTCTTTCCTGCGCTCCTAAGACGGTTTTCCATTTTCTCATTGCTCCTATCCTCCATAGGAGGTTTTCTGCTGGAGCTGCGGTGGAGACCTGACATCCTTGTCTGCCCCTGGGTTGCTTCCTAAGCGCTCCTTTATGATCTCTTACCACTGACTCTTAGTGGAAACTTGATCATTTACAGAATTTTGCAAAAAATGCTCCGAAATCCAAACACAAATCCGAATATGCAATGTTCGTGCCGACTTTGAGATTGGCGAACATTTTCCAAACAAGTTTGCTCATCTCTAGAGGTGAGTATAAGCTTTATTATTTTATGGGGGCCAAGTAAGGGGTATGAGAAGAAGTTGTCCAAGTAGTGGTCAACTTCTTTAAACACATATGGACCGAGTCATAAAACAATTAGAAAAGTGGAATTGCACAAAAATGTTGTGACTTTTTAGCCTATTGTGTGTAGGGACCTTAAGAATATTTTCAGACATGCTGACTTGCATTCACTTTTTCCCACGTGACAAAACCTTGCTTTGTATATTTTTTAAGTTGTTTCACTTGTCGAAGATATGCAACCAAAAATAAATAGCAAAATTGCCCCAATTTGCAATGCAAATAAACATAGAAATTTGCTGCTTGGTAATGGGAAATTCAATAATTGATTTTTGTCCAAATGTTATTGTTGGCGTGGATGGTCTGGAGCAGGAAACTCCGGGAGTAGACACTCTGGACCGTGGCACCGAGGGACCCCGGGTGAGCTGCCAGGTGGAACCGACCCCTATCAAGCGAGGAATGGAAACGATTCAGCACCACAGGCTTCAGGAGAGAGACGTGAAAGGTGTTCGGGATCCGGAGCGAAGCAGGCAACCTCAATTTATAGGCGACTTCGTTAATACGTCCCAGAATTTCAAACGGACCGATGTAGCGTGGGCCCAATTTGTAGGAGGGCAGTTTTAATCGGACGAATTTGTAGGAGAGCCAGACCTTGTCGCCAACATGATACGGAGGAGAATCCAACCTCTTTTTGTCTGCATCGTTCTTCATCTGATCAGCGGATCTCTTGAGTGATGTGTTGGTCTCAGCCCAAATCTTAGAAAATTCCGAGGACAAGGCGTTGGCTGCGGGTACCTCGGAGGCAGGAGTTATCGGAAGAGGAACACCAGGAGGTCTGCCAAAAACAATAAAAAACGGAGACTTGGCCGTAGACTCACCAGCATGGTTGTTATAAGTGAACTCTGCCCAGGGGAGTAAGTTGACCCAATCGTTCTGGTGGGCGTTAGAGAAGTGACGTAAGTATCCCGTAAGCGTCTGGTTGGTACGCTCTACCTGTCCATTGGACTGTGGATGGTAGGACGAGGAGAAGTCGAGGGAAACGTTCATGAGCTTACAAAGCGAATGCCAGAACTTGGAGGTAAACTGAACCCCTCGGTCAGACACAATGCGTCGAGGTAGTCCGTGAAGTCTGAAGATTTGACGAATGAAGATTTTGGCCAACTCCGACGCTGAGGGAAGACCGGGCAGAGGGATGAAGTGAGCCATCTTGGAAAAATGATCCACCACCACCAGGATGACTGCGCAGCCCGCAGAGCAGGGTAGGTCGGTGATGAAATCCATGGTGATGTTTTCCCAAGGAACCGTAGGGACAGGCAATGGAAGCAACAAGCCGGACGGAGATCTCCGTGGCACTTTGTTTTTTGCTCAGGATGGACAAGAAGCCACAAAGTCGAGTACATCTTGGCGAAGCGTGGGCCACCAGTAGTGATGTGTGATAAGGTCAAGGGTCTTCTTAGTTCCGGCATGGCCGGCCAGTTAGGAGGAGTGCCCCCATAGAAGAACCTTTCGCTTGAGATTCTCTGGCACAAGCGTCTTGCCAGGTGGGGGAGTAAGCCAGTTCACCGGAGCCACGGTGATAATACTAGTGGGATCAATGATATGCAAAGGTTCCTCCGTGGATTTGTGTGGCTGGAAGACCATGGACAGGGCGTCGGCTTTGGAATTCTTGTTGCCAGGACGGAATCGGGCGTAAAATAAGGACCATCTGGCCTGGCGAGGGTTAAGTCTCTGGGCAGACTGGAGATAGGCCAGATTCTTGTGGTCCGAGAAGATGATAAAAGGATGGACAGCTCCTTCCAAGAGGTGGCGCCATTCCTCCAAGGTCAACTTGATGGCCAAAAGTTCCCGGTCGCCGATCGAGTAGTTACACTCGGATGGAGAAAAGGCCTTCGAGAAGAAGCCACAAGGGTGCAGGCGACCGGAGGCGGTTCTCTGGGACAGTACCGCCCCGGCACCCGTCGAGGAAGCGTCCACCTCGAGTACAAAAGGTCGATCGCTCTCCGGGCGATGCAGGACCGGAGCCGTGGAGAAAGCCCATTTTAGGGTCAGAAAGGCCTCCTCTGCCTCAGGAGACCAATACTTGGAAGTAGACCATTTACGGGTGAGCGCAGAAATGGGTCTTGTGATCGCGGAGAAGTGGGAGACAAATTGCCGGTAATAGTTGGCGAACCCGAGGAATCGTTGTATTGCCTTTAATCCGACGGGGTGAGGCCATTTGAGGATGGCAGACAACTTCTCGGGATCCATCCTTAGACCAGCGTCGGAGATAATGTATCCCAGGAATGGCAGAGAGGTCTGTTCGAAGAGACATTTCTCGATCTTCGCATACAGGCGGTTCTCCCGAAGACGCTGAAGCACCAGGCGGACACTTTCTGTGGGACGACAGGTCTGGCGAGAAGACGAGGATGTCGTCTAAGTACACGACCACATAGGAGTACAAGAGATCCCGGAAGATCTCATTGACGAACTCTTGAAAGACTGCAGGAGCATTGCAAAGACCGAATGGCATGACCAGGTACTCGTAATGGTCATCTCGAGTGTTGAAAGCGGTCTTCCACTCGTCACCTGCACTGATATGGACCAGATTGTAGGCTCCTCTGAGGTCCAGCTTGGAAAAGACCCGAGCCCCTCTGAGATGGTCAAACAGCTCTGGAATGAGTGGAAGAGGGTACCTGTTCTTGATGTAATCTCATTCAAGCCCCTATAGTCAATGCACGGCCGTAGAGTTCCGTCCTTCTTTTTGACGAAGAAGAACCCGGCTCCCGCGGGCGAAGAGGATTTCCGTATAAAGCCTTTGGCGAGGTTCTCTCGGACGTACTCGGACATGGCGGTGGTCTCTGCGGGAGACAGAGGGTTGATTCTGCCCCTTGGAGGGGTTGAACCGGGAACAAGCTCAATTGGGCAGTCAAACGGCCGGTGTGGAGGGAGGACCTCCGCTTCCTTCTTATCAAAAATGTCGGCGTAGGAGCTGTAAGCTGGAGGAAGACCCGGGAGGTGTGGAGGTGACCGAGGAGTGGCCGCCAGGCGGACAGGAGTCAGACAGCGAGATAGGCACGGGTGCCCCCAGCGGAGTGTCTCCCCAGAAGACCAGTCGAGAACAGGCTGATGAGTCGTTAACCATGGAAGACCGAGTAGAATGGTGTGAGAGAGCTTAGGCAAAACGTAAAAGGCTATCTTCTCTCGATGTAAGGTTCCGACTTGCAACTCCACCTCTTCAGTGACCAAGGTGACGGTCACCTGTAGCGGTTTGCCATCCACGGTGGCAATCTGAACTGGGTTAGATAGAGTGATTACAGGAATTTGGTATTTGTCCACCTCTTCCGGCCGAATGAAGTTACCCGCTGAGCCCGAATCCACCTAGGCCACCTCGGAACCACGCCTCCCTCCTGAAACCAAAAGCACAGAAATCGTAAGGGGTTGAGAGGGATCATCATCACCTAGGAAGGCTTCTCTTACCTGACCTAGGTGGAGTCGTTTCCCTGTCTCTTAGGACAGGTGCGGATATAGTGTGACGAATCACTGCAATAAAGGCACAGACCTTGTGCCCGTCTCTCTCTGATGCAACTCGGCCAACTTGAGATGATCTATCTGCATGGGCTCACCCAAAGAGAAGGAAGAGGACCCGACTGAACGGGAGCTGGCAGACCGGGTGAAAGGAGAAACTGACCTGGAGGGCCGCCTGTCTCTCGCTGACTCCCAAGCGCGCTCCAGGAAGCGCAGGTCAATGCGGGTAGCCAGCGAGATAAGGTCCTCTAAGGTGGATGGGGTATCTCGACCTGCGAGTTCATCCTTTATTCTACTAGAAAGACTGCGCCAGAATGCCCCCATTAGAGTTGAGCGAAACGGGTCGAAAAAATTCAAAAGTCGCCGACTTTTGGCAAAGTCGGGTTTCACGAAACGAAACGCGACCCTAAAAAACCAAAAGTCGCTCAACTCTAGCCCCCATCAAAGCCGCATTATTCCAGCCAAGCTCAGAGGAGATAGTGCGAAAGCGAATAGCGTACTGTCTGACCGTGAGAGAACCCTGGTGTAAGTTAAAGAGTGACTCAGTGAGAGAGGCTAACCGACCCGGCTCATCGAAAACCTTGCGAAACGTATCCAGGAAAACCGGGTGACTCGAGACGACCGGGTCGTCACATTCCCAGAGCGGGTTTACCCAAGACAGGGCCTCTCCCTCCAGATGGGACATGATGAAGGCCACTTTGGCCCGATCCAAGGGATATTGCTGCGGCAGCCATTCAAAGTGGAGACTACACTGATTTAAGAACCCCCTACAGAGCTTGGGATCCCCGGTGAAACGAGGCGGCTTGGCGAGGCGGGGCATCGGGAGAGCAGTAGACGCAGGAGGAGGAGTTGGCACCGCAGTGGCAGCCTGGAGGTCCGACAAGCGACTATCAAAGGAGGCCACGTAGGACAAAATGTGGGCTTGAGTATCTTGCTGCTGACCCAGCTCCTGTTGGAGACTGGCCAGCTGAGTGGCATTTCCAGGATCGGCCACCTGTAAGGCCGACAAATGGGTGTCCATCGACTTCATGACTGACATAATGCGCCCCTGATTCTCCCATAGGAATAGTAACTCTTTCTGGGTAGCAGCCGTAGTACCGGCGGAGTCCATGGCCTGATCGTACTGTCAGCGTGGATGGTCTGGAGCAGGAAACTCTGGGAGTGGACCCTCTGGACCGTGGCACCGAGGGACCCCGGGCGAGCTGCCAGGTGGAACCGACCCCTATACAGGGATCATTAGGAGCAGGCCAAGGGGTTCGAGTACCACGGTAGCTGGTACCGAGAGGGGCGGCTCAGGATGGACCGGAGTAAGACTGAGACTGGAGTAAAGAATGACAGGAGTAGGAACACTGGAGACAGGATTGGAGTAGTATGGCAGGAACACTGAAGGCAGGACTGGAGTAGGACGGCAGGAACACTGAAGGCTGGACTGGAGCAGGATGGCAGGAGCACTGGAGGCAGGAATGGAGTAGGACGGCAGGAACACTGAAGGCAGGACTGGAGCAGGACGGCAGGAACACTGAAGACAGGACTGGAGCAGGACAACAGGAACACAGGAGACAGAACTGCGGAAGAGAACAAGGAACACGGGTAGCAGGACTGAGAAGCTGCTGCGAGGAGCAGCCGAGACTGGAACTGCAGGAGCAGAGTGCACACGATGAAGCGAGGCCATAGTGTTAGGAAACACAATGATCAGGCGCCTCCCTCAGGGGGAAGTGGCCTGATATGGCCCCGTCTGGTCAGCCATTGGTCCAAAGGTGCTTCCGGGTCAGGGCACAGCCGGAGCATAAGAAGCAGGAAGAAGGCGCGGCCGCGGCCTATGGCGCATGCGTATAGCATGTAGGGAAGGCATCGGTCGCGAGCCCGTCTCAGGTGACCGCCGCGGCCGTCGGGTGGAGAGAGGCTGCGGCGTGGGAGCGGAGGCCGACTGCGGCATGGGAGCGGAGGCCGGGTGAGTATGGCGGAGCAGTGTAACAGTTTTGCACTAAATGTATCTACAGATAAGATTTTATAGAAATCTTGCATAGGGACATGGCAGTTGTATGATTCGCCTAATTCATTGAAGGGAATCTGTCATCCGGATTTCACCCTCCAAACCATTTATATGCACATGTAGCTCTTTCATAGACAAGTCCAGCAATACCTTTACATGGAAGCTCTGTTCCTCCATTACTGAAAAATCAGTGTTTGAGGACGTCACCGTTAGAAGATGGGAGGCGCCGGACGGCAACACCCATCGGACCAAGACCGGACACCCCCCCCCCCCCCCCCCAGGTGAGTATAATCTAACTCTTTTTAATTTTCTTTCAGGTTAAATCGGGGGCTTATCTACAACATTACAGAATGCTGTAGATAAGCCCCTGATGGCGGTGCTGGCTGCTAATACTTGAAGAATAGGGTGACAGATTCCCTTTAAAAAATATGTCAATTGCAATTCCAAAAATGTGGTGTATAAAATAAATTGTTCCATCTGTAATATGTCATAAATAGGGTGTACCACACGCAAACTAAAAACGTGCATTACAGAGCACCTGAGGGATATTCACAATAACGCAATAAGCCGCAATATATCGGGAGCGGCTAAGCACTTTATTTTGGAGCATGGAGGTAAGCTAGCATCATTACAAGTTAGCGGTATAGAACAAATCCAGAGATCTGAACATGGAGATGTGAAAAGACGCCTCTTCACTCGTGAAGACTTCTGGATATATTTCCTTAATACTAGGACACCAAATGGTTTTAACAAGCGTAATAATATTATGTTTCACTATTAAAGCGAAAGGAATTGTTATTTTATTTGTGTATAAATGTTGATTTATATTATATGTTTTGTCTGTTTTAAATGGGGGGTGCAAATGTGGTTATAGCAGGTACGCAGGATGCAGTGACGAAACGCGAGACAGAAATGATTTTAAACGTTAACTTTTATAGATAAATGCCGTTAGGGCTATTGTTACGCAACCAACAGAATAACAGTAGTTGTTCTCAAAGGGAGCCAATACACATAAACAAGGATTGGGAGAACACGACTATTCCAGCAAAGACCGGTCACTATATGGCCGCGGAATGGCCGACTACGGGTCCTTAGTCACTATGTATCACTTATCCGTCCTGACGTCCCTCTGTTTCACGGTGTGTCTGCGTTGCAGCCACTGGGCCCAGCCACTGAAGATCTGGCGTAGTCTTCGGGTGTTCTGACGCCCAGGAGGAGTAGGGGCACAACAGGCCCGCGGAGAGTTCTTTAGTGGGATGTCCCCCAGCGGAGGCAGTGACATACCGCCTGGGAGTGGGAGAGGGGAGGCCGCAACTCCCTGACAGGGACTGGCAGCGGCGGTGATAAGTGGCGGTTGTGACGAACAGCCCACCGCCGTTCGTCCACTTACGGGCGACACTAATGGGGGTCCCGCTGCCACCAAAACGCGACGGACAGCGGACCCTGTGTCACCACTATGTCACAATCCCACCACTGACACCGGTGTATCAGCGGACGGAGGGGCGTGACACAATGCCGGCACACGGCTATCACAGGCGCAGTGGGGCTTATCTTAGTTATCCCAACACTGGCACCATGTGACCAAAAATATCCAGCAAGCTAATCTCGCTCTACAATTTGCCGCAGGGGGAGTTTAATTTGGATGCCCCACCACTGCTATCAATCTTCCAAGTACTGCGGGGATTTATGTATATCCCACTTTCTCAATTCCACTTTGGAACTCGCAGCTCTCCTACCCCCCTTACCCTCAGGTCAGTCAGGGAACTGCACCTAGGATAATTAGTCGCCGGACGGGCTGCCTGTTGTGAACCGGCAATTAGGCTTCTGCAGTAAGGGAATTATCAGCTGTGGCCGCAGCCCCTCATTCAGCTATATAAGACCCTTCTAGACTGCCAGCAAGCCGCAATAGCCGTGCACAACGTGCTGCCACCAGTCACGGTTACTTAATTCACAGTGTTAAATTAAGAGGGTCCGTGGCAAACCCCTTGAATTAGTGGCGATTATCTATCAAAGGCGTATAGTTCGATTCTTAGAGCATAGAGACAGACTAAATATTAAATCATTTATTTTCCGAAAGAGGACAGTGATTACAGATAAAAGTTGCTATAAAATTGAGACATAAAATATGTACAGTACAGATATAAAATAAAAGGATTAAAACAGAGGTACACTCACGGTTGATCATGACTCTCTAGGCAAACCCATGCGGCGGAGAAAGAAGGCGGAGCCACACATCTCCACTCATCTGGAGTTCTTGTCAGCACGAGGATTGGAGCTCTTCCGTGCTGGTTTGCCCAGGGAAGGCCTTATAGGCTTTGCTTTGTGACATCACGGAGAGATGCATTCTGGGTTGATCCCTCCTCTCTCATCCGAGTTATGTTTTGGCTACAAAACTTAGATTAGCTATAACTTTATGGGAGAAGCTGGTATGGACTCATCAGTGGTATCATGTTTCCCAGCGTAATGAGCCCATCAAGAAAACATCAAACATCTATGCGATATGACCGTCCATTTGGGCGCAAATCATATCTCAGGTTCTGGACATCCGAGAGTTTTGCAACAGGCACCACAGCGAAGCTGGGTCTGCTCGGATCGCAGAAATATGATTTTTATATTTCTGCTGGGTATGGTTTTCACGGGACAATCCCTTATTGTTTTATTCAAACTCCTGGTTTCAAACAAAGAGTTTAGTTCCCGCACTTTTTTTCTCTTTCAGCTGAGAGAAGCCAAATGGTGTGAGGAAGATGGTCTAGCTAATTAACATTCCTGCTCTTCCAGAGGAAGTGGCAGGGTTGATAAAACCTGGGGGGAAGGAATTCCTACTACTGACAGTTTACAATGTCCTAGGATGGAGGATTTGTTAGCACATTGCAACAGAAAACATATCTTGCAGACATTGTACATCACACCTCCCCCCTTAAGAGGGCGCTAAGGAGGCATTACCTCTCGGTAATCGGCCATGCGCACCTCAGCGGGTTCGCCCCGGCGGGACAACCCATCGGCTTTGCCGTTTTCACTGCCCTTCCTGTGTTTTACAGTGAAGTCATACTGCTGAAGGGCAAGGCTCCAGCGGAGCAATCTTCCATTGGTTCCGGACACTGTGTGCAACCAGCTCAGAGGGTTGTGGTCAGTTACCACCGTGAAGGCGCGCCCGTACAGGTAGGGCTGCAAACGTTGCAGTGCCCACACCATGGCCAGACACTCCTTCTCGATGGTCGAGTATGCCACTTCCCTCGGCAAAAGTTTCCGGCTCAGGTACAACACGGGGTGTTCTTGGTCCCCCGAGTTGACCTGGCTAAGCACAGCACCGAGGCCAAACTCGCTGGCGTCGGTCTGTACCAGAAACGGGCGACTGCTGTCGACTGCTCTCAACACTGGAGAGTTGCACAGGGCTGCTTTCAAAGCTTGGAAAGCCGCCTCACAGTCATCTGTCCAGTTGACTGTTTGGGGTAGCCTCTGCTTGGTGAGGTCAGTCAAGGGTTTGGCAAGGGCGCTATAGTCCTGTACGAACCGCCTATAGTACCCTGCAGTGCCCAAGAAGGACTTCACCTGTTTCTTGGTCCTGGGGGTGGGCCAGGACACGATTGCGTCCACTTTTTCTGGCTCCGGACTCATGGAACCCCCGCCTACCCGGTGCCCCAGGTAGTGGACCTTGCACATGCCTATCTGGCACTTCCCCGGCTTGATGGTCAGGCCTGCCTGGTGAAGACGCTTGAGCACCTCCTGGAGGTGCTGAAGGTGTTCCTCCCAGGTGGAACTGAAGACGGCAATATCGTCTAAGTACGCCACCGCGTACTCCTCCAGTCCCCGAAGCAGGTGGTTGACCATCCACTGGAAAGTGGCAGGGGCATTCTTCATGCCGAAGGGCATGACCGTGGACTCGTACAGTCCAAAGGGGGTGATAAAGGCGGATTTCTCCTGCGCCTCAGGGCTCAGGGGAATCTGCCAGTATCCCCGACTCAAATCCATGATGGATATGTAGTTGGCGTTTGTCAACCGCTCGAGCAGATCCTCGATGCGCGGCATTGGGTGGGCATCAGAGGTTGTGATGGCGTTGAGCCCCCTGTAGTCCACGCAGAACCGGGTGGTTCGATCCTTTTTAGGCACGAGGACTACAGGTGAAGCCCACGCGCTTTTTGACCGTCGAATCACCCCCAGCCTTAACATCTCATCGATCTCTTGGCGCATGACTTGTTGCACCGTTTCAGAGATCCGATAAGGTGTTCGCCGTAATGGGGCGTGATTCCCGGTGTCCACCTCATGAACCGCTAACTCCGTCCTCCCAGGACGGTTGGTGAACACGGGGCGGAAGAGTTCCAGGGTGGCCATCAACTGCAACCGCTGGGACACGGTGAGCGAACCACTTATCTGCATGTCCTCAATGGACCCATTGGCCTTGGCCTGGGCCAGCATGTCCAGGAGGGGATCTTCCTCCCCATCCTCTGGCAGATTGCAGACCGGTAGGACGCAAGCTTCACGTTCGTAGTGCGCCTTCAGCATGTTGACGTGAAAGGCCTTGCGCCTACCCCGAGCATGGTCAAGCGTGACCACGTAGGTGACCGGGTTGAGCTGTTGGTGGACGACGTACGGGCCTTCCCAGGCTGCCTGAAGCTTATCCGTTGGTACAGGGACCAGCACCCACACCTTTTGACCCACCTGGTAGGTCCGCTCCCGGGCGTTCTGGTCGTACCAGCGCTTCTGGTCAGCCTGAGCCTGCGTCATGTTGTCATGCACCAACTGCGTCAAGGTCTGCATCTTGTCACGGAAGCGCATGACATAATCCACGATGGACACTTCTGTGGGGTTTGGCTCATCTTCCCAGGATTATCTTATCAACCCAAGGGGTCCCCGGACTCGCCTGCCATACAGGAGCTCGAAGGGGGAGAACCCGGTCGAGGCCTGCGGAACTTCTCTGTAAGCGAACAGCAGGTGTGGGAGGTACCGCTCCCAGTCGCGCCCTTGGGTCTCAACCAGTATGCGGAGCATCTGTTTGAGGGTACCGTTGAAACGTTCACACAAACCATTAGTCTGTGGGTGATACGGACTCGATACCAGCTGCGTCACCTGCATTTTCTCACAGAGAGCCTCCATTAGGCGAGACATGAATTGGGGCCCTTGATCGGTAAGCATCTCCCTGGGAAATCCTACTCTTGAAAAGATGGTCACCAGTGCATCAGCCACCTTATCTGCCCTGGTTGAAGACAGAGCTACTGCCTCTGGGCACCGGGTAGCGTAGTCTACCACGGTGAGAATGTATCGCTTTCCGGAGCTGCTGGGGACGGACAGCGGTCCTTCAATGTCCACCGCGATTCTCTGGAAAGGCTCCTCTATCACCGGCAAAGGAATAAGGGGAGCCTTAAGAGCAGGCCCCGCCTTACCCACCTTTTGACAGGTGGCACAGGAGCGGCAGTAGTGTGTTACCTCTGTCCCCATCTTGGGCCAATAGAAGTGTTGAGACAGCCGTGCCTTTGTTTTGCTGATCCCCAAGTGTCCAGCGAGTGGAATCTCATGGGCAATCCGCAACAACTCGGTTCTGAACTGATAGGGGACGACCAGCTGTCATTCCCTCAACCACTCCTTTTTAGGATCTCCGGGTACTGTCTCCCGGTACAACCTTCCTCGTTCCCAGAACACCCTCTCCTTATCAGACTTGGAGGTGGGCGTCTCGGCGAGACCTCTCAATTTCTCCAGGCTGGCATCTGAGTGCAGAGCAGCCTGGAACTCCATGCTGGAGGCTGCCAGAAGTGACGTTAGGGTCCCCTCTTTACTGGGACCCTCTGGAACCGGCTCTGGGTTCACCTCTGGTTCAGTCTCTCCTGTAGCAGCAGAGGGTCCAGAAGACAGTGCGTTACCTGCGATCTGGGCACTCTGACTGCATGTGACAGCTGCTATGTATGCTGTCTCCCTGGGGATTTCTACAGACCCACCAGCCGGTGCTGGCTTGGGCTCTACCTCCCCATCCACCCCCAACACTTCAGGAGCAGTGCTACTTATGGGCCAGTTACCTTCCTCGGTGGCACTGGTCAGCTGCATGGCATTACCTTCCTCATGGTCCCCATGCACCTCCCCATTTCCTTGAGCACCGTTGCTTACTCCTGCCAGGGGTTCCTCAGCCGTCTCACTCCGCAGAGGGACGGGGCTGAGCACTTCGGTACCTGTGGACACATCTACCGCTTCAAAGAAAGGGTTAACGGGTTCAGTCGGCACAGATACATCAGCATCAGCATCATACCTGGGGAAAGAATGGTTGTTAGTTGCATCATTACTCATCAAGGCATTAGCAGGTAACACATTCAGTTTCCTGTCATCATCATCATCATCAGGGTTAACGTTACCCTTATTATCAGTTTGGGGAAGGGTGTCAGGGACGTAGTATGCAACCATCCGCCCCAAGTCAGTCCCCAATAAAACATCAGTGGGCAGGTTTTCAGACACTCCCACCTCCCTCAACCCGCTCCCAGCACCCCAATCGAGATAAACTCGTGCCACTGGCAAGGGACAACGGGTGCCTCCAATCCCGGTGACAGTCAGGGTTTTCCCCTCAACAAACTCTTCAGGGGCCGCCAGTCCAGGACGGATGAGGGTTCGTTCAGCCCCGGTGTCCTTGAGGCCTGTAGCAAGACGGGCCCCCACCTGAACAGGTTGAACGTTGTCGTCAGCCCTCCCAACCACACCTCCCACCAAAAGAACAGAGGCGTTGGGCCCGGGGGCCTTGGCTGGGGGGTTCTTCGGCCTGTTCGGACAGGTGTAAAAGAAGTGACCAGGCCGCTGGCAGTGGTGACACAGGCGACTGTCAGTAGCCGGCCTGTTGTTGGCAACAGGGACAGGGCCTCCGGAGGGACGGCTAGCTGGGGCATTGGGGTTGGTTGCTGGCTTACCCCCTTTCCAGCTGGTGGCGACTGGCCTCCGCGTCTCGGGCTTCCGGTTGGCCTCGTGGTTGTCGGCGATCTGCGCCGCTTTGTCCGCGTTCGTTGGTTCGCGGTCCAGGATGAACTGTCGGACCTCAGCTGGGCAGAGATGCAGGAACTGGTCTTTGATCATCAGGTCCCGTAGCTGCTCAAAGGTTTCAACGGACAGTCCATGGATCCACTGGTCAAAGTGGGTCCTGAGTCCTTGCACCACATCACTGTAGCTATCATGTGGGCCACGTTGGAGGTGCCGGAACTTCTTTCGGTATACCTCAGGTGTCAGCCGGTATTTGGCGATCAGCGCCTGCTTTATGGCGACATAGTCGTCATCGGCTTCTGGCGGAAGAGAAGCAAATGCCTCCAGGGCTTTGCCTTTTAGCCCTGGGGTCAAGTACCTTGCCCATTGGTCTCTAGGCAGCTGGTACTGTCTGCAGGCTTTCTCAAAGGCTCGCAGGAACGTGTCCAAGTTCCCGTCCTTTTCCATCACGGGAAAATGCTCTGGCCGGGGTTTAGGAGTCTGGAGGCTGCTGGGCTCACCACTTCGGGCTGTGGGGGCATTCCCACCCCGCTGGAGTACCTCCAGTTCATGGGCCCTCTGCGCCTGGCGCTCGGCTCTCTCAGCCTCTGCTCGGCGCTCAGCTCTCTCAGCCTGGGCTTGACGCTCGGCTTGGGCCTCCTGCCAATATTGCTGGATCAGCTTCACCCGCCCATCACTGTCTTCGGCGGGGAGTGCGTCCAAGGCCATTTGCAGATAGGGGTCCACCCCGTTCTGGTTGAATGTAGGGCCAGCGCTCAGGAGTGGAGCCTCTGCTGCAGCCCCATTGCCACTTGGGCCAACTTCTGCGCTCGCTGGATTCTGGTCGTTGTCCAGCTGCACTAGAGCCGCGATCATTTGAGCTCTGTTTTTGTTCGTGGCGTCAAGGCCTTGGTACGTGCATAACCCAGCAAGAACTTCCTTTGTCTGCCGGTTGTACCAAGGTTCTCCTTTTGCCGCCATGGTTGCCAAATAAAAGATAGAAAAAGAAAAACGAAGAAACGGGAGGGGGATACTTGCAAGTACACACTAATGTCTCAGGACTAGTAACCACTGAGTCTGTTCTCCAAAACTTATGATGCAGGATTCCCGCAGGAACCGTGCAGGTTTTTAGTGAGAGGAATGATTGCTCAAACCAAATCACTAATGCTCTAGGATTATCCCACCGCTCTGCCACCAATATGTGACGAACAGCCCACCGCCATTCGTCCACTTACGGGCGACACTAACGGGGGTCCCGCTGCCACCAAAACGCGACGGACAGTGGACCCTGTGTCACCACTATGTCACAATCCCACCACTGACACCGGTGTATCAGCGGACGGAGGGGCGTGACACAATGCCGGCACACGGCTATCACAGGCGCAGTGGGGCTTATCTTAGTTATCCCAACACTGGCACCATGTGACCAAAAATATCCAGCAAACTAATCTCGCTCTACAATTTGCCGCAGGGGGAGTTTAATTTGGATGCCCCACCACTGCTATCAATCTTCCAAGTACTGCGGGGATTTATGTATATCCCACTTTCTCAGTTCCACTTTGGAACTCGCAGCTCTCCGGCGCCCCCCTTACCCTCAGGTCAGTCAGGGAACTGCAACTAGGATAATTAGTCGCCGGACGGGCTGCCTGTTGTGAACCGGCAATTAGGCTTCTGCAGTAAGGGAATTATCAGCTGTGGCCGCAGCCCCTCATTCAGCTATATAAGACCCTTCTAGACTGCCAGCAAGCCGCAATAGCCATGCACAACGTGCTGCCACCAGTCACGGTTACTTAATTCACAGTGTTAAATTAAGAGGGTCCGTGGCAAACCCCTTGAATTAGTAGCGATTATCTATCAAAGGCGTATAGTTCGATTCTTAGAGCATAGAGACAGACTAAATATTAAATCATTTATTTTCCGAAAGAGGACAGTGATTACAGATAAAAGTTGCTATAAAATTGAGACATAAAATATGTACAGTACAGATATAAAATAAAAGGATTAAAACAGAGGTACACTCACGGTTGATCATGACTCTCTAGGCAAACCCATGCGGCGGAGAAAGAAGGCGGAGCCACACATCTCCACTCATCTGGAGTTCTTGTCAGCATGAGGATTGGAGCTCTTCCGTGCTGGTTTGCCCAGGGAAGGCCTTATAGGCTTTGCTTTGTGACATCATGGAGAGATGCATTCTGGGTTGATCCCTCCTCTCTCATCCGAGTTATGTTTTGGCTACAAAACTTAGATTAGCTATAACTTTATGGGAGAAGCTGGTATGGACTCATCAGTGGTATCATGTTTCCCAGCGTAATGAGCCCATCAAGAAAACATCAAACATCTATGCGATATGACCATCCATTTGGGCGCAAATCATATCTCAGGTTCTGGACATTCGAGAGTTCTGCAACTGGCACCGCAGCGAAGCTGGGTCTGCTCGGATCGCAGAAATATGATTTTTATATTTCTGCTTGGTATGGTTTTCGCGGGACAATCCCTTATTGTTTTATTCAAACTCCTGGTTTCAAACAAAGAGTTTAGTTCCCGCACTTTTTTTCTCTTTCAGCTGAGAGAAGCCAAATGGTGTGAGGAAGATGGTCTAGCTAATTAACATTCCTGCTCTTCCAGAGGAAGTGGCAGGGTTGATAAAACCTGGGGGGAAGGAATTCCTACTACTGACAGTTTACAATGTCCTAGGATGGAGGATTTGTTAGCACATTGCAACAGAAAACATATCTTGCAGACATTGTACATCACAGCGGTTGGATCCTGAGGCTCCGCAGCGGGCACAGGCTCAGTCTCTACCGCGGACTGGAGTGGGGCGGTGGGAGCTGCGGGCAGCAAAGGAATAGTCACCGCCTTGGTCAGGAGTGAAGTGGCGGTGGCTGCGGGCAGCAGCGAGGAGGCCACAGCCACGAGGTTGAGTGAGGCGGCGTCAGCCGCGGACGGCTGCGAGTAGGCCGCAGCCGAGAGCTGGAGTGAGGCAGCTGTCTTCTTTTGTCGGTAAGCTCCGTGCCGTCTCCCTGCGGTCCACCGAGAGTCTACCTCCTGTCGCTGTCCTCCTCTTTGGAAGCTGCTCGTGGCTCTCGCTCTCTGGCCCTCCCCAAGTCTCCACCTCCTTCTCCCTCGTTCTGCTGACTCACACAGTCTGGCCCTCTCCGCCCTCTTCTCTGGACTCCTCCCCTAACTGCCCTGTAAGTCTCAGCAGTCCATCCCCCAGCTCTGCTCCCTGGAAACAGATACCCCAGGAACCTGAAAGACGGTCCCCTCGGTTCTGGCCCTGGTACTCGGCGGAGGCCTCTCCTCCTACACTCCCCCATCCTGTATGCTCACCAGTCCTCGGGTGAGGGTCTTGGTAGGCTCGGGTTGGCCTTTTGAGACAAAAGTTCCTGTTGCCATACGAACTGACCCTGTTCGTAGCGTTCGTGGGGTTTGCCAGCTGTTGACCGCTCGGAGCGTCTTAGTTAGACTGTGGTGGAGCTTTCTGGGGTGGTGGCTGCTGGTGGACTGGCCAATTCTGGTGGGCTGGCGTGACTTGCTGAGATATTGTTACTTGGATGGCCCGCTTGTACCGCTGGGCTATCTTCTTCGTCATCCAGGTCCCAGACCGTGGGCGTTGGTTCGGGGGCCTGAGGAGTGGGTTCGGGTTGCACGGGATCGTTGGATGTACAGGGCCACAACATATTACGGTGCACAGTACGAGTGGGAAGTGCCCCATCCCTTTCAGGTCGTATCTCGTACACAGGCCCATCGGGGCTTATTTGGCGCAATACTCGGTAAGGACTCTCTTCCCACCGGGGTTCTAGCTTGTTCTGGGGGCACTGTTCTAGTAAGAGTACTCGATCCCCAGTCTGAAAGTCGGTGGGTGGAGGTAGAGTCCCCCCTGGGTGCTCTAGGTCCTGGAGTTTTGTCTGGACGATGCGGTGAAGAGTCTGTAGCCGATGTCGGTGGTTTCGGACCCATGATGACACTCCAGACCAGGGTTGAGGTTCCTCCGAGTTTAGTTCTACTTCCGTGATCCCTTTGCCTTCTCGCCCAAATAGCAGTGAGTAGGGGTTATAGCCAGTTACTTGGCGCACCTGGTTGTTATAGACCCACATTATTTCAGGGACATACTCAGGCCAGCGGGCCTTCCGGTCACTTTCCAGGGTACGCAACATTTGAATTAATGTCCGATTAAAGCGCTCGCAGGCCCCTTTTCCATGTGGGTGGTATGGTGTACTCCGAGATTTATAGATATCATAGAGACGATGTAGCTCCTCCATGACCTTCCCCAGGAAGCATGCTCCCTGATCTGAATTTATCCATTGAGGACAGCCGCACACTTGGATAAAGTTCTTGCAGATTGCATAGGCGGCTGACTCCGCAGTTTGATCTCGGGTGGGGTTTACCACGGCAAATTTGGTGAAGTGATCCACCATGACGAGACAATGCTCATACCCCTGGTATGCAGGGCCAATGGTCACATAGTCCACCGTCAAGAGCTCGAGGGGTGCTGATGTCACTATCGTTTGCACCGGGGCCCACTGTGCGGGTGGTTTAGCTAGTTCGCATAGGCGGCAGGCCCGCCAAGTTTCTTCCACAGCAGCGTGCAAGTGCGGATGGTAAACTATCTGCTGCAACCATTGCAAGGTTTTCTGGACTCTGAAGTGAGCCCCCTTTTCGTGGGCTTCCTGTGCCAGTTCACTGAGTTGGGCTCTGGGCACGACTACCTGCCAAGTTGTTGCAGACGTCGCCCGTGATACTGTCTTTTGATACAACAGTCCTTTCTTGATGACTAGTTTCTCCCATTGGCGTAGCATCAGCAACATATCCTGAGACGAAGTCTGTCTCTGGGCGTCGGTGGGTAGTCTGACGTTGGTCACCCATCGGCGTAGGAGCCCAATTTCTTCATCTTCTTGCTGCTGTTGGATCCATCTGTCATGTGATTGCTCCAGCACACCCATTGGGGTCCTTCTTGCGTGGCAGCTGTGAGCACGGCGGCGGTGAGGGCATACAGTGTCTGTTCTCCTTCTTATTCGTTGTCTCGACTTTTCCCTGGCGTTGTGTGCTGGATCCTGGAGAGGGCATCCGCGTGCACATTTTCTTTTCCTCTTTTGTAGATGATCTTGTAGTTGAACTTGGCTATCCGGGCCACCCATCGCTGCTCCAGAGCCCCCAATTTGGCATTTTCCAGGTGGGCCAGCGGGTTGTTGTCGGTCCGCACCACCACTTCAGAGCCTGCCAAGTACTCTGCGAACCGCTCCGTCATGGCCCATATTACCGCGAGGAGCTCAAGCTTAAAGGAGCTGTAATTGTCAGGGTTTCGCTCGGAGTCAAGAAGTGATCGGCTACTATACGCGATCACTCTCTCCCGGCCGTCCTGAACTTGTGACAATACAGCCCCTAGCCCGTGGAGGCTCCTGTCGGTGTGTAGTATGAACGGTTGCGAGAAATCCGCATAAGCTAACACTGGGGCACCCGAGAGCGCAGCCTTAAGATCTTGGAAGGCCTCTTCTTGCGGTTGTTGCCACTGGATTTTCCGTCTATTCGCCCCGGCAGGAGCCCCCTTTTGCAGGTCCTGCAGGGCTCGGCCCGGCGTTCAAATTCTTTACGAAACGATGATAGTATCCAGCCAGCCCCAGGAAGGCCCGCACGTCTTTTATCGTCTCGGGGGTAGGCCATCCCTGAATGGCAGCAACCTTTTCCAGGGACGGTCTAAACACCCTCGGCAGAGACGACATGCCCCAGATATTCAATCTGGGTGTGAAACAGGTGGCATTTCTGGGGCTTCACCTTCAACCCGTACTTCTGCAGCCGGCCGAGCACCTGCCCCAACCGCCGCAGGTGGTCCTCAAACGTGACGGCATAGATGATTATGTCGTCCAGGTATATCAGCGTGACCTCGAAGTTGAGATCCCCCAGACACTGCTCCATCAGCCACTGAATGGTCCCCAGCGCATTGGCCAGACCGAATGGCATTCGATTGAACTCGAACTGTCCCATAGGAAGAATTAACGCCGTCTTAGCCCTGTCCTCTTCCGACATCGGCACCTGCCAATACCCGCTAGCCAGATCTAACGTTGAAAAGTACTTCGCCTTCCCCAAGGCGGACAGGGATTCTTCTATACAAGGCAACGGGTACGAGTCTTTGATGGTACAGGCATTCAGCTTTCTATAGACCATGCAGAACTGCAGGGTGCCATCCGTTTTGCGGACCAACACGATGGGAGCCGCCCAGGGGCTCTGGCTCTCTCGTATGACCCCCTTCCTCAGCATTTGAGCCAGTAAAGTTTTTACCTCCTGGTATAGTTGTGGGGGAATTTGTCTGTATCGTTCCCGTATGGGGGCTGTTCCTGCCGTGGGAATTTCGTGCGTGATGGCTGTGGTGCATCCAAAATCATCCTCGTGGCTAGCGAATACCCCGTGATATTGTCCTAGTAGTGTTTCTACCTGGAGAAGTTGGGCGGGAGCCAAGCCAGAGAGTTCAGCCCGCATTCTTTCCAGGATGTTTCGGCCCTTTTCCTGAGTCGAGGACTCAGCAGCCTGCAGAGTTCGAATAGTCACTGCCCAAGGGTCCTCGGGTTGCACCTTCAGTTGGACCATAGGGGCTGGCAGCACCTCTTCCAACGGCCTCACCAGCTTGGCCATCTCGACCCGGGGCCTTAAGACAATGTCTTGGTCTTCTAGGTTGACACAGCACACAAGGACGGTCCCCCTCCACACAGTGGCCAGGGAGCAGGCCACCAGTATGCCAGGAGGCAGGCGTTCCGAGTAGCATGGCTCCACCTGCATCTCCACGCCCTCCAAAGGCACCGGGGCAGGGCCACCACTGTCTGCCCAGGGGCAGTATGAGCGGGGGAGCCGCTGGCGTAATGACTTTGCCCAGTGCCTCGCCCTCTTGGCAGTCCTGGAGAACTCGCGCCTCCCACACCAACTGCTGGAAGACCTGCCCTTGGGCCATGCAGGAACCCCACTGGTTCAGAGTCTCTTGCGTGGGGTCATTGAGGAGTAAATTGCCAAACTCCCGCAGGATGTTCATGCCCAGGATAACTGGATGTTTGTCATTGGTTTCTCCATGAGTCAGGACCACTCCCCGGCGTCCGAGGGATTTGCCACACAGCGTCATCTGCACCCAAACCACCCTGGCGACAGGGACCGGTAATTGATTGGCGGTTACCAGTTTTATCAAGGGTCCCCACTGGGGTCTCACTGCCTCAGGGAAATGCTGCCGAAAGTTGCAGGCATGGTCGTTACTTGCGACCCCGTGTCCATTAGGCACCGTACGACATGGCCCTCGACTTCTGCCCATACCACCGGACATTTTGCGACCAGTTCTTCGGGACTTCCACCACCCCATGTCATGGCTTCTGGCTCCGAGCGGCGTCCCCCCAGCCCGGAGCCCTCTAGTTTAACGGCGGCCGGGGTGGGCGCCTCCCTCGCCGCGGACACTCTCGTGCGAAGTGGTCTAGCTCCCCACACTCATAGCACTGGGGCTGTGGGGCGGGCAGCTCCGAGCATTGAGAGGCCCCCAGGGCCCGGGATTGAAACTAGGCCACCCAGACACAACCTCGGTTCTTCTCTTCACTTCGGCCAACTCGCCCCTGATGTTCTTCAGCTCTTGTTTCATCTCTTCTATCCATTGGGGCTCTCCGACAGCAGTCACAGCGGCCTCCACACTCCGGACCTTCCCCACGGGGACCGTCATTCCCTGCTCCTGCTCTCGTGCACGCACCTGACTCCCCACCTCAGAGAAAGCTAAATGTGGGTTCACTCGGACCTGCTCCCATAGTGCCTGCTTTATCAAAGGGTCTCGGAGTCCAGTCACTAATAAGTCGCGTAGGGTAATGTCGATGGGTCCTACCCCTACGCCGTCCTTCTGCTCGATGGCCGTGTATAACTCTTGGAGGACATTCATATACTGGGTGATAGTCTCCCCCTCTCACTGCATTCGACTGAACAACCGGGTCCTCAACTCTCCCACATCTGTCGGATCCCCATGGGTCTCTTCCAGTATCCGCAAGACCCTAGCAAAGGTGTTGCGGTGTCCCGGGGGCCTCAACATTACTGAATCCTGGGCCTCCCCTTCTAATGCCATGAGAGCTACCTCGGCTTCCAGGTCAGGGTTCATCAGATGCATTTGGAAGAGGCCTCGCATTCGCTCTGCCCAGCTCCACAGCATGGTGTTGGAGCCTGAGAACCTGGGCAGGTTGTTTAGCATAGCCCCCAGAGAAATGCTGGACCGGGGTCCCTGGTTGCTTGCTGTGTCTATGGCCCCGCTCTGGCCTGGCGTGCCACTGTCCGCGCTCGGAGATTGCATCCTGCCGACTATGCCAAATGTGGTAATAGCCGGTACGCAGGATGCAGTGACGAGACGCGATACAGAAATTAGTTTAAATGTTAACTTTTATAGATAAATGCCGTTAGGGCTATTGTTACGCAACCAACAGAATAACAGTAGCTGTCCTCGCAGGGAGCCAATACACATAAACAAGGATTGGGAGAACACGAATAATCCGGCAAAGACCGGTCACTATATGGCCGCAGAATGGCCGACTACGGGTCCTTTGTCACTATGTATCACTTATCCATCCTGACGTCCCTCAGCATTCTGTTCCATGGTGTGTCTGCGTCGCAGCCACTGGGCCCAGCCGCTGAAGATCTGGCGTAGTCTTCGGGCATTCCGACACCCAGGAGGAGTAGGGGCACAACAGGCCTGCGGAGAGTTCTTTGGCAGGATGTCCCCCAGCAGAGGCAGTGGGATACCACCTGGGAGTGAGAGAGGGGAGGCCGCAACTCCCTGACAGGGACTGGCAGCGGCGGTGATAAGTCGTGGTCGATAGGCCACAGGCGAAGTCTGAGGCCGCACTGGAGGATCCGCAGCGGGCACAGGCCCAGTCTCTACAGCGGACTGGAGCGGGCGGTGGCAGCTGTGGGCAGCAAAGGAATAGTCACCGCCGTGGTCAAGAGTGAAGCGGCGGTGGCTGCGGGCAGCAGCGAGGAGGCCGCAGCCGTGAGCTGGAGTGAGGCGGCGTCGACCGCGGACGGCTGTGAGTAAGTCGCAGCCGAGAGCTGGAGTGAGGCAGCAGTCTTCTTTAGTCGGTAAGCTCGGCGCCGTCTCCCTGCGATCCACCGAGAGTCTCCCTCCTGTCGCTATCCTCCTCTCTGGAAGCTGCTCGTGGCTCTCGCTTTCTGGCCTCTCCTCCTACACAAAGACCAGTTGGGAACCAATTATGTTGGAAAGTTAGTATAGATCGGCACCTGCCAAATAATTACTTGATTTCCAAGCTTTTCGAATTGGTATCTGCATGACTTATATGCTCATGAAAGTTAGTGGGTGCAGAGCTTTGAGAAGGATCTGTAATAGATCGAAACGCGTCGCTTGTACCGACAGTGCACACTCTGGAGTTTTTTATTATGTGAATTTTCTACTTTTGGAATAATAAAGTTCAAATTTTTAAAGGAGCTGGAACAAACTTTTTTCTTTTCTTGGTGTTAGGGTATGTGCACACGCTGCGGATTCTGCTGCGGATCCGCAGCGGATTTGGCCCTGCGGATCTGCAGCAGTTCCTCAGGCAGTGTACAGTATAATGTTATCCTATGGGTTTTCAAATCCGCAGTGCACATGCTGTGGATTTTTCCGTGCGGAAAAGCCTAAGGCTACGTGCACACGCTGCGGATTCACCTGCGGATTTTTCCGTGCAGATTCGCATGTAAAACCGCAGGTAAAGTGACCTGCGGTTATCCTGCGGATTGGCCTGCGGTTTTCCCCTGTGGTTTGACACCTGGACAATGGAATAGGTGTCAAACCGCAGTGGAATCCGCAGAAAGAGTTGACATGCTGCGGATTTCAAACCGCAGCTTTTCCGCACCGAAAAATCCGCAACATGTTCACTGTGGATTTGAAAACCCATAGGATAACATTATACTGTACACTGCCTGCGGAACTGCTGTGGATCCGCCAGGCCAAATCCGCTGCAGATCCGCAGCAGAATCCGCAGAGTGTGCACATATCCTAAAGATGAGCCATGTACTAAGGAAACGATCATCAAGTTATGCCCCCGCTATCTGCTGGAGATAATTCCCACCAAGTTCTTGTTCAGTAAAAGACCGTTCCTTGTACAGTGGTGGTCTCCATCACTGACCGTTGCCAGAAGTCATAGGCAGCATGCGGCCTGCAAGAGCGTAACTCCTCCATAGCTAAAGTCCACACACCCAGCCAGGATCCCCATTTTCATGTAGCATGTTAGGGCAAAGAACACGAGTACCTCACCTATGGCTACGGCCCTGAGCCACCTTACACTAGAAACACAGCAGAGAAATCAATGATAGTATCAAAATTAAAGAATGCAGACCAGCATCTGATATATCTCTGGAATCTGCCTCTGTATCATATTGATCTCAGATTGCACAAAATTTACTTTTGATCCCTGATCCCCCTTATGGTGCACCACCCTCTTTTTAGTGCAGCTTTTTCACGGAATGAGCAAGGACTCCTGTTCTGATATTGACAATTGATGGAGGGGCATGTGACCAGATTCTTCTGAAAAATAATTAGAATAAAATAATTTTATTACACCAGATATTATCAATAAATATTATTGGAGTTTCGGGAGAAAAATGGCTGCAACTGATTGCTTGCAATAGCACAAGAGAAAAGCGTATCTGTACTTCTTTGCTAATAAGCTGATGACTTTTTCTTTTGCAGACGGATACACAACAGATGATATTGAATTCTTCTGGCAGGGAGGGGAAGAGGCGGCCGTCACTGGGGTACCTGCCCTGGAATTGCCCCAGTTTAGTATCATTGAAACCAGACTGGTTACTAAGAAAGTTGTATTCACAACAGGTGAGACTTTTTTCATGAGTTTTTTTTTTTGAGGCATGGTTTTTACAAATTGTCAGGTATACATAGATATAGAAAGTTACAATATTTGTATTGTATAAGAAAAAACTGTAACGAGTGAAAACACAGAATTTCTCAAAAAGGACATAAATGGAGTCCATCAGCAGGATTTCAGGATTTCATCCACCAAACTCTTTAGCTCGTTCAAAGAGTCCAGCAAAACCTTCACATGTTCAGTCCATTATTGAGAAATCAGCATTTCAATTGATATGCAAATGCACTAAAGGTATATGGTAGATTTGAAGCCTCTGTCACTCCAGCTCTATTCCTAACCCAGCGCTACATCCTCCTGCTTGACTGACGGCTCCTTTGACTGAAGTCAACCAGCATAGAGGTTGTCAGTTAAGCAGGAGGAGGCAGAAATAGAGCTGGAGTGACAGAGGCTTCAGATCTACACCATCATTTGCATAGTAATTCAAGCACTGATTTCTCAGGAACAGACTGGCTACGTAAGTGTACAGTACTTCGGGACTTCTCTTTGGAAGAGTTACATGCACATGAATAGATTGGGGTGTGCAATTCTGCTTATAGATTCCCTTTAATAATATGTATGCTTTATAACTTTTTTCTATCAGTTGTAAGGTTCATAAGATTTAAAGGGTTATCCTCAACTTTTGTCTTAAGGAGAACATAGCTCTCCAGTCTCTTCACTTCCTTGTTGCTGGGGGGACGGGCACTCCTCCTTGATTGACAGCTCTGGTTTAGAAGCTTAGCTTCTGATTGCTTTTGTTACATATTAATGGTTTGCCAGTGGCTTGTGCTGAAATCTACCTTATTACTATATTTTCATATAAAGATAATAGACCTTATGAATAGGTGCACAGTTAAAGTGAGCTGTGAGAACTGCTCCGGAAACTGTCGATGTTGGTCACTGGGGGTTTTGTGATTTTGCAGAACTGAGACTGGACCAGAAGATGACAGGGAATGGAAGATGAGCAGCTAGCGGCTGTATTGAAATCAATGAGCTGGAGGGAGGTGGCTGATATCTCAGGCGTTAAAGGGAATCTGTCACCCATATTTAGTGATATCATGTAAAGATATCACCCAATTGCGCGTCCCATAAGGAATCTATTAGGGCTTTTGACTCCCCCGACCCCGCACCTTTTGAGGCATAAATACCTTTTTTATCTTGCCGGAGGCCTTTAACCCCTTTACTACCAAGGGTGGTTTGCACGTTAACTCCCGGGCCAATTTTTACAATTCTGACCACCGTCCCTTTATGATGTAATAACTCTGGAACGCTTCCATGGATCCCAGTGATTCTGACATTGTTTTCTCGTGACATATTGTTCTTCATGTCAGTGGTAAAATTTAATTCATATAACTTGCGTTTAGCTATGAAAAAAATGGAAATTTGGTGAAAATTTTGAAAATTTCGCAATTTTCCAACTTTGAATTTTTATGCTCTTAAATCACAGAGATATGGCACTCAAAAAACTTAACAAATAACATTTCCCACATGTTTACTTAACATCAGCACAATTTTGGAACCAAAATTTTTTTTTGTTAGGAAGTAATAAGGGTTAAAAGTTGACCAGCGATTTCTCATTTTTACAACACCATTTTATTTTTACGGACCACATCACATTTGAAGTCACTTTGAGGGGTCTATTTGATAGACTATAGCCAAAAGTGACATCATTCTAAAAACTGCACCCCTCAAGGTGCTCAAAACCACATTCAAGAAGTTTATTAACCCTTCAGGTGCTTCACATGAATTTTTTGAATGTTTAAGAAAAAATGAACATTTAACTTTTTTTCACAAAAAAAATTACTTCAGGTTCAATATTTTTATTTTACCAAGGGTATCAGGAGAAGTTGGACTGGAAAAGTTATTGTGCAATTTGTCCTGAGTAGGCCGATACCTGATATGTGGGGGGCACCACTGTTTGGGCGCATGGCAGAGCTCGGAAGGGAAGGAGCGCCGTTTGACTTTTTCACTGCAAAATTGGCTGGAATTCAGATTGGATGCCATGCCACGTTTGGAGAGCCCCTCATGTACCTAAACAGTGGAAACCCCCCACAAGTGACCCCATTTTGGAAACTAGACCCCCCAAGGAACTTATCTAGATATGTGTTGAGCACTTTGAACCCCCAAGGGCTTCACAGAAGTTTATAATGTACAGCCATACAATTAAAAAAATCATATTTTTTCCACAAAAATTATCTTTTCACCCCCAATTTTTATTTTCCCAAGAGTAACAGGACCCCAAAAGTTATTGTGCAATTTGTCCTGAGTACGCTGATACCCCATATATGGGGGTAAACCACTATTTGGGCACATGGCAGAGCTCGGAAGGGAAGCAGCGTCATTTAATTTTTTTGGCTGGAATTGAGATCGGACGCCATGTCACATTTGGCAAGCCCCTGTGGGAACCCCCCAATTCTAGCCCCAACCCTAGCTCTGACCCTAGCCCTAACCCTAGCCCTAATGGGAAAATGGAAAAAAATTTTTTTTAATTTTATTATTTTTCCCTAACTAAGAGGGTGATAAAGGGGGGTTTAATTTACTATATATGGCGGGTTTTAATTTTTGGCAGCTGTCATATGCTAAAAGACGCTTTTTATTGTAAAAATAGTTTATGCATCACCACATTTTGAGAACTATAATTTTTCCATATTTTGACCCACAGCGTCATGTGAGGTCTTATTTTTGCGGGACGAGCTGACGTTTTTATTGGTACCATTTTCGGGCACGTGACAATTTTTGATCGCTTTTTATTCCGATTTTTGGGACGCAGAATGAACAAAAACCAGCGTTTCATTAATTTTTTTTGGGGGGGTGCGTTTACACCGTTCCGCGTGCGGTAAAATTGATAAAGCAGTTTTATTCTTCGGGTCAGTACAGTTACAGTGATACCTCATTTATGTCATTTTTTTATGTTTTGGCGGTTTTATGCAATAAAAACAATTTTATATAAAAAATTATTTTTGCATCACTTTATTCTGCAAGCTATAACTTTTTTATTTTTTCGCTAATGATGCTGTGTGGCAGCTCGTTTTTTGCGGGACAAGATGACGTTTTCAGCAGTGCCATGGTTATTTATATGCGTCTTTTTGGTCACGCGTTATTGCACTTTTTGTTCGGCGGTATGATAATGAATCATTATTTTTTGCTTCGTTTTTTATTTTTATTTTTAAGGGGTTCACTAAAGGGGTTAACTAATGGGACAATTTTATAGGGTGGGTCATTATAGACGCGGCAATACCAAATATGTGTACTTTTATTGTTTTTTTGCTTTTTTATTTTCAAAAAATGAATTTATTAGGGAATATTTTTTTTTTATTTATTTAGCGATTTTTTTTAAAATTATTTTTACACTTTTTTTTTTTTTACTTTATTACATAGTCCCAGGGGGGAGAACACTGTCCTGTGACAGATCGCTGATCGGTCACATCACAGATCGCTGTGACAGATCAGCGAACTGTCACAGGCACTGCTGCAGGCTTCCTCATGCCTGCGCTCTGCGGGCAGTGAGGAAGCCAGCTCCCTGCAGGCCCCCGAAGGTCCCCGTCGCCATATTGGATCCGGGGACCTGCAGGGATGGCGACCCCCGCAGCGGCGCTGCACATTGCACTGCTGTAGGAGTCACAGGGAAGCACGGAGGGAGCCCCCTCCCTGCCGATGCTTCTTTTAAGCCCCAGGGGTTAATGTGTCGGGGGCGGTCCGTGACCGCCCCTGACACATTGTGCCGGGTGTCAGCTGTGATAATCAGCTGACACCCGGCCGCGATCAGCTGCGCTCCCCCCGCGCAGCTGATCGCATTAGACGTACTATTCCGTCCTTGGGACTTAGGTCCCAGGTCACATGGACGGAATAGTATGTCTAATGTAGGAAAGGGGTTAAAATGCGCAATCGTGGAAACCAACGTTATCTGTGATATTCACAGATGAAGATTACGTTCAGTAAGCCGAGGGGGGAGAAGGCGACTAAGCCACGCCCATCGGACCGGACCGCAACGATTTGCATACATCCCCAACCAGATAAAAAAGGTATTTATGCCTCAAAGGTGCAGGGTCAGGGGGAATAAAAAATCCTAATAGAATCCTTATGGGACGCACAATTGTGTGATATCTTTACATGATATCACTAAATATGGGTGACAGATTCCCTTTAACTCCTCAACCTGGAATGTAGCTATAGCACACAATGCGTTGTACACTATGTAAGATACAAGCTCTTATTGCAGGAAAATGACATCAAGTAGAAAAAGCAAGTCAGCTACAAAATTGCTTACTTTCATTCTGTCTAAGTAACTATACCAATTTTGTAACACAAGAATAACCCATTAATATAGATTACAATACCTAGCTTTAAAGCGTACCTGTCATATGAGGCGACTGTTCAGAATAAGCTGTAATGTACACTATTTTTGGCTATTATATGACTTCCATCCTGCATTTTCACAAGTTTTCCACTCTGTAGACTGTATCTCTAATTTTCAGTCATCTCTGAGCTAGTGGAGAAAGACTAACTGTTATAATGTCTACAATAGTACCTAGTGCAATAAGGAGTTCCTGTCTCTACATAGCACACACTGAAAAGCAGCTGCACTGCACAGACGTACTAAGTATTGTAGCTGTGAATCTAGCATTGAGGATGAGAACTTACTCAAAAGTTGCCATTGCTGTGTGTCTCTTTAGCTATCACTCTTCTCATCTCTCCTCCTTCCTTTACTCTATTCATAGCCTTCATTAGACTTCACTAGGCATCTCTAATTTGATTTTCATGAGGAATAGGGATATTTCAGCACAAATTATGACTTAAAGGGGCAGGAAAGGAGAAGAAGAGGCTTAAGGGTGAAGAAAAATCATATTTCTTTAATAGTTTACCGTGGGATCCACGGTCCTTGTGCTTCTGCCACCAAACTACACCACACCTGTATTGCGGATATCATGGAGTGACAATGCAGCAGTTTGGTTTAGTATTTTGGGACTTATGGCACTGTCCAGGCAAATAGCTCCGGGGTTTGTTCCTCAAATGGTTTTCTCATTAACTCCCTTTTTCTGAACCTTGAGAAGGACCTCACACTGTATAAGCCCCCAGCTCCCTGCTTTCAGTGCCAGTTATAAGGTATACCTGACCCTGGGTCAGTCCCTGTAATGATACTATCCTGATTCTGTGTCTTATTTAGTGGCTGCCCTTGGATTGTTTTGACCATTGCTTCTCCTGACGATTCTGAGTAAGGCAACCCTGTTATGAATGAGTCACCGTAGGAGGCAAAAAGAGAAATACTAGCTAAGTCCAGAAAACCAGAGAAGTTGGCAGCTATCGGATTGCAGACCCCTGAACCTATCAACAACAACTAGCAGTAGCCGTGGGGGGTTCCTACGGTGCCCTAGACCCCTCGATCACAGCCGGAGAACTAAGTAGCCTAAAGACAGAAAGGGAAATCTAAACTGCCCCAGAGCAGACCCCAAAGCAATAGGCAGCCCCCAACATATAATGACGGTGAAGCAAGATGAAAAAAACACTCACACAGATAGAAAGATAGGCTGAGCAAATGATGGGGCCCAAGCTAACTAAATAGGACAGGATAGAAAAGCTGCTGTCTGCAATCCGCACAAAAACCCTATCAAAACATGAGCCAACAGACTGAGGGAAAAAAAACCCTGAAGACACTAGGCTTCAAAAAGACTATATCAGTACTCAGGTATTTTCTGAAGACAGAGCAAAAAGGCAAAAAGGAATTCAGCTCACCCCAGCAGAGAATGGCAGAAATCCAGAAAAACAATGCAAAACAAAACCAAAACACAAATGCAAAAAGCAGAGCAGAAAACTTAGCTTTTGAGGAGCAGGAATCAGACTGGAATCCCTCAGAGAAATCACCAGCCAGGTAGAAGGGCTTTGGCTGCCTTATATCCAGTCAGCAATTTCCGTCACCCAGTCATCATCATCCAGGTCAGGTGCTTGGTAATCAGCCTCACTACCTTCCTTCAACAGAAGAGGGAGTTCATCAGACCTCAATGGTGAAGGGGAAAATGAACTCACAACAGTACCTCCCCCTTGAGGAGGGGTCACCGAACCCTCATCCACGCCACCAGGGCGAACAGGGTGAGCCCGATGAAAGGCACGCACCAATCTTTTGGCATGAATATCAGAGGCACAGACCCAGGAATTATCCTCCTGACCATAACCCTTCCACTTAACCAAATACTGGAGTCTCCGTCTAGCCAGACGGGAATCCAGTATCTTCTCTACCTCATATTCCATGTTACCTTCAACCAATACAGGGTCCGGAGGTGCCACCCCAGGAACTACTGGTTCAAAAAACCTCTTCAACAAGGACTTATGAAACACATTATGGATTTTAAATGTGACAGGAAGAGCCAAACGAAAAGAGACCGGATTAATAATCTCCAAAATCTTGTAAGGTCTAATAAATCTAGGCTTAAACTTAGGAGAAGCCACCTTCATAGCGATATTTTTTGATGATAACCAAACCATATCACCCACCTTAAACTGGGGACCAATGGTCCTATGTTGGTTGGAAAACCGCTGGGCCTTTTCCTGGGAGAGAGATAATTTATCCACCACTTGGTCCCAGATCTGGTGCATTCTCTCCACCACAGTGTCAACACCTGGGCAGGCAGAAGGCTCCACCTGCCCTGAAGAAAATCGAGGATGAAACCCAAAGTTACAAAACAAAGGTGACATCAAAGTGGCAGAACTAGCTCTATTATATAAAGCAAATTCGGCCAAGGGCAAAAATGAAACCCAATCATCCTGATCAGCAGAAATAAAACATCTCAAATACGACTCCAAGGTCTGGTTTGTTCTCTCTGTCTGCCCATTGGTCTGAGGGTGAAAAGCAGAGGAGAAGGACAACTGAATTGCCAGCTTGGAACAGAAAGTCCTCCAAAATCTAGACACAAACTGAACTCCTCTGTCAGATACAATGTTCTCAGGAATCCCGTGCAAGCGAACCACCTGTTGCAAAAACAGGGGCACCAACTCAGAGGAAGATGGCAACTTAGGGAGTGGAACAAGATGAACCATCTTAGAGAACCTATCACAAATCACCCAAATAACAGTCATTCTCTGAGAGACAGGCATAACAGAGATGAAATCCATTGAAATATGGATCCATGGCCTCCTGGGGACCGGCAAAGGCATCAACAACCCACTAGAGCGAGAACAAGGTTTAGACCGGGAGCAAGTCCCACAGGACTGCACAAAATTCCTGACATCACGAGACAAGGCGGGCCACCAAAAAGACCGACTCACCAGATCTCTAGTACCAAAAATACCTGGATGACCAGCCAATGCAGAGCAATGAACTTCAGACATCACTCTCTTCTTCCACTGGTCAGGAACATACAACTTTCCACTGGGACAACGCTCAGGTTTGTCCTCCTGGAACTCTTCCAGAGCACGTCTCAAATCAGGCAAGATGGCAGAAAGAACTACCCCTTCGCCTAAGATAGTAGCAGGCTTGGTCACCACAGGAGAATCAGCAAAGAAGCTCCTAGAGAGAGCGTCAGCCTTGACATTCTTAGTGCCAGGAAGAAAAGAGACCACAAAATCAAAACGTGTAAAAAACAAGGCCCACCTAGCCTGTCTATGGTTCAAGCGTTTGGCCGACTCCAGGTAAATCAAATTCTTGTGGTCAGTGAGGACCACAACTTGATGTTTAGCTCCCTCCAACCAATGCCTCCACTCCTCAAATGCCCATTTCATGGGTAACAGTTCCCGATTCCCCACATCATAGTTACGTTCAGATGGGGAGAACTTTCGGGAAAAGAAGCTCCTAGAGAGAGCGTCAGCCTTGACATTCTTAGTGCCAGGAAGAAAAGAGACCACAAATTTCATTTTAGATGTTACAGGATCCTTTTGGGACAAAACAGCTCCTGCACCAATCTCAGAAGCGTCCACCTCTACCTGGAACGGGAGTGAGACATCAGGTTGCCGCAAAACCGGGGCAGAAGTGAATCTTCGCTTCAGCTCCTGAAAGGAAGAAACAGCCTCCGGAGACCAATTCAACACATCAGCACCCTTCTTAGTCAGATCAGTCAATGGCTTGGCAATACTAGAAAATTTTGCTATAAATTTCCGATAAAAATTAGCAAAACCCAAAAACTTCTGGAGGGCCTTCAAAGAAGTGGGCTGAACCCAATCATAGATGGCCTGTACCTTGGCCGGGTCCATTTCAATAGTTGATGGAGACAAAATAAATCCCAAAAATGAAATCCTCTGTACCCCAAAAAGGCATTTCGATCCTTTGACATACAGGGAATTCTCCCTCAAGATCCGGAACACATTCCGAACATGTTCCACATGAGAATCCCAATCCTTGGAGAAGATCAAAATATCATCCAGATAGATAATCAAAAATTTATCCACAAAGTCTCAGAAAATGTCGTTCATGAAGCACTGGAAGACAGAAGGGGCATTAGTGAGCCCAAAAGGCATCACCAGGTACTCAAAATGTCCCTCCAGAGTATTAAACGCCGTCTTCCATTCATCCCCATGCTTAATGCGGATAAGATTATACGCCCCCCTGAGGTCAAGCTTGGTAAACCAGCAAGCACCTCTAACTCTGGAGAATAGATCCAAAATCAGGGGTAACGGATACTGATATTTAATAGTAATTTTGTTGAGGGCACGATAATCAATACAAGGCCTTAATGAACCATCCTTTTTGGCCACGAAAAACAACCCAGCACCTAAGGGTGAAGAGGATGGTCTAATATGACCCTTCTCCAACCCCTCCTTAATATAGGATCGCATAACCTCGTGCTCGGGTACAGATAAATTGAAGAGCCGACACTTGGGAAATAACTCCTATGAGGAGGCAAAGACGCAGACTCATTCTCACTAAATACATCATAAAAGTCCGCCAAATAGTCAGGAACATCATGCGACTGAGAAGAGGTGGAAAAAACCGGAGCCTCACTAAGGGCACACCGACAACCCCAACTCACCACCGACACAGATTTCCAATCCAAAACTGGATTATGAATTTGCAACCAGGGAAACCCCAGAACAATAGTATCATGCAAATTATGCAACACCAAAAATATGCAATTTTCTTGATGGTCTGGGGCGACCCGCATTACCACCTGGGTCCAAAACTGAGGTTTATTTTTCGCCAAAGGAGTAGCATCAATCCACCTCAAAGGGATAGGCGTCCGCAGAGGTGTCATAGGAAATCCACAACGTTTAGCAAAATCCAAGTCCATTAGGTTCAGGGCTGCTCCCGAATCCACAAAAGCCTTGGCGGAAAATGTGGACAGGGAGCAGATCAGAGTAATTGCCAGAAGAAACTTAGGTTGAACACCACCCACAGAAAACGTGTGTGCAAAACATTTCTCTCATTTAGGACAGACAGAAATAATATGCAAGGTATCTCCACAAAAAAAACACAGCTTATTACGCCTTCTGAACTCCTGACGTTGCTCCCTGGACAAAACTCTATCACATTGCATAGGTTCAGACACTTGTTCAACAGGTGGCAACACCTCTCGTGCAGTCCTGCGTTCACGTAAACGCCGATCAACCTGAATGGCTAATGACATAGAATCGTCAAGACCAGAGGGAACAGGAAATCCCACCATAGTATCTTTTATGGCTTCTGACAAACCCTTCCGAAAGAGAGCTGCCAAGGCATTATCCTTCCAGGTAGTAAGGACCGCCCACTTTCAGAATTTTTGACAGTACAATTCTGCAGAATCTCGACCCTGGCTCAATGCCAACAGGGTCTTTTCAGCCTTATCAATAGCATTAGGTTCATCATACAACAACCCCAAGGCTTGAAAAAATGCGTTCAGATTAGTCAGAATAGGATCATCTGGTTTCAAAGAAAACGCCCAATCCTGGGGATCGCCACGCAGCAAAGAGATGACAATTTTAACCTGCTGCGCTGAGCTCCCTGACGAGTTAGGCTTCAAGGCAAAAAATAATTTACAATTATTTTTGAAATTCAAAAATTTAGACCGATCCCCAAAAAACACATCAGGAGTAGGGATCTTTGGTTCAGCAGCATGTGAATGAGCAAGGTAGGCGGAAATTACCCGCACTTCCACAGCGAGATGCTCCACACGATCAGACAATTGCTTTATCTCCATTGAGAGAAAAAAAAATTCCCCCTATGGCCTCAGAGATATAGAGGAAAAAATATACACACTTTTTTTTTTTTGTTTACAATTCTTTCCTGCTAATGAGTACCCTAGGATCTGCGGTATGGCTGGTGACTCTGTTATGAATGAGTCACCGTAGGAGGCAAAAACAGAAATACTAGCTAAGTCCAGAAAACCAGAGAAGTTGGCAGCTATCGGATTGCAGACCCCTGAACCTATCAACAACAACTAGCAGTAGCCGTGGGGGGTTCCTACAGTGCCCTAGTCCCCTCGATCACAGCCGGAGAACTACATAGCCTAAAGACAGAAAAGGAAATCTAAACTGCCCCAGAGCAGACCCCAAAGCAATAGGCAGCCCCCAACATATAATGACGGTGAAGCAAGATGAAAAAACACTGACACAGATAGAAAGATAGGCTGAGCAAATGATGGGGCCCAAGCTAACTAAATAGGACAGGATAGAAAAGCTGCTGTCTGCAATCCGCACAAAAACCCCATCAAAACATGAGCCAACAGACTGATAGGGAAAAAAATCCCTGAAGACGCTAGGCTTCAAAAAGACTATATCAGTACTCAGGTATTTTCTGAAGACAGAGCAAAAAGGCAAAAAGGAATTCAGCCCACCCCAGCAGGGAATGGCAGAAATTCAGAAAAACAAGGCAAAACCAAACCAAAACAAAAATGCAAAAAGCAGAGCAGAAAACTTAGCTTTTGAGGAGCAGGAATCAGACTGGTCTCCTAGAATCCCTCAGAGAAGTCACCAGCCAGGCAGAAGGGCGTCGGCTGCCTTATATCCAGTCAGCAATTCCCGTCACCCAGTCATCATCATCCAGCTCAGGTGCTTGGTAATTAGCCTCACTACCTTCCTTCACCAGAAGAGGGAGTTCATCAGACCTCAATGGTGAAGGGGAAAATGAACTCACAACACAACCCCCATCCACGTACCCCATTAGTGGATGGTTACTCTGCCATTTTTCAAAGAAAACATAGTTTAATGAGGACCAAGTTATATGGGAGACTAGTCACACAGGCAAGTCCCCTGCGGCTTTTCCCCACCCGATGCCCTGGAGTGGCAGGTCTCTGTCTACAAGCACATGCAGGGAAAGAACTGTTAGTCACTGGCAGCAGGCAGCGAGAAGCTGCCAAGAATCCTACTTGTCTGACTAGTCTTTTCTGTGCCTCTGTCCCTGTGTGTTAATAAACTCTGTTTTTCTCTGATACGCTGCAGCATTTTAGAGTTAATGAATTTTTTCCCATGAGCAAAGTTAATTTTGACCAATAGATCTTGTAATAATAATAATTTCCACAACTGGATGAGTTTATATAAAATGTTCCTGTTCTGAGATAATCTTATAAATGTGCTGCTGTACTTTGTAATGGTTGTGTCTGACCATACAGGAACATGGTCTGATCATACCACATCTCCTGGGCAGGGGGGAAACAAAAGACAGTATACACACAGGACAGCACAGGATCACAAATGATTCTTTCTTTGAGGTGAAACATTGCTTAAAAATAAACAGGTAAATGCTTTACCTTCCAAAAAGAATCATCTGTGATCCCATGCTGTCCTGTGTGTATACTCTCTTTTGCCTCCTCCCCTGCCCAGGAGCTGTGGTATGATCAGACCATGTTCTTGTACGGTCAGACACGACCATTACACAGTACACAAAAGGGGCACATTTATAAGATTATCTCAGCACAGTAACATTTTATTTATTAACATCCAATTGTGGAAATTTTTATTATTCCAAGATCTAATGATTAAAATATTAAGGCAACTGATGACATATGATCGAAGGAACTGGAGGAGGAAGCACTGTCTGCACTTTGTATACACTTTTCTTCTTCAGGGCTACATAATAACCCATCTCTGCTTTCCCTATGTGGAGTCTGACTGTGTCTGACAGCTAGCTCCCTTCTCCAGCTACTTACTATGCAGTCACATTTAGAACATCATTGCCAGCAATATGTGGACCATCTGGATGCTTCTATAGGTGGTCTGGAAGTAGTTAGAGTACCTGTCACCAATCTGAGGCTGCTCTTTTAACTTAATAAATGAGTGGGGAGCATCAGAATTGGTTATTTTATCACATATAAGATTTTTTCCTCTTGCTCCTAATGCCCATCAGAAGAAGTCAACTTTGGAAAAAGACTGGAATCCAACATCCATCCGTAGCCGCTATTGCACTGAAAGAGCAAGATTCCGCTCTTACCACTAACACATATACTTTACGACACTGTTACCTAGAAGTGACCATTTAGTAGAGTTTGAGGCAGCGCTGGATTACGTGAAAGAGCAAGATCTTTCTCCTTCACTGAAAGAGCAGCCATGGATGGTTGTGAAATCTGCATGCCGGAATCCCACAACCTGCAAGTTGAGGCCTGACGTTGGTAGAAGATCTGGCCCTATCGGGGGGCATTATGAGCACTTATAAGCAGTTTTGATACTAACTTATTCAGCTGAAGTAGGTGTCGTTGAACTACCAAACATCAAGGACTCAGATACACCCTGTATTAGACATAAAGGAGGCCTCATACACATTCTGGTCACATTGTGATGTATTGGTCCTGGACTCATAAAGGCTATCCACGCTTGATTGTTATTTACCAAAGAAACGTCCTCCAGAACAAGGAATAGTCTATGGGTAACCAATATAATAGCGATAAGGAGATGTGCACACGTGGAGTAAAATTTTTGCAACATTTCTGCATTTCTTGATAGGAAAAATGCAGCTAAAAAAGCTTGCGTTTTTGGTGCATTTTAAATTGATTTGAATGTAGACAATAATGAAAAACACAGGGCAAAAGCGCACAAAGAATTGACATGCAGAAGATTATTTTTTGCACCAAATCTGCAAGTCAAAAATACTAAATGTGTGCATGACACATCAGGTTTCACATTCACTTTGCTGGCATCAGGTTTTGCTTTAGGTTTTGTCACAAATCCGAGACGAAAAAAAACACTACAAAAACACACAAAATCTTCAACGTGTGCTCACAGTCTACAATTTTGAACAAGTTTTTTGATGCTTATACATCAACGAAATTTACCCAAGGATATGTAAAAGTATGTGGATGAGCAATACAATACCAATACATTTTTAAAGTTTTTTGAGGGTCATATAACAATGAAATGTATCCCAGAAAAAGGAATAGTGCATGGATGATAAATTTAACACAGCAAAAACTGTTAACGCCTTTTGCACTGTTATATATCATAAAAAATGTACCCCAGAACACGGAATGGTGTTTTGGTGAGAAATGTAACCCAGATAAATTTTTAACACTTTTTGGAAGTGTTATATAGCATAGAAATGTACCGAAGACCACATAATACTCTATGGCTTCAAAATTCAACCCAGCAAAATTTGTTAAGCCTATTTTTCAAGTGTTATATATGACAAAAATGTACCCCAGACCAGAGAATAGTGTATGGGTAAGAAATGTAACCCAGCAAAATATTAAAAAAATTTTTTAGAGTGTTATGTATCCAAGAAATATACCCCAGATCACAGAATAGTATATGGGAAAACATGAAACCAAGCTACATTTTTTATGTTTTTTGTACTGTTATATGCCAGCAAAATGTGATAGAAAGCACATATTAATCTCTGGATGAGTAATTCTAAACCAGAAATATTTTTCAACGCATTTTGTATGTTTTACATACCATCGTTATGTAACAATAACCAGGTTAAACTGTATGGATGAATCATTTAATCCATGACAACATTTTTTTTTTAATTTGTTTATTAACCAAGAAAAAAGAGAAACAACATGTACACATATGCATACACCAAAATAATACAAGTGCATTTTGTCAAAATAATTATGAGAAAATAGCAATTCGCACATTAAATTGTTTATACAATTTAGTTTCACAGGTCTATGAGTTATTGCTTAAATAGTGAATTATTAAACAGGTGACCAGAAGCATTGTCAAGCTCTATATCTTTGAAAGTACATATCGCAAACTACAACCATACCTAACACGCTGCCTAGTACATTGCACAATGTTAAAAAAATTATGTGATGCCATAAAGACATCTCAATGTATTTCAACTATAACAGTCACGGTGGTACAGAGCCTCCACTCCCCGATATAGTGAGATGAGAGGTATTCCATCTGTCCCAGATTTTGTCGAATTTCCGTAGACAGTCCCTGTTTTGATAAAGTGTTCGCTCATATGGAATGACCGAGTTTACCAGGTCAATCCAGGCTCTGAGAGAGGGGTTTGACCCTCCCATCCAATGTGGCACCAACACCTTTCTAATCAAAAAAAGCGTCTCGCGTAGAAAAATCCTAAGATAGTGCCCCCAATTCTTCTCGTCTAACACCCCGAATAAACAAACTAATGGACTAAGAGGAACAGGAATTTGCACTAAGGATGTTAGCAGCGATGTTACCTCAGACCAGTATGAAAGGACAATGGGGCATCCCCACACCATATGTACAAAGTTTGCTTCCATTATATAACACCTCAAAAATTCCGAGGATTGGAAACGACTAGTGTTGAGCATTCCGATACCGCAAGTATCGGGTATCGGCCGATACTTGCTGTATCAGAATTCCGATACCGACTTCCGATATTTTTTCAATATCGGAAGTCGGCATCGGAATCGGAAGTTCAAAGTTGATTGACAGCCGAAATGACGTCATCATGATGCGCGGTGTGTGCGCATCATGATGCGCCATCATTTCGGGCCTTCCGGGGGTCTCTGCCGGCCTGCCGGGGGGCTGTGCCGGCCTGCCGGGGGGCTGTGTGGACTGCCCGGGGTCTGTACCGGCCTGCCGGGGGGCTGTGCCGGCCTGCCGGTGGTCTGTGCACCCTGTGGGGGTCTGTACCGGCCTGCCGGGGGGCTGTGCCGGCCTGCCGGGGGGCTGTGCTGATGTCCGGGGGTCTGTGCAAGCATCGTCCGATGGGACTACAAGTCCCATCTGGCGATGCCTGCTACCATGACAGTGATTGACACATTAGCCAATGATGGGACAGTAGTAGTCCCATCATCCGGCTAATGTGTTAAATGTTAAAAAAAAAAAAAAAAAAAAAAAATACTACATACATACTACATACATACTACATGCATGCTACATACATACTACATGCTACATACATACCACATATATACTACATGCATGCTACATACATACTACATGCTACATACATACTACATATATACTACATGCATGCTACATACATACTACATGCTACATACATACTACATATATACTACATGCATGCTACATACATACTGCATGCTACATATATACTACATGCTACATACATACCACATATATACTACATACATACTACATGCATGCTACATGCTACATACATACCACATACATACTACATACATACTACATACATACTACATGCATGCTACATGCATGCTACATGCTACATACATAACACATATATACTACATGCATGCTACATACATACTACATGCTACATACATACTACACACATACTACATACATACTACATGCATGCTACATACATACTACATGCTACATACATACTACATATATACTACATGCATGCTACATACATACTGCATGCTACATACATACTACATACATACTACATACATACTACATGCATGCTACATACATACTACATACATACTACATGCTACATACATACCACATATATACTACATACATACTACATGCATGCTACATACATACTACATGCTACATACATACCACATATATACTACATACATACTACATGCATGCTACATACAATACATACATAGACATACAGTACATATAACATAGAGTAACATACTTACCAATACTTGTCACATTGTTCCCCGAAGCCATTGTCTTTTACGGAATAAATATTAACATAACAAACCACAAAAATACTCACCCACGATCCGAAGCAGTCCACGAGTGTGTCCCACGACGATCTTGGGTAGAGAACTGCAGCATCAGCTGATGCTGCCGTTCTCTACGGGCTGCAGGAATCCAATGACGGAAGGTAGGTATCCTTCCGCACTGTATTCCTCCGCCACTTAAAAAAAAAAAGTCCCTAGTCTCACTTTATGCCATTGCTGCGTGGGAAATTCCCACACAGCAATGGCATAAAGTGAGACTAGGGACTTTTTTTTTTTAAGTGGCGGAGGAATACAGTGTGGAAGGATACCTACCTTCCGTCATTGGATTCCTGCAGCCCGTAGAGATCGGCAGTATCAGCTGATGCTGCAGTTCTCTACCCAAGATCGTCGTGGGACACACTCGTGGACTGCTTCGGATCGTGGGTGAGTATTTTTGTGGTTTGTTATGTTAATATTTATTCCGTAAAAGACAATGGCTTCGGGGAACAATGTGACAAGTATTGGTAAGTATGTTACTCTATGTTATATGTACTGTATGTCTATGTATGTATTGTATGTAGCATGCATGTAGTATGTATGTAGTATATATGTGGTATGTATGTAGCATGTAGTATGTATGTAGTATGTATGTAGCATGCATGTAGTATATATGTAGTATGTATGTAGCATGTAGTATGTAGTATGTATGTAGTATGTATGTGGTATGTATGTAGCATGTAGTATGTATGTAGCATGCATGTAGTATATATGTAGTATGTATGTAGCATGTAGTATGTATGTAGCATGCATGTAGTATGTATGTAGTATGTATGTGGTATGTATGTAGCATGTAGTATGTATGTAGCATGCATGTAGTATATATGTGTTATGTATGTAGCATGTAGCATGCATGTAGCATGCATGTAGTATGTATGTAGTATGTATGTAGTATGTATGTGGTATGTATGTAGCATGTAGCATGCATGTAGTATGTATGTAGTATATATGTGGTATGTATGTAGCATGTAGTATGTATGTAGCATGCAGTATGTATGTAGCATGCATGTAGTATATATGTAGTATTTTTGTAGCATGCATGTAGTATATATGTAGTATGTATGTAGCATGTAGTATATATGTAGTATGCATGTTGCATGCATGTAGTATATATGTTGTATGTATGTTGCATGCATGTAGTATATATGTAGTATGTATGTTGCATGTAGTATATATATAGTATGAATGTAGCATGTATGTAGTATGTAGTATGAATGTAGCATGTATGTAGTATGCATGTTGCATGTAGTATATATGTAGTATGTATGTTACATGTAGTATGCATGTTGTATGTATGTAGCATGTATGTAGCATGTAATTTTTTTTTTTTTTTTTTTACATTCAACACATTAGCCGGATGATGGGACTACTACTGTCCCATCATTGGCTAATGTGTCAATCACTGTCATGGTAGCAGGCATCACCCGATGGGACTTGTAGTCCCATCGGACGATGCCTGCACAGACCCCCGAAGCCTGCACAGCCCCCCGGCAGGCCAGCACAGACCACCGGAGCCTGCACAGACCACCGGCAGGCCGGCACAGCCCCCCGGAGCCTGCACAGACCACCGGCAGGCCGGCACAGCCCCCCGGAGCCTGCACAGCCCCCCGGCAGGCCGGCACAGCCCCCCGGAGCCTGCACAGCCCCCCGGCAGGCCGGCACAGCCCACCGGAACCTGCACAGACCACCGGCAGGCCGGCACAGCCCCCCGGCAGGCCGGCACAGACCACCGGAGCCTGCACAGACCCCCTGGCAGGCCGGCACAGCCCCCCGAAAGGCCCGTACAGACCCCAGAGAGGCTGTACAAGGCAAAAACAGGGTTTTTCTTATTCCGATACCGGAAGTCCCATAGACTTGAATGGGACTTCCGGTATCGGAATCGGCGATACCGATACTTTTTTTTAAGATCGGCCGATCCATTCCGATCCGATACTTTGAAGTATCGGACGGTATCGCTCAACTCTAGAAACGACCCATCATGAAAAGTCGCGATGGAGTTAGATACGACTGGTGTAAGATATATAATTGAGTCATTCTGTTATTGATAGATGGAGATACTTTAGTTGGAGATTCAAGAATCTCCTCCCATTGCTCAGCCTGAGCATCAGGAATGAAACCCTCCCACTTCCCCTTAATTGTTGTTATAGCAGAGTCAGTTCCCGCAGACAACATGTACGTGCAAAGAGTAGAGATAAGGCCCTGAGGGCCTTGGGATTTAAGGATTCCTATTAAAGGGAGAGATGAGATAGCTTGGGTCATACATGAGTAACGTAAATGCGAATGGACAGCTGATCTGAGTTGAAGATAACGGAAGAATTGGGATCTAGGGATATTATATTTAAATTGCATTTGTTCAAAAGACATAAGGATATTACCTTCGTATAGGCCTTTAATCGAAGAAACATTATGTGAGATCCAAAAGCCAGCGGATGGGTGGTTCAACAGCATCGGGAAATAGTTATTGTTCCATAGTGGCATTTCAGCTATAGTACCCTCAAAGTGGATCACTTTTTTGATCTGTCTCCAGACCTACCTCGCCAGACGAAGTAGAGGCAACAATCGGGGGGCAATAAGTTTATCTGTTTCTAGAAAACCTAATGGACACTCAATCTCTGCAGCATGAATAAGATGATGTTCCGAGTTAGGTAAATTATTATCCGGGATTCACTTACTTAAAGCTTTAATCTGTCCTGCCAGATAATATAAATAAAAATCCGGCAATACCGCTCCCCCCATCCGCCTAGACCTCTGAAGAGTGGATAATTTAAGTTTAGGTCCAGATTTCCCCAATATAAAGGATGTGGTCAGGGAGTTCAGATTGGTGAAGACGGATTTAGGAACCATACCGCACTATGCTGGAGGGAGTAACTAAGTTTGGGAAGTAGAATCATTTTAATTAAATTAATACGGCCGGCAACAGAGAGCTGAAGTTTACTCCATGAGGCAAATTTGAGTTTGACTATTTCCAGTAATGGGAAGATATTAAGTTGTAAGTCAAGTTCACTGCTTTTAGATATGTTAATTCCTAGATATTTCATGACAACATTTTGAATGTAAATATTTAGAAAGTGTACTTTATGTACTTATACAGTCATAAAGGATTTGCAGAAAGTCCAAAGCCAGTAAAACATTATAAATAATGTCATCCATAGACCTCTGAAAGCCAATAACTGTTGGGCCTCATTGAAATATTTTTAAGGTGTAGTTGCTGTACTCATAAACTCATAAAGGCTTTGTACAAAGTACAAAGCCAGTACAAAATTGTAAGCAGGAAAATAAAATAATCCTCTTCAGGTGTCCACTTCTTCTCCTTCCTCTTGAAGCTGGGGGGGACTGCCTCCACCTGCCTCCTGGAGCCCGATTCCCAGGTGCCTCGGCTGTAAGTGATCAGGCTTCAGGTAGTTCCAGAGCCTCCAACATATAGAAATAGGCAACATCCCCATGTGCCACTTATACCAATGGCTGCTCATGCATAGGAGGTGGGAAATTCCAAGGACAGTACAATCTCTCAGGCGTGGTAGTTGTTGTGTCTTGAGACGCCTCAAAGAGCCTCTACTACACCTGTTCATTCCTCAAGAAGGGTTCATCATGCTCCCTTTCTTCTGGGATCACACCCACTGCATAGCAGTGATGATGACCCTCCATTTTGAGGAACGTGACCCTTGTTCCAGCTGTCAGCTCTTGCAGCCTTCGAGGCAAGTGTTCTGTCTCTACTTCCCTATGGTTGAACAAGATGTAATTGCAGGTCACATGCTCTTCAATGGACCCCCTTCTCTGCTGACGGTCATAAGTAACTACCACCCCCTGGATGCCAACTCTCGGCACCTTCTGGCTAGCTAACATTTGTCCAAACCTGATCTTGGCTCGCCTCCTTGTCTCTTCTGACAAGCCTAGGCCCCACAGTCCGCTCACCAGTTCCTGAGTACTGGCTCTCCCATCTGCAGTCCGCAAAGAACCCCAGCACTAAAGGATACAGACTGGGTTCGGGCCTTGGTGGTTCTGGGATATCGGCTGAATCAGGACTCCAGGCTCCTGCCATCTCTGCTGTTGCGCCATCTTCCTCTGCCTACGATATTCTTCCAGTCACTCTCTCAGGAGTCTCGTGTGCTTCCACCATCTCTGTCGCCCACTAAGCACTTTACAATGTATGGATGATTAATTGAATATAGTCAAACATTTTAACACTTTTTTGGAGTGTTAGATATCACAGAAATGTACCAGAGAACACGTAATAATGTATGGCTGAAAAATTTTAGACTGCAAAATTTTTGGATGCTTTTTTCAATTTTATAGATCACAGGAAATGTTCCCCAGACCACGAAATAGTATATTAGGCGCCGGGGTTTTCCCCTTGCAAGGGATGGATCTCAAGCTTTGTCCGGCTGCTGAGACTGCTGCTCAGCGCAGGCGTCGGTCCCGGTGTCTTACTAAGGTTCATGCCATGTGTTTGGTTACTGCTGACTCTTCAGCTAAGTCTTTATTAAGCAGTGGCATACAGGTGCAGCCTTGTGCTCTGGAGGCTGTCCATAGATCACCTTACTGAGCATGTCCGTGATGTGGCGTCTTCCTATTGGAGGTTGTACATCAGCTGATCTGGTGATGTAGCAGCTTCGGATTAGTCCACGGGCAAGGTCCTGTCCAACTGGATAAGAGCTTGATGTATAAAAGGCTCTCAGAGGTGCACGCCGGTGCACTAGTATCATTTGTGGGTGGTTATGTGTGTGGAGACTATACTGGGTCGCCCTCCCAGGACTGTGGGGTACTCGGTACCGGGCCGGTGTCAGGGGAATGTGTCACAGCAGCGACAGTGACCCGGTCCGTGGCCCTGGGCGCCCAATATCTATGTGATGGTTTTTGTGATTAATGGAATAGTTCGTGACGCCACCTGTGGTGTTTGGCAAGTAAGATGTTAAGCCAACGCTGCTTGCAGATCCGCTGGGACTGATGGTGTGATGCAGCAAAGATGGTGTAGCTCCCCACAAGTGGAGCTGTAGTCCCAGGGCAGTGTAGGTGCAATGGATCTGGAGAAGTGTAGGATGGTGTGGATGCTGGTACCCAGATGTAGCGGTGCTGAAGGTGTTAGCGACGAAGGAATGCAGGCCACTAGAGCTGGCAGTTTCAAAGCTTTACTCACAGTTCGTGGTACACACTGGTGTCTGCCTCCGTGCCGTGTCCTCCAGGGTAAAGACTCAATCAACCTCCCGGGCAAGTCAGGGCTCTCCTCTCCAACACTCCGCCAACATGTACCTTTCCTGAACGACTCCTCCAATGCGCCTTGTGGTATGAAGCACTCCAGTACTTAGTTACCCTGGAATACCTCCTGTCTAGATGTTCCTAGAACTCTGCTTGTATGACAGACAGCTGTAGCCTGCTCGGGGATGCCGGCTCTCTATCCGTGTTGCTGTTGTGTCCCAAGTCTTGGATGGGAGTAGTGCATTTACAGCCAACTACTCCACCGGTGTCTGCTGCAGAACCATAAGTGTCCATACAACCTCGGGGACTGGGCCCGACCTTGCGCTGAGAACCTATAGGCAGGGTTCCTATCCAACCCACTCCTCCTCTCTGTTCTCTTTACTCCTTTGTTCCGTACTTGTCTCTCCTTCGTATGGATGCTTAGGTTACAGTTCTACGTCTCTCTCCTTTTCCTCGGACCCATCCTCAGACTCTCCTGACTGACTGTCCTTCTGTCAGATGGCCCCCTATGGGACTGACTTGACCTCTCTGGGACTCACCCCAGACTGACCTGTAATTCTAAACCTTCCCAACCTTTTATGTGGATCTAAACTCCACCCACCTCCCAGCACATCTCATGTTACGAAGCAAGGACCCACGAAAGGTGCTCTGCTACCCTCTAAGCATGGAGCTGCAATCTGGTCCTTTGCTGAACTATCCTGTGTGCGGGTGCAGGTGTTGGAGTGTGGAAAGGAGCTCCCAACTTACCAGGATGGTGGGGAACTACACCTTAGGAGAAGGTGCAGTACCTCTGTGGCGACTGAGCCTCAGGGGCGCCACAATACCACTCAGTCTGCATGTGCTATTCGTCCATTTAGTTTGGGACTGAACTGGTTAGACAGGCAGCTAGCGTCAGTGGGGGCAATTAGGTGCTTGGCTTGCATCTGGAGTTCGCAGAGCATGTCCAATCCATAGTTAGGGCTCCCTACTTAGCGCCTGTTTCATTACCGTGTGCTACTGACACGGCTCTGTTGCAGAGCGAGTTCAGTCCATGCTTTGTCCTGTGACGGATAACAGGACTTAGCACCTAGTACTCATTTGTACTGTTCCTCTCTGTGGAGTAACAGAGCTTGGAAGTGTCGTAAACTCTGTGGATACAAGCTTTCGCTCGCCGTGTGCACCGTCATTGTTCACACTAACAGCAGTATAACATTTCTGCATGGTGGACCCCATGTTGCGATTGCACTTTATAATTTGCTAGCTGATGAGCCCGGCGCTGCCCGGGCATAGTAACTAACTGTGATTAGTTATGACAAATTATAATTATCCTCCATCCCATAGTCCCGTGCCCATATACCCATCATACATATCCACCATCCCATAGGCCCGTGCCCATATACCCATCATACTTATCCTCCATCCCATAGTCCCGTGCCCATATACCCATCACACATCCTTCATCTCATAGTCCCGTGCCCATATACCCATCATACATATCGTCCATCCCATAGTCCCGTGCCCATATACCCGTCATACATATCCTCCATCCCATAGTCCAGTGCCCATATACCCATCACACATCCTCCATCCCATAGTCCTCTGCCCATATACCCGTCATACATATCCTCCATCCCAAACCACACACAAAAAAGAGCGATCACAAGTCCAAGATTATTATGAAATATCCATGAAAAAGTTCTTTATTATAAAAAGCATACAGATGAAGAGAGCAAATCACCACAATGTGAAAATTGGCTAAAAGACCAAGACGCTGACACATGCTGCAGGCATCCCAAATCAAGTGTAAATCACAGCCAGATAATATAACATTTAAATAAACACATAAACACCCCCATGCCATTAATTAAATGGGTCATAATGTCAGGTAAAATAACACAGATGAAACCCATAAGTAATATACAAGTGCCAACGTGTGGAGGCACTCAATTTCTCTCAGTATATGTGTAATTAAACATACCTAGTATAACCAAGCAGCAGCGGGGGGGAGGAGATGAGAGCAGTCAGTGTACCTGCGTCACCAATTGTTTGGTGAATTGGAACGCGCGGGGTTAAAATTTCGCCTCACAGCATAGCTTAGGACGCTCTCGGGGTCCAGACGTGCGACTGTGCCAAATTTTGTGGCTGTAGCTGCGACGGTGCGGATGCCTATCCCGGACATACACACATACACACACACACACATACATACACACTTTGAGCTTTATATATTAGATTTTAGTGCAATCCACGAACCCTAACAGTATACTAGCACCAGGGTCTGGCTAGCAATGGCGGATGAGCAGCAACTCAAGTGGTATATCCAGCAGCTAGAGAGCAAGCTGTCCTCTCGAGCAGACGGCTACAGCTGTGGATATTAATGCAGTGGCAGCACAAGCAGCCAGCAAAGCCGCTACTATGGTTTCTACAGCGGTGTCTGTTCCACCTGTACCACGTTTTTTGCTGCCCGCCAAGTATTCTGGGGACAGCAAGGCCTGCAGAGGTTTCATTAATCAGTGCTAAATACACCTGGAGATACTGGCTGCATGGTTCCTAACTGAGCGAACCAAGGTGGGATTCATAATTTCCCTTTTGTCAGGCAGAGCGTTGGAGTGGGTTACGCCATTATGGGAGCAGGGTGAGCAACTGATCCTAAACGCCTCTCGTTTTTTGGGTGCTCTGAAGGAGATCTTTTTGGGGCCACAAGTAACCTATGATATGGCACTCCAACTTCTGGCATTAACTTCGGGATCGTCCATGGTTAGTCAGTTTGCCATTCAGTTTTGTACTCTGGCTACTGAGTCAGAGTGGCCTGATAAGGTTCTGATACCTATTTTTTTATTTTTTGGAGGGGTTTAGCAGATCATGTCAGGGATACTTTGGCCACTAGAGAGATTCCCACTACTCTGGAGGAATTAATATCCATGTCCACTCGCATAGATCTCCAGCATGCTGAACGGGGATTGGAGCGAGCTCAGAGTAGATCTGGGATTCTGCTGGCTCCAAGCTTTGATAATCCCATGAACCCTCCAACACAGGTTGATGACCCTATAGAGCCCATGAATATCTCCCGGGCGGAATCTAACACCTGCTCAGTATCTCCTCAACCGACCTGTTTTTCCTGCGGGCAGACAGGTCACTATGCTAATAAATGCCCCAAGCAGTGGAGGGAGGCACAGAGTCCAGTGGTCTTATGGAGAGGCTCACTGGTTCCAGTTGATGTGTCCTCCAAATTGGCTTTAGGGGTTTCTTTGACGTTTAGGTCAACTACCCTCAGTGCTGTGGCTGTGTGGATTCCGGGGCAGAGGGCAATTTCATGTCTGCTACCTTCGCTCAACATCATGCAGTTCCTGTAGTGATGCTTCCTAAGCCGATGTCCATTCGGGTGGCTAATGGGTTCGTTTTACCAACCCCAATTTCCCATCGGACTATACCTCTCACTCTCCCTATGCCTCCAAGACATCAGAAGATAATCTCCTTTCTTGTCATCCCTGAGGATATGTATTGATGGCACGGATTTTATTCTTCCCATTGAGCTGACTTTTCAGGACCTGTCTTACCCTTTGATGGTATTTGGATGTTGCTGCTTTCCTTGCCTCCTCATCATGGTTATCGTATCCCTGTGGGATGCCGAGTTGCTTGTAGCATGTCTGTACATCCACTATGTGCCCTGCTGGTAATTCCACTTCATCAGTCTTGACTACCTTGCCACTCTTTATTACCAACAGGCCGCACTTATGGAGTTAAACAGTTATTCTCATTGAGATAATCCAGAATAACATCTCTCAGAAACCCTTCAAATATTTTACCAACAATAGAAGTTAGACTTACTGGCCTATAATCTCCGATGTCTACAACCCCCATCTGTGGACGTCGGGCACTCAGACCATCCTGCTGCTGGGTTGTTGCCCTCCTATGGCCCCCTCCACATCTCCTGATGTACTGGCCTGATCTCTTGGTAGCGCCTCCACCTCTGGACACTACTCTGACAGATACAGCAAACCTTCTTGCCACAGCTCGTATTGATGTACCATCCTGGATGAGCTGCACTACCTGAGCCACTTGTGTGGTGTTAGGCGTCTGGTTTCTGCATCTGTTCTGTAGGAATCCAGAGCCTCACATCCTGCGGTTTCCTGCTGTCTATCTACTGCAGAGAAGATTAGTTTGCAGCAGACCGCTCCAGAGACTAAGTTCCTCTGTGCTCCTACTGGGCATGCTCACGAGACAATCTCCCATTGGAGATTGGGAGTCATGTGTCCAGGTCCTGTTCCAGATCTCATTGGTCCATCTCGGAGATCTGGAAGGTCCCGCACGGCTATAAAAAGTGTGCATGACCGTTCGGCCATGCGCTAGTATAGACTTTTCAAGCTAAATGTGTGAATGGTGACAGATGTATGACTCTGGTGACTGACTCATTTGAAACCCCTTCCCTCTGATACTAAGCATGTGGATAGGTAATTAGTGCAGCAGTCAGCGCCAGTCAGTGCAAGCCTTAGGCCACTGTGCACACCGCACCTCTGCTCTAGCGTCTGACATTGCGCCTGCTTCCTAGCCTTGTCGACTAGCGGCCATGCCCTACGCCACGCTGCAGTTGCAGCCCTCCTTGGCGTTCGCAGTAGCGACACCACACACACACGGTAGGTCTAGACGGACGCACTCCTCTGCCTTGAGCTCTGCTCCTGTGACCAGATACCGTGTGAACATTTCCCTGTGGTCTGTGACACTAACAGGCTCAGCATTTTCGTATGTTTATGTTGCGGCGCCTCTGTGTGTGAACAGAGCCCGCTTTGCGCACTTCAGGTGAAGTCTAACCCATGCGCATTATACCGCCAAATTGCTCATCTGTCATTACCTAGCAGCGGTGTAACACCTACTGCACGGTGGACCCAGAGTGACGAGCACACTTTATTATTTATTTTTATTTAGTGCATTCCGCCGTTCCTAACATGTGGGTTGTAAAGTCCGTCTCATGCTACCACGAGTGTGAAAGCACAACCAACATTCAAAAGTGACCAAAACATCATCCAGAAAGCATTGGTACTGAGATGTGGTCTGTGGTGCCCACCTGTAGAACCATTCCTTTATTGAGGGTGTCTTGATTATTGCCAATAATTTCCCTCTGTTGTCTATTCCATTTGTACAACAGCATGTGAAATTGATTATCAATCAGTGTTGCTTCCTAAGTGGACAGTTTGATTTCACAGAAGTTTGATTTACTTGGAGTTATATTTTTGTTTAAGTGTTCCCTTTATTTTTTTGAGCAGTGTATGTGGATTGATATTCATAAGCAATAGAGGTTTGTACCATCAAGGTAAAGTTCCATAACTTTCATGGAGGGGTTCTGTTTATTTAGGTTCACTCACTTTTTTAAAGTGAATCTGTCACCAGGTTTTTGTTTTTCCTCGTCATGATGTAGGGGCAGAAACCCCGATTCCAGCTATGTGTCACTTACAAGGCTGCTTTCTGCAATTTTGTTAATATCTTTGTTTTATTGGCTGCAAATCCAGCAGTTCTCTGAATGCTGAGCTCTGTATAACCCGCCCACACCACTGATTGGCTGCTTTCTGTGTACATTGGAACCTACCAGTCAGTGATGGGAGCATTATTATACAGAGCTCATGAATATGGAGGACTACATGGCAGCAGATTTACTAGGCTTCTAGTAATCAAAACCACAGCAAGCATCCAAGCAAGTGACACATCTCTGGAATCAGGGTCTCTTTCACTACATGATGCTACACTCATTAGATGGCAAAAACCTGTTGAAAAATTCCCTTTAATTTTGGACTATAAATTCCTTATGTCTTTGTGTATTGACTCAGGAGTGTAAAGCCTTCATGATGGCCTTATTTGATTTCTGGATAATGGATCAGTTACTCAGTACTGGAATATTTATAGATTTGTCATTTGAACTCCAGGTGATTTTGATTCTCCAGATATAAATATACTCAATACGTTTCTGTTTTTTTGGTCGGAAGATTTTTTTCTTAGCATTCAGTTAACATTTTCTGAAGGTCTTGTTAATGTTTTCCTGAAATGTTTAGTGTATACATTTAGCTAGCTTTCTGTAGGTGTTTTTTAAGCATTTTTGTGGGTCATTCCTATATTTTTAAAAATCCATTAAGCAAATAATACAATTCTAGCATTTTATGGGGCGAAAAAGCCTAAAAACCACTTACAAAATGCTCAAAAAGTCACCCAGGCGTTGTTGTGGCATTTTTGTAGCCTTCCCGTTGACTTCATAGTGAAAAATACCTTCAGAATGGTCAAGTTACTTTAACGCTTGCCATCTTTGGAGATCTGAAGCAAAGTACAAATGCTCAGAAGGCTGAATGTGTGAACAGCAAGTCGTTTTTCAATGTTAATAAATAGCAAAAGTCTTTTAAGCGTTTCTTGAGCAATTTGCCAGGATGTTTTGCAGTGGATCTGTTCCAAAAGACTCCTCAATAAAAAAAAACAAAAAACTAAAAATTCTGCAATTCTGCAAACATAGTATCAAGTGTACTATCTCTATTGGATTGAAGTCTCCTTTAAGTATGAGCAAATTATCTGAAATTCCAAGTCGGGAATTTAGTTTTGTTTCAAATTTATTCAGTGGAAATCGATTGATCATCAGTATCGTCTGAGGTCTCCCCCAGTCCCCAAGCAAAATTAGTATAGAGCAGATCTGGGCAAAGTGCAGCCTGTCGGACACATCCTGTCTTCCTCCTGTTCCAGTCCAACCCAAGGACCGAGACAGCCGAAGGGCCCATGGCCCGCACCATGTCCTCACCGGCCACCCACTCTCTTTTATCACCGCTATCTGCATCCTCAATATGCAGACAGCTGTTAATACACTGGTGGAGGACAGAGCCACCGGCTCCTACCAACAATCAGTGTGTGAGAGAACAGATATGATGGTGTTATTACGTCATGTCTGCTGTTTGAAGAGCTAGTGCACAGGAGACAGGTGCAGAGCAGAACAGGAGCGAGGTGAGTATGTGTTGCTTTATTTTTTTATATTTAAATGGGATGTTTGCATGTATACAGGAGTCTATATGGGGGCTCAGACTGTATATAGGAGGCTTTGTGGGGATCAAATTGTATATAAGAGGCTAAATGGGGACTAATACTATTTATAAGAGGCTATGTGGGGACTCAGACTGTATATAGGAGACTATGTGGGAGATCATATTGTATTTAGCCGGCTATGTGGGGATCAAACTGTATATAAGAGGCTAAATGGGGACTGCTACTATTTATAAGAGGCTATGTGGGGACTCAGACTGTATATAGGAGACTATGTGGGAGATCATATTGTATTTAGCCGGCTATGTGGGGATCAAACTGTATATAACAGGCTAAATGGGGACTAATACTATTTATAAGAGGCTATGTGGGGGCTCATACTGTATATAGGAGGCTACATGGGGAATAATAGTATATAGGAGACTATGTGGGAGATCATATTGTATTTAGCAGGCTATGTGGGGGCTCATACTGTGTATTGGAGTCTATATGGGGAATAATTGTGTATATAGGAGACTATGTGGGAGCTCCTACTGTATATAGGAGGCTATGTGGGGGCTCATACTTTTTATAGAAGGCTATGTGGGGTCTCATACTGTATTTAGGATTCTTTGTTGGGGCTCATCCTGTATTTAAGAGGCTATATGGGGCTCATACTGTATTTAGGAGGTTATGCGTAACTTATTCTGTCTGTAGGGGCTGTGTGGGGGTTCATAATATATGTGGGAGGCTATGTAGGGGTTCATACTGTAGACAGGGGGCTATGTGAGGACTCATTATATATAGAGAAACTATGTGGGGACTCACATTGTAAACAGAGAGGCTATGTGGGAGATTATAATGTATATAGGGGCCTATAACTATATAGTGAGCTATGTGAGGGCTCATTATATATAGAGAGACTCTGTGGGGTCTCATATTTTATATAGAGAGGCTATGTGGGGGCTCATACTGTATATAGGAGGTTATGTGGGGGCTCATACTGTATATAGGGGCTGATTGCAGGCTCATACGATATATAGGGACTGTCAGCATATTTAAGTCTGCTCAATATTAAGTGATAATATCAAAATTAAATAATTATAATTGTAGTTAATATGTTAATATTAATATTGAGCAGAAGTAATTTCATTTTATTGGTTCAACCCTTCACAAAAGATGGTCTCTCAAGTGACCCTTCGGGAATATTAATTGCCCACCCCTGATATAGGAACACAAAATAAAAAAAATGATAGTCATCTGACGCTCCATTGTACTGCTGTACATCTCTGCTGTTGTCCGGTCATTTCCTACAGTCCAATAACCAATCAGTGAAAAGCATCTTTGGCTCCTCCGCAACATCGCATCATGAGGTGACGCGTGTCATGACGTTGGTTGCATGAATCCAAGTGACCAACACTGCAAAACTTTTGAATAAAATGCACCAGTGAACCGGTGACTGGACCGAAGAAGGCACTGGGCTGGAGTAAGCGTTTGCGGCACAAAGGGTAAGGGTTGAATAAGTGAATGTATTTTTTTATTTTTTTGTGTAGTGAATATACTGGTCGGTTATTATAATGTGTGTAGAGGGATGTGGGGCAATCATAAAGTGTGGAGAATGTTGGGTGCCATCAACTGTATGTGGGGGCACTGTAAGGATTATCAAAGTATGTGTGGGAGCTGTGGAGGTGATCATACTCTGTGGAGGGGTGCTGTGGGGTCCATCAAACAGTGCAGGGCTACAGAGGGCCATTATACTGTGTGAAGGACTGTGGGGTCTATTACAATTGGTTGCGAGTTTTGTGGGGTAATTATACTGTGTTGAGAGCTGTGTGGAGCCAATTTACTGTGTTGAGAGCTATGTTGAGGCCATTATAGTGTGTGGAGGGTTGTGGGCACATCTAACTCTGTGGGAGGCTGAGAGGTGCCATTATACTGTCTTTGGGGCCATCTTACCATGCTGTAGGACTTTTGTGGGCCATCAAACTGTGTTGTGGGTCTGTGGAGGCCATCTTACTGTGTTTTGTTGCACCATTTATGTTGGCACCATATTTTCATGGGGCCATGAAAGGGGTGTCGGGGTAGCTATTTAGGGAGGGCTAAATTAACCCTTCACGGTTGAGCCAGTGATGTCCAAATTATTCCAGTGTTGCTAGCAACTCAAATGACCACACGGAGACTGGGGTCTCTGTATGGGAGGATCAAGGCAGATCACTAAGCCCCTTTATTTTAGTCACTTCTTTTATAACATTTTGCTTAATTATGCAAAGTTCTCAACTACCAATAACATCATTCCACTTTATAAACCAATAATATTGCAAGAAAACCGGAAACTGCATTTATGTCCGCATCCAAATGGCATATTCTTCAGAGTGGTACACCCCCGGTTCCCTTATCTTGTACAGATGGGAACAGTCTGGTTTCATGACAGTCCATGCCAATTACAAAAATTTATCTTACAGCAATAAAAATGGAGAAACGAAACCTTCAAAGAATGGACAAAACGAAACTTCAGCTTTGATTTTAGTTTAAACCCTTCACATTCCCCCCTAGATAATTTTTTTAACACATATGCAGCATCAGAGGTGCTATCCCATGCTAACAGCTTGAGGGGTACTGGTCTTCACACGACTGATGCCGTGTTACCAGTCATGGCTTTCGCGGCGCACCCGTCCCCCCTGTATACTGCAGTTCACGAATAACAATTTTTGATAACGGTGGTGGAGATCTTTTGTAGGTAGTCATGTGCTTGGCTTCAACATCTTCATCAAGTAACCTTTTAAGATCGGTGCAGAGAAGAGCAGGGGCAACGACGCCTTTGGTATCATCATTAGCTGGCTTAGTGTAGAATTTCCTAATACACACAGAAATACACCAAAGAACAAGTTTTAGTATGACATATGCAAGAAGGATACAGGCAGAAATGTGTAACATACTTTGTAAGATCCCAGCTACCCAGCCCCCAATTCCCTTAAATCAATTGGCTGGATTGAGAAAGGAGAAAGTGTCTGACCACCAACTGTCCTTATTACGATCATTGTCTTTATTGTATTGATCTCTGAATCTTTGAATATCTTCTAACTTTAACTTTTAACTTCTACCAATAATAATATGGAAAATGCGGAAAGCCAAAACATTATGCCCCCTTTATTTGCTATTGGCTTGTTGGGTGATGAGGTGGACTTGATAGGGACCGTCATACAAGGGTTCTAGTCCATGCTTCCTGACATGCCTTTTCACGACTACCAAATCACCAGGCTTCAGGTTATAACAGGTGTCGGTTTCTGCTGAATCTGGAAAAGAAGAGGAAACTAGAACATAGGTGTTAGCAAGATTTTTACTAAGCAGAATAACATATTGAACAGCACGGTCAGCTTCTTCAGATAACTGCTGAGGCTGGAAATTTGCAACTGGGAGCCTAGCACCAAACAATATCCCACATGGGGACAGGCTATGTTTTACAATAGGGGTAGTACAAATGTGGTATAGTACAATGGGTAGGATCTCTGGCCATGGAGCCGTAGTCTCCTGCATCATTTTGGTTAAGTGTCCCCTCAGTGTGCCGTTCAACTTCTCAACTTTACCACTGGATTGTGGGTGGTACGGAGTATGGAGGGCTACAGTGGATCCAAGCATTGTCAGAACTTCTTAGTACACATGAGAAGAAAAGGCCGGGCCTTGATCACTTTCAACAACTTCTGGAACCCCATATCTGCATATAACTTCCACGACCAGTTTCTTCGCTGTGGTCTTTGCAGTCATATTGGTAACAGGGAATGCTTCCGGCCAACTGGAGAACCGGGGCCCAGTAGAATTTTTGCACCAGTGTGAGGGCCTGTTTCTTTCCTCGATGTGTAGGTCCATGTGGCAATAGCAGGGTACATCCGCTTAGGGAGACACACGAGTTGGTCCTTTTTCCAGAGACCATTATCCATACGTGCCCCATCAGTCTTCCATTGCTTCACCTCTTCCTTTGGAGACGTTCTCTGCATTGTCATTAAGCGGTCTCACGGGGTCCGACAGAAAACTTCAGTCTGTTGTAGATCATCAGGTTCTTGTAGGGTCAATACTTCTTGTAGCTGTTTACGCTGAGAGCGTGTGGTCACCATAGTTGGTATGGTTGGTTCAGCGGGTAAAAGAGCGGCGGCTTTTGCTTGCATATCCGCAAATGTGTTGCCAACAGTCTGTGGACTGGTCCTAGGACCATGCGCCTTAACTTTGATAATAGCAACCTGAGTAGGTAATTTGATCATGTCCATGAGGGTTTTAGCAGCTACAGCAATTTTCACTGGGGTTCCAGCAGTAGTAGTAAACCCTCGATCGGCCCATAGAGCCCCAAAATCGTGAGCAATACCAAATGCATACCGTGAGTCCGTGTATATATTAGCCAGTGTGTTCTTCGCCAAAGTACATGCAGTAGACAGAGCCTGGAGTTCTGCTTCTTGTGCTGACTGTGATGGCAGGAGTGCAGCTGCGTGCACTACAGTGTCCTCTGTGGTAACGGCATATCCGGTGTGGAATCTACCAAACCCATCAGCATATCTTGAACCATCCGTGTATAACACCAGATCAGGATTTGGGAGTGGATTCTCACTGACATTTGGTGGAGTAGCTGTTTCTTCTATCAGAAGTTGGGAGCAATCATATTAGAGGTAATCTTCATCACTGCCATCTTTCCTTATAGTTCATTATGCCGTCTTTCAAGGCGTTGTAAAGGGGTTGCATTATGCGGGATGCATCCAGTATCCACTGACAACAATAAGTACATAATCCAAGAAAACGCTGGAGTTCAGCTTCATCTTTTGGGAAAGGAAGGGAGCTGACGGCTATTTTTGTTTCTTCTGCAAGGTGTCTGGCACCCTGAAGGAGACAGTGACCCAAGAACATCACTTGACCAAGGCAGAACTGAAGTCTCGAGGCCGAAACCCGACAGTTCAGTGCTGCCAGATACTTGAGAGGGCTAACAATGGCAGCAATGGCAAAAGACATCTGCTCATATTTTTTTGCAAACTGGTTAGGACTGTTTTGGGCCCCTTGTGGCATAACTGTCCATGTTAACTGTTGATCCTGATAAGTGAATGCAAATAGAAACTGACAGTCTGGGTGTAACAGAATGCTAAAGAAGGCATTGGTAAGGTCAATAACTGTAAACCAAGCAGCATCCTGGGATATTTGGGGCAAAAGAGTATGTGGATTAGGCACCAGGTTTGAGAAACACTTTTACTGGTTCTACTGGCATTTTCCCTATATCATTTGGCCCTTTTGACCAAAGTTTAGATGGTATCTCTGAGAAGTATGAGGTGATCTGGGCCTATCAGGGCCATCATAACTGTGGGAAGGGCATGTAAAATACAGATTTCCTCACTGTCTTCATCTACATAGGGGTTATATAATGTAAGAACCATCTGACCATCATCTTGGAATTGTATTCCGGAGCGGAACTGTGATAATAAATCTGCCCCTAGTAAATTTACTGGACATGTGGGAGAGATCACGAACTGACTAGTAACCTTGGGGAAGGGTCCCACAGAAATAGGGTTTATAAAAGTATATTAATTGGGTCTACCATCTACTCCGATTAAAATAGCAGGGGAATGACAATCTCTCTGAAAGTGTTCAAGTTGGGCACAGCGCCAGAATTAGCAGGGAGGGGCTGAGGAGCAGGGTTCCCTGTAGCCTGAAGTCTGAGGGGGGCCAGAGTTTGCTGTGTGGGCTGTAGGGCACACTGATACTGATAAGGGACTGTGTACTCGCAGCCACGCTGGGCACAATGGTGGGGGCTGGAGCAGCTGCTGGCTGCTAGCTTGCTTTTTTTTTTTCTCTCTCTCTGCTGAACAGAGCGGGTTAAATTCTTCTGAAAACTTTTTATTACTTTCAATGCATTGTCCGGAGTGGAATTCTCAGCGTCAAGTCTAACTGAAATTATTGCCTCTTGCAATTCGGGTCTGAGGCCAGACATCAAAGCTGCCACAAAAAGATGTGTATGGGCTTCATTATACAGTGAGAATCCCAGATCTCTAAATACCACCATAAGATGCCCATAGAACTTCTCGGTAGTCTCCCCTTTGGCCTGTGTGACATCTGTGAGAGAGATAGCTTGATTCGCTAATTTATCTTGTGCCCAAACCTTTAAAGCATTGCAGAAATCAAAACCACTCTCATAGGTTTCCCCATCCAGATTCACATTATACATTATGCCACCCTCAATAATTGGAAAATACCCCTCCCCAACTTTTACTCGAAGTATGTGTAATAGATCTCTTCGGGGAGTGGAATAAATCTCTCGATTTGCTGCCATTTGCCTGTAGAAAGCCATGGGTGAAGTCTCTGGATCGGGTAATTGATTGCAAAGGGTGTCTATTTGGGATGGGGTGAAGGGAGTATACTCATAACCACTAGCAATATTAGACATAGTGGGGACTGAGGCTAGCGGTGGATGATAATAGGTACTGTCAGCAAAGGTGGGGGGTGTGACTCCCGGTCTCCTTGTACAATTGTCATCTAGCAGGGAGACCTCTTCTTTCAAATCATCACTTTTAACTATTCGTCTGCCTGACACATTAGTATCAATCTTAATTCCTTCTTAATCAATCACTTTTTCACACCACAGTCACTTCCTTGAACCACAAACCATCCCATCCCTGTGATAATAGACAATTTTTCCTTCTTCAACATAGCAGTAACAGAAACAATCAGAATTCACTTTCTCTGTTTTTCCTAACACCTTCGTCACACAATTCATGGGTCAAGCCACAAAATTCTTCTTTTCCTTCCACGGATTCTCTCGTTTAGAGCTAAATATCCTTACTTTAGTTGTGCACAGATCTGGAGCGGCCATATCAGTCTGTTCCACCGGGTCAATAATCCCCCTCTGGGATACCCAAAATTCGCAGTGCTCAGTGAAAGGAGGAGGGCGTCTCAGACTATCCCTCTGGATACCTCTGGTTATATATATATATATATATATATATATCTCTAAAGGGGAAAAAAAGGAAAAAAATAGGCAGCACTCAAATAAATGTGAAAACAGTGAATACTTTACTTTACTGATCCTCAGGTGGCAACGTTTCAACGGTGACCCGTCTTTGTCAAGGCTTTTGTTAATTTGGCTGTTTGGACACTGCTGAATAGGTTTTGCACCTACTATATTATTTTGCTAGTGCTGCCCTTTTTTCTTGATTTATATATATATATCTATATATACCTGAGTTACGTATCCTACCCATCTTCGATCACATCACCACGCCCGATTACTAATAGTGAATTCAGGATTTCAGGATATTTTGACTATAAAGAGAGCCACAATCACTGGTTAATCCGGGGTGTCCGTCCCTTATGAGGAACGATTCGAGCACTGGGCCCCCAACGGGACTGCACCTCTAGTGCGTGAGAACTGTAAAGGGCCTTAATAAGGGAAAATTAAGTTTGCAAGAGCTGCAATATATGCCCATCTCTCTGTCTTTAAAAATTGAGAGATACACCCTTTTGTGACTATACATATGTGTTGTGAACCTGACTACTCCACCAATTATTCTTTTTTTGGGGGGTGCCCAATTATGCCTTTTGCTATGGGGCCCAATGTTAGGCTTTTGCAAGCTGTTGCAATCCATTGGTCCCCTGACATCACTAATAGACTTACAAAGGGAGTAATCTCCCACAGGCTGAGGGATATGGCAGACACAGAGGACAATGTTAGACCTGCGTTTGCCATATCAACCCACCAACACCCTGTGATCCTCAATAGACTTACAATGGGAGTAACCTCCCTGTCAAACGCCTAACATGCCGCTGTCTCTATTGACTGCGGCATCTGTAGGGTTAAAGTGATGGTATCGGAGCCAGCTATGAATTACATGGGCACAGTTTCTGTCCATAAACCATCCTTCAGACTTACCCTTCCACCCAGGGCACAGGGCATCAGTTGCTAACTGGATGTACAGTTACGTCCATTTTTCAGGAAGGGGTTAAATAATTTGAGATGACTTTGATTAATCTCAAGACCTGTTCCTATTTTAAATATTTATTTCCTGACATGGAAAAACTTGTATGTTTTCAGAGGAGGGAGACATTCTCTAACGTAAAAGCATTTTACTTTTTTTCAGAAATGATCAGAAATGAACCGTGTTCGGTTTCTGAGGTTTATTCTGTGAAGGCCACGGTGACTTTTAATTGCTACTAAAACTTTCCTTTTATTGTGGCTTATTAGAGATCAGTAATATAGACTGAAATGTAGAGCAGTTGGGGTGACTGCTAAGGACGCATATTTTATACATTATTCATAATGTCATGGAGGTTCTTCAGTGTTCACCACAACAAACAAATGCCTGTTTGACACTGAAATTCCTAGAAGAAAACATTTGAGAAGATAATAGCATAGATGTCTTTACAAATGTGTTGTATAATAGTAACTATAAAAATGAAATGGCGCATTACTGTGCACTAGGTTCATATTAGGTGAAATTAGGCCAGAATTAGTACATTCGCGAGGATTCTAGCTCTACTTACATGTAGAAGAAACATATTGTTACGAAGGGCTGGATACTAGGGTGACCGCAAAAAATTGATGTCGGAATTTTGTTCGTCTGGACCCCACAAAACGATTCCCCTTTCCAGATATTGAGATAGCCAAAATTTGAGCTCGATCAAACGACGTTAACCCGTGCCGCTCGTCGCTCAAAGTTTGAAAAAATCCAAATTGAGGTATTTTAAGATTTAGGTATTTTGCATAGTCTGTTAGACTATAAAGAATGTGACAACAACATTGCAGAAATAGCCCTGACCAAATTTTCGAACCATTTGTGGTATTTGAATGCAGAGTTGGTGGGATTATCGTTTTTTGATCCCACCATTACAGACAATGAAAAGTTGTTAATGGCTAATAAATTGCTCAGTAGCACAGATGAACCATCAGAGCATGCTAGGGTTGTAAATCCAAAAGTTAAGAAAGAAAAATTAAAAGAGGTAGGAAGTAACCGACTTTAACGACCTTCTGACAAAAGATGAAGAACAAAAGCAATATGTCCTGCAAGTTGTAAGCAAATGCCGAGCATTATATTCTGACGTTTCAAAAACTACTTTAACAAAAGCTCTAGAATAGATTAGATAACTATGTAAAATTATCAACTCATGTAGGTTAGCGTGCTCTGATGGTTCATCTGTGCTACTGAGCAATTTATTAGCCATTAACAACTTTTCATTGTCTGTAATGGTGGGATCAAAAAATGATAATCCCACCAACTCTGCATTCAAATACCACAAATGGTTCGAAAATTTGGTCAGGGTTATTTCTGCAATGTTGTTGTCACATTCTTTATAGTCTAACAGACTATGCAAAATACCTAAATCTTAAAATACCTAAATTTGGATTTTTTCAAACTTTGAGCAACGAGCGGCACGGGTTAACGTCGTTTGATCGAGCTGAAATTTTGGCTATCTCAATATCTGGAAAGGGGAATCGTTTTGTGGGGTCCAGATGAACAAGATTCCGACATTTTTTCCCCCCCATATGAGATCCGGTCACCCTACTGGATACCCTACTTGTGCACCGAACACTGATATTTGAGTGCCGTGTCCTTTTTGCTAGACTATAGCTCTACTTATAGCAGACCCATCTCAGAATACTTAGGCACATGGTGGCCTTTAGATGCTTCTGGATGTTTTTGCTCATGTGGCAGACCCACCACGGGCTTCTTTTGCTCTATACTGTGATGTAAGTCGCCCAATGGATGAACATGTTACTTTTAATCACTCAAGTGTTTTCCTGTGGACAGTGTTGTACATTATGTACATTTCATGGGGTGCTTTTTCTGGCAGAATCCACCTGAAAAAAATTCTCTCTCCAGTAGAGTGTAAGCTCTTATGGTCAGCGCGGTCTTCTCTCTCCTGTAGAGTGTAAGCTCTTATGGTCAGTGTTGTCCTCTCTCTCATGTAGAGTGCAAGCTCTTATGGACAGTGTGGTCCTCTCTCTCATGTAGAGTGTAAGTTCTTATGATCAGTGGGGTCCTCTCTCTCCTGTAGAGTGTAAGCTCTTATGGTCAGCAGGGTCCTCTCTCTCATGTAGAGTGTAAGCTCTTATGGTCAGTGTGGTCCTCTCTCTCCTGTAGAGTGTAAGCTCTTATGGTCAGTGGGGTCCTCTCTCTCATGTAGAGTGTAAGCTCTTATGGTCACAGGGTTCCTCTCTCTCTCTCTCTGCTGTAGAGTGTAATGTCTTATGATTAGCGGGATCCTCTCTCTCTTATGTAGAGTGTAAGCTCTTATGATCAGTAGGGTCCTCTCTATGTCCTGTAGAGTGTAAGCTCTTATGGTCAGCTGAGTCCTCTCTCTCTCCTGTAGAGTGTAAGCTTTTATGGTCAGTGGGGTCCTTTCTCTCTCCTGTAGAGTGTATGCTCTTATGGTCAGCAGGGTCCTCTCTCTGATGTAGAGTGTAATTTCTTATGTTCACAGGGTTCCTCTCTCTCTCTCCTATAGTATAAGCTCTTATGGTCAGCAGGGTCCTTTCTCTCCTGTAGAGTGTAATGCCTTATGATCAGTGAGATCCTTTCTCTCTTCTGTAGAGTGTAAGCTCTTATGAACAGTAGGGTCCTCTCTCTGTTCTGTAGCGTGTAAGCTCTTGTGGTCAGTGTGGCCCTTTCTCTCTCACGTAGAGTGTAAGCGCTTATGGTCAGTAGGGTCCTCTCTCTCCTGTAGAGTGTAAGCGCTTATGGTCAGTGGGGTCCTCTCTCTGTTCTGTAGAGTGTAAGCTTTTATAGTCAGCAGGGTCCTCTTTATGTCTCCTGTACAGTGTAAGCTTTTATGGTCAGCAGGGTCCTTTCTCTCTCCTGTAGAGTGTAAGCTCTTATGGTCAGCAGGGTCCTCTCTCTCATGTAGAGTGTAATCTCTTATGGTCACAGGGTTCCTCTCTCTCTCTCTCCTATAGTGTAAGCTCTTATGGTCAGCAGTGTCCTTTCTCTCCTGTAGGGTGTAATGCCTTATGATCAGTGAGATCCTTTCTCTCTTCTGTAGAGTGTAAGCTCTTATGAATAGTAGGGTCCTCTCTCTGTTCTGTAGCGTGTAAGCTCTTGTGGTCAGTGTGGCCCTTTCTCTCTCACATAGAGTGTAAGCGCTTATGGTCAGTAGGGTCCTCTCTCTCCTGTAGAGTGTAAGCGCTTATGGTCAGTAGGGTCCTCTTTCTCTTCTGTAGAGTGTAAGTTCTTATGATTAGCGGGTTCCTCTCTATCTCCTGTAGTGTAAGCTTTTATGATCAGCGGGGTCCTCTCTTTCTCCTGCAGAGTGCAAGCTCTTATGGTCAGCGGGTCCTCTCACTCTGATGGTCAGTGGGGTCCTCTTTCTCTCCTATAGTGTAAGCTCTTAAGGTCAGCAGGCTCCTCTCTCACCTGTAGAGTGTAAGCTCTTGTGGTCAGTACAGTCTTCTCTCTCCTGTAAAGTGTAAGCTCTTATGGTCAGCTAGGTTCTGTCTTTCTCCCATAGAGTGTAAGCTCTTGTGATCAGCGGGATCCTCTCTCTCTCTTCCGTAGAGTGTAAGTTCATATGATCAGCGAGGATTTCTCTCTCACCTGTAAAGTGTAAGCTCTTATGTTCAGCAGGGTCCTCTCTCTCTTGTAGAGTGTAAGCTCTTATGGTCAGAGGGGTCCTCTCTCTCTATCCTGTAGGGTGTAAGCTCTTATGATCAGTGGGGTCCTCTTTCACCTGTAGAGTGTAAGCTCTTATGGTCACAGGGTCCTCTCTCTCTCCTATAGTGTAGGCTCTTATGGTCAGCAGGGTCCTTTCTCTCCTGTAGAGTGTAATGTCTTCTGATCAGTGGGATCCTCTCTTTCTTCTGTAGAGTGTAAGCTCTTACGGTCAGCTGAGTCCTCTCTCTCTCCTGTAGAGTGTAAGCTCTTATGGTCAGTGGGGTCCTCTCTCTTCTGCAGAGTGTAAGCTTTTATGGTCAGCAGGGTCCTCTCTCTCCTGTAGAGTGTAAGATGTTATGTTCAGCAGAGTCCTCTTTTTGTCTCCTGTAGAGTGTAAGCTTTTATGGTCAGCGGGGTCCTTTCTCTCTCCTGCAGAGTGTAAGCTCTTATGGTCAGCGGGTCCTCTTTCTCTCCTATAGTGTAAGCTCTTATGGTCAGCAGGGTCCTCCCTCACCTGTAGAATGTAAGCTGTTATGGTCAGTGCGGTCCTCTCTCTCTCTCCCATAGAGTGTAAGCTCTTATGATCAGTCGGGTCCTTTCTCTCTCCTGTAGAGTGTAAGTTCTTATGGTCAGCAGGGTCTGCTCTCACCTGTAAAGTGTAGGTTCTTATGTTCAGTGAGGTCCTGTCTCTCGCTCTCCTTTAGAGTGTAAGCTCTTATGGTCAGCAGGGTCCTCTCTCTCCTGTAGAGTGTAAGCTTTTATGGTCAGCGGGTTCCTCTCTCTTCTGTAGAGTGTAAGCTCTTATGGTCAGCAGGGTCCTCTCTCCTGTTGAGTATAAGCTCTTATGGTCAGCGGGTTCCTCTCTCTCCTGTATTGTGCAAGCTCTTATGCTTAGTGGGGTCCTCTCTCTCCTGTAGAATGTAAGCTCTTATGGTCAGCAGGGTCCTCTCTCTCATGTAGAGTGTAAGCTCTTATGTTCATAGGGTTCCTCTCTCTCTCTGCTGCAGAGTGTAATGTCTTATGATCAGCGGGATCCTTTCTCTCTTATGTAGAGTGTAAGCTCTTATGATCAGTAGTGTCGTCTCTATGTCCTGTAGAGTGTAAGTGTGGCGCCCACAGGAGTATGGTCGCCACAGTGGCACTGCCTTCCTCCTAGGGAGAGTGATGTCATGCCTGGAAGCAATGAAGGATCTCTCTGGCAGTTAATCACTGCATGCAACACAGTTCCCACTCCGGGTCAGCAGAGGGAGCTCTGAACCCAGAACTGAGGGGAGTAGCTGTCTCTGGGGGCCAGGAAGGAGTGAGTTAGTTAGTGTGAAGAGGGCATCGTGTGCAGACATGGAGGAGAAGAGCTGGGGAGACTGAGGAAAGTGGAGAGCTCAGTCCCAGTGATAGCGTATGATCTGGAGCCTGGTTTCCAAGGGTGTAACTGCCCTATTCCCACATAATCCTCGGAGGCACAACAGCGACGGTGAGCCAAAAGAGATAAAAGGTTACGGCTGTCTGCCATGCGAGTTCAGTGTGGATAACATCAGAAAGGAGGAACTCCAGTGTAACTCAGTATTGGGAGTTTTTCATAGAGAGCTCTAGTAAGGAGACTGCACAACCCATCTGCCAGAGTGATTCCTGATTTGCTTCCTGGCTAACCAGCTCCTGTGCCATCTGTACTCAGGACCCTGGACTGCATTTGCCAAGTAAAGGTAAAGAAACTGCAACCTATTGTGTCCTTGCCTTCTTGCCGCAACCTCCCCGGCACCGCTACATCTCTGTGCCTGACACTGCACCTTCCTTCCCAACACCCACCTACACTACCCTGGGAATACAGCCCTGCCTGTGGAGGGCTATAACATCATTGCTGCACTACACCATCTGTCCCAGAGGATCTGTCTGCAGCGTCGGCTTAACATTTGCCGAACACCACAGGTGGCGTCACGAATCATCTATTCATAAACTTTATTCCATCGCTTCACTCCCTTACATGGACACCCAGGGCCACGGACCAGGTCACCGCCACTGTGACACTTCCTAGTGAAATACCGGCCCGGTACCGAGTACCCCACTGCCCTGGCGGGCGATCCATTTGCTCTTATGGTCAGCTGAGTCATCTCTCTCTCCTGTAGAGTGTAAGCTTTTATGTTCAGCGGGGTCCTCTCTCTCCTGTAGAGTGTAAGCTCTTATGGTCAGCAGGGTCCTCTCTCTCATATAGAGTGTAATCTCTTATGGTCACAGGGTTCCTCTCTCTCTCTCTCCTATAGTGTAAGCTCTTATAGTCAGCAGGGTCCTTTCTCTCCTGTAGAGTGTAATGCCTTATGATCAATGGGCTCCTTTCTCTCTTCTGTAGAGTGTAAGCTCTTATGAACAGTAGGGTCCCCTCTCTGTTCTGTAGAGTGTAAGATTTTATGGTCAGCAGAGTCCTCTTTCTGTCTCCTGTACAGTGTAAGCTTTTATGGTCAGCAGGGTCCTTTCTCTCTCCTGTAGAGTGTAAGCTCTTATGGTCAGTGGGGTCCTCTCTCTCTCCTGTAGAGTGTAAGCGTTTATGGTCAGTAGGGTCCTCTTTTTCTTCTGTAGAGTGTAAGTTCTTATGATCAGCGGGTTCCTCTCTCTCTCCTGCAGAGTGTAAGCTCTTATGGTCAGCGGGTCCTCTCACTCTGATGGTCAGTGGGGTCCTCTTTCTCTCCTATAGTGTAAGTGGGTCGCCCTCGCTGGCTTCACCCAGGGCTGTGGGGTACTCGGTACCGGGCCGGTGTCAGGGGGATGATGTGTCACAGCAGCAGTGACCCAGTCCGTAGCCCTGGGTGCCCAATATCAATGGCGGTGATGTTTGTAATGTAGTTTATATGGAAAGTTCATGACGCCACCTGTGGTATTTGGCAAGTGAGGTGTTAGCCAACGCTGCGTGCAGATCCTCTGGGGCTGATGGTGTGTTGCAGCTTAGATGGTGTAGCTCCCCACAGGTGAAGCTGTAACCCCAGGGCAGTGTATAGGTGGTTGGCACAGGGATGTAGCAGTGCCGACAGGGTAAGAAGCAGACACGACACAGCGGGGTGCAATTTCTGTACCTTTACTTGATAACTGCAGTCCAGGGTCCTGATTACAGATGGTATTGGAGCAGGCTAGCCTGGAAGCAACTCAGGGATTCTCTCTCACAAACGGGCTGTGCAGTCTCCTTCCTAGCGCTTGTGTAGTGTGAAGCACTCTAGTACTCAGTTACTCTGAAGTTCCTCCTGTCAGATGTTCCTAGAACTCCACTTGCACAGCAGACAGCTGTAGCCTCTCTCTCTCTGGGACTCCTCTCTCTCTGAATCCCCAGCTCTCTATCCGTTTCGCTGTTGTGCCTCAAGTCTTAGCTGGGAGTAGGGCATTTACAGCCTCCTACTCCTCTGGTATCTGTGGCAGGACCCTTAGTATCCGTACCACCGTGGAGACCAGACTCAAGGTTCTCTGCGCTCTCAAGCTGAGGGAGCTCGCCTTCTGCAGCTCAATCTCCAGCTTCTCATTCCACGTCTGCACGCTTCCCCCTCCGCAGACTAACTACTCCCCTTCCTCCTGGCCCACAGAGAGCACTCCTCCCCTCAATCCTGGGTCAGAGCTCCCCCTGCCGGCCAGGAGTGGAACTGTGTTGCATGTATGGTTTGACTGTGAGAGAGACCCACCATTGCCTCCAAGCCTGGGCATTATCCTCCCCTGGAGGAAGGCAAAGCCAGTGTGGTGACCATACTCCTGGGGGCGCCACATAAGCTCTTATGGTCAGCAGGCTCCTCTCACCTGTAGAGTGTAAGCTCGTGTGGTCAGCACAGTCTTCTCTCTCTTGTAAAGTGTAAGCTCTTATGGTCAGCTAGGTTCTGTCTCTCTCTACCGTAGAGTGTAAGCTCTTATGATCAGCGGGATCCTCTCTCTCTTCCGTAGAGTGTAAGTTCATATGATCAGTGGGGATTCCTCTCTCTCCTTTAGAGTGTAAGCTCATATGTTCAGCAGGGTCCTCTCTCTCTTGTAGAGTGTAAGCTCTTATGGTCAGTGGGGTCCTCTCTCTCTATCCTGTAGAGTGTAAGCTCTTATGATCAGTGGTGTCCTCTTTCTCCTGTAGAGTGTAAGCTCTTATGGTCAGCTAGGTTCTGTCTCTATCATAGAGTGTAAGTTCATAAGATCAGTGGGGATTTCTCTCTCTCCTTTAGAGTGTAAGCTCTTATGTTCAGCAGGGTCCTCTCTCTCATGTAGAGTGTAAGCTCTTATGGTCACAGGGTTCCGCTCTCTCTCTCTCCTATAGTGTAAGCTCTTATGGTCAGCGGGATCCTCTCACTCATGTAGAATGTAAGCTCTTATGATCAGCGGGATCCTCTCTCTTCCGTAGAGTGTAAGTTCATATGATCAGCGGGGATTTCTCTCTCTCCTTTAGAGTGTAAGCTCTTATGTTCAGCAGGGTCCTCTCTCTCATGTAGAGTGTAAGCTCTTATGGTCACAGGGTTCCTCTCTCTCACTCTCCTATAGTGTAAGCTCTTATGGTCAACGGGATCCTCTCTCTCTTCCGTAGAGTGTAAGTTCATATGATCAGCGGGGATTTCTCTCTCACCTGTAAAGTGTAAGCTCTTATGTTCAGCAGGGTCCTCTCTCTCCTGTAGAGTGTAAGCTCTTATGGTCAGTGTGGTCATCTCTCTTCTGTATAGTGTAAGCTTTTATGGTCATCAGGGTCCTCTCTCTCCTGCAGAGTGTAAGCTTTTTTGGTCAGCGGGTTCCTTTCTCTCTCCTGCAGAGTGTAAGCTCTTATGGTCAGCAGGGTCCTCCCTCATCTGTAGAATGTAAGCTGTTATGGTCAGTGCGGTCCTTTCTCTCTATCTCTCTCATAGAGTAAAAAAATATGTGACATGCACAAGTGTGAACAAGTCGGTAAGACACTGCTCACACCACCCAATTGCTGAAACACAAGAGAACACAAAATGACAAATTTGCAAAAATACTCTGTAATAAAACATGACAGTAATCAGCAAGTGCTGTATAACAAATACAGGGTATTTAGTCGATACGTTTTTTGCAAAAAATATATACCAAGCTGCTTCACCACGTCACGGTAACCCTTCACGAAGCAGTCCCTATCTAATGTATTTAAAACCTGAACATGTGAACAGTGTCTAAATGAACAGGATACAAACAGGCACCTCCTAGCATATGGGCTTGTGGTGTAAGACAGCTCATTTATGTGCATGTCACACAGGAGAGGGGTGGGGTCTCCCAAACCATGCTGAGCACGGTTCTCTTGTGTTTCAGCCATTGGGTGGTGTGAGCAGTGTCTTACCGACTTGTTCACACTTGTGCATGTCACATATGTTTTTAATCCGTTTTTTCCATGCTCAGCATGGTTCAGGAGACCCCACCCCTCTCCTGTGTGACATGCACATAAATGAGCTGTCTTACACCACAAGCCCATATGATAGGAGGCACCTGTCTGTATCCTGTTCATTTAGACACTGTACACATGTTCAGGTTTTAAATACATTAGATAGGGACTGCTTCGTGAAGGGTTACCATGACGTGGTGAAGCAGCTTGGTATATATTTTTTGCGAAAAACATATCAACTAAATACCCTGTATTTGTTATACAGCACTTGCTGATTACTGTCATGTTTTATTACAGAGTATTTTTGCAAATTTGTCATTTTGTGTTCTCTTGTGTTCTCTCCCATAGCGTGTAAGCTCTTATGATCAGTCGGGTCCTTTCTCTCTCCTGTAGAGTGTAAGCTCTTATGGTCAGCAGGGTCCTCTCTTTCCTGTAGAGTATAAGCTCTTATGGTCAGCGGGTTCCTCTCTCTCCTGTATTGTGCAAGTGTGGTGCCCCTGAGGCTCAGTCGCCACAGAGGTACTGCACCTTCTCCTAAGGTGTAGTGCTCCACCATCCAGGTAAGGTGGGAACTCCTTTCCACGCTCCAACACTCGCACCCCACACACACAGGGTAGTTCTGCACAGCCACAAGCGGCTCTGTACCTAGAGAGTAGCAGAGCACCTTTGGTGGTTCCCTGTTTGGAACACTGGACGTGCTGGGAGGTGGATGGAGTTAGAATACATAAAAGACTGGGAAGGTTTAGAATTACAGGTCAGTCTGACGGGAGGTCAGTCTGCGGGGGCAGTCTGTGAGAGCAGTCCCCTAGGAAAGTAGGAGAAGGAAGCCACTCGGAGAGGAGTGGGGATCCCTGGAAGAAGGGATGGAGGAAGAAGTGCTGCAGCTGCCTCAGTGACCTGAGCCAGCTGGCACAGGAAAGGAGAGAAAGGAGAAGGACGTAGAACTGTAACCTAAGCATCCATAAGAAAGAGAGTCAAGTACGGAACGAAGGAGTAGAGAACAGAGAGGACAAGTGGGTTGGAAGAGGAACCCTGCCTATAGGTTCTCAGCGCAAGGCCGGGGCCCGGTCCCCGAGGTTGTATGGACACTTATGGTTCTGCAGCAGACACCGGTGGAGTAGTTGGCTGTAAATGCACTACTCCCATCTAAGACTTGGGGCACAACAGCATCTGTATAGAGAGCCGGGACTCACGAGAAGGGAGTCCCCGAAGCAGGCTACAGCTGTCTGCCATACGAGTAGAGAACACAGGAATATCTGTAAGGAGGAACTCCAGCGTAACTTAGTGCTACGAGATCTTCACACTTAAAGGCGCAATAGAGGAGACGTTCAGAAAGGTACATGTTGGCGGAGTGTTGGAGAGGAGCCTTCCGTCTTGCCTGGGGGTTGATTGAGTCCCTGACCCGGAGGACACAGCACGGAGACAGGCACCTGTGTGCCCTACTGACTGTGAGTAAAGCAATGGAACTACAGACCCTGGTGTCCTCCATTCATTATCGCGCCTACACCCTCAGTACCACTACATCTGGGTACGAGCTCCTACACCGCCTGTGCCTCTCCTCATCAATTACATCTACACTGCCCTGGGGCTAGAGCTTCACCTGTGGGGAGCTGCACCATCTATGCTGCAACACACCACCAGCCCCAGAGGATCTGCATGCAGCGTCAGCCTAACATCTCACTTGCTGAATACCACTGGTGGCGTCACGAACTATTACACTACAAACCGCAACCGCCATTGATTTGGGCACCCAGGGCCACGGACCGGGTCAAAGCTGCTGTGACACATTCCCCCTGACACCAGACCGGTACTGAGTACCCCACGTCCCTGGGAGGGCGACCCAACTTGGCATCACGAACAGGATGACGAGACCCGATGCCATCGGGTTCTGTGTGCCTGAGATTTGTTGGACTTAGAACTTTTGAAAATGTGTAGAAGACCCAATTAAAAAGACTGTGACATGAACATTGAAAATGGCTGCTGGTGTGGAGAAGAAGGGCGTGAAGAGATAGGAGGTCCTAGGAAAAGACCGCGAACAGTCTTGGGCCTCCCCTGCCTGAATTACTATGTGACAGCAACATGGACCATCCCATGAGGGGTTCGTATACTGGCTTCATATGGAGGCGCTGGAAGAAGATGCCACCCCCGGAAGGAGGGGCAGAAGAAGCCAGTGGCGGGAAAGGGACCAAGGCAGGAAGAAGAACGCCATTTTGGAAGGAGAGGGAAGGAGGCCTGGAGAGCGCGTGGAGGTTGACTTGGATCTCCCCGGCGCCATGGCTGAAGGCTCCGACCCCATCTCTGAAATGACCCGCCAGCAGCTGGAGGATGACATTGCCTACAGCTGAGGCAGGAGGCTGTTATGAATGAGTCACCGTAGGAGGCAAAAACAGAAATACTAGCTAAGTCCAGAAAACCAGAGGAGTTGGCAGCTATCGGATTGCAGACCCCTGAACCTATCAACAACAACTAGCAGTAGCCGTGGGGGGTTCCTACGGTGCCCTAGACCCCTCGATCACAGCTGGAGAACTAAGTAGCCTAAAGACAGAAAGGGAAATCTAAACTGCCCCAGAGCAGACCCCAAAGCAATAGGCAGCCCCCAACATATAATGACGGTGAAGCAAGATGAAAAAACACTCACACAGATAGAAAGATAGGCTGAGCAAATGATGGGGCCCAAGCTAACTAAATAGGAAAGGATAGAAAAGCTGCTGTCTCCAATCCGCCAAAACCCTATCAAAACAAGAGCCAACAGACTGATAGGGAAAAAAGCCCTGAAGACGCTAAGCTTCAAAAAGACTATATCAGTACTCAGGTATTTTCTGAAGACAGAGCAAAAAGGAATTCAGCTCACCCCAGCGGGGAATGGCAGAAATCCAGAAAAACAAGGCAAAACAAAACCAAAACACAAATGCAAAAAGCAGAGCAGAAAACTTAGCTTTTGAGGAGCAGGAATCAGACTGGTCTCCTAGAATCCCTCAGAGAGATCACCAGCAAGGCAGAAGGGCGTCGGCTGCCTTATATCCAGTCAGCAATCCCAGTCACCCAGTCATCATCATCCTGCTCAGGTGCTTGGTAATCAGCCTCACTACCTTCCTTCACCAGAAGAGGGAGTTCATCAGACCTCAATGGTGAAGGGGAAAATGAACTCACAACAGGAGGCCTTATGGAGGCTGAGCAGGCCGCACGCCTCGGAGGGGCCTACGCCACAGGCACCTCCCAGCTTGGTGCCCACGCCGCCGGCACCTGCCACCACTGCACCGGACTGTCCTCAGACAGTGCTGGTTTACACATCCACGCTGTCCATTCAGTTGGTCGCGGCCTGCCCGGAGGAGCCACCGGAGGCCCCGGGAGCTGAGGCCGTACTCCCACTCGGACCTGACTCGGCTGCACAGGTCCCACCAGAGGCCCCCGCGGACCCGGAGCCACCACCCGCTGCCACCGACCTGCTTCCACCGGCATCGGAGCAGAGACCACACCACCCGGAGGCCCCAGGTATGTCTGATACCCCGACACCTGGGGTGTACCGCGGTCGCAGCGGCTGGCCAGGTCAAGCTAGATCTGGTTTGGGACTGGGATGTCTGTCCCCGGGGGGAAACACCGGAACCCCTGAAGGTGGCGCCACTGTACAGGACCAGTCTAGAGCGGTCCCGGGAAAAACAGGAGGATAAGGAGAACTGGGCTAGGTGTCAGGCTACCATCCGGCAATTGGCAGATGAACACCGGGAGAGGGAGCAGCGCCGGCTAGCAGTACTAGGCCCAGATCTGGACCGGAAGGAGAGGGCCCGTGCAGGTCGCTACGGTTCCCGGGACTCGGCTGGATGGGGACAGGTCCTCAATGTGAACCGTGAACGGGGGTTTGGGTTCATCGCCGACCCCCAGAGGATCTCTGATTTGTTCTTTAGCCGGAGGGATGTGGAGTCCCACCTCCGGAAGGGACACCCAGCGCGAGACCTACAGTCAGGGGAGTACGTGACCTATACCAGGCATGAGGGACTACGCGGCTGGTACGCGATAAACATCCGCCGCATAGCAGAAGCCCTGCTGTCAACTTATCTGAAGGAGAAAGTCTGTGTTCCTTCCCCGGTACCCGTGACCACCCCTGCGGTACCCCAGGCAGCAGTCACATCTCGGCAGCAACCACCTACCGCTCCCACTGCCCAAAGTGTACCCAAGGTACAAAAAGCCACCAGCTTCACCCCACAAGAGGAGGAGTATCTGTGGACTGTAAATGCATTCTTTTCACCTGGTAGCAGTTCCAGTACAGCTTCCAGAACCCCAAGAGAAGATCAGCACTAAAAATCTTGTTACCCAGGAGGGTCCATTTTGCACCGTTGTGCCTTCTTTTTGTTTGCATCATGGTTTAGTTTTGTGTGTTGCCCTGTTTTACTGGCAGCGTTTCTACATTTGAACTGAGGAGATCATGGATGCTGTATGATCCAGAACTGCAATTGTAAATAGTTGCACCTCTTTAGGTGCCCTCTCTTGGTTTTACATAAAGACACTTTGCGAAGATAAGGTATTTTACATAAGGACACTTTGCAAAGATGATGTCTACCTCAAGGGACACTGCAAGAAATCCCGGCTGGGAGCAGTGTTTCGCGTTTACAAGAATTGTTGATGTTTTATTGTGAAGTATTTAATGATGTGTCTTACAAGAGTAAATGACTTTTATATAAAATTAAGAAATGCTTTGACAGGGAAAAGGGAGATTTGAATAAAGAATTGAAAATGTAGATGATGAATGTCACTTTGAGCTGAAGACAGAAAAGTAGACAATGTGAAAAAAAAGGAAAGATAATGAAGAAATGTACTAATAGAGAATACTGAAGTGATAGTGAGTAACAGATGATAGCACTTTGAATTACGCATAGTGTTAAAAGGTTTTGCACTTTTGGAACTTAGAATTCTAGATAGATAATTAAGAATTGTTTGCAACGTTCAAGAATGAGTGCCTCTCATATTGGGAAGTTTAGTATAAGAAATGTTTATTCAGCATTATAAAATTTTTGTATGTTCCTGTACTGTCAATTTTGTTTACCTTGCAGCCCGCGGACGTGCTGTGTTTAACGGGGGTAAGTGGCGCCCCTGAGGCTCAGTCACCACAGAGGTACTGCACCTTCTCCTAAGGTGTAGTGCCCCACCATCCAGGTAAGGTGGGAACTCCTTTCCATGCTCCAACACTCATACCCCACATACACAGGGTAGTTCTGCACAGCCACAAGTGGCTCTGTACCTAGAGAGTAGCAGAGCACCTTTGGTGGTTCCCTGCTTGGAACACTGGACGTGCTGGGAGGTGGGTGGAGTTAGAATACATAAAAGACTGGGAAGGTTTAGAATTACAGGTCAGTCTGACGGGAGGTCAGTCTGCGGGGGCAGTCTGCGAGAGCAGTCCCCTAGGAAAGTAGAAGAAGGAAGCCACTCAGAGAGGAGTGAGGATCCCTGGAAGAAGGGATGGAGGAAGGAGTGCTGCAGCTGCCTCAGTGACCTGAGCCAGCTGGCACGGGAAAGGAGAGAAAGGAGAAAGACGTAGAACTGTAACCTAAGCATCCATAAGAAAGAGAGTCAAGTACGGAACGAAGGAGTAGAGAACAGAGAGGAGAAGTGGGTTGGAAGAGGAACCCTGCCTATAGGTTCTCAGCACAAGGCCGGGGCCCGGTCCCTGAGGTTGTATGGACACTTATGGTTCTTCAGCAGTCACCGGTGGATTAGTTGGCTGTAAATGCACTACTCCCATCTAAGACTTGGGGCACAACAGCATCTGTATAGAGAGCCGGGACTCAGGAGAAGGGAGTCCCCGAAGCAGGCTACAGCTGTCTGCCATACGAGTAGAGAACACAGGAATATCTGTAAGGAGGAACTCCAGCGTAACTTAGTGCTAGGAGATCTTCACACTTAAAGGCGCAATAGAGGAGACGTTCAGAAAGGTACATGTTGGCGGAGTGTTGGAGAGGAGCCTTCCATCTTGCCTGGGGGTTGATTGAGTCCCTGACCCGGAGGACACAGCACGGAGGCAGGCACCTGTGTACCCTACTGACTGTGAGTAAAGCGTTGGAACTACAGACCCTGGTGTCCTCCATTCATTATCGCGCCTACACCCTCAGTACCACTACATCTGGGTACCAGCTCCTACACCGCCTGTGCCTCTCCTCATCCATTACATCTACACTGCCCTGGGGCTACAGCTTCACCTGTGGGGAGCTACACCATCTATGCTGCAACACACCACCAGCCCCAGAGGATCTGCATGCAGCGTCGGCCTAACATCTCACTTGCCGAATACCACGGGTGGCGTCACGATCTATTACACTACAAAACGCAACCGCCATTGATTTGGGCGCCCAGGGCCATGGACCTGGTCACTGCTGCTGTGACACATTCCCTCTGACACCGGCCCGCTACCGAGTACCCCACGGCCCTGTGAGGGCGACCCACAAGCTCTTATGCTTAGTGGGGTCCTCTCTCTCCTGTAGAGTGTAAGCTCTTTTGGTCAGCTTGGTCCTCTCTCTCCTGTAGAGTGTAAGCTCTTATGGTCAGCTGCGTCCTCTCTCTCCTGTATAGTGTAAGCTCTTATGGTCAGCGGGTTCCTCTCTCTTCTGTAGAGTGTAAGCTCTTATACTTAGTGGGGTCCTCTCTCTCCTGTGTGTAAGCTATTAAGGTCAGAGGAGTCATACTCATGCTTTATTTCTAGAATTTCTGGTGAGATACTATTGTTCAAGGATTTTTAAGGCCATTTCCCAATGAAAAAGGCCTTCAGATGCCTTTTTGGCCCAAGATCGAGCTCTGTGCCAGTCATTCCATGTGAATTGAATATCAAGGTTTTGTTCCCGTTTTGTATTTTTTTACTCGCAGAATAGATGAAAAGGATTCATTGAAGAAAGAAAGGTCAGCTCTTTTTAGATGTTGAAACCTTGAATAGAAGATATAAGCATATTTAGAAATATGAGCTTTTTACTTTCTATTTTATGTATAATATGGCAAATTTTAAACAACTTGAAAAAAAAATCTTTTTTAAAAACATCCTCGCTCTAAATATTATAAAGACGCACATGAGAATCAGATTCAACCAAATTATTATAGTTTTGTGAATCATCTACAGTGGGTACGGAAAGTATTCAGACCCCTTTAAATTTTTCACTCTTTGTTTCATTGCAGCCATTTGGTAAATTCAAAAAAGTTCATTTTTTTTTCATTAATGTACACTCTGCACCCCATCTTGACTGAAAAATAGAAATGTAGAAATTTTTGCAAATTTATTAAAAAAGAAAAACTGAAATATCACATGGTCATAAGTATTCAGACCCTTTGCTCAAACACTCATATTTAAGTCACATGCTGTCCATTTCCATGTGGTGCAGAGTGTACATTAATGAGAAAAATTTTGAATTTACCAAATGGCTGCAATGAAACAAAGAGTGAAAAATTTCAATGGGTCTAAATACTTTCCTACCCACTGTATATGGTGATACCAATATTTATTCATGATAAGAGGTCAATGTCATAAGAGGAAACAAATTGCAATGATTGGAACTAGATTAGACTCTATGGAATTAAATTGAAGGCTTTCTCCACCCCAGGGAACCATATTTCCTCCCTGGACAGGTCTTGTGAAGTCGGATGATCTCTCCTCGGATTTTTCGGCTTTCCTGCCACTGTCCAGGGAGGAAAGAAATCATGTGAAAGTACATGATTGCAATAGCTGAAGCCATACTGTGGGCAGTGGGGAGAAAGTCAATCACACCCTGTGGGACAGAATTACCGACTGTGACGCAGGAATGCTCCAGAAAAGAACACATCAGACTAGTCAAAGATAATTTGCATATGTGAGTGAGGGCAATAAAGTTCTTTTTGCAAAGGAAGCATAACAAAATTGTGAAGTGTATCATCGTAGGGCTGAAAAATTTCTCAAAATCATTATTGAAGCAGTTTTGGAAGGTGTTAAGGACCTAAAAAGTTGCCTTTAACTCTGCCTGGGGCTCAATCACCAAAAATAAGTGTTGAGAGGTTGCATCCTCACCTTGTTTCATATTTAAGGAATCAGAATTACAGCCTATTATGAAGATACTGGTTGATGGAACCAAATTCTAAAATCAGCACAGCCGATTAGTGATGGGCGAGAATGTTCGGCAAAGCTTGATACTCGTTCGAGCATCAGGGTGCTCAGTCACACTCGTTACTCAGCTGAGTATTGCGTGGTGCTCAATTACATTCTCGACTCCCCACCCCCCATGTTTTGCAGCTGTTTTTCAACCATTAAACATGCGGGGATTGCCTGCCAATCATGGAAATGCTGTAGCCATGTAGGCATTACTGTGATTGACCTACCACATCACATCATCAGGTCTATATAATACTCGGTGAGGTGATGCTCGCCACACTGTACCTCGGAAATAGAGTAGGGAGAATTGCTGGAGAAGAGAAAGTTTGCATTATAGGCATCTAGGCAGGGTTTATATTGCCTTACAGTCCTTGCTGCTGAAACCTATAATCAAAAGTCATTTTCAGGGCTACAGCTATTCTCTTCCTTATAAATACTGCTATTATCTGTATTTAGTGTAGGGATAGCTTCTGGAGAAGAGATGGAAGCGAATTAGAAGCCTATAGGGATCATTGCCTTACAGTTCTTGCTGCAAACTAAAACCAAAACTCCTCATTAGGGTTACATCTATTGTAGTCCCTATTAATACTACTCTTAGCTGCATTTATTGCACGGAGACTTGGTGGAGAAGGCTTAGTTTTTAAATCAAGGCATTTAGGCACGGGTACCTTACAGTCCTTGCTGAGGCAAACTAAAACCAAAACTCCTTATCAGTCCTACAGCCATTCTATTCTATTATCTATCAATGCTGCATTTACTGTAATGAGCGTTGCTGGAGAAGGGCTAGTTTTGCATACGAAGCATCTAGGTAGGGGTTAAAAAAATTTTTGGAAGATGGTGAAGGAGTTCTTTGCCATCCGTACCGGCATCCTCTGTGATTCCTCTGTACCATACAACTATTGGGTTTCCAAACTAAACTCCTGGCATTAACTGTCCCTCTATGCCTTGCAGGTGCTGGCCTGCCCTGTCGCTAGCATTTGGTCAGAGGGGTTCTTTAGTGGCCAGAGGCATACTAAGTGATAGTCGCATCTGCCTGTCCACCGAAAATGCTGACAGTCTGACTATTATCAAAATGAACAAGGCCTGGGTTGGCTCAGACTTTTCAACCCCACCGGATGACAACAATGGAACATAAAGCCAATTCTAATGTTCCTTATTTACTGGTGTATTCCTATGCACCCTGTGGAAACACGAGGGTCAGTGGGTGCTTTCATCTGCTGGCTTGGCTGTCTTTAGAAAGACTTCACGGACCAGGGATCATTCCATTGAACATTCATACTCCTTTAACGTGGGCAGAATACTACTTAGACAACAGAGGGTGAGGGTAAAACAGTGGGGTGATACTTAATTGGATCACCAACAGTCAATAACATATAGTACAGTCCCACCAAGCACACAAGAGGGTGCAAATTACAGAGTTTCACCCTTCCACTGGCTTGTTCGGAAATAGAACATCTGCAATTTTTGGGGTTCCAGGGCCAACTGTTATGAATGGGTCACCGAGGACGATAGCAGGATCAGGCTAAGCCACCAGAAAACCAGAGAGGTTGGTAGCTAAGCGGATTGCAGACCCCTGATCCTATCCACACAACTAGCAGTAGCCGTGGAGCGTACCTTACGATGCCCTAGATGCCTCGGCACAGCCGGAGAACTAACTCAGCCTAAAGCAGGAAAGGTGAAATCTAAACTGCCCCGGAGCAGACCCCAAAGGAATAGATAGCCCCCAAACATATATTGTTGGTGAGACAAGATGAAAACACAAACGCAGGCAGAAAAATAGACTGAGCAAATGATGGGGCCCAGACTGACAAGACAGGAAAGGAAAGACACTGTCTGCAATCACGCAAAAAACCCTGAAAAATCCAACACGTCTGATGCTCAAAAAAACACTGAACTCACACGACTTCGTCCCCACTATATCAGCACTCTGGTATATACTGAAAGCAAAGCAAAAAGAGACCAATATAACAGGGGACAGAACAAACTGACACAAGCAGTAGCATATGGGCGGTGATCCAGCACAGGTCCAGCAGGAGCAAGCTGCCCAAACTACCTTGTTCCAGAAGTTTTGAGGCTTGTCTCTGTGCTGTTTTGTGTATTGTAGGCGAGATACTTTGTGGCATTTGCACAGTAATGGCTTTCTTCTGGCGACTCAACCATGCAGCCCATTTTTCTTCAAGTGCCTCCTTATTGTGCATCTTGAAACAGCCAGACCACTAGTTTTCAGAGAGTCAAGGTTTTTCACCTGATATTATTTGTGGGTTTTTCTTTGCATCCCGAACAATTTTCCTGGCAGTTGGGGACGAAATTTTTGTTGGTCTACCTGACCATAATTCTGGTTTTATAGAGCCCCTCATTTTACATTTGTTAATCACAGTTTGAACGCTGCTGACTGGCATTATCAATTCCTTGGATATCTTTTTGTATCCCTTTCCTGTTTTATATGGTTCAACTACCTTTTCCCGTAGATCCGTTGACAATTCTTTTGCTTTCCCGATGACTCAAAATCCAGAAATGTCAGTTACTGGATGAAAGATGCAGAAGTCTGTCTAGATCTCAGAAACTTAGCTTTTATGCACACACACTGATTACAAGCAAACAGGTCACAGGTGAGGATGTTACCTTTAGTAGCCATTCAAACCCATTTCTGTCAACTTCTGTGCATGTTATCAGGCCAAAATCACCAGGGTATGTGAACTTTTGATCAGGGTCATTTGGATCTTTTGGGTTGTCATTATGATTTCAAAAGAGAAAACACAGCAGTTTGACAATAAATGGCTTCATCCAACCACTAACCATGAGTGGAGAAAAAGTTTTGGTGTTATCATTCATATTGTCTGAAAAAAGGCCAAGAAAGCAAAAATTCTGCAGGGGTTGAATACTTTTGAGCACAACTGTATGTATGTATGTGTGTGTATATATATATATATATTTATATATATACATATATATATATATATATATAATTTCCAAGCATTAAAGGGAATCTGTCACCCTATTTTTGGCTTTTCAGCTGCCGGCATAGACATTGGAGGCTTATCTACAGCATTTTGTAATGCTGTAGATAAGCCTCCAATGTAACCTGAAAGAGAAGAAAAACACATTACATTATACTCACGGAGGTGGGCGGTCCGGTCCGATGGGTGTCGCCATCCCATCCGGCGCCTCCCTTCTCCCGTCCTGTAATGGCTCCGGCGCAAGCTCACTGCTCTGCCCTGTTGAGGGCAGAGCAGAGTCCTCCAGTGCGCAGGCGTCGGGAGAGGTCTGGCGCCTGCGCACTGCAGAATTCTGCTCTGCCCTCAACAGGGCAGAGCAATGCGCCTGCGCTGGAGCCATTTCAGGACGGGAGAAGAGGACGTCAGCGCATGAAGAAGGGAGGCGCCGGACCGGACCGCAACACCCACCGGACCGGACCGCCCTCCTTGGTGAGTATAATATAACTCTTTTTTCTTATCTTTCAGGTTACATCGGGGGCTTATCTACAGCATTACAGAATGCTGTAGATAAGCCCCCGACGTCTATGCTGGCAGCTAATAGGGCAAAAAAAGGGTGACAGATTTCCTTTAAATTTTGTATTTATTTTCAGAAAATGAGAAATGGTCGAAAGAACAAAAAATGCAGTGCTTGCAGACCTCAAATAATGCTAGGAAAACAAGTTCATAATCATTTAGAAACAACAATACTAATGTTTTAACTCAGGGAGAGTTCAGAAATCAATATTTTGTGGAATAACCATGATTTTTAATCACAGCTTTCATGCGTCTTGGCATGCTTTCCACCAGTCTTTCACACTGCTTTTGGGTGACCTTATGCCACTCCTGGTACAAAAATATAAGCAGTTCTTCTTTGTTTGATGGCTTGTGACTATCCATCTTCCTCTTAATCACATTTCAGAGGTTTCCAATGGGGTTCAGGTCTGGAGATTGGGCTGGCCATGACAGGGATTTGATGTGGTGGTCGTTCATCCACACATTGATTGACCTATCTGTGTGGCATGGCGCATTGTCCTGCTGGAAAAACCAGTCCTCAGATTTGGGGAACATTGTCTGAGCAGAAGGAATCAACTGTTTTTCCAGGATAACCTTGTATGCTGCTTGATTCCTACGTCCTTCGCAAAGAATTACCTGCCCAATTCCAGCCTTGCTGAAGCTACCCCAGATCAACACCGATCCTCCACCAAATTTCACAGTGGGTGCAAGACACTGTGGCTTGTACGCCTCTCCAGGTCTCTGTCTAACCATTAGACGACCAGGTGTTGGGCAAAGCTGAAAATTAGATTCATAAGAGAAGAGTACTTTACTCCAGTCCTCTGTGGTCCAATCCTTATGGCAAAATTCAGCCTCGCTCTCCTTTGCTTCTCATTGATGAAATACTTTTTTCTAGCTTTACATGACTTGAGCCCTGACTCAAGGAGCCTGTTACGAACTGTTCTTGCCATTCACTTCACCCCAGCTGCCATTTGACATTCCTTTTTTAGGTAACTTGATGCGGTTGCTGAGTGACATTTGAATAAGATGAATGTCATCCCGGTCAGTGGAGAGTCATTTTCGTCCTCTGTCAGTCTGTAGCTTTGTTGTCCCCAATGTCTGCTGCTTGACCTTGTTGTAATGGACTGTCGTCTAATAAATTTTAAGGATGGAGGCAGCATGATGCTCACTGTATCCCTCTGCTAATAAAGCCAGAATTGAGCCCTTCTTTTCCTCACTCAAGACTTTTCTTTTCAACTTCTTTGGTATGTTTAAAAATTATTTTTTCATTCCTATGATTTGGGATATTACTAGCACTTGTTTTGCCATCCAGCTTGTCCTATTGCAAGAGGATTGTGAACACCATAACAGGGCTTTTTATACTTTCCCTTGTTAAATAAGATTTGGTTCAGATGATCACCTAATCAGAAGCACATTAAGTAGAATGAGGTGTACTCTGGTTGGAATTCAACTGACACTGGAATGGAATGGCTGTCAGACATGTAGAGAAGCTGATTTTTATAAAACTGTGCAGTGGTCTCTTAATTTTTGCCAAAGCTGTATATAAAAATCTTCCTTCTCACTCCCAATGGGGGTGGTCTTTGTTGTCCTCCCTCATTCTTGGGTCTTCTACCAGAGGCCTGGGAGTTTGATGGTTCTGTGCAGGATCTTAGTTGTTCCCAGCATTGGGCTTTTCTGGTCAGAGAGCTCAGATGTTGCTCCTGGGATCGGTTGTAGCCATTCTTGTTATTTAGGGGGTCACTGCTCCAAGTACTCCTACCACCACTGGAATCACTGTTGCCTTCACCTTCCACATCTTCTCCAGTTCTCCTTTGAGGCCCTGGTATATCTGCAGCTTCTCATATTCTTTCTTTCTGATGTTGCTGTCACTTGGCACTGCCACATCTATTATCATTGCTGTCTTCTGGTCCTTGTCTACTATCACAATGTCTGGTTGGTTAGCCAACACCTGCTTATCCATCTGGATCTTGAAGTCCCACAGGATTTTAGCCCTTTCATTCTCCACTTTTTCTGGGGTCTCCCACCTGGACTTAGGGGGACTTAGCCCATATGCTGTGCAGATGTTTCTATATACAATTCCCGCTACTTGGTTGTGGTGTTCGGTATATGCTGTTCCTGCTTGCGTGTTGCATCCTGCCACTATATGTTGGATGGTTTCTGAGGTTTCTTTGCATAGTCTGCACCTTGGGTCTTGTCTTGTGTGGTAGATTCCTGCTTCTATGGATCTGGTACTTACTGCTTGCTCTTGTGCCGCTATGATTAGTGCCTCTGTGATGTCTCAGAGTCCAGCTTTCTCCAGCCATTGGTACGATTTCTCCATGTCAGTCACCTCCATTATCTGCCGATGGCACATCCCATGCTGCGACTTGTCTTGCCATGGCGCTTCATGTTCCTGTTCTTCCTTCCAGAACTGTTGTTGTTGCTGTCTTAGGGTATGTCTCCACATTCTGGATTGTCAGCGCTTTGAACGCAGCGGATACCCACCCCGCCCAAAGCACTGCCCCCTTTTGTATGCGCGGTGATTCCGCATGTGTTAATTGAACACATGCGGAATCACCGCATCTTATACATAGAACAGTGCTATTTATCTTGCGGAGACTGTGCGTCTCCGCAAGATAAATAGACACGTGGCAGTCTATAAAGACGCGCCGCATGTCCGGTTATGCAGGTCTGCCACCTGCGTCTTTGTACGCATAGTGGATATGTGATTTCATAAAATCCCATCCATTGTGCTGTAACATCTGGATGCTGCGGATTGGATGCTGCAGCTGTATGCAGCGTCCAATCCGGAGCAAATATGCCACGTGGAAACCAGGGCTGTGGAGTCGGAGTCGGTGCTCATTTTGGTGGAGTCGGTATAAAATGGACTGACTCCGACTCCTAAAATATATAATTAATTGGGTACAGTAGTTCAATGCAGAATGTGCTGAATATTTTTTCATAGGAATTTGGGAAAGTTAATAAATGTCCTATAAATGTCTGTTCTATTCCTGATCTAAGGCTATATTCACACACAGAGTTTTTGCTGCGTTTTTCGAGGATACGTTTTTCAGCTGCAAAAGCAGATCAGCTTTTTAAAAAAATGCATCACCTGAAAGTTTTTTGAGCTCATAGATAATGTTTTCAAGAGCAAAAGCAGAATAGAAAAACGCCACACAAACTGACATGCTCATTCAGCCCAAAAAACGGATTTTCACAAAACGATGTGTCTGGATGTCTTATCTTGAAACCCATTGACTTTGCTGGGATGCCCAGAGTCACTGCATTTTACTGCAAAAAAATGCATCCGCAAAAACGCTGTGTGTGAATCATGGCCATAGCCAGAGAGGGGTCACTGCTCCAAGTGCTGTCTTCTGCTGTCTTCACCAGAGAGAGGAGGGGTGCCTGCCCTGCACAGGATCCGATTCCTGGGCCCCAAGCTGGAGAAAGTGATAAAGTTGTGCACATGCTGCAGCTGGCAATAAGAAATAGTCTGCAAGAGGGACATGCTGGAAATCTGATTGGAAAAGTGAGGAAATTTGTTATTGCCGCCAGAACCCCTAAAATTGATTCCATCTTGAAGAGACATGCTGGGAAAGGGGCAATTGTCGATCAAGCCACTCGGTGGGGCTGCACTTATTTAATGATTGAGCGATTGCTTGAACTAAAACCATTTCTTATAGATATGGTGAACCCTCAGGTAACCCTAAATGAAGGTCAATGGACACACGTGGCTGAATTGAAGGAATTGTTAATCACCCATTTACCGTAACTAAAAAATTACAAGCTGAGGATTTAACTCCTGGCATTTTCATAAGGGAGTGGAAGAACTTGCTATTTTGCCTGTCCCAAAGATGAGGTTTAATCGCAGATGGCATTTCTGCTTCAATGAAACAGAGAGAAACACAGCTATTGGAAAATAAAATTTTTCTGGCAGCTGTTTATGTGGACCCAAGTCATCGTATACTGCTTGATGATCAACAGCTTACTAAAGGAAAAGAAGCTCTGACTGAGGTAGCAGTTAGGATGAGTGGCCTACAGGAGGACTGCCAGGCGCAAGAGGACTTGGGTCCTGACAGTGCTACTGCTGCCATATCTTCATCCTCATCAGATGAGGAGTTTGACTTTGACAAGTATTTGGATGACATGGAGCAGGCAAAGCGTTGCCACAAGGAAAAAGATTTCACTCCATCTCCTATAGCAAGCAGATTAGCCATATTTCAGCAAAATGTTTCACTTGCTCTCAAAGAAATAGAAAAATTCAACCGTTTATCAAAACTGACTGTGCATGAGGCAATTCCTTTATACCTGGAAATTGTTAGAGATGTTGCCCATGTGGTTACGGCTTTGCCTCCAACCCAAGTTAGTGTAGAGTGGTTGTTCTCTAGCCTTAAAAATTATTAGGTCAGATTTGAGGTCATCTATGAAGGAGGATCTGATGGAGGCAATTCTATTTCTTAGAACAAATTCATAGACTGCACAAATGTTATTTAGTATGTTTTTGTTGAAAACTGTTTTTTACCACTTACATAGTTTAATACATAGTGTTATATATACACTATATATATATATATATATATATATATATATATATATGTAATCGATATTACATAGTATATTACATAGTTAAAATTTATTACAGTTCTAAAGTTGTATTCCAATAAATATATATATTATGTTCTTTCTAAATATCTTGTTTATTGTATCATAAAAATGATTAAATGTCTAAATGTACTATTGTACTACAATACATTTTTCACTTAAATATAAGCTATATACTGTATGTGGGAGTCGGAGTCATGGAGTTGGAGTCTGTGCAGGGGAAATTGAGGAGTCGGAGTCGCAGGTTTGACTTACCGACTCCACAGCCCTGGTGGAAACATACCCTTAGGCTTTCTCTCAGCATCTCATCTTTTGGTGGCATTTTTCTAATGTAGTCCTGGATACTCCTTGTTTCATTCTTGATGGTGGCTTGGATGCGTCTCCGCAAGATAAATAGACATGTGGCAATCTATAAAGACGCGCCGCATGTCCGGTTATGCAGGTCTGCCACCTGCGTCTTTGTACGCATAGTGGATATGTGATTTCATAAAATCCCATCCACTGTGCTGTAACATCTGGACGCTGTGGATTGGACACTGCAGCTGTATGCAGCGTCCAATCCGCACCAAATATGCCACGTGGAAACATACGCTTAGGCTTTCTCTCAGCATCTCATCTTTGGGTGGCATATTTCTGATGTATTCCTGGATACTCCTTGTTTCATCCTTGATGGTAGCTTGGATGCTTAATCAAGCCTCGAACACCCTCCTTTCTGTTGTTATACAATCTTTGGGTGCTAGACTTAGAGTGGAGACCTCCATGCATTGTGAGGACCTTTTATGTCTTCACATCTGCAGCTTCCATCTCTTCTTTTGGCCGGCACACTATGCCAGCTGGGTATCTGATTACTGGCAAGGCATATGTATTGATGGCATGGATTTTATTCTTCTCATTGAGCTGGCTTTTCAGGACCTGTCTTACCCTTTGATGGTATTCGGATGATGCTGTATTCCTTGCCTCCTCATCATGGTTATCGAATCCCTGTGGGATGCCGAGTTGCTTGTAGCATGTCTGTACATCCACTATGTTCCCTGCTGGTAATTCCATTTCATCAGTCTTGACTACCTTGCCACTCTTTATTACCAACAGGCCGCACTTATGGAGTTAAACAGTTATTTTCATTAAGATAATCCAGAATAACATCTCTCAGAAACCCTTCAAATATTTTACCAACAATAGAAGTTAGACTTCAGGACCTGTGTTACCCTTTGATGGTATTTGGATGTTGCTGTTTTCCTTGCCTCCTCATCATGGTTACCGTTTTCCTGTGCTTGTAGCATGTCTGTACATCCACTATGTGCCCAGCTGGTAATTCCACTTCATCAGTCTTGACTACCTTGCCTCTCTTTATTACCAACAGGCTGCACTTCTCCAGTCCGAAATACATCCCGATGTCTTCGCTGTAGATTCTTGTCAGGTGGATCAGTGAATTGATGTCTTGTTCGTTTTTCACATACAGCTTGATGTTATCCATGTAGAGGAGGTGGCTGATATCGCTTCCACTCTTGAACTTGTAGACATAGCCAGACTTTGTAATTATCTGACTGAGGGGGTTCAAGCCTATGCAGAACAGCAATGGGGACAGTGCATCACTTTACTATATGTTGCATTTGATGGTCACTTGTCCTACTTGTCTTGAGTTGACTTCCAATGTTGTTCTCCATAGCCCCATTGAATTTCTGAGGGATATTCTTAATTTCCAGTTGACATTGCAGAGAGCCAAGCATTCACAGATCCATGTGTGTGGCATTGAGTCATAGTCAATCCAGGCTTTGCTGAGATTGGTCTGTCTGGATCTGGAGTCTTGATTGATTGATATATTTACTAGTAGCTGGTGCTTAGAGCCTCTGGTGTCAGTCCCAATGCTTTTCTGAGCTGGATTCATGTACTGGTTCATATGGTTCTGTAGCTTGGTGGCTATGATGCCTAACAGGAGTTTCCATGGTGTTGTAAGGCAGGTTAATGAGCGGTAGTTGTATGGAACTGTTCCTTTGTGAGGATCCTTCATGATCAACACAGTTCTACCTTGTGTTAGCCAAGCTGGGTGGTGTCCTGCTTCTAGCAGTTGGTTCATCTGCTTTACCATGCGTTCATGTACCGCTGTTAATTTCTTTAGCCAGTAGGTGTGGATCATGTCCAAACCAGGTGCTGTCCAGCTCTTCATGTCCTTGACCTGCTGCTGGATGTCTTCTTCTGTAATGGTGACTGGTTCTTGCTCTACATAGTAACATAATTAGCAAGGCCGAAAATAGACATTTGTCCATCCAGTTCAGCCTATATTCCATCAGAATAAATCCCCAGATCTACTTCCTTCTAAATAACCTAGTAACTGCAAGATACAATATTGTTACGCTCCAGGAAGACATCCAGGCCTTCGACTGAGTTCGCCATCACCACCTCCTCAGGCAAGGAATTCCAGACTCTCACTACCCTAACAGTAAAGAATCCTCTTCTGTATTGGAGAAATACCTTCTCTCCTCCAGACGCAGAGAATGCCCCCTTGTGACCATCACATTCCTTGTTATTAATAGATCCTTAGAGAAATATTTGTATTGTCCCCTTATATACTTATACATGGTGTTACCGAACCCCCCAGCACACCGAATAGGAGATGTATGCCCTTAATGCAGCAACCGACCGGCTGCGACCCCCTGGGCAGAGGTAAACAAGATATCCCACTTCTGACCTCCCCCCACCTTTTTAAATCCCACGGCTATTGTAATGTACGTCTGGTGTCTTAATTGGAGCCTGTTATCTACTGGCACAACACACATTGATTGTCCTGCCCTCTGTATGTATATATATTCTGAGACCGATGAGTAAAATGTTGTCACACTGGAAATACGTGGAGAAGCAGTGATCTTTTATATGTTCCCATGTTACAAAGCCTTTCGAGCCAGCGTCTTTCATTCAGAAGTAAGGAAAAGCAGAGTGAACCTCCTGAGAAACGGGGTGGTAATGTAAGCACAGAAGACCCCGTTACAATAGTTATTAGATCGCCCCTCAGTCGTTTTTTTTCTAGAATAAATAATCGTAATTTTGCTAATCTCTCTGGATATTGTAGTTCCCCCATCCCCTTTATTAATTTTGCTGCCCTCCTTTGTACTCGCTCTAGTTCCATTATATCCTTCCTGAGCACCGGTGCCCAAAACTGTACATGACTCGCCCCCAGAGGCCGTGGGGTACTTGGTGCCGGGCCTGTTGACTTCAATGGGAGATGTCACAGTGGCAGAGACCCGGTCCGTGGCCTCAGGCGGTCAATATAAAATGGGTAGAGTGATGGGGATAAAGTTGTTGAGATGATTCGTGACACCAACTGTGGTTTCTTGTCAGTTTGACCAGTGCTGCAGGGTTGCTTCTCTGGGACAGATGGTGTAGTGCAGCAATGATGTTGAAGCTCCCCACAGGTGGAGCTGTAGTCCCAGGGCAGAGTAGATGAGGTTGGTAAATGGGGAGATGGTGTAAAGAAGTAGATGTAGCAGAGCCAGGTGTAAGGCGCAGGAATAAGTGGAGGACACAAGGGCATGTAGCTCCAAGGCTTTACTCACAGTCTGGTGCATACAGATGCCCGCTTCGGTGCCATGTCCTCCAGGTCAGGGGCTCAGCCAACTCCCAGGCAAGGTACACCTTTCCATCACTCCTCCAACATGTGCCTTCTCTGAACGTCTCCACACTAGCGCCTAATCTGAAGTACTTGTAGTTGCGTATTAAACTCAAGTTCCTACTTCTTGATGTTACTTAGTACTCTACTTGTACGGCAGACAGCTGTAGCCTGCTTCGGGGACTCCTTGCTATCATGTCCCGGCTCACCCACGTTGCTGTTGTGCCCCCAAGTCTTAGATGGGAATGAAGTAGTGACGACTTCTATTCCTCCGGTTTCTGCTGCAGGAACATCAGTATCCATACAACCTCGGGGACCGGACCCTGGCCATGCGCTTCAAACTTGAGGAAGGGCTCTGCTCTGACCCTAGTCCTTAGTTCTCTTCATCTCCTTATGTTCCATATTAAACTATCTTCCTTCTGAAGAATCAGGCTTTCTATGGCTCTTTCCTGTGCCAGCAGCTCCAGGTCACAGGAGTCTGCTGCAGCACTTCCTTCACTTCATCCCTCTCAGGGGATCTTCTCTCACAGACTGACCTTTTCCTAATCTTCTCCCGCTCTCTTGTGCAATCTAAGCTCCACCCACCTCCCAGCACTCTTCGTGTTCCAAGCAGGGAGCCACAAAGGTTGCTCTGCTACACTACTGGTGTGCGTGTGGGATGCGAGTGTTGGAGTGTGGTCAGGTGTCTCCACCTTACTTGGATAGTGGGGTACCACACCTCAGGAGGAGGCGCAGTACCTCTGTAGCGACTGAACCCTCAGGGACGCCACATACACAGTACTCCATGTGCGGTCTAAAAGCGATTTGTACAGAGGCAGTATTATGCTCTCATCATGTGTATCCAGACCTCTTTTAATGATCTTGTTTGCCTTGGTAGCCGCTGCCTGGCACTGGCTTCTCCAGGTAAGTTTATCATTAACTAGGATCCCCAAGTCCTTCTTCATGTCAGATTTACCCAGTGGTTTCCCGTTCAGTGTGTAATGGTGATATTGATTCCTTCTTCCCATGTGTGTAACCTTACATTTATCATTGTTAAACCACATCTGCCACCTTTCAGCCCAAGTTTCCAACTTATCCAGATCCATCTGTAGCAAAATACTATCTTCTCTTGTATTGACTGCTTTACATAGTTTTGTATGATCTGCAAATATCGATATTTTACTATGTAAACCTTCTACCAGATTGTTGATAAATATGTTGAAGAGAATAGGTCTCAACACCGACCCCTGTGGTACGCCACTGGTCACAGCGACCCAGTTAGAGAATATACCATTTATAACCACCCTCTCTCTCACTTACCCAGTTACTTACCCATTTACTCATATTTTCCCCCAGACCCAGCATTCTCATTTTGTGTACCAACCTCTTGGCACGGTATCAAACGCTTTGGAAAAATCAAGATATACCACGTCCAATGACTCACCTTGGTCCAGTCTATAGCTTACCTCTTCATAAAAACTGATTAGATTGGTTTGACAGGAGTGATTCCTTATAAACCCATGCTGATAAGGAGTTAAACAGTTATTCTGAGATAATCCAGAATAACATCCCTCAGAAACACATCAAATATTTTACCAACAATAGAGGTTAGACTTACTGGCCTATAATTTCAAGGTTCACTATTAGAGCCCTTTTTGAATATTGGTACCACATTTGCTATGCGTTAGTCCTGTGGAACAGACCCCATCGCTATAGAGTCCCAAAATGTAGGAAATAATGGCTTGTCTATTACATTACTTAGTTCTCTTAGTACTCGTGGGTGTATACCATCCGGACCTGGAGATTTATCTATTTTAATCTTATTTAGTCGATTTCACACCTCTTCTTGGGTTTGATTGGTGACTCTTTTTATATAGGGTTTTCTTTGTCTTTCGGCATTTCAGCTAGCATTTCATTTTCCACCGTGGAGAAGAAGGTGTTTAATATATTCGCATTTTCCTCGTCATCTACAACCAATCTTTCCTCACAACTTTTTAAGGGGCCTACACTTTCACTTATGATTCTTTTACTATTGATATAGTTGAAGAACAGTTTAGGATTAGTATCCTTAGCAATGTGCTTCTCTGTTTTTTAGATAAAGTATTTTTCTCCCTACAGTTTTTTAGAGCTTCAATGGTGCCATCCTGCTTTACTAGTTTATATGCTTTCTTTTTACTGTGAATTGCCCCTTTAAGGCTAATTTCACACTAGCATATGGCTGAGGTGCGGAGAGCTGCAAACTTCCTCTGTGAAGCTCCGCCCATGGCTGCACCTCCTCCCGTCAGTTCCACCTACCTCGGCATGCGGCGTGTGTTTCATTCTCAGATCTTGCAGCCACATTGCACTGTTGTTGTGTGCTTTTTCCTTCTTCTTTATGTTCCTCCAGCATTATTCACTCTGCTATTGGTGGAGTTTCTGCCTTTGTGCTGTTAGGCTGGTTTCACATTTGCGGCGACCGCATCAAATTGCAACATGTTGCGCTCGATGCGGGTCACCGCATAATCAAAACGACGCATGTGGAGGCATCCACATACATCCGCACGACCTGCATACCCAATGTTAAAGATAGGGTACGCAGGCCGCATGCAGAAGTATGCGGACGTAGATGGAGCTGACCGGAGGAGGTGTGGCAGTGGGTGGAGCTTCACTGAGGAAGTCCGCAGCCCTCCGCCGCTCCTCCATGTGCAAATGTGAAATCAGCCTTACCCTGTAGATGGGAGTACACCTTGGATGGTTTTCTGGAGAACAGGGCATTTATCCTCTTGGCCTCAGCTTCTCTAGTGTATCTCCCTAGTCTTGCAGCGAGTGCTGTGAGCAGTCTCTAGGGCTTCAGTTGGGGTTAGGCCTTTCTACTTGTCCAGCTTGGTCTTATTCTTGATCTTTACACCCTTCTGTATTTCTGTGGGTTGGCTGACTTCCCTTTGTGTCACCTTGATATTTGTCTCCAGCTTTCTTTTCCAAGGGGGAGCCCAATGACAAGTTTAATCCCAAACGAAAGAATAGATATATACATATAGAATACATACATATATATATATATATGTATATATATATATATATATATATGTACATGTCATTGAGACACATACAATTGTGGCCAAAAGTATTGACACCCCTGCAATTCTGTCAGATAATACTCAGTTTCTTCCTGAAAATGATTGCAAACACAAATTGTTTGGTATTATTATCTTCATTTAATTTGTCTTAAATGAAAAAACACAAAAAGAATCCTAAAGCCAAATTGGATATAATTCCACACCAAACATAAAAAAGAGGGTGGACAAAAGTATTGGCACTGTTCGAAAAATCATGTGATGCTTCTCTAATTTGTGTAATTAACAGCACCTGTAACTTACCTGTGGCACCTAACAGGTGCTGGCAATAACTAAATCACACTTGCAGCCAGTTGACATGGATTAAAGTTGACTCAACCTCTGTCCTGTGTCCTTGTGTGTACCACATTGAGCATGGAGAAAAGAAAGAAGACCAAAGAACTGTCTGAGGACTTGAGAAACCAAATTGTGAGGAAGCATGAGCAATCTCAAGGCTACAAGTCCATCTCCAAAGACCTGAATGCTCCTGTGTCTACCGTGCGCAGTGTCATCAAGAAGTTTAAAGCCCATGGCACTGTGGCTAACCTCCCTAGATGTGGACGGAAAAGAAAAATTGACAAGAGATTTCAATGCAAGATTGTGTGGATGTTGGATAAAGAACCTCGACTAACATCCAAACAAGTTCAAGCTGCCCTGCAGTCCGAGGGTACAACAGTGTCAACCCGTACTGTTGTGAGCTCATTTTTCGGTCCACCAGTTGTGAGTTCTCCTTCCAGGCTCCCTCTGGTGGTAACTGGAGGTAGTGAGGCTGATTTAATCAGTAGAAATTTGCCACCTGATAATGAGGATGGCGATTGGACCTCAGGAATCTCAGACTGGATTTAAGACAGCCGACGCCCTAGTCTGGTGCTGGTGATTCCTTCTGGCTTGTCAGTTCTTGATTTTCAGCTCTGTTCCAGTCATCTAAAGCTAAGTTTTTTTGCTAATGTTCACACTTGATTTTGTTCGTTTATTCAGTTTTTTGTGTGGTCAGCCAGCCCCGGCTGGGGCTGCGCTAAATTTCCACTCTTATTTATCTGTATTTGCCAATTTGCTTTTTGTCCCTTATTAGATTGGCCTCTTTTTGCTCTGTCTCAGAATATTTCAGAGTGCTGATATAGTGGGAGAAGTCTAGTGACTTCAGGGTTAATTTTGCTATCAGAAGTGTTGGACTTTATTTTTGTAGGGTTTTTTGCAGATTGCAGACAGTGTCTCTCCTTTCCTATCCTTTCTAATTAGTTTGGGCCCCAACATTTGCTCAGCCTATTTTCCTGCCTGTGTTTGTGCTTTCATCTTGTTTCACCGTCAATACATGTGTGGGGGCTGTCTTTCCTTTGGGGTCTGCTCTGGGGGAGATAGTTTTCCCCTTTTCTTGCTTCAGGCTTATTTAGTCCTCGGCTGTGACGAAGCATCTAGGACCATCGTAGGTACGCTCCACGGCTGCTGCTAGTTGTGTGGTTAGGATCAGGGATCTGCAATCTGCATAGTTACCAACCTCTCTGGTTTTCTGTGACTTAGCTTGTTTTGTTTTTTTCTCCTCAGTGACCCATTCAAAACACCGTACTATCCGTCGGCGTCTGAATGAAAAGGGACTGTATGGTAGGAGACCCAGGAAGACCCCACTTCTTACCCCGAGACATAAAAAAGCCAGGCTGGAGTTTGCCAAAACTTAGCTGCAAAATCCTAAAACGCTTTGGAAGAATGTTCTCTGGTCAGATGAGACAAAAGTAGAGCTTTTTGGGCAAAGGCATCAACATAGAGTTTACAGGAGAAAAAAAGAGGCATTCAAAGAAAAGAAACAGTGCCTACAGTCAAACATGGTGGAGGTTCCCTGATGTTTTGGGGTTGCTTTGCTGCCTCTGGCACTGGACTGCTTGACTGTGTGCATGGCATTATGAAGTCTGAAGACTACCAACAAATTTTGCAGCATAATGTAGGGCCCAGTGGGAGAAAGCTGGGTCTTCCTCAGAGGTCATGGGTCTTCCAGCAGGACAATGACCCAAAACACACTTCAAAAAGCACTAGAAAATGGTTTGAGAGAAAGCACTGGAGACTTCTAAGGTGGCCAGCAATGAGTCCAGACCTGAATCCCATAGAACACCTGTGGAGAGATCTAAAAATGGCAGTTTGGAGAAGGCACCCTTCAAATATCAGGTACCTGGAGCAGTTTGCCAAGGAAGAATGGTCTAAAATTCCAGCAGAGCATTGTAAGAAACTCATTGATGGTTACCGGATGCGGTTGGTCGCAGTTATTTTGGCTAAAGGTTGTGCAACCAAGTATTAGGCTGAGGGTGCCAATACTTTTGTCCGGCCCATTTTTGGAGTTTTGTGTGAAATGATCAATGTTTTGCTTTTTGCTTCATTCTCTTTTGTGTTTTTTCATTTAAGACAAATTAAAATGAAGATAATAATACCAAAGAATTTGTGTTTGCAATCATTTTCAGGAAGAAACTGAGTATTATCTGTCAGAATTGCAGGGGTGTCAATACTTTTGACCACAACTGTATATACAGTATATCTACATTTCATAGAGTTCTACATAGCAGAATAGACAGAAAAAAAATCAATCGCCGGCTTCTGTAAAATTATTCCCCAACCCGACTTAAAATGACACATGGTTTACATACAGTAAACCATTTCATGTTTTTTTTTATATGTCTTTCACTAGTAATTAGATGAGGGTTTGTGTGTAAAATTTGGGAGGTGTAGGTGTTGATTTAAGGGGTTAATTCGTTGTAAAAAATTGTAAGTTGTCAACCAGAGAGGTAAAGCAGGGGAGTGAGGACAGATTTTAATAGCCTTGAGAGAGACCATTGTTTCCCCCCCCCCCCCGCTACTAAAAATCTGCCCCAGACACCCAGAATAGGCGCATTAACCCCATAATTTAACACCTAGATGTCCCAAATTTTGCACACGAACCCTAATTTAATTGTTAGTCAGGGGCATATAAAGAATACACGAAATGAAATGGTTTCCAGTATGTAAACCATGTGTCATTTTATGTCTGGTTGGGGAATGATTTTACAGAAGCCGGCAATTGATTTTGCGGCTATTCTGCTATGAAGAACTGCATGAAATATATATATATATATATATATATACACATATATATATATAGTCCTCAAGATGAAAGCAGCACACCAAAAGAGATCCAGTCAAAGTGCTATTTATTAGCCCACCTGGCTAGTTGCCCATACAGCGATGTTTCGGTCCTGGAAGTTGTGGACCTTTCTCATGGATGGGGAATTATTTTACAGAAGCCGGCAATTGATTTTGCGGCTATTCTGCTATGTAGAACTGTATGAAATATAAATATATATATGTGTGTGTGTCTCAATGACATGTATTCTATGTGTATATATCTATTCTTTCGTTTCTTTATTAAACCTGTCAGTGTGAGTTTACTGTATCGCGCACTGAATTGCCGGCTTTTCTAAAGGACACCGGGTGCGTATTTCTGGCAAGTCACATGTGTGGTCCATGTGTAATGCGTATTTTTAGCGCACTCATAGACTTGCATTGGCGTATTATGGGCGTAGTACGCTGACAATCGCAGCATGCTGCGATTGGCATGGACTGTAGAATACAGACGAGAAATATACGGCTGATGGGAGCTGCCCCATAGAGAATCATTGGTCCATGTGTAATGCATGGTTTTTACGCCTCTCACTCGTCCGTATTTCACTCTAGTGTGACCCCGGTCTTATTCCTACACTCCTCTCATGAAGACTGGCATAAGGAATTCCATTTCTAATGACTTGGGGCCTTGGTTTTTGTGGTGGACCTTTACTAGGTACCAAGATGCTACATTGCTGTGGCATTTCCAAGGGGAAGTTCAAAAGCCAGGAGTATTTCCAGCAGAAACCAATTTAGGAAATGCTCCCTTATTGGGGAGTTTTAAGATGTTTTTTTTTTTTCTTTTCCTGAAGCAGTATTGAAGAGTTTTTTGGAAGAGTTTTCTTTCCCTGAAGCCTTTTGATTTGCCAATTCCTAGTTGTGGAGATGTTTCCTTTTTACGATCTGCTTCAAACACTTGCCATCAACATTCATTTATCCACCAGATCTTCTAAACCTCTTCATAAAAAAAAATGTTAAAAAAAACTCCTATAAAGTGTAAAGTAGGTTTCTCGTAAAAATAGTGAATTGGAAAGGTCTTTGAAGTGGGTCTAAAGGAGGATTTTGGTGAAGGTCCTCTTCAAGAAATTATTTGAAAAAAATCAATGTGAACATAGTCGTAGGTGCTTTATCTCTACGTGACAAGCACAGCATAGTCCATTTTTTTAGAAATGTTACTGTTTTTTATCACCATAACGTATTATTTCGAGGTCTGCATCATAAGCTGCTGACTGTATGATTACTTGTATTGTGTGGTAAATTGAGATAATGAGGGACCATAAGTCAAATACTTTACCAATAATAGGCCGCCATAGCAGAAAATTTCCAGTACGGGTATAAATAGGATGGAAAAAAGCTAATTTCATGTCCATTCTCCTACAACACGATTGTGTGACTTCCATATGATATTGTAATTTCATCAGTTACCATGACGACCCAGTGTGTAAGCATGGCGGGTCAGACAGCTCCTAAGCGGTTGTTGCTGACGAGCTTGTTTCAGCTTTACATTCACCGTATGCAGACATGATAGATATTTTGAAACCGTACTTCTGTCTGTTTGCCAAATTGGGCAGGACCTAAAACTATATACAGTCATGGCTGAAAGTGTTGGCACCCTTTAAATTGTTCCAGAAAATGAAGCATTTCTCCCCCAAAATTATTGCAATTACATATGTTTTGTTATACACATGTTTATTTCCTTTGTATGTATTGGAGCAACACAAAAAAAAGAGGAAAAAAGGCAAATTAGACATAATGTCACACAAAACCTCAGAAATGGTCCAGACAAAATTGTTGCCACCCTCACCTTAATTTTTGGTTGCATATCCTTTGGAATAAATAACTGCAATCAGTCACTTCCTATAACCAACAAGCTTCTTACTCCTCTCAACAGGAATTTTGGAGCACTCTTCTCTTGTAAATTGCTCCAGGTCTCTCATATGTGAACTCACCTTCTACCAACAGCAATTTTAAGATCTCTCCACAGGTGGTCAATGGGATTTAGATCTGGACCCATTGATGCCACTTCAGTATCTCCAGCATTGTGTTTCCATTCATTTCTGGGGGCTTCTTGAAGTATGTTTGGGGTCATTCTCCTGCTGGAAGACCCATGATGTAGGACGCAAACCCAGCTTTCTGAGACTGGGCACTACATTGCAATCCTTCGATAATACTTTTGATTCAATACTTTTTCTCTGTGTCATTTCTCATTATTACACAGAATGGATGGATGGATGGGTTGTTATTGACATTTGGTGAGAATTTCATGTCAATAGCACCTTTAAAAATAGATTCACTTAGAAAGTTGGTGACGTGTTCAATACTTATTTTACATCTGCATATCACATGTGATCATAATAATTTATTATGGCTTTCCAATGTGTCCATAAAAAATATTGTGTGTCCGTGATCTTTTGATAAGTTGTCCAGAAAAAAAAGAAAGTCAGGTTGGCAATACGGTGCAGTCACTGCTGCAGCTGCTGTCCCTATCCTGAAATGAAGCGTCATCAGTGTTGTCTGTTTCTACTGAGCATGCATAGGTTGTCAATACCAACACATGCCTAGTACACACTCCATGCTCTATATTATTTTGAATGTGTAGTGACAGTGCACTCCCTCACCAGCTTAAAAGTGAAGTAGCGAGCCAGCAAGAGAGCACACTGTCAGTGCGTATTCAAAAAGAGAGAACGTGGCAAGCAGGAAGGACAGAGACCAGCCCTCAAAACAGACGTCACCGCCCGTAAAAGGGATGACATCAGTGACATCTGATTTGGGGGATGGGTTGGTCTTTGTTCTCCCTGCTTGCTGCATTCTTTTTTTAATACACATTGACAGTGTACTTTCTTGGTAGCTCGTCACTTCTCTTTAGACCCGTAAAGGGAGTGCAGTGTCAGTGCGCATTCAAAGGAATATAGAGCATGGAGAGCGTACTGAGCATGCATTGGAATTGACAGTCAGCCCATGCTCCATACAATACAATCCCAGCCCCTAAGAGGGACGTCACTGATGACACATCATATCAGGGTCAGAACAGCAGCTGTGGCAGCGACCACAGCTCCGGCCTCCTGATGACGTCCCATTTGAGAATCCGAGCATGCATTGAGGATTTATTAACCACTGAAATAATAAAAAAAAAAAAATACAAATTTGGAGTGTTGAGCTGGAGAACACAGGGCGCACCCGAAAAGATCATATTTTGGTCCCACCATTGATTTACTATGGAAATAAGAACTTTTTATAATGTTGCATATTTTGGTGCAGCTCTGCTCCAGTCCTCCCTGGTTTATTTTCACACATTTTTCCAGAGTCGCATCTACTGCAACATTTCGGAAAAGATACAACTTTTTGTCTCCAAAAATGGCTAATTGCAGGAGAGAAGTCCTTTTATTTTTACTGTGTGCCAAGGTCATGAATGACGTGCACCATTTTGATGAGTTTTGCACAGTAGACCTCAGCAAATATCTCCAGACAAAATAAAAACACGTAAATGAAAGAATGCAAATGAATCGGGGCCATAGTGTTATACAGTATTCAGTAAGCAACTGAAAGGTAAACTGAGCAGAATTCTTAACTTTAACATAGACTTCAGCCATTAATAGTGAGGCCCAAAAATCAACTTGGTCTATTAGGTGAGGACTTTCCCCCCACAAAAAAAAGTTTTAGCAACCCTGATGTAAGCAAATAACCATAAATATAATGTAAAAGTTTCTGGCAGATCCTATGCAATATCTATACAAAGCAATAACAACTCAAGCATTGTTAAGCATTAACTCATTTTTCATGATTTTATTCCGTAAGTTCTTCTGAGTATTCTTGATCAACAATATATGAGGGAAGAGAAAACACAATTTCCTATTTCTTATTTGACAATGATGACTTCTATTTTGCTTAAAGGCAACCTGTCACCTCGAGAAATGCTATTTATCTGCAGATATAGAGTTACTCTACAGGTAAATAGCATTTAAACCCTGTGTAGGCGGCATACTGGAGCAGTGGCTACAGGGGGAAAATGAAGTTATATCTTCCCTGCAGCCGCTTGCATCCAATAATTGGGGCGGAGCACAGAGTGGTTAGGATCGCCACTCACTATACTGTGACTACAATGTAATTGCCCTTGGCACTTTGGCAGCGTGTAAGAAAACTTCTTTTCTCCCTGTAGTCACAGTTCCAGTAAGCTGGACAGGCATCCCAGTGAACAGTTTTTTTGTGTAGATGTTAATGCCAGAGGTGGTTTGAAGTCAGCTGTTATTGATTCAGCAGAGATTTTGTGACCTTTATGCTCTAAACGCTGCAGCAATTGGTGAAATAATGGACGGTCACACTAATATGGGTGAGCATTGGGGCATCTACTAGGGGGTAAATCTCCTAGACTTCATGTAATGCGAATGGAGGTATATGGACAATCTCCAGTATCTCCTGGGAGTATTCAAAGAAGCTTGTGATCCAGGAAGCCTACCTGAAACGACTCTAATTTTAGTAAGAAGGAGGGGCGACAAAGATCCTCTGGATGTAAACTTATACAGTAGAGGCCAAAACCATTAATGCGTTTTGATGTTAAGTTACTGACAAGGAATTGCAGGAGTAGAGGTTAACGTCAGAGGTGCCCGCTTTCTACCCTGGTTTGCAGTGGATCCCCTGCCTGCAATGGTAAGACAGCATGAGTATATAGTGGGACATAGGATAGAGTAAGGGAAAAACAATGATATTCTTATGTTCCCCGAGGATTCCTCCGAGGGCCCTAAAGTTATTGAAATCTTTGACAACATTGGGAAGCTCTCTCTATGAAAAATTGGACAAAACCAGTTCCTTTCTTTATGGATGGTATGCCTTATGCATGGAAGAGTTTTTTGGAGCTGCAGGCAGCAAATAAATGGGTCATCATGTAAAATAAGGAAAAAATATGAAAATAAGGTTTTTTTGTTTATAAACCATACAAAGTAGTGTAAAAAATGTTTAATAGCCCTTTTTAATACTAATGTAATTCACAGATATCAATATTAATGGAGTTCTCCCCTTTATACTAACTTTAGCCCATAGGCTCAGTGATATGCAAACTGTGCTTTACTCACCCTTACTGGGTCCAGTGATTTGTCTCCACCATTTGATCCGCTCTTTGTTGACATAACATTGATATCCCTGCAATCAATCACTGGGCTCTGCAGCTTTTGCCACGTATATCGGCACAGCTGCTGAGCTCAGTCATTAGCCGCAGTGCTGTTCATGTGACAACACTACTGCAGCCAATCAACAGAGACCTGGGCAGCAGCAAAGACACAGCGCTGGACCTAGGGAGTGTGAGTAAAGCTCAGTTTGTTGTTTTACACATCACTGAGCCAACGGCCTAAGTTAGCTGAAAGGGGGATAAGCCCTTAAATCATTGCTAAGAAATACGTGTTCCACCTAATGATCTTGTTTTTATAAATGTCTAATTTTTGTCCTACTTTACCAGGTTCCTATCCCCGTCTATCCCTGAGTTTCCGAATTAAGAGAAACATTGGATATTTTATACTCCAGACCTACATGCCATCTATATTGATCACTATACTGTCTTGGGTTTCATTCTGGATTAACTACGATGCTTCTGCAGCAAGAGTGGCCCTCGGTATGTATTGTTGGCGACTTGTTCGGTTAACCCCCAGCCTGCCTAACTCCACCGTAAACCTATACATGCTGAGGTCTGGTTGGGACAGAGGCATTTAATAGGGCAGTATCACTAGAGAAATAAGAAAGGGTGAGAGCGATGGCGGTCTTCACCTGGGGGCACCAATAAGAGCCTTAGAAGTTGCGGCTGGTGGAGAAATTCTTCCAGATTGCAGGACAGTTTAGTGGCGATATCCCAGTACTTGGGCTGCCCTTGTGGAATGAAAAATCCTCAATGGTACAAAATCAAGCTTTTTATTACATCAATGCATTAAAAAGTTTAAAAAAAAAATCAAAACTTACCTGTACATCTATCGCTTCATATCTCTTGAATGTTAAGAATTAGTGGCTCAAATTTTCACTTTGAGACTAAGTTATATTCTTACTGGTCCATTCTGACTAAACCAGCTTTATGGCAGGGAAAAAAAATGGATCTTTGGATATTACTAGTCGAGATTCGTACTTGAACGTGGTTGCTGACCAAGACTCGGCATCACCTGAATTTTTGCATCAGATTGGTCAAACTTTCGGAAACTCTGAGGCCTGTTTCTCACCATGTTTTTGTAAATTTTGAAAGCTGTTCGATCCATTTTTCTAACATAGATGTGTTACAAGAAAAAGGCGTAGGATCTCCAGACATTTTATTTTTTTTTAAATGGATCAATTTTTCTTAATGGACGTGTGGGGAAAGTATCGGGAGAACATGAGACTTATTTTGGTGGGGAAAAAATACAAAAAACATGCATCTGTCTTCCATAAACTTCAATATTATAAAACTGGATCCACTTTGTTTGAAGGTTGAAAAAGCGCATCCTGTAAAAAAAAAAAGGATCGAAACGGTTATTTTTATAAGCATATGTCAAGCGGATACCAATTTGACTTATGATTTTTCCCATTATATTCTAGGTAAATACAAACATATCAAATTAAATGTTTTTTTATGTAGTACATACAAGATACATCAAGTGCAACACAAAAACATCATGTGAAACAGGCCTTGGCCAGATTTAAGGTTCAGAATAAGGACAAATCCTTTTTAAAGGGTGTCCACCTTTGCAAACCATTGTTTTCTTACCTAAATGCATGCAATTGGGGATAAAAATCATTTTTTCAACTGGGTTTCATTCATAATTTTGCATCGTTTGCCTCCTACTGCTTTTCTATTGGAGGAGACTGATGGCAGGGTCTGAGCACATGCTCCCCCACTTACAGCCATTTTGCGGGCTGGAGAGCTATGCATCCTGAGACTAAAACTAACAAGTACAAGAGGAGAACCTGTCATCCCTATAGTCACGTCCTCAACTCATGAAGATAATGTGGTCGAGTCCGACCACATTACTTCATTCTGCAGCCAGCAAGAGACAATCTACTACAGAGGCTACAGGAAGCAAACTTTACAAAATGTTGAATGAAACCCAATTGCAAAAATCATTTGCAATTGCAAGTAAGAAGAAAATGTCCAAAAAGGTGGACAACCCCCTTTATACTCCCAGGGCCAAGATTCAAACAAATCCTTTCTTATTAGGAAGAGGCAAGAGACAAAGATGGCCCATCTCCACACTATTTTTGCCTTTTCCATTGAAACCCTGGCATTAGCTATTTGTCAGTCTCCAAAACTAAAGGAAACAATGGGTCTATTCACCTCTAAAAATTGGACTTAATAGTGGAATTTGGTTCCTTTTCTGGCCTGTGGGATAATTGATATAAATCTGTTCTACGTCCTTTGTTGCCCGAGTTCCCAGGTTTCCTTCTACCCGTTGCATACATATGGATAAGTAGGCAACCTGCAGTTTCAGTATAGGATTTCATTCAACATACCCAACATGTATAGCAGATACGGTACTTGCTTTCTATTATATTTTTCTATTCCACTCACTCACATAAGCCTGGGAGATGCAGAATACACATTCAGTTATTTTAGACCCATCATCCTGCAGATATTCTGATAATGATATAAAGACGCTATCCCAGCTGTGTCCATCCAAGACGACCAGAACTTTTCACATTGATGAGACCAACCCCTTTTTGTCCATCCTTGGTTTTCCATAAAAATAAGAAAAGCTCTCATTGCAGAAGAATTGAAAAAGATTGTCGGGACAATTCAAGCACATTAGGGTTGTATCCAAGTAACAATGCATAAAATAAAGTGGTACTGCTCACCTAGTGTGGTTGTGTGATACACAACACTAGTAGAAATACGAAAAAGAGAGGTTTTCTAGCTGCTGAAGCTCCTCAGGTGGGTAGATCCATCAGGATATTAAAGTATTCGGAGATGTGGGTAATTTGCGCTGCTGCTGGGGTGTCCACAAATATTCCAATACGCGTTGTAGAAGGTAACAGTTCGACTTATTCTCAAAGCATTTCAAATTTATTTCTAGAAATTTATGAATACATTGATAACTTGGTGTTATACATTATGGTTGTGTCCCTGCAAATTTTGACAATGTCCACTCAGTGCTGAAATTCTGACATTGTTTTAAGGACATGCTGATGTAACTAGGAAAAATGGTTGTCAATTTTTTCTATAAATTCTCAATTTTTTCATTAATTCCTAGTAAGAATAACAGAAGATGTCACAATACTCAGTTCTAAGAAAAGTTGGTCAAGAATTGTTATTTTAGGGGAATACAATTTTTTAGTAACAAAGAAGGAAAACTTGCTTTAGATGGGAGAATGTGCCACCAATCTGCCTGTGGATATGATATGTTTAATTAAATTTAATGTCTGAAATCTGATCATATACAGTAATTTAATTAGTAATAACTAAGAAACTTTGCAAATGGACTTGTTTAAAAAGTTTCTTAGTTGTTTAATTTTTCAGAACAATTTTACAAATTTCCATCATCGTAACAAAGAGTGAAAGCATCTTGTACAATCTAAGCATCAGGTTTAGGGCGATCAAAGCCATCAGAAGAGACGTTTTCTAGAGACGTTACATGTTTTTTACCTTGCTGTTGCATTTTTTTTGTATTTCAGGAGTGACTACTGTGCTCACTATGACAACAATTAACACGCATTTAAGGGAGACCCTGCCAAAAATTCCATATGTTAAGGCTATTGATGTATATCTTATGGGATGCTTCGTGTTTGTGTTTCTTGCTCTTTTGGAGTATGCATTCGTCAATTATGTATTCTTTGGTCGGGGCCCTCAGCAGCAGAAAAAAATAAATGAGAGAACAAGCAAATCAAATAATGAACGTCATCGCTACGAGGAGAGAAGAGTGAGAGAACAGGTAATTTGTTACCACCATGAAGAAGAAAATGTTTTATGACAATGTATATCAATGCTGTAAGAACAATGGCACGATAAATGTCTAAAATTGTACAGGAGGTATCAAAAACGGTGACTAAATATATAGTAGTCAAAAATATTAAGGAACAATGTGAGTAAAATATATTATAAAAAATTATAAAAAACAGGTCTTTGGAGGTACAAAGGGGTATTCCTATTTTAGAAGTGATAGGACATGCCATAACTTTATGATCAACTTTGGCTTTTTCTTGTATAATGGTGATCCCATCCATCCACTTGCTGCATTGCAATGCAGGTGGTGGAGGTCTCAGGGGAGCTATAATCTTCACAAATGAAGAATAAAACCTCTGTGTTCAACATTTATTCATGAATAATTTAAAGGGAACCTGTAACCAGGTTTTCCCCATATGAAGTAGGGCCACCACATTTGGGCCTTTTTTACAGCTTGCTGTAATGCTGTAAAAAAGTAGCCAATCCCCTCTGCAGATCCCAAGAAAGAGCTACATATTATGTTGTCTGGTCTGATGGCTGTCTCCGGTCTCGATCCAGCACCTCCTCTCTTCATATTATCGCTGTCCTTCCCTGCCTCATGTGGAGGAGGCATCATCCACGTCATCTAGAGTTTCCGCCATTGCGCTACTGCACAGGTGCATTTTCCTCTGCCCTGCTGAGGGCAGAGCAACGTGCTGTAGTGCGCACGCTTTGGCTTTACTTCCGGGTCATCAGCACTCTTTAGCCTGTCTCGGGACTTGCTCACCATATGGTTTTGCTCTGCCTTTGGCATGACAGAGAAATGTGTGCCTGTGCAGGAACGTGATAGGGAACATTGTGTGAATGACGTAGGATGCATCATACCTATGAAGCAGGGAAGGAGGACAACGATCGCTAGAAGAGAGGACGGGACGGATCAAGACCACAAATGCCCATCTGACATAACTGCTCCGCCTGTGAGTATAATAAAATCTTTCTTGGAATTTGCTGGACTGGGGACTTTTTTACAGCATTCCAATATGCAGTAAAAAAGGTTTTAATGGAGCTGGCCCTACTGTATATGGTGAAAACCTGGTGACAGATTCCTTTTAAAGTGACATCTCTGAGGTAAAAAAGCCACTGTAGCACCATGTGGCTTCAGTCCTCGCTCATAAACAGGAGCAGCTGGGGATCCAAATGGCAAAGAGCGATAGTAAAGTATGTGGGAGGAATATGTTCCATTTTGATGCAACAAAAAACCTACCTGCAGTATTAAAGAAGACTAACAAAGGTGGAGTTCCAAATTTTGTGGTCTGCTACCAGTAGATAAAAAAAAAAAAATTAAAAATGATGTCAGGGCAACATAGAGGAGACCTGTTAGGCCTCTTTCACACATCAGGTTTTCAGCTTCAGGCGCGATCCGGCGCTTTTGACTAAAACCGGATCCGTCGAAATGCAATGCCGGATCCGGTTTCCCCCCCATTGACTTGCATTAGAGCCGGATCGAGCCGGATGGCCATGCGTTTCATCCGATTTTCGCCGGATCCGGCAATGTGAGGCGATCCGGCGTCTGGAAAAAACGGTGACTGTAACGTTTTTTGTATCCGTCGAAAAAGCCGGACACGCCGGATCCGGCGTGTCCAGCTTTTTCATACAATGAAAGCCTATGAGCGCCGCAATGCGCATATATAAAAGCAAGACAATGGGACCCTCAGCCACACCCAACATGCCACCCAAGCCAAGAACCAGGAGCAGGAGAAGGCAGCAGACATCTGCAGCAGCAGCACCATCAGCACCACCCCAAATGGAGCAGCATGCTGAACAACGGGAGGGGAGTCCAGCAGCAGATGAGAGACGGTAATTATCAAATCCCCCATTCCTCCAAACTAGGGCTATGGAATATCAAGATATTCATTGGCCCTTTGTTTCTCTTTATTCAACAGCCGCCCAATAGATGCAGCAGCAGCAGCAGCAATGGCAGCAGCAGAAACACCACCCACAGCCATGGAGTCTGGCCATGAGGAAGACAGCACATCTTCTGGGAGCCCTCCCTCGCATCGTCAGCGTTTGACGGTAAGTTTTTATTTCCAAAATCCATCATCTCTGTAATATATGTGTATTCATTGCCTTTTATTTCAAAACAGGAATCACAAGATGAAGAGGAGCTCCCAGAAGAAGAAGGAAGGGGTGGACAGACACTTGGAGTGGGCTCACAATTGGCAAGTTTTTTGCATCAAACGCAGAAACACAACATCACACTACACACAACACATAGAAAACAATGTTCTGCAGACCACACACAGCAAACAAATGCCTACATCCAAAGACATAACATTTTTTGTTTTCTTCTCTAGTCTTCCCAATCTGGTGCTCGGCCAAGAGGTCCTCGCAGTGCCTCCCAGGGTCGTCGGCGACAGCAACGCGGCTGTCACCAGCGTGTAAGTATAAATATATTTTTTTTTTTTTTTGCACTTTTTATTTCATTTCTTTTGTGGAGGCTAATTATGTTATTTTTGTCTTTTTCTTTAACAGCCTTCACAGCGTGCTCCCGACTCTGACGGTGAGGATGGAGGGATTGATGTGGACCGCCTCATCGATCTCGTCAGAGAAAGGGAGCCGCTCTGGAATATGGCTGACCGACGCCACGCTGACCTGATCGTTACCCGACGACTCTGGGAGGAAATCTGTTCGCTCCTTGTGGACCGCTGGGAGGACCTCGAAGCTCGGGCCCAGATTAAAGAGCGTAAGTATATACAGTACCGGTTGCTTGATTTAAACCAGTGTTTCCCGAACTCCAGTCCTCGTGGTCCCCACGGATCATGTGTTCAGGATTTCTATTTACTTTGGAAATCCTGAAAACATGACCCCTGGGGACCATGAGGACTGGAGTTTGGGAAACACTGATGTTGTATACTAACCACTTTGTCCTTTCTCGTTTCAGGGGAGAGAATTGTGAAGCGGTGGCGGTCTGTGAGGGATCGTTTCAAGAAGGAGTTCAATAAAGAGATGCGGGCCCCGAGTGGATCTGGAGGACGCAGGAGCAAGTACAAGTACGCACGAGCCCTGTCGTTCCTCCGGGAGACAATGCTCACCAGAAGGTAAATATTACACACCACATGTGACAAAAAAATGTTTAGATGTAACTTTCTTTTTTTCAGCCAGGGCCATACCATGTCACTATTTTAATTGTTTTTTTTTCTCTTTATTCCACAGCACGGTGAGCAGCACTCGGGAGCCTGCACGATTGGACCCTTCTGAGGCGATCCCTGAGGAGACCGGCACCGAGGGACACTTCGACCGCCCCGGTACATCTGCACCTTCCCAGCCTTCCCACACATTCGACCCATCTGTCCCATCCACCAGCACAGGAGCATCGTGGCCGCCTACATTACATGAAGCTGCTGGTGAGGAGATTGCTTTCCCTTTACCCCACCCTTCTGCCCCTGCCACCTCTAGTACACCTGCGAGTACTGGGCGGCAGCGTCAGAGGGGTCAGGAAAAGACTTATGCGCCAGAGTTCTTGCATCTGAATGCATCTTTCCAGAACTGTCTAAAAGTCTTGTCAGAGCAAATCTCCGCAGGCTATCAGCAGATCAACTCCAGCATTCTGGAGGTGAAGACACTTCTGCAAACCATGCATTCAGAAGCAAGATCTTCGCCAAACCACACCTTTTTCAGGTCTGTTGTGGAGCGCATGGAAACGCTCTCTCCTGCCCAGCAGATGCATGTAATGCATTCATGCCATGCTGCTCTCCAGCAAGTTACCTCCCAACCTCCTCCTCCCACCACAGTAGTTCCTCCACCTGCACCCCCTCCAGCCACTTTCCATCCTCCCCCTCCTATTACATCTACACCCCCTCCAGCCACTTTCCATCCTCCCCCTCCTATTACATCTACACCCCCTCCAGCCACTTTCCATCCTCCCCCTCCTATTACATACCATCCACCTCCCCAGCACCATCCACCTCCCCAGCACCATCCACCTCCCCAGCACCAGCAACCTCCCCAGCACCAGCAACCTCCCCAGTACCAGCAACCTCCCCAGTACCAGCAACCTCCCCAGTACCAGCAACCTCACCAGTACCTGCAAACTCCCCAGTACCAGCAACCTCCCCAGTACCAGACATCTCCCCACTTCCAGCAACCTGCCCCGTACCAGACATCTCCCCACTTCCAGCAACCTGCCCCGTACCAGACATCTCCCCACTTTCAGCAACCTGCCCCGTACCAAACTCCTTCCCCATACAACTTGCCATCAACATCATCTGCTCCTACAGTCCCTGCCCAACCCTCCACTCCACCACCCACCACCTCTTCTGCTTCCCACATGTCCACCCATTCTGTAGTTTTTTCCACACCTTCACCTCTAACTGTTCCTTCCCCACCACGATCCCAGTCCTCTCTCTACACTCCCAGTGTCAAAGTGTCCCGCAGCCCCTCCAGCAGTATTTCCACCACACACTACACAGATTTATAATGTGTGTATTTAAATAAAAATGACCAGTTTTATGGTTTCAAAGCTTTATTAAACAAGTTTATTAAAATTTTAAAAAAGTTTACTAAAAAAAACATTTTTCAATAAAAGTTAAATTATTTTACACTGGTTGTCTGTCATTTCTTTCTGCGGCGAAAAAGGTTAAATACAGGGTATTTAAAAGGTGAAATGGTATTCAAAACTAGGTATATAACTGTGGGTAAATTTTAGCTTTTTGCCACAGTTGTGTTCCTGGTTGTGTTTGAAGCAAAGTATTTCACCTAAAAAGTTGTGTTTATTGTTGGTGATTTCATAACAATGTACACAACTTTTGTTAAAAGGTGAAATACTTTGCATAAAACACAACCAGGTACACACCTGTGGCCTAAAGCTAAAAATAGAGACCATGACAAGATAGCCAACTTTGGTTGGCAAAGGTATATACTGTTAGTACAGAAGGTACACAAGTTTAGTTGGGCACAAATCTTTCACACTCTGTCATCTTGCCAGTGTACTCTGCCTTGAGGTGACATAAAGTATAGTGCAAAATTGTCCCTCATTACTGAAACCGTCACAGAACTTCTAGTGGTAATGTCATGGTAATCTTGCAAGGTGGTTTCTTCAGAGGTGTCCTCAATGGAAATGGGTTCCTTGCAGATAACAAAATTGTGGAGTACCACGCACGCTTTGATCACCTCGTCCACAGTTTCTGTCTTGAGGTTGATCGCAGTCAATAGGACCCGCCATTTGGCTGTCAGAATACCAAAGGTACATTCAACCATTCTTCTTGCTCTTGGAGGCGGTAATTAAAAATGCGTTTTGGTCTTGTCAATCCTCTGCTAGAGTACGGTTTCAAAAGGTGTTCTGACAGCTGGAAGGCTTCATCCCCTACACAGACAAATGGCATAGGTGGACCAGATGTTTGCGGCAGCGGTCTAGGTGGTGGGAACTGGAAGGTGTTTCCATACAGTTTACGCCCCATGGCAGACAGTTTGAAAACTTGAGAGTCATTGGAGCGGCCATAGGCCCCAATATCAACCGCAATAAATTTGTATTCCGCGTCAGCGATGGCCATGAGGACAATTGAAAAATATTTCTTGTAATTGAAATATTCCGATCCCGATCCAGCTGGCTTTACAATGCGGATATGTTTCCCGTCCACAGCGCCCAAGCAGTTGGGAAACTGACATATCTGTTGAAACTTGTCAGCAATTTCAATCCACCTCTCTGTTGTGGGCTCTGGTAAAAACTCTTCAGCTAAGGAGTCCCACAGTGCACGGCATGTGTACTTCACAATTCCAGATATGGTGGAAATCCCGAGTCTGTACTGGAAATGCAGTGACGAAAGGGATTCTCCAGTTGCAAGAAATCTGTGGGGAATTAAAAAACAATAAATTAGTTTTAAATCACAGCATTACATACCAAAACTGAGCTATAACACTTGGAGATACAAACTACCACCAACAAGATTGCAGTGAAAGTGTGCTCTGATGCGATCACATCCAATAAATGTGGCTTACCTTAACGTCACCATCAGACGCTCTGCGGGTGAAACAGAGAAGCGGCAATAGGTGTCCGCTTTTCTTATGAGGTGTGCAATGCGCTCCACCAAGTAATCAAAATTCTCCATTTTCATCCTAACATATCCAAAAAATGTATCCGGGTTTCGTCGAAGGTCCATGCAGAGTGTAGAATAGACCCCACGCGTCATTCTCTTGGCTGTGATGGGGTGGATCCACAAACGTCGTCTACGATGCCTGATGCGCTGCTGTCTCGCTCTCTCCTTCTCCAGAACAATCACCCTCAAACGATTCGCCTCCGCTATAAAATCCGCCAAATTCTTCAAAATATTTCCAATGACAACATCCATCTTCGCCAGTAACTTGCTCTTCTCTCCAACCTGCACTTTCTCCTCTACAACCTGTCAAAGAAGGGCTGTAGGAACATGCTATATATAGTTTTCCAGTAGCCAATCCCGTTCGGAAGGCCACAAGGGTCAATTTTAAAAACCGGATCCGGCGTAATCCGTCGAAAAACGGATAGAAAAACGGATGAACCGGATGAGACGGATCCGGTTTTGTCTGTCAAGAAAAAGACGGATCCGGCAGAAAACCGGATCCGTCACATCCGGTTTTACTAAACATTTGCCGGATCCGGCGTTCCGGCACGACGCCGGATCGCGCCTGACGCCGAAAACCTGAAGTGTGAAAGTAGCCTTAAACTGTATTTTTGCGGACACTAATTATATATATTTCTCTATCCCAGGTTGATCCTTATGGAAACATTCTTCTCAGCACCCTTGACATGAGCAGTGAATTGATGTCGGCCGAGATGGGAAGCAGCATCGGTGATTCCCGGAACTCCGTCCTGTCATACGACACCTCAGGGATCCAGTTCCGGAAACAGCTGACTTCAAGAGGGGACACTTTTGGCCACACTCCCCTGGACCGTCATGTTCCCCTTACAGCCACACGTGGACGTGCCAACTGCCGCCTTCGGCGACGTTCTTCTAAGTTAAAGCTTAAGATTCCAGACCTTACAGATGTCAGTACCATCGACAAATGGTCCAGAATCATTTTCCCCATCACTTTTGGATTTTTTAACTTGGTTTACTGGATGTACTATGTCAACTGAAGCATCTCCATTACCTTCTACCCTAAGCTGTGCACACCCTTCCTTCCACAGGACACAAGCTTCACCTAAGTCTCTCACTCTCTCTTGCTTCAAAGTTTGATGTTTGGCCCAGAGAACGAAGCTGAAGCCAAAGCTTTCGAAGAGGGGGAAGGAGAATTGCACTTTTTGTCACACATTTTTTTCACTAAATTTCTTATTTATTTATTTTTTTCTTTTGCCTGGAAATTGAGTATGTCTGGGTACTGTGGGTCATTTTGGATGTTCTAATGAAGAAACCATTTTTTCTTGAGACTTAGCTAATTAAGGTAACAACGAAACATTTCTACTGTAAGTAAGACATCTCCAACAAAGGGAATGTGAAGGTAGTACAGGGTTAGAATGAGAGTGCCAGTAATTGTTTTCTCTCGTATGCAGTTTTAACTTAATTTTGCTATATATTGTGAGGCTATAAAAGGCACAGAAAAGTTTGTACATGCATGCAGACAACAACTCTGTAGAGCAGAATATCTCCAATTGCTAACTTCAGCTGCACCTAACTGCTCCTATTGAGCACTTTGGCTAAATACATATTTTAGGAATGGTTTCGGGAAAACAAAAAAGCCAAACACATTTTTTCTTCTTTTTTAAAAAAAAAAAAAAAAAAAAAAAAAAAAAGAGAACAGTAAAGCTAAAAAGTAAATGGTTCTGGACTATAGCACTGTCATAAAAGGTAAAAAAAAAAAATACTAAAGTTGATATTGCACATTTTAATTCACCGTTTACAGTATTTGAAAGTTCAGGAAATTAGGAAAGTATCAAATTAAATGTGCAAGTCGCTATTATTGATAGAAATTATAAAAAAAAACCTAAAAGAACCCATCTTGTGTCAGATTAAAAGTCTTACTTTACGTTAAGTCATAATTGGACATCTACCAGATGAACCTGTGCGCCAACAACGAGCAACTATTCTATGGTTCTGGACACGTTGTGAGAACTCCCTGCCAAAAATATAAATGTTGTATAGTTTTGTGTGAATTCTGAACAGAAAACAGAAAATGACCATATTCATGTTTTAGTGTGCACAGGAGAGCGTAGGCCCACCAAACACATTGGCTATGACATGTACTAAGAGTATTGGTTGGTTTTCGATGTTAAACGACCCCTGATTTCGCTAGGATTCGATTACTAGTTAGATATGTTTGAATATATACTAAAATACATGTATTCACACACAAATGAAGTGCCAAGTGACAAATATACTGGGGGCCATTTATTAAATCTATGCCAGCAATGTGATGCAAAAACAAGAAAAAAACAATGTTCGGTACAAAGTGCAACTGATTTATTCTTGTAAATATGTTTATTCCCTATTTTGCAATTGATGCGCCTGTAAAGCTTAACGTCGAAAAGGGGAGCATGGCTTCTCAGGGCGCATGGCTTCGAAGCGTTTGTCCGAAAATTGATGCCCTGATGACCCACAGATACATCACCTTGAAGGTTTTGTATTGGAGCGATCGATACAGTAGAGATACGGGACATTTCTCTCCACGTTACGACAGATGGAGGCCTCTTTCTGCTTCTGCATTGCCCAGGTTTAATAAATGACCCCCAGTGGCTCAGGGACATGAGCAGTGCCAAAACTACTGAGGAAATAGAACTTTTATAAATAGTATTAAAACTGTGAGGCTATCCCTCCATATAGCACTGTCTCAAGAAGTTACAATAAGGAGCCATGCCTAAAAAACTTGAATGTTAGTGGTATATTATACTAGTATTTCATATCGATCAGTTTTTCATAGGTAAGGACAGAAGATATGCTCACGAAGCTTTCAAAAATCATATAGGGGTCTTTGCATAAAGATGAAACTAGGTCTATTGTGGGGGGCAAAACTAATCGTGCTATATCAAGGTCAACAAATCTCATTTTCAGATATTTTGTGGAACTTATTTTTTTTGTCACGAGGAGCAAAAATTCTGCTTCGAAATTGCCTATGAACAGAGATTTGTCACAAAATCTTTTGTCATAAAACACATTCGCTATCATGACTAATACAATATTACGTATTGTTCCTACTCTCTCGGACTTTCTCGACGGAAGCTTTCGTGTTACGTATCCCCATGGGGCTGATTTCAACTCACTGGTCTTAATATTTTCACCATTATTTCAAGTTGAACAATCCAATGAAGGGAGTACCGCTCTAAAGCATCACTTTTCTAGAACAGCCGGCAAAAGGGCCACAGTGGTTCGGAAACTTTCCAGAGGGCATCACTGATCCCATTCACTGAGAGGTGATACACATTTTTCTATCGAAGACTGTAGAAGATATTCTTCAAAGAGTAAGACTATCTTGGTTCTTCTACATGCTGCAAATACAAACTAATTGCTTTACGTAGCTTATCCCATGTAGAGTTGTTTTTTGCTCCAAATGCTTAATGTTTGCTTCCCCATTTTAGTAAATCTTGTTTATGTCTATTGGCCTCCTCAATTTTTTTAATTGACACATCAGATCTATCCATCTAGCTGTCTGACATTTATCATCTATCTCCAAAAAAATTAGGGCAGCACTCTAAGAACAGATAGTGAGAAAATGAACTTTAATCAACCCAAGGAACATTTCGACTCAAAATATTAGAGCATTTCTCAAGCCTTGGGTGCTGTCTCCATTTTTTGGATTTGTATACAAAAGGTTTTGGTGATAACTTTGAAGGCTTTGCATCTATTTTTGCATGAAAATTGTAGCTCTTTTTTTTCCTATCCATTCATCCGTCTTTCTAAAAGGCCCATATGATAGACAAGAAGAAAATCAGAGCTTGGAGTCATTGACTTGGATCTTCTGCAAATTTTTATATTTCATTAAGGTTTATTCCATTACATATTAATCTCTCTACCCGCACTCTTTTATACCTCTTTATACCCCATTTAGATGGGTGTAGTGTACCCATATTTACCAATCTGCTTTTGGAAAGTAACACCTATATTTCTTACGGTTCTTCTGAATCTCACTTAGTTTCCTATGGTGCTGTAAAGGTTGGGTTTCCATTTATCAGGTGTGTTCTGGTCAGTTGTTTTATGCACGAGCTGGACACAGCTGATGCCGTAGCCTGATCCAAGGGACCAGATCAGGTTTCTGTATCAAGCCGTAGGGGACAAAAAAAGGTTAGCCTTATATGCGGAAACAAGTTCTTTGTTTGGTTCAGTTCAACTGTAGAACGTCTGGGTTTTACATCCAGAATGTGGATAATTAAATCTTTTTTAGTCTGGAAAAGTACAAAGAAATTCCTAATGGTACATAGTCCTGCCTCGCAGTAACATTATTTCATGCACAGTGTGTGGTCATGAGAATGTTTTATATACACTATGTATTAGAAATGAGGGTGGAATTCAATTTCACTCGTATTTTCCAAAAATCTTAATTCACCAAAATGTGGATTTTTTTTCAAATTCACTTCCACACGGCTAATGGCTGGCCTCCATTTTTCTGAGTTATAATATAGACCATCAAGAGGTAAAAAAAATGTAAAAACATTTAATACTAACCTTAGTGCTCACCTCTTGGGCTCCTCCTATACGTATCACCACCCATCTGGTCCTCACTGCATCTTCTGATCACCAGCCTCTCACTTTGAAATCTTCGGCATCTCAAACTGTGCCGGGACTATGTCTTTCATGGGGCTGGAAAGGTTGTGTTCAGAAACGCAAGAAGGTCACTGCGCACATTGTGATGCCATGACACCGTGATGTCCCATTTGCTTGCACAGAACCCTTTTGGGCCTTATGAAAGCCAGAAGTTCATCACACCATGAGAGGACCAGGGAATGAGAAGATGTGGTGAGGACCAAATGGGTGAGTAGAGGAGACACTGGAGAGGTGAGCAGTGAGGTGAGTATAAGGATTTTTTTTTCTTTACATATTACATTAGTAAACTCTGTAGTCTCTCCAGAAGGATATTAAATTCGAAGGAGAATAACTTCTCCATAAATCAAATTTCCAAGGAAAATCCGCATGGCAAGGCGAATTCGGATTTTGCCTGATCCGCTCATCTTTAACATCTTCATATAAAAGAATTACGATGAGGTATAGTGTATTTCAAAAGTATTAGGCACTACACATTGTTATTTCTACACTCACTGGCCACTTTATTAGGTACACCATGCTAGTAACGGGTTGGACCCCCTTTTGCCTTCAGAACTGCCTCAATTCTTCGTGGCAGAGATTCAACAAGGTGCTGGAAGCATTCCTCAGAGATTTTGGACCATATTGACATGATGGCATCACACAGTTGGCGCAGATTTGTCGGCTGCACATCCCTGATGCGAATTTCCCGTTCCACCACATCCCAAAGATGCTCTATTGGATTGAGATCTGGTGACTGAGGAGGCCATTTGAGTACAGTGAACTCATTGTCATGTTCAAGAAACCAATCTGAGATGATTCGAGCTTTATGACATGGCGCAATATCCTGCTGAAAGTAGCCATCAGATGCCTGTTCTTAGCTGAGAGGAGTGGTACCCAGTGTGGTCTTCTGCTGCTGTAGCCCATCTGCCTCAAAGTTCGACGCACTGTGCGTTCAGAGATGCTCTTCTGCCTACCTTGGTTGTAACGGGTGGCAATTTGAGTCACTGTTGCCTTTCTATCAGCTCGAACCAGTATGCCCATTCTCCTCTGACCTCTGGCATCAACAAGGCATTTCCGGCCACAGAACTGCCGCTCACTGGATTTTTTTTCTTTTTCGGACCATTCTCTGTAAACCCTAGAGATGGTTGTGCGTGAAAATCCCAGTAGATCAGCAGTTTCTGAAATACTCAGACCAGCCCTTCTGGCACCAACAATCATGCCACGTTCAAAGGCACTCAAATCACCTTTCTTCCCCATACTGATGCTCGGTTTGAACTGCAGGAGATTGTCTTGACCATGTCTACATGCCTAAATGCACTGAGTTGCCGCCATGTGATTGGCTGATTAGAAATTAAGTCTTAACACACAGTTGGACAGGTGTACCTAATAAAGTGGCCAGTGAGTGTATATTGCAATGGAAAAAATGTTTGTCTTCTTTTTAAAGAAAAACATGGCACAATTAATTTGTTATATTCGATAATCATAACTGATAGCTCTATGGCCATCCACGTGTACCAGCAGCAAAATAGTTTGTCTTGATGAAAAATGTTATTTACGTACAAGATGAATCTAAATGGGAAATATATTTCTGTTCTAAATCTATTTAGGCTGGGTTCACTCATGGTTTTGCCTGTACCTTCATCATGTAGAGAATCCATAGACTAGTGTGCCGTCAGTCAGAGGTGCATCCTCTTGTAATGTAGACCTAGCCTACATCTTGGTAAAACTACACCTATAACAATGATAAATTTGGATAAAAGCCGTTTCCAGCCAAAATAATTCAGCTTTCAATAGTAGATCACAACATTTATTAGTATAGTCCTACTAGGTCGAGGGCCCTATTGACATGTACCCACTAAAAATCAGTGAATCGGTTTGAGACAAATTGAATTCACCTTGAATTTTACCAAAGATATGGCTTCTCCTAAATTTATTTATTTTGTGATTCACATAGTGTGAATCAAGGAATTAGGCAGACAGCCGCCATTTTGCTGACTAGGAAAAGGGTTAAAAAATACTATTGACCTCGCCACTCAATTTCTGTAAGGTCTTCACTATGCAGCATTGCACATGACAACCTTTTCCTCCGTCTTTACCCTGTGGCAGGACTATCGGGGCCAATCAGGCCCCTGTAGTCACAACGTCATCATGACATATGTCACCCAAGGTCTAGTCAATGTTACAAGCCTTGAGTGGAGATGTAAGGAGAGAACGTTGCATGTGGTGTGAAATAAAAGGCTTGGAGGAGCTGCACGGTGGACCAGACAGTGGGCTGCAGCGGCGGCGAGGTGAGTGTTATTTTATTTTTTGCATCCTACATTTATTATTCTATATGGTCTGCGGAGACCTCAGAGCGTAACGAGGAACATTTGATTTGCAATGTGAATTGAATTTCCTGGCAAAATTTCAGCGCTCACCCAGACCCATAATATGTCTACATGTCGGTTGATCTATAGAATAAGCAGGCAGCCAGCAAAGTTCACATGCGGGTCTGATCACATTCTGTCTTGTATCGAGCACCAGACTGGATTGATTGCCTACTTGACAATGGGGGCACCTGGCCTAACAGAGCTGTGATAATAAGTTATACACGTTACTATTGAAAGCGGATTTACATATAATATTGTATCTGGAGGACATTTTTCATTTATTTTATGACTCATCCAACAAGCAGAGTAACTTTTTTATTTTCTGTCTACATTGATGCCTAGCTATGGTGGACTAAACCGATTATTCTCTACATTCAATAACAGACACAGGAGGAAAAATTGGACATATCCATCTTCCGCCAATATTTCTATAGCTTTGAAGACCTGCCAAGGGTCATTCCCAACATTGCATCATCTATCCAAAGAGTGCTGGACTCCACCATGTCCGGTTGTCCCATGGACAGGGAATGCAACAGTGGCGTTTATAAAGCAAGTTCTAAAGGCCCCGGCATTTAGGCCCCTATTGGTCTACATGTTATCACCTATCCAATGTATAGGTGTTGCTTGTTGGGAAGGACATACACACATGCATTTGGAAAGGCATATATGACATCTCTACCCCTAGCCAGACCCTAGGTTTCACAAATGTGGAAATATCCATAAGCCACGTAAGACTTTTTTGTTACGAACTTTGCTTTTGACAGTACTTCCCCCTCCTGTAGGTTTACATTACATTTACATAGCTATTGCTTATTAATAAATGAGATTCAATTACTTAAAAGGGAACCTGTCACCACGGAAAACACTATTTACCTACAGATATAGGGTTAATCTGGAGGTAACTACAGACAGATAGTTGCTAGCCGAACCATTGGCCAAAACATTGTTAATCCAACAGCCATCTAATATGTATAGGGCAGCTGTAAAGGAACCTGTCCTTTCAGAAAATGTAATTTATCTGCCGATATAGAGTTAATCTGTAGGTAAATAGCGTTACAATGCTGTCCAGCCGCCAAACTGGAAGCTACTGGCAGAAAATGAACTTATTCCCTCCCGGGAGCCACTGGCGTTCAGTAATGAAGTGGTCCACGGAGCGGATATAGTGACCGCTCTCAGCACTGCTCACTATACTGTAAACTATGGCTGTAAGCACACCCCAATGTTTTGACTGACGGCCAACTGTACAGCACATCTGTGCAGGGTGAGCTGTCAAAGTGTTGAGGTGTGCTTACAGCCACGGCTTACAGTCTAGTGAGCAGTGCTGAGAGCAGTGACTGTAGACACTCTGCACATGCCTCCATTACTGAAAGACAGCAGCTCTTGGGACAGAATAAGTTCATTTTCTCCCATTGTGGCACATTCAGTAAGGCAGCCGGACAGTATTATAACACTTGTTACCTGCAGATTAAACATACTGTTTATCTGCAGGTAGGACTGCATTTTCCAGTGGCACAGGTTCCCTTGAAACCCCCTATATGTATTATTAGAGGGCTGTTGAATAAATGATGTTTTGGCCAATGGGTCATCCGGCAACTCTGGTCTCCATAATAGAGCCGCTAACAGACACGTCTGGCACTGTCTTATCTTCCAGAGAAGAAAAGGATCTGGAATCCGAACTCGAACATGCCAGATCCTTAACTCCCATGACAGTCAGACAGTCAATTGTCCGTGGCCTCCAAACATATTAGACTGTAGGCTGATCCAGCTATTATCATCAGGATCAGCCGACATTGGTTTACTGTGTAAGGGGGCAGGGGGCTTACACCAATTTCAGGAAGGGATGAATATTCACCGATAAATATTGAACAATGGACAGCTTTACAGCTATCTGCATTTTTTAACCACATGTCATTTTTCAGTCTAGCGTTTTGTATTGATTAACTTAATATTTATTTTTTTAAACCTGTTGTGGCTAAAAAGTCTAAATTCTCCTGCATTGCTACAAAGTTAAAAGGGAACTGTACTTTCAACAAACATTGCACGAATCAATAGTACAGGTGAGTATAAGAAACTTTGTAATATATCTTTTTCGAGAAATCTGCTTCTTTCCCCACTTATCAGCCATTTTTTCTGCTCCCCTTGCTTGCTGATCTTGTCATCCACTCTTAAAAAATAGCTCTTTGTAAGAAAAGCACATATTTATAAGCGCATTTAATGGTAAAGATAAGTCTTAAAGACGAGCATGTGCCACGTATATATGTGCCACGTATGTAAAGGCTTTAAGGCGCACACCCTCAAGATGAACATGAAACCCGAATACAATAGAGAACAGTAAATATATAGAGACATATTATATAAAAAAGCTCTGAATTTAGATAATATCTATAGAGAACCATTAAAATGGATATTGTTAAGATGTCTCATTGCTTTTATGAAGTCGTAGATGAGATCGAAGCCGGCTGTGCAGGCATCTTGGTCAAAAACCTCTGGTGAATAGGTGTCAGAAAATCTACAGCTATGCTGCAAAGTATTGACTGAAAAATGGTTTCACGCAGGACTTTGGAAAGACCTATTATGTGGACAGGCCTTGTGGTCATCAATAAAGGGGGTCTGAGGGGTGCACAGTAGGGAGGGTGCAAGGTATTACGGAATCAGTGTACACACAATAAAGGGCTTTGGGTTACACCTGCACCCCCGAGCCCTGCACTGCCTCTCCTCTTATTTTAACCAAGTGCTGGCCAATGGGGTGAATAACACTATTCCAAGAAAACCCCTTGAAGGGGATCCTGTCAGCATTTTTACCCAATAAAACTAATAAGAAGGCTGTATATGTGACGGGTAAAGATGGGCGGATAGATTCGCTGGACTCTGATCCATCAGCCAGGTCAGTAGTCTCTGGCCATGGGCAGGAGGCTCGCGAATCAATGTACTGTGCTCATATAGGAGAATGGGGATTTACTCCTGCACAGTGGCCCACCGGCAGAGTCACCTGTTCCCCTGTGGGCCAGTGTGAGCCTGCACATAACATACTTGGATGCAGCTGCTCTCTACACTGAAAGCTTTCCAACCTTTTCTTACTTCTCCAAGTGATACGGAAAAGTGATCAAGACAAAAAGTAAAAGGTGATAGGTTCTCAGTACTCTGTTCAAAAATTCTGCTCAGAAATCTATTATTATCAAGTATGATGATGATTCCAGGTTTACAATTCCTTTTCACTGTTACATATATTAATGCGCTCTTAGTGTCCTTATACAAAATTATGCAAACTAAAGTGAGAGACAAGTGGCAGAAAGTCATCGTGCCATGTACTAGTGCCTAATGTTTCCGGTCTCCTATGGTATACGCATTTAGGATTCAAATTACACTATATTTTAGGAAAACTCTTGCACTCTTGTCCACTGACTGTGTCTTGTATTGCTGCTCATCTTTCTTAAAGTGGAAGAGGGAGAGCTGTAATACCAGCCCAACTCGTAGACAAGACGGAGAGCAAGCAGACCCTGACCAGCTGACCGTGCATGTCTGTTAGTGATCTGCTTTGTGCTCCGGTTGTTCCCACTGGTGGCACAGCATACTGCTCAGGACATGAAAATCTCGAGTGCCGGAACCACAGACTTGGTTGGAACGCCAAGAAACTCCTAAGGGTTTCAGAAAAATAATTCAGTTTACTTGAACATTGAATGGTGCAATTCCAAGTACAGTTCTTCTTGATACATTTTGAGAGTCAAAGTCTCCAATGGGTCAAAACAAGAGGAAGTTTTATAAAAGTCTAATACATTTCCTATTTTCTATCCACTTCTGTCGTTGGCTCTAAAAAAGTAACAAAGTTTCTGTGAAACCTCATGACGTGTGGTTCCAGCTGTAGTTAGACTCTACGACAAGTTGTGATCTGACATGTACCCGACCCAGGTTTGTTTGACAGACAACCTGTCAGACAATTCTTGCTGCCCTAAACACGGGTAGCATGCGTCAGAGTCTGGCTACACGACTGCAGCCAGGTATATTTTTCTACCAACTGCTTGGGTATTTCAGAGAAAATATAGTTTAAAAAGCCGGCTATGGATCATAGGAAGAGTCTAGAGTAGTGCAGTGCTGCCTGTCTGGCTGCTCGCCGCTCTGCTCTAGGTGATTGATAGGACTCTCTCTGTGTACAAGCATGGGAGAGACCTGTCAATCAACTACATCGGTGCGGGAAAAAGCCGGCCAAGGGCTGCACCAGACTTGTCTGGTCTTTCCCTATTATCTTTTGATGAACCTTCAAACTTTGCTTTCTGTTAGATGCCAGAGTGTAATTTACAACTCCATGAAAAGAAAAATGTTCTCCCCAAACCAAAAGGAAAAAGTCTCTAAAATGAACAAGTAATTTCATTTTTCAGAAATATTAAGAGAAACTTGTTTAGGTAAAGTTGCTCAAGTTTTTTCCTCTGGGAATGCACATTGATTGCCTAACCTCCGGCCAATCATGTGTGATCAGTGGGTGTCGGGATCCAAATGACGAATAGGGTGAAGAACAGCAGAACTTTGGCGGGCACTGCAGCCCCCGCAAATCCAGGCACAGTAATAAGTCAGGACATGTGGTGGTATCTTGTACTGCAGATAAGCCCCATTAAGGTGAATAGCACTGAGCTTCGGCACTAGGCAGTTCCTTATGTATGAATATGCTGATGTATTTGTACGTAGCGAGACCACGGCCACTAGAAGGCTTCTGCCCGGGACTATGCATACATCAGCGCCGTTGCCGGCTCAGAAACTGGCGAATTCTCACAGCGCCTGCGCTTGGGGGATTCATAGTCGGCAGTCACACAGAGTAACTGATGACTTTTCATTTTAGACCAGACAACCCCTTTAAAGCACCAACTTTCTATAAAGCACCAAGTAGTTTGGAACAAGTGAAGAAGTCCTGGTGGCCGTGCCCTACTTTTCTGTTTTTTTTTATGTCAATGACCTATACCACTGTTTATATGTTTACATAATTATTTTTTTACTTTCTTCGTATTTGCAAAATATTGATTGTTCATTGATATGATCTGTAGAAAGTTTTAACTGTTATGCAAAATCAAAAGTGCAGGAAAAACACATTCTAAAGACCTTAGGGGCTTCTCAGGTAGACTCCTGATCATTAGAAAGTGATGAAATATGCTATTTCCTATTGAATACTAGAAAAACCACCTATTGAGGGTTGGAAAAACATGTCTGCTTACTTCCGCTAACGGCTCCATTCACTTCAATGAAGCAGAGATAAAGTACCAGACATATCCTGAGGACAAGTGTGGCGCTGTTACTGGAAGTAAGCAACCTTGTTTTTGTCATCCTGGACAACACTTTTAAGTCATTTTTAGATTGATAATAAATGGATTTGTATCTTTATTTAATTATTCTAGCACATGCCTAAGTGACAATACAATACACTGCAGAGAAGATGTGAATTCCAGTCCGCGCTGCCCAAATTATAGATTTCCAAGACGTAGTAACAGTTAAGAAGTGGTTTAATTGACACGTTTCAGTGTGAATACCACCCCTTCCTCAGGAAAATACCACATATAGCTTACCTATATGTGGTATTTTCCTGAGGAAGGGGTGATATTCACCCTGAAACGCATCGATTAAACCACTTCTTAACTGTTACTACATCTTGGAAATCTATTATTTGGGCAGCGCGGACTGGAATCCACATCTTCTCTGCAGTGTATTGTATTGTCGGGTCATTGACCGACCTGTGGATCTGCGGCAGCCTCTCCTACATGTGCTTTAAGATAAGACCCTATTGTGCTTTGTGTCTCCCTTGCTTTATCTAAGTGACACTGAGGTCACATTACTAACCTGCGAAGATATTTACTGCAGAAATTACTTAAAATTGACCTTAGGTTTTAGGCTCTGCAAACAGTCTCCAAAGTATTTATTTGCATAGAGTAGAAAAATGAAATATGAAATTGCATTATCCATAATCTTTACCACTGAGCATGTACCTCCTGTTACTATGGTACATAGTCTGGCCTAGAATTGTTTTTCTTAACCACTTTCATTAGCAATTTACACTAGGAAAATGCTATTAACCTGTAGATATGGGGTTAATCTACAGGTAAATAGTCTTACAATAATGCCTGTCGCCATACTGAAACTGAGGCTACAGGGAGAAAATGCATTCATTTCCTTCTGGGAGCTGCCGGCTTTCAGTCATGTGGGCGTGATTACAGTCACTACTCACAGAACCGCTATACTATACTGTGAGCGTCATCTGTAACCACACTCCAGACATACATGCTGTCAATTAAACTGCCGGGGTGTGCTTACAGCACAGTACAGTATAGTGAGCGGTGACTATCTGTCTGTCCATACCCCCGTGACTGAAACCCAGCTCCTGAGAGGAAATAAGTCCAATTTCTCCTAGTAGTCACACTTTCAGTAAGTAAACCCTATATCCACAGGTTAATAGCATTTTTCAAGGTAGCATTAATAGCATTTTTCCATCAAAGGAAGTGTTTAATTCATGAGCCACATTTTTATCTAAGTAAGCCCAAAATATTTTTCTGGCAGTCAGAGCTCGTTTTTCTTGAAACTCATTTCCAATCAATGAATATATAAAGTGTACCTCCAATTATAGTGAAAAACGATTATCGTAAACGGCACAAAGTAATAATGGTGTCTCTAAATTACTTACATGTTTGATTTTGCAGCAGCATGATCGGGCTGTGGTTCTTGCAGTCTCCTAGGTTTTTGTCGCTGTTGGGTTAGCTGGAACTGGAAAATGTAATGTGGTTCTACAGCAATGGCTTCCCTACTGGAGACAGGAACTAAGAAGGCAGCATGGACTTTGCCCACTCTGTGCTACTATTCAGAGAAAAATTGGAAATACTAGCAGTGTCAAACTGAAGAACATTGGTCACAGCAGAGGATTTGATTCTAAAGGCCCACGTTTCTCTCCCACTCAAGAACCCTATAGCAGCTGCAAGGTTTGAACTCTCCTGAAGGAGAAACCAGGGCTCCTCTGGTGGGCCAGTCCAACCCTGAATACTAGTAGTCTAGAGAAATTATTATCATCCACACTACTGCACTATAATTGTTTTTCTGTAGAATTGGAGGTAAACTGCAAATAATAAAATGTACCCGTAAGCTAAGATCCAGTAGATTGCATGCATCTAGCTTACTGCATACAGTATAGATGAGTCCATATATAAAATGTATGCCTAAAGCATCCATGTGACCTCTACACCTTTAAAAATGTAATTCTTTGTCTAAAGACCCTCATAAATATTATAGTCAACTGGACCTGCCAATTTTGGAGGAACCAGTTGACCATTTCATATGTATGGAGTCATCCCAAATTCCTCCTTCCACCTCGATAAATAATGTCGGGCAAGATTTTTTTTTGGACAACTTATCCAAAAATCACGGATACCCAAAATTTTTTATTGTCAAGTTGGCAAACCATAATGAATGATAAAGGTTCTAAGTTTTCTACATTTACATATACGGACTCATTACCATCATTGAGCGTTCTAAAATGCTGATAACTACAATCACAATGCTCTGCTGAAAAACCACCAGCATAAAAAAATGGATGCATCTATTTTTTCAAGGAAACTGGAAAAAATGGCAACTCTGATGTTGGGGAGAGAAGGGCCAGGCGGGTTGAGTTCAAGCACCCAATCCTTTTGTTCCTCAAGCTTAAAGAAAAACTGCTACCAGAGGAGTATGGTAGCAAGTTACTCTACTCTCCCCATAGAAAACACATAAATTCTCAGGTGATTAGCCATGTATACTGGGGTTTAGGAGAGACCGGAATCTTAATTAAGGCATTGGGGTAGGGTAAGTTGTTTCAAAATCATCAAGAGGCGTACACTGTTTAATGAAATTAGGGTATCTTCTCAGTGGTGTGCGCCTCGCCAGAAATGTTACTGCAGTCAGGATCTGCAGTAACATTTCTGGTATACCTGAAATCAGCAAGTGGGCGCCGCCATGCCCTGTCCTGCCCATTTTGAAAGAGCTGGCTGGGAATGGCGTGAAAACGCCAAGAGTCTCATAGCACAAAGTTGAGCAAAAAGTTTGTGCCCATTCAAAGTTATTTTTACTCCAGAAATCTGACGTGAACACTTTGATAAATTGGGCTTTACAATGGTGGGCCTAAGATAATATGATGCAAAAAAAAACCCTTGACATTCACCTTAAAAAAAAAAAAAATCATCCTAAATATTACTCAGCAAATATGTCCACTCTGATAATTGGAACGGTCCAGTAATATTTCTCACTTTGTGTATCCTTACCTATATATATAGTTATTTATTATTATTAATAATAATAATTATAATTATTATTATAATTATTATTTGTAGTTGTAGTAATGACAGTATCATCATCAATTAAAATGCTAGTAGTTGTAGTATGATCATTATTAGTTGTGGTTGTTACGTTAGATACCCACAATATGATCAGGTCATGTTATCATACTACAAGATGATAGATTCCTCATTTATTATTTCTTTATTTTACCGTACTTACCGGCATGGCTAAAAGTGTTGGCACCGTTTAAATTGTTCCAGAAAATGAAATATTTATCACAGAAAATTATTGCAATTACACTTTTTCTTAAACACATGTTTATTTCCTTTATGTGTATTAGAACAACCAGCACAAAAAAAGAAAAACAGGAAAAAATAAATGCATATTGGACATAGCTTCACACAAAATTCCAAACACTTCATTTTCTGGAACAATTTCAAGGGTGTCAACACACTTGGTCATGGCTGTATATAGTGCCATCATATTCCACAGCACTTTACAGACTTTATGTTCCTTTTCTGCCCTTATTCCAACAATCTATCTGCCAGATTTGGTCTGTCTGTCTAAGGTTATGTGCACACGCTACGGATTCTGCTGCGGATCCGCTGCGGATATGGCCTCTGTGGATCCGCAGCAGTTCTGCAGACAGTGTACAGTACAATGTAAGTCTATGTGACTTACATTCTGCTGTGCACATGCTGCATTTTTTCAACTGCGGAAAAGCTGCGGCTTTGAATCCGCAGAAAGAATTGACATGTCAATTCTTTCTGCGGATTCCGCTGCGGTTTGCCACCTATTCCATTGTCCAGGTGGCAAACCACAGGGGAAAACCGCAGGCCAATCCTCCGGTCATTTTACCTGCGGATCCGCAGATACAAATCCGCGGGTGAATCCGCAGCATGTGCACATAGACTAACAAAACTGTTGGATGTTGAGCTACAAACCCCAAAGCTAATCATTGGAAACCTTGCTAGGAACCTTTGTGAGCATATACTCTCAATCACTTCTATCTAGATTTAGTGTAAGCCACTGCATGTGTAAGTACAAAAAAAATGAAACCTTAACACCTGAATCACTGTGTCTTCATAGCTTGCCGGCATCCGGTCTTCATAGCTTACCGGCGTCCGGTCTTCATAGCTTGCCAGCGCCCAGTCATCATAGCCTGACAGCGTCCGGTTTTCATAGCTTGCCGGCGTTCGGTCGTCATAGCCTGACGGCATCCGGTCTTCATAGGCTGACGGCGTCCGGTCTTCATAGGCTGACGGCGTCCGGTCTTCATAGGCTGACGGCGTCTGGTCTTCATAACCTGACGATGTCCGTTCTTCATAACCTGACGACGTCCAGTCTTCATAGCTTGCCAGCATCCGGTCTTCATAGCTTGCCAGCATCTGGTCTTCATAGCCTGATGGTATCCGGTCTTCATAGCTTGCCAGCCAGCATCTGGTCTTTATAGCCTGCCGGCGTCCAGTCTTCATAGCTTGTCGCCGTTCGGTCTTTATAGATTGCCGGCATCCGGTCTTCATAGCCTGTCGCCGTCCGGTCTTCATAACCTGTCGGTGTCTGATCTTCATTGCCTGCCAGCAGCCGGTCTTCATAGCTTGCCGGCATCCGGTCTTCTCTCACATAACCCACAAACTAGCACTACTTACTTGTTAAGCTACGTGTCACCTCTATCACAAACTGTGAAGCTGCCCGCCATTTTCTTTTTGCAAAGGTGGCCATATTTTATACGAGGATATAGAGAATTCCTAAAATCACAAAATGTCCTATTTATCATGAATCTGCTGAACTGATGATTTTTCTGTTTGATACAGACCAACGATATCAATAATTGCTCTTTTGTATTGGATGCAATAGATATTGCAATAACTTCTGCAGAAATTAAAGTACAAGTTGAGAGATATAGAGCAGTGATTTACATAAATGACATGAGGCCATAGCAAAGACAACAAACAATGGCTCTTTTCAGGTGCTGGTTGACATCACCGCACTCCTAAACACCTGCAATATCAGATCACTATTGCAGCCCTTTACGCCTCTTTCAGACATCTGATATTCTGTGGTTTTCACGGATAACACCCATACTTGTGATAGTCTATGGTGCCATTGGGCCATTGTAACCACGATCAACTTGCTTTTATGTAACACGGATAATAATTTGCCCACTAGCTGGAAAAATACCCGTAAAACCAAACAATTTAATTTTAACAAGGGGCCTTTTCGATAATTTACTGACATGTAATAATTTTGCAGAAATGTTACATCTAATATTCACGTTCGTTATCTCATATTTTCCTGTGTCAGAAAACGTCATTGTTGAAATTGAAAATGCGCATGTTAAATGCAACTAAATCCACTGTTTTATTTCCTCTAAATCAGAACTCTTACTTTCTAAGAGCCATCCCATATACCGCACTGCAATAATATTCATAAACTGCCTTTTGAAAAAGCATCCAGCAGTTACTCCCCGTAATAAAAAAAAATCCAAAAAAAAAAACAAACTTCAAAATACTGTTTTAACATAAAATGAACTTTAAAAATCACACTGGAGAAAAGCCGAAAAAAAACTTTAAAATAGTCTACAGTTTTTGTACAAAATGTCTTAAATATGAAAAAAAATCAATAAAAAAATTTTTAAAAGAAAACTAACAAAAAAAAATAATTTTCATGCCAATGCCAACTTGTAGTTATTGGGGACACATTTTGTTTCTCACTGTGTTTTTCAGTTTTACTTCCTAAATGTCATGTTCATTTGAAGATGAAAGGCTGGGATTTGTAATTAAGGCATGGGTATGGGGTGGGGGGATTAAGCTGGTGTCTGGTTCCTTTTTTATTTATTTTTTTATTATTTTTCATATTATTTTTCCGCTGTATGTTAGATATTAATGTATTTGCAAATTGTAAATTGGTTCTAAATGTTTTTAATTTATCTATTTTTTTGGGAGGGAGGGGCTTTGGGGGTGATTTGTGTTATTTTCCCTAAACATTAAAATAAAAAAAAGAATTTAAGAAATAAAAGACATGCATTTTTTTTCTTTCTGACTTCTTTAGTGCAAATAAAATCAAACTTTTTGTATTTATTAAAGATGGCCAAAATGTAATGAACAGCAAGAGTCGTGAGTCAACTGCATGCATAATTTGTGGATAAATTATATAGTCACCAAACTGTACAAATTCACTGATATTCTTTAGGAATCCATTAACAATGTTGCACTGCTTTTATCTGCAGTTGGATGATCAACACATGTATTAAGGTAAGAAAAAAAGACCAACTTGCTGCAATAAACACTTTCTGTCCCATTTGCACCCTTCTGTGCTTGCCTACTAGTGATGAGTGAACATGCTCAGATAAAGCGTTATTTGAGCATGTTCGGGTGCTAACCAAATGTCTTGCTCAAAAAATATGTTCGAGTCCCTGTAGCGGCATGTCTCGCAGCTGTAAGACAGCCACAACACATGTAGGAATTGCCTAACAAACAGGCAATCCCTGTATGTGTTGAGGCTGTCTAACAGCCATGCAGCTACTGGGACTCAGAAATATTTTTTGAGCACACCGAAAACAGTTGGCTAGCACACGAACATGCTCAGATAGCACCTTATCCAAGCATGTTCGCTTATCACTATTGCTTACCCTATCTGCCACCTCCTGTATAGCCACATTGCAGCTTTGTGTGACCTGTGAGTGGTGTGCAAATTTAAGAGATCTATGGGAAGATAATGTGGGAAGCAGGAAGAAAAGCTAGTTGTCACGTGATGTATGAAAATCGCATATGAGTGGTCACTTGATGAGCGCTGGACCCACCAAGCAGAGCCAAATTCTATCTGAGCATATTACACCACTCTAATCTGGCCTGGTTTCTTAGGGTGGTATACTCCAAACATGGGTAGGATTGGGCATGCTGCAGTGCCTAATTTTATAACTAAAGGGGTTGTCCATGTTTGTGATGAAAGTCTGAACACTGTCAGGATTCTCCTGTGTGGATAGCGAGCACTCATGTAACCACAAGTATGCGATATGAATACTTTCTACTTTCAGCCACATTCCAACTAGACATGCGCAGCCTTGCTCAGTACAAGTAAATTGAGCAATGCAGTGCACGTTTAGTTGACACATGACCGCATGTATGCAAATTGCATACTTGCGGTGACCTCCCACTCTCGCCGCCAGCACTGCAGATTCCTGACAGAAAGCAGTGTGTGCACTGTAAGGATTCAGAAGTCTGCAGTCACACATAGAGACCGCAGACTTTCATCACAAACCTTGACAACCCCTTTAATGCTCCTCGCATAAATACAAAAGTAGTAGCGTTTACCTTGTCAAACAGCAAAATATTTTATTGACATGATCATGTAATCTTACAAGTTATGAATCAATACATGTGTACAGGATCTGAACTAATAATAGCACAAGAATAAATCACCAAAACTGCTGGGATTACAGAGATACATTGATAGAGTCCCCCATCAGTACACAAACACAGAATCACAACTCCCATCAGTACAGAAATACATCACCAGAACCACCATCAGTACAGAAATACATCACCAGAACCACAATCAGTACAGAAATACATCACCAGAACCACCATCAGTACAGAGATACATCAACAGAACCACCATCAGTATAGAAATACATACCAATGGAAGACGGAAGAGACCGGCATATCCAAAGGTAGGTAAAAGTCACTAATTCTTTAATCTTGTATCCATTAGAATGACACACAAGGGATTTAAAACCGAAGCGTTTCTGGAGAGTCACTTGCTCTTAAAGGGAATCTGTCAGATTTTTTTTCTGATATGAGATGCGGCCACCACCATCTGCGGCTTATCTACAGCATTCTGAGATGGTGCACAAATGGTGCACAAAGGCAAAGAGAAATAACTCAGCATCTGGAGGCACGACATGAATAAATCACAGAAACTGACGATATAGCAGAATCTACAAAGGGAATACAAACTGGCCCAATATCTAGAGAAACTAGCAAACCCCACAGCCTACTCATCGAATCCGGGCAGCACCGACAGAACTACAAAGCCCGTGAGAGCAGACTCTGCCAACAATGCTCCCAGGAGGCTGTGGAAGATGAGGCCCACTTCTTACTGAGGTGCCTAAAATATTCCACAGAGTGGGACACCAATCTTCTCCCAGACTTCACCTCCATGGAGGAGGAAGAGAAACTACGTTGCATTGGTGTGGGGTCTGACCCCAGGTCCAGGTCTCTAAGACCGTTACACAAGTCTTGTGAAGGGAATGCTTTCATGAGTTCTTGGCTGTTTGAAGCTATTTTGTGAAGCCTGAGGTTGGAGCAAGCAAGCATCTCTTGGGCTCTCCTGAGAAGACTGATGGCAGTCTCATTTGAAGGCATGGCTTCATCAACATAAAAGTCTTTTTCTATGAATTGTCTAACATCTGATCTGTATTCTGTTTCTCCTTCTTGAGCTGACCTTTTGAGTCCATAAATGGCGACTGCAGGAGAAGGACTGTTGCCAAAGATGTGCACTCTTATGCGGTACTCTGTGACCTCTTTTGTAGGATCATTGTCTCTGTACCAGAAAAATCTTAGGAAGTTCCTGTCTCTCTCTCACAAGGAAACAATGGAACATTTGCTGGATGTCAGCGATGAAAGCAATGGAATCCTTACGGAAACGCATAAGTACTCCCAGCAGTTTGTTATTGAGGTCTGGTCCTGTCAGTAGAACATCATTCAGGAAGATATCATCGAACTTAGCACTGGAGTCAAACACCACTCTAATCTGGCCTGGTTTCTTAGGGTGGTATACTCCAAACATGGGTAGGAACCAGCATTCTTCAGAGTCTTTGAGAGTAGGAGCTAGTTCTGCATGACAATTCTCAAAAATCTTTGACATGAAGGAGAAAAAGTGATCTTTCATCTCTGGTTTCTTTTGCAGATTATGTTTGAGAGAGGAGGAACGTTTTAATGCATGATTTCTATTGTTCAGTAGACGTGGTCTGTGGGTTCTGAAGGGAAGAGGTGCATCCCAGCTGTGGGTCTCATCTTTTACAAGTCCCTTGTCCATTACCTCTAAGAACAACTTGTCCTCTATGGACATTGCTACTTGGTTGTCTTGCTTAGTTCTCTTGAAGACTGTGCACCTCAACTGATCCTCATAGCTTCCTGCTGTCAAGAGTAAAGTCTATTAAATGATTGGGCAGTTGGATGCTGTGTGGTAGTTCCTTGACATGGAACTCATTGCTGCAAGGTTGAAACAGAGAAGGGCGTCCTTTCTCCAATGTATTTGTTAACATGCTTGTCACAGAAGATGGGGCGTGCATATGTCCCAAGCATACGTTTCCTATTATGACCCATCCTAGGTCTAGCCTTTGGGCATAGGGAGCATTGTGGAGTCCATTGATATGACTTCTCACTTTATGAACCTGTGGGATATCTATTCCCAACAGCAGTATTATCTGGGCCTGATGGTTGAGTTCCGGTATAAGGTGTGCTATGCATTTTAAGTGAGCGTGATGGATTGCCACATCTGGCTTAGGTATTTCAGATCTATTGTCTGGGATCTGGTTACACTCGATGATTGTAAGTAGTGGTAGGCAGAATCGTCCATCTAAGAACTCAATTTGGTAGTCAGTAGCTTTCCTACCTGCTGTTGTCACAGTACCCACACACATCTTTAATGAGTAGGGGGTGCTTGGCCCATTGATGTTGAATTGGTCAAAGATCTAGCCAAGGATCAATCACTTTGATGATATAGTCTCACAGCTTTGTCTCTATGACCCTTTGGGTACACTCTGACGAGGTATATTTTTGAACAGGACCTACTCTCTATTGTCCCTTTACAGACTTGAGTACATTGTGAAGTGATCTCTGGTGTAGCTGCATCAGTGCTCCTTTCCTCCCCGCCATGCTCACTGTCAGCTGGCATGTTTTGTTCACTGTTATGAATGGGTCACCGAGGAGGATGGCAGGAACAGGCTAAGCCACCAGGAAACCAGAGAGGTTGGTAACTAAGCGGATTACAGACACCTGATCCTATCAACACAACTAGCAGTAGCCGTGGAGCATTCCTACTAAGCACTAGATGCCTCGGCACAGCCGGAGAACTAACTAAGCCTAAAGTCAGGTGAAATCTGAACTGCCCTGGAGCAGATCCCCAAAGCAATAGACAGCCCCCAAACATATATTGTCGGTGAGACAAGATGGAACACAAACATAGGCACAAAATAGACTGAGCAAATGGTGGGGCCCAAGGTGTCTAGATAGGACTGGACAGAAAAGATACTGTCTGCAAAAAACCTGAGGCCACATGACCTCAGCCCCGCTAGATCAGCACTCTGGTGTGAACTGGAAGCAAAGCAAAAGATACTAATATAACAGGGGACTGAACAAACTGACACAAGCTGTAACATATGGAGCGGGGCCCAGCGCTGCCCCCAGCAGGGAGTACGCTGAACCCTCGCAACAAAGCCGAAAGCAAAAAAAAGGCACAACAAGATTAGATGCAAAGGATTAGCAAAAGAATCACTTAACTGATCAATGCAGATCAGGCAGGAGACAAAAGAACTCAAAATGCACCAGGAGGAAATCACCAGCAACTACTAAAGGAAGCCTGCTCACTTATATGCTACCAGCCAGTAATCCCAGATTCGCAATCATCGTCGTCAGGTGGCAAACTTCCATCAACCTGGCCAGCTCCACTACTCCTAGTAACCACCAGATGGAGCTCAGGCTCAGAAGTCCGAGCAAGGGAATTAACAACAGTACCCCCCCTCATCCACGCCGATCAGGATGGGCCCGATGAAAGGCACGAATCAATCTCTTGGCATGGATGTCAGAAGCAGAGACCCAAGAATTATCCTCCTGGCCATAACCTTTCCACTTGACCAGGTACTGAAGTCTCTGTCTAGTCAGATGAGAATCCAATATCTTCTCTACCTCATACTCCAAATTACCCTTAACCAGTACTGGCTCCACAAACCTTTTCAACAAAGATTTATGAAAAACGTTATGAATCTTAAATGTAGCTGGAAGAGCCAAATGGAAAGAAATGGGGTTAAGGATTTCCAAACTCTTATAAGGTCCAATAAACCTTGGTTTGAATTTTGGAGATGCAACCTTCATGGGAATATTTTTTGAGGACAACCAGACCATATCACCCACTTTAAACCAGGGACCAATGGTCCTATGCTGGTTGGAAATCCGTTGGGCCTTTTCCTGAGAGTGGGACAGCTTATCCACTACTTGTTCCCAAATCAGCTGCATTCTCTCTACCACAGAATCCACACTTGGGCAGGCAGAAGCTTCCACCTGCTCCGAAGAAAATTGAGGGTGAAACCCAAAGATACAAAAGAAGGAGACAAAGTAGCAGAACTAGCCCTATTGTTTAGCGCGAATTCGGCCAAGGGCAAAAATGAGACCCAATCATCCTGATTAGTAGATATGAAACATCTCAAATAGGACTCCAAAGTCTGGTTTGTTCTCTCAGTCTGCCCATGTCATGTCGGACGCTGTTCACACCACAGCATCCGGCAGGCAGAGGTAGTTCCACCTCCAGCCACTATAGCCTCAGTGGCGCCGGCCTGATCTTCAGGCTCTCGGGGGTTAATCCTGCTGGAGACCAGGTTGGATGGTTAGTCACGCCCACGGTCTTTAAATAGTCATGCTGGCCTATGGGCGTCGCCGATTATAGCTTGTGTTTCATACCAAGTGGTTCCGGTCTGGAGTGGAGGTGTTCAAGAGAGAGAGATTCATATCTGGTGTCGTATGATCCGTCGTTATCCTTTCTCCTTCCCATATTTGTGTTTAGTTGTGCCCTGTTCACATTACTGTTTATTCCTGTGTGTGTGCGGCGCAGTGCAGTTTAAGTTCTCCCTGTCTGTCATTATTTGTGTGGGAGCTTTGGTGGTGACTTCTCACTGGGTGGAGGGTGGAGGGTTAAGTGCAGGGCTGAGCAGGAGATAAGGAAAGGTCGGAGGCTCAGGCATTTGCACCTTTAGCAAAAACCCTGGGTTGAGGGTCAGACAGGGTTTCCCCTAGTAAAGGGACACCACAGGGGCCCCGGGTATTTCAGCCTTAGTTGAACTAAGCCCCCGTGACATTATAATCGGCCCACATTTTTTCAGGAGTCCATGGATCCCATGGATTCCATAACCCGCCAGTTGGCGGCGCTGTCCATACAGGTCTCCGAGTTGAATGGGGCAGTTCAGCAGCAGGGCCTGGTAGTAGCAAAGGTGCAAACGGCATCTGCAGGTATCGGTGCAGAGCCGAAGTTTCCGCTGCCAGAACGATTTTCAGGCGATCGCAGCAAATTTGTCGTATTTCGGGAGGCCTGCAAATTATACTTCCGCATGCGGCCAATATCCTCAGGTAATGAGGCCCAGCGAGTAGGGCTGGTGTTGTCATTACTGAGTGGTGACCCCCAAGCATGGGCATTTTCCTTACCACCTGACTCTGCTACATTTCATTCGGTCGATAATGTTTTTTCTGCCCTCGGGCTCATTTACGATGACCCTGACCGACTGGCTCTAGCGGAATCTAAAATCCGCGCCCTCCGCCAGGGGGAGCGCTTGGCAGAAGACTATTGTTCGGAATTTCGCCGCTGGGCTGTAGACACACAGTGGAATGACCCAGCACTGCGGAGCCAGTTTATTCATGGGGTATCAGGGAGGGTGAAACAAGCCCTCCTGATGTATGAGACTCCGGCATCATTGGAGTCTGCCATGAGTTTGGTGATACGTATTGATCGCCGTTTTCGTCAGGGGGCACAGGAGACGCTACCTCTGGGGGAAAACAGAGGTGCAGGTGTGGTTGAAGTAGATGAGTCCCCTGAACCTATGCAGATTGCTGGCGTGGCACAGGTTCAGCCTCGCGCTCCGGGAGTCCGGAAGTCCGGAGCATGTTTCTACTGTGGTAAAGGTGGTCATTATGTTAACGTTTGCCCGGTACTACCTAAGAGGGTCACACCGGCGGAAAACTGTTAAGCTCAGAGGGTATGGAGGAGACCCAACTGAGCGTATGCATATCCTCCATGATGGTATCTCAATGTATGCTCCCTGCCAAGGTTATTGTCGCCGGCAGAGAGCTACCTATATCAGTGTTTGTGGATAGCGGTTCCGCCACCAATCTCATAGATGAGGAGTTTGCACACACCGCCGGGTTTAAGATTGAAAAACTTCCTCACCCCATACAGGTGGTGACCATTAATGCTGTTCCCCTCCCTCAAGGGGAGATTACTGAGTTTGTGGCAGAGGTGAAACTCCACATTGGGGTCCTACATTCTGAGTCGGTTACATGTAGGGTCCTCCGTAATCTCCCAGCTCAAATGGTCCTGGGTTTTCCATGGCTGTCCAGGCACAACCCGGTAATTGATTGGAAAACTCAGGACATAGTACAATGGAGTGGTTTCTGCCAAGACAATTGCTTGGCCACATGTGTGTCCGCCGTGACGCCCAGCCTGCCGGAGGCTTTGCAGGATTTCGCGGATGTTTTCTCTGAGAAGGGTTGCTCAGAACTGCCTCCACATAGAGCCTATGACTGTGCTATTAGGCTAAAACCCGGGGCCAAATTACCTAAGGCCAGGATGTTTAATATTTCTGGCCCTGAGAGACAAGCTCTGAAAGACTACATCGCGGAGAGTCTGAGCAAAGGTCACATCCGGCCTTCGTCCTCGCCTGTAGCCGCGGGGTTTTTCTTCATTAAGAAGAAAGATGGGGGGTTACGCCCGTGTCTGGATTTCCGAGAGTTAAACCAGATTACTATCCGTGATCCCTACCCAATGCCGTTGATCCCGGATTTGTTCAACCAGGTAGCGGGGGCAAAATGGTTTTCCAAGCTGGACCTCAGGGGGGCGTATAACCTCATAAGGGTCCGTCAGGGGGATGAGTGGAAGACGGCGTTTAACACTCCTGAGGGTCATTTTGAGAGTCTGGTTATGCCGTTTGGGTTGACCACCGCGCCTGCCGTTTTCCAACATTTTATTAATGATGTCTTTGCTCATGTCCTGGGGAGATTTGTGATTGTATACCTGGATGATATCCTCATTTATTCTAGCGATTGGGACACTCATTTGCAGCATGTTAGGCAGGTGTTACAGTTGCTCCGGGAGAACCAGCTCTATGCTAAGCTGGAAAAATGTTTATTTTTTGTCCAGGAGTTGCCCTTTTTGGGATATATTGTGTCCGCAGCTGGTTTTAAAATGGACACCGCTAAGGTGCAAGCGGTGTTGCAATGGGAGAGGCCGGAGAGTCTTAAAGCACTCCAGCGGTTCCTGGGGTTTGCGAATTATTATAGGAAATTTATAAAACACTTTTCGACTGTCGCCAAACCGCTCACGGACATGACAAAAAAGGGTGCCGATCTGGCGAACTGGCCTGAGGTGGCTATACGTGCATTTGAGCGTCTGAAGAATAGTTTTGCTTCAGCCCCCATTCTGGTGCAACCAGACGTGTCTAAACCTTTTGTGGTAGAGGTTGATGCGTCGGAGGTGGGAGTGGGGGCAGTACTGTCTCAAGGCTCGTCCTTGAGCGAGATGCATCCATGCGCCTACTTCTCCAAGAAGTTGTCGCCGGCCGAACGGAATTATGATATCGGCAACAGGGAGTTGTTGGCCATCAAGCTGGCTTTTGAGGAATGGCGACACTTCTTGGAGGGGGCGGCTCACCAGGTCACAGTTATCACCGACCATAAGAATCTGCTCTACCTGGAGTCGGCCAAGCGTCTGTCTCCTAGGCAGGCTCGCTGGGCATTGTTTTTTACTCGTTTCAATTTTCTTGTGACGTACCGTCCCGGGGCTAAAAACACCAAGGCGGATGCTTTGTCTAGGTGTTTTCCGGGGGGAGAACCTCGGGAAGAGCCGGTACCCATCCTCCAGAAAGGGGTAGTGGTCTCGGCTCTCACGACTGAGGTAGAGGCGGAGATTGCCGAGGCCCAAGAGGAGGTACCACCAGGACTTCCCGCCAACAAATCATTTGTACCCCTGCATCTTCGGCCTAAGGTGTTGAAGGAACACCACGATTCGGTACTGGCTGGTCACCCAGGGGTGAAGGGCACCTTAGAGCTGGTATCGCGTCGTTTCTGGTGGCCCAAAATCCGGCAGGACGTGGTCTCGTACGTGGCAGCTTGCATCACGTGCGCTAGGGCTAAGTCACCCCGAACCCGTCCTGCTGGCACGCTACAGCCTCTGGGGGTACCCAATAGGCCATGGACAGAAATCTCCATGGATTTTATCACTGACTTGCCAGCCTCGGCAGGGAACACGGTCATCCTGGTGGTGGTTGACCGTTTTTCAAAGATGGCGCATTTTGTGGCGTTGTCTTCTTTGCCCAATGCTAAGACGTTGGCTCAGGTATTTGTGAAGGAGGTGGTCAGACTCCACGGAGTACCGTCTGACATAGTATCTGATAGGGGTACGCAATTTGTGGCGAGGTTTTGGAAAGCTTTTTGCTCAAGGTTGGGGATCAAGTTGTCACATTCATCGGCGTTTCATCCACAGTCTAATGGACAAACTGAGCGCATGAACCAAAATCTTGAACAGTATTTACGATGCTTTGTGTCCGACAACCAGGAGGAGTGGTCTACTTTCCTTCCTCTGGCCGAATTCGCATTAAATAATCACCGCCAAGAGTCATCAGGAGAGTCTCCATTCTTTTGTGTGTACGGTCAACATCCTCAGTTTTGTACCTTACGTCAGGGTGACTCCGGGGGTGTCCCGGAGGAGGATCAGCTAGGAGCCCAATTGTCATCAGTCTGGAGGCGGGTGAAACAGCGTTTGTTGAGCATGAGTGCCAGGTACAAACGGGTGGCTGACAGTAGACGCGTGCCAGGTCCGGACCTGTGTGTGGGTGAATGGGTGTGGTTAGCTACGAAGAACATAAAACTCAAAATCCCTTCTTTAAAACTGGGTCCAAGGTTTATTGGGCCTTTTAGGATTTCTGCCATCATTAACCCAGTGGCTTATCGGTTGGAACTTCCCGCAGTGTACAAGATACACAACGTGTTTCACAGGGCTTTATTGAAAAAGGTGGTAGGCTCTGTGGACACAACGCCGATGCCACCTCCAGTCATGGTGGATGGCGAGTTAGAGTTCGAGGTCGCCAAGGTAGTGGACTCTCGAGTAGTACGCCGTACTCTTCAGTATTTGGTGCACTGGCGGGGGTATGGTCCAGAGGAGAGGTCTTGGGTTCCAGCCTCAGACATACATGCGGATCGGCTGGTCAGTTCTTTTCACCGTCGTCATCCGGACAAGCCGGGTCCTATGAGTCTTGAGGGCCCTGGGGTCCCTCGTAGAAGACGGGGTACTGTCATGTCGGACGCTGTTCACACCACAGCATCCGGCAGGCAGAGGTAGTTCCACCTCCAGCCACTATAGCCTCAGTGGCGCCGGCCTGATCTTCAGGCTCTCGGGGGTTAATCCTGCTGGAGACCAGGTTGGATGGTTAGTCACGCCCACGGTCTTTAAATAGTCATGCTGGCCTATGGGCGTCGCCGATTATAGCTTGTGTTTCATACCAAGTGGTTCCGGTCTGGAGTGGAGGTGTTCAAGAGAGAGAGATTCATATCTGGTGTCGTATGATCCGTCGTTATCCTTTCTCCTTCCCATATTTGTGTTTAGTTGTGCCCTGTTCACATTACTGTTTATTCCTGTGTGTGTGCGGCGCAGTGCAGTTTAAGTTCTCCCTGTCTGTCATTATTTGTGTGGGAGCTTTGGTGGTGACTTCTCACTGGGTGGAGGGTGGAGGGTTAAGTGCAGGGCTGAGCAGGAGATAAGGAAAGGTCGGAGGCTCAGGCATTTGCACCTTTAGCAAAAACCCTGGGTTGAGGGTCAGACAGGGTTTCCCCTAGTAAAGGGACACCACAGGGGCCCCGGGTATTTCAGCCTTAGTTGAACTAAGCCCCCGTGACAGCCCATTGGTCTGAGGATGACATGTAGAGGAGAAAGACAAATGAATTCCCAGTCTGGAACAAAAAGCTCTCCAAAATCTGGAACCAAACTGGACTCCTCTGTCCGATACAATGTTCTCAGGAATCCCGTGCAGATGAACCACTTGTTGTAAACACAAGGGCACCAACTCAGAAGATGATGGCAACTTTGAGAGTGGTACAAGATGGACCATCTTAGAAAATCTATCACAGATCACCCAAATAACAGTCATTCTCTGAGAGACAGGGAGATCAGAGATAAAATCCATTGAGATATGGGTCCATGGCCTCCTGGGCACCGGCAGGGGCATCAACAAACCACTAGCACGAGAACAGGGTTTGGACCGAGAACAAGTCCCACAGGACTGCACAAAATTCCTGACATCATGAGAAAAGGAAGGCCACCAAAAAGATCGACTCACCAAATCTCTGGTACCAAAAATACCTGGATGAACGCGGAGCAATGAATTTCAGACATCATTCTTTACCTCCACTGGTCAGGGACATACAATTTTCCCATAGGGCATCGTTCAGGTTTATCCTCCTGAAATTTCTCCAGGGCACGTTTCAAATCGGGAGAGATGGTGGAAAGAACTACACCCTCAATTAGAATGGTAGTAGGCTCGGTCACATCAAGAGAATCCGTAAAGAAACTCCTAGAAAGGGCATCCGCCTTAACATTCTTAGTGTCCGGAAGAAAGGAGACCACAAAATTAAAATGCGTGAAAAACAAGGCCCACCTAGCCTGTCTAGGATTCAAGCGCTTGGCTGATTCAAGATAAATCAAATTCTTGTGATCGGTGAGGACCACAACTTGATGTCTAGCTCCCTCCAACCAATGTCTCCACTCTTCAAATGACCACTTTGTGGCCAACAATTCCGGATTCCCCACATCATAGTTATGTTCAGATAGAGAAAATTTTTGAGAAAAGAAGGCACAGGGATTGATCTTAGAGGTTACCGGATCTCTTTGAGACAAAATGGCTCCTGCACCAATCTCATAAGCATCTATCTCCACCTGAAATGGGAGTGAAACATCAGGTTGCCGTAGAACTGGAGCATAAGTGAATCTCTGCTTAAGCTCTTGAAATGCCGAGACTGCCTCTAGAGACCAATTCACCACATCAGCGCCCTTTTTGGTCAAATCCGTCAGAGGTTTAACAATACCAGAAAAATTACTTATAAATTTATGGTAGAAATTAGCAAAACCCAAAAACTTCTGAAGAGCTTTCAGAGAAGTGGGCTCAACCCAATCATAAATGGCCTGTACCTTGGCCGGGTCCATTTCAATAGCAGACGGGGACAAAATGAATCCCAAAAACAAAATCCTCTGTACACCAAAAAGACATTTCGATCCCTTAACATACAGAGCATTTTCCCTCAAAATCCAGAACACAGTCCGGACATGTTCCACGTGAGAATCCCAATCACTGGAAAAAAATCAAAATATCATCCAGATAAATAATCAAAAACTTATCCACAAGGTCCCGGAAAATATCGTTCATAAAAGATTGGAAGACGGAAGGGGCATTAGTGAGCCCAAAAGGCATCACCATGTACTCAAAATGTCCCTCCGGAGTATTAAACGCAGTCTTCCATTCATCCCCGTGCTTGATGCAAATAAGATTATACGCCCCCTGAGGTCAAGTTTGGTAAACCAACAAGCAATTTTAACTCTGGAAAATAAATCACAAATCAGGGGTAACGGGTACTGATATTTAACAGTGATTTTGTTAAGGGAACGATAGTCAATACATGGCCTTAATGAGCCATCTTTTTTTACCACAAAAAAAAAACAGCACCCAAAGGCGAAGAGGATGGTCTGATATGAGCCTTCTCTAATGATTCCTTGATATAAGATCGCATAGCATCATGTTCAGGTACCGATAAGTTGAAAAGCCGACCCTTGGGAAATTTACAACCGGCATTAACTCAATTGCGCAGTCATAACTCCTATGAGGCGGCAAAGACGCAGACTTACTCTCACTAAATACATCAGAAAAATCAGCAAAATAGTCAGGAACATCTTGAGACTGGGGAGAGGTGGAGAAAACAGGAGTGTCACTAAGAACTCATTGACAGCCTCAACTCACCACAGACAGAGATTTCCAATCTAAAACAGGATTATGGGTTTGCAACCAAGGAAAACCCAGTACAATAGTATCATGTAAATTGTGCAACACTAAAAATTTACAATTCTCTTGATGGTCCGGGGTGACCCGCATTATCACCTGGGTCCAAAACTGTGGCTTATTCTCCGCCAAAGGGGTAGCACCAATCCCCCTCAAGGGAATGGGGGTCCGCAGCGGCACCATGGGGAAACCACAACGTTTGGCAAAGTCAAGATCCATCAGATTCAAAGCTGCTCCTGATTCAACAAAGGCTTTAGCAGAAAATGTAGACAAGGAGCAGATCAAGGTAACTGCCAACATGAACTTAGGCTGTACACTGCCCATGACAAATGAGTGAGCAAAACGTTTTTCTCGTTTAGGGCAGACAGAAATAACATAAGAGGCGTCCCCACAAAAGAATCTTAACTTATTACGCCTTCTAAACTCTTGACATTGGGTCCTAGACAAAACCCTTTCACATTGCATGGGTTACGAAGTTTGTTCAAAAGGCAGCACCGCCTCTCACGTACTTTTACGTTCACGTAAACGTCGATCAATTTGAATGGCTAAAGACATGGAGTTGTTTAGACCAGAGGGGACTGGAAAACCCACCATGATATCTTTTACGGTTTCTGCCAGACCTTTCCGAAAGAGAGCTGCTAGGGCATCATCATTCCATTTAGTAAGGACCGCCCACTTTCGGAACTTCTGACAATATAACTCCGCAGCATCCTGACCCTGGTTCCATGCCAATAAGGTTTTCTCAGCTTGATCAATAGCATTAGGTTCATCATACAACAACCCCAGGGCCTGAAAAAACACATCTACATTAGCCAGAATAGGATCTCCAGGTGTCAGAGAAAAAGCCCAATCCTGGGGATCGCAGCACAGCAGGGAGATGACAATTTTAACCTGCTGCACCGAGCTCCCCTATGAATTAGGTTTCAAAGCAAGAAATAGTTTACAGTTATTTTTGAAATTCAAAAATTTTGACCGATTCCCCCGAAAACACATCAGGAGTAGGGATCTTTGGTTCTACAGCAGATGATTGAGCGAGATAGGCAGAAATTCCCCGCACTTCAGCGGCGAGCAGCTCAACACGATCGGACAATTGCTTAGTCTCCATTAAGGAAAAAATCCTCCTACGGCCCCAGAGAAAAAGAGGAAAAAATATATAAAAAATACTGACACTTTTTTTTTACAATTCTTTCCTTCTTTTGAGTACCCTAGAGTCTACAATTTTGGCTGGTGATTCTGTTATGAATGGGTAACCGAGGAGGATGGCAGGAACAGGCTAAGCCACCAGGAAACCAGAGAGGTTGGTAACTAAGCAGATTGCAGACCCCTGATCCTATCAACACAACTAGCAGAAGCCGTGGAGCATTCCTACGATGCCCTAGATGCCTCGGCACAGCTGGAGAACTAACTAAACCTAAAGCCAGAAAGGTTAAATCTAAACTGCCCGGGAGCAGATCCCCAAAGGAATAGACAGCCCCCAAACATATATTGTCAGTGAGACAAGATGAAACACAAACATAGGCAGAAAATAGACTGAGCAAATGGTGGGGCCAAAGGTGTCTAGATAGGACAGGACAGAAAAAATACTGTCTGCAATCACGCAAAAACCCTAAAAAATCCAACACATCTAATACACAAAAAACTTGAGGCCACACAACCTCACCCCCTGTTATGAGTTCATTTTCCCCTTCACCATTGAACTCCCTCTTCTGGTGAAGGAAGGTAGTGAGGCTGATTACCAAGCACCTGAGCTGGGAGAGGATGACTGGGCGACGGGGATCTCTGACTGGATATAAGGCAGCCGACGCCCTTCTGCCTCGCTGGTGATTTCTCTGTGGAATTCTAGGAGACCAGTCTGATTCCTGCTCCTCAAAAGCTAAGTTTTCTGCTTTGCCTTTTTGCATTTGTGTTTTGGTTTTAGTTTGCCTTTCTTTTCTGGATTCTGCCATTCCCTGCTGGGGTGAGCTGAATTCCTTTTCTGTCGTTTTGCTCTGTCTTCAGAAAATACCTGAGTACTGACATAGTCTTTTTGAAGCCTAGCGTCTTCAGGGCCTTTTTCCCTGTCAGTCTGTTGGCTCTTATTTTGATAGGGTTTTTCGCTGATTGCAGACAGCAGCTTTCCTATCCTGTCCTATCTAGTTAGCTTGGGCCCCATCATTTGCTCAGTCTATCTTTCTATCTGTGTTAGTGTTTTTTCTTCTTGCTTCACCGTCATTATATGTTGGGGGCTGCCTATTGCTTTGGGGTCTGCTCTGGGGCAGTTTAGATTTCCCTTTCTGTCTTCAGGCTAGGCAGTTCTTCGGCTGTGATCGAGGGGTCTAGGGCATCGTAGGAACCCCCCACGGCTACTGCTAGTTGTTGTTGATAGGTTCAGGGGTCTGCAATCCGATAGCTGCCAACTTCTCTGGTTTTCTGGACTTAGTTAGCATTTCTGTTTTTGCCTCCTACGGTGACTCATTCATAACAGAATCACCAGCCATACCGCAGATCCTAGGGTACTCAATAGCAGGAAAGAATTTTAAAAAAAAAGTGTGTATATTTTCTTCTCTATATCTCTGAGGCCGTAGGGGGAATTTTTTTTCTCTCAATGGAGATAAAGCAATTGTCTGATCGTGTGGAGCAGCTCGCTGCGGAAGTGCGGGGAATTTCCGCCTACCTTGCTCATTCACATGGTGCTGAACCAAAGATCCCTACTCCTGATGTGGTTTTTGGGGATCGGTCTAAATTTTTGAATTTCAAAAATAATTGTAAATTATTTTTTGCCTTGAAGCCTAACTCGTCAGGGAGCTCCGCACAGCAGGTTAAAATTGTCATCTCTTTGCTGCGTGGCGATCGCCAGGATTGGGCGTTTTCTTTGAAACCTGATGATCCTAGTCTGACTAATGTGAACGCATTTTTTCAAGCCTTGGGGTTGTTGTATGACGAACCTAATGCTATTGATCAGGCTGAAAAGACCCTGTTGGCATTGAGCCAGGGTCGAGATTCTGCAGAATTGTACTGTCAAAAATTCCGAAAGTGGGCGGTCCTTACTGCTTGGAATGATAATGCCTTGGCAGCTCTCTTTCGGAAGGGTTTGTCAGAAGCCATAAAAGATACTATGGTGGGATTTCCTGTTCCCTCTGGTCTGGACGATTCTATGTCATTAGCCATTCAGGTTGATCGGCGTTTACGTGAACGCAGGACTGCACGAGAGGTGTTGCCACCTGTTGAACAAGTGTCTGAACCTATGCAATGTGATAGAGTTTTGTCCAGGGAGCAACGTCAGGAGTTCAGAAAGCGTAATAAGCTGTGTTTTTTTTGTGGAGATGCCTCGCATATTAATTCTGTCTGTCCTAAACGAGAGAAACGATTTGCACACACATTTTCTGTGGGTGGTGTTCAACATAAGTTTCTTCTGGCAATTACTCTGATCTGCTCCCTGTCCACATTGTCCGCCAAGGCTTTTGTGGATTCGGGAGCAGCCCAGAACCTAATGGACTTGGATTTTGCTAAACGTTGTGGATTTCCTATGACACCTCTGCGGACACCTATCCCTTTGAGGGGGATTGATGCTACTCCTTTGGCGAAAGATAAACCTCAGTTTTGGACCCAGGTGGTAATGTGGGTCGCCCCAAACCATCAAGAAAATTGCAGATTTTTGGTGTTGCATAATTTGCATGATACCATTATTCTGGGGTTTCCCTGGTTGCAAATTCATAATCCAGTTTTGGACTGGAAATCTGTGTCTGTGGTGAGTTGGGGTTGTCGGTGTGCCCTTAGTGAGGCTCCGGTTTTTTCCACCTCTCCTCAGTCGCATGATGTTCCTGACTATTTGGCGGACTTTTATGATGTATTTAGTGAGAATGAGTCTGCGTCTTTGCCTCCTCATAGGAGTTATGACTGTGCAATTGAACTGAGCCCGGGGTGTAAATTTCCCAAGGGTCGGCTCTTCAATTTATCTGTACCCGAGCACGAGGCTATGCGATCCTATATTAAGGAGGCGTTGGAGAAGGGTCATATTAGACCATCCTCTTCACCATTAGGTGCTGGGTTTTTTTTCGTGGCCAAAAAGGATGGTTCATTAAGGCCTTGTATTGATTATCGTGCCCTCAACAAAATTACTATTAAATATCAGTATCCGTTACCCCTGATTTCGGATCTATTCTCCAGAGTTAAAGGTGCTTGCTGGTTTACCAAGCTTGACCTCAGGGGGGCGTATAATCTTATCCGCATTAAGCATGGGGATGAATGGAAGACGGCGTTTAATACTCCAGAGGGACATTTTGAGTACCTGGTGATGCCTTTTGGGCTCACTAATGCCCCTTCTGTCTTCCAGTGCTTCATGAACGACATTTTCCGAGACTTTGTGGATAAATTTTTGATTATCTATCTGGATGATATTTTGATCTTCTCCAAGGATTGGGATTCTCATGTGGAACATGTTCGGACGGTGTTCCGGATCTTAAGGGAGAATTCCCTGTATGTCAAAGGATCAAAATGCCTTTTTGGGGTACAGAGGATTTCATTTTTGGGATTTATTTTGTCTCCGTCAACTATTGAAATGGATCCTGCCAAGGTACAGGCCATTTATGATTGGGTTCAGCCCACTTCTTTGAAGGCCCTTCAGAAGTTTTTGGGTTTTGCTAATTTTTATCGGAAATTTATAGCAAAATTTTCTAGTATTGCCAAGCCATTGACTGATCTGACTAAGAAGGGTGCTGATGTGTTGAATTGGTCTCCGGAGGCTGTTTCTTCCTTTCAGGAGCTGAAGCGAAGATTCACTTCTGCCCCGGTTTTGCGGCAACCTGATGTCTCACTCCCGTTCCAGGTAGAGGTGGACGCTTCTGAGATTGGTGCAGGAGCTGTTTTGTCCCAAAAGGATCCTGTAACATCTAAAATGAATCCCTGTGCTTTCTTTTCCCGAAAGTTCTCCCCATCTGAACGTAACTATGATGTGGGGAATGGGGAAATGTTGGCCATGAAATGGGCATTTGAGGAGTGGAGACATTAGTTGGAGGGAGCTAAACATCAAGTCGTGGTCCTCACTGACCACAAGAATTTGATTTACCTGGAGTTGGCCAAATGCTTGAACCCTAGACAGGCTAGATGGGCCTTGTTTTTTACACGTTTTGATTTTGTGGTCTCTTCCTGGCACTAAGAATGTCAAGGCTGACGCTCTTTCTAGGAGCTTCTTTGCTGATTCTCCTGTGGTGACCAAGCCTGCTACCATCTTAGGCGAAGGGGTAGTTCTTTCTGCCATCTCGCCCGATTTGAGACGTGCTCTGGAAGAGTTCCAGGAGGACAAACCTGAGCATTGTCCCAGTGGAAAGTTGTATGTTCCTGACCAGTGGAAGAAGACAGTGATGTCTGAAGTTCATTGCTCTGCATTGGCTGGTCATCCAGGTATTTTTGGTACTAGAGATCTGGTGAGTCGGTCTTTTTGGTGGCCCGCCTTGTTTCGTGATGTCAGGAATTTTGTGCAGTCCTGTAGGACTTGCTCCTGGTCTAAACCTTGTTCTCGCTCTAGTGGTTTGTTGATTCCTTTGCCGGTCCCCAGGAGGCCATGGACCCATATTTCAATGGATTTCATCTCTGATATGCCTGTCTCTCAGAGAATGACTGTTATTTGGGTGATTTGTGATAGGTTCTCTAAGATGGTTCATCTTGTACCACTCCCTAAGTTGCCATCTTCTTCTGAGTTGGTGCCCCTGTTTTTGCAACAGGTGGTTCGCTTGCACGGGATTCCTGAGAACATTGTATCTGACAGAGTAGTTCAGTTTGTGTCTAGATTTTGGAGGACGTTCTGTTCCAAGCTGGGAATTCAGTTGTCCTTCTCCTCTGCGTTTCACCCTCAGACCAATGGGCAGACGGAGAGAACAAACCAGACCTTGGAGTCGTATTTGAGATGTTTCATTTCCGCTGATCAGGATGATTGGGTTTCATTTTTGCCCTTGGCTGAATTTGCTTTAAATAAAAGAGCTAGTTCTGCCACTTTGATGTGACCTTTTTTTTGTAACTTTGGGTTTCATCCTCGATTTTCTTCAGGGCAGGTGGAGCCTTCTGCCTGCCCAGGTGTTGACACTGTGGTGGAGAGAATGCACCAGATCTGGGACCAAGTGGTGGATAAGTTATCTCTCTCCCAGGAAAAGGCCCAGCGGTTTTCCAACCGACATAGGACCATTGGTCCCCAGTTTAAGGTTGGTGATATGGTTTGGTTATCATCAAAAAATATCGCTATGAAGGTGGCTTCTCCTAAGTTTAAGCCTAGATTTATTGGACCTTACAAGATTTTGGAGATCATTAATCCGGTCTCTTTTCGGTTGGCTCTTCCTGTCACATTTAAAATCCATAATGTGTTTCATAACTCCGTGTTGAAGAGGTTTGTTGAACCAGTAGTTCCTGGGGTGGCACCTCCGGACCCTGTATTGGTTGAAGGTAACATGGAAAATGAGGTAGAGAAGATACTGGATTCCTGTCTGGCTTGACGGAGACTCCAGTATTTGGTTAAGTGGAAGGGTTATGGTCAGGAGGATAATTCCTGGGTCTCTGCCTCTGATATTCATGCCAAAAGATTGGTGCGTGCCTTTCATCGGGCTCACCCTGATCGCCCTGGTGGCGTGGATGAGGGTTCGGTGACCCCTCCTCAAGGGGGAGGTACTGTTACGAGTTCATTTTCCCCTTCACCATTGAGGTCTGATGAACTCCCTCTTCTGGTGAAGGAAGGTAGTGAGGCTGATTACCAAGCACCTGAGCTGGGAGAGGATGACTGGGCGACGGGGATCTCTGACTGGATATAAGGCAGCCGACGCCCTTCTGCCTCGCTGGTGATTTCTCTGTGGAATTCTAGGAGACCAGTCTGATTCCTACTCCTCAAAAGCTAAGTTTTCTGCTTTGCCTTTTTGCATTTGTGTTTTGGTTTTAGTTTGCCTTGCTTTTCTGGATTCTGCCATTCCCTGCTGGGGTGAGCTGAATTCCTTTTTTGTCGGTTTGCTCTGTCTTCAGAAAATACCTGAGTACTGACATAGTCTTTTTGAAGCCTAGCGTCTTCAGGGCCTTTTTCCCTGTCAGTCTGTTGGCTCTTATTTTGATAGGGTTTTTCGCTGATTGCAGACAGCAGCTTTCCTATCCTGTCCTATCTAGTTAGCTTGGGCCCCATCATTTGCTCAGTCTATCTTTCTATCTGTGTTAGTGTTTTTTCTTCTTGCTTCACCGTCATTATATGTTGGGGGCTGCCTATTGCTTTGGGGTCTGCTCTGGGGCAGTTTAGATTTCCCTTTCTGTCTTTAGGCTAGGCAGTTCTCCGGCTGTGATCGAGGGGTCTAGGGCATCGTAGGAACCCCCCACGGCTACTGTTAGTTGTTGTTGATAGGTTCAGGGGTCTGCAATCCGATAGCTGCCAACTTCTCTGGTTTTCTGGACTTAGCTAGCATTTCTGTTTTTGCCTCCTATGGTGACTCATTCATAACACCCCCGCTAGATCAGCACTCTGGTGTGAACTGGAAGCAAAGCAAAATATACTAATATAACAGGGGACTGAACAAACTGACACAAGCTGTAACATGTGTCCAGCGCTGCCCCCAGCAGGGAGTACGCTGAACCCTCGTAACAAAGCAGAAAGCAAAAAAAAGGCACAACCAGATTAGATGCAAAAGATTAGCAAAAGAATCACTTAACTGAACCATGCACATCAGGCAGGAGACAAAAGAACTCAAAATGCACTAGGAGGAAATCACCAGCAACCACTAAGGGAAGCCTGCTCACTTATATGCTACCATCCAGTAATCCCAGATTCCCAATCATCGTCATCAGGTGGCAAACTTCCATCAACCTGGCCAGCTCCACTACTCCCAGTAACCACCAGAGGGAGCTCCGGCTCAGAAGTCCGAGCAAGGGAATTCACAACAGTTCACTCCATGGAGCTGGGCCAGGGTGTAGGGCAGTGTTATGATCTGTGGTGCCACATTCTGTGCATTTTATACTGACCTTACAATCCTTGGCGAGATGAGTGGTGGATTAGCAGCACTTGTAGCAGATACCGTTCTCTTTCAGGAAGCTTCTGCAATCTGGCATAGATTTTCCCCTGAAGGCTCTGCATTTCAGGAGAAGATGAGGCTTCTGATGGATCGGGCACTGCTTGTCAGGGTCCTGTACCTTTGTCTCTGATTTAGAGTGGCCAGCAGACCTGTAATTGGAACTTGGAGAAGAAACAAAAGTCTTGTGCACTGCCACAGATGTTCTGCGTGGGTTTGCAGCTGGTGACGGTGCGGCATATGACATTGCAAAATCAAAGCTGGGATCATTTCTGATTGTCGCTTGTTCGTGTATAAAGTCTACAAAAAGAGAAGGGAGGGAATGGAACGCTGTGCTTATATTTGTACGTGGAACCACGTGTGAGCCACCTCTCCTGTAGATTGTAGGGCAACTCTTTTGGACTATAGGGTTAACACCTTTGGCTGTGTCAAGGAATGCAAGTCCTTGTAGGTTACCTTCACATTTGGCAACTAGGACTTCCATTAGCAGGTTATCTAGTTCTCTAAGTTTCTGGAGACCTTTGTTAAATATTTTAGGAAAGTCATCGATTCTTTTGAACAAGGCTCTCTCTATTACCTCTGCTGAGTTGTAACACTCATCTAGCCTCTTCCAGATCTCTTTAAGGCCTATTTGAGGGTGGTTTATATTAATGTCTCCGATCCTTATTGCGTGTTTGACTGACTCTTCTCCCAGACTAAGAGGTCTATCTCTTCCCTGTGTTGTAGACCCAAGTCTATAGTGACATTCTGGAAGGAAGTTTTCCAAGCTCTGTAACCTTCAGCTTGATCAGTGAATTTCATAAGTCCCTTGGCAACCAGATCACGTCGTGTGTAGAACTTAGCAAATTCTGTTGTGAACCGGTTGTCAGCAGAGTATACTGGTGATGGGTCACCCTGATAGTGATGTGAGGTGCATTCATACCTGTTAATATCCTCAGGGTGGCGCCAGTCGGTGTCATATTGCTTTGTTCTGACGTGCAGTGTGTCAGCAAGGTGATTCACGTTGGTTTCTTGGCAAGGGGCAAGATAGTCATTAGCAGAATTGTTTTGCTCCACGTTTTCCTGGAGCTGAGCCTCATGATGCCTCTCACTCGCTTCACTGGATGTATTGTGTTCTTGGTTATAGTTTGGATCAGGAATGCCATTAACATATTGAGATGTGTGTTGTGGTGAATCTTGCAATGGCAATTTCAGACTTGATGCACTGCTTCGGCTATGCAGTTCAGGGTTGTGCACGGCTTCTAGCAATTCTGCTTCAGCTAAGGCTGCAGCAGCCTCATTTTCACTGCTAGGCTCTGTAAGGCAGCATCCACACGTGCCTTCTCATTATCTATGTGTGCTTTCTCTAACTTAAGTTGCATCTCTTCTTCAGCATACCTTGCTCGCATTTTGGTGGCTTCCGCATTTGCTCGTGCATTGGCGACCGCGCTGCTAATGGATACAATCTTTGAGGAGACAGTAACAGATTTTGAGGAAGTAACAGATTTTGTCCTGTGTGATTTGTGGGACATGGTGTCTTGGGGAAATGCTTGGCTGTGCAGAAATTGCTGTAGCTGTATTAGTCTCTGTGTAGCCGGTGACTTGAATCTCACTAGGTGGGTGGCGCTGTGTAACTGGCCTCTGCAGGATGGAAGACTCTTCTTTCTCTGAGTTCCCACTAGCTGGATAGCCGCTGTTTCACTGCGGTCCTGCAAGATGGAAGACTGTCTCTTCCCTGAATTCCCACTAGCTGGACAAATGCTGTTTCACTGTTCTGTCCTCACTAAATGAAGCCGACTTCACGTAGCTATACAGGCAGCTAAACCACTATACCGGGGTCCCATAAGGAGACTGTAGGTTGAATCTGTGCTTTATTGAACCTAATGGTATATTGGCGCGGTGAAACTACAATACAAACATACATGCATAGAATCAATACTGGGTTCAGCAAGAATACATATTACATGATACTATGGAAATCAACATCTGCACTAATAGCTGTGCAGGGGAGCACTAACTGAGCAGGTTGATCTGAGCCAGGAATTACAAATATGCAAATAAAGTCCGTTGAGCCTCATTTAAGAGTCTCAAACACGGGACTAGCCAGATCTTCCTCCAGGGAAGGACCCAGCCAAGGAGTGGCTCCTTTCGGAAACCACCATTACCACCCTATTAAGTGGCCCTTTAAGTCAATATCCCTTGTCATATTTGTAAACTCGTAAAGAGCTGGATATTGACTTAAAGAGCCACTTAATATAGTGGTAATGGTGGTTTCCGAAAGGAGCCACTCCTTGGCTGGGTCTTTCTCTGGAGGAAGATCTGGCTAGTCCCGTGTTTGAGACTCTTAAATGAGGCTCCACGGACTTTATTTGCATATTCGTATTTCCCAGGGACCAATGCACCTAGAATTTCACTGATTGAGTGCCTTTGTCGGCTGCCGCAGTGTTTTCTTTGACTGGTCTCCCTGAGGTCAGTGATTGTTTTGTGATGTTGAGACAGGAATTAGATACAGGAAGCATGTTTACATACCAGCGATGCTGTCACAAGGGGAGAAGAGAAATAAGATGCTTCCAGGATGCAGGCTGAGGGAAAATGGGGGCTGGACTAACCATAATCCTTTGCAAAGCTTACCAGGTTGCCTTGCAACCTTCCCAGGATTCATTGTGAATGGAGGGAAAAAAGATTCAGGAAGTAAAACACACAACAACATTGCGGTTATGACTCTGGTCACTAGATGGAGCCAGAAACAATGAAAACATTAAATCTATGGAAGAAACTGAACATTCTGGATATTCACAAGTAATATTATCAGATAGAAAATCAAAGATTTTGAATTAAATGTCGGAGACAGAACATTGTATGTCTGGGTACCAGTGGCTGTTGTTTCAGCGGATGAGGCAAAGGGTCCCAGTATCAAAGCAGCAGCCACGGCTGTAAAGTTGAAGTCTCCGACGGGAGCCATGCACTCTACGCTGTCAGCGGTCAAGCGTTGCACAGTAAGGTCAGCGTTTCCTGACAGCGGTTGCGTGGGGTTGGCATCCTGCAGCGGTAAGTGGTCACTGGTGCTGTTGCTGGATGTTGGGGGGCACACACTCAAGCACAGTCTGCCATCAGTAGTGTTACCCGCAGGGAGGGAGCAAACCTTCACCTGCCGCACCTCATGTCTTCCCGCCAGAAGCCCCACGTTCCCGCACACAGCCCTTTTTATATCAGACCCGCTCTTGGCAGCAGAGGTCACAGGTCTGTCCCAGTCAGGTTCTTTTTCCCCCTGCAACACTAGTTGCAGCCCCAATGGTTCTGGCCCAGAAACATTGTTGTCTTTATTGTTCCGGTCCTTCCTCCTACAAGACCTTTAGTGATTGCCTGTTCCTGACTTAAATATGAGCCGGGTGCATGCTTAGAAGATGGACATCAGGTACCAAATGAGATGAGTGCTCTTCTCTAAGCGAAAGTTGGCACACAACTGAACTTTATTAATAGAACAAAGAATCATGTAACAGACAGGAAGTGGGTGTTGCACAATCTTCTGAACCATGGTGTCAGTCTGTGATTGGTCCATTTTAAGTCCATATATGGTATTCAATCTTCGGTGTTCAGTATCTGCTTCAAATTCCAAGGATTCCTTCCAGGGCGTTGTTCCAGGATGCAGAGCCATTTTGTCACATCATATCTGAACTGACTTATATATGGTTAATAATTGTTTTCATTAGCCATTCTCTCCTTCACAGTCCCCCCTAAATCCAATTATTAACCTGATGTCACGATGTGATATGACCCAACAGGTGGTCGGTTAGCAAAGAGCGCAACACACACAACGGGATGGAAAATGGGGAGAGGAAGGCCCTACTGATAGGGAAATGGGGGATGGTCACCACCTGAACTTAAACCTAAGCCTCTCCCTGCACTCCCCTAACGGCCTAAGTGGGTCCTTCCTCCCACCGCCATCAGGAACCTTGTCCCTCGCTGTCACCTCACACTGCCCTGGCTAGTGCAGAAAATGAACCAAAGCGTGGGTGCAAACCATGAATGCAGAAGAACGGGGTGGTTTTGATGGAATCCTGGTATTGGTTATTTAGGGCGAATTCGGCTAACGGGAGATGTTCCACCCAATCGGACTGATGTTCCGAGACATAGCAGCGGAGATACTGCTCTAGGGCCTGGTTGGTGCGCTCAGTTTGACCATTGGTCTCAGGGTGGTAAGCGGAGAAGGATAATTCAGTGCCAATGCGTTTGCAGAATGCCCTCCAGAATTTAGAAACGAACTGGGTACCTCGGTTGGACACGATATTCACCGGAGCGCCATGCAGTCGTATTACATGAATAACGAACAAATTACTCAAAGCTTCTGAATTAGGTAGTCCAGACAGGGGAACAAAATGGCACTGCTTACTGAACCTGTCCACCACCACCCAGATACATGTCTTCCCTTCTGAGGGCGGCAGGTCAGTAATGAAGTCCATGGAGATGTGGGTCCATGGACTCCCTGGGGCGGGCAAGGACTGGAGCCAGCCGGCAGGCCGATTATGGGGGGACTTGGCGTGAGCACAGATTTCGCAAGCTAGTACAAAATCTTTACAGTCCTTAACTACCGTCAGCCACCAAAAATTCCTAGTCACTAGTCTGGCGGTATTATTGCAACTCCTTCAGAACTTGTAGACGAAACGGGGCTGGAACGAACAATTTCTGGAGGGGCGTCGTGTCAGGGGCTGGTTCTGAGGACCTACGGATCTCCTCCAGAAGGTCCAGAGACACTGCCGACACAACGATCCCATTGGCCAGTATTGGAACTGGTTCCGAGTCCTCGGCCTGTGAGGGGCAGAAACTTTGAGAGAGGCCATCAGCCCTTACATTCTTAGTCCCTGGATGAAACATGATCACAAAGTTAAACCTTGAGAAGAACAAAGTCCACCTAGCCTGCCTAGGATTCAGTCTTTTAGCTGACTCCAAGTAGGTCAGGTTCTTGTGATCTGTGATCACTGTAATCTTGTGTGTAGCACCTTCGAGGAAGTGGCGCCATTCCTCGAAGGCCCATTTTATGGCCAACAATTCCCGATTCCCTATATCATAATTTTTCTCAGTAGAAGAGAATTTTCGGGAAAAGAAGGCACATGGACGGAGTTGAGTGAGGGAGGCAGTGCCTTGGGAAAGCACTGCCCCTACTCCAACCTCAGAGGCATCGACCTCTACCACCAAGGGGCGGTCTAGATCAGGCTGGATTAATATCGGGTTGGCAGAAAAACAATCCTTTAAAACAGAAAATGCCTGAAGTGCCTCATGCTTCCAATCAACCATGTCTGCCCCCTTCCGGGTCAAATCCGTGAGCGGTTTGGCGATCTCAGAGAAGCCTTTTATAAATTTACGGTAGTAATTTGTAAACCCCAAGAATCGCTGCAGCGCTTTTAGAGTTTTGGGTTGCACCCATTCTCTAATGGGTCGGATCTTGGCAGGATCCATGCGGAACCCCTTAGCAGGAATCATGTACCCCAAAAATTGTACCTCCTCAGCCATAAAAACACACTTTTCCAGCTTGGCAAATAGAGAATGTTCTTGAAGTCTCTGGAGCACAGAACAGACATGTTGCGCGTGTGTAAGAACATCAGCAGAGTAGATCAGGATATCATCTAAATAAACCACTACATATACCACACAGATATCCCTGAAGATATCATTCACAAACTTTTGGAACACGGCAGGTACGTTACTTAACCCGAACGGCATAACAAGATACTCAAAATGACCAAGGGGTGTGTTAAACGCGGTTTTCCACTCATCTCCCTCTCTTATGCAGACAAGATTGTAAGCTCCCCGGAGATCAAGCTTAGTAAACCAATGGGCTCCCAGTAGCTGATTAAAAAGATCAGGGATGAGTGGAAGCGGATACTGATTTTTTACAGTAATAGCGTTCAGATCACGATAATCAATGCAAGGTCTGAGTCCACCATCTTTTTTTTCTACCAAGAAAAACCCAGCCCCTACAGGTGAAGTGGATGGTCTAATAAAGCCTTTTCGTAGGCTGTCTGCTATGTAGTCATTCATGGCCACACGCTCTGGACCAGAGAGATGAAATATTCTCCCCTTAGGGAGACGGGAACCTGAGACAAAGTCTATAGGACAGTCATACTCTCTATGAGGAGGTAATTTCTCAGACTCCACTATGGAAAAGACATCTTCATAGTCCCTGAATGCATATGGTATAAAGGGTGTTTTAATTTTAATTTGGTTCACTGACAGCAACATATAGTTATTCTGACACTGTGGACTCCAGCGCATGATATCACCTAGGTGCCAGTCAATAACAGTATTATGCTGGCGCAACCAAGGCATACCTAAAACAACTGCATATGATAAATTGTGAATAACAAAAAACGACATATGTTCGGTGTGTAATGTCCCCACTGACATAGCAATTTCTGTAGTGACTAATTCCACTCCACCCTGCATAATAGATGTACCATTAATCGCAGTGGTTTGAACAGGGACATTAAGACTTAGCAGAGGTACACCAAGATTCCTTGCAAGCAAAAAATCCATCAAGTTGCCTGCAGAACCACAATCCACATAAGCCTTCAGACACAGAGATTTCTTAGAAAACGAGAGAGAGATGGGTAACAAAACTTTAGCCACATTTGCGGGCAATACCTGAGCCTCTGGGCCAGCATGACCAGAGCTGCCCAGAGGCCGATGTCCCAGGAATGTGGATTTCTGACGCCCAGCATTTCCCTTGAAGTCTCCAGGCTGCAGCATGCTGGTATAGAAAGATGGGAGTGTTCCTTCAGGCTGTGCACTGAACCAGGTGTTAGGCCAAGAAATCAGCTCAGGCAGGAGAAGAAGGGAAAAAAGAAAGTTCAGGAGACTGCTTTTATACATGATGGACATACATACAAAAAGCAGTCTTTTGGGCCGGATATAATGTGACAACCGTCTGCGAATCTGGGCTGCAGTAGGAACAGCGCCCCGAGTAACCCCGAGACCCTTAACCCCTATACAGGGATCTGGAATTGTAACAAGGCCCAGGGGGTAGCTGTCTAGAGAAGCAGTGGACCAGGACGGCCGCCAAGGGGTTAAAACTAAAACCCATAATCGTGGTCCGGAGGCAGAAGTCGGAGTCCGGCGGGCAGCAGAGGTACAAAATCAGCAGGCAGAAGAAGGGTCTAAAATCCGGGCCAAGGTCAGTAAAAAACCAGGAGGGCAGCAAAGGTACAAAATCAGCAGGCAGAAGAAGGGTCAGGAATCCAAGCTAAGGTCAGCGTGAAAAATCGGAAGAGAGGCAGAGGTACAAAAATGGCAGGCAATAGAATGGTCAGAAATCCAGGCTGAGGTCAGAGTTAACTATAGCAAATCACACAGTAGCACGCAGGGGGAACCAAGAATATATCTGGCGGCTTGCAAGACCAGTCCCAAGGTATTTGAGGGATCAGGTCATCCCTCACAGGTTCCCGGACTGATGATGTCATTAGGACCGCCCCCAGGACTAGGCCAGATGGTGATGCAGTAACCCCTTCATGACTGACAGAGGGGCGGAGCCTGCGCTCACCAGATGCCTGCACAGGAGCCCATTCTCTGTCACCACCATCACCCACGGGCGAACCACGGCGCCTCTCAGTGGCCGAGGCTGGAACAGCCGTCCCCGAGTCTGACGGCGAAGTGACGGTCCGGCGCCTCCTAGTGACCGAGACCGGAACAGCAGGCCCCGAGTCTGATGGCGACGTGACAGTCCGGTGCCTCCTAGTGGCCGAGGCCGGAACAGCAGGCCCCGAGTCCGGCGGCGACGTGCCAGTCAGGCGCCTCCTAGAGGCCGAAGCCAGAACAGCAGGCCCTGAGTCTGATAGCAACGTGACACCTCTGTAACAAATGACATGGGAAACATTTCAGGGTCTGGCATTCTACTCATCATGGCCAGCATTTCACTAGGATCCCAGGGACACCATACACCATCCTGGGCTCTACAATAACTGGTACCCTAGGCTGGGATGTAAGGTCTGGTGGCTGTAATCTGGGTGAACACTGCAGGAGAGCAGCAGGGGGTGAGGTGGGCTGCCCACCCTGGCTGAGTAATTGTCCTAGTGAGTCTCAGATGGCAGCAAAAGATTGACATATAACTGCTGCATCCATTTGTGTTGTGTCAGGAAAGGAGCTGGAGGGCAGGGCAGGTCCTGAAGGGGCGTTGGTGCCATCCAGTGCAGGCATAATGTTCATTGAGGCATGGCCAAGACTTATGAGGGCGCAAAATTTGGGACACTGGCCACACTATGCAAATGAATTGTGAGGACATAACAAAGGATACAATCCTAGCTTAGGAGTAGAAGGTTTAATAGTTCCTATGTGCCAACAGGGGGCACCACATACACGACAGGTCTCCACCCAAACTAAATTCTTGTTCCTACATACACAACATACCCATCCCCTAGGAACAATATAAGGAGGTGGAGACAAACTTGGAGCGGCAGGACAATCAGCGCCATCTTTGTTTCATACTTTCACATACTAAAACTTATCACAATGTTTTTCTTCCTTCATATCACCTCTAAATACACAGAGGTATTTCCATTATCTCGCTGCCTTTTAGAAAAACAAAAAGAGACTGAGTGTTCTCAAGTCACCAGAAATCCCAACTCAGGTCTGTGCACAGCCCAGAGGTTCAGAGATGTGTCTGCCTGTCTTCTTGCGCACGTGATTTGACCACTCTGTGTCTCCCTTCTCGGAACCACTTCGAGAATCTGGGAGAATACAGAACCCGCACTCACCAGGTCACACACTACCTCTCCTTTCCTCACTTGCTGTCACAAATGGGAAGGCTAATCCCGAAAGAGAAACAACACTCTCAAGCACACATAATCTGACAGACAAACGAACACAAAAAACTGAGCGTCCTCTGTGACTGGGATTTCCATCTCAGACCTTGTGCGCAGTGCTAAGGTTCAAAGAGGTACCTGCTCATTTCTTGCCCCCTCGTCGTTCAACCATGCTATACTCTGCACTCGAGACTCTAGGAGCACACAGAAGCTTGCGCTCAACTTACCACAGCTCACCTCCTCTCCCATCCTGCTTGCTACTACACAGGCAGAACTCAGCCCAGTACAGTGCTGACACACTCAAGACACGTACATACAACAGGCTACAGGCCATAAACCATGGTTTGCATTCCTCTCTGCCAGTAGCCATGGGCTCTTTAGGGTCACCCGGGGTATGTATACCACACCCTACCATGTCAGGGCAACAGAAACGTCCGGCAAACACGAGTATAGAACTACACAGAATGGCTTGAGTGACACAGGCAAGTACTACAGATTCACAAGGAAATCAGCAGACTTACTGTGTTCTCATGGAGGTGATCAGTCTCCGAGTCGAGCCACCCTGGACGTTCCCCCTCGATCCAAGCCGGGTGTCGATGTCTTGTGAGCGTGCCCCCTCAGTGGCCCCACGTTGTTGTGCCAAGAATGTGCGGGTGATCTCTTAAGGTGAGACCTTTAGTGATTGCCTGTAACCTAAATATGAGCCGGGTGCAAGCTTATAAGATGGACATCGGATACAGAATCAGATGCATGCTCTTCTCCCAGTGTATGTTGGCACACAACTGAACTTTATTAGAAGAACAAAGAATAATGTAACAGACAGGAAGTGGGTGTTACACAATCTTCTGAACCATGGTGTCAGTCTGTGATCGGTCCATGTTAAGTCCATATCTGGTATTCAATCTTTGGTGTTCAGTATCTGCTTCACAGATAGAGCCATTTTGTCACATCATATCTGAACTGACTTATATAAGGTTAATAATTGATTTCATTAGCCATTCTCTCCTTCACAGAATCTAAACATCTTCCAAAAGCAATTTCTCCCAACGATCCAGGAGCAATTTGGTGATGAACATTGCTTTTTCCTGCATAATGGAGACCACGTCACAACGCAAATGTGATAACTAAGTGGTTCGTGAACAAAACATTGAAATTCTGAGTCCATTGCCAGGAAACCCACCCAAGATCGAAAATCCTATTGGGAACTTGAGGTCAATCCTCAAACAGTGGATAGACAATAAAAAACACAGAAATTGTGATAAACTCCAAGCACTGATGAGACAAGAATGGGTGGCCATCAGTCTGGATTTGGCCCAAACGCTGATATCATATCTGAATCAGCACTGTAAATATTGAGTCTTTACAAAAACTTGATGCATTTGTAAATATAAGTTTAAAAATTTACGAAATGCTGATAATAATTGCACTTCTGTAACTATAGAAACATTATACTAAAAGATCTAAAAACACTGACTGAAGCAAACTTGGTGTCAGTCTCAAATCTTTTGGCCATGATTTAGTAAAATCATCTCCAAAATAATTTAGCAAAATAAAGTATCTAGTTGCTGCAACAGATTATCCTAAAATAAAGCAATAAAAGTAGATCTTCATTCAGGCAATTTTTGGTGTATGTTGGACACTTTGTTAGCCAAAGCAATGAGAAGATACAAAACGTTTGTGTTTCCCTTATACTTTTGCACCCCTGAGTATAACCAAGTTGAAAACTTACAAAAAACAAAACTATATTCACTTGGGGGATTTGGGACTTGTGTTAAACGCTTCCCTGTTCCCCCACAGGGCTCTATTCAAGGATCCTGCTCCTATTGTGATCGCTCTTCTCAGCAATCCGTTGTGTAATGTATGAAAAAGGACGCAGCTGCAAGGAGAAAGGGTAAAACGGAAAATTTCCTCTTCAAATCTGGAGAAAGCCACAGGGAAATCCGAATGACAAATCTGCACTAAATCGATTTTCCCATGGAAAAAAACAAGCAGGAGTCTAAAATAGTAAAAAGGCTTATGTACAATGTTTCTCCGCACCCCAAGTCTTCAGGGATAATATGTCCTCACATGTGACTGATGCCACATGTGATTGGTAGCAGCGGTCACATATCTAAATCTGAAGGCAGGGATATAGAAAAGAGCAGGGGACCATGGATGTGTCGCAACAAGACCACATGAGGAGGTGAACATACTGTTTTTTATTTAAGCTTATTTAGACCTCTGGGTTGAAATCTGCAACAACTGACTTTTACAGATTTCAACTCAGGCTACTTTCACACTTGCGTTTTTTTGCTGTGCATGAAAAAACGCATCTTCCGTTTGTGTGCGTTTTTTTGCGGGTTTTGGTGCGTTTTTGTTTTTTTTTAAAACGTGCGCTTTTTTTGCGCATACGTGCGCATTACAATGCCCCTATTGTATAAAACACAGCCTCCTCCATCCTCTCCCCATTGTATATAACACAGCCTCCTCCATCCTCCCCCCATTGTATATAACACAGCCTCCTCCATCCTCCCCCCATTAAATATAACACAGCCTCCTCCATCCTCCCCCCATTGTTTATTATACAGCCTCCTCCATCTTCCCCCCCATTGCATATAACACAGCCTCCTCCATCCCCCATTGTATATAACACAGCCTCCTCCATCCTCCCCCCATTGTTTATTATACAGCCTCCTCCATCTTCCCCCCCATTGCATATAACACAGCCTCCTCCATCCCCCATTGTATATAACACAGCCTCCTCCATCCTCTCCCCATTGTATATAACACAACCTCCTCCATCCTCCCCCCATTGTATATAACACAGCCTCCTCCATCCTCTCCCCATTGTATATAACACAGCCTCCTCCATCCTCCCCCCATTGTATATAACACAGCCTCCTCCATCCTCCCCCCATTGTATATAACACAGCCTCCTTCATCCTCCCCCCATTGTATATAACACAGCCTCCTCCATCCTCCCCCCATTGTATATAACACAGCCTCCTCCATCCTCCCCCCATTAAATATAACACAGCCTGCTCCATCCTCCCCCCATTGTTTATTATACAGCCTCCTCCATCTTCCCCCCCCATTGCATATAACACAGACTCCTCCATCCCCCCATAGTGCCACAGTCCGGTACTCAAGGCTATATTTAAAAAAAAACCACAATCCTCACCTCTCCTCGTGCCCCGCACTGCTCCCGGCTCCAGTCTCAGCAGCTGCAGTCTGCCCGGCACACAGTGGGCGTGCAATGATATGATGTCTTTGTGCAACCGCAGTGTCAGAGGCAGAGGGGAATGATGGGAGAGGGAGCGTCATCTGACGCTCTCTCCTCCATCATTGCTTTGAACTGTACAGGCGTCTATGACGCCAGTATAGTTCAATGCGGTGACGGGTGCAGTCAGCGCTGGCGGCAGGCGGGCCCCCCTGCTTTAGGGGCCCCATAGTAGCTTCGTAATGTGCTGGGGGTCCCTGGGGAAGCGGGGGCCCTAGGCAGCTGCCTGGTCTACCTGCCGCTAACGCCAGCCCTGCTCAAGAAAAAAAAACACAATTATATAGAAACACACAGTTAAATAGCAAATTGCACTACTATATCAATACTTTCATAATAACATAAATAATATTGCCACACCACGATCACATATTATTACCATATGACAACTAAATAATGCCAACAATCTTTACCAAAAACCACGGTACGAAGACCAATATCACCACTATACAGTAATGGTATAGTGGGACATATGAGTTGTATGTACACAGGGCTATGTGCACCATTTAGGTGTATATTGTACAGATATCGAGTGACTTATAGATGACATTCTCTCTGATCATTTTCCTTCATTCCCCTGTTCTACATCCATACCAGACCGCCATTCCATCCTTCTTCCATCCACCTCTTGTTTCTGCAGAATTTACACAGAAATCTTTGGATCATCAACTTTATCCACCCTGCACAGTAATAATTCAGCCCCTCATTGCCATACACCAGTATTATGCTCCCCACAACTAACAGCGCACCTCTTCTACCTACACACACTTATAGTGCCTTCTTGCAGAACTCAAGTCACACTTACATGTCTCTCTTTTTGCCCCAATCAAAGGCAGTGCCAACCCAAAGATCCAGGGTCAGCCCATTTCTCTTCAGGGAATGGTCGCGGTTGACCCTCTACAGCACACCTCATCTACCTATACACACTTATAGTCACGTCTTGCAGAAGTCATGTTACATTTGCACATCTCTATTTTGCCAGATTCAAAGGCAGTACCTGCCTAAAGATCCAGGGCAAGCTCATTTCTCTTCAGGGCATAGTCGCGGTCGACCCTCTGCGACTGCAAAAGTTATAACACTGGCTGTATCCTAATGATGGCTTGTACTGAATCTACCTACAGAGTATTGTTGTGAATTCGCTTTCTGGCCTACCTATGGTTAATGCTGAAGGTGGTGGAGCTGGTCAGGTTGACGGAGGAGTTGCGAGTTCTCTTTCTGGACTCCCTCTGGTGGTTACTGGAGGTAATGGAGCTGATCTGATTAACAGAGGCTTGCCACCTGATAATGAGGACGACGATTGGAGATCTGGGGTTTCAGACTGGATTTAAGACAACCGACTCCCTCTATCCCTGCTGGTAATTTTTCTCCTGCCTCCTGAGGTCTTAGTTTCCAGCTCAGTCCCTGCATGCTCAGCTAAGTGTTCTTTTACTATTCTGTTCACATTTGATCTTGTTTTGTGTATTTCAGTTTTGTGTGGGTCAGCCAGCTCCGGCTGGAGCTGTGCTGAATCACCATCCATATGTTACTGCTTATGCCAGTTTGTTTTTGTCCCTTATTAGATTGGCCTCTTTTTCCTCTGCTTTCAGAATATACCAGAGTGCTGATATAGTGGGCGAAGTCATGCGACTTCAGTATTTTTGCATCAGACGTGTTGGACCTTTTTGCAGGGTTTTTTGCGTGATTGCAGACAGTGTTTTTCCTTTCCTTTCCTGTCTAGTCAGTGTGGGCCCCATCATTTGCTCAGTCTATTTTCCTACCTGCGTTTGTGTTTTCATCTTGTCTCACCAACAATATATGTTTGCGGGCTAGCTATTCCTTTGGGGTCTGTTCTGGGGCGGCTTAGATTTCCCCTTTCTTGCTTTAGGCTTAGTTAGCTCTCCGGCTGTGCAGAGGCATCTAGGATCATGGTAGGCACACTCCAAGGCTACTGCTAGTTGTGTGGATAGGATCAGGGGTCTGCAATCCGCTTAGTTACCAACCTCTCTGGTTTTCTGTGGCTTAGCTTGGGCTTGCTCTCCTCCTCGGTGACCCAATCATAATAGAATCACCAGCCAAACTGCAGACTCTACGGTACTCAAAAGAAGGAAAGAATTGTAAAAAAAAAGTGTCAGAATTTTTTTATATATTTTTTTTCCTCTTTTTCTCTGGGGCCGTAGGAGGATTTTTTTTTCTTTAATGGAGATCAAGCAATTGTCTGATCGTGTGGAGCAGCTGGCTGCTGAAGTGCGGGGAATTTCAGCCTATCTCGCTCAATCATCTGCTGTTGAACCAAAAATCCCTACTCCTGATGTGTTTTCTGGGGATCAGTCTAAATTTTTGAATTTTAAGAATAATTGTAAACTATTTCTTGCCTTGAAGCCTAACTCATCGGGGAGCTCTGTGCAGCAGGTTAAAATTGTCATCTCCTTGCTGCGCGGCGATCCCCAGGATTGGGCTTTTTCTCTGACACCTGGAGATCCTATTCTTACTAATGTGGATGCATTTTTTCAAGCCTTGGGGTTGTTGTATGATGAACCTAATGCTATTGATCAAGCTGAGAAAACCTTATTGGCATTGAACCAGGGTCAGGATTCAGCAGTTATATTGTCAAAAATTCCAAAAGTGGGCGGTCCTTACTAAATGGATTGACGATGCCCTAGCATTTCTTTCGGAATGGTTTGGCAGAAACCGTAAAATATGTTATGGTGGGATTTCCTGTTCCCTCTGGTCTTGACGAGTCTATGTCATTGGCCATTAAAGTTGATCAGCGTTTACGTGAACGTAAAACTACACGAGAGGCGTTGCTGCCTTTTGAACGAACGTCTGAACCGATGCAATGTGATAGGGTTTTTCTAGGGCGCAACGGCAGGAGTTTAGAAGGCGTAATAAGCTGTGTTTTTTCTGTGGAGATGCCTCTCATACTATTTCTGTCTGCCCTAAACGAGAAAAATGTTTTGCTCACACATTTGCCGTAGGCAGTGTACAGCCTAAGTTACTTTTGGCAATTACTCTGATCTGCTCCTTGTCTACATTTTCCGCTAAGGCTTTTGTAGATTCAGGAGCAGCTTTGAATCTGATGGCTTTGGACTTTGCTAAACATTGTGGTTTTCCCATGATACCCCTGCGGACTCCTATCCCTTTGAGGGGTATTGATGCTACTCCTTTGGCGGAGAATAAACTCCAGTTTTGGACCCAGGTGATAATGCGGGTCGCCCCGGACCACCAAGAGAATTGTAAATTTTTGGTGTTGCACAATTTGCATGATACTATTGTACTGGGATTTCCCTGGTTGCAAACTCATAATCCTGTTTTGGACTGGAAATCTGTGTCTGTGGTGAGTTAGGGTTGTCAGTGTGTTCTTAGTGACACTCCTGTTTTCTCCACCTCAGTCTCATGATATTCTTGATTATTTGGCTGATTTTTCTGATGTATTTAGTGAGAGTAAGTCTGCATCTTTGCCTCCTCATAGGAGTTATGACTGTGCAATTGAGTTAACGCCCAGGTGTAAATTTCCCAAGGGTCAGCTTTTCAACTTATCGGTACCCAAACATGATGCTATGCGATCTAATATCAAGAAGTCGTTGGAGAAGGGTCATATTAGACCATCCTCTTCGCCTTTAGGTGCTGGGTTTTTTTTGTGGCCAAGAAAGATGGTTCATTAAGGCCTTGTATTGACTATCGTTCCCTTAACAAAATCACTGTTAAATATCAGTACCCGTTACCCCTGATTTCTGATTTATTTTCCAGAGTTAAAAGTGCCTGTTGGTTTACCATGCTTGACCTCAGGGGGGCGTATAGTCTTATTCGCATCAAGAATGGGGATGAATGGAAGACGGCGTTTAATACTCCAGAGGGACATTTTGAGTACCTGGTGATGCCTTTTGGGCTCACTAATGCCCCTTCTGTCTTCCAATCTTTTATGAACGATATTTTCTGGGACTTTGTGGATAAGTTTTTGATCATTTATCTGGATGATATTTTGATCTTTTCCAGTGATTGGGATTCTCATGTGGAACATGTCCGGACTGTGTTCCGGATTTCGAGGGAAAATTCCCTGTATGTTAAGGGATCGAAGTGCCTCTTTGGTGTACAGAGGATTTCATTTTTGGGATTCATTTTGTCCCCGTCTGCTATTGAAATGGACCTGGCCAAGGTACAGGCCATTTATGATTCGGTTCAGACCACTTCTTTGAAGGCTCTCCAGAAGTTTTTGGGTTTTGCTAATTTCTACCGTAAATTTTTAAGTAATTTTTCTGGTATTGACAAACCACTGACTGATCTGACGAAAAAGGGCGCTGATGTGGTGAATTGGTCTCCAGAGACAGTCTCGGCATTTCAGGAGCTTAAGCGGAGATTCACTTCTGCTCCGGTTCTACGCCAACCTTGATGTCTCACTCTCATTTCAGGTGGAGGTAGATGCTTCTGAGATTGGTGCAGGAGCCGTTTTGTCCCAAAAAGATCCGGTGATTTCTAAAATGAATCCCTGTGCCTTCTTTTCTCGAATATTCTCCCCATTTGAACGTAACTATGACGTGAGGAATCGGGAATTGTTGGCCATGAAATGGGCTTTTGAAGAGTGGAGACATTGGATGGAGGGAGCTAGACATCAAGTTGTGGTCCTCACCGACCTCAAGAATTTGATTTATCTTGAATCAGCCAAATGCTTGAATCCTAGACAGGCTAGGTGGGCCTTGTTTTTCATGCATTTTAATTTTGTGGTCTCCTTTCTTCCGGGCACTAAGGATGTTAAGGCGGACGCCCTTTCTAGGAGTTTCTCTGCGGATTCTCTTGATGTGACTGAGCCTACTACCGTTCTAAATGAGGGTGTAGTTCTTTCCGCCATCTCACCCGATTTGAGACGTGCCCTGGAGGAATTTCAGGAGAACAAACCTGAACGTTGCCCTATGGGAAAATTGTATGTCCCTGACAAGTGGAGGAAGAGAGTAATGTGTGAAATTCATTGCTCCACGTTGGCTGGTCATCCAGGTATTTTTGGTACCAGAGATTTGGTGAGTCGGTCTTTTTGGTGGCCTGCCTTATCTCATGATGTCAGGAATTTTGTGCAATCTTGTGGGACTTGTTCTCGGTCCAAACCCTGTTCTCATTCTAGTGGGTTGTTGATGCCCCTGCCGGTGCCCAAGAGGCCATGGACCATATCTCAATGCATTTTAGTTCCGATCTTCCTGTCTCTCAGAGAATGACTGTTATGTGGGTGATTTGTGATAGATTTTCTAAGATGATCCATCTTGTACCACTCCCAAAGTTGCCATCTTCTTCTGACTTGGTGCCCTTGTTTTGATAACAGGTGGTTCGGTTGCATGGGATTCCTGAGAACATTGTGTCGGACAGAGGAGTCCAGTATGTTTCCAGATTTTGGAGAGCTTTTTGTTCCAAACTGGGAATTCAGTTATCTTTCTACTCTGCATTTCATCCTCAGACCAATGGCCAGACTGAAAGAACAAACCAGACTTTGGAGTCCTATTTGAGATGTTTTATATCTGCTGATCAGGATGACTGGGTCTCATTTTTGTAGAGCTAGTTCTGCCACTTTGATGTCGCCCTTTTTCTGTAACTTTGGGTTTCATCCTCGATTTTCTTCAGGGCAAGTGGAGTCTTCGACCTGCCCAAGTGTGGACACTGTGGTAGAGAGAATGCAGCAGATTTGGGACCAAGTGGTGGAAAAGTTGGCCCTCTCTCAGGAAAAAGCCCAATGGTTTTCCAACCGTCATAGGACCATTGGTCCCCGGTTTAAAGTGGGTGATATGGTTTGGTTGTCGTCAAAGAATATTCCTATGAAGGTTGCGTCTCCAAAGTTCAAGCCAAGATTCATTGGACCTTATAAGATTTTGGAGATTCTTAATCCTGTTTCTTTTCGATTGGCTCTTCCAGCTACGTTTAAGATCCATAATGTGTTTCATAAATCTCTGTTGAAGAGGTTTGTGGAGCCGGTAGTTCCTATGGCGGCGCCTCCTGACCCTGTATTGGTTAAAGGCAATGTGGAATATGAGGTAGAGAAAATATTGGATTCTCGCTTGGCTAGATGGAGACTCCAGTACTTGGTCAAATGGAAGGGTTATGGCCAGGAGATTAAGTCTTGGGTTTCTGCTTCTGACATTCATGCCGATAGATTGGTTCGTGCTTTTCACCGGGCCCATCCTGATCGGCCTGGTGGCGTGGATGAGGGTTCGGTGACCCCTCCTCAAGGGGGGGTACTGTTGTGAATTTGCTTTCTGGCCTACCTCTGGTTACTGCTGAAGGTGGTGAAACTGTTCAGGTTGACGGAGGGGTTGTGAGTTCTCTTTCTGGACTCGCTCTGGTGGTTACTGGAGGTAATCGAGCTGATCTGATTAACAGAGGCTTGCCACCTGATAATGAGAACGACGATTGGAGATCTGGGGTTTCAGACTGGATTTAAGACAACCGACTCCCTCTATCCCTGCTGATGATTTTTTTCCTGCCTCCTGAGGTCTTAGTTTCCAGCTCAGTCCCTGCATGCTCAGCTAAGTGTTCTTTTGCTATTCTGTTCACATTTGATCTGGTTATGTCTATTTCAGTTTTGTGTGGGTCAGCCAGCTCCGGCTGGGGCTGTGCTGAATCACCATCCATATGTTACTGCTTGTGCCAGTTTGTTTTTGTCCCTTATTAGATTGGCCTCTTTTTGCTCTGCTTTCAGAATATACCAGAGTGCTGATATAGTGGGCGAAGTTGTGCAACTTCAGTATTTTTGCATCAGACGTGTTGGACCTTTTTGCAGGGTTTTTTTGCATGATTGCAGACAGTGTCTTTCCTTTCCTTTCCTGGCTAGTCAGTGTGGGCATCATCATTTGCGCAGTCTATTTTCCTACCTGCGTTTGTGTTTTCATCTTGTCTCACCGACAATATATGTTTGGGGGCTATCTGTTCCTTTGAGGTCTGCTCTGGGGCAGTTTAGATTTCCCCTTTCTTGCTTTAGGCTTACTTAGCTCTCCGGCTGTGCCGAGGTGTCTAGGATCATCATAGGCACGCTCCACAGCTACTGCTAGTTGTGTGGATAGGATCAGGGGTCTGCAATCCGCTTAGTTACCAACCTCTCTGGTTTTCTGTGGCTTAGCTTGGGCTTGCTCTCTTCCTCGGTGACCCAATCATAACAGAGGACACTGTTAGTATTCAGGATCCACTTGTCTTCCATGGGAGTCACCAGTAGAAAATACTCCAAAGAGTAAACCAGGACTGAGACTATCTCCAGCAGTCCTGTAGAGGGTGAATGGTGTGGCAGGTTATAAGTGTAAATTTCACTCCACACAAATGGAAACTGAAGTCCCCCATTCTAGTGAAGCAAGGAGCGATCAGAGCTAGCGCCAGTCCCTGCTGTTCAGAGGCAGAAGCTGGATGAATAATGCAAACCTGAGCCCAATCTATTCACTTGTATGTTTACAAAACATATGGAAAAAAAAGAGTTAAAATATACATATTCCTATTTTAAGAATACTCTCAAAGATACTATGAAATACATGAAAAACCACAGAGAGCTTTTTTAATCCTGATATTAGCATAGATATACCAGAAAATGATATTCAAAAATGATCAAAGACAAATATAAGTAAAAAAATAAATATCTTTCAAATAAAGACAATTTGTATTACACACTTGCATACAAATACAAAACAACTAGTGCTAGTAAATAATTAGCATCCATAGAACAGGCGGGCAGCAATAAAACCATATACGCAATGGAGGGCACAGTTGTAAATAGATGCAGAAGTATCAGGCAAGCAACTTTTAAGCAGCATTCAATAAAAAAGTGCATAGTGCATCCTATGTAGGACTAAGTGTACCATTGCATAGCCTGAGACGTCACCATCAATCTCAGGGAAGGAAAAGAGAGGGGGCAAGAGATTATATCAGTATATTATAGGTATTGCTGATCAGTCATATAATGTCCTGCAACAATATCCGTTTCAATGGCAAGTAGTAAATACAGATCAGCCCATAAATACTTATCACCACCCTAATAATCACCCCATTTTGTCCTTACCCATGCCAGAGCCCAACCAGAGCACAAGTGCTCCGACGCGCGTTTCGCTGTGGCTTCCTCGGGGGGCAGTGCACATTGTGTCCCTAGTGCTGTCTTTAAATATACCGCAATGAGTACTGACAACGAATAGCAAAAGCGAGACCAAGAAATTCCAGCAATGTCTCACAAGCGTGTGGAGGTAGGACTTCCCACAGACCCTCGACATCAAGAGGGAGGAGGTAAGAGAACAAGTGTTCCGTCTGTCAACATTACCTCCGCCCCCCCACAGATGCCATCTGTGACGTATGCTGAGGGAAGGCCGTCGGCACACGCTACCCGTGGCGAAGGAAAAAAGAATGCCTAAGCATGCAATGTAGAATGCCAAAGCCACCATGTTAATTATGGGCAATCAGAAGGGCATAGGTTACAGCATATAACAAAAACAAAGAACAGAGCAAAAAAAGAAAATATAAAGAATAAATTCATTCAATATTTGCTAAGAGATCCATTCTTTTAGTCACACATTCCAAGATTGGCGTATTATCCATATTATCTCCATAGTATGCATTGGATGTATTCACAGCTTCCTCCGTTAACATTATCAGCATAGGCAACCAATGGAGATGTCTCATGTCACATAGACAATCGCTCGCTGTATCTATAATTGTCAGATAGAAGGAAAATCATCACAGCGAATTTAATACAAAAACGCCAAAGCGCAAGTTAAATGCCGAGATGACTTCTGCTACTAAAAATAAAAAGAAACACAAAAACACAAATTAAAATAAATAATTAAAATGTTCCAGAGACAATTACCAGACGAACAGCACTTAAACAAGCATTGGGCCAAGAACGCAACACGCATCATAAAACTGATGAAAAACTTAATTTTTCATTGAGACCCAAGGGGGTCATAGTATTCAGTCTAATAATCCACCTACATTCAAGCTGCGCCAGCCTGCGCTTCAGATCACCTCCCCTAATTCCACTATTTACCCGATCAATACCTGTATGTTTGTCAGAAAGGGGTTCAAGTGGATCTGTCACCATATATCAATTTAGAAACTGTATACGTTATTGCATAGATATCATAGATATCATAGATCGGATGAGGCTGGTGTACTTACTTTTAAAATTCAGCTCAGAATAGGTTTATAATCCTGATATTAAAATGAGCATTTTATGAGTCCAGTTTAGGCGTAAGAGAATTTATTAATCCAAATGAGTTCAATCTCTGTAGATCAACACCAACTAACAGCTGCAGCTTGTATTGGGCAGTGTGAAATTCCATCAGCAGCAGGGAGAAGGAACACTGAGGAGCTGCCAAACAGGCTAGGCGGGTGGAGATTCGGCAACAGTATGAAGGAGGAGCACTGAGGAGATGTCAATCAAGATAGGTGGAAGAAGAATCAGCAACAAGGAGGAGGGTCACTGAGGAGCTGTCAATCATACTAGATGTTAGGAGATTCAGAAGCAAGGGAGAAGAGTCGCACTGAGGAGCTGTCAATCGGGTAAGACTGTTTAACCCCTTGACTCCCAAAGGTATTTTTGTTCTTGTTTTTCATTCCCCTTCTTCCCAGAACCATACCTTTTTTATTTTTCCGTCAAAATGGCCACGTGAGGGCTTGTTTTTTGCGGGGGACAAGTTGCACTTTTGAACAACACCATTGATTTTACCATGTCATGTACTAGAAAACAAGAAAAAAATTCCAAGTGCTGTGAAATTGCAAAAAAGTGCAATACCACGGTTGTTTTTTGTTTAGCTTTTTTACTAGGTTTACTAAATGCTAAAACTGACCTGCCATTATGATTCCCCAGGTCATTAGGAGGTCATGGACACCAAACATGTCTGGGTTTTTTTTTATCTAAGTGATCAAAAAAAATTCCAAACTGCGTCATTTTCCGATACCCGGTAGAGTCTCCATTTTTCGTGATCTCGGGTTCAGTGAGGGCTTATTTTTTGCAGGCTGAGCTTATGTTTTTAATGATACCATCATGGTGCAGATACGATTTTTTGTTCGCCCGTTATCGCATTTTAATGCAAAGCCGCGGTGACCAAAAAACGTAATTCTGGCGTTTTGACTTTTTTTCTCGCTATGCCGTTTAGCAATCAGGTTAATCCTTTTTTTATTGATAGATCAGGCTATTCTGAATGCAGAAATACCAAATATGTGTATGTTTGATTTTATTTTATTGTTTTATTTTGAAAGGGCGAAAAGGTGGGTGATTTGAACTTCTATTTTTTTATATTTTTAAAAACATTTTTTTCTTACTTTTGGCCTGCTTCAATAGTCTCCATGGGAGACTAGAGGCTGCCATAACCCCCATCGGCTCAGCTACATACAGGTGATGATCACATCACCTATATGTAGCTGAATTGCTCACTTGCTATGAGCGCCGAACACCGGTCGGTGCTCACAGCAAGTTGGCAGTGACAACCATAGAGGTCTCCAGGAGACCTCTGGATGCCTTGCCAATCCACCGGTGACCCGTGATCACATGAGTCACCGATGGGCAGATTTCTGGCACGATTGCCGGAAGCGCATGTTAAATGCCGCTGTCAGCATTTGACAGAGTCATTTAATGGATTAATAGCTGTGGGTGGATCGCGATTCCATGCGCGTCTATTCCCGACACATGTCAGCTGTTCAAAACAGTTGAAAGATGTGGGATCACCACAGGAGCTCACATTAAAGGCATACTATTAAGCCCGATGTCAGAAAGGGGTTAAACATTTACATAGAATTATACAGGCATTCTGACATGGATTTTCAGGGCAAGTACACCATCCTTATCAGGTTTAAAATAACATGGGGTAGGTCCATCAGCGATAGACTGGTACACAGTCACAGTCTCCCACTCAGTATCCATTATTTCCTCTGGTGGCTTCTGGATGTAAATAATATAGCTTCTACTGATTTCAATCAGATAAGTTGCTACCTAAAGCAGATTATTGATGTGATGCCCATGCACGAATATTGCATAAATAGGAAGACACTCTTGTTATAACTGCAAATGCACTAGCACTTAGATCATATGGCCATTGTGGTACAAATCGCCTAGAAGCTTGGACGCACTTTCCTCTGGGTTACCTTTGCACTTGAATTTTGTACTTGAATGTGGCATTTTGTTTATTTCTTCTTTGGGTATTTCTGCATTACGAAATGCTATTACATTAATTGGATCTGTAATATATTGTCCGTGTCCCCCCTTTTTGGAGGCTTAAAGCCCTGACTCTTATAAGTTGTTTCCTTATTTTTTTATGTAGTTCTTTACTAGATTTATTTATATCCTGCAGCACATTAATTTGCTGTTACGGATCCTAGTTGTGAATTGGTTGGTAAAGTGACCAGCATTGTATAATTTTCTTTGGGACATATATGATTAGCTAAGATAATGTGCAGTTTTTATTGGGAAATCTGGTGACAGACCAGCTTAAAGTCAGTGCCTATAGTAAAGTAGGCCATCTCATTCAGCTATTCCAACCTAACCCCAATGTCACCATGTGGAATAACTTAAAACAGAACTGTACTTTCAACAAACTTTGCATAAATCAAAACTACAGGTAATTCTAAGAAACTTTGCGATGTGTCTAGTCAAAGAAATCCATCCCTACTTATTAAACTTATTACCCTCCTACCTCCCTTCCGGCCTTCTGAACTTGTCATCCACTGTGAAAAACCAGCTCAGGTCCATCTTGCTCAGAGAAGACTGACTGCAGGTGTCATGTGCCACAGCCTATTATAATCTATAAAGATTTGACTGCTTCACCGCAGTTAAGGATTCGCACTTGTTTGCAAGAAAACTGTCATTCAATGCCTTTTCCATGATGAAAAATCTCTTGAATCATTTCCTACAGAGACGGAACAGGAGGCGTTAGCAGATCTGGAACAACTGGCTACCTCCGGTAGGAGGTAAGATTCCAACAGCTATTAAGAAGCCTTCTAGAAAATTTCCTTCGTTGTCTACTCGCTCCAGCATCGATATTTTTGTTAAAACTGTGAGCAGGGAAATTGAAAAAATTCCCAATACTCCAGTTGAATTTAATCTTAGTCATGACATGAAACTTTGTCGTTTAAGGTTGTCTAGTTTCCAGGACGTTGTTTTTAAACCTGCAGATAAGGGTGGTAATGTGGTGGTGTGGCCTAACAAAATGTGTGAGGCGGAGGCTTTCCGCCAATTGGGCAATTTGGATTGTTATAAAAAATTGACATTTAATCCCTTGTCTAAGTTTAAAACGGAATTAAAAACTATTTCACATGAGGCAAGGGATAATGATATTATTACTAATGATCTTTTCTTGGCCCTCCAGGTCCACGAGCCCACCATCCCCACGCTATATCTATTGCCAAAAATGCATAACAAGCAAGAGACACCTCCAGGCAGACCTATTATTTCCGGTAGAGGTAACTACTTGGAAAATGTCAACAAATATATTGATTCAATCTTACAACCATTAGTTATGTCTCTTCCTTCCCATACTAAGGACACTAATGATTTACTTAGAAAAGTGGATGGAATGCACATTGATGCGGATTACTTGTTGGTTACTTGTGACGTGGAATCTTTATATACTTAAATCCGGCATACAGATGGTATTTTAGCAGTCACATTTTTCTTACAACATTCATCACTGCCACGTAATTTTGCAACATTTTTTATCAATTTACTTGAGTTTACATTGTCACATAATTTTTTATTTTTAAGGGGTCCTTCTATCTACACATCCGAGGAACATCTTTTGCTCCCTCCTATGCCAACCTGTTCCTTGGACTGTGGGAGAGGGACCTCTTTATGTCTGATGATTTGATTTCTGTTGAGCGTGTCCCTTTTTGGATGAGCTATATTGACGATATTTTTTTCATTTGGCAGGATTCCACCAATTCTTTGAATGAGTTCATTAAAGCTCTGAACTCCAATCAGATCAATGTGCATTTGACATACCACTTCCATAAGGACACCATAGATTTTTTTGGATGTCAAAATTGTGAGGGATTTGATTAATTGCTTACAGACAAATCTTTTCAGAAAACAAACCGCAATGAATTCTTTACTTCATGCGTCCTCTTTACATTCACAGGCATTAATAAATTCCATCCAATTGGGCAATTTTTACGCCTATGACACATTTGCTCAAATTATCTCGATTTTGAGAAGCCATTGAATTGGGAGTGAGGTTTTTAGACCGTGGTTATAGCAAGCACTCTATTAAGAGGGCTTATAACAGAGCTAAATATACCACACGTCATAATGCTCTTTATAGCCATCGTACATCTAAATTGAATGATTTTGTCCAATTTATAACTATTATAATCTGTGAAGAAGGGAGGATGATGAGGAGTGATTATTCACTATAAATCCACAGGTACAATCTGTATTCAATGAAGATAGATTTTCCCATTACTGAGATAGAACATGACAGTTTGTGCTGATACAATTTTATGGAAAGAGGAGTGAGGGGAGGTGGTAGGAGCTAGAGGCAGACACAGACATTCTGCAGCCAGTTCTCCTGAGGTGGGAGGAGCTAGAGGCAGACACAGACATTCTGCTGCAAGTTCTCCTGAGGTGGAAGGAGCTAAAGGTAAACACAGACATTCATCAGCAACTTCCCCTAAGGTGAGAGAAGCTAGAGGCAGACATCGACATTCTGCAGCAAGTTCTCCTGAGGTTGGAGGAGCTAGAGGCAGACACAAACATTCTGCTGCAACTTCTCCTAAGGTGAGAGGAGCTAGAGGCAGACATCAACTTTCTGCAGCAAGTTCTCCTGAAGTGGGAGGAGCTAGAGGCAGACACTGACATTCTGCTGCAAATTCTCCTAAAAGTTACAGTCCTCTAAAGAACTTTATGAGCACCAACTGTTTTATCCTATCTTAGTAATGGGAAAATCTGTACACACTGAAGACACATTTTACCAGTGAACTGAAAGCTTTAAAAATAGAAAGATCAGTCCAGGAGGAAAAAGATGCAGTTTTCAGAAATATATATTACAAAGTTTCTTAATTTCACATTTCATTGATTTATGAAAAACAAATTAAAATGACGATAACTAATGGACGTTTCAAGTATTTGTGGCAGGTTAGGCTGGTTTCACATTTGCGTTTTTTAGCGCTGGAAAAAAAACGCATATGTGCGCATGCGTTTTTTCCCCTATATTTAACATGGGTGCGCATACCTGCGCGCTGGTAAGCGCATGTATGCGATTTTCATGCGCTGCATTTTTTTGGGGTGTGCGTTTGTATTTTCCAGACGCAGCATGTTGCATTTTTTGGCCCTGCAAAAAAGCGCATGCGCACATATGCGCACGTTTTGCGCTAAAAATGGCCATTATAGCCTATGGATGCGCATATGTGCGCACTGGCATGCTCATGTATGCGTTTTTTTGCACATGCTTTTTTTTTGTTAACCATGGAATTTAGGGGTTTGGGTTAGAGTTAGGGTTAGTTAAGGGGGTTTAGGGTTAGGGTTAGGGTCAGGGTCAGGGTTAGGGTTGGGGTTTGGGTCAGGGTTAGGGTTAAGTATGGTTTGGTTAAGGGTTAGGGTCAGGGTTAGGGTCAGGGTTAGGGTTAAGTATGGTTTGGTTAAGGGTTAGGGTCAGGGTTAGGGTTAGGGTTAGGGTCAGGGTTAGGGTTAGGGTTTGGGTCAGGGTTAGGGTTAGGGTCAGGGTTAGGGTTAAGTATGGTTTGGTTAAGGGTTAGGGTCAGGGTTAGGGTCAGGGTTAGGGTTAAGTATGGTTTGGTTAAGGGTTAGGGTCAGGGTTAGGGTCAGGGTTAGGGTTAAGTATGGTTTGGTTAAGGGTTAGGGTCAGGGTTAGGGTTAAGTATGGTTTGGTTAAGGGTTAGGGTCAGGGTTAGGGTCAGTGTTAGGGTTAAGTATGGTTTGGTTAAGGGTTAGGGTCAGGGTTAGGGTTAGGGTTAGGGTCAGGGTTAGGGTTAGGGTTAGGGTCAGGGTTAGGGTTAGGGTCAGGGTTAGGGTTAAGTATGGTTTGGTTAAGGGTTAGGGTCAGGGTTAGGGTTAGGGTTAGGGTCAGGGTTAGGGTTAGGGTTAGGGTCAGGGTGAGGGTTAGGGTTAGGGTCAGGGTTAGGGTTAGGGTTAGGGTTAGTTAGGGTTTAGGGTTTGGGTTAGGGTTAAGTATGATTTCGTTAAGGGTTAGGGTCAGGGTTAGGGTTAGGGTTAGGGTCAGGGTTAGGGTTAGGGTCAGGGTTAGGGTTAAGTATGGTTTGGTTAAGGGTTAGGGTCAGGGTTAGGGTCAGGGTTAGGGTTAAGTATGGTTTGGTTAAGGGTTAGGGTCAGGGTTAGGGTCAGGGTTAGGGTTAAGTATGGTTTGGTTAAGGGTTAGGGTCAGGGTTAGGGTTAGGGTTAGGGTCAGGGTTAGGGTTAGGGTTAGGGTCAGGGTTAGGGTTAGGGTTAGGGTTAGTTAGGGTTTAGGGTTTGGGTTAGGGTTAAGTATGATTTGGTTAAGGGTTAGGGTCAGGGTTAGGGTTAGGGTTAGGGTTAGGGTCAGGGTTAGGGTTAGTAAAGTCATGGTTTGGGTTAGTGTGAGGGGCCACCTAATGTTGGAAAAAAACGCAAACGCGGTAAAAACGCACTAAAAACGCATAAAAACGCATAAAAACGCTGCGTTTTTTTCATGCATGCTCATAAAAATGCTTGAAAAAAACGCAGCAGTTGTATGCTTTTGTATGCGTTTTTTCAATGCGTTTTTTTGCGGGAAAAACGCGCTGCAAAAAAAAGCAAGTGTGAAACAGGCCTTAGAGTTACAAAGAAAAGAAACAATCGTACAGGCGTTCACAGAAAAGTATCATATTTTGTATTTATATCTTCCTTTAAGATCCCTTGCTGGTTAATGGGAAGAAGTTCTATAAGACTCCAATGTGCAGATCTAAACTAAAACTTATGTTAAGAAGCAGAAACATTTTTGTTACAGAAACATTTCTAGCAAATATTTCAAGTGCTGCTTTCAAAAGAAAAAAAGCAATTCATGTGAAATCACACACTGCACATAGATGCTATAAATACCCGCGATATATAGGGCACGATGCCGTCTGAACTCTCATTCCCGGTTATGTAACTTCTACATCTCCACAGTGAAAAATAATAAAACAGACAAATGGTGCACAAAATCACAACCCTCACAATACTTCGCATTCAATTTATGCATCAAATCAATTGTCACCTTTCAGTTGCACAATTTGTATTAAAGCTTACCTTTATCTGTCACCAGATTTCACAATAGAAACTGCATACATCATTAAATATATATCCTAGATCCGATGAGGATGGTGTACTTACTAAGGAATTCCCTGTCAGAATGACTGTATAATTGTTTTGGAAAGTTTTCATGACTAATATTAAAATTACCATTCTATAAATCCCACCCAAAGTGGACTCATAAAATGCTCATATCAGTATCAGGATAAAACAGTCATTCTGACATGGCTTTTCAAAGTAAGCACAACAGTCTTATCAGGTCTAAAAGATTTATTTAAAGGGAATCTGTCACCAGGTTTTTGCTACCTCATCTGAGAGCAGCATGATGTAGTAAAAGGGACCATGATTCTGAAAATGTATTACTTAGTTTACTGGGTGCAACAGTTGTGACACAATCAGAGTTTTTAAATGTAGCAATGCAGCGGAGCTCAAAAAGCTAACCTCCCCCATGCCCCTGATTAGCAGCTTTCTGTGTACATTGTATATTGACAGTGAGCTGCTAATGAGAGCTGGGGATGTGGATGGACCAGAGCTAACATGGGAACTAGTCCTGTAGTGATAATCTCCTGCTGATAAAACTGTCCCTGTATTAAAAGAACATCACATGGCCAAATAAGTGGTACATCACTGAAATCATGGTGTGAGCACCCTACCTGCTGACAGATTCCCTTTAATTGCTTCCGAACCACGTCTGGGCAGCCTGCACTCTGCTCTGCTGCGTTTTAAAACATTACTACTGTGGTCAGGCCTTAGTGGGGAGCTAACTGTCAGACACAGAAAGACTCCCTATAGAGAAGGCAGAGACGGTTTATTACCAATTCTGCCTTCTCTGTCACTATATACACAATGCTGAAGATGCTTTTTCTCCTCCCGACCTATCAGTCATGTGATTTCTGGGTGTAGGGAGGGAGCAAGAGCTGCTGTTCCCTAGGAGACCCCCAGTCAGCTCTGCTATGAAGCCAAGAGGCTGAATTTCCACTGTAACTGGGGCTTATATACCAATTGTAGTTACAGGGGAAATCGGGTTAAAAGAAAAGTATTTAAGTGTTTTGTGACCTTATGGGGGGCACAATATGTGAAATAAACAAAAAATAAATGCATGAAAAAATAAACAAAAGGTAGGTAAAAAAAATAAGTAAATAAATAATCCACTTCTACTCCAAACCGTTGTTACTAGCCCCGTCCCTGTCTAAAAAAAAGTGTCCAATATAGTACAAGAATAATTGTTTTAAAAAAAAGAACAAATTTAAAAACGTATTTTAGCTGTCCTTTGTGGTCATAAAAAGAAACTCTGAAAACGTGAAAAACAGACACATATTTACTTTTTTTTTTCCCAACGATATCGCCTATTATTAGCAAAAAATATATACGAAAAAACAAAACAGGCTAGTCAGGAACAGGATAAATGGTGCGTTCCTGTTTCGGTTTATAATAAACAGTGATAATTTCAATTTGCTTTACTTTTGTTATGTTGGTGCTCCACCTTGTGGATATTTTTTAGTATGGCAGATACAAAATTATTTATCTCTTTCTAGGACTATCCTTTAAGGCAGACGTGGGCAAAGTGCAGCCCGCGGGGCACATTCGACCCTCTGGTCCGCACCGTGCCCACCTGCTCCCTGTCTCCATTGTCTCTATAGGCGATGACTGTTTTGGTGGAGGAGGGCCTTCGGTCACTTCTTCCACCAATCAGGGTGTGAAACAGCTGACGCGAAAATGTAATTTCATCGCGTCAGCTGTGTGCTGTGGAGAGTCAGCACACCGGAGGCAGAGAGGAGCAGAGCGTCGGGGAACTGGACCAAGGTGAGTATGTGATTTTTTTTTTCCATGTGTATGGGATGTTTGAGTGGGCATGGAGAGGCTATTGGGATGTCATGCTGCACATGGTACTGCATATGGTGGGTGACATGCTGTACATGGTGCTGCATATGGGGGTGACATGCTGCACATGGTGCTGCATATGGGGCGACATGCTGCACATAAGGAGGCTATGGGGTGACATGCTGCACATGGGGGCGCTAAGGGGCATCATGCTGCACATGAGGAGGCTATGGGGGTGTCATGCTGCACATGGGGAGACTATGGGGGCGTCATGATGCACATGGGGAGGCTATGGGGGTGACATGCTACACATGCGGAGGATATGGGGTGACATGCTGCACATGCGGAGGATATGGGGGTGACATGCTGCACATGGGGAGGATATGGGGTGACATGCTGCACATGGGGAGGCTATGGGGATGACATGCAGCACATGGGGAGACTATGGGGGAGACATGCTGCACATGGGGAGGCTATGAGGGCATCATGTTGCACATAGGGAGGCTATGGGGGCATAATGCTGTACTTGGAGAACCTATGGGGGCCTCATGCAGTATATGGGGAAGCTATGGAGGCATCATGGTTTGTATATTGGGCGGCTGTGTGGGCTCATGCAGTTTTTATAGGGAGGCTGTGTGGGACTCATGCAGTGTATATAGGGAGGCTGTGTGGGGCTCATGCAGTTTATAGGGAGGCTGTGTGGGGCTAATGCTGCATGTGAGGAGGCTGGAGTGGGGCTCATGCTGCATATGGGGGAGTCTGGTGTGGGGCTCATGCTGCATATGGGGAGGAAGATGTGGGGCTCATGCTGCATATAGGGAAGTGTCATGAACTGGGGGTGTTTGGTTGCCCCCAGTTCGTCAGGGATTTATTATATCCCACTTTCCAGTTCCGGTTTGGATCTTGCAGCTCTCTGGTGCCCCCCTTAACCTCAGGTCAGTCCTTGAACTACACCTAGGCTACGTAGTCACTAGAAGTGTTGCCTGGTTGTGTACTGGCTATTAGGCACTCTGCAGGGAGGGTGGTATATATATTCCCCGGCCTCAGTGGGTAATACACATATGGTAACCTCCGTCTTTCACTGCCAGAGTCTCCCAAATACTCCAGAACACACTTTGCTCCCACCAGCTCCTAGTTGTGATATTAAAATCAATATCGGGTCAGGAGCCAACCCAACAGTAGCATGAATTTAGCATGGAGAATGTGGCAATAAGTTTATAGAGCAAGGAAAACAGAACTAGTAAAATTTTATACTCTAAAAAGAATAGGCAGTGTTTATAAAAGTACAAAAGATGTTGCAAAGAGAGACAGAGTACAATTATCAAATAAACAATTATCAAATAAAAGTGGATTAAGATATGAAACACATATCAGTCAATACAGTTATCAGTCAATGGCACACCATGTGGAGGTGGGGAGGGGCGTCTTCCCCAAGGGAAAATGGTCCATCAGCACAGCCTCTTAGCTGACATCCCGCACAAATAACCCCCTAATTGGGCTTCATAGCCTTATACTCTCTGTTCCATGATCTCACTGAGTGGGCGGAACTATGGCATGCACTCCCTTTTTGAAAGTTATTAAAAAGCTTATGATTGCCATAACTCAGGCTGCGAGGCTCAAAGTGGAATGACAGAAGTATTGTAGGCTTTACGACAAAATTAGCCTTCATTTAAGTCTAAACATGGTGTGGCTCGGTCGGGTTGAAATCTGTTTCTCAGCTCCTGCCAGTTGCTGACATTTCAAAACCCAGCAATGCAGATGCCAAAAAATGTAAGTTTCTCGCATCTACGAATACTTGGCGTTATGATATTCAAGCTTGCAAGGACAAAGAGAACATGTGCTTCATTTGGGCGAGCACTAAAATGCTCGGGTGCTCGTTGCTCGGGTCGAACAAATTGGAATGCTCAGATACTCTTACAGAACAATGAGCCCAATGTAAGTCTATGGGAGACCCAAGCATTTTTACCGCAATCCCCCCGGGGGTCCTTTAAAGGTCTAAAAATGTCTGAAAATGATGGAAACACTGCTCAAATGACATGGGGACATCATGGGGATCACCCCTGGAAGCATTCCTGACTCCTAGTTCACAGCTTTAAACAATTTTTCATAGCATTTTTACCGGTGCACCAAAAAACATACCAAAACAAAACCAAAATGGATTTTGCTGAGAAATATGTTAAGGTACATCCGTTCCAGGTTAATGACTTGTATATAAGGCAAAATAATTAACCCCAGGTCAAAATGTTCCTCCACCACTTGGGCTTTGTTCAGACACTGCGTTTTTGAAGCGTTTTGAAACTTTAACATTGCTTTCAACCAATACAAATGCATTCACTGGGAAATGTCATTGTAACATCTAGCAACCCTAGCTGGCCATGTGGTGTGTGACCCATAAGCAGACACATCTTGTTTCATTTATGAAGAAGGGACTCTTAAAGTCACAGAGCCTATTTTTACAGGGGCATCAGGCGCATTAATCTTCTTAAAGGACCATTAATAAACGGTGGGACTCCAAACTGTTATCGTCTATGCAGTGAGTGGATGGGCTGCCAAGAATTAGGACGCACCACAATACCCCTTTCACGAGAGGTCCAGGAGGGCTTCCTTAAAAAATGTTGCATTGAATGCAAGGCCTGGCTTGCCCCAAAGTTACATGCACCCCCAATAAGCTTTTTCAAGCCACATACTGGATGGGCACAGGAAAATCCACTTCACATTATTCATTTTGTACTCCCATTCTGTTTTCTTATGCATTGACTGCAAGGCTTGCCCTGCTACCAAGTCATATGCACCCCAATGAGCCTTTGAAGCCACATACTGGATGGGCACAGGAAAATCCACTTCACATTATTCATTTTGTACTCCCATTTTGTTTTCATATGCATTGACAGCAAGGCCTGCCCTGCTGCCAAATCATATGCACCCCAATAAGCCTTTAACCCCTTAACCCCCAAGGGTCTGACCACTGTCCCTTTATGAGGTAATAACTCCGGAACGCTTCCATGGATCCCAGTGATTCTGACATTGTTTTCTCGTGACATATTGTACTTCATGTTAGTAGTAAAATTTCATTCAAATAACTTGCGTTTATTTTTGAAAAAAACGTAAATTTGGCGAAAATTTTGAAAATTTCGCAATTTTCCAACTTTGAATTTTTATGCCCTTAAATCACAGAGATATGGCACAAAAAAACATAATAAGTAACATTTCACATGTTTACTTTACATCAGCACAATTTTGGAACCAAAATTTTTTTTCGTTAGGACGTTATAAGAGTTAAAAGTTGACCAGCGATTTCTCATTTTTGCACCACCATTTTATTTTTACGGACCACATCACATTTGAAGTCACTTTGAGGAGTCTATATGATAGAAAATACCCAAAAGTGATAAAATTCTAAAAACTGCACCCCTCAAGGTGCTCAAAACCACATTCAAGAAGTTTATTAACCCTTCAGGTGTTTCACAGGAATTTTTTGAATGTTTAAAAAAATGAACATTTAACTTTTTTTCACAAAAAAATTACTTCAGGTCCAATGTTTTTTATTTTACCAAGGGTAACAGGAGAAATTGGACTGCAAAAGTTATTGTGCAATTTCTCCTGAGTATGCTGATACCTGATATGTGGGGGGGGACCACTGTTTCGGCGCATGGTAGAGCTCAGAAGGGAAGGAGCGCCGTTTGACTTTTTCAATGCAAAATTGGCTGGAATTCAGATCGGACGTTATGTCACGTTTGGAGAGCCCCTGATGTGCCTAAACAGTGGAAACCCCCACAAGTGACCCCATTTTGGAAACTAGACCCCCCCAAGGAACTTATCTAGATATGTGGTGAAAACTTTGAACCCACAAGGGATTCACAGAAGTTTATAACGTAGAGCCGTACAATTAAAAAATCATATTTTTTCCACAAAAATGATCTTTTCACCCCCAATTTTTATATTCCTAAGGGTAACAGGACCCTAAAAGTTATTGTGCAATTTGTCCTGAGTACTCAGATACCCCATATGTGGGTGTAAACGACTATTTGGGCGCATGGCAGAGCTCGGAAGGGAAGCAGCGCCATTTGACTTTTATGGCTGGAATTGAGAGCGGACGGACGCCATGTCACGTTTGGAAAGCCCCTTATGTGCCTAAACAGTGGAAACCCCCCACAAATGACACCAATTTGGAAACTAGACCCCCCAAGGAACTTATCTAGATGTGTGGTGAGAACTTTGAACCTCTCAGGGCTTCACAGAAGTTTATAACGTACAGTCGTAAAATTAAAAAATCACATTTTTCCACAAAAATGATCCTTTCACCCCTAATTTTTATTTTCCCAAGGGTAACAGGACCCTAAAAGTTATTGTGTAATTTTCCTGAGTATGCTGATACCCCACATGTGGGGGTAAACCACTATTTGGGCGCAAGGCAGAGCTCGGAAGGGATGCAGCGCCATTTGACTTTTTTGGCTGGAATTGGGATTGGACGCCATGCCGCATTTGGAAAGCCCCTGATGTGCCTAAACAGTGGAAACCCCCCACAAATGACATCATTTTGGAAACTAGACCCCCTAAGGAACTTATCTAGATGTGTTGTGAGCATTTTGAACACCCAAGGGCTTCACAGAAGTTTTTAACGCCCGGGCGTGAAAATGAAAAAATTATATTTTTTCCACAAACATGATCTTTTAGTCCCCAATTTTTTTATTTTCCCAAGGGTAACAGGAGAAATTGGACCCCAAAAGTTGTTGTCCAAATTTGTCCTGAGTACGCTGATACCCCATATGTGGGAGAAAACTACTATATGGGCACGTCGGGGCTCGGAAGGGAAGTAGTGACGTTTTGGAATGCAGACTTTGATGGAATGGTCTGCGGGTGTCATGTTGCATTTGGAGAGCCTCTGATGTGCCTAAACTGTTGAAACTCCCCTCAAGTGACCCCATTTTGGAAACTAGACCCCCCACGGAACAGAAGTTTATAACGCCCGGGTGTGAAAATAAAAAAATCATATTTTTTTCCACAAAAATTATGTTTTTACCCACAATTTATTATTTTCTAAGGGTAACAGGAGAAATTGGACCACAAAAGTTGTTTTGCAATTTGTCCTGAGTAGGCTGATACCCCATATGTGGGGGTAAAACACTGTTTGGGCACATAGCAGAGCTTGGAAGGGAAGGAGCACCGTTTGACTTTTTCAACGCAGAATTGGCTGGAATTGAGATCAGACGCCATGTTGCATTTGGAGAGCACCTGATGTGGAAACAGTGGAAACCCCCCAATTCTAACTCCAACCCTAACCCCAATATACCCCTAGCCCTAATCTCAGCCCTAACCCTAGCCTTAACCATAGCCCTAACCCTAATTGGAAAATGGAAATAAATACATTTTTTTAATTTTATTATTTTTCCCTAACTAAGGGGGTGATAAAGGGGGGTTTGATTTACTATATATGGCGGGTTTTTATGTTTGGCAGCTGTCACGCGCTAAAAGACGCTTTTTATTGTAAAAAAACTTTTTGCATCACCACATTTTGAAAGCTATAATTTTTCCGTATTTTGACTCACTGAGTCATGTGGGGTCTTATTTTTTGCGGGACGAGTTGCCATTTTTATTGGTACCATTTTCAGGCACGTGACATTTTTTGATCGCTTTTTATTTCAATTTTTAGGACGCAGAATGAACAAAAACCAGCATTTCATGAATTTCTTTTGGGGGGTGCATTTACACCGTTCCGCTTGTGGTAAAATTGATAAGGCGGTTTTATTCTTCGGGTCAGTATTATTACAGCGATACCTCATTTATGTCTTTTTTTGTGTTTTGGTGTTTTGGTATTTTATTTTTATTTTATAAGGGGTTCGCTAATGGGGTTAACTAGTGGGACAGTTTTATAGGGTGGGTCGTTACGGACGCGGCAATACTAAATATGTGTACTTTTATTGTTTTGGTTTTTTTTATTTCCAAAAGATGAATTTATTAAGGAATTTTTTTTTTTTAATTTATTTAGCGATTTTTTTATAAATTATTTTTACACTTTTTTTTAACTTTATTACAATGTCCCAGGGGGGACATAACTGTCATGTGACAGATCGCTGATCTGTCACATCAACGATCGCTGTGACAGGTCAGCGATCTGTCACAGGCAGTGCAGAAGGCTTCCTTGTGCCTGCGCTTTGCAGGCATGAGGAAGCCGACTCCCTGCAGGCCCCCGAAGGTCCCCGCCGCGATTTTGGATCCGCGGACCTGCAGGGAAGGAGACCCCCGCAGCAGCGCTGCACATTGCGCTGCTGTGAGGGTTTCAGGGAAGCACGGGAACCCCCTCCCTTCTGATGCTTCCCTAAACCCCCGGTACACTGCGATCGTGTTTGATCGCAGTGTGCCAGGGGTTAACGTGTCGGTGGCGGTCCGTGACCGACCCTGACACAGAGTGCCGGGTGTCAGCTATGATAATAAGATGACACTCGGCCGCGATCAGCTATGATGTACTATCCCGTCCATGGGCATAGGGGCCCGGGGCCCATGGACGGGATAGTACGTCAGATGGCAGAAAGGGGTTAACATGTAGGAGGGCCTCTTAACAAAAAATGTCGTATTAAAAAGGAACGGGTCTCCTAGAGTTGTAATGGCCATACAACAAAAATTCAACGCAAATGTGCATGTCATTGCCAAGTATACATGTTGTGAAATGTGAAATAAAATAATCCAATTTTGTGCACAGATGGACGAAGTCAGAAGTTGAAGGACAAATCGGAAAACGAACAAATCAACTACCAAAAAAATTAAAAAAAAAAAACTGGTGTCCAATATTTGAGATAAAATAAATATTTTATTCACAAAATTTAATTACATACAAAAATGGTGGGAACACAAATACCAAAATGGATAGGGCAATACAAGGAATCCATATAGCACCTCTATAATGCACAAAGATAAAAATATGGCTATATACGATCATGAATAAATATCAAAAAACATATATGTAAACAAATGAGCCAAAAAACAGAATCAGCAAATATAGATATAAAGTACTGATAAAGTGCCAAAGTGCAAAAAAGTTGGTGAATGGGACAAATCACAAAAACAGTGTTAAGTTAAACAATAAGGTGCCAATGCAGGATGTCAATGGTCTCAAAAATTGAGATCTATGCGTTTAATGTGAGCTGTCACTATAGTGAGAGGGCTTGAACAAATCACAGCTGAATATACCAGCATATATACACTCACTGGCCACTTTATTAGGTACACCTGTCCAACTGTGTGTTAAGACTTAATTTCTAATCAGCCAATCACATGGCGGCAACTCAGTGCATTTAGGCATGTAGACATGGTCAAGACAATCTCCTGCAGTTCAAACCGAGCATCAGTATGGGGAAGAAAGGTGATTTGAGTGCCTTTGAACGTGGCATGATTGTTGGTGCCAGAAGGGCTGGTCTGAGTATTTCAGAAACTGCTGATCTACTGGGATTTTCACGCACAACCATCTCTAGGGTTTACAGAGAATGGTCCGAAAAAGAAAAAAAATCCAGTGAGCGGCAGTTCTGTGGGCGGAAATGCCTTGTTGATGCCAGAGGTCAGAGGAGAATGGGCATACTGGTTCGAGCTGATAGAAAGGCAACAGTGACTCAAATTGCCACCCGTTACAACCAAGGTAGGCAGAAGAGCATCTCTGAACGCACAGTGCGTCGAACTTTGAGGCAGATGGGCTACAGCAGCAGAAGACCACACTGGGTACCACTCCTCTCAGCTAAGAACAGGAAACTGAGGCTACAATTTGCACAAGCTCATCGAAATTGGACAGTAGAAGATTGGAAAAACGTTGCCTGGTCTGATGAGTCTCGATTTCTGCTGCGACATTCGGATGGTAGGGTCAGAATTTGGCGTAAACAACATGAAAGCATGGATCCATCCAGCCTTGTATCAACGGTTCAGGCTGGTGGTGGTGGTGTCATGGTGTGGGGAATTTTTTCTTGGCACTCTTTGGGCCCCTTGGTACCAATTGAGCATCGTTGCAACGCCACAGCCTACCTGAGTATTGTTGCTGACCATGTCCATCCCTTTATGACCACAATGTACCCAACATCTGATGGCTACTTTCAGCAGGATAATGCGCCATGTCATAAAGCTCGAATCATCTCAGATTGGTTTCTTGACCATGACAATGAGTTCACTGTACTCAAATGGCCTCCTCAGTCACCAGATCTCAATCCAATAGAGCATCTTTGGGATGTGGTGGAACGGGAGATTCGCATCAGGGATGTGCAGCCGACAAATCTGCGCCAACTGTGTGATGCCATCATGTCAATATGGTCCAAAATCTCTGAGGAATGCTTCCAGCACCTTGTTGAATCTCTGCCACGAAGAATTGAGGCAGTTCTGAAGGCAAAAGGGGGTCCAACCCGTTACTAGCATGGTGTACCTAATAAAGTGGCCAGTGAGTGTATATATAAACTCATATGCTACAGGCCCAGTGGCCGCTTAATATAAGCCTCAATACATAGCGCTATAAGTAAAAAGTATCAAGATGCATATTTGAAAAACACCCAATCAATATCTGATGCCCGTGGTGCAGGATTCCTAGGATGTGCCTGACATGCATTTCGGTGTCTACCTTCGGCAGGGGGTGGCGTCATCCAAAGATGGGTAGGTATTTATATCATATAGAGCCAAAGGGAGAGGGAACAAGATGATACGACGCGCGCCGACATCAGACATCTCCAGGATATCCCGCCCCTCCGCCCCACATGATCCCCATGGCTGCAAATAGATATCGCAGACACAGGGGACGTAGATGCGGCAGGCTGGGATCCCTGGGACGCTGACGTCAGCGCGCGTTCCACCCGGCCCTCTATCATTGGTGGACATAGGTCAGGTGACCAGAAGGTCCTGGCAGGTAAACAGAAAAGAAAGGAAGGTCCTAATAGACAATCGTAATATATTATATTATATAAGTGATGAAAAAAAATGCCTAACTAAAATGAATATAGCGAACAGTGTACCTAAATTAATATCAATAACTGTGTTTCATCAAGATAATAAAGAGTGGGGAAGGAAGAAAAGGAAAATACAAAATAAAATAAAAAAGGATCATAGGAAAAAGAAAATATGAATAAATAAATATAAATACTATACAGAATATTAGTGAAAGAAATGATAATTGAAAATAAAAATAAATAATAATAAAAATAAGAGAAAATAATAAGAAAAAATAAAAATGAAAATAATATAAAATATAAACAAAAAATAATAATAAATAAAATGCAAACTAAATATGAGTAAACAATAATAAAAATACTGTAAACACCCAAATACTCTAATATATCTTAAAAAATAAAAGGTGAATATACGTGAATTGATGAAATAAGTATAGAGGGTGAATGTATATGAATTTATGAAATAACCATATCAAATACATAAAAAAGTGTATTAAAATAATAAAATATATATATATATCTATAAAATTAATAAGGAACTCATAAATGCAATATATAGTGTGGTGTACAAAAATGAACATAAATATAATAAAATAAGAAACTCATTGTTTTATATATATAGTGAATAAAGTGAAAAATAATTTTTTATTTTTTATTTTTCTTTATCTTTTCATTCCTCAACCGGACAAAGGACCCAAGACAGAGGACCAAGAGGTCTCCACTGAAGACTGGAAAGGATAACTGGCAATATAGAATTAATCTTCAGCTCACCTGGTCCAGCCTGCCCAGTCCTCCTTTCCATGATCTCGGTGCACGGAATGAATCCATCCCCATCTGGGAGAAAATTCTTGGTGAAAAAAAAACTTTTGTAGTTCCAGCACACAATAAAGGAAAATTAAAAAAAGCCTTTATTTAGTCCATCATTAAAAATTACAATACCAAATGTAATAAAAGCATGTGTAGGCTTACGCGTTTCGGATCATATTTGACCCTTAATCATTTGGAAAGGATAACTGTATGTACAAGAGTAGCAGGAACAAGCCAAAATAACTAAATATAAACAAAAAACATAAATGATCAGTATCCAAGTAGTACATTTTTATTACGTATAAACTCATACCCAAAAGGATAAAAAGAACCTACATGACTAGATCTAAATATAAATAAAATATATATTATATTAAAAACAATAGAAAAACAAGATATAAAAGGTAATAAATATATTGATGGATGACGAAGGTGGTCATAGGAATGGAACAAAGCTAATATTTTCTTTTTGACCAAGGGGGTGGGTGGTGTCTAATGTCCACATCATCTTGTTTCCATTTGTGCCAGTCTCTGACTTATATTACCTCCCCATACAGATGATGGAATTTTGTCAATGCCCCTAATCCTTAAGCATGATGGATCACAGTTATGGTACTGCTTAAAATGCTTAGGGATAGTTTTCAAAAAGGTTAACTCATTTTCATTTTTCGCGACAACAATGCCATTTACGTGCTCACATACCCGAATCTTCAACTGACGAGTTGTCAACCCTACGTATATTTTCGGGCATGGGCATACTGCGTAATAAATAGCTGCTTTCGTCTCGCAATCAATGTAATGGTAAATAGAAAAGGTTCTTTGACCTGAGGAGTCACTAAATTTGTCAGTTCTATCGATATTTGGACATGCCACGCAATGGCCACATTGAAAAGATCCCTTCTTCTGTTTTAATTGTGACAAAAAGGTTTTGGGTTCATTTTGATAATGACTCCTTACTAGTTTATCGCGGATGTTTTGAGATCGGCGATATGTGATGCTTGGTTCCTTGGTAAGGTATTTGAATAATGTCTTATCCACTGTGAGTATTGGCCACACCTTGGCTAAGGCATCTCTCATTCTCTGGTTTTCAGTATGATAATTAGAGATGAAACGAACTTGTGATGTTATATCCGGTTTAGAGGATGAATATAATAGATCATTCCTTTGTGAATGTCTCTCCCTGTTATAAGCCTTTTTGATACTTCGACAACTATATCCTCTATCAATGAACCTCCATTTAAGTTCTTTAGCACTTATTTCAAAATCCTTCTCAGTTGAGCACAGGCATCTTAATCTTAGAAATTGTCCCACCGGAATAGATCTTATCAATGACGTGGGATGAGCCGAAGAGGAGTGTAATAACGCATTTGTAGATGTACTTTTTCTGAAAATATCAGTCTGAAGAATGTTATTAATGTCACATTTGACCAGAACATCTAAGAATTCAATTGAATTTTTGTCATGATGACATGTCAGATGGATATTTGAATTGTTTTGATTAAGTTCTGTAATAAATTGGACAAGGGACTCAGCCGAGCCTTGCCAAATGAAGAAAATATTATCAGTGTACCATGTCCAAAAGAAAACACGGCACATTGAATGTAGATGATCTGAAAGAAAAAGGTCCCTCTTCCACAGCCCCAGGAACAGATTGGAATACACAGGTGCATATGATGCGCCCATTGTTGTTCCCTGGAGCTGTAGGTAGAAGGACCCCTTAAAAATGAAAAAGTTATGGGTTAGACGAAACTCCAGAATTTCGATAACAAATTCCCTCATGGCGGGACACATGTTGAACATTGACAGGAAGTATTTGGTTGCTCTAATTCCAGCTCCATGTTTAATGTTTGAATATAAAGATTCAACATCACATGTAACAAGTAATGCATCCGTCTCCACATGGAGGCCGTCGATTTTTTTCAAAAATTTGTATCGCTGGTAAAAGGAAGACATTCAACCAAAGGTTGCAGTTTGTGATCTATGAATTTACCCACATTTTCTAAAAAATTCCTATTGCCTGACACAATTGGTCTGCCAGGTGGAGAATCCATGTTCTTTTGTATCTTAGGTAAAAGATAGAATGTGGGTATACATGGTTCTTTCACAATAAGTGCCTGATGGAATTCCTTTGTTATGACACCCTCAATGACGGCTTTATTAAAAATGTCACATAGCTTAGAACAAAAAGATGTCAGGGGGTTAAAAGTAAGTTTTTATAGCATGCTTTATTTCTAAGCTTTTTGAAGACTTCTGCCTCATATATCGTGGATGGCCAAATAACAATATTGCCCCCCTTATCCGCCGGTTTAATCACTACATCAGTCAAATTTTTTAATTTGTCTAGACTTTTACATTCTTCAAAATTCAAATTTCCTTTACTTATATGACGTGGTATTTGTCTGAACTCCTCACTTACGATCTTAACAAAGAGTTCAATGTTGGGATAACTAGAAAAATGGGGGAATTTCTTGGAACGTGGCATAATACAAGTAGGAATCTTACCTCCTTCCTTTTCAGAATGTTCTTGAGCAAGTTCCTCTAGAGTCTGTAGTGCCTCTTGCTCCTTGTCTGTAGGGAACATATTATGTGCAGTCTCATCATGAAAGTATTTTTTAAACATTAGGGACCTGGCAAAAATATACAGGTCCTTAATGGCAGAAAAGGTATCAAAATAAGAATCAAGACAAAATGAAAGACCCTTATGAAGGACCCCCAGATCAGTTTAGGAAAGATGATGGGAGCTTAAATTGATTACCTTAAGATGGTTGTCATCCGAAGAATGATCATTGTTGCGTCTGTATGGTAAATTCCTCAGATTCCATTTCCGTTTAAATGTATCTTTATATGATACAGAAGGAGACGTAGAAGCATCAGAGTACTGTAGTCACTTTGAGATGGCATAGATAAAGTGGATGGAGTTCGAGTCCATGTTAAATCAGATGTAGTTGGTCTCCTCCAACGATATATTTTATTCATCTGTAGATCTTTCAGATCACAAGCTAATTTACTTGCTTGGCTCTCCTGTATGTCATTAACCCAAATATCCAATTCTTTTTCCATAGTCGCATTAATGGACTGAAAATTCTCAATGGTCATTTGGGTTTTAGCCAAATTATATGTAACCTCAAGTTGTTGATCCAGACTGCTAATATTTTTGGTATTAAGATTAATTAGTAATTCCATAAATTTTTTAGAAGTACTATTACAAACCTCTTCCCATTTTTTAATAAACTCATCTTCTATTGGGAATGAGGGTGTAACTCTAATCCGTAACCCCCTTGGTATCAAATCTTTAGTGATTTTTTATAGTGGAATTGAAATCCACTGTACCCTGACCACCAGAGCCATTGGTATTGGACCCACCACTGCCGAAAAATTGGTTAACCCGGCCTAGCCAGGATTGTTCCTTGGCTTTAAAGTCCATAGCCTCAAAGAGAAACCTGTGCAAAACACAGTATAATGTTATATACAACAAAAATTCATGGCAAATGTGCATGTCATTTCTAAGTATACCTGTATACGAGCATCAGATATTGATTGGGCGTTTTTCAAATATGCATCTTGATACTTTTTACTTATAGCTCTATGTATTGAGGCTTATATTAAGCGGCCACTGGGCCTGTTGCATATGAGTTTATATATATGTAACATTATTTAATTAACTTTTTTGCATTGGCACCTTATATGCAGGTATATACAGCTGTGATTTGTTCAAGCCCTATCACTATAGTGACAGCTCACATTAAACGCATAGATCTCACTTTTTGAGACCAATTACATCTTGCATTGGCACCTTATTGTTTAACTTAACACTGTTTTTATGATTTGTCCCATTTACTAACTTTTTTGCACTTTGGCACTTTATCAGTATATCTATATTTGCAGATTCTGATTTTTGGCTCATTTGTTTACATATATACTTTTTGATATTTATTCATGATCGTATATAGCCATATTTTATCTATGTGCAATATAGAGGTGCTATATGGATTCCTAGTATTGCTCTTTCCATTTTGGTATTTGTGTTCCCACCATTTTTGTATGTAATTAAATTTTGTGAATAAAATATTTATTTTATCTCAAATATTGGACACCAGTTTTTTTCGGATTTTTTTCGTAGTTGATTTGTAATGGCCATACACTAAGTGTATTGGGCTGACAAACATTTTCCCCTGTGGGGTACATCTCAACCTTATCCATAGCAAGTATTTAATGCCGAGCAAAAAACCCCACCCTTGTTAGGATTTCGACACTGGCTGTAGCAGCACGGAACACGTTAATGCTGGTGATCTAGTGGCGGCGGATGATGAGACGTGGAGGAAGGCCTGATTAAAAACTATGGCCAATTTAAAGGAGTGTGTCTCCTAGACTTGGAATGCCCATACACTAAGTGCATGGGCTGACATACATTTTACCCTGTGGGGTACACTTCAACAGTTTTCAGAAAAAGTATTTTACGCCCAGCATAACCACCCACTCTTGTTAAAAATTCGACACTGGCTGTAGATGCATGGAACACGTTAACCCTTTGGATCTAGTGGGGGTGGATGATGAGACTTGGAGGAAGGCCTGATTAAAAAATAGGCCCAATTTAAAGGAGCGGGTCTCCTACACTTGGAATGCCCATACACTTAGGGTATGTGCACACTTTGCGGTTTCTGCTGCGTTTCCGCAGTGGTTTTGTGCCTGCGGAAACGCAGCAGATTCTGCAGCGTTTTACAAACCCTTTATTTCCTATGAAAACTAAAAAAAACCTGTGCACATGCTGCGGATTTTACCGCGCGGTTTTGCTGCGGTTTACAATCCACAGCATGTCAATTCTTTGTGCGGTTCTGCTGCGTTTCTGCACCCATTGACTTCCATTGAGTCCTGCAATTCCGCAGCAAAACCGCAGAGATAAAAATATCTGCGGTTATTGCTGCGGAATTGGGTGAAAAAACGCAGCAGAAGGAAGTGATGTGTGGGGAGGAAGAGGAAGTGTGTGGGCGGAGAGTATGGAAGAAGAAGGAAGTCGCCATAACGTCATGGAAGGATACCGTCGCATGGGGATCGATGTGGGCCGTCTCATAGATTTGGTATGTATGTATGTGTGTGCGTCAGTCTGTGTTTGTCTGTGTGCGTCAGTCTGTGTGCGTCAGTACCCATGCGACGGTAGGCACACAATTGTGCTCAGTCGCTGTATGGGACTGCTGCTCCCATGCGGCTATAGGATGGGAGAGTAGTCCCTGCGGCGACCGTGCACAATTGTACAGTAAATGATTAAAAAAAAAAGACACATACAACACATGTATCATACAATAAACGACATACAACATACAACATAAACATACTCACCACATAGCGATGCTCCTGCACTTTTTCTCTGAGTTTACCGGTGTTCGGGCGCTCCGGGACCTCGCTTTACGGCAATGTAGCTGCGTGTGACCTTTCCCACACAGCATTGCCGTAAAGGAGAGTACTGGAGTCAATGAACGCCAGTAAACTCTTTCGCGCATGCGCAGTAACACACTGCTGGGTCAGTGTGTTTCTGCAGCCATGGAGGAGGGTCACATCTCAGGATGTGACTGCTCTCATGGCAGATCGTCGTGGGACACTCGTTTTGGACTGCGACGGAACAGGGAGTATGAATTTTGTTTGTTATTTTTTATTTTTTCTAGGAGAACGAGGGCGTCGCAGGATTGAGTGTAAAATAAGATTTTTTGTCAAAAACTTGTGTGTTCTTATTTCATTAAAAAAATTTTCGGTCTCTGTGTTTTTTTTCCAATTTAACTTTTTTGGATTAATAATGGATCGGCGTCTTCTTGACGCCTCTTCCTTATTAACCGGGCTTAATGTCACCGATGAAATGTGACATTAACCCCTTTATTACCCCACATCCCGCCACTGTGCGGGAGTGGGAAGAGAGGGGCTAAGTGCCGGAAATGCTGCTTTGATGCGCCGGTTCTGGGGCGGCTATGGGCTGATATTTGTAGCCGGGGGGGCCAAAATCCATGGCCCCTTCCTAGGCTATGAATATCAGCTCGCAGCTGTCTGCATAGCCTTTCTGGCCCTAAAATATAGGGGGATCCCACGCAAAAAAATTTTTGGGTTGGTACCCCTATTTTTAGAGCCAGAAAGGCTACGCAGACAGCTGTGGGCTGATATTCATAGCAAGGCTACAAATATTAACCCTTAGCTGTCTGCTTAGCCTTTCTGGCCCTAAAATATAGGGGGACCCCACATAATTTTTTTTTTGGGGTCCCAATAATTTGACAGTCAGAAAGGCTGTGCATACACTACAGCCTGGGAACATTAACCCTTCCCTGCCAACATGTAATTGAGCAACCAAGGACGTATTTTGTATTCTGGAATATTGATAATGGTAGGGACTGTACAAACTGTAGGGATTACTGTAGGGATTGTACAAAGTGTAGGGATTAGTGTAGGGATTACTGTAGGGATTACTGTAGGGATTGTACAAAGTGTAGGGATTACTGTAGGGATTACTGTAGGGATTGTACAAAGTGTAGGGATTACTGTAGGGATTACTGTAGGGATTGTACAAAGTGTAGGGATTACTGTAGGGATTACTGTAGCGATTGTAAAAAGTGTAGGGATTACTGTAGGGATTACTGTAGGGATTGTACAAAGTGTAGGTATTACTGTAGGGATTAGTGTAGGGATTACTGTAGGGATTGTACAAAGTGTAAGGATTACTGTAGGGATTACTGTAGGGATTACTGTAGGGATTGTACAAAGTGTAGGGATTAGTGTAGGGATTACTGTAGGGATTACTGTAGGGATTGTACAAAGTGTAGGGATTACTGTAGGGATTACTGTAGGGATTGTACAAAGTGTAGGGATTACTGTAAGGATTGTACTAAGTTTAGGGATTACTGTAGGGATTACTGTAGGGATTGTACAAAGTGTAGGGATTACTGTAGGGATTCTACAAAGTTTAGGGATTACTGTAGGGATTACTGTAGGGATTGTACAAAGTGTAGGGATTACTGTAGGGATTTGTGTAGGGATTATGGAAAGGGAAGAGATTAGGGTAAAGTTTAGGGGTTGTGATTCGGGCTAAGGGTAGGGTTAGGGATAGGGTTGGTTTAGGCGTAGGGTATGGATAGGTTTATGTTTTTTTTTTATTGGCGTAAATGCTTTTCCTTTTTTAAGTTTTTGGGTTTACATAGTATCTAATGATTGTAATCTCTACATTGTAGGTCCGTGATTTTCTAGCCATATGGGACCCTTCTGACGAGGCCTACAAGGACCGCTACTGCCGGGATCACTGCTGGACCAAAGTGTTACGCCGGCTGTATCCTGACTGGGATTCGTGTAGTAATGCAACACAGTTGCAAATTGGTAATTCAAATGTTCTTTGACACTACAAAAATAGGTGTACCTAAATATTTCAATTAATCTTTTTTTTGGGTTTTCGTTTAGAGAAAGATGTCAAGCAACGATGGAGATCCGTGAAGGACCGATTCAATAAATATCTTGCAAGCTGCAATAAAAGTGGATCGTCTCCTACCCGACACTCGTTTCCTTTTTATGAGGAGTTACAATTTTTGGTAACTGGCAGGACACTGCGTAGGTAAATGTTTTTTTTTAATAAAAATTATTTTTAAGAAATTTATCCTCTATTTGTAGGTGGTATGGCAGAATTGGCCGTGTATTCTACGCTGCATACAACTGCACTGTTATTTTAATTTGTTGTGCCCACATAGAACAGGATAGTAGAGGAGATGTGATGAATTTCCCTCTCCACTATGTGTAGAAACAGTGGAGGTTGTATAGCTACATCCCTGGACAGGTGACACGTGTTTTGTCCCCACAGCATGTCACTTGTCTTGCGTTTGCACTCTGTCTCAGATAAGTATATTGAGATTCTCCTTTTTTTGTCGAAAACAGCTCTCAAGGCAACATTTTTCCTCCGGAAGATGAAGATTCTGAAGACGCTTCTGGACCTTCAAATGTAGCTGCTGTGACCGCTTCTTCAGCTGGTGAAGATGTTGCTGGTGCTGCCCCATTGTCTGCAGATGCTGGGGCATCTGCTTCAACCTCTGCTGAAAATAGTGTTGTAGTGGAAACAGTAAGAGGAAGGGCTGGCGGTCCGGTGTCAGGACAGGCCAACCAAAAAAAAACCGAAAAAAAAACCGAGGATAAAACAATCAAAGCCACTAATGAGACGCTAGCCTTGATAAAGAGGTCTAGCACGGAAGATGAATTTGATTTTTTCGCTCTCCAAATTGCTAATAAGGCTCGCTCCCTGCCACCGGATCGCCAGAACATCTTTACAAGCCTGGTCCAGATGTCGCTTACAGCGTTACATGATCCAACACCAATTTTGCCCTATGATGAAATTTTAATGTCGGTTTTAGGAATTTTCCGTAAAAAAAACCAAGTCCAACCACAAAATGCCCAATCTCAAGGCAGTCGCCCATACACAACTGAGCTGCTTGGTCCCCCAACACATCAGACTTACACTCAGGATGCAGCAACCAACTATGGGTACTACCCACAGTACCATAATTTAAACTAAATAAAGTTTGTGGCTGACATTTTTGTTGTTGGTCCAAAATGTTGTTGGCCATCTGTTCTCTTTCACATTGAAAAATTAATTACAATGTTTATAATAAAGTTTATTGTTTTTCTAATAAATTTTTATTAGAAAATTTACTTTGTGTTCTTTCTCACAATTCGAAGGGTCCTAAACTACGGCTGCATACGGCCAGTGTCATGGGTACATCATAGTACAGCCAAGGTACTTAGGTTGAAATAGGTGCTATAACCAAAAAGGAATATTTTCCAATAGGCAAGATGAGGCAAACATGGCTCAATGGCCGGTCCCAGCATCCCCAATAGTACATCCTGAGTCCAATCAATAGGCAACCGGTATAAAAGCAAAAACAAACGTTTCATTATCCATAGTGGTGGTCGTGTGGTCCTGGCGGTGCCCATAGAAATGATGTTATCAATCCACCAAATATAAATTAAAAAACGGGTCCTTCTTTGCTGCCGCTCAACTTCTTCTTCTTGGATCTTTCACTGCTGTTCAGACTGCTCAACACCAGCACAGGAGTATTGCCAGTGCACGGCACCTTGCGGACTCATAAAATAGCCAGTAAAAGTTTCTCTCACACGCACACCCGAGTTGGATGGTCTTCCCACATGGCGCACTGGATTACATTGTGGCTGCTGGTAGTCAACATCTACCTCGGAGCTGTACTCACGAGCGTAGTTGTGGAGTACACAGCATGCCTTAATCACGGTGTCAATGGTGTTAGGATCCAACTGGATGGCAGTGTGAAAGATCCTCCACTGACTAGTCATGATCCCGAAGGTGCTTTCCACATATCTGCGTGCACGACTCAGCCGATAATTAAAAATCCTCCGCCGGGCAGTCAGTCCCCTTCATGATTATGGGCGCAGCAGGGTTGTCATGAATGGAAAGGCCTCATCCGATACCATCACAAAGGGCACTGGATGTGTGGAACCCGGCAAAGGTCTTGGGGCTGGGAGCGTTCCGCCATCTCGAAGAATTTGCAGTCCAACAAGTGATGTTCGCAACACCCGAGAATCCCCAGTACTACCATAGGCACCAACGTCGATGGCAACAAATTTGTAATGTGAATCAGCCACCGCCATCAGGACCACTGAAAAATACTTCTTAGGCTGTGTGCACACGCTGCGGATTCCGCTGCGTTTCCGCAGCGGTTTTGGCCGCTGCGGACACGCAGCAGTTTTAGCTGCGGTGTACAGTACCATTCATTTGAATGGGAAAAAAAAAACGCTGTGCCGACGCTGCGGAAAAAACCACGCGGATTTGCTGCGGTTTTGAATCCGCAGAAAGAATTGCATGTCAATTCTTTCTGCGGAAACCGCTGCGGGTTCCTATCTCCACCATTGTGGAGATAGTGAATCCGCAGGACCAAACCGCAGGCAAAACCGCAGATAATCCGCAGGTCTTTTGACCTGCGGATTATCTGCGGTTTTTGCAAAATCCCTGCGGATTAATCCGCAGCGGATTCCGCAGCGTGTGCACGTACCCTTATAATTAAAGAAGCGTGATCCTGATCGTGGTGGCTTCTGCACTCTAAGGCTGGTTTCACATTTGCGTTTTTTTTCGCGGTAATTTAGCGCTAAATAGCGCATGCGTTTTTTTTTCCTATACTTTGCATGGGATGCGCTTATGTGCGCATACACATGCGTTTGTACGCGTTTTACCGCGCATGCGTTTTTTTGCGGTATGCGCTCGGGCGCACAAAATGCAACTTGTTGCATTTTTTGTGCGTCCGATTTGCCTCAAAAAAACGCATGCGCGCGCAATGCGTTTTTTTACAGCAAGACACCCATTATAAGTCTATGGTGAGCATATGTGCGCATTGGCATGCTTATGTATGCGTTTTTTTGCACATGCGTTTTTTTTTTTACCATTAGTTTAGACAATGGAATTTAGGGGTTTGGGTAAAGTTAGGGTTAGTTAAGGGGGTTTAGGGTTAGGGTTAGGGTCAGGGTTAGGGTTAGGGTTAGGGTCAGGGTTAGGGTTAAGTATGGTTTGGTTAAGGGTTAGGGTTAGGGTCAGGGTTAGGGTTAAGTATGGTTTGGTTAAGGGTTAGGGTCAGGGTTAGGGTTAGGGTTAGGGTTAGGGTCAGGGTTAGGGTCAGGGTTAGGGTTAAGTATGGTTTGGTTAAGGGTTAGGGTCAGGGTTAGGGTTAGGGTTAGGGTCAGGGTTAGGGTTAGGGTTAAGGTTAAGTATGGTTTGGTTAAGGGTTAGGGTCAGGGTTAGGGTTAGGGTTAGGGTTAAGTATGGTTTGGTTAAGGGTTAGGGTCAGGGTTAGGGTTAGGGTTAGGGTCAGGGTTAGGGTTAGGGTTAAGGTTAAGTATGGTTTGGTTAAGGGTTAGGGTCAGGGTTAGGGTTAGGGTTAGGGTCAGGGTTAGGGTTAGGGTTAGGGTTAGGGTCAGGGTTAGGGTTAGGGTTAGGGTTAAGGTTAAGTATGGTTTGGTTAAGGGTTAGGGTCAGGGTTAGGGTTAGGGTTAGGGTCAGGGTTAGGGTTAGGGTTAAGGTTAAGTATGGTTTGGTTAAGGGTTAGGGTCAGGGTTAGGGTTAGGGTTAGGGTTAGGGTCAGGGTTAGGGTTAGGGTTAAGGTTAAGTATGGTTTGGTTAAGGGTTAGGGTCAGGGTTAGGGTCAGGGTTAGGGTTAAGTATGGTTTGGTTAAGGGTTAGGGTCAGGGTTAGGGTTAGGGTTAGGGTTAGGGTCAGGGTTAGGGTTAGGGTTAAGGTTAGTTAGGGTTTGGGTTAGGGTTAAGTATGGTTTGGTTAAGGGTTAGGGTCAGGGTTAGGGTTAAGTATGGTTTGGTTAAGGGTTAGGGTTAGGGTTAGGGTTAGGGTCAGGGTTAGGGTTAGGGTCAGGGTTAGGGTTAGTAAAGTCATGGTTTGGGTTAGTGTGAGGGGCCACCTAATGTTGGAAAAAAACGCAAACGCGGTAAAAACGCACTAAAAACGCATACAAACGCATAAAAACGCTGCGTTTTTTTCATGCATGCTCATAAAAATGCTTGAAAAAAACGCAGCAGTTGTATGCTTTTGTATGCGTTTTTCAATGCGTTTTTTTGCGGGAAAAACGCGCTGCAAAAAAAAGCAAGTGTGAAACAGGCCTTACATGTTTACCATCAACTGCACCTATGCAGTTTGGGAAATTGGCCACAGACTGAAAGCCTGCTGCAAACTGCAGCCAAGTCTCCTCGGTTGGGGAAGGCATCACCATGGGCTGCAACTTCTGCCAGATGACGGCACATGTGCACCTCACAATTTGAGAGATGGTCGATTTACTAACTCTAAATTGGAGGTGTAGGGATGTGTAGCTCTCTCCTGTGGCCAAATACCTGAAAAGAAAAAAAAAAAAATTAGAAAAGTCACACAAAAATGTACTATAACGTGTCAGCATGTATGGCCGCTATAAAATGCCTTTGATGTCTTCTATGAAGTATTCTATGTTGTGGCAAACACCCCATTGTAAAAAGAAAGCTGGACAGATACACGCTGACATGTACATAGACCCATTAATTAGAGTGTGTCTACCTGTGTCAGTGTCTCCGTTACATGTTCCAAATATAATAACCCATAACGGATACACTGATGTGTGAAAGGGCCGTAATGACATTCCAAGCAACAATTATTTACTTACCGCAAGGTGATGAGCAGCCTTTCCTCAGCAGTGATCGCCTTCCTCATGAACGTATCAGCAAATGTAATATGAGGACCCAAGATTTCAAGCAGATGATCAAAGGCGGCGATTGGAAGCCGGCAGAAGGACACAAACTTTTCGGGATATCTGCAAAGGAAATAAAAAAAAAAGGATAATAATGATTACATACTTTTATACACAACATAGTAAAATTGCTTGAGTTATTTTGCAACTTACCTCCTCAAATCATTATAAAGAACGTTAAAATGCCCTTTGTCGTTTCGGTCGACTAAGAGTGGGTGCACCCAAAATTTACGTCCTTGCTTTCTCCTTCGCCGCTGCTGCTGCTGCTGATGAGCCTAAAATAAAATTTTTCTTTTAGTAGACAGCACACTCAAAAAACAAAGACATGAACCATTTTCTGATTCATAACCCTAATCACATAAATAGTCGTAATCAAAAACATAATATAAAGTCTGATTTCACAAAAGACACCAATCCAAAATGTCTTCATAATCCAAACAATAATCACAAACATAACCAAACTACAACGCTAATCCAAAACCCCACCCATACCCAATCCCAAGTCTATATTATCCAAACACTAATCAATAACCTAACCCAATCACAAGCATAATCCTAATTCCATCCATATAACCCTATTCCCAACAAACCCCAATCCTATCCATAATGGAATCCCAAACATAATCATGGTCCTTATCCCAAAAAATGTCAACTCAAACATCATCAAACCCTATTACCTGCTCTCTGTGCTGCATCAGGATTTGCAGCAAACACCCCAGAATGAGGATTCTGAACGGCCTGCGGACCATTTGGTGCTGCACGCAGAAATCTTCATTCCGCTGGGCACTCTGCTGCTCATTTCTGTCAGTCATCATTATTGGTAAAAGCAAGATGGAGGCTGGGGGGGTTGGAGCAGGAAATGACATTTTCTTTTTTTTTTTTCTTGAGTCTAGTATTGTCCAACTTTATTAACATTCTTCTAGTAGAAAACCGCAGACAATTCTGCTAAAAAAAAACGCAGCAAAAACCGCAGCAAAACCGCAGCAAAAACGCACATGCGGTTTCTGCAAAGAGGTGCGGTTTTGTCTACAAAAAAAAGCTGGAAATTTTCCTACGTGTGCACATAGCCTTAGTGTATGGGCTGGCAAACATTTCCCCTTGGGGGTGTAAATATTTTTAAAATTTTGGTGACAGCCAACATAACACACTTGCAAAAACAGAGTGGCCGGAGAATGATTGAATATGTTCACCCTGGTGCTCAAGTGGTGGTGGACGGTGAGGATGAGGAGAAAGAGGACACAAAATAGCAAAAAACATGGAGTATATCCATGTTCGGTTGTGAAGAGGTGCATGTGAATATACCTCACACAAAAACACTACATTGGAGTTTATGCTTCCCTGTCATCATTTGGTGGTGTTGAGAAGTCAGGCCCAATCCATCCCTTGTTCATTTTTATAAGAGTCAGCCTGTCTGCATTTTCCGTAGAAAGGCGAATGCGCTTATCTGTGATAATGCCACCAGCAGCACTAAAAACCCACTCGGACAAAACGCTAGCAGCAGGGCAGGCCAGGACCTCCAAGGCGTAGAGAGCGAGCTCATGCCATGTGTCCAGCTTGGATACCCAATAATTAAAAGGCACAGAGGAATCACGGAGGACCTTGGTACGGTCAGCAATGTACTCCCTCAGCATCTAAGATTGCATTCCTTGTGAGATTTCCCCATGCCTCAGTGCATGGGTGATGGAAGGGTCTTAGAAAACTGTCCCAGAACTTTGCCAGTGTTCCCCTGCCTCTGCTAGAGTGGACTTATGTCTGTGTCGCCTGTCCTGCTTGGTTGGCCAACGAAATGTTATCTCTGCCGCCTGCGTTTTGAGAATGGAATTTTTTTTAATAACTCTGCAATGATGGCCCTATGGTACTGCATCATTTTGGTACACCTGTCTGCCTCTGGAATAAGAGATACAAAGTTATCCTTGTAGTGTGGGTCTAAAAGTGTCACTAGCCAGTAATGACTGTTACCCAATATTTTGACAATACGAGGATCATGGGAAAGGCAGTGCAACATAAAGTCAGCCATGCGTGCCAGACTGGTAACGTGCAAGCCTTCCGTGTCCTCACCAACAGGATGACTGACCATGGTGTCCTCCTCCTCCTCTTCTCAGTCCTCAGTCCATCCACACTGAACAGAAGGTATGACAGTTGCGGTTGTAGTCCTGTCTATAGCGCATGAAAGTAGCTCCTGTTCTTCCTCCTTATTGTCAACCAATCCACATTGGGATGACATGAGGCTGTGCTGTGTGTAATCACCCTGTATGGTTCCATGATCCATGTCCTCATGCCCCAACTGCAATGCATCCTCTTTCATTGTAAGCAGAGAGCTTTTCAGAATGCAGATGAGCTGGATAGTGATGCTAATTATGGCGTAATCGCCGCACACCATCTTGTTGGACTCCTCAAAGTTTTCGAGGATGCTACATATGTCTGACATCCATGTCTACTCCTGAGGTCTTATGTGTGGTGTCAAATCTGAAACATGACGGCCTTGTTGATGCTGGTATTCAACAACTGCTCACTTCTACTCACAAATCCTTTCCAACGTATGGAGTGTAGAGTTCCAACGTGTGGGGACATCACACACCAGTCGGTGAGCCGGAATCTGCAATCGCTGCTGAAGCGACTGAAGCTGTAGCTGACTTTCTAAAATGTGCACACAGGCGGTGTACTTTAATCAGCAGATCCGGCAGCCACAAGCACTTGTCCACGTGTCCGTGGTTAGGTGTACTTTCCCAATAACTGCATTGTTAAGGGCACGGGATGTTGTGGGACATGTGCTTGTGTAATGCTGGGATGACACAGCGGGAGAAATAGTGGCGGCTGGGGACCGAGTACCTTAGGACGGCCGCCGCCATCAGGTTTCGCAAAGCTTCCTTCTCCACGAGCCTAAAAGGCAACATTTCGACCGCAAGCAGACAAGAAATATGAGAATTGAGTACTATTGCCTGTGGGGCATTGGCTGCTTATTTACGCTTACGTTCCAATGACTGGGGTATGGACAACTGAAGGCTGCGCTGGGACAAGGACGGGGACGTGCTTGATGATCCTGGTATTTCACTGTGGACAACGGCAGGTGCAGGGCAGGAGGCATCTTCACATGCACCGTGGACAGGGGATTGGCTTGCACACACAACAGTGGAAAAAGCAGTAGTGTCACCCACAGACACTGTTCCTGGATCCTGGGGTTGAACCCACAAAGTCAGGTGCTTTGCTGCCATGTGCCTGATCATGCTGGTGGTGGTAAGGCTGGTAGTTTTGCTACCCCTGCTGATGCTGATGTTACAAATGGCCTGTTTGGGGTTATCGGCAGAGTTTTTAAAAAATAACCAGACTCGAGAAGACCTAAAAGTTGGACTGGCAACTTCCATCAGATTGGTGTTATGGGGAACGGTTGCACGCCTTCTGTCTGCAGCCACCACACTGCTTCTTCCTGCCTGAAGTGGTGCCACGCCTACCTCCCCTGTATGCTGCTGTCCTCACTGTGCATGTCCTCCTGCCACGTTGGGTCTGTTACTACATCATCCACCACCTCATCTTCCACTTCCCCACCCTGGTCCTCCTCCTGACTTTCCAGCAAATGTTTCTCATCATCGTCCACCTCTTGTCACCTCTTGTGACCGCTCAAAGATTTGTGCATCACTACATGGAATATCATCTTGCCCCGCTTCAAGTTGACCTGGAGAGAGGCACAAATCTCCAAATGGAAAACTGAACAGCTCTTCGGAATGTCCAAGTGTGGGATCAGTTGTCTCAGGCACTCAGCATGGTGGGAGGAAGGAGGATCAGGGTAAGGAATATGCGGTCCTGATTCACGGCAACTGTGACTTGACCGTGTTGAAGACAGGTTGCTGGTGGTGGTGGATAAGTAACTGGAAGTATTATCCGCTGTCCAACTAACAAACTTTTCACACTACTCGAGCTCCAATAGTGCTGTCTTGCTGCGGTCACTAGGACTTTGGACACTAAGGTCCAGCTAGATATGGGTGTTTTTGGTGGCCCAATTTCAGCTTGGCCACGTCCTCGGCCTGCACCATCATCATCATGTCCACTTCCCTGTCCCTTGCCCATTGTAAATGGACTAGAATATTATACACATTCAATACAAAAGAGTGATTTGGGAGGCAACTTGCATGTGATACGTGTCATGATCCATACTGGATCAGGACTGATAAAAAGCACAGGTAACCTTTTTTTTCTAAGCTGTGCTTAAGGTTGGTTTTTGCCCCCGGTGGCCATTAGTATTATTGCACTGTGGTGTCGTTTGTTCTAAGTTTGCCCCCAGTGGTGGTGAGCGTCATTGCACTCGTTTCTTTAGTTTAGTGCACATGATTATAATGCAGGTGTGATTGCTGGCTCTGCTATAAAAGAGTCACAGGTGTTGCAATCAGTGTTGGTGATAGTGTTCATTTCAACCATCCTTGGTGGAGGAAGGAGCTGAGAGCGTTCCTTGCAGCACTGTCTTAGCCCTGGTGTGGAAGGAGTCATAGGGGATTTCCTTGTAGCTCTGACAGAGCTTGGTGACAGTGATTCAGGAGGAGAGCTGCATGCTGGTGGTGGTCTTTGTTGCCAGGAGCAAGTGCAACAGAGTAAAGCTGAGTGGTGCTTCTCCGTTTGTGTTTTCCTTAGTGTGTATTAGTACAGCGGTGGGGCCAGTGCCTGCGCCACCCAGCTCCCTAGCAAGGGATAGGTGTAGGGTGTGCTAGCGCGACAGGTTCCTGATCGGCGCCCGATGCGGAACCGGCATAGGGAACGTTAGGACGTTAGGGACACTGACTCAGGGGAGTGCAGGAGGTCTCCACGTCCCCTGTCCCTATCGCAGGGCCCACCGTTGTAACTGTTTCCCTTTTCCCCTTGTCTTGTTGTTTTAGCTACCAGCCTGCGAGCCGTGTCACACAGGACAGTATCACGTGCCGCATCTTGTTGTTTTAGTTACGGGCCTGCTGGTCGCGTAACACAGGATGGGTCCACGTGACAATACGTGTGCTGGAAAACCACACTTTTGCCTATCTGTACTTTAGGTTAAAATGTGTTTTGCCTTATCAGATTTTATAAGTACTATAACAGACTGCAAATAAAATACAATGTATAGGCCTAAAATGGACAAATTTTTGGCAAGGATAAATGAGGCCTTTTAAGGAAATACCACAACCAAAAATTTCTGGCCCGTATTTTTTATAAAAAAAATTTTGTGCTAAATACTGCTGTACATAAAGGAAGTCCACTGACACCCAGGACAAAAAAAGAAAACAGTCATAAATAGAGTTGAGCGATACCGTCCGATACTTCAAAGTATCGGATCGGAATGGATCGGCCGATCTTAAAAAAAAGTATCGGTATCGCCGATTCCGATACCGGAAGTCCCATTCAAGTCTATGGGACTTCCGGTATCGGAATAAGAAAAACCCTGTTTTTGCCTTGTACAGCCTCTCTGGGGTCTGTACGGGCCTTTCGGGGGGCTGTGCCGGCCTGCCAGGGGGTCTGTGCAGGCTCCGGTGGTCTGTGCCGGCCTGCCGGGGGGCTGTGCCGGCCTGCCGGGGGGGCTGTGCAGGCTCCGGTGGGCTGTGCCGGCCTGCCGGGGGGCTGTGCAGGCTCCGGTGGGCTGTGCCGGCCTGCCGGGGGGCTGTGCCGGCCTGCCGGTGGTCTGTGCAGGCTCCGGTGGGCTGTGCCGGCCTGCCGGGGGGCTGTGCCGGCCTGCCGGGGGCTGTGCAGGCTTCGGGGGTCTGTGCAGGCATCGTCCGATGGGACTACAAGTCCCATCGGGCGATGCCTGCTACCATGACAGTGATTGACACATTAGCCAATGATGGGACAGTAGTAGTCCCATCATCCGGCTAATGTGTTGAATGTAAAAAAAAAAAAAAATTACATGCTACATACATGCTACATTCATACTACATACTACATACATGCTACATTCATACTACATATATACTACATGCAACATACATACTACATATATACTACATGCATGCAACATGCATACTACATATATACTACATGCAACATACATACTACATATATACTACATGCATGCAACATGCATACTACATATATGCTACATATATACTACATGCATGCTACATACATACTGCATGCTACATACATACTGCATGCTACATACATACTACATGCTACATACATACTACATATATGCTACATACATACTACATATATACTACATGCATGCTACATACATACTGCATGCTACATACATACTACATGCTACATACATACCACATATATACTACATACATACTACATGCATGCTACATGCTACATACATACCACATACATACTACATACATACTACATGCATGCTACATACATACTACATGCTACATACATACTACATATATACTACATGCATGCTACATACATACTACATGCTACATATATACTACATACATACTACATACATACTTCATGCATGCTACATACATACTACATACATACTACATGCATGCTACATACATACTACATGCTACATACAAACTACATACATACTACATGCTACATACATACTACATGCTACATACATACTACATACATACTACATACATACTACATGCATGCTACATACATACTACATACATACTACATGCATGCTACATACATACTACATGCTACATACATACCACATACATACTACATATATACTACATGCATGCTACATACATACTGCATGCTACATGCATGCTAAATACATACTACATGCTACATACATACCACATATATACTACATACATACTACATACAATACATTCATACAATACATACATAGACATACAGTACATATAACATAGAGTAACATACTTACCAATACTTGTCACATTGTTCCCCGAAGCCATTGTCTTTTACGGAATAAATATTAACATAACAAACCACAAAAATACTCACCCACGATCCGAAGCAGTCCACGAGTGTGTCCCACGACGATCTTGGGTAGAGAACTGCAGCATCAGCTGATGCCGCCGTTCTCTACGGGCTGCAGGAATCCAATGACGGAAGATAGGTATCCTTCCGCACTGTATTCCTCCGCCACTTAAAAAAAAAAAAGTCCCTAGTCTCACTTTATGCCATTGCTGCGTGGGAAATTCCCACACAGCAATGGCATAAAGTGAGACTAGGGACTTTTTTTTTTTAAGTGGCGGAGGAATACAGTGCGGAAGGATACCTACCTTCCGTCATTGGATTCCTGCAGCCCGTAGAGAACGGCGGCATCAGCTGATGCTGCAGTTCTCTACCCAAGATCGTCGTGGGACACACTCGTGGACTGCTTCGGATCGTGGGTGAGTATTTTTGTGGTTTGTTATGTTAATATTTATTCCGTAAAAGACAATGGCTTCGGGGAACAATGTGACAAGTATTGGTAAGTATGTTACTCTATGTTATATGTACTGTATGTCTATGTATGTATTGTATGTAGCATGCATGTAGTATGTATGTAGTATATATGTGGTATGTATGTAGCATGTAGTATGTATGTAGCATGCATGTAGCATGCAGTATGTATGTAGCATGCATGTAGTATATATGTAGTATGTATGTAGCATGTAGTATGTATGTAGCATGCATGTAGTATATATGTAGTATGTATGTAGCATGTAGTATGTATGTAGCATGCATGTAGTATGTATGTAGTATGTATGTAGTATGTATGTGGTATGTATGTAGCATGTAGTATGTATGTAGCATGCATGTAGTATATATGTGTTATGTATGTAGCATGCATGTAGTATGTATGTAGTATGTATGTAGCATGCATGTAGTATGTATGTAGTATGTATCTAGTATATATGTAGTATGTATGTAGCATGTAGTATGTATGTAGCATGCATGTAGTATATATGTAGTATGTATGTAGCATGTAGTATGTATGTAGCATGCATGTAGTATGTATGTAGTATGTATGTAGTATGTATGTGGTATGTATGTAGCATGTAGTATGTATGTAGCATGCATGTAGTATATATGTGTTATGTATGTAGCATGCATGTAGTATGTATGTAGTATATATGTGGTATGTATGTAGCATGTAGTATGCATGTAGCATGCATGTAGCATGCAGTTTGTATGTAGCATGCATGTAGTATATATGTAGTATGTATGTAGCATGTAGTATGTATGTAGCATGCATGTAGTATATATGTAGTATGTATGTAGCATGTAGTATGTATGTAGCATGCATGTAGTATGTATGTAGTATGTATGTAGTATGTATGTGGTATGTATGTAGCATGTAGTATGTATGTAGCATGCATGTAGTATATATGTGTTATGTATGTAGCATGCATGTAGTATGTATGTAGTATGTATGTAGCATGCATGTAGTATGTATGTAGTATGTATGTAGTATATATGTAGTATGTATGTAGCATGTAGTATGTATGTAGCATGCATGTAGTATATATGTAGTATGTATGTAGCATGCATGTAGTATGTATGTAGTATGTATGTAGTATGTATGTGGTATGTATGTAGCATGTAGTATGTATGTAGCATGCATGTAGTATATATGTGTTATGTATGTAGCATGCATGTAGTATGTAGTATGTATGTAGTATGTATGTAGCATGCATGTAGCATGTATGTAGTATATATGTGGTATGTATGTAGTATGTATGTAGCATGCATGTAGTATATATGTAGTATGTATGTAGCATGTAGTATGTATGTAGCATGCATGTAGTATATATGTAGTATGTATGTAGCATGTAGTATGTATGTAGCATGCATGTAGTATGTATGTAGTATTTTTTTTTTTTTTTTTTAACATTTAACACATTAGCCGGATGATGGGACTACTACTGTCCCATCATTGGCTAATGTGTCAATCACTGTCATGGTAGCAGGCATCGCCAGATGGGACTTATAGTCCCATCGGACGATGCTTGCACAGACCCCCGGACATCAGCACAGCCCCCCGGCAGGCCGGCACAGCCCCCCGGCAGGCCGGCACAGCCCCCCGGCAGGCCGGTACAGACCCCCACAGGGTGCACAGACCACCGGCAGGCCGGCACAGCCCCCCGGCAGGCCGGTACAGACTCCGGGCAGTCCACACAGCCCCCCGGCAGGCCGGCACAGACCCCGGGCAGTCCACACAGCCCCCCGGCAGGCCGGCAGAGACCCCCGGAAGGCCCGAAATGACGGCGCATCATGATGCGCACACACCGCGCATCATGATGACGTCAGGCTGTCAATCAATTTTGAACTTCCGATTCCGATGCCGACTTCCGATATTGAAAAAATATCGGAAGTCGGTATCGGAATTCCGATACTGCAAGTATCGGCCGATACCCGATACTTGCGGTATCGGAATGCTCAACACTAGTCATAAACTGGCCACCCTTTGAGCACACATAGATATGAGCTGACACACAGATACCACACCAAAAAATGTGTGGCCTGTATTTTTTCTTAATAGTTTGCTAAATAATGCTGTATATAAGTCCAGTGACACCTAGGACCAAAAAAGAAAACCGGCCTAAACTGGCCAAAATTTGAGCACACACAGATATAAGCTGGCACAAATACCACACCGAAAAATGTGTGGCCTGTATTTTTTTAATTTTTGGGCTAAATACTGCTGTATCTAAGTCCAGTGACACCCCAGACCAAAAAAGGAACTCAGCCATAAACTGGTCAAACTTTGAGCACGCACAGATATGAGCAGACACAGAGAAACCACTATGATTTTTTTTTTTTTTTTGTGGGGGGGGGTAAATGCTGCTGTATATAAGTCCAGTGACACCCCAGACAAAAAAGAAAACAGCTGTAAACTGATCAAACTTTGAGCACACACAGATATGAGCTGGAACGCAGATACCACAATACCACACCGAAAAAGATTTTTGGCTAAATAGTGCTGTATATAAGTACAGTGCCAGACAGCATAAAAAAAATGAATTTAGGGCTAAAAAGACCAAAATTTTTAGCAGATGGATGAGGCGTGTCACAGATATAACACACTGTAAAATTTGTGGCCTGTCTGTATTTTATGGGGGGTTCAGCAAAATATTGTTAAGAAATTGTGTAAGACACTCAAAAAAAACTATTTAACTGCTGGATTTTCATGCTGTGCTGGCAAAAGGATCTGGCTGTATTGTGCACTTTCAAAAAGCAAATGGAGGTAAAAAAAAAAAGGGCTCTGGATTACTTTGCAATAAAAAAGCTCTATTAGCCCTGGCCCAAAAAAATTTTCAAAGTCAATTACACCTGGGGCTAGGTATATACGGCCAATATATCCCACACGTAGCAGCAGCAGCACCAAAACACAGGACCCTCTTGATAATATGCAACGATATGTATATACACACATACAGTGCCTGCAGGCCTTGCACTGATGCGTATACAGCGACGTACACTATCCTGCCTGCCTAACACTGGAACCTATACACTCCGGAATTAGTCCTTAGAAGGACTGTTGGTTTAGCTGGATTTGAGTTGTTTAGGATGGTAGACCCCACACTGACTAATAAATCCCCAATTCTAACCCTATCAAGGCAGTAACTCTCCCTACACTATCTCAATCCGGAGCTGAATGCGGTGAGCAGGGCGGCGTCCAGTCTCTTATACCCCTGATGATGCTGTGCGGCCAGCCAATCACTGCACGACCAGAAGATAGCTGCGGCGTTTCATTGCCTGGCAGACAATCCCTGCATCGTGATTGGTTCTGTAAAGTCCACCAAAAAAGCTGGGTGGAGACCCGAGTTCCCGCCGAGTAATCCCGGAAATGCTCAGTGCTTGCCGAGTACACCGAGTAAAGTGGTACTCGGACGAGTACCGAGTAGTGGTGAACACGTTCGCTCATTACTACTTCCAACCAGTTTAGGGTCATAAACTGCTCTTTGTGCTGCTGGCACACTAGGATCTCATGTTACACAGCTGTATAGCAGGGGAGAGGGTGGGGTGGCCGCAGCTTAGTGAGGGGGGGAATGTCTGTGAGCTGTGCCTGCTTGTCACTTTCAAACCCGGGAGATTCAGCAGAGCTCTGTATGTGTGACTGAACAATAAGACATTACGTCATATTTCCTAACAGGAAGGAAGATATGCGGCTCATGCATTATATATAGAGAGACTGTGTGGGCTCATGTAGTATATATAAGGAGGCTGTGTGGGGCTCATGCAGTATATATAGGGAGACTGTGTGGGGCTCATGCAGTATATATAGGGAGACTGTGTGGGGCTCATGCAGTATATATAGGGAGACTGTGTGGGGCTCATGCAGTATATATAGGGAGGCTGTGTGGGGCTCATGCAGTGTATATAGTGAGGCTGTGTGTGGCTCATGCTGTATATATAGAGAGACTGTGTGGGCTCATGTAGTATATATAAGGAGGCTGTGTGGGGCTCATGCAGTATATATAGGGAGACTGTGTGGGGCTCATGCAGTATATATAGGGAGACTGTGTGGGGCTCATGCAGTATATATAGGGAGACTGTGTGGTGCTCATGCTGTATATATAGAGAGACTGTGTGGGCTCATGTAGTATATATAAGGAGGCTGTGTGGGGCTCATGCAGTATATATAGGGAGACTGTGTGGTGCTCATGCTGTATATATAGAGAGACTGTGTGGGCTCATGTAGTATATATAAGGAGGCTGTGTGGGGCTCATGCAGTATATATAGGGAGACTGTGTGGTGCTCATGCTGTATATATAGAGAGACTGTGTGGGCTCATGTAGTATATATAGGGAGACTGTGTGGGGCTCATGCAGTATATATAGGGAGACTGTGTGGGGCTCATGCAGTATATATAGGGAGACTGTGTGGGGCTCATGCAGTATATATAGGGAGGCTGTGTGGGGCTCATGCAGTGTATATAGTGAGGCTGTGTGTGGCTCATGCTGTATATATAGAGAGACTGTGTGGGCTCATGTAGTATATATAAGGAGGCTGTGTGGGGCTCATGCAGTATATATAGGGAGGCTGTGTGGGGCTCATGCAGTATATATAGGGAGGCTGTGTGGGGCTCATGCAGTGTATATAGTGAGGCTGTGTGTGGCTCATGCTGTATATATAGAGAGACTGTGTGGGCTCATGTAGTATATATAAGGAGGCTGTGTGGGGCTCATGCAGTATATATAGGGAGGCTGTGTGGGGCTCATGCAGTATATATAGGGAGGCTGTGTGGGGCTCATGCAGTGTATATAGTGAGGCTGTGTGTGGCTCATGCTGTATATATAGAGAGACTGTGTGGGCTCATGTAGTATATATAAGGAGGCTGTGTGGGGCTCATGCAGTATATATAGGGAGACTGTGTGGGGCTCATGCAGTATATATAGGGAGACTGTGTGGGGCTCATGCAGTATACAGTGGGGCAAAAAAGTATTTAGTCAGTCAGCAATAGTGCAAGTTCCACCACTTAAAAAGATGAGAGGCGTCTGTAATTTACATCATAGGTAGACCTCAACTATGGGAGACAAACTGAGAAAAAAAAATCCAGAAAATCACATTGTCTGTTTTTTTTTCATTTTATTTGCATATTTTATTACTTATTACTTATTTGCTTATTTTTGTGGAAAATAAGTATTTGGTCAGAAACAAAATTTCATCTCAATACTTTGTGATATATCCTTTGTTGGCAATGACAGAGGTCAAACGTTTTCTGTAAGTCTTCACAAGGTTGCCACACACTGTTGTTGGTATGTTGGCCCATTCCTCCATGCAGATCTCCTCTAGAGCAGTGATGTTTTTGGCTTTTCGCTTGGCAACATGGACTTTCAACTCCCTCCAAAGGTTTTCTATAGGGTTGAGATCTGGAGACTGGCTAGGCCACTCCAGGACCTTGAAATGCTTCTTACGAAGCCACTCCTTCGTTGCCCTGGCGGTGTGCTTTGGATCATTGTCATGTTGAAAGACCCAGCCACATTTCATCTTCAATGCCCTTGCTGATGGAAGGAGGTTTGCACTCAAAATCTCACGATACATGGCCCCATTCATTCTTTCATGTACCCGGATCAGTCGTCCTGGCCCCTTTGCAGAGAAACAGCCCCAAAGCATGATGTTTCCACCACCATGCTTTACAGTAGGTATGGTGTTTGATGGATGCAACTCAGTATTCTTTTTCCTCCAAACACGACAAGTTGTGTTTCTACCAAACAGTTCCAGTTTGGATTCATCAGACCATAGGACATTCTCCCAAAACTCCTCTGGATCATCCAAATGCTCTCTAGCAAACTTCAGACGGGCCCGGACATGTACAGGCTTAAGCAGTGGGACACGTCTGGCACTGCAGGATCTGAGTCCATGGTGGCGTAGTGTGTTACTTATGGTAGGCCTTGTTACATTGGTCCCAGCTCTCTGCAGTTCATTCACTAGGTCCCCCCGCGTGGTTCTGGGATTTTTGCTCACCGTTCTTGTGATCATTCTGACCCCACGGGGTGGGATTTTGCGTGGAGCACCAGATCGATGGAGATTATCAGTGGTCTTGTATGTCTTCCATTTTCTAATTATTGCTCCCACAGTTGATTTCTTCACTCCAAGCTGGTTGGCTATTGCAGATTCAGTCTTCCCAGCCTGGTGCAGGGCTACAATTTTGTTTCTGGTGTCCTTTGACAGCTCTTTGGTCTTCACCATAGTGGAGTTTGGAGTCAGACTGTTTGAGGGTGTGCACAGGTGTCTTTTTATACTGATAACAAGTTTAAACAGGTGCCATTACTACAGGTAATGAGTGGAGGAAAGAGGAGACTCTTAAAGAAGAAGTTACAGGTCTGTGAGAGCCAGAAATCTTGATTGCTTGTTTCTGACCAAATACTTATTTTCCACCATAATATGCAAATAAAATGAAAAAAAAACAGACAATGTGATTTTCTGGATTTTTTTTCTCAGTTTGTCTCCCATAGTTGAGGTCTACCTATGATGTAAATTACAGACGCCTCTCATCTTTTTAAGTGGTGGACCTTGCACTATTGCTGACTGACTAAATACTTTTTTGCCCCACTGTATATAGGGAGGCTGTGTGGGGCTCATGCATTATATATAGGGAGACTGTGTGGGGCTCATGCAGTGTATATAGGGAGGCTGTGTGGGCTCATGTAGTATATATAAGGAGGCTGTGTGGGGCTCATGCAGTATATATAGGGAGACTGTGTGGGGCTCATGCAGTATATATAGGGAGACTGTGTGGGGCTCATGCAGTATATATAGGGAGACTGTGTGGGCTCATGTAGTATATATAAGGAGGCTGTGTGGGGCTCATGCAGTATATATAGGGAGACTGTGTGGGGCTCACGCAGTATATATAGAGAGACTGTGTGGGCTCATGTAGTATATATAAGGAGGCTGTGTGGGGCTCATGCAGTATATATAGGGAGACTGTGTGGGGCTCATGCAGTATATATAGGGAGACTGTGTGGGGCTCATGCAGTATATATAGGGAGGCTGTGTGGGGCTCATGCATTATATATAGGGAGACTGTGTGGGGCTCATGCAGTGTATATAGGGAGGCTGTGTGGGGCTCATGCAGTGTATATAGGGAGGCTGTGTGGGGCTCATGCAGTGTATATAGGAAAGCTTTGTGGGGCTCATGCAGTATAGATAGGAAGGCTGTGTGCGGCTCATGCAGTATAGATAGGAAGGCTGTGTGCGGCTCATGCAGTATAGATAGGGAGGCTGTGTGGGGCTCATGCAGTGTATATAGGGAGGCTGTGTGGGGCTCATGCAGTGTATATAGTGAGGCTGTGTGTGGCTCATGCAGTATATATAGGGAGGCTGTGTGGGGCTCATGCAGTATATATAGGGAGGCTGTGTGGGGCTCATGCTGTGTATATAGGGAGGCTGTGTGGGGCTCATGCAGTGTATATAGGAAGGCTGTGTGGGGCTCATGCAGTGTATATAGGAAGGCTGTGTGTGGCTCATGCAGTATAGATAGGGAGGCTGTGTGGGGCTCATGCAGTGTATATAGGGAGGCTGTGTGGGGCTCATGCAGTGTATATAGTGAGGCTGTGTGGGGCTCATGCAGTATATATAGGGAGGCTGTGTGGGGCTCATGCAGTATATATAGGGAGGCTGTGTGGGGCTCATGCAGTATATATAGGGAGGCTGTGTGTGGCTCATGCAGTGTATATAGGGAGGCTGAGTGGGGCTCATGTAGTATATATACGGAGGCAGTGTGGGGCTCATGCTGTATATGGGGAGGCTGTGTGGGGCTCATGCAGTGAATATAGGGAGGCTGTGTGGGGCTCATGCAGTGTATTAAAGGAGGCTGTGTGGGGTTCACGCAGTGTATATAAGGAGGCTGTGTGGGGCTCATGCAGTATATATAGAGAGGATGTGTGAGGCTCATACAATGTATAGAGGGAGGCTGTGTGGGGCTCATGCAGTATATTTAGGGAGGCTGAGTGGGGCTCATGTAGTATATATACGGAGGCAGTGTGGGGCTCATGCTGTATATGGGGAGGCTGTGTGGGGCTCATGCAGTGAATATAGGGAGGCTGTGTGGGGCTCATGCAGTGTATTAAAGGAGGCTGTGTGGGGTTCACGCAGTGTATATAAGGAGGCTGTGTGGGGCTCATGCAGTATATATAGAGAGGATGTGTGAGGCTCATACAATGTATAGAGGGAGGCTGTGTGGGGCTCATGCAGTATATTTAGGGAGGCATTTTTTTTAAGTGGGAGAACTTGCACAATTGGTGGCTGACTAAATAATAATAATAATAAATTTTATTTCTATAGCGCCGACATATTCCGCAGCACTTTACATTTCAGAGGGGACTTGTACAGACGATAGACATTACAGCATAACAATAATCACATAGATCATAACAGATACCAAGAGGAATGAGGGCCCTGCTCGCAAGCTTACAATCTATGAGGGGAAAAAGGTGAGACACGAAAGGTGGGTGGTAACAATTGCCCTGATTGTTTGGACCAGCCATAATGTTAAGTGTGTAACAGTACGGACACAGAGGGCTAATAGATGCATAAAGCATGTGGGAACATGATACGGGGAACCGGGTTATGGTAAAACTTTTGACTGTGCCACATAGGGGTAGTTAGGTTAATGTGTTGAGGCAGTAGGCCAGTCTGAATAAATGAGTTTTCAGGGCACGCTTATAATTGTAGGGATTGGGGACTACTCGTATTGACCTGGGAAGTGCATTCCAAAGAATTGGCGCAGCACGTGTATAGTCTTGGAGACGGGAGTAGGAGGTTCTGATTATCGAGGATGCTAACTTCAGGTCATCAGCAGAGCGGAGGGCATGGGTAGGGTGGTAGACTGAAACAAGGGAGGAGATGTAGGGTGGTTCTGAGCCATAGAGTGCTTGTGGGTGAGGGCAATAAGTTTCTACTGGATTCTGGAGTGGATGGGTAGCTAGTGTAAGGACTGGCACAAGGTAGAGGCATCGGTGTAACGATTGGCGAGGAATATGATCCTGGCTGAAGCATTCAAGACAGATTGGAGGGGGAAAGTTTGGTAAGAGGGAGACCGATTAGAATAGAGTTACAGTAGTCCAGACGAGAATGAATAAGAGAAACAGTAAGAATTTTTGCAGAGTCAAAGGTAAGAAAAGGTCGAATTCTAGAAATGTTTTTCAGATGCAGATAACAAAGAGCAAGCCAGTGATTGGATGTTGGGGGTGAATGAAAGCTCGGAGTCAAGTATGACCCCAAGACAGCGGGCATGTTGCTGGGGAGTAATAGTGGAACCACACATGGAAATGGCAGGGTCGGGTATAGGTGCATTAGTTGAGGGAGGAAACACAAGGAGTTCAGTCTTTGACTGGTTCAGTTTCAGATATAGTGAGGACATGATGTTAGACAGCGTTTAGACAATCACCTCTGTTTTCTAGAAAGGCTGGCGTGATGTCAGGAGAAGTGTATAATTGGGTGTCATCAGCATAGAGATGGTACTGGAAACCAAATCTACTGATTGTTTTACCAATAGGGACAGTGTACAAGGAGAAGAGGAGGGGGCCTAGAACTGATCCTTGAGGAACCCCAACAGTAAGGGGAAGATGAGAGGAGGAGGAGCCAGCAAAAGATACAGTAAAGGAGCGGTCAGAGAGATAGGAGGAAAACCAGAAGAGAACGGTGTCCTTGATGCCGATGGAGCGGAGCATAGTGAGGAGGAGCTGATGATCCACCGTGTCGAATGCTGCAGAGAGATCCAAGAGAATTAGCATGGAGTAGTGAGAGGGGAAGAGCAATGGGGATGTTGAAATCGCCCATGATGAGGGTAGGGATGTCACAGGAGAGAAAATGTGGAAGCCAAGTGGCAAAATGATCCAGGAACTGATGGGAGGGGCCGGGGGGACGATACACTACCACCACTCGCATGGAGAAGGGGGTGTAGAGTCTGACAGCATGTACCTCAAAAGAAGGGAAGACTAGTGAGAATACTTGAGGGATAACCTGAAAGGTACATTTTGGTGATAGGAGCAGACCAACGCCTCCACCTGCTCTTTTGTCTGATCTTGGGGTATGAGAGAAGTGTAATCCCCCATATGAAAGAGCAGCAGCAGCAGTAGTGTCTGACTGCTGGATCCAGGTTTCAGTAAGAGCCAGGAGGTTAAGAGAATTAGAAAGGAAGAAGTCATGGATGAAGGAGAATTTATTACACACTGAGCGAGAATTCCAAAGGGCACAATTAAGAGAGACAGATGGCATGCAGGGAATATTAATAAGATTAGAGGGGTCTCTGAGAGTAGCAGTTGGGGGGTTTGACTTTCTATAACAAGGGGGACCGGGGTTGGGAGCAATGTCTCCTGCGACTAGGAGAAGGAGGATAGAAAGAGTGAGCAGATGGTTGAGTGATTTGTGGGATCGTCTCTTATGTTGAATGGTGGGACTGAATGGATCTGTGCAATTTAACAATGTGAAAAGAGTGTGAGTTCTATTCATAGGAGAGGAAAGGAGTGAGGGGACGATATGGATGGAGTGTGGAGTTAATGCCAGGGCGGTGGATGTGTGTGAATGCAGCGGCCAGGATATAAATTACACAAATGCATATGGTATATATTTGTTGCACTCCAAATGTACAGGGGGTAGATGTATATAAATGTCTTACCTGTCTCCTGCCCTGTCTAACTGCCATGTTATAACTGCCAGTACTTTGATAAACTGTACTTCGATAAAGTGGCATAAATGCTCCCCCAAGCTAGGTCTGAATATATAGGAATCTAAGGCTTAGATTTTTTTTTCTCTCTCTCTCTTCTCGTTAATCAAACTAAACTAAGACAGCAATGTCATGATCCAGGACAGGATTTCGCTTTGGCCCGTCCTGGTCAGACTATGGATTAATTGTGCTGCCTCTCTCTGGCAGAAGGAGGCTATTTAATGCTCACTGGACCTAAGTCCGGTGTCAGTTATACTCCTGCCCTCGGCTGAGTTAAGTGACCTCATGTATACGTGTGCCTTGTGCCTGATAACTTGTTGCTTGTTTGGTTGTGATCCGGTTCGGCCCCTGTTACGAGTTCTGCCTGACCCTCTTGTACCGCACCGTCCTCTTGTGTATGACTCTCTGCTTGTGACTCGACTGCTCTCTGCTCGTCCCTTTGGTACCGCACTGCCCTCTTGTGTATGACCTTTGGCTTTGTCTGACCTCCCATCTGCTTGTCCCTCCTGTACCTTGTTCGCCCGTATTGTGTATGATCTCTAGTTTGCCCGACTCTGAGTGTTCTTCCATTTCAGTAAGCAGGATGCTAAGCCCCGCCCCCTTGTGGTCACGTGACCGTAGGTCCCGTGCCTGCTTGCTAATACTTCAGCGTTCAGGTCCTATGCGTCTGTACTTTCCAGCTGTTACTTTTCCCGGGACCCCTACAGCACTGGTGAGTACCTGCTCAGCGGAGGCTGCATGCCGGCGCTGTCAGGAACCTGTTATTATAACTGACCCATACCATTTTATTTTCTCTGCTCCCATTCACCTGTGTGTGTGTGATGGATCCTATGCACGCTCTTTCTGAGCAGGTTAAGCACCTGACGCAGATGTCTCAGAAACTCCTTAGAGAACAATGAGTCCTGGATCAGTCTCAGCAGCTGATCGCTGACACTGTGCAGGGGGTTTTTTCATCGGGGGCTCGGGATGTTACATTAATTTCCCCGAAGTCTCTGGTTAAATTACCGGATACCTTTTCTGAAGATAAAAATGAATTCAGAGTTTTCAAGGAGGGATGTAAGCTTTTTTTTTCCTTAAGATCACACTCTTCTGGGGATGAAAGTCAGAGAGTGGGGGGTCATTATGTCTCTGTTAAGGGGAGCCCCCCAAGCTTGGGCTTTCTCCCTTCCTACCACGGCCCCTGAGCGTATGACTGTGGATGCATTTTTGGAGGCCCTGGGACATATTTATGATGAGCCTGATCGGATGCGTATGGCTGAGGACTTGTTGATGAGTGTTTGCCAGGGGAAGCATTCAGCCTAGTGGTTTTGCTCCGAGTTCAGACTCTGGGCTGCTGAGGTCTGCTGGAATGATGCCAGGGGATCCAGGGGATGTTCCGTAGAGGCCTGTCTGAGCATCTGAAAGACGCCTTGGCTCTCCACCCCCCGCCTGATTCCCAGGAGGAGGCTATGACACAGGCCGTCTGAATGGATCGCAGGTTACGGGCGAGGGGAGTGATGCAAACAGAGACATCATTATTCTCCCAAGGAAGGGGAGCCAGTCCTACATTGAAAATCACGGAGATGGGAACCATCGACCTCAAAGAGAATGAAAGGAGACAACGGTGCGTGGGAAAATGCTGTTTTCACAGTGGCGATTCTGGACATTGGAGAAAGGATTGCCCCTCCCGTCCACTAAACAACAAGCGACTGAGCCCGGGTGATTATCGTGGAGGTCACCCATGCTCTCGGGTACCCTTTTCTTCCTTCTCTAAAATGTTGTTGCAAGTGGAACTTTGTTGTGGGAGTGTCTCCACATCCACTTCTGCCTTCGTGGATTGCGGATCGTCATTGAACTTTATTAACTCTGAAATAGTGTCCAGGTGTAAGGTTGGAGACTCCTATTCACATTGTTGCCATTGACAAAACACCACTGGTTAAGAATGACGTTATGTTTCGCACTGAAGAGTTTCTCCTTAAAGTGAGTTCCTTGCATCAGGAACATATTTTGTGTTTTGTAATGACCAACCTGCCTGCGGGACTGGTGTTGGGGTTCCCCTGGTTACATTTGCATAATCCTGTGATTAATTGGGAATCTCGGGACATTGTTAAATGGGGTCCCTATTGCGCTGAGAAATGTCTTGCTTCTGTGTCTGTGTCGTCCGTGGGTCTGGAAGGTATTCCGGAGTGCCTGAAAGACTATACGGACGTTTTCTCCGAAAAAGAGGCTGAGGTTTTACCACCACACCGCCCAGGGGAAGCATTCAGCCTAGTGGTTTTGCTCCGAGTTCAGACTCTGGGCTGATGAGGTCTGCTGGAATGATGCCGCCCTCCAGGGGTTGTTCCGTAGAGGCCTGTCTGAGCATCTGAAAGACGCCTTGGCTCTCCACCCCCCACCTGATTCCCAGGAGGAGGCTATGACACAGGCCGTCTGAATGGATCGCAGGTTACGGGCAAGGGGAGTGATGCAAACAGAGACATCATTATTCTCCCAAGGAAGGGGAGCCAGTCCTACATTGAAAATCACGGAGATGGGAACCATCGACCTCAAAGAGAATGAAAGGAGACAACGGTGCGTGGGAAAATGCTGTTTTCACAGTGGCGATTCTGGACATTGGAGAAAGGATTGCCCCTCCCGTCCACTAAACAACAAGCGACTGAGCCCGGGTGATTATCGTGGAGGTCACCCATGCTCTCGGGTACCCTTTTCTTCCTTCTCTAAAATGTTGTTGCAAGTGGAACTTTGTTGTGGGAGTGTCTCCACATCCACTTCTGCCTTCGTGGATTGCGGATCGTCATTGAACTTTATTAACTCTGAAATAGTGTCCAGGTGTAAGGTTGGAGACTCCTATTCACATTGTTGCCATTGACAAAACACCACTGGTTAAGAATGACGTTATGTTTCGCACTGAAGAGTTTCTCCTTAAAGTGAGTTCCTTGCACCAGGAACATATTTTGTGTTTTGTAATGAACAACCTGCCTGCGGGACTGGTGTTGGGGTTCCCCTGGTTACATTTGCATAATCCTGTGATTAATTGGGAATCTCGGGACATTGTTAAATGGGGTCCCTATTGCACTGAGAAATGTCTTGCTTCTGTGTCTGTGTCGTCCGTGGGTCTGGAAGGTATTCCGGAGTGCCTGAAAGACTATACGGACGTTTTCTCCGAAAAAGAGGCTGAGGTTTTACCACCACACCGCCCATTTGATTGTGCCATTGACCTAGTTCCTAATGCTAAATTGCCCAAAGCCCGCTTGTATAACCTCTCGGGTCCGGAACGGGCTGCGATGAAGGAATATATTTCCGAGAGTCTCCGTAAGGGACATATTCATCCTTCTGTTTCTCCTGTGGCGGGGTTCTTTTTTGTAAAGAAAAAAGACGGTGGTTTACGCCCATGCCTCGATTTTCATGAGTTAAATAAAATAACTGTGAGGAATACGTATCCCCTTCCACTTATTCCTGATTTATACAATCAGTTGTCCAGGGCTAAGTGGTTTTCGAAATTAGATCTACGGGGAGTGTATAACCTTATCCGAGTCCGGGACGGAGATGAGTGGAAAACCGCTTTTCTCACTACTGAAGGGTTGTTTGAAAATTTGGTCATGCCTTTCAGCCTGACCAATGCTCCAGCGGTCTTCCAAAATTTCATAAATCATGTGTTCTGTGATTTGATTGGACGTTTTATGGTGGTGTATTTGGATGACATTTTAATCTACTCTCTTGATAAACAGGTTCACATTGGTCATGTTCGGGCAGTTCTCCAAAGGCTCCGGGAGAACTGTCTTTTTGTTAAACTTGAAAAATGTTTATTTTTTGTTCAGGAACTGTCCTTTCTGGGGTTCGTCGTGTCTGCTGAAGGGTATAGCATGGATCCTAATAAAGTGCAGGCCATTGTCGAGTGGGTTCAACCTTGTGATTTGAAGGCCCTGCAGCGTTTCCTAGGATTCGACAATTACTATCGTAAATTTATAAGGGGGTTCTCACAGGTGGTTAAACCCCTCACAGACATGACTCAAAAGAGGGCTGATATCAAGAATTGGTCAACCGCAGCGGTAGCGGCATTTCAGTTTTTGAAAAAATGTTTCATGTCTGCCCCGGTTCTTACTCAACCGGACCCGTCTGAACCATTTATTGTTGAGGTAGACGCCTCAGAGGTGGGGGTGGGGGCGGTATTGTCCCAGGGACCCACCACTTTGACCAATTTAAGACCTTGCGCCTTTTTCTCAAAGAAATTCTCCCCTGCGGAGAGAAACTATGATGTGGGGAATCGGGAACTTCTGGCCGTAAAATTGGCCTTTGAAGAATGGAGGCATTTTTTGGAGGGGGCTGTCCATCCTATAACTGTAATCACGGACCACAAAAACCTAGCTTACATTGAGTCAGCTAAAAGGTTGACTCCCAGACAGGCTAGATGGTCACTTTTTTTTCCCGATTTAACTTCTCGATCACTTTTCGGCCAGGATCCAAGAATGTCAGAGCGGATGCGTTGTCACGCAGTCTAGATCCGGTGTCTCCCCCCCCCGGAACCTCCATCCTTCAGCCTGGGGTGGTGGTGGCAGGTGTTTCTAATGTGTTGGAACGGGAGATAAGGGAAGCCCAGTCTCTTGCGCCTCCAGCTAAGCCGGTGGATAAACTTTTTGTGCCAGCTCAGTTTCGTCTCAAGGTCCTCCAGGAGTTCCATGACTCAGTTCTGGGTGGACATCCAGGGATCTCGGCCACCCGGAAGGCCATTGCTAGAATATTCTGGTGGTCTTCTTTAGCCTCTGATGTTGGGGAGTATGTGTCTGCGCGTGAGGTTTGTGCCCATGCTAAAACTCCCCATAACCGGCTAGCCGGGGAATTGGTACCAATGCCAATTCCTGAGAGACCATGGACTCATCTGTCCATAGATTTCATCACCAACCTTCCCCCCTACAAGGGTAATACCATTGTCTGGGTTGTAGTGGACAGGTTTAGTAAGCAGGCACATTTTGTACCTTTGGCAGCTCTACCTAATGCGGAAACATTGTCCAGATTGTTTGTTGAGCATGTGGTGCGGTTGCATGGGGTACCCTTGAATGTGGTGTCTGATAGGGAAGTGCAATTTGTTTCCAGATTTTGGAGAGCTTTTTGTAAGAGGTTGGGTATTGGTCTGTCCTTTTCATCCGCCTACCATCCAGAGACTAATGGGCAGACTGAGCGGACCAATCAGTCTCTGGAGCAAATTCTGCGTTGCTTGACCTCAGCCCGACAGGATGATTGGTGTTCTGTGTTACCGTTGGCAGAGTTTGCATTTAACAACCGCATTAACCAGTCTACGGGTACATCTCCATTTTTCTGCAATTATGGGTTTCATCCTCATTTTAAAAAAAAAAGTTGAAGTCAGCTTACCCATCTGCAAAGCAATCCCCAAGCCTGCCAATGCCCAGCACGGACTGTGGTGAGCATCCACATGAATTAGGAGCAAGAGGAAGAAAAAAAAGTGATCCAGCTGGAGACGGAGGCGGCTGCAATGTACAAAGCTTTATTGGACAACTTAAAAATATGTTGGTTCTTTAAAAATGTCTTATAGCAAGCACCAAGCACACCAGTGAGGAGGATCAACGCGTTTCAACTAAAAAATAGTCTTAGTCATGATCTCATCCTCATTTTGGAGAATTTTCCCGTTTGAATTCTGGGTGACCTGGGGCGGATGAGACGATCCAGCGGTTGGGGGAGGTATGGCGGGAGGTCCAGAATAACATTACGAAGGCCAAGGACAAATTTAATTTTTTTGCGGACAAAAAACGATCCGCGGGTCCAGTGTTTCAGATCAGGGGTAAGGTATGGTTATCCACCAAGAATATAAGGCTCAAGGTCCCCTCTGCGAAGCTTGGACCCAAGTTTATAGGTCCCTATGAAATTACCGAAGCAGTTAACCCGGTGGCTTTTCGGATGAGTCTCCCGCCATCTCTACGGATCCCTAATGTTTTCTATAAGGCCCTTTTGAAACCTGTGAGGTCCAGTGGGGAGGGATCATCAGCTTCCCCGCCACCGGTTTTGGTAGACGGGCAGTCGGAGTACGAGGTGGAACAAATTGTCGACTCCAGGTTGGTCCGTCGTGCCCTTCAACATCTGATACATTGGAAGGGCTACGGTCCTGAAGAACGCTCATGGGTTCCTGCTCGATCGGTTCATGCGAGCCTTTCATGCCAAGTACCCTGAGAGACCTGGGGGTCCAGTGGCCCCCCATTGAGAGGAGGATACTGTCATGATCCAGGACAGGATTTCGCCTTGGCCCGTCCTGGTCAGACTGTAGGTTAATTGTGCTGCCTCTCTCTGGCAGGAGGCTATTTAATGCTCACTGGACCTAGGTCCGGTGTCAGTTATACTCCTGCCCTCGGCTGAGTTAAGTGACCTCTTGTATACGTGTGCCTTGTGCCTGATAACTTGTTGTTTGGTTGTGATCCGGTTCTGTCCCTGTTACGAGTTCTGCCTGACCCTCTTGTACCGCACCGTCCTCTCGTGTATGACCCTCTGTTTGTGACTCGACTGCTCTCTGCTCGTCTCTTTGGTACCGCACCGCCCTCTTGTGTATGACCTTTGGCTTCGTCTGACCTCCCATCTGCTTGTCCCTCCTGTACCTTGTTCGCCCGTATTGTGTATGATCTCTGGTTTGCCCGACTCTGAGTGTTCTTCCATTTCAGTAAGTAGGATGCTAAGCCCATAGGTCCCGTGCCTGCTTGCTAATACTTCAGCATTCAGTTCCTGTGCGCCTGTACTTTCCAGCTGTTACTGTTCCCGGGACCCCTACAGCACTGGGGAGTCCCTGCTCAGCGGAGGCTGCATGCCGGCGCTGTCAGGAACCTGATAAGCAAGGCACAAAATACTAAATACTTTTTTACCCACTGTACATACACAATGACTATACATATATAATGGTCAGATATGCAAATACAATAGTGGGAGGTATAAGCAAAACATATTGTCAGTTACCAGTTAGAAGAAAGGCCTGGTTTGCAGGGGAGGGGCTGCCACATGGGAGGCTTTTGGTCCCCTTTGTGAAAAACTTGTTCTCATATATGTTGTCATGACCTCCCAGAGAAAAAGCAATAGGATATGCTTCACACAAGCATTTAACCCTCTAGGTCACTCCCCTCCTGACATCTGGGCTGAACCTAAATCCCCTCGCCTGGAGGTTTGGAGATTAATCTCTCAAAACCTATGAAAGATCATAACTCCTTTCAGAGCAGTCTTAGGGCAGCAGTTTTGGCTCCATCAGATCAAACTGGGCCCCTGCTACTCAGAGACTAAACACAATTTTGCTACCTAGCTGCTAAAGGCTGTTCTATGTATCTCCCTTCACATGTGTATTAAAATTACTCGAGACCCAGGCAGGTGCTTGCCCTGTTCTGGGGATCTCGTAAATATACACAACGTACAGCTAGAACATATAGTATTTATTTCCATAACTCCTTTATGAATTCCTAGCTGGCTGAACAAAAGACTCAGGCCACATGGCTTGGATCCACAGGGGGTCTTCCTGTAGAAGGTTGCATACCAGATAGATAGAGGGGGGTAAATATACTTCAAATTAGTCCAAAAACCACATATATTCTGCCACTTCAAAATTTCAGAAACAAACATTTTCGGGCCAATGTACCATGACGGAGCCGAAAAAATATGAAGAGATCCAGTGTAAGAATAAAATCTCAAATTTTATTGAAAAAACGCTATAAAATTACTAAAATGCCCAGCAGGAGGCGCTCAAAACATTCATCCATACATTAGTGTAGTCTCACAGACAAATGTGGATCCTTACAAATAAGTGAATATAGCTAATTTCCAAAAGGGTGTAATATCTCTATAAATGTATTTAATATTCACATTTATTATCTCTATAAATGTAGAGAATATTCACACTAGAGTATTGAAAAAATGTTGAAAAAATATATATAAATGTAAACCTGGCCCGATATATGCAGCTTAAATAAATGACCTCAGTGTCTGAATAACTGAAAATATCGGGGATAAAACTAAAAATTACTGTGTAGAAAATCTAGGATTAAATCTAAAATATCTGTGACAACACTAGTGACGAGTGACTCTAACTGTAATAGAAAACCACATTAGATTACACCTGAATAATGGTGCCCTGGCCCGATATATGCTGCAAGCTTAAATAAATGACCTCAATGTCAGCAAGATTCAATTATATCACAGCTGAAAAAGTGCTAGAGGATTGCTGCATAAAGCCCCAAAGGTTCAACATTAAAGTCAAGAGAGTAATACCTATAAAAACGCTGGTGACAGATCTCTGGTGACTGTGAATGGCGCAGCCTCCTTCACCCCAATGCGCGTTTCACACTAGCTTCTTCCGGGGGGGGCTCAGTTCCTTTTAGGATCATTCATCCATGAGTGCTGGCTAAAGACTCAGATGACTTGTTACAAGGAGCAGCGTGATTTCAGGAGTATTATCAGGATGATACAACCAGATTTTCCAGGCCAGTTGCTAAGTTTTCGCACAATGTAAGATGATTCCTCCAAATCCCCCACAATTAAGGGTTTGGCTCACCTACTTCTCACTTATAATTGTCATCTATGCAGCTTTGCTACTTTTCCTCCTTTTCTCAGTGGGATCAGTAGAAAAGAGCATTCTCCAAATTATCACTTATTAAAAATGACTTGTGCAGCAGCAGCATGTCACAAAAAAGGTTCACGTCTCTGCTCCTCTGAGCAAAGAAAATCTCTTTCCAGATATTGACAAATTTGCTGAGTGTAAAGCAGAATGGACTTCTAGAATATGCAATAAGTGCACTATTGGTCGGGTGTCGGAAGCTTTAGCAAACAATACTAACCTGTTCAGTCTGTTTTACTAAAAAATTAATTTGATCTTTTTATGTGTCTATGACAGAAGCTGCTCCTTGCTTTGGGGGTGGATAGTGCCCCTTTAACCTCCTGTCCCCGTGTGTGGTTGCACAGGCTGCACCAATGCTATGTCCGTCCCTGCTTTTACCATTGCCTCTACAAAAAAAGTTTTATATCTAAAAACATGTTATAATAACACTTAGTGCTGAGAGTTGAGCAAATTTATTTGGGTGGAGTTAAATTCTACTAGAATTTAGCAAAAATCTATATATTCCAGAATGCTGATTTTTTTTTTGCACTATGTGCTGCTGGTTGGTCGCTATTCACAGAGATAACGCCTTACATTGCAGTGTACAATGAGGTGTCAAGAAGATGTGTGCCGTGATTAGGATGCTCACTCTGGGCAGGCACTCCACACCACGCTAGGCCGGGGATGATTCTGCACATTGTAAGTTCTCAGCAATGTTGTGACATCATGACGTGTGCTGCAACTAGGCCCAGGATGTCTCTGCACATGCGCAGTGATGTCAAGGGCTTAGTCATGGTTTAAAGTCCCAACGTAGCGTGAAGATGAAGATCTAGACTGGGACTCACAACCACGACTAGGTCCAGGATGTCTCTCCACAAGCGCGTTGTAAAGTGTTGGCGATGTTATGGCATCACAATGTGTGCGATGACCTAATGATGCACATTCTAGGCTCGGGACACCTTTGCACATATGTGCACATTGTACGTTCTCAGCAACGTTGTGACATCATAACCTGCACCACAACCTTAAAACAAGAACTTCCAGCAAGGACTAGGTCCAGGATGTCTCTGCGCCTTGGTCTCGGCAACATCATGACATCACGACAACATCATGACGTCACGATATATACCACAACTTTATGACTCTCACTCTAAGCCGGGACTTCTGGCCAGGACTAGGCACCGGGACATTTTGATGTATGTGAAAGTCCCGGACTAAGAAGAGGCGCTGAGGACTGTACAAGGGACAATGAGCAGCGGAGGTGAGAAATGAGGGGAGTATTAGATTTTTCTACATCTTATGCCTTGGGGTCTCTCTAAACCCCAAAGTGTAATAAGTGACATTCAATTCGTGGAGAACACGTTCACTGCGAATCATATGCTCCGGTAAAATCCGCCCGATATTTACACCACCAATTCAACATTTTTATTTTTCTTAAAACGGCCCAAAAAGTACCCAAAATACAGTATCTTGGTGCCACCTAATAATAAATTCCAAAACCCCTGCAAATATACCAACCGGACACAATGTAAATGTAATATCTAAACCTTTATGTGTCATTGAATGAGTGTGATAATCACACAGGACAGAAATACTGCAAAATTGACCAAATCTTTTCTAGAGAAATATTCAGAATTGAGAGTCCTCAGTGGTTGATACCGTTTAATGGCTATCTGAAAAGATGGTAACACATTGCAAGCTTTCCAGACTACTCAGGTCTCTTCATCAGGCATAGACTAATACAAAATCTGAAGAGTCACATATTTATGCACAATACAGCACAGAAATAACGGTAATAGATAAGACAAGTGAGGACTCTCAATTCTGAATATTTTTCTATCTACTGGCTAACACAGTACAAAGATATACATCTTTTCTGTATCAAATCTTTTCTGAAAGTTCTTACAGAGGACTGAGCTCAGTATACAGAGCGCTGCTGCTACCCGGTGGCAAAACAAGATATAACACTTCATTGATGTGAGCGTTTGCTTTTTGTGGGGCCGGCGGCAATTTACACTGGAATCATTTTGGTTGGATGTAAGATTTTCTTTCTCGCTTTTCATTCAGGTTTTCCTTGGGTGGGGAGAGGTAAGACAAGCAAAAACAGCAATTCTGGCATGTTATTAATGTGTATTCATTGCACGGGTTACATGATATGATAACCTAATGTTTCAGGTCCGGATTTTTTATGGCATTCATTCTATGGGGCTCCCAGCAGTTAAGGCAGGACCAGAGCTGCATTTTCACTGAACTTGCAGGTGTACTTACTTAGCGGAGTGAGAACTGGAATCTGGCTGTGACATACAAGTTCTCCACCAGTCTGGAACTACTTAAAGGGGTTTTCCAGTTTCAGAATACCCCTCTCCCCTGACTGCAGCATCACCAAGACTCCTCCGCTGCTTTCAGTTTATTTTAATATCTGCAGCGCCGCCCGAATTGATGGCACAAGTCTCTGAGCTCCGTGACTGACTGCAGCGCTGACATGACATCAGCGCTGCAGATAATAACAGACACTGGGCGCAGCAGCAGGGTCTCAGCGCTGCACCCAGGGGGTGAGGTCTTTTTTGTCCTTTGTAATAATATTTTTTGAAAAATACAAAGAATCTGTAGGCTGTCAGACTCAGTCGTGGACCTTGGGGAGAAAACAGAAGAGGTTTATTATTGCTTCTGTCTTCTACACTGCGCACGGGGAGAAGCATCAGCACTAAACATTTTATCAGGTCTCCTGGCACAGCTGACATGCGGGGTCCAAGCAGTCCCATCCCTGCTGTGACAGTGACTTTTGTTATTCTAGTGTGCAGTTTTCCCCTGTAACTAGGACTCCTATAGATGCCCAAGCTACAGTGAAAATGACCAATTAAGAAAAATAAAAAAGTTATTCAGCTCTTTCATGATCTCTTGAACAAAAAATTATGTAAAAAAAAAATTTATATATACAAACACACATAGAAAAACATACAAATAGTAAAAAAAAAGTATGAAAGAGTCCATACATCAATAAAATTAGGAGAAAATTTTTTTTTGGCATAAAATGTATTTTCTATTACATGAATGTTAAAATAAAATTAGACATCTACACAAATAGGAATAACCTGGAGAATTCACTCAACAGGTTGTTTAGCGTGAAACATGAACAGTATAAAAATGAAAAAAAATTGTCACTGGACGCAGCACTTTATCATCTCTGCTGCCAATGCTTAGCCGGCTGACTGGTGTATCCTTGAAGGAAGCCCTGCAGCGGATGGGAAAGTGTGAAGCGTTCTCATGCAGAAACACGGTGCGCTCCTGCACCCGAGCTTTCTCCTGCAGTAACACAGAGCTCCTGTGCCCAAGCTTTCTCCTGCAGTAACACGGTGCGCTCCTGCGCCCAAGCTTTCTCCTGCAGTAACACGGTGCGCTCCTGCGCCAAAGCTTTCTTCTGAAGTAATACGGGGTGCTCCTGCGCCCGAGCTTTCTCCTGCAGTAACACGGTATGCTCCTGCACCCAAGCTTTCTCCTGCACCCAAGCTTTATCCTGCAGTAACACAGAGCTCCTGCACCCAAGCTTTCTCCTGCAGTAACACAGTGCACTCCTGCGCCCAATCTTTCTCCTTCAGTAACACAGTATGCTCCTCCGCTCAAGCTTTCTCCTGCAGTGATACAGTGCTCCTGCACCCGAGCTTTCTCCTGCAGTGATACAGTGCTCCTGCACCTGAGCTTTCTCCTGCAGTAACACGGTGCTCCTGCACCTGAGCTTTCTCCTGCAGTAACACGGTGCGTTCTTGCAATTGAGCTTTCTCCTGCATTAACACGGTGTGCTCCTGCAACCCAGCTTTCCTTTCAGATTGTGGCTCTGTCAATTTACATACTACATGTGCTACATGTTCATAGATTGATTAGAAGAAGAATCCAACTTCACCTGCCAGATGTGTAGACTACTGGCCCTTTTAGAAGAAAAGGAGCGGGGTCTGAAAGAAAGAATTGCAACTTCGAAACTCAAAGAAAATGAAGACTTCCTATACAGAACAGAACAGACACGAACATTAAGCCAAAAATTATTCTGATGAAGGATGTGAGGTGTGACAAAGAAGATCCAAGACAACATACTCAGAAGGGAGGTAAGAAAATTTTTAAAACAATCAACAGGGAGGAGATTGGAACAAAACAAAATCCTCTAAACTGCATGCTCACAAACGCCAGAAGCCTGACAAACAAGATGGAAGAACTAGAAGCAGAAATATCTACAGTGATATTAGCGAAGGGAATGAGGATGTCGAGTCCATATGGGTAGAAATACATGAAGGGAAAATAGTAACAAAACTCTCTTTGGGGTCTGTTACAAACCCCCAAATATAACAGTAATCATGGAAAGTTTACTACTAAGGCAGAATGATGAAGCTGCAACCCATAATGAGGTCCTTGTTATGGGGGACTTTAACTACCCGGAGGATATTAACTGTGAAACAGAGACCTGCGAAACCATAAAGGCAACAGGTTTCTGCTAATAGCCAAGAATAATTATCTTTCACAATTGGTGCAGAATCCAACCAGAGGAGCAGCACTTTTAGACCTAATACGATCTTATAGACCTGACAGAATAACAAATCGGCAGGTCGTCAGGCATCTAGGAAATAGCGACCACAATATTGTACAGTTTCACTTGTCTTTCGCTAGGGGAACTTGTCAGGGAGTCACAAAAACACTGAACTTTAGGAAGGCAAAGTTTGACCAGCTTAGAGATGCCCTGTCCTCAAAAATAAGAATACAGAATACAGATAATAAATGGGAAATATTTAAGAACATCATAAATAGGCACTGTAAGCAGTTTATACCTTGTGGGAATAAAAGGACAAGAAATAGGAAAAACCCAATGTGGCTAAACAATTAACAGTAAAAAGAAAACATTTAAACTACTAATGCAGGATGGCACCGTTGAAGCTCTAAAAAACTATAGGGAGAAAAATACTTTATCTAAAAAACTAATTAAAGGGAATCTGTCACCCCAATTTAGCCCTATCAGCTGCCGGCACCGCCATCAGGGGCTTATCTACAGCATTCTGTAACGCTGTAGATAAGTCCCCAATGTAACCTGAAAGATAAGAAAAACAAGTTACATTATACTCACCCTGGCATCCAGTCCAGTCCGATGGGTGTCGCGGTCCAGTGCCTCCCATCTTCATACGATGCCGTCCTCACTTCTGCTCCGGTGCAAGCGTACTTTATCTGCTCTATTGAGAGCAAAGTACTGCAGTGCGCAGGCGCCGGACTTCTCTGACTTACTCTGCCCTCAACAGGGCAGATAAAGTACGCCTGCGCCGGAGCCATTGCAGAATTTAGAATGAGGTCCGCATCGTATGAAGATGGGAGGCGCCGGACCGGACTGCGACACCCACCATGCCCGCCCCCCGGTAAGTATAATATAACTTGTTTTTCTTGTCTTTCAGGTTACATCGGGGGCTTATCTACAGCATTACAGAAATCTGTAGATAAGCCCCTGATGGCGATGCCAGCAGCTGATAGGGCTAAAATGGGGTGACAGATTCCCTTTAAAGCTGCCAAAAAGGAAACAGAGAAGTACATTGCTAAGGAGAGTAAAACTAATCCCAAACTGTTCTTCAACTATATCAATAGTAAAAGAATCATAAGTGAAAGTGTAGACCCCTTAAAAAATTGTGAGGAAAGAATGGTTGTAGATGACGAGGAAAAAGATAATATATTAAACACCTTCTTCTCCACGGTGGAAAATGAAATGCTAAGTGAAATCCCGAGAGACAAAGAAAACCCTATATTAAGGGTCACCAATCTAACCCAAGAAGAGGTGCGAAACCGGCGAAGTAAGATTAAAATAGATAAATCTCCAGGTCAGGATGGCATACACCCACGAGTACTAAGAGAACTAAGTAATGTAATAGACTCGCCATTATTTCTTATATTTAGGGACTCTATAGCGATGGGGTCTATTCCACTGGATTGGCTCACAGCAAATGTGGAGCCTATATTCAAAAAGGGCTCTAAAAGTGAACCTGGAAATTATAGACCAGTAAGTCTAACCTCTATTGTTGGTAAAATATTTGAAGGGTTTCTGAGGCATGTTATGGATTATGTCAATGAGAATACAGCCAGGGTCACACTTGCGAGAAACTCACACGAGTCTCGCATCTAAATACCCGGCACTGTCGCCGGCACTCGGACCGGAGCACTCAGCTGCATAGAAATATATGCAGCTGCACACTCCGGTCCCGAGTGCCGGCGGCAGTGCTGGGTATTGAAACGCGAGACTCGTGCGAGTTTCTCGCAAGTGTGACCCCGGCCTTACTGTTTAACTCCATATCAGCATGTGTTTATGAGGAATTGCTCCTGTCAAACCAATCTAATCAGTTTTTATGAAGAGGTAAGCTATAGACTGGACCAAGGTGAGTCATTGGACGTGGTATATCTTGATTTTTCCAAAGCGTTTGATACCGTGCCACACAAGAGGTTGGTACACAAAATGAGAATGCTGGGTCTGGGGGAAAATGTGTGTAAATGGGTAAGTAACTGGCTTAGTGATAGAAAGCAGAGGATGGTTATAAATGGTATATTCTCTAACTGGGTCGCTGTGACCAGTCATGTACCGCAGGGGTCAGTGTTGGGACCTATTCTCTTCAACATATTTATTAACGATCTGGTAGAAGGTTTACACAGTAAAATATCGATATTTGCAGATGATACAAAACTACGTAAAGCAGTCAATACAAGGGAAGATAGTATTCTGCTACAGATGGATCTGGATAAGTTGGAAAATTAGCCCGAAAGGTGGCAGATGCAGTTTAACAATGATAAATATAAGGTTATACACATGGGAAGAAGGAATCAATATTACCATTACACACTGAACGGTAAACCACTGGGTAAATCTGACATGGAGAAGGACTTGGGGATCCTAGTTAATGATAAACTTACCTGCAGCAGCCTGTGCCAGGCAGCGGCTGCCAAGGCAAACAGGATCATGGGGTGCATTAAAGAGGTCTGGATACACATGATGAGAGCATTATACTGCCTCTGTACAAATCTCTGGTTAGACCGCACATGGAGTACTGTGTACAGCTTTGGGCACCGGTGCTCAGGAAGGATATAATGGAACTAGAGTGGGTACAAAGGAGGGCAACAAAATTAATAAAGGGGATGGGGGAACTACAATACCAAGAGATATTAGCAAAATTAGGATTATTTAGTCTAGAAAAAAGATGACTGAGGGGCGATCTAATAACCATGTATAAGTATTTAAGGGGAAAGTACAAATATCTCTCCGAGGATCTGTTTATACCAAGGAAGGTGACGGTCCCAAGGGGGCATTCTCTGCGTCTGGAGGAGAGAAGGTTTTTCCACCAACATAGAAGAGGATTCTTTACTGTTAGGGCAGTGAGAATCTGGAATTCCTTGCCTGAGGAGGTGGTGATAGCGAACTCAGTTGAAGGGTTCAAGAGAGGCCTGGATGTCTTCCTGGAGCGTAACAATATTGTATCTTACAGTTATTAGGTTCTTTAGACGGACATAGATCTGTGGATTTATTCTGACAGAATATAGGCTGAACTGGATGGACTAATGTCTTTTTTCGGCTTTGCTAACTATGTTACATGAAGAGAAGCAATAGAGCACGATAAGTGAGCACTTGTGACCACATCAAGACTGCACCAAACTCCCCCATTTTCAGGTCAAAGTTTTTTTTCACATTAAAGGCCACATTTCTTACACCAAAAGTATGATTTTTATAGATGACTAAATCCACTAATTGACCATGTGGGGAGTATAAATCGTGTTCTTTTAGGTGGCATTTTAGTATGGGTATTTACACCACGCAGCATGCTTCAGGAATCATGTGCAAAGTTTTTTTTTTTTAACATTGCAAAATACACATGAAAAGCCAGGAAGTTGCCAGGAAAAATGTCTATTTTGTACATATTAAAACCCATGTTTAACACATGTTCAGAACTCTGAGCAGCGAGAATATTATATCGTACAGCAGTACTTAGAGGTGTAGCTGCGAATTCAGCACTAACGTTCAGTCTCTCCTGCCAGGAATTATTGTAAATGAAAGCAGGCTTTACCAGTGTGAGACATGTAGGAGAGCAGACTGTCAGTCATTACCAGAGGCGGAGTCTTGGGGAGATCTATGTCCAGCCCAGAGATCTTAACAGCTCATATACATATAAAAAAGTGGATTTCTCTGGAATAAGACATCGGGTCACAGATATCAAGGTGTCATTGTATTCAGTTTACTATAACCTGCATGCCCATATGAACGGCCAATAAGGCTTCATATTCCCTCTAATGCTTTATACAATAGAGTTCCATAATTTTCTTTATACTTTGCATAACAATTTCTCAAGGTTTTCAAATCATTTCTTTGCAAAAAAATACAACCAAAAGCATACAGCAGAAGTCTCAGCGTTAAGATGTATGCAAACGGTGAATGTATGAAGTTTGAACGGCATTAGGGTCTGTGCACACGTTAAGGATTTGTTGCAGAAATTTCAGCGCCATTTCTGCTTTTCTTGGCAGGAAAAACACAGTGGCAAAAAACATGCATTTTGGTGCATTTTTTATTTGTGTTTTTGATGCAGATTTTCCCCCACTCATTAGTACGGGGTGAAATCTGCAGAAAAAAATGCTGAAAGAATTGACACGCTACAGATATACATCCGCAAATCACAACTAAGCAACGTGTACACGAGACTTTAGGGTTCTCAATCACTTCGCTGGCATCAGGAAACCCTTCAGGTTTTGTGATAAATTCTTAGTGAAAAAACGCAAGGTGTATACAAGGAGCGCCCCGCAGGGCCGGGGGTTACTCGGTACAGGGCCGGTCAGGCTCTTTTAAAGGGGAAGGGTGTCACGGTGGTAGTAGTGACCCGACCTGTGGCCCTGGGTATCCAATGAAGATGGAAGTTCAAAGAGGGGGAAGATGGTAGGAAAATTATAGGGAAAGCGGGAATCGTGACGCCACCTGTGGTATTCTGCTAGGGTAGCCGACGCTGCTATACAGATCCTCTGGAACGGTGGTACAGCAGCAGAAATGGTATGGCTCTCCATGGACAGAGCTGTGTCCCAGGGCAGCTAGGATGTTACTTGGCGAGTTGGCGACTGTGATGTTATGTGCGATGTCAAGCAAGTGGGATACGAATGACACAGTGAGGTGCAGTTTCACGGTTTTTACTCACACTTGACCTAAGCTCTCAGGTGTCCCGCTTAGCACTGTGTCCTCCGGGTAAGGGGTCCAGCCAACTCTCAGTTAATTTGGGAAACACCGTTGCAGAACTTCCTTTTTGTGTTTTCCTCTCTTTCTGGTCGTCTCCCTGTGCTGGTCTTTCCTTTCCTCTCGCCTAGCACCTTCACAACAATGCCCCTAAGCCAGCAGCTTTGAACCTTGCCGGGCGACGTGGGTCAGGCCCCGGGATCCTCTACCTGGCCACCTTTTCAGGGAATTGATGAGGATGTGGCTGAGGTACTTGCAGTCACCTCAGCCTCCGGCTTGCCAGCTGAGTCTGTTTTCTTCTCCACTAAGCTCAGGGGCCGGTACCCTCACTACAACCTAGTCCTTCCAAACTGGAGCGGGCCCCACGGGTGGTTGCTCCACTTCCCGTGCCCCTCAGGACTCCTGTTCTCTCTAAAATCCCTTTCAGTTCTTCTTTCCTCACTCTGGCTTTGACTCATCTTACTCCTTCGCTGTCCCGTCACCAACTGACTGGATCTTCCAGAAAGATCTTTTACCTCAGGCTTAACTCCGCCACTCACTGTCACCTTTCTGTCACTGATTGGCTACATTCCTTGTCACCCCATCTCCTTAGCTCCTCCCTCTTTTCTACCTTTCTCACTCACCTACCAACACCCTTTCCTAGCCAGTCTGGGATGAGGCCATCCTCCCGAAGGGTACACCCAGATGCCCTGACTGAACTAGCGTGTGTTGTGTGCAAGTGTTGGAAGTCCCAGGTGGTGCTCCCTCCTTACCCGAGGGTGGGATACCACACCTCTGGATGAGGTGCAGTACCTCTGTGGCGACCAGACCCTCAGGGGAGCCACATACACACTCTTACTGCTATGTAGAATACAGTAGTAAAAATGAAGGTACTTTGTGCATTAATTGGCAAATTCATGAGAGCCCATCAGCTGAGACAAGGCGACCTTTCTTTGATGAGACCCTAAACCTAATATTTAACAAACATGTCTTTCCTGGGCTAAAAGTCTACAAACTTAAAAGGGCAAGTAGAATCCAGCAATAATTATATCCTGCCTTATGCTGATGGGAGGTGGAGTGAGCAGTCAGATAAGGAGGGCTGTTCTATATTCAAACTTCCTGTACTTTCAGGAAATGCACTTGAACATTAGCTGCAATCAACTGACTCAACCCTATATTTTGTAGTGAGCATGTGCAAAGGTCATTGTGTAGGGAGCAGGAGCAGGTGAGCTGTGAAATTGACTATTTCGATTGGTGGATCCTGTGTTATCAGCAGTGTATAGGGGTGTGACTTCTCATTGTAATTGTAAACATAAAACATCACACACTAGCACTAAAGATACCCCCAATGTTGTGTATAAAATATTACTTTAATGAAAAAGAAACCTGTACAATTTTTTTTAAAATATATCTTACATACGTCTCTATATTATATTAAGTACAATACTACATACTAACAGCCAGAATCTAGGTATAAAACTGGACACAGGGAGCACTTACAATATCCCATTCAGCCAATTTAATTCAGAATTAGCTGTCCACGTATATAAAATGTTTTTCTGTTTAATTGTATTGTAAAAAAAGAAACCATCATCTGTGTTTTAACAAAATGGTTAATATTAAAATAGTTATTAAATAGGAATCTGTCACCAGGTTTTTGCCGCCTAATAATGTAGGGGCAGAGACCTTGATTCCAGTGATGTGTCAATTAAGGGACTGCTTGATGCAGTTTTTATAAAATCAGCGTTTTAAACAGCAGGAGAAAAATCACTAGAGGACTAGTAAATCTACTCCATGTAGTCCAACCATGCCCCCACCACTGATTGGCAGCTTTCCACCTATGTTCAGTGCACACAGAGAGCTGACAATCAGTGGTGTAGGCAGGGTTATACACAGCTCAGCATTCAGAGAACTGCTAGATCTGCAGCAGAAAAAACTGATTGTATCAAAATGACATCAAGCAGGCCAGTGAGTGACACAGCGCTGGAATCTGGATCTCTGCCCCTACATCATGCTGCTCTCAAATTACATAGCAAAACCTGCGGACACATTTTCTCTTAAACTATAGTTAAGATTATATTCTTGATTCAATTCAACTGATAGATATCCTTATCGTCAATATATTGTGTTAAGTTATATAAAGTCTCCTTCTCTTTGTTACAATTTCCATTTGTTTTCTTTGCAGAAAATCCCATTACACGATCTATTTAACCAATATACTTTAGTATTGCAAGTTATTTCAGCGCTTACTCTTGCATTGCCCTCCATGGTCATTGTAATCCTGCCTGGAATAATGAGACTTCCTTACAGTTTAACATATCCCTAGTGGCCTGTGTGAAAATTGCAAGATTTCTACTTTATTTTTTGTAATACAGAACGTGATTTCAGAAAGAAAAATACAATCCCTCAAACTTTAAAAAAAAAAAAGAAAAGAAAAAAAAAAGTCTAGCACCTTTTGTCGTACATCGAAGGAAAATTACATTTGAATGGTGCAAAAAATATACTAAAAAGATGGTTTTCACCGTCCTCAGTTTAATGCTTACATTTGCAACTGGAAACAATCTTTACATTAATAAGTGAGTTATAGCAACTTAGTGTGTTTCACAAAAAAAACACAATAAACAATTGATCAATTTATTAGACTTGAAAATAACAGTAAATTATGAGTCACTTTTCCACCACATACGAACTACGTTAATTCCCGGACAATGGTATGTTTTCATGCAGATACTGTAGTGCCAAGTCTGCCCACTTCATTTCCTGCTCTTTCACAGACTCCATTACTCCACCATTATCCTGCTCAGGCTCTGGAAGCTCATTCTGTAAGGAGAGTAAAGCAGAGATGACAGTGCATGTCTCACGTGTAAGGAGAGTAAGGCAGAGATGACAGTGCATGTCTCACGTGTAAGGAGAGTAAAGCAGAGATGACAGTGTATGTCTCACGTGTAAGGAGAGTAAAGCAGAGATGACAGTGTATGTCTCACGTGTAAGGAGAGTAAAGCAGAGATGACAGTGTATGTCTCACGTGTAAGGAGAGTAAAGCAGAGATGACAGTGTATGTCTCACGTGTAAGGAGAGTAAGGCAGAGATGACAGTGTATATCTCACGTGTAAAGAGAGTAAGGCAGAGATGACAGTGTATGTCTCACGTGTAAAGAGAGTAAGGCAGAGATGACAGTGTATGTCTCACGTGTAAGAAGAGTAAGGCAGAGATGACAGTGTATGTCTCACGTGTAAGAAGAGTAAGGCAGAGATGACAGTGTATATCTCACGTGTAAGGAGAGTAAGGCAGAGATGACAGTGTATGTCTCACGTGTAAGGAGAGTAAGGCAGAGATGACAGTGTATGTCTCACGTGTAAGGAGAGTAAGGCAGAGATGACAGTGTATGTCTCACGTGTAAGGAGAGTAAGGCAGAGATGACAGTGTATGTCTCACGTGTAAGGAGAGTAAGGCAGAGATGACAGTGTATGTCTCACGTGTAAGGAGAGTAAGGCAGAGATGACAGTGTATGTCTCACGTGTAAGAAGAGTAAGGCAGAGATGACAGTGTATATCTCACGTGTAAGGAGAGTAAAGCAGAGATGACAGTGTATGTCTCACGTGTAAGAAGAGTAAGGCAGAGATGACAGTGTATGTCTCACGTGTAAGGAGAGTAAGGCAGAGATGACAGTGTATGTCTCACGTGTAAGAAGAGTAAGGCAGAGATGACAGTGTATATCTCACGTGTAAGGAGAGTAAGGCAGAGATGACAGTGTATGTCTCACGTGTAAGGAGAGTAAGGCAGAGTTGACAGTATGTCTCACGTGTAAGGAGAGTAAGGCAGAGATGACAGTGTATATCTCACGTGTAAGGAGAGTAAGGCAGAGATGACAGTGTATGTCTCACGTGTAAGGAGAGTAAGGCAGAGATGACAGTGTATATCTCACGTGTAAGGAGAGTAAGGCAGAGATGACAGTGTATGTCTCACGTGTAAGGAGAGTAAGGCAGAGTTGACAGTATGTCTCACGTGTAAGGAGAGTAAGGCAGAGTTGACAGTGTATGTCTCACGTGTAAGGAGAGTAAGGCAGAGATGACAGTGTATATCTCACGTGTAAGGAGAGTAAGGCAGAGATGACAGTGTATGTCTCACGTGTAAGGAGAGTAAGGCAGAGATGACAGTGTATGTCTCACGTGTAAGGAGAGTAAGGCAGAGTTGACAGTATGTCTCACGTGTAAGGAGAGTAAGGCAGAGATGACAGTGTATATCTCACGTGTAAGAAGAGTAAGGCAGAGATGACAGTGTATATCTCACGTGTAAGAAGAGTAAGGCAGAGATGACAGTGTATGTCTCACGTGTAAGGAGAGTAAAGCATAGATGACAGTGTATGTCTCACGTGTAAGGAGAGTAAAGCAGAGATGACAGTGTATGTCTCACGTGTAAGGAGAGTAAGGCAGAGATGACAGTGTATGTCTCACGTGTAAGGAGAGTAAACCAGAGATGACAGTGTATGTCTCACGTGTAAGGAGAGTAAGGCAGAGATGACAGTGTATGTCTCACGTGTAAGGAGAGTAAGGCAGAGATGACAGTGTATGTCTCACGTGTAAGGAGAGTAAAGCATAGATGACAGTGTATGTCTCACGTGTAAGGAGAGTAAAGCAGAGATGACAGTGTATGTCTCACGTGTAAGGACAGTAAAGCAGAGATGACAGTGTATGTCTCACGTGTAAGGAGAGTAAAGCAGAGATGACAGTATGTCTCACGTGTAAGGAGAGTAAAGCAGAGATGACAGTGTATGTCTCACGTGTAAGGAAAGTAAGGCAGAGATGACGGTATGTCTCACGTGTAAGGCAGAGATGACAGTGTATGTCTCACGTGTAAGAGTAAGGCAGAGATGACAGTGTATATCTCACGTGTAAGGAGAGTAAGGCAGAGATGACAGTGTATATCTCACGTGTAAGGAGAGTAAGGCAGAGATGACAGTGTATGTCTCACGTGTAAGGAGAGTAAGGCAGAAATGACAGTGTATGTCTCACGTGTAAGGAGAGTAAGGCAGAAATGACAGTGTATGTCTCACGTGTAAGGAGAGTAAGGCAGAGATGACAGTGTATGTCTCAAGTGTAAGGAGAGTAAGGCAGAGATGACAGTGTATGTCTCAAGTGTAAGGAGAGTAAGGCAGAGATGACAGTGTATGTCTCACGTGTAAGGAGAGTAAAGCATAGATGACAGTGTATGTCTCACGTGTAAGGAGAGTAAGGCATAGATGACAGTATGTCTCACATGTAAGGAGAGTAAGGCAGAGATGACAGTGTATGTCTCACGTGTAAGGAGAGTAAGGCAGAGTTAACAGTATGTCTCACGTGTAAGGAGAGTAAAGCAGAGATGACAGTGTATGTCTCACGTGTAAGGAGAGTAAGGCAGAGATGACAGTGTATATCTCACGTGTAAAGAGAGTAAGGCAGAGATGACAGTGTATGTCTCACGTGTAAGAAGAGTAAGGCAGAGATGACAGTGTATGTCTCACGTGTAAGAAGAGTAAGGCAGAGATGACAGTGTATATCTCACGTGTAAGGAGAGTAAGGCAGAGATGACAGTGTATGTCTCACGTGTAAGGAGAGTAAGGCAGAGATGACAGTGTATGTCTCACGTGTAAGGAGAGTAAGGCAGAGATGACAGTGTATGTCTCACGTGTAAGAAGAGTAAGGCAGAGATGACAGTGTATATCTCACGTGTAAGGAGAGTAAAGCAGAGATGACAGTGTATGTCTCACGTGTAAGAAGAGTAAGGCAGAGATGACAGTGTATGTCTCACGTGTAAGGAGAGTAAGGCAGAGATGACAGTGTATGTCTCACGTGTAAGAAGAGTAAGGCAGAGATGACAGTGTATATCTCACGTGTAAGGAGAGTAAGGCAGAGATGACAGTGTATGTCTCACGTGTAAGGAGAGTAAGGCAGAGTTGACAGTATGTCTCACGTGTAAGGAGAGTAAGGCAGAGATGACAGTGTATATCTCACGTGTAAGGAGAGTAAGGCAGAGATGACAGTGTATGTCTCACGTGTAAGGAGAGTAAGGCAGAGATGACAGTGTATATCTCACGTGTAAGGAGAGTAAGGCAGAGATGACAGTGTATGTCTCACGTGTAAGGAGAGTAAGGCAGAGTTGACAGTATGTCTCACGTGTAAGGAGAGTAAGGCAGAGTTGACAGTGTATGTCTCACGTGTAAGGAGAGTAAGGCAGAGATGACAGTGTATATCTCACGTGTAAGGAGAGTAAGGCAGAGATGACAGTGTATGTCTCACGTGTAAGGAGAGTAAGGCAGAGATGACAGTGTATGTCTCACGTGTAAGGAGAGTAAGGCAGAGTTGACAGTATGTCTCACGTGTAAGGAGAGTAAGGCAGAGATGACAGTGTATATCTCACGTGTAAGAAGAGTAAGGCAGAGATGACAGTGTATATCTCACGTGTAAGAAGAGTAAGGCAGAGATGACAGTGTATGTCTCACGTGTAAGGAGAGTAAAGCATAGATGACAGTGTATGTCTCACGTGTAAGGAGAGTAAAGCAGAGATGACAGTGTATGTCTCACGTGTAAGGAGAGTAAGGCAGAGATGACAGTGTATGTCTCACGTGTAAGGAGAGTAAACCAGAGATGACAGTGTATGTCTCACGTGTAAGGAGAGTAAGGCAGAGATGACAGTGTATGTCTCACGTGTAAGGAGAGTAAGGCAGAGATGACAGTGTATGTCTCACGTGTAAGGAGAGTAAGGCAGAGATGACAGTGTATGTCTCACGTGTAAGGAGAGTAAAGCATAGATGACAGTGTATGTCTCACGTGTAAGGAGAGTAAAGCAGAGATGACAGTGTATGTCTCACGTGTAAGGACAGTAAAGCAGAGATGACAGTGTATGTCTCACGTGTAAGGAGAGTAAAGCAGAGATGACAGTATGTCTCACGTGTAAGGAGAGTAAAGCAGAGATGACAGTGTATGTCTCACGTGTAAGGAAAGTAAGGCAGAGATGACGGTATGTCTCACGTGTAAGGCAGAGATGACAGTGTATGTCTCACGTGTAAGAAGAGTAAGGCAGAGATGACAGTGTATGTCTCACGTGTAAGAGTAAGGCAGAGATGACAGTGTATATCTCACGTGTAAGGAGAGTAAGGCAGAGATGACAGTGTATGTCTCACGTGTAAGGAGAGTAAGGCAGAAATGACAGTGTATGTCTCACGTGTAAGGAGAGTAAGGCAGAAATGACAGTGTATGTCTCACGTGTAAGGAGAGTAAGGCAGAAATGACAGTGTATGTCTCACGTGTAAGGAGAGTAAGGCAGAGATGACAGTGTATGTCTCAAGTGTAAGGAGAGTAAGGCAGAGATGACAGTGTATGTCTCAAGTGTAAGGAGAGTAAGGCAGAGATGACAGTGTATGTCTCACGTGTAAGGAGAGTAAAGCATAGATGACAGTGTATGTCTCACGTGTAAGGAGAGTAAGGCATAGATGACAGTATGTCTCACATGTAAGGAGAGTAAGGCAGAGATGACAGTGTATGTCTCACGTGTAAGGAGAGTAAGGCAGAGTTAACAGTATGTCTCACGTGTAAGGAGAGTAAAGCAGAGATGACAGTGTATGTCTCACGTGTAAGGAGAGTAAAGCAGAGATGACAGTGTATGTCTCACGTGTAAGGAGAGTAAAGCAGAGATGACAGTGTATGTCTCACGTGTAAGGAGAGTAAAGCATAGATGACAGTATGTCTCACGTGTAAGGAGAGTAAAGCAGAGATGACAGTATGTCTCACGTGTAAGGAGAGTAAAGCAGAGATGACAGTGTATGTCTCACGTGTAAGGAAAGTAAGGCAGAGATGACGGTATGTCTCACGTGTAAGGCAGAGATGACAGTGTATGTCTCACGTGTAAGAAGAGTAAGGCAGAGATGACAGTGTATGTCTCACGTGTAAGAAGAGTAAGGCAGAGATGACAGTGTATATCTCACGTGTAAGGAGAGTAAAGCAGAGATGACAGTGTATGTCTCACGTGTAAGGAGAGTAAAGCAGAGATGACAGTGTATGTCTCACGTGTAAGGAGAGTAAGGCAGAGATGACAATATGTCTCACGTGTAAGGAGAGTAACGCAGAGATGACAGTGTGTCTCACGTGTAAGGAGAGTAACGCAGAGATGACAGTGTGTCTCACGTGTAAGGAGAGTAACGCAGAGATGACAGTGTATGTCTCACGTGTAAGGAGAGTAAAGCAGAGATGACAGTGTATGTCTCACGTGTAAGGAGAGTAAAGCAGAGATGACAGTGTATGTCTCACGTGTAAGGAGAGTAAAGCAGAGATGACAGTGTATGTCTCACGTGTAAGGAGAGTAAAGCATAGATGACAGTATGTCTCACGTGTAAGGAGAGTAAAGCAGAGATGACAGTATGTCTCACGTGTAAGGAGAGTAAAGCAGAGATGACAGTATGTCTCACGTGTAAGGAGAGTAAAGCAGAGATGACAGTGTATGTCTCACGTGTAAGGAGAGTAAGGCAGAGATGACGGTATGTCTCACGTGTAAGGCAGAGATGACAGTGTGTCTCACGTGTAAGGAGAGTAAAGCAGAGATGACAGTGTATGTCTCACGTGTAAGGAGACTAAAGCAGAGATGACAGTGTATGTCTCACGTGTAAGGAGAGTAAGGCAGAGATGACAATATGTCTCACGTGTAAGGAGAGTAACGCAGAGATGACAGTGTGTCTCACGTGTAAGGAGAGTAACGCAGAGATGACAGTGTATGTCTCACGTGTAAGGAGAGTAAAGCAGAGATGACAGTGTATGTCTCACGTGTAAGGAGAGTAAAGCAGAGATGACAGTGTATGTCTCACGTGTAAGGAGAGTAAAGCAGACATGACAGTGTATGTCTCATGTGTAAGGAGAGTAAAGCATGACAGTGTATGTCTCATGTGTAAGGAGAGTAAAGCAGAGATGACAGTATATTTCTCATCTTCAGACAGTTTCCCCATTTCAAAAAGAATATTCAGTGTACTACAGCAGGCTTAACATCAGGAATTGCCATCTTAAAAGGGATCTGTCACCAGTTTTTTTGATACCCAATCTGAGAGCAGCATGATTTAGAGACAGAGACCCCCAATTCCAGCTATGAGTCACTTACTGGGCTGCTTGCTGTAGTTTTGGTAAAATCAGTTTTCTATGATGCAGATCTAGCGCTTCTCTAAATGCTGAGTTCTGTATAACACCGCCCACACGTTTGATTGGCAGCTTTCTGACAATGCACAGTGTAAACAGAAAGCTGTCAATGAGTGGTGTGGGGCGGGGATAGACAGTACTCATGAATATGGAGGACTACTTCTAGATATAACCCCTGCTGAAAAAGCGGTGTTATATCAAACTTACAGCAAGCAGCCAAGAAAGTGACGCATGGCTGGAATCATAGAAGCCGATTAGCAGGTGTTTAATATTGTAGATTGTTTATGACAGCACTGATTACACAGGACAATGTGCTTCTGAGAACGATGGGTTTTGGGGAAATAATCATTTCACCCGACAATCGAGCATTTTGCATTAGTTGGATGATTGTATAGCGGCTTACATTGGCCAATAAAAGGAAAAATGAGTGTTTCTGGGAATATTTGCTGATGATAACTGGCGCCATTATATGCACACACAGACGTTTATAGCATATCTTCTCCTCTTTGGCCCTCACTTATCAGGGAAGCCGGTTCCTAGAGCGCCGCACTCTTCATATACTCCAATGGAGGGGGGTATATAAGAGTAAAGACCCAAAGTAAACATAGCTTGCTGCCCATAGAGGGCGCCACATGATCACTAGCTGAAGGTTTGTCCTACCAGTGGAATGGTTACATCTTCATAGGGTAACTTATCTTCTTTCCAAGCATCATCAACCAAATCTAAAATGCGCCCATCTCTCTGAATTTCGCTATCCATCGGAAGGCTAAAAAAAAAAAAAAAAGAAAGCGAGAGAAAACGTTTGAAAAACAAATCCTGTATAAATGATACAACTGTCTCCGCAGCCTTAGAAAATGAGCATAGAGAAGCTTGTAATTTCTTTATTCTTAAACTCAAGACAATTTATTTTAGCACAAAATCTCCCACCCGTTACACATTACTCGTCATTTTCACTCAATTTTTTTTTTAAATTCCTGTTTCTGGAAATAAATGTAGTCAGAAGGATGAGGAGAAGACAGAGATACACAGTATGTAGTCTATAAGTCAACGCGTTTTGAAGTTTCAAACTTCCTCATCAGGACAACCCCGGTGATCTGCAGGAAAATGGTGCTCACAATGTTGTCAGGCCGCCTTACAGAAAGCCCGGCTACTCGGAGAAAGTAACTTTATTCTTCCTGGGAGCCGCCGGCTTTCAGTCATAGCGGTGCAGACGGCACGGCTTTCAGTCATAGCGGTGCGGCCGGCATGGCTTTCAGTCATAGCGGTGCGGCCGGCATGGCTTTCAGTCATAGCGGTGCGGCCGGCATGGCTTTCAGTCATAGCTGTTATGAGTTCATTTTCTCCTTCACCTCTGATGTCTGATGATCTCCCTCTGCTGGTGAAAGGAAGTAGTGAAATTGATCTGGATGGGAAGAACCTGTCATCTGAACAGGTGGAGTGTGATTGGACATCTGGAATTTCTGAGTGGATATAAGGCAGCCGACGCCCTGCAGGGTTGCTGGTGATCCTTTCTGCTCTGAGCTCTGGCATCCAGTTTAGTTCCCGTCTACTAAAAGCTAAGTTTTGCTCTGCTATATTTCCATGAGATTTTGTCTGTTTACTTAGTGTTTGTGTTCAGCCTGCCCTGGTTGGGATGGGCTGAACTCCATTTTTGTCTCTGATCAGTTGATCTCTTTGCTCTGTCTTCAGAATATACCTGAGTGCTGATATAGTGATTTTGAAGTCTAGTGACTTCAGGGCCTTTTCTATCAGGCGTGTTGGAAATTATTTTTGGCAGGGTTTTTTTGCGGATTGCAGCCAGCATCTTTTCTGTCCTTTCCTATCTAGTTAGTTGGGCCCCATCGTTTGCTCAGCCTGTCTTTCTGTCTGTGTTTGTGTTTTCATCTGTTTTCCACCGACAATACATGTTGGGGGCTGTCTATTGCTTTGGGGTCTGCTCTGGGGCAGTTTAGATTTCCCCTTTCTTTCTTTAGGCTTATTTAGCTCTCCGGCTGTGTCGAGGGGTCTAGGGCACCGTAGGAACCCCCCACGGCTACTGTTAGTTGTGGTGAATAGGATCAGGGGTCTGTAATCCGCTAGCTACCAACCTCTCCGGTTTTCTGGACTTAGCTTGTGTTTTTGTTTTTTCCTCCTCCGGTGACTCATTCATAACAGAGGCTGGTGATTCTGTTATGAATGTGTAACCGGAGGAGGAAAAAACAAAAACACAAGCTAAGTCCAGAAAACCGGAGAGGTTGGTAGCTAGCAGATTACAGACCCCTGATCCTATTCACCACAACTAACAGTAGCCGTGGGGGGTTCCTACGGTGCCCTAGACCCCTCGACACAGCCGGAGAGCTAAATAAGCCTAAAGAAAGAAAGGGGAAATCTAAACTGCCCCAGAGCAGACCCCAAAGCAATAGACAGCCCCCAACATGTATTGTCGGTGGAAAACAGATGAAAACACAAACACAGACAGAAAGACAGGCTGAGCAAACGATGGGGCCCAACTAACTAGATAGGAAAGGACAGAAAAGATGCTGGCTGCAATCCGCAAAAAAACCCTGCCAAAAATAATTTCCAACACGTCTGATAGAAAAGGCCCTGAAGTCACTAGACTTCAAAATCACTATATCAGCACTCAGGTATATTCTGAAGACAGAGCAAAGAGATCAACTGATCAGAGACAAAAATGGAGTTCAGCCCATCCCAACCAGGGCAGGCTGAACACAAACACTAAGTAAACAGACAAAATCTCATGGAAAAATAGCGGAGCAAAAACTTAGCTTTTTGTAGACAGGAACTAAACTGGATGCCAGAGCTCAGAGCAGAAAGGATCACCAGCAACCCTGCAGGGCGTCGGCTGCCTTATATCCACTCAGAAATTCCAGATGTCCAATCACACTCCACCTGTTCAGATGACAGGTTCTTCCCATCCAGATCAATTTCACTACCTCCTTTCACCAGCAGAGGGAGTTCATCAGAGGTGAAGGAGAAAATGAACTCATAACACATAGCGGTGCGGCCGGCATGGCTTTCAGTCATAACGATGCGGCCGGAACGATTTTCAGTCACAGAGGTGCAGCCGGCACAGCTTTCAGTCATAGCGGTGCAGCCGGTACGGCTTTCAGCTATAGAGGTGCAGCCGGCACGGCTTTCAGTCAGAGGTGCAGCCGGCACGGCTTTCAGTCAGAGGTGCAGCCGGCACGGCTTTCAGTCAGAGGTGCAGCCGGCACGGCTTTCAGTCAGAGGTGCAGCCGGCACGGCTTTCAGTCATAGAGGTGCAGCCGGCACGGCTTTCAGTCATAGAGGTGCGGCCGGCTTTTAGTTATAGAGGTGCAGCCGGCACGGCTTTCAGTCATAGAGGTGCAGCCAGCACGGCTTTCAGTCATAGAGGTGCAGCCAGCACGGCTTTCAGTCATAGAGGTGCAGCCAGCACGGCTTTCAGTCATAGAGGTGCAGCCAGCACGGCTTTCAGTCATAGAGGTGCAGCCAGCACGGCTTTCAGTCATAGAGGTGCAGCCAGCACGGCTTTCAGTCATAGAGGTGCAGCCAGCACGGCTTTCAGTCATAGAGGTGCAGCCAGCACGGCTTTCAGTCACAGAGGTTCAGCCAACACGGCTTTCAGTCACAGAGGTGTGGCCGGCACGGCTTTCAGTTATAGAGGTGCAGCTAGCACGGTTTTCAGTCATAGAGGTGCAGCCAGCATGGCTTTCAGTCATAGAGATGAGGCTGGCGCAGCTTTCAGTCATAGAGATGAGGCCGGCGTGGCTTTCAGTCATAGAGATGAGGCCGGCACGGCTTTCAGTAATAGTAGCACGGTCGGCGCAGCTTTCAGTCACAGAGATGAGGCCGGCGCTGCTTTCAGTCAATGATCAACACTGCGGACAATGATTGGCTACAGCAGTGACATGCAGTATACTGGCTGTGACATCTGCAGGGAAGGGGTTACAGTGGTCCTCCTTAGGGTGGGCAATCAGTATAAAATTGGTAGGGTGCAACACTTGGAGGTGGAGCTGCACCTTCTTCTCTAGGCTTACCTGCAGCTGTCTGCACATAGTACTGCAGCGCTGTTACAGTATGTGGATGACATGCAGAGAATCAGAGGAGAGGAGGCAGCTGATTTGTATGTAGGGGTGCTCCGCTACCCCCAGTAGCTATTGATGGCCTCCCCTGAAGATAGGCCATTGCTATCCTGAACGTGAATAGTCCCTTTAAAGTGCGCATTAAAGGCGGGTCTGAACTCACCCTTATGTACTGACATGACTGCACATCAGCTGGAAGGAAAGCGGTGACAACATACACAACATTGTACATCTCTGGAGCTGCCGACATCGGCCAAAGCTGTCTGAAAATGTCTATATGTTCTGGATGAGCCGTCAGCAGCGGCCGGGACACGGGAATAGGAACAGCCGCCTCTCTGGTCAGTCACACATTTCCGGTAGGAATAACAGGACAGATGTGTTGGCATCACACTGACCGTACACTCCCTTCCTCTATTAACCCCTTACCTACATACCATGTACACAGTGGCATAACTACAAAGCTATGGGGCTCGACACGTACTTTCAAATGGGCCCCCCCCAAATGCCAAAATACACACACATCTCCGCTCTGTACACCTCGTACACACCCGGCTCTGCTGCATCTACCCTGTAAACCCCTCCTGACCCCACACAAACTTTACCTCATCCAGCACCATGACAACCAGCACAGCAGAGTCCTGCAGACACCGAAGCTCCTGATCATGTGACCCCTGACTCCTCTCCTCCTGTGACCTCATCACAGGTCCTGTGCGCACATTGGAGAAAACAGCCTAGCAACGGGCTGCTGTCAGTGCGGTGGGTCTCTGCGGGAGGGCAAGGATGGGGTGCATGGGGGGGGGGGGGCGGGACGGGATCAAAAATGAGACTGTCCCACGAGAATCAGGACGATTGGGAGATATGCCTGCCGGGCCCCTGACTCCCCCCCCCGGGCCCGGTTGCAGTGGCGACTCCTGCGACCGTGATAGTTACGCCGTATGTCGTGTCTCTGACTGACGTGGGTGCACACGCCGAGCTGTATCTCTTCAGGCAGATTCAATCCTCCATCATCTGCTGCTAACAGGTGCTGCTGTTAACCTATGAAATGCCGCAGTCGATGTGTGATGTCGGCATTACCAGTATGCTGGTGGAACGTGATCACAGAGCGCCGACTGGTCTCTGACATAGCCGGTGGTCTGCTGAAGATCCCCATGCTCAGGTACGGCCTGGGGCTGAAATTCAGCCCTGGCGTTTGAAATCACACAGGCCCATGCTGTCACTGTCCCCAAGAACTTGATGGGATATATTCCTAATATTACCCTGGATGTCGGAAAGCAAGATTTACTACATGGCCAATATTTCTAATGATACCTCTGTCACAACTGTTAACAGTATGGGTGTCTTGAGAACACGTTAACAATGTAGCAGACATGGCGGCCTACCACCAGACAGGCCCTTCCAGCATGTGCCAGAATTGCCAGATGGCCAGTCCGGCCCTGCCCATGCTTGTCATTGTGAGCCTCCTGTGATAGCCGGGGTCTGCTGCACTTTTTTGATATTTCTCATTTGGCTTTTTTTCCTGCTGATAAAATGAACGATGTGGTTTCCTTCACTAGAACTCTCCCTGCCACTAAGGCTAGTTTCACATTAGCGTTTTTTTTTTTGCGCAGCCCATCGGGGGCATAAAAAACGCAAAACGCGCGTTTTTTTAACGTCATGCGCACGCTGATGCTTCAAAAAAACGCAGCGTTGCTTGTGTTTTACATGCGTTTTTGCATGCGCTTGCGTTTTTTTATGCACATGCGTTTTTAGGTGTGACATTTTTTCCATTGTCTAGAGAACATTCTAGACTTGTTTACCTCAAAAACGCATGCGCAAAAAACCGCAAGTGTGCGCAAGACCATGCGCACGCATGCGTTCCCATAGACTTCAATGTGTTGTTTTTGCGCATTCCGTGCGCATGCGTTTTTTTGACGAGACAGGGCGGACCAAAAAATGCAACATGTTGCGCCTGGCGCGCCTGGCACTTAAGACAAAAAAACGCATGCGCACGAAAACGCAAGTGTGCGCAAGACCATGCGCACGTCATGTTAAACATAGGTGCGCAGTGCGCATGATGCGCTGTGCACAAAAGCACTAATGTGAAACCAGCCTTACAAACCATCACACGGCGGTGGGGACAGAAAGTAAGAGTTATGGCTCCGGGAGGAAGACACCAAAGATGAACAATGGCCCGGGGGTCAGCGGGTTAAGCTCCATAGATGCTGCGATCGCTAATGACTGCGGCCTGTAAGGGGTTAAATGCGCGGGATCATGTCAGCATGATGCGGCCGTGCACTGCACAGTCCTGCCAGCCCGGGGCCCCTACCTGTGGTTCTGTGCTGTCAGCGGCTTGATGGTGGAGACAGGTCACATGGGTACAGCACTCACCATGTGCAGGAGCTCCCTGTCCCCTTGTTCGTAACAGGCAAAAGCGCTCACGAATGCCACGTGACTGGCGTCAGCGTCACATGACGCCGTTCTGTGCCACGTGACACCCCATGTGTTCATTCTGAATTTCTGACGTCATCTGCATGCACCGTCTACATTTCGAGCCTCCCTCTGCCCTGTACATGGGCGGTGCCGAAGCCGCTGGTAATTCTCGGAATGTACCACTGAGCATCGGAAGAGGAGGGGTGTAGCGAACATAATACCTGATCACTTTCTAGCAGCTAATTAGAATATGGCTTCATTTGTAGACGTCAGTCTGGGGAAAAGAGCCACAGTGCGCATGTCTCCTATCGCCTGCAGAGTGTGTGTCCTGTCAAAGCCAGCGGTCACTTCTCCACACAGGCCATAAGGTGTTGCTCGGGGGTGGGTAGCGCATATATGCAGCCGTCACTCGCCACAGTCGTTCCTTATGAGGCTGGTGAGCGCTCCGCTTGGCTCTTTCTGGCAGCCCTATAGAGAAGGAATGGCCATTTTGTCGTAGGGATAAGGGTATGTGCACACGCTGCAGATTGCTCTGCGGATTTGGCCGCGCGGATTTTGTAAAATCCGCAGGTAAATCTGCAGGTCAAAAGATCTGCGGTTCTGCACTGCGGTTTTTCATCTCCACAATGGAGGAGATGGTAAACCGCAGCGGAATCCGCAGAAAGAATTGACATGTCTGAGAACGGCCTGCACGCACACCCCGACGCGCGTTTCCTGACCAGATCTCCAGTCTCATTCGTGCCTGTGTGAATCTGGCCTAAGGCTACACTCACATCCATTTTACAAGCCCCAGCCTACCATGTCTTTTTTGCAGATAGTACACAGACCCAGGGAGTTTCATTCAGCTATATACACATCATCAGTTTTAAAAACTGGTCCATGTTCTCACTTTGTGTTTTTTTGCTTCTTTTTTAATACAAATTTTCAGCTGCGTTTCATAGTACCAGCGGGAAAAAAAATGCCACAAACACTCAGCAAAACATGCTTTTTTGATGTTGCTTCTTTACTGCCAAGAGAACAGGTTTTGCCTGCAGAAAAAAAAAACTCAATGTGTGAATATAACCTTATGATTCAGCATTTTACAGTGCATTCCCAAAACATGCCTAGTACTTAACCCCTTCACCCCCAAGGGTGGTTTGCACGTTCATGACCGGGCCAATTTTTACAATTCTGACCACTGTACCTTTATGAGGTCATAACTCTGGAACGCTTCCATGGATCCCGGTGATTCTGACATTGTTTTCTCGTGACATATTGTACTTCATGTTAGTGGTAACATTTCATTCAAATAACTTGCGTTTATTTGTGAGAAAAATGGAAATTTGGCGAAAATTTTGAAAATTTCGCAATTTTCCAACTTTGAATTTTTATGCCCTTAAATCACAGAGATACGGCACACAAAAAACTTGATATCTAACATTTCCCACATGTTTACTTTACATCAGCACAATTTTGGAAGCAAAATTTTTTTTTGTTAGGAAGTTATAAGGGTTAAAAGTTGACCAGCGATTTCTCATTTTTACAACACCATTTTATTTTTAGGACCACATCACATTTGAAGCCACTGTGACACCATTCTAAAAACTGCACCCCTTAAAGTGCTCAAAACCACATTCAAGAAGTTTATTAACCCTTTAGGTGCGTCACAGGAATTTTTTTGAATATTTAAAAAAAAAATGAACATCTAACTTTTTTTCATAAAAAAAATACTTCAGGTTCAATTTTTTTTATTTTACCAAGGGTAACAGGAGAAATTGGACTGCAAAAGTTATTGTGTAATTTGTCCTGAGTACGCAGATACCTGATATGTGGGGGGGAACCACTGTTTCCGTGCATGGCAGAGCTCAGAATGGAAGGAGCGCCGTTTGACTTTTTCAATGCAAAATTGGCTGGAATTCAGATTGGACGCCATGTCACATTTGGAGAGTCCCTGATGTACCTAAACAGTGGAAACCCCCTACAAGTGACCCCATTTTGGAAACTAGACCCCCCAAGGAACTTATCTAGATATGTGGTGAGAACTTTGAACCCACAAGGGCTTTACAGAAGTTTATAACGTACAGCGGTACAATTAAAAAATCATATTTTTTCCACAAAAATGATCTTTTCACCCCAATTTTTATTTTCCCAAGGGTAACAGGACCCTAAAAGTTATTGTGCAATTTGTCCTGAGTACGCTGATACCACACATGTGGGGGTAAACCACTATTTGGGCGCATGGCAGAGCTCGGAAGGGAAGCAGCGCCATTTGACGTTTTTGGCTGGAATTGAGATCGGACACCATGTCGCGTTTGGAAAACCCCTGATGTACCAAAACAGTGGAAACCCCCCACAAATGACACCATTTTGGAAACTAGACCCCCCAAAGGAACTTATCTAGATGTGTGGTGAGAACTTTGAACCCCCATGAGCTTCACAGAAGTTTATAACATAAAGCCATACAATTAAAAAATCATATTTTTTCCCCAAAAATGATCTTTTCACCCTCAATTCTTATTTTTCCAAGGGTAACAGGACCCTAAAAGTTATTGTGCAATTTGTCCTGAGTACGCTGATACCCCACATGTGGGGGTAAACCACTATTTGGGCGCATGGCAGAGCTCGGAAGGGAAGCAGCGCCATTTGACGTTTTTGGCTGGAATTGAGATCGGACACCATGTCGCGTTTGGAAAACCCCTGATGTACCAAAACAGTGGAAACCCCCCACAAATGACACCATTTTGGAAACTAGACCCCCTAAGGAAGTTATCTAGATGTGTGGTGAGAACTTTGAACCCCCATGGGCTTCACAGAAGTTTATAACATAAAGCCATACAATTAAAAAATCATATTTTTTCCACAAAAATGATCTTTTCACCCTCAATTCTTATTTTTCCAAGGTAATTTGTCCTGAGTACGCTGATACCCCACATGTGGGGGTAAACCACTATTTGGGCGCATGGCAGAGCTCGGAAGGGAAGCAGCGCCATTTGACGTTTTTGGCTGGAATTGAGATCGGACACCATGTCGCGTTTGGAAAACTCCTGATGTACCAAAACAGTGGAAACCCCCCACAAATGACACCATTTTGGAAACTAGACCCCCTAAGGAACTTATCTAGATGTGTGGTGAGCACTTTAAACCCCCCAGTGCTTCACAGAAGTTTATAATGCCCGGGCGTGAAAATAAAAAATTTGTATTTTTTCCACAAACATGATCTTTTAGTCACCATTTTTTTATTTTCCCAAGGGTACCAGGAGAAATTGGACCCCAAAAGTTGTTGTCCAATTTGTCCTGAGTATGCTGATACCCCATATGTGGGAGAAAACTACTGTATGGGCACACGTCGGGGCTCGGAAGGGAAGTAGTGACGTTTTGGAATGCAGACTTTGATGGAATGGTCTGCGGGTGTCATGTTGCCTTTGGAGAGCCCCTAATGTACCTAAACAGTGGAAACCCCCCACAAATGACACCATTTTGTAAACTAGACCCCCCAAGGAACTTATCTAGATGTGTGGTGAGCACTTTGAACCCCCCAGTGCTTCACAGAAGTTTATAACGCCCGGGCGTGAAAATAAAAAATTCGTATTTTTTCCACAAACATGATCTTTTAGTCACCATTTTTTTATTTTCCCAAGGGTACCAGGAGAAATTGGACCCCAAAAGTTGTTGTCCAATTTGTCCTGAGTAAGCTGACACCCCATATGTGGGAGAAAACTACTGTATGGACACACGTCAGGGCTCGGAAGGGAAGTAGTGACGTTTTGGAATGCAGACTTTGATGGAATGGTCTGCGGGTGTCATGTTGCCTTTGGAGAGCCCCTAATGTACCTAAACAGTGGAAACCCCCCACAAATGACCCCATTTTGAAAATTAGACCCACTAAGGAACTTATCTAGATGTGAGGTGAGCACTTTGAACCCCCCAGTGCTTCACAGAAGTTTATAACGCCCGGGCGTGAAAATAAAAAATTCGTATTTTTTCCACAAACATGATCTTTTAGTCACCATTTTTTTATTTTCCCAAGGGTACCAGGAGAAATTGGACCCCAAAAGTTGTTGTCCAATTTGTCCTGAGTAAGCTGACACCCCATATGTGGGAGAAAACTACTGTATGGACACACGTCAGGGCTCGGAAGGGAAGTAGTGACGTTTTGGAATGCAGACTTTGATGGAATGGTCTGCGGGTGTCATGTTGCCTTTGGAGAGCCCCTAATGTACCTAAACAGTGGAAACCCCCCACAAATGACCCCATTTTGAAAACTAGACCCACTAAGGAACTTATCTAGATGTGAGGTGAGCACTTTGAACCCCCAAGGGCTTCACAGAAGTTTATAATGCCAGGGCATGAAAATAAAAAAATCGTATTTTTTCCACAAACATGATCAATTAGTCCCCAATTTTTTCATTTTCCCAAGGGTAACAGGAGAAATTGGATCCCCAAAAGTTGTTGTACAATTTGGCCTGAGTACGCTGACACCCCATATGTGGGAGAAAACTACTGTATGGACACACGTCGGGGCTCGGAAGGGAAGCAGTGACGTTTTGGAATGCAGACTTTGATGGAATGGTCTGCGGGTGTCATGTGCGTTTGGAGAGCCCCTGATGTACCTAAACTATTGAAACTCCCCACAAGTGACCCCATTTTGGACACTAGACCCCCCGCGGAACTTATCTAGATGTGTGGTGAGCACTTTGAACCCCCATGTGCTTCACAGAAGTTTATAACACTCGGACGTGAAAATAAAAAAATCATTTTTTTCCACAAAAATGATATTTTTGCCCCCAATTTTTTATTTTCCTAAGGGTAACAGGAGAAATTGGACCCCAAAAATTGTTTTGCAATTTGTCCTGAGTAGGCTGATACCCTACATGTGGGGGTAAAACACTGTTTGGGCGCATGGCAGAGCTTGGAAGGGAAGGAGCACCATTTGACTTTTTCAACTCAGAATTGGCTGGAATTAGGATCAGACGCCATGTTGCATTTGGAGAGCCCCTGATGTGCCCAAACAGTGGAAACCCCCAATTATAACTCCAACCCTAACCCCAACACACCCCTAACCCGAGCCCTAACCCTAGCCCTAACCCTAGCCCTAACCCTAAGGCTGTGTGCACACGCTGCGGATTTTGCTGCGGTTCCGCAGCGGTTTTGGCCACTGCGGACCCGCAGCAGTTTCTGCTGCGGTGTACAGTACCATGATTCCCTATGGGAATCAAAAACCGCAGTGCAGACGGTGCGGAATTTTCCACGCGGATTATCTGCGGTTTTCAATGTCAATTCTTTCTGCGGATTCTCCTGCGGTTTGCCATCTCCTCTATTGAGGAGATGAAAAACCGCAGGACAAAACCGCAGAGCAATCCGCAGGTAAAACCGCAGGTCTTTTGACCTGCGGTTTCACCTGCGGATTTTACAAAATCCGCACGGATGAATCCGCACCTAATCCGCAGCGTGTGCACACAGCCTTACCCTAACCCTAATGGGAAAATGGAGATAAATACTTTTTTTTTAATTTTATTATTTTTCCCTAACTAAGGGGGTGATATCGGGGGATTTGATTTACTATTTATGGCGGTTTTTATATTTGGCAGCTGTCACACGCTAAAAGACGCTTTTTATTGTAAGAATAGTTTTTGCATCACCACATATTGAGAGCTATAATTTTTCCGTATTTTGACCCACCGAGTCATGTGAGGTCTTATTTTTTGCGGGACGAGTTGACGTTTTTATTGGTACCATTTTCGGGCACGTGACATTTTTTGATCGCTTTTTATTCCTATTTTTGGGACGCAGAATGAACAAAAACCAGCGTTTCATTAATTTCTTTTGGGGGGGTGCGTTTACACCGTTCTGCGTGCGGTAAAATTGATAAAGCGGTTTTATTCTTCGGGTCAGTACGGTTACAGCGATACCTCATTTAGGTCGTTTTTTTATGTTTTTGTCGGTTTTATGCAATGAAAACTATTTTATATAAAAAATAATTATTTTTGCATCGCTTTATTCTGCGAGCTATAACTTTTTTATTTTTTCGCTGATGATGCTATGTGGTGGCTCGTTTTTTGCGGGACAAGATGACGTTTTCAGCGGTACCATGGATATTTATATGCGTCTCTTTGATCGCGCGTTATTACACTTTTTGTTTGGCGGTATGATAATAAATCATTATTTTTTGCTTCGTTTTTTATTTTTTAAGGGGTTCGCTAAAGGGGTTAACTAATGGACAGTTTTATAGGGCGGGTCATTACGGACGCGGCGATACCTAATATGTGTACTTTTATTGGTTTTTTTTTTTATTATTTCCAAAAAATGGATTTATTGGGGGAATATTTTTTTTTTTTTTTCTAATTTATTTGGCTATTTTTTTTAAAATATTTTAACACTTTTTTTTATTTTTTTTTTTACTTTATTAAATAGTCCCAGGTGGGACATCACTGTCCTGTGACAGATCGCTGATCTGTCACATCACAGATCACTGTGACAGATCAGCGATCTGACACAGGCACTGCAGAAGGCTTCCTCATGCCTGCGCTTTGCAGGCACTGAGGAAGCCAGCTTCCTCAGGCCCCCGAAGGCCCCCGTCGCCATCTTAGATTCAGGGGCCTGGAGGAAAGGAGCCCCCCGCAGCAGCGCTGCACATTACGCTGCCGTGGGGGGCTCAGGGAAGCACGGAGGGAGCCCCCTCCCTGCCGATGCTTCCCTTTAACCCCCGGTACACCGCAATCATGTTTGATTGCGGTGTGCAAGGGGTTAACGTGTCGGGGGCGGTCCGTGACCGCCCCTGACACATTGTGCCGGGTGTCAGCTGTGATAATCAGCTGACACCCGGCCGCGATCAGCGGCGCTCACTATGTGGGCGCCGCTGATCGCGCCGACGTACTATCCCGTCCATGGGCATAGGGGCCCAGGTCCCATGGACGGGATAGTACGTCGGATGGCAGAAAGGGGTTAATAACCCCTTTAAAGGGTTATTTCATAGAATCGTAGAGTTGGAAGGGACCTCCTGGGCCATCTGGTCCAACCCCCTGCTCAAAGCAGGATTCGCTAAATCATCCCAGACAGATGTCTGTCCAGCCTCTGTTTGAAGACTTCCATTGAAGGAGAACTCACCACTTCTCATGGCAGCCTGTTCCACTCATTGATCACTCTGTCAAATAGTTTTTTCTAATATCTAATCTGTGTCTCCTCCCATTCAGTTTCATCCCATTGCTTCTAGTCTTTCCTTGTGCAAATGAGAATAAAGATGATCCTTCTACAATGTGACAGCCCTTTAGATATTTGTAGACAGCTATTAAGTCTCCTCTCAGTCTTCTCTTTTGCAAACTAAACATTCCCAAATCCTGCAACCTTTCCTCATAAGACAGGGTTTGCAGACCGGTCACCATTCTGGTCGCTCTTTTCTGAACTTGCTCCAGTTTGTTGATGTCTTTTTTAAAATGTGGTGCCCAAAACTGGACACAATATTCCAGATGAGGTCTGACCAAAGAGGAGTAGAGGGAAATAATGACTTCACGTGATCTAGACTGTATGCTTCTGTTAATACATCCTAGAATTGCATTTGCCTTTTTTGCTGCTGCATCACACTGTTGACTCATATTCAGTCTGTGATCTATTAGTATACCCAAGTCTTTTTCACATGTGCTGTTGCTTAGCCCTATTCCTCCCATTCTGTATATGCTTTTTTCATTTTTATTGCCCAGATGTAGTACTTTGCATTTTTCCCTGTTAAAAAACATTCTGTTAGTTGCTGCCCACTGCTCCAGTTTATGTATATCTTTTTGAATCCTCTCTCTTTACATCTGTGCCTTTAATTCCTGAAATGAGAATAACAACTTTTAGGTGCCGATCACCCAGGACAAGGTGCTTTATAGATGCTGTGTTGTGTCCACATTTAGGAGTCAATCCAGCAATGTAGCGCACTAAGTTATGCAGCAGAAAAAAACACACCAAATACTCATCATGGGATCTTACCCTTAGGGCAGGTTTGCACAGCTGTTCTTTATCCATCCGAGGAATACTGACCTGCTATGTTATTCTTATTAGAGTTTGATAAGAGTGTAGTCAGTTTTTCTTGGACATGGAGGGAAAAAAATAAAGGTTCCCCACTTTCTCTATTCTGTCAGTCTGTGAAAATCGGATTGCACTCAGATGTCATCCGAGCGCAGTCTGATGATTATCACAGACCCATAGACTTGCATTGCGGATCTTTATCTGACACTCGGATCAAAATTGGATGCCTCTGTCTTTTTCCTCGGCCCTCTCAGGCCATAGATTATCATGGGTATAAGTGCTACTTGTAAAAACCACGGATATTGCTTGTCCGATTTAGTCGATTGTCTCCATGAGCCCTTAGATCCAGTGCCCACAATGAGCTTTGGGTGCTCTTTGATGTTGCTGATTTTCTGCACCTATTATATAAATTAGGTTACTTTGTGTTTTTGGGGGCGTTTTTTAACATTAATTTTTATTGTGTTTTTGACAGTACAGTTTACGTCTTTTTTTGTTTGTCATGTTTTAAATTAAGCTGCTTTGTTTTTGATGCTTTCTGGTCTCATTCATACAGACGTGTAGATTTTCCACAGCAGAAATGCACTAAAATGCATGTGGGAGAGTGTACAGGGTGGGCCATTTATATGGATACACCAAAATAAAATGGGAATGCTATCTGTGTCAAGAGCGGGAGAAGAGAGTTGCATTGACAATCCAACACAATGGGCAGCACTTTAACACAGTTTATAAGTGGTCATAAATTTGTAAATAACTCATGAAAGAATAAAGCTATGCTAAAACCAAGCACGCCATTGTTTTTCTTGTGAAATTCTCAGTAAGTTTGATGTGTCACATGACCCTCTTCCCATTGGAAAAAATAAAGTTGGATCCAAAATGGCCGACTTCAAAATGGCCGCCATGGTCACCACCCATCTTGGAAAGTTTCTCCCCTCCCCTATACTAATGTGCCACAAACAGGAAGTTGATATCACCAACCATTCACATTTTATTTAGGTGTATCCATATAAATGGCCCACCCTGTAGTATGTAAAGAAAACAGAAGAGTCTCTACTTCATGCTGAATGTAGTTACAGATGTGGCAAAAGATGAATGATCCTGTATTTTATGGACCGAAACTGAATGACGGTCAGAGGAGCGCAGGAATAAGACCAGGACAATAAGTTCAAAGTTCACCACAACGCGTTTCAACGGTAACCCGTCTTCATCAGGTGGAGGTTTTCCTGTATTTTATGGAGCAGTGGTACAGGTAAATCTTACACCCTTCTCTGGGAGGTTTGACTGCTGTTTTTTCTGTGTAGTATATACTAAGAGACTCAGATTAACCCTTTACTAGCAAGCTGTGTCCTCCAACTAGCAGATTTACAAACAGCTGTGTCCTCTTTATCTGGTTTGCAGAATACACAAGACATGTTATTACATTTAAAATCAACAGCAACAGTAAATGTCAAGTAAGGTTCAGACTCCTGGTCGAAGAAGAGGAACGTTTTCTCCTGATTTGTGTCTCATTCAATTACAATGTATTTATGAAATTATTCATCATGTTTGTGAATCAACTTAGGAGAATGTATGACAAAAATAGGTTAAAGGGAGTGTGGAGACACCGCATTGTATCTTAATTAGCCAGACGACTATTTTTAGCAAACCTAGAAGAATAGACTGTTATCTATATGTTGACTTTTGAATTTGTGTTGGTCAAGAAAACAGACTTTTTCTTATGTAAGCCTGATATATTGACATTTCATATAACATATTGTGCTCTTATCCTTGATGAATAGTGATGCTTACTGATATGCTAATTATGCGTTGTGCAGGCCAGATAGTTTTGGTGACTTAAAAAAAAAACAGGAGGAAAAACTGTGCAAATAAATTAAATAAGTAATGCTACTTGATCTCATCTCCATTTGTATCCATTTGTTAAGTATAAAAATAGGTTACATGCCTGTTATGATTGGGTCACCGAGGAGGAGAGCAAGCCCAAGCTAAGCCACAGAAAACCAGAGAGGTTGGTAACTAAGCGGATTGCAGACCCCTGATCCTATCCACACAACTAGCAGTAGCCGTGGAGCGTGCCTACGATGATCCTAGACGCCTCGGCACAGCCGGAGAGCTTACTAAGCCTAAAGCAAGAAAGGGGAAATCTAAACTGCCCCAGAGCAGACCCCAAAGGAATAGATAGCCCCCAAACATATATTGTCGGTGAGACAAGATGAAAACACAAACGCAGGTAGGAAAATAGACTGAGCAAACGATGGGGCCCACACTGACTAGACAGGACAGGAAAGGAAAGACACTGTCTGCAATCACGCAAAAAAACCTCCAAAAAGGTCCAACACATCTGATGCAAAAATACTGAAGTCGCACGACTTCGCCCACTATATCAGCACTCTGGTATATTCTGAAAGCAGAGCAAAAAGAGGCCAATCTAATAAGGGACAAAAACAAACTGGCACAAGCAGTAACATATGGATGGTGATTCAGCACAGCCCCAGCCGGAGCTGGCTGACCCACACAAAACTGAAATAGACAAAACCAGATCAAATGTGAACAGAATAGCAAAAGAACACTTAACTGAGCATGCAGGGACTGAGCTGGAAACTAAGACCTCATGAGGCAGGAAAAAATCACCAGCAGGGATAGAGGGAGTCATCTGTCTTAAATCCAGTCTGAAACCCCAGATTTTCAATCATCGTCCTCATCAGGTGGCAAGCCTCTGTTAACCAGATCAGCTCCATTACCTCCAGTAACCACCAGAGGGAGCCCAGAAAGAGAACTCGCAACCCCTCCGTCAACCTGACCAGTTTCACCACCTTCAGCAGTAACCAGAGGTAGGCCAGAAAGCGAAATCACAACACATGCCTCTGTATAGGGAGACAGAGAGAGAGACAGCAAGAGATTCTGCCAAGACATCCAAACATCCAGGGGACTCTACAAGACTGCGACCAATACATCATGGCTCCATCACGAGGGACAGAGATCTATCATTCTACAGGAAACAACCTAGGGGACTGACGCCCCAATTGGAAGAATACAGATCTGCTCCATTGACCATCGCGGAACCATGGATACGTTTGGAGAAAGCCAGGATTGGGAGCCGCCAGTCGCCTGGCTCCATAGAGATGTTCGGAGAAACCAGGTTGTGACCCTCAGATCAACTGGCCTTGAACCTCCGTACAATTGTTGTTACTTCCTCTCTGTGTGCCACATGTGGGGTAGTCTACCCTGGAAGCTCTGAAGTAACAGCTGCCATTACCCCGGCGAGTCAGCAGAAGGGTGAAACTATGTAATGTGCACCATTTTAGGGTATTTTGCTGGGACTGTTCTACGTGTCATCTGCCTGCTTTGTGGTTCAATAAAGCATTGCCACCCTGTTTTACCCTCACCCTGTGTTGTCTGAGTAGCGTTCTGTCCACATTCAAGGGAGAACAAGCATGTGGCGGGACGACCCATAGTCCATGCGGTTTCGGCCAGCGGACCGGGGCGCCTGCCGACCCCCTATGTTTCCACAGGGAGTCTGTCAGCACCGAATGACTGTTGAAACCAAGCACAGGCGCTCGGTGCACCATGGCGTGGCCAAACATTTAAGTACTCCTTCCCACCCGCTTGTTCCATTTATCTCCGCCCTTCTCTGGCTTTATGATGCCACAGCTGTCAATCAAAGAAGAGATGAAAGGAGATGGGGAGGAAATAGAGGGAAAACAAGCAGGTGGAAAGGGGCACTTAAATGTTTGGCCACCAAGATGCACCTAGTGCCTGTACTTGGTTTGAACAGTTACTCTGTGCTGACAGTTCCATTTGCCATTCCGATGCTGTATCACCCCCCTCTCCTCTAGCAACCTCACCAAATTTTGAGCTTACCGTGCAAAAGTGAAACTAAAACCACCTCTCTGTACAGCGAGAAATCAACTGGTTTACTAGTGACATATCTGAGAAAAGTTTTATAATTTCATCTACTGTCACTTCTTGCTGTTTTCTCAGAACTGATAAGACCCCTTTAAGGTAACAAACACACCGACTAACAAGCTGCACACACATGTGGAGCAGTCAAGCAAAGCCTGCGTGCCATTACAGGGGATCTGTCAGCAGGATATTCATCTTCTTACTAAAGGCACAAGTGTACCACCCCTTTACCCCCAAGGGTGGTTTGCATGTTAACTCCCGGGCCAATTTTTACAATTCTGACCACTGTCCCTTTATGAGGTAATAACTCTGAAACGCTTCCATGGATCCCGGTGATTCTGACACTGTTTTCTCGTGACATATTGTACTTCATGATGGTGGTAAAATTTTTACTCAAATAACTTGCGTTTATTTGTGAAAAAAACGGAAATTTGGCGAAAATTTTTAAAATTTCACAATTTTCCAACTTTGAATTTTTATGCCCTTAAATCACAGAGATACGGCACACAAAAAACTTAATAAGTAACATTTCCCACATGTTTACTTTACATCAGCACTATTTTGGAACCAAAATTTTTTTTTGTTAGGAAGTTATAAGGCTGTGTGCACACGCTGCGGATTCCGCTGCGTTTCCGCAGCGGTTTTGGCCGCTGCGGACCGGCAGCAGTTTTAGCTGCGGTGTACAGTACCATTCAAATGAATGGGAAAAAAAAAACGCTGTGCCGACGCTGCGGAAAAATCCGCGCGGATTTGCTGCGGTTTTGAATCCGCAGAAAGAATTGCATGTCAATTCTTTCTGCGGAAACTGCTGCGGGTTCCTATCTCCACCATTGTGGAGATAGTGAATCCGCAGGACCAAACCGCAGGCAAAACCGCAGATAATCCGCAGGTCTTTGGACCTGCGGATTATCTGCGGTTTTTGCAAAATCCGTGCGGATTAATCCGCAGCGGAATCCGCAGCGTGTGCACGTACCCTTAGGGTTAAAAGATGACCAGCGATTTCTCATTTTTGCAACACTTTTATTTTTACGGGCCACATCACATTTGAAGCCACTTTGAGGGTCTATTTGATAGAAAATACCCAAAAGTGACACCATTCTAAAAACTGCACCCCTTAAGGTGCTCAAAACCACATTCAAGTTTATTAACCATTCAGGTGCGTCACAGGAATTTTTTTGAATATTTAAAAAAAAATGAACATTTAACTTTTTTTCACAAAAAACATACTTCAGGTTCAATTTTTTTTATTTTACTAAGGGTAACAGGAGAAATTGGACTGCAAAAGTTATTGTGCAGTTTGTCCTGAGTACGCTGTTACCTGATATGTGGGGGGGAACCACTGTTTCGGCGCATGGCAGAGCTCAGAACGGAAGGAGCGCCGTTTGACTTTTTCAATGCAAAATTGGCTGGAATTCAGATCGGACGCCATGTCACGTTTGGAGAGCCCCTGATGTACCAAAACAGTGAAAACCCCCCACAAATGACACCATTTTGGAAACTAGACCCCCCAATGAACTTATCTAGATGTGTGGTGAGCACTTTGAACCCCCAAGTGCTTCACAGAAGTTTATAATGCCCGGGCGTGAAAATAAAAAAAATTTTTTCCACAAAAATGATATTTTTGCCCCCAATTTTTATTTTTCCAAGGGTAACAGGACCCTAAAAGTTATTGTGCAATTTGTCCTGAGTACCCTGATACCACACATGTGGGGGTAAACCACTATTTGGGCGCATGGCAGAGCTCGGAAGGGAAGCAGCGCCATTTGACGTTTTTGGCTGGAATTGAGATCGGACACCATGTCGCGTTTGGAAAGCCCCTGATGTACCAAAACAGTGGAAACCCCCCACAAATGACACCATTTTGGAAACTAGACCCCCCAATGAACTTATCTAGATGTGTGGTGAGCACTTTGAACCCTCCAGTGCTTCACAGAAGTTTATAACGCCCGGGCGTGAAAATAAAAAAATCGTATTTTTTCCACAAACATGATCATTTAGTCACCATTTTTTTTATTTTCCCAAGGGTACCAGGAGAAATTGGACCCCAAAAGTTGTCCAATTTGTCTTGAGTACGCTGGTATCCCTTATGTGGGAGAAAACTACTATATGGGCACACGTCGGGGCTCAGGAGGGAAGTAGTGACATTTTGGAATGCAGACTTTGATGGAATGGTCTGCTGGTGTCATGTGCGTTTGGAGAGACCCTAATGTACCTAAACAGTGGAAACCCCCCACAAATGACCCCATTTTGGAAATTAGACCCCCCCCACGGAACTTATCTAGGTGTGTGGTGAGCACTTTGAACCCCCAAGTGCTTCACAGAAGTTTATAACGCCCGGGTGTGAAAATAGAAAAAAAATTTTCCTCAAAAATGATATTTTTGCCCCCAATTTTTTATTTTCCTAAGGGTAACCGGAGAAATTGAACCCCAAAAGTTGTTTGGCAATTTGTCGTGAGTAGGCTGATACCCCATATGTGGGGGTAAAACACTGCTTGGGCACATGGCAGAGCTTGGAAGGGAAGGAGCACCATTTGCCTTTTTCAGCGCAGAATTGGCTGGAATTGAGATCAGACGCCATGTTGCATTTGGAGAGCCCCTGATGTGCCCAAACAGTGGAAACCCCCCAATTATAACTCCAACCCTAACCCCAACACACCCCTAACCCTAATCTCAGCCCTAACCCTAATGGGTGTCATGTCGGACGCTGTTCACACCACAGCGTCCGGCAGGCAGCGGTAGTTCCATCTCCGTCCACTATAGCCTCAGTGGCGCCGGCTTGATTTTACTCAGGTTATCTGGGGTTAATCTAGCTGGAAATCAGGTGGGATGTTTGGTCACGCCCACGGTCTTTAAACAGTCGTGCTGGCCTGTGGGCGTCGCCGATTATAGCTTGTGTTTTGTGCCAAGTGGTTCCGGTCTGGAGTGGAGGTGTTGGAGAGAGAAATTCATAGCTGGTGTCGTATGATCCGTTGTTACCTTTTCGTCTTCCTATATTTGTGCTTTGTTTTGCCCTGTTCACATTATAGTATTGTCCTGTGTGGTTGCGGCGCGGTGTGGTTTGAGTTCTCCCTGTCTGTCATTACTGTGTGGGTTTTGGTGGTTTGACAACTCACTGGGTGGAGGGTGGAGGGTTCAGCTTAGGGCTGAGCAGGAGATAAGGAGAGGCTGGAGGCTCAGGCATTTGCACCTTTAGCAAAAACCCTGGGTTGAGGGTCAGACAGGGTTTTCCCTAGTTTGAGGCACTCCGCAGGGGCCCGGGTTTTGTCAGCCTCCTTCGACCTAAGCCTCGCATAACAATGGGAAAATGGAAATAAATACATTTTCTTTTAATTTTATTATTTTTCCCTAACTAAGGGGGTGATAACGGGGGGTTTGATTTACTATTTATAGCGGTTTTTATGTTTGGCAGCTGTCGCACGCTAAAAGATGCTTTTTATAGTAAAAATAGTTTTTGCATCACCACATATTGAGAGCTATAATTTTTTCATATTTTGACCCACTGAGTTATGTGAGGTCTTATTTTTTGCGGGACGAGTTGACGTTTTTATTGGTATCATTTTCGGGCACGTGACGTCTTTTGATCGCTTTTTATTCCGATTTTAGGACGCAGAATGAACAAAAACCAGCATTTCATGAATTTCCTTTGGGGGAGTGCGTTTACACCGTTCCGCGTGCGGTAAAATTGATAAAGCGGTTTTATTCTTCGGGTCAGTACGGTTACAGCGATACCTCATTTAGGTCTTTTTTTATGTTTTGGCGCTTTTATGCAATGAAAACAATTTTATATAAAAAATAATTATTTTTGCATCGCTTTATTCTGCGAGCTATAACTTTTTTATTTTTTCGCTAATGATGCTGTATGGCGGCTCGTTTTTTGCGGGACAAGATGGCTTTTTCAGCGGTACCATGGATATTTATAAGCGTCTTTTTGATCGCGCGTTATTGCACTTTTTGTTCGGCGGTATGATAATAAATCATTATTTTTTGCTTTGTTTTTTATTTAAGTGGGTGATAACGGGGGATTTGATTTACTATTTATGGCGGTTTTTATGTTTGGCAGCTGTCACACACTAAGGCTGTGTGCCCACGATGCGTTTTGTTAAGCGTTTCCGCAGCGTTTGAGCCGGCTCAGACGCTGCAGAAATGCTTAAAAGATGCATCAAATTAATTAGCATGCGTTTTTGGCTTTTTGTGCCAATGCATGCGTTTTTAGCCGCTCAGGAATCGCTTAGCGGCTAAAAACGCAGCATGCTCATTAATTCCCGCATTGCTGAGTGTTTTTAGCCATCCCCAATGATCCCAGAAATCGCGTGTCAAAAAAAGCGTCAAAAACGCGTCATAAATCGCGCAAAAAACGCGCGGAAAAAGACGTGCGATTTCTGGGAAGGGGATCCTTTTCCTGAGCGTTTAAAAATGCTAGCGTGGGCACATAGCCTAAAAGACGCTTTTTATTGTAAAAATAGTTTTTTCATCACCACATATTGAGAGCTATAATTTTTCCGTATTTTGACCCACCGAGTCATGTGAGGTCTTATTTTTTGCGGGACGAGTTGACGTTTTTATTGGTACCATTTTCGGGCACGTGACTTTTTTGATCGCTTTTTATTCGGATTTTTGGGACGCAGAATGAACAAAAACCAGCGTTTACACTTTTCTGCGTGCGATAAAATTGATAAGGCAGTTTTATTCTTCGGGTCAGTACGGTTACAGCAATACCTCATTTAGGTCGTTTTTTTTATGTTTTGTCGGTTTTATGCAATGAAAACTATTTTATATAAAAAATAATTATTTTTGCATCGCTTTATTCTGCGAGCTATAACTTTTATATTTTTTCGCTGATGATGCTGTATGGTGGCTCTTTTTTTGCGGGACAAGATGACGTTTTCAGCGGTACCATGGATATTTATATGCATCTTTTTGATCGCGCGTTATTGCACTTTTTGTTCGGCGGTATGATAATAAATCATTATTTTTTGCTTCGTTTTTTATTTTTTAAGGGGTTCGCTAAAGGGGTTAACTAATGGGACAGTTTTATAGGGCAGGTCGTTACGGACACAGCGATACCAAATATGTGTACTTTTATTGGGTTTTTTTTGCTTCCAAAAAATGAATTTATTGGGCAAATTTTTTTTTTTTTCTAATTTTTTTTTTTTTTTTTTAACTTTATTACATTGTCCCAGGTGGGACAGCACTGTCCCGTGACAGATCGCTGACCTGTCACATCACAGATCACTGTGACAGATCAGCGATCTGTCACAGGCAGTGCAGCAGGCTTCCTCATGCCTGCGCTTTGCAGGCACTGAGGAAGCCGGCTCCCTGCAGGCCCCCGAGGGTCCCCGTCGCCATCTTGGGTCCGGGGACCTGCAGGAATGGAGCCCCTCGCAGCAGCGCTGCACATTGCGTTTCTGTGGGGGGCTCAGGGAAGCACGGAGAGAGCCCCCTCCCTGCTGATGCTTCCCTTTAACACCCGGTACACCGCGATCGTGTTTGATCGCGGTGTGCAAGGGGTTAACGTGTCGGGGTCGGTCCGTGACCACCCCTGACACATTGTGCCGGGTGTCAGCTGTGATAGTCAGCTGACACCCGGCCACGATCAGCGGCGCTCACCACGTGAGCGCCGCTGATCGCTATGAGGTAATATTCCGTCCATGGGAATTAGGTCCAGGGTCACATGGACGGAATATTACGTCCATTGTAGGAAAGGGGTTAAGGTTTATTACATTCATACATTGCTTGTAGTGTTTTATTGCAACATTTTGGAGAAATCCATCCTTGAAGTTTTAATCGCAAGTGCATTTGGTTGGGAACTGCGCTTCCGGCTTTTTCTACTACTTTTTCCCTGTGCCATTTCTCATTTTGATTGCTGAGACCAACAAACAATGTTAGGCCTCTTTCACACATCAATGTGCCCGGTACGTGTGGTGACAGTTTTCACATGGAGACCGGAGACAATTTTCACCGGAGACACTTGCACATCTAGTGAATTAGAGGGAATGGGTCTGTGTACATGTCAGTGCATTTCCACGGACCATGTGACCCACACGTAGACAGGTCCATTTTTTACCGGCAGCACGAGCCAGATGAACTTCCGCACATGTGCACACAGATGACACACAGGGATTTCATCTGTGTGACACGTACTGGCGCCTGAGAAGCAGCGGTACAGTAAGCGCTGTTCTCTGGCCCCGAGTGCTGAAGATGGCTTTCATCATTCTCCTCTACTCATGCTGATCGGCAGCAGAGCAGAGGACAATGATGAGTTATATTCAAGTGATAACAGCAACAGTAGGCGGTTGCTGATGGGACTATTACTCCCATCAGCCTACACCTGTTGCTAATAGCAGTGACAGCAGGAGTGGCTGATGGGAGTATTCGTCAACCGCCGCCTGTGCTATAAATATAAAAAAAATCCGGAGTGAGTTCCCCTGTATTTTCTATAACCAGCCACACGAAACTGACAGCTGTGGGCGGCAGCCCTCAGCTGTCAGAGTTAGCAAGGCTGTTTATCAAGAATAGAGGGGTCTACATGCTGTTTTTTAAATTATTTAAATAAGTAAAAAAAACGGGGTGGGGTCCCCCCATTTTTGACAACCAGCCTTGCTAAAGCAGATAGATGGGTGTTGTGAGTTCATTTTCCCCTCCGTCACTGAGGCCTGGTGAACTCCCTATTCTAGTGAAGGAAGGTAGTGAGCCTGATTATCAGACACCTGGGACTAATGAAGACGATTGGCTGAGTGGAGTCACTGACTGGATTTAAGGCAGCCTACGCCCTTTCTGCCCTGCGGGTGATTTCTCTGTGAACTCTTGGACACCAGTCTGATTCCTGCTCTCCTAAAGCTAAGTTTTCTGTTTTGCCTTTTGCATCTAAGATTTGTTTTTGTTTTTCTTGCTTTTTGGATTCTGCCACTCCCTGCTGGAGTGTGCAGTGTTCCGTGAGCTCTGTCTTCTGAAGGTACCTGAGTGCTGATTTAGTTTTTGAAGCTTGGTTGTTTCAGGGCCATTTTTATATCAGCTTGTTGGCTTTTGTCTCTGATAGGGTTTTGTCAGATTGCAGACAGCAGCTTTCCTATCCGTTCCTATCTAGGTAGTTTTTGGGCCCCGTCTTTGCTCAGCCTGTCTTTCTGTCTGTGTAAGTGTTTTCATCTTGCTTCACCGTCATTATATGTGGGGGGCTGCCTACTGCTTTGGGGTCTGCTCTGGGGCAGTTAGATTTTCCCCTTTCCTTCTTTAGGCCTATGTATCTCTCCGGCTGTGATCGAGGGGTCTAGGTCATCGTAGGAACCCCCCACGGCTACTGCTAGTTGTGTTGATAGGTTCAGGGGTCTGCAGTCTGATAGTTGCCAACTTCTCTGGTTTTCAGGACTTAGCTAGCATTTCTGTTTTTGCCTCCTACGGTGACTCAATCATAACAGAATCACCCGCCCAACCGCAGATCCTGGGGTACTCAATAGCAGGAAAGAATTGTGTTTAAAAAAAAAAAAAAAAAAAGTGTATATTCTTTCCTCTATATCTCTGAGGCCGTAGGGGGAATTTTTTTTTTCTCTCAATGGAGATAAAGCAAGTGTCTGATCGTGTGGAGCAGCTCGCTGCTGAAGTGCGAGGAATTTCCACCTATCTTGCTCGTTCACATGCTGTTGAACCAAAGATCCCCACACCTGATGTATTTTTTGGGGATCGATCTAAATTTTTGAGTTTCAAAAATAATTGTAAATTATTTTTTGCTTTGAAGCCTAACTCGTCAGGGAGCCCCGCGCAGCAGGTTAAAATTGTCATCTCTTTGCTGCGCGGCGATCCCCAGGATTGGGCATTTTCTTTGAAACCAGATGACCCTATTCTGACTAATGTGAACGCATTTTTTCAAGCCTTGGGGTTGCTGTACGACGAACCTAATGCTATTGATCAGGCTGAAAAGACCTTGTTAGCATTGAACCAGGGTCGAGAATCTGCAGAGTTGTACTGTCAAAAGTTCCAAAAGTGGGCGGTCCTTACTACCTGGAATGATAGTTCCTTGGCTGCTCTCTTTCGGAAGGGTTTGTCAGAAGCCGTAAAAGATACTATGGTGGGATTTCCTGTTCCCTCTGGTCTGGACGATTCTATGTCTTTAGCCATTCAGGTTGACGTCTGAACCTATGCAATGTGATAGAGTTTTGTCTAAGGCGCAACGTCAGGAATTCAGAAGGCGTAATAAGCTGTGTTTTTTCTGTGGAGATGCCTCACATGTTATTTCTGTTTGTCCTAAATGTGAGAAACGCTTTGCACACACGTTTTCTGTTGGTGGGGTTCAGCCTAAGTTTCTTTTGGCGATTACTCTGATCTGTTCCCTGTCCACATTTTCCGCCAAGGCTTTTGTGGATTCGGGAGCAGCGCTAAACCTCATGGACTTGGATTTTGCTAAACGTTATGGATTTCCATTGACACCTCTGCATACGCCTATCCCTTTGAGGGGGATTGATGCTACCCCTCTGGCTAAAAATAAACCTCAGTTTTGGACCCAGTTGGTCATGCGGGTAGCCCCAGACCACCAAGAAAATTGCAGATTTTTGGTTTTGCATGGTCTGCATGATGCTGTTGTTCTGGGGTTTCCCTGGTTGCAGATTCATAATCCAGTTATGGATTGGAAGTCTGTGTCTGTGGTGAGTTGGGGTTGCCGGTGTACCTTTAGTGAGGCTCCGGTTTTTTCCACCTCTCCTCAGTCGCATGAGGTTCCTGACTATTTGGCGGACTACTATGATGTATTTAGTGAGAATGAGTCTGCGTCCTTGCCTCCTCATAGTAGTTATGACTGTGCAATTGAACTAAACCCGGGGTGTAAATTTCCCAAGGGTCGGCTCTTCAATTTATCTGTACCCGAGCACGAGGCTATGCGGTCCTATATTAAGGAGGCGTTGGAGAAGGGTCATATTAGACCATCCTCTTCACCCTTAGTGCCGGTTTTTTTTTTTTGTGGCCAAGAAGGATGGTTATTTAAGGCCTTGTATTGATTATCGTGCCCTCAATAAAATTACTATTAAATATCAGTATCCGTTACCCCTGATTTCGGATCTATTCTCTAGAGTCAGAGGTGCTTGCTGGTTTACCAAGCTTGACCTCAGGGGGACGTATAATCTTATCCGCATTAAGCAGGGGGATGAATGGAAGACGGCGTTTAATACTCCGGAGGGACATTTTGAGTACCTGGTGATGCCTTTTGGGCTCACTAATGCCCCTTCTGTCTTCCAGTGCTTCATGAACGATATTTTCCGAGACTTTGTCGATAAATTTTTGATTATCTATCTGGATGATATTTTGATCTTCTCCAAGGATTGGGATTCTCATGTGGAACATGTTCGGATTGTGTTCCGGATCTTGAGAGAGAATTCTCTGTATGTCAAAGGATCAAAATGCCTTTTTGGAGTACAGAGAATTTCTTTTTTGGGATTTATTTTGTCGCCGTCAACTATTGAAATGGACCCGGCCAAGGTACAGGCCATTTATGATTGGGTTCAGCCCACTTCTTTGAAGGCCCTCCAGAAGTTTTTGGGTTTTGCTAATTTTTATCAGAAATTTATAGCAAAATTTTCTAGTATTGCCAAACCATTGACTGACCTTACCAGGAAGGGTGCGGATGTGTTGAATTGGTCTCCGGAGGCGGTTGCTTCCTTTCAGGAGCTGAAGCGTAAATTTACCTCCGCCCCGGTTCTGCGGCAACCTGATGTCTCACTCCCGTTCCAGGTAGAGGTGGATGCTTCTGAGATTGGTGCAGGAGCGGTGTTGTCCCAAAAGGATCCGGTAACATCTAAAATGAATCCCTGTGCTTTCTTTTCCTGTAAGTTCTCTTCATCTGAACGTAACTATGATGTGGGGAATCGGGAACTGTTGGCCATGAAATGGGCATTTGAGGAGTGGAGACATTGGTTGGAGGGAGCCAAACATCAAGTTGTGGTCCTCACTGACCACAAAAATTTGATTTACCTAGAGTCGGCTAAACGCTTGAACCCTAGACAGGCTAGGTGGGCCTTGTTTTTTACACGTTTTGATTTTGTGGTCTTTCCTTCCTGGAACTAAGAATGTCAAGGCAGACGCCCTCTCTAGGAGTTTCTTTGCTGATTCTCCTGTGGTGACCAAGCCTGCCACCATCTTAGGCGAAGGGGTAGTTTTCTGCCATCTCGCCCTATTTGAGACTTGCTCTGCAAGAGTTCCAGGAGGACAAACCTGAGCGTTGCCCCAGTGGAAAGTTGTATGTTCCTGACCAGTGGAAGAGGAGAGTGATGTCTGAAGTTCATTGCTCTGCATTGGCTGGTCATCCAGGTATTTTTGGTACTAGAGATCTGGTGAGTCGCTCTTTTTCGTGGCCCACCGTGTCTCATGATGTCAGGAATTTTGTGCAGTCCTGTGGGACTTGCTCCCGGTCTAAATCTTGTTCTCACTCTAGTGGGTTGTTGATGCCTTTACCGGTCCCCAGGAGGCCATGGACCCATATTTCAATGGATTTCATCTCTGACATGCCGGTCTCTCAAAGAATGACTGTTATTTGGGTGATTTGTGATATGTTCTCTAAGATGGTTCATCTTGTACCACTCCCTAAGTTGCCATCTTCCTCTGAGTTGGTGCCTCTGTTTTTGCAACAGGTGGTTCGCTTGCAAGGGATTCCTGAGAACATTGTATCTGACAGAGGAGTTCAATTTGTGTCTAAATTTTGGAGGACGTTCTGTTCCAAGTTGGGAATTCAGTTGTCCTTCTCCTCTGCTTTTCACCCTCAGACCAATGGGCAGACAGAGAGAACAAACCAGACCTTGGAGTCGTATTTGAGATGTTTTATTTCCGCTGATCAGGATGATTGGGTTTCATTTTTGCCCTTGGCCGAATTTGCTTTAAATAATAGAGCTAGTTCTGCCACTTTGATGTCACCTTTTTTTTGTAACTTTGGTTTTCACCCTCGATTTTCTTCAGGGCAGGTGGAGCCTTCTGCCTGCCCAGGTGTTGACACTGTGGTGGAGAGAATGCACCAGATCTGGGACCAAGTGGTGGATGAATTATCTCTCTCCCAGGAAAAGGCCCAGCGGTTTTCCAATCGACATAGGACCATTGGTCCCCAGTTTAAGATTGGTGATATGGTGTGGTTATCATCAAAAAATATTGCTATGAAGGTGGCTTCTCCTAAGTTTAAGCCTAGATTTATTGGACCTTACAAGATTTTGGAGATTATTAATCCGGTCTCTTTTCGTTTGGCTCTTCCTGTCACATTTAAGATCCATAATGTGTTCCATAAGTCCTTGTTGAAGAGGTTTGTTGAGCCAGTTGTGCCTGAGGTGGCACCTCCGGACCCTGTATTGGTTGAAGGTAACTTGGAATATGAGGTAGAGAAAATTCTGGATTCCCGTCTGGCTAGACGGAGACTCCAGTATTTGGTTAAGTGGAAGGGTTATGGTCAGGAGGATAATTCCTGGGTCTCTGCCTCTGATATTCATGCCAAAAGATTGGTGCGTGCCTTTCATCGGGCTCACCCTGATCGCCCTTTTAGCGTTGTTGAGGGTTCGGTGACCCCTCCTCAAGGGGGGGGTACTGTTGTGAGTTCATTTTCCCCTCTGTCACTGAGGCCTGGTGAACTCCCTATTCTAGTGAAGGAAGGTAGTGAGCCTGATTATCAGACACCTGGGACTAATGAAGACGATTGGCTGAGTGGAGTCACTGACTGGATTTAAGGCAGCCTACGCCCTTTCTGCCCTGCGGGTGATTTCTCTGTGGACTCTTGGACACCAGTCTGATTCCTGCTCTCCTAAAGCTAAGTTTTCTGTTTTGCCTTTTGCATCTAAGATTTGTTTTTGTTTTTCTTGCTTTTTGGATTCTGCCACTCCCTGCTGGAGTGTGCAGTGTTCCGTGAGCTCTGTCTTCTGAAGGTACCTGAGTGCTGATTTAGTTTTTGAAGCTTAGTTGTTTCAGGGCCATTTTTATATCAGCTTGTTGGCTTTTGTCTCTGATAGGGTTTTGTCAGATTGCAGACAGCAGCTTTCCTATCTAGGTAGTTTTTGGGCCCCGTCTTTGCTCAGCCTGTCTTTCTGTCTGTGTAAGTGTTTTCATCTTGCTTCACCGTCATTATATGTGGGGGGCTGCCTATTGCTTTGGGGTCTGTTCTGGGGCAGTTAGATTTCCCCTTTCCTTCTTTAGGCCTATGTATCTCTCGGGCTGTGATCCAGGGGTCTAGGTCATCGTAGGAACCCCCCACGGCTACTGCTAGTTGTGTTGATAGGTTCAGGGGTCTGCAATCTGATAGTTGCCAACTTCTCTGGTTTTCAGGACTTAGCTAGCATTTCTGTTTTTGCCTCCTACGGTGACTCAATCATAACAGATGGGGCTGGTATTCTCAGGCTGGTAAGGGGCCTTGAATGTTGCCCTCCCCCAGCCTAAAAATAGCAGCGGCCCAGAAAAGGCACATCTATTAGATGTGCCAATTCTGGTGCTTTGCCCGGCTCTTCCCACTTGCCCTGTAGCGGTGGCAAGTGGGATTCATATTTGTGGGGTTGATGTCACCTTTGTATAGTCCGGTGACATCAAGCACATGGCTTAGTAATGGAGAGGTGTCTATAAGACACCTATCCATTACTAATCCTATAGTTACATGTTAGATAAAGACACAGCAAGAATAAAGTCTTTTATTAGAAATAAAACAAAACACTGTAATACTTTTTTATTTAAAAATAACAAACGCAGGTGAGTATAACGCCTATTCCACCGAAGCCCTTGATCTTCTGCAATAAATCAAAAATAAAAAAACAATATACCATACCTGTCTGTCATTCTGTCCCACGTGGTAATCCATGTCTGGGGGATAATTAGTTTTCAACCTGGACAGTGCAAAGATGCGACCGTCCAGGCTGACAACCACTGGGTAATGAGCTGCTGCGAGCACAGCGTCAGTGACTGGCAGTGACATCATCGAGGTTACCGCCGATCACTGAGGCTGCCTTCCCAGCAGAGCTGCAATGCAGTGACCTAAGCACCATGAGAAAAAGTCAGCGATGAGGTCACCGCAGTTCAGCTCAGTGACTTCACCGCAGATCACGGTGAGAAATTCTCACACACGGACACTGACATATCCAGTACTGTAAATAAAATTACGTGTGAAACCGGCTTTAAGGAAAATAGATGTCTCCCTCCCATAATAAGACCAATAAGGCATATAGCTCCTCTAGTGGAAGGGGTCGGCCACAGCTTTTTTTTATTCCTTTTATTCTCATTAATAACCATTCTTGTAAAACGTATAATATTCAGGATCTGAAATGGTATGCACCACCCGCTCTCGGAGGGCAAGTACGTCTTTAGCTCCATACTCTACAGATTGATAATTGTATCACCAGCTGTGACTTACAGATGCAAGTACATTTGAAGCTTTGACCGCCGGGTCACAGAGATGCCAGCAACGTGATCATGTCGTGATCACGCTGCTGTCACTCGCTGGTGCTGCAGAGACGCAGGATGGGTGGGAAGTGCTCCAATGGAGCTGAAAACACCAAAGATAAGTACATGGGGGAGGGGGATTTAATGTGGGGGGAGATTTGGAGTGGAGATGGGGTTACTTAATGTGTGTGGGGAGATTTGGAGTGAGGATGGGGGACTTAATGTGTGGGGGTAGATTTAAGGACACAAAATGAGAAGCAAAGGGGGAGATGCAGGGCATGTATGAGGAAACAGTATGGGGGCATGCATGAGGAAACAGTACGGGGGAATGTGGGGCATGTATGAGGAAACAGTATAGAGGAATGGGGGTATGTACAAAGAAACAGTATTGGGGATGGGTGCAGACACAGTATGGGGAGCAAATAGGGGAATGTATGCGGACACAGCATGAGTAGCGATGGGAAAAATGTATGTGGACACAGTATGGGGAGTGAGGGTGATGGGATGTGTGCAGACACAGTATGGGGAGTCGGGTATGTGTCTGCAGACAGTATAGAGAGTGAGGGGGTAAATATATGAGACGACAGTATGGTGAACAGGGGGGATGTGAGAGGAGACAGTATGAGGAAGGAAGGGAATAGTGTGAGGAGACAGTATGGGGGAGAAAAGTGAGTAGGCACAGAAAAGAAAGTGAGTAGTGGGGGCGTAGCATGGGGGGACAGTGTAAGGGCACAGCCAGGAAGGGACAGTATACCAAGGAGGGGGAGTGTCATGAGAGAGTACAGTATAAAGACTGGGCCCTATAGGGGGAACCGGTGAAAAGGGGGGCCGGTATGCAAAGGAGAGGTCAATGTAAAGTGCATGTACCATAAGAGGGACAGTGTAGGGGTCATATTTTGTGCAGACAATATAGTGAGGTGCAATTTTTTATTCAGGAGTGTTATAATAAACACATAACAATACATGCCTTATTTCTGGCTTTTTAGGACCCTGCCTCCAAGTCAAATTGTTTTCATACAAATCTGTATTGCCTTAAGTTTTGCGGACCGCTTGTGGGTAAGTTGTTTCTTGCAATTGTGACCATGTGTGCATATCAAGGGTTCGTATAGAGCACTTTTTTGTGGGCATTGCATGTATTTTCATTGGCTGTGTACTGGGTAAACTAAATAATGGTATGCTGTTTATATGGGTTTACATCACATATAATTAGAAGTTTCTGCTCCAGGCTGTTGGCCCTATTATGAGCCATTGATTGTTGTAGCTATGTCACATATGTGGCTTATTTTAATGTATGTTTTTTGTATGTTTCTTTGTGTTCAATAAAATTAAATATTTTCACGTGATTTTCATGCCTCGGGTGATCCCCTCTTTATGGCCTATTCCTTTGTCACTTGTTTCGCATAATAAACACATACCTGCACAGCGTCATTGAGTAACATTGGTCCCAATGCAATCCCCTTTTTCTTGCATTGCACTGGTCTGCATTATACACTCATGTGAGCGAACCCTGTCCGAGCCAATTCAGAACTTTTGGGAACTGTGAACTTAGCAGCTAACCGCCAGGACTTGCCGTCCACAATGTCATATGTTTGCAGTAGAGCTGCAGAATGATTACTCAAGGAAAAACAAAATTTGCAAAATTCACCTATATTGTTAACTGTTCTTCAGTACGTGTGCATTCCAGGAACAATGTGGAAGGAAAACATGTAAATTTTCTTTGTCCTACAAAAATGTTGCTTTAGGCTGTGTGCACACATAGCGATTTTTAAGCGTTTTTGCCGCGAAAACGCTTAAAAATCGTGTACAGAACGCCCCCCATGCATTCCTATGGCATTCCGCACATGCTGTGCTAATGCTGCGCTTTTTTCCGCGGCGGAATCGCATCGCGGAAAAAATCGCAGCATGCTCATTCTTTGTGCGGAATCGCAAATAATTGCCACGATTCCGCACCCATAGGAATGCATGAGAATCGCTTACTTCCCGCATGTGGCTATGCCCACCATGCAGGAAGTTAAGTGTCTCATGTGCGGTTGGTACCCACGATGTGGAGGAGAGGAGACTGTCCTCCAGGCCCTGGGTACCATACCCCTGTAAAAAAAGAATAAAAAATAAAAAATCGGGGTATATTTACCTTCCGGCGTCCCGCGATGCATTCCCGGCCTAAGCGTTCCCAGTAATGCCTTGCGGCAAGGTCCTGTGATGACGTAGTCTCGCGTGACTCTAGCGGTCTCGCGAGATCGCTATAGCAACGCGAGACTACGTCATCACAGGTCTCGCAAGGCATTACTGGGAACGCTGAGGCCCGGGAATGCAGCGCGGGACGCCGGAAGATAAATATACACCGATTTTTTTTTTTTTATTTTTTTTTTAGCATTTTTTTTTTTTTTAAAACACAAATTTTATTTCAAATTTTCATAGACATTGCTTCATTTCACATGACAAGTCATTTTTCCAATAAACAGACAATAACTCAGCCTATCATCTTCCCTTCCAACCCTCCCTTAAACAAACCCTCTTCCTCTTACATTTTCAATGATCTCCCCTAGCAACTTCGCACACATGTTATGTCTAGACCACCCGTAAAACACAGATTGCAAGCATCGCCTCTGTAAAATATCACCACACATTTTTCCTTTTTAACTCCTGTCCCAACCAGGACCTTACACCTCACCTTCATTAGCCAACTTCAGATTCCCCAAATTGTTTTGGATGTCCTCCAGTAGGTACCATTCTGTATATTTAAAGGGCCTTACTATTCTCCTTATTTCCTCTTCATCACATTGTATTACTATGAAATGCCTCCATTTTTTAAAGAATTTACCCGTCAGACCCTCCTTGTGCCTTTCCGCCTCCAGCTGTTCGATTCTGAGTAAAGATTTAATCTGTCCCATCACCTCTTCCACCGATGGCACACTTCCCTCAAGCCATTTGGACAGTAAAGCCCTCTTACCTATCATAGCCACCCCATGAAACAATTTTGGTAATTTGGGCCTCTGTTCCTCCCCTCCTCTTACTACCTGTCCCTTGTTCCTATAATGAAAGATCCACAGCAATGGATCCATTTCAATTTCCACACTCCCCACTATTTGCATAAATGTTTGCAATCTTTTCCAGAATTTCTGGCTCTCTGGGCATTGCCAGATCCCATGGAATAGGTCTGTTTTTGGCAATTTACATTTGGGGCACTGAGTCACTCTGTTTATCTGTTGTGTATTTGGGATGTTAAAACCATAGATTGCTCTATGCATCAATCTATATTGAGTGTCCCTCCAACCTTCATTAATCACCTCCTTCCTCATCTTCATCCACCCCTGTAATATCTTATCCCCTGCTTCAGAGTCACCCAGTTGTCTTGCCCATGCTCTCCAGACCTGTTCTGGGCATATTGGAATCAAAACCTCCCTCAAAGCTTTATATAATGCGGAGATAGAATTCTCATGTCGGTCTTTCATAATAATTCTGTCCAAGTCATTCGTCACCTGTTCCATTCTAACATCCCTCAGTTGTGACATTAGCCCCTTTTCTATCTGTTTGTATTGGAGGATTTGAAATGTGGATAGCCCATATTTTGTCACGATTTCCTGGTATGTCAGCCATCTATTCTCCGCCTCATGTATTAGATCTGTCACCCTTTTTATCCCCTTGTTCCTCCATTCTGAAAATAGTTTGTTGTCCCTTCCCGCTGGGAAATCTGGGAACCTCCATATATCAAGATGTTTTGATATTCTCCAAGACAACTTGAATTTTTTCCTCACTGCTTTCCAGGCCATCACCGTATCTCTACATACCAGTGAGTGTTTAATGTTCCTTGGTATGTTGGCCAATGACGTGTGCAATAGTCCCCCTAAATCCCAGGGTTTACAAAACTCACTCTCCAAACGTATGTCAGAATGCCCATTTGTCTTCCTCAATCAGTCTATGGCATGCCTCATCAGGCATGCCAAATTATACCCTCTAATATTTGGCAGTTTAATGCCTCCTTGTTCCAAAGATTGCATCAATTTTTCCGTTTTAATTCTCGGTCTTTTCCCCCTCCATAGGAATGTCGAAAATGCTTTATTCAATCTATTTATGTCTGTGTGTTTCAACAACATGGGGATGGTCTGCATTGGGTAGAGTAACTTTGGAAAGCACATCATTTTCAAGAGATGATTTCTACCTAGCAAAGATAACGGTAGCCCTTCCCACATCTTCAATTCCCGTTCTATTTTCTGTATCAAAGGTTTGTAGTTTAATTCATATATCGATGCTGACGTACGTCCCATCTGTATTCCTAGATATTTAAGATGTGACTTTGCTATTGGTATCCCACAGATTTCCCCCCTTGTTCCATCTGCTACCATTAGTGGCATCTTTTGCCCACAGAGAAATAGTATTTCACACTTTGTTCTGTTCAATTTAAAACCTGACAAGCTCCCGAACTCCTCTATCTGTTTTATCACTTTCGGTAGGTCCCTCTGAGGATTGTTCATGAATAATATAATATCATCCGCAAATAGTGCTGAGTGCAGTCGTTAATTCCCAACACTAATACCTTCGAAACAATCTCCTTCATTTAACAGTCGAGACAATGGCTCAATGGCAAGGTTAAACAGGAGAGGTGACAGTGGACATCCCTGTCTAGTCCCTTTGCTCAATGGGAAAGACTGCGACAGGAACCTGGGCGTTGCCACCCTCGCCTGAGGATTCGCGTATAATACTCCTATAAATGTACGAAAAGCTCCCTCTATCCCCATATTATCTAGTACCGTCTCCAGCCATGTCCACCCCACGCTGTCGAACGCTTTTTCAGCATCAAGCGTGACCATGGCTGGACATTCCTCCTTTCAAAGATCCCTGTGTCTAATAGCATCCATTACCAACATGGCCCTCCGCACATTTGTCACCGCTGCCCTCCCTTTAACAAACCTCGATTGTGCCGGTGAAATTAAATTTGGTATCTCCGCCAACCTATTGGCCATCAATTTGGCCAAGATTTTAAGATCCTGATTTATTAATGAAATTGGCCTATAATTTGCTGGATTGTCTAAATTCTTATCACCCTTGGGTATCAATTTTATGTACGCAGTGTTGAGATGTCCCGAAATTCCACATCCTCCCAGTATTTTATTGTACATTCTAGTCAAAACCGGCGCTATCTGCTCTCTCATTTCTTTATAAAATTCCCCATTGAACCCGTCAGGTCCCGGTGCCTTGTGTACGTTCAAATCCCTTATTACTGACTGTACTTCTTCTATTGTTGTTTCCGCGTTCAATCTAGACGGCTCTTCCGAATTTATTTGCGAAAGTTTTATTTTTCCCAACAGATCACTTCCCCTGTCACCCGTCTCTTCCCCCCTGCTATATAATTTCGCATAATACTTCCCCAAAATCTCTGTAATTTCCTTTGGGTTTGAGGATTTGCTCCCGTCCGGTCTAGTCATATTAGTTATCAAGGTCATTGGTCGTCGTCCTTTCTCCAGATTGGCCAATAATTTCCCCACTTTATTGCCAAATTTGTGTAGATCAACTTCCTGTTGTGATCGTATCAGATCCTCTCTTTTCCCCGCCCAAGAGTGAAATTCCTGTCTCGCTGCCTTCCACTCCTCTTTCGCACTTTGTGTCTTGTTTGCTAAGTACCACGCGTATTTCTCTCTGAGGGCCTCACTTGCGTCTTGGTATTGTTTATGAGTATGCTTTCTAAGTTTAGCTACATGTCCCATCAATCTTCCTCTCAGTACTGTTTTTGCAGTTTCCCAGAACAACATTACATCCGCCGCATGTTCACTATTAGTTCTGCTATAATCATCCCACCATGCGATCAGAGTTTTGGCAAATTCCTTGTCTCTAAGCAAAAACGACGGAAACCTCCACAGATAATCGGTCCCCCTCTGTATTATATCAGTGATGTCTAAAAGCACTGGGCTGTGATCCGATATCACCATATCTTCAATAACCACATCTCTAACCCTATGCATCAGAAGTTGGTCAACCAAGATGTAGTCAATCCTGGACCACGCTTCATGAGGATGTGAATAGTGAGTGTACTCCCGGTCATTTGGATGATGCAACCTCCAGCTATCTTTCAAATTTGTCCTCCAAAAGCTTGGCCATTAAACCTTTTACCTCCCTAATCGGCCTACCATCATCCCTACTATATCTCTTGTCTTCCCCCCTTGAAACCACCGCATTAAAGTCCCCTCCAACCACCCTTTTGAGTTCTGTATCCTTTTCCAATTCCTGAGTGATGAAGTTAAAAAAAGAAGTTTGTTCATTATTGGGGGCATATATGTTATGTATACCAAATTCTCCCTGTGGACTGGAAAGCTTGATGTGGATATACCTCCCTTCTTCGTCATTGGTCTGAGACACTATCGTGTGGTTGAAATTTTTGTTGATCAAAATCATCACCCCTGCCTTGCGTCCCATGGAACCTGACCCAACTACTTTTCCCACCCATAATTTCTGCATACGAAAGAAATCTCCCTGGGGTAGGTGTGTCTCCTGTAATAATGCTATATCCACTTTCAATCTTTTGAGGTGCCTCAATATCATCATACGTTTATGTGGTGACTTCAATCCTTTCACATTCCATGTCACTATTTTAACCATTATCCCAATTCCTCAAATATTTCAAGTCGCCAGGTGGTCTTTCATATGTGTGGTGTTGTGCTTCCTTCAAGCGTTCAGTGCGTTTATGCCGTTGCATTCCCTGTACCCATCTACCCCTCCTGCATCCATTAACAACTAACAACCCCTCAACTATCCCCCCCTTTACAATCAAACGTCTCTGCACTCCCATTTTTTCTGTGATGCTCCTGGCTCCGCTATTCCCCCTCAGCCATTTAATTAAGAATTATACGTAGCCCATCCCTCGTTAATTTGTTACCCATCTCACCCAGACAAGGCCTTCTTGGTCAGTAATCGAGCCAACATATAGCACCCCCTCCCTCCTCTCCCATGCATAATATTTGTCATTACTGAACCCAGAATCCTTCTTCTTCCCAGCGTTGTGGATACCTCAACATCCAACAGAGAAGTTGATAAAAAAAAAAAAAAAAAAAATTATAAATGCGGAAGAAGCCCGATCCCCCCCCCCCAGATATTAGTACTCCCCTACCCCTACCCCTCAGAGTAAGCAAAACCCCAAGATCAATAGCATCTGGAGAGATGAGAGGAACCAATAAGAAGAGGCCACTTCAACCCCCACTATCCGCCAATCTCTTCTCCCATAAATCCCTCAGTTCAGTCTTCAAACCCACTCCCCAGAGTCTCTCTCAAGGCACTCCCCTGCCCTGGTTTCCCGACTTGTGTGGCGGCGATCTTCGTGCCTTAGGGTTCTCCATGTGAGGCTCCTTCCCTTCCTCTCTCCTTTCAGTCCATTCGTTCCAGCCCTCCTCCCGAACCTCCCCCTCCCTCTCCCCGTATCGACCACCCCTCCTCTCCGGAGATTCACTTGTCAGGTTTCTGTCCTCCATCTCCTCCATCCATCTCTCCGCCTCTCTCAAGGCCTTTGTCACAAAAAAAGATCCATTTCGTTTTGTCACTCTCAGAAGAGCAGGATAGAGTAGCTGAAACTTTATACCCTTGCGGTACAGTGTGGTGCATATCTTGCTGAAGGACTTCCTTTTCCGGGTGACCTCTGCCGAATAATCCCCAAAGATCAATATTTTATGTCCTTGAAGAGACAGTGGGGTCCTCCGTCCTCTAAATGCTCGCAACAACTCTTCTTTGTCCTTGTATTCCAAATATTTTATTATGACTTGGCGCGGTCTGGCTGATCCAGTCACCCCTGCATTACCCTCCTTCCCGTTCGCTCCCCATGCGCCCGTGTCTTCTCTTACAGGGCCCACTCTGTGCGCTCTTTCCACTCTGCATCTGTGTGTCAGGCCTAGCGCCTTGGGAAGCTCTGCTTCACAAATGTTATCCAGCTGCCGCATGGTTATTGATTCCGGTAACCCCTCCAGTCGTAAGTTGCTTCTCCTGGAACGGTTTTCTAGATCTTCCAGTTTGTCTTTCATAGCCTGGGAACCCTCCTCCATCTCCTTCATTTTCCCCTTTAACGTTGTCACCTCATCCTCTGTGTTAGATAATCTTTGTTCCAGCTCTGCCACTCTGGCTCCCTGCTGTGTGACCTGTTCTTTAATGGGGGATAGCGCCACCCCCACCATGGCCTCCAGGGACTCCTTTATCTTGTCCGCCAGGTGTGCTGCCACTGCTCCTGCCAGGCGATCATAGTCTATGAGCACGTCCGCTGACTGCTCTGCTGGGCTGCCGGCTGCTCATGCTGCCTCCTCCCCTCCTCCTCCATCAGGCTCTGCTCACCTCCCTGCAGACCGCTGTATCCCGCGTCTGCCGCGCCCGCCGCCATTTTGTGATCTCGTGCTGCGTGGTCTTCCCCAGCAGCTCCTGGCTTTAAGTGCTTGCCGCCGCTCCGGAGAAGGAACCGCTCCATATACTGGCGTCTCCTACTTCTTATCCCTCACTTCCCGCTGTCTCCCGCAGCCTTGGGGTGGTCTGTGTCGGTCTTTGTAACTGAGGGGAGCGCGGAGCTCTGTCTCCTGCGTCCTCACATCACAGCGCCGGAACCGGAAGTTTTTTAGCATTTTAACATCCTATCTTTTACTATTGAACCCGCATAGGCGGCCTCAATAGTAAAAACCTGGTCACACTTGTCAAACACTATGTTTGACGAGTGTGACCAACCTGTCAATCACTTTCCAAGCGATGCTTCAAATCACTTGGAAAGTGCTTGAATATCGCACGCGAAAATCGCGGCAAAATCGTGATCATAATCGCGGTAAAATCGCGGTGAAATCGCACGGAAAAAACCGTGCAATTTCTGGGAAGGAGTCCGGTTTTTAGTAAGCGTTTTAAAACGCTACGTGGGCACATAGCCTAGGGTCCCGTTACACTAAACGACACACCAGCGATCCCGACAACGATATGACCTGGTCAGGATCGCTGGTGTGTCGCTACATGATCGCTGGTGAGCTGTCAAACAGGCAGATCTCACCAGCGATCAGGACCAGCGACGACGCGGGTAACAAGTGCGCGCGTCGCTTAGTTACCTGCTGTTTACCTTGGATACCAGCGTGCTCACGCTGGGAGCTGGTATCCAAGGTAAACAGCAGGTAACTAAGCACGTGCGTTGCGTGCTGGCCAGCGGGAGACCAACGATCAAAAAATGGCCCAAGACATTAGAGCACGATCAGCGATATCCGGCGGGGGGGCGGTCGCTGATACGTGTCACACACAGCGAGATCGCTGTTGCGTCACAAAGCTTGTGACTCAGCAGCGATCTCGGTAGCGATTTCGCTTGGTGGGATGGTGGCTTTAGCCTCAAATTTTTAATTTTCACAAGGGTAACGGGAGAAAATAGACCATAGAATTTGTGGCCAGAAACTCGTTTGGTCACACAGCAGGGCTCGGAAGGGAAGGGGCGCTGTTTCACTTTTGGAGTGCAACATTTTCTGGACTAGATTGCGGATGCCATGTCACATTTGGAGAGTTGCTGAGGTTCCACAGCAGCAGAATCCCCCACAAGTGACCCCATTTTGGAACCTACACCACTTGAAGAATTCCTCTATGGGCTCAGTGATCATTTTAAACCCAGAGGTATTTCACAGAATTGTATAACATTGGGCAGTGAAAATGAAAAGTTACATTTTTTATCCACTAAAATGTAGTTTTAGCCCAGAGTCTGTTATTTTCAAAAGGGATAATAGGAGGAAATGGACCACAAAATTTGTTAGTGATACCAGATTTATTTTGTTTGTTTTTTATGTTTGCTGCTGTCACACACTAAAAGACGCTTTTTATTGAGATCGATAATTTTTCCATATTTCGGCCGACAAAGTCATGTGAGAGCTTGTTTTTTGCAGGACGAGTTGACACTTCTATTGGTACCATATTCGAGCACATGACATTTTTTGATCGCTTTCTATTCCGATTTTTGGGAGGCAGAATGAACAAAATCCAACAATTCAGGATTTTTTCTTATGCCGTTCACCGTATAGTAAAATTAATAAGACAATTTCATTCTTCAGGTCAGTATGATTACAACGATACAACATTTATATTCTAACAATGTCATAGAAAAACTATTGTTTTGCATTGTTTTATTCTGAGAGCAATACCTTTTTTATTTTTCCATTGATGGAGCTGTATGGCGGCTTGTTTTTTACGGGACAAGATTTTTTTTTTTTTTGCGATAATATTCTTATTTACATTAGTATTTTCACTGTGTTTTATTCCACTTTTTTCCAGCGGTGTGATGAAAAAGCATAGTTTTTTGCCACTTTATTTTTCTTTACGGTGTTCACTTTAGGGATAAACTAGTTTGAAAGCAGATGCAGCAATACTAAATATGTGTACTTTTTTGTTTTCTTTTTATGTAAATGTGTATTTATTGGTGTCATATTTTTTGTTCTTTATTGTTAGTTTTTTTTTAACTTTTTTACTTACTCCCTCTATAGCATAGCTCCCAAGCGTTCCGGATTGCGCTGGACAGTCCCGTTTTTGCTCCGCCAATCCGCTGTCCCACCCGGGACACTATTTTTCCCGCACTGCAGGGAGATAAGCCGCATCCCCCCCATGCACCCCATCCTCGTCCTCCCATAGACACACCACAGCCTGCAATGAGGTCGCTAGGCTGTAGTTGTCTTTTGTGCGCACATGACCTGTGATGAGGTCACAGGACGGGAGGCGTCAGGAGTCACATGATCATCATGTGACTCCTGACTCCTTTCCTCCTGTGACCTCATCACAGGTCCCTGCCCACAGAGAAGAGGACTACAGCCTAGCGACCTCATTGCAGGCTGTGAGTGGCTGTGGTGATCAGGAGTGTGGTGTATGCAGGACTCTCTCTGCTGTGCTGGTCGTCATGGTGCTAGATGAGGGGGAAGTTTATGTGTGGGGTCAGAAGAGGTTTACAAGGTGTAAGGAGGGGAGCCATGTGTGTACGGAGTGGAGTCGTGTGTGTATGGAGCAGAGCCGTGTGTGTATGGAGCAGAGGTGCGTGTGTACGAGGTGTATGAAGCAAAGCCGAGGATGTACGAGGTGTATGGAGCAGAGATGTGTATGGAGCGGAGTCGTGTGTGTATGAGGTGTATGGAGTGGAGCCGTGTGTGTGCGGAGCGGAGCCGTGTGTGTACGAGGTGTATGGAGCGGAGCCGCGTATGTACGAGGTGTACAGAGCAGAGATGTGTATGGAGTGAAGCCGCGTGTGTATGAGGTTTATGGGGCGGAGCCGCGTGTGTATGGGGCGGAGCCGCGTGTGTATGGGGCGGAGCCGCGTGTGTGGCGGAGCCGCGTGTGTATGGGGCGTAGGGAGCGGAGCCAGATGTGTAAGGAACGGAGCCCTGTGTGTATGGGGTGTACCGAGTGGAGCCGCGTGTGTATGGAGCAGAGCCATGTGTGTACGGGGTGTAGAAAGTGGAGCCGGGTGTGCGGGGCATACGAAACGGAACCCTGTGTGTACGAAGTGTGCGGAGCAGTGCCGTGTCTGTATGGGGTGTACAGAGTGGAACCACGTATGTACGAGGTGTAAGGAGCAAAGCCGCATGTGTACAAGGTTTACGGAGTGGAGCCATGTGTGTACAAGGTGTACGAAGCAGAGCCGCATGTGTACGAGGTTTACGTAGTGGAGCCATGTGTGTACTGAGTGGAGCTGAGTGTGCGCGAGGTGTACGGAGTGGAGCCATGTGTGTATGAGGTGTGCAGAGCTGTGCGTGTAGAAGGTGTATGGTGGGAGGCATTTATACCTCCCAACCGTCCTGGATCCAGCTGGACAGTCCCGATTATGAGTCTACTCCACTGCCCGGCCGGGAGGTTACTTTTCCCGCGGACACAGGAGTACACGGCGGAGCCCCGAGGAGCACTTTAAAATTCACATGCGACATTCCACCGGAAATGACATGCTGGAAGTTGACCAGAAATGAGGTAATTTTGGGAAGAGATAGTGATGGAACCATGGAAGCACTTCAGGGAATGCTTCAGATCCATCACCGTGTCCTCCTCCAAAAGTGCGGACAGCGGGATCACCTTGGACTCGGGGATGTTGGCCATGTGAGGGGATCATGATATGTCCTGCATCAGGAGGCTCAGGTGGGCACTAAAATATGAGCCGAGCTGCTATAGTATCTTTATTTCTTTCTCTCTCTGTTTCTTTCTCTCTCCTTTCTTTCTTTCCCCTCTTCCTTTCTCCTCTTCCTTTCTCTCTGTTCTTTCTTTTGCTCTGTTCTTTCTTTCTTTCTTCCCCTCTTTCTTTCTCTCTCTAATCTTTCTCTCTCTCTCTGTTCTTCCTTTCTTTCTTTCCCCTTTCTTTCTCTCTGTTCTTTCTTTCTCTCTGTTCTTTCTCTCACTGTTCTTTCTTTCTCCTGTGCTTTCTTTCTTTCTCTCTCCGTTCTTTCTTTCCCCTCTTTCTTTATTTTTCCCCTTTCTTTATCTCTCTGCTCTTTCTTTCCCCTCTTTCTTTCTCTAATCTTTCTTTCTGTTTCTCTCTCTGTTCTTTCTTTCTCTCTCTGTTCTTTCTTTCTCTCTCTGTTCTTTCTTTCTCTCTCTAATCTTTCTTTCTTTTCTTTCTCTCTCTAATCTTTCTTTCTCTGTTCTTTCTTTTCCTTCCTTCTTTCTCTCTGTTTTCTTTCTTTCTTTCCCTTCTTTCTTTCTCTCTCCTCTGTTCTTTCTTTCTTTCCCCTATTTCTTTTTTTCCTCTGTTCTTTCTTCTGTCCCCTCTTTCTTTCTCTCTGCTTTTTCTGTTACTTTCCCCTCTTTCTTTCCTTCTCTCTGTTCTTCCTTTCGCTCTGTTCTTCCTTTCGCTCTGTTCTTACTTTCTCTCTGTTCTTTCTTTCTCTCTGTTCTCTTTCTTTCCCCTTTTTCTTTCTTTCTCTCTGTTCTTTCTTTCTTTCTCTCTGTTCTTTTTTCTGTCCCCTTTCTTTCTCTTTTTTCCCCTTTCTTTCTCTTTCTTTGTTCTCCCTTTCTTTCCCCTCTTTCTTTCTTTGTTTCTTTCTTTGTTCTTTTTTCCCTTCTTTATTTCCCTCTCTGTTCTTTATTTCTCTGTTTTCTTTTTTCTCTCTCTCTGTTCTTTCTTTTCCTCAGTACCAGTCAGTGAGCCAACAGTACCAGCCACTGTGCCCATAATGCGAGCTACTCGCAAGTTTGAACCTGACCTATGGCTGGGTCTCACAAGCCACTGTACCTGGCGCACCAGGAAGTCATTGTTTGACCTAACAGTACCATGACAGCCATCGGCTTCCTGTGATTTTGTCACAAAAGTGCCGATGGGGGTGAGAGAGAAGCACTTCACTCCGTCTCACAACCTTCTAAATGCCACATTCGCCATCTGGATGGATAAACTTGGCCATTGTGGAGAGGTTAGCATGTGAGGACAGATGTCGTTTATGCAGGTAATGAGATCAGACAGGTGCAATTAATCCAGGTAATGAGTGCAGAGTAGGAGGCTTCTAAGGCCGGAGTCACACTGGCGAGGAATACGGGTGCGTGAGAGGCGCAAAAAGCACGCATAAGACACGGACCAATGATTCTCTATGGGGTCACTCGCACCAGGTGTATATTTCTCCTCCGTATCCTACGCTCCGTGCCACTCGCAGCATGCTGCGATTGTCAGCGTACTACGGCCGTAATACGCCAATGCAAGTCTATGGGTGCGCAAAAAATACGGATTACACACGGACCACACATGTGACTTGCGAGAAATACGCACCCGGTGTCTTTTAGCAAAGCCGGCAATTCAGTGCGCTATACAGTAAACTCACACTGACAGGTTTAATAAAGAAACGAAAGAATAGATATAAACACACAGAATACATATATATATATATATATATATATATATGCATTCTATGTGTCTATATCTATTCTTTCATTTCTTTATTAAAACTGTCATAGGGCTCCATTATATGTCCATTTTGCAAGCCTGCGAGAAAATCTCGCCATACGGATGCCATACGGATTACATACGGATGCTGACATGCGCAAAATACGCGACCACACCTTGCTTACGGATGACATACGGAGCACTGTTTAGGGGTCTGTCATCCGTATTACGCATGTAAAATACGGAGCGTATTTTGCGCTGGTTAGTGTGACTCCAGCCTTAAGGAAAAACTAACCGGTCTGTGAGAGCCAGAATTCTTGGTGATTGGTCGGTGATCAAATACTTATTTCATGCAATAAAATGCTAATTAATTCTGTAAAAATCATACAATGTGATTTTCTGGATTTTATTTTTAGATTCTGTGTCTCACAGTTGAAGTGTACCTGCGATAAATCTTACAGACCTCTCCATTCTATGTAGGGGGAAAAGTTGCACAATCAGCAATGTATTTATTTTACTCATTTATATAGCGCCATTAATTTCACAGCGCTTTAGACATTATTATCACTGTTTATTCATATATATATATATATATATATATATATATATACACACTCCTAGGTTTGGCTTTAAAAACCCAGAAACTTCCTATTGACTTGAATAGGAAAATGAAAAGTTCAATATACAAGAGAAAACTTGTGAGCCCTTCTGCAATGAGCTCATACGGCTCTTTCACAACTCCATGACTAATAGCCACATTCTTACCGTTTGTTGTTGAGCAGGATGTTACTAAACAGAGGTGAACAACCAGCCCCGGCCTCCTGATAGGCGCTGAGCCGGGAGGGAGAGGTGCAGATCTAATGAATCCGGGACTGCAGCGAAAAGAACTCTGAGACTTTAAAACAATATGCCGCAAACTATATGCCTGCAACACAAACAACCCCAGTTACATTCACTGAATTGTACTAGCAAAAATATCTGCAAAAAATCATTAGTATGTGAGTTTTTCCTTAACACCTTCACCCCCATCATTGGCCAATTTTCATTTTCTCAGTTTCATGGTTTTCCTCCCCTTCTTCCTAGAGCCATAACATTTTTTATTTTTCCGTCCCCATAGCTGTATGTGGACTTTTATTTTGCAGAACAAGTTGTACTTTTGAATGAAGGAATTCATTTTATCATGTGATGCACCTAGAAGCAGGAAAAAAAATTCCAAGTGCATTAAAATTGCAAAATAGTGCAATTTCACAATTTTATTTTTTTTATTTACCATGTTCACTATATGGTAAAACTGATCTGCCATTATTATTATTCTCCTCCACGTCAGTACGAGTACACAGATGCCAAATGTGTAAAGATATTTTTTATTTAAGCGTTAAAAATTTTTTTTTGTGAATTTAACCCCTTTCTGACATCAGACCATAGACGGGATAGTACGTCTAGCGCAATCAGCGGCGCCCACCTGGTGGGCGCCGCTGATCGCGGCCGGGTGTCAGCTGATTATCACAGCTGACACCCGGTACTGTGTGAGGGGCGGTCACGGACCGCCCCCGACACGTTAACCCCTTGCACACCGCAATCACACACGATTGCGGTGTACCGGGGGTTAAAGGGAAGCATCGGCAGGGAGGGGGCTCCCTCCGTGCTTCCCTGAGCCCCCCACAGCAGTGCAATGTGCAGCGCTGCTGTGGGGGGCTCTTTCCCTGCAGGCCCCCGAATCCAAGATGGCGACGGGGACCTTCAGGGGCCTGCAGGGAGCTGGCTTCCTCAGTGCCTGCAAAGCGCAGGCAAGGAGGAAACCTGCACACTGCCTGTGACAGATTGCTGATCTGTCACAGTGATGTGACAGATCAGCGATCTGTAACAGGACAGTGATGTCCCCCCTGGGACAACCTAATAACCTTAAAAAAAAAAATGTTTAAAAATAATTTAAAAAAACGCTAAATAAATAAAAAAAAAAATATTCCCTAATAAATTCATTTTTTGGAAATAAAAAAAACCAACAATAAATGTACGCATATTTGGTATCACCGCGTCAGTAACAACCCGCCCTATAAAACTGTCCCATTAGTTAACCCCTTTAGCGAACCCCTTAAAAAATAAAAATAAAAAACAAAGCAAAAAATGATTTATTATACCGCCGAACAAAAAGTGCAATAACGCGCGATCAAAAAGACGCATATAAATATCCATGGTACCACTGAAAACGTCATCTTGTCCCGCAAAAAACGAACCGCAACACAGCATCATCAGAGAAAAAATAAAGTTATAGCTCGCAGAATAAAGCGATGCAAAAATAATTATTTTTTATATAAAATAGTTTTTATTGCATAAAAGCGCTAAAACATAAAAAAAGACCTAAATGAGGTGTCGCTGTAACCGTACTGACCCGAAGAATAAAACCTCTTTATCAATTTTACTGCACGCGGAACGGTGTAAACGCACCCCCCAAAAGAAATTCATGAAACGCTGGTTTTTGTTCATTCTGCGTCCCAAAAATCAGAAGAAAAAGCGATCAAAAAATGTCACGTGCCCGAAAATGGTACCAATAAAAACGTCAACTCGTCCTGCAAAAAATAAGACCTCACATAACTCAGTGGGTCAAAATACGAAAAAATTATAGCTCTCAATATGTGGTGATGCAAAAACTATTTTTACAATAAAAAGCGTCTTTTAGTGTGCGACAGCCACCAAATATAAAAACCACCATAAATAGTAAATCAAACCCCCCGTTATCACCCCCTTAGTTAGGGAAAAATAATAAAATTTAAAAGAAAATGTATTTATTTACATTTTCCCATTAGGGCTAGGGTTAGGGGTGTATTGGGGTTAGGGTTGGAGTTAGAATTGGGGGTTTCCACTGTTTGGGCACGTCAGGTGCTCTCCAAACGCAATATGGCATCTGATCTCAATTCCAGTCAATTCTGCGTTGAAAAAGTCAAATGGTGCTCCTTCCCTTCCAAGGTCTGCCACGCGCCCAAACAGTGTTTTACCCCCACATATGGGGTATCAGCCTACTCAGGACAAATTGCAAAACAACTTTTCGGGTCCTATATCTCCTGTTGCCCTTAGGAAAATAAAAAATTGGGAGCAAAAATATAATTTTTGTGGAAAAAACATATGATTTTTTTATTTTCACGCCCGGGCATTATAAACTTCTGTGAAGCCCTTGGGGGTTCAAAGTTCTCACCACACATCTAGATAAGTTCCTTAGGGGGTCTAGTTTCCAAAATGGTGTCATTTGTGGGGGGTTTCTACTGTTTAGGTACATCAGGGGCTCTCCAAAGGCAACATGACACCCGCAGACCATTCCATCAAAGTCTGCATTCCAAAGCGTCACTGCTTCTTCCCTTCCGAGCCCCGACGTGGGCCCACACAGTAGTTTTCTCCCACATAAGGGGTATCAGGGTACTCAGGACAAATTGGACAACTTTTGGGGTCCATATTCTCCTGGTACCCTTGGGAAAATAAAAAAAAATGGGAACTAAATGATCATGCTTGTGGAAAAAATACGATTTTTTTATTTTCACGCCTGGGAGTTATAAACTTCTGTGAAGCACTGGGGGAGTTCAAAGTGCTCACCACACATCTAGATAAGTTCCTTAGGGGGTCTAGTTTCCAAAATGGGGTCACTTGTGGGGGATTCCACTGTTTAGGTACATCAGGGGCTTTCCAAACGCGACATGGTGTCCGATCTCAATTCCAGCCAAAAAAGTCAAATGGTGCTGCTTCCCTTCCGAGCTCTGCCATGCGCCCAAATAGTTGTTTACCCCCACATATGGGGTATCAGCGTACTCAGGACAAATTGCACAATAACTTTTAGGGTCCTGTTACCCTTGGGAAAGTAAGAATTGAGGGTGAAAAGATCATTTTTGTGGAAAAAATATGATTTTATAATTGTACGACTGTACGTTATAAACTTCTGTGAAGCCCTTGGGGGTTCAAAGTTCTCACCAAACATCGAGAAGTTCCTTGGGGGGGGGGTCTAGTTTCCAAAATGGAGTCATTTGTGGGGGGTTTCCACTGTTTTGGTACATCAGGGGCTTTCCAAACGCGACATGGTGTCCGATCTCAATTCCAGCCAAAAAAGTCAAATGGCGCTGCTTCCCTTCCGAGCTCTGCCATGCGCCCAAATAGTCGTTTACACCCACATATGGGGTATCAGCGTACTCAGGACAAATTGAACAATAACTTTTAGTGTCCTGTTACCCTTGGGAAAATAAAAATTGGGGGTGAAAAGATCATTTTTGTGGAAAAAATTATTTTTTAATTGTACCGCTGTACGTTATAAACTTCTGTGAAGCCCTTGTGGGTTCAAAGTTCTCACCACATATCTAGATAAGTTCTTTGGGGGGTCTAGTTTCCAAAATGGGGTCACTTGGGGGGGGTTTCCACTGTTTAGGTACATCAGGGGCTCTCCAAATGCGACATGGCGTCCGATCTGAATTCCAGCCAATTTTGCATTGAAAAAGTCAAACGGCGCTCCTTCCCTGCTGAGGTCTGCCATGCGCCGAAACAGTGGTTCCCCCCCACATATCAGGTATCAGTGTACTCAGGACAAATTGCACAATAACTTTTGTAGTCCAATTTCTCCTGTTACCCTTGGTAAAATAAAAAAAATTGAACCTGAAGTATTTTTTTAGTGAAAAAAAGTTAAATGTTCATATTTTTTTAAATATTCAAAAAATTCCTGTGACGCACCTAAAGGATTAATAAACTTCTTGAATGTGGTTTTGAGCACCTTAAGGGGTGCAGTTTTTAGAATGGTGTCACTTTTGGGTATTTTCTATCATATAGACCCTTCAAAGTGGCTTCAAATGTGATGTGGTCCGTAAAAATAAAATGGTGTTGCAAAAATGAGAAATTGCTGGTCAATTTTTAACCCTTAACTTCCTAACAAAAAAAAATTTAGGTTCCAAAATTGTGCTGATGTAAAGTAAACATGTGGGAAATGTTACTTATCAAGTTTTTTGTGTGCCGTATCTCTGTGATTTAAGGGCATAAAAATTCAAAGTTGGAAAATTGCGAAATTTTCAAAATTTTCGCCAAATTTCCATTTTTTTCACAAATAAACTCAAGTTTTTTGAATGAAATTTTACCAATAGCATGAAGTACAATATGTTACGAGAAAACAAAGTCAGAATCACCGGGATCCATGGAAGCGTTTCAGAGTTATTACCTCATAAAGGGACAGTGGTCAGAATTGTAAAAATTGGCCTGGTCATTAACGTGCAAACCACCCTTGGGGCTTAAGGCATTAAGGGCCCTGACTGAGTAGCTTTTGCTGAAAGTAAATTAATAACTGCACTCCGTCAGAGGCAACGGCCTGATAAGGATTATTGTGCAGAGTTTCGGTGTTGGGCCACAGATTTACAGTGAAATGACCACGCCCTTCACTGTTGGTTTCTTTACAGACTATTTGACCAAGTTAAGGACATGTTGTTTCTGTCCCCTTCTCGTAACTCTCCTGATACTGCCATGTCCCTCGCTATCTGACTTGATAGACGTTAGCGTGAACACAGACAGAAACGCAATGCTGACTCTGCACCTTTTCCGAAGACTTGTGCATCTATTACCCTCAATGAGGAACCCATGCAGATTGGGGTGACTCACTCCCATAAACTTCAAAGGATCAAGCAACACAAGCCGGTTTTTGTTAACCAATGTCGAGAGTCCGGATGTCAAAGGTTTTCCTGCCCAAGACAACTGCAACCAGAAAAATGTCAGCATCTTGGTGGGCCCACGGATGCCCACCTTGGCGCACAGGTATTCTCTTATGATTCTGCGAAACGATTGTTACCTGTTTGCTTATATTACCTATGTTACCTAGAAAAACCTGTGTGGCTTCAGGTCTTTATTAATTGCGGTTCTGCAGTAATTTTTGTTGATGCCAATGTGCCAAAGGATCTTGGTTTACCACTGCTAAAATTGTGTTCCTAAGATAATCATTGCTATTGATGTGTGAGGATCTGAGGTTGTGGGTTGTAATAATCACCTTAGACAGGGTAACGGTGCAGCTAGATTTATTTTTCCATCCATGGTTATACAGCGAATCCAGGTAGATGGCCAAAATACAATGTCCTCAGTCCACAAGTTCCCTACCTGGGATCGGTAGTTCCACTACCACGTGATACCCACTGTCTTTCAACTTTTGGCTGGCCCACAGCTTTTTGTGTCTCCCGCCGGTATAGTGTGCAGTCACAGCCTATATTCCTCCAGACAACGAATATCCCGACCATAGCTCGTGGATCCCCTTCAGCCAATGACCCCTTTTTTTGTAAGTGTCCTCAATACCCCAAGCCGTCCCCCAGAACACCCCTGTCCCAAAGCTAACTGTGCATTGGTGTGGGTGTCTCACTCAGGCTGAGCCCCATCACCTTGGACTGCATGTGAAACCCCCTGTGTTGAGAGCTCCCCTGGGTCTACTATCCCCATCCACGCAATGGGCCTAGTTGCTGGGAGAACAATGGCGTGAGGCTCCTGAGACATACTGATGACAATAGAATGATTGCTTTACATTTACCTATAGCAATTTTCTTTCTGGCCTTATGTATACGTAAGATCCAACCCTGACGTCTTCCTCTGCTCACTGTCACTGAATGGAAACATTGATTCCTGAGGCTGAGCAAATGAGCAAGCAAATCACTGATAAAACACAACAATATTGACGTAACTGGTGCTGTGATACAAAAAGTATACATCTCTTAGAACCGTTGACTCTGCTCTACGTGCATTGGTCCAATTGTCTTTCGTAAGTGGCCAGCTACTCACATGACGATACACCTCTTACCTAGGGCGTGACGAAGTACGTCACTGAGATGTCCCTACTCGTTAGTACATTACATTTTGAATTTGTGTAATTATTTTTGTCCTTGAGAACTTGTCCATGGCTGTGGTCTTGGGCATGCCTTGGTTACATAAGCATAACCCGGTCATTGACTGGCACCAGGATGTTATTGTGCTCTGGAGCTCTGAGTGACAGTGGAAATTTATGTCCTTTTCTATGAATCTGTCTAAAGCCATACCCAATGGCTTACCTCACGTATTCAGAAATGTTGCCGATGTATTTTCGGTGTATGAATCTGAAAAACTATCCCCACACAGGGATTATGATTATGCTACTGACCTGGTACCTAACTCCCATCTCTCCAAAGGTAAAATATATAATCTTTCTGGTCCAGGACTTCAGGCCATGAAAGATTATATAGCAGACAGTCTGCAAAAAGTGTTCATCAGACCATCCACATAACCAATAGGCACCGGTTTATTTTTTGCTGATAAAAAAGATGGTGGTCTCAGATCTTCTATGACTATCACAAACTTAAATCAATTACAGTAAGGAGTCAGTATCGTCTGCCACTCATCCCTGATCTCTACAACCAGCTTTCGAAGCGACTAAGAGACTCACTCCTCAGCAAGAGAGATTGCATTTGTTCTTTTCTAGATTTGATTTTGTGGTGAAGTTTAGACCTGGTACTAAGAACATAAAAGCTGATACACTCTCCCGTAGTTTCTATCCTTCACAGTCAGGGGACTCTGACCCAGTTCCTATTGTAGCTGAGAGTATAGTTGTGTCATCTTTTCCTTTAAATCGTGTAGAAGAGATCCATAAATCCCAAGAGCAAGCCCCTTACACTACTCCTATCCAAAATCTATTTGTTCCTCCCTAGTTTTGCCTTTAGGTATTCTTCAGGAGTCTCATGATTCTGTGCTTGTAGGTCACCCTGGTATAAACATTACCATCCCACTGGTAACCAGGAATTTTTGGTGGCCAACCATTAAAGACTGTAAGGAATATATACTCGCTTGTGAAACTTGTGCTGAAGCCAAGATGCCCCAAACCCATCCTGCTGGTTTTCTCCTGACCCTACCCACCCCTGGGAGTCCTTGGACTCATCTCTCCTAGGACTTCATTACTGACCTCCCACCCTCAGAAGGAAAGACTGTTTTCTGGGTGATGGCTGACAGGCTCAGTAAACGGTGTCATTTTGTCCCTCTGTGAGGGTTGCCTAACTCTGAAACCCTAAGTAAGCTTATTTTAGATGATTACATGTTACCAGTAGTTAATATTGTATATTTTATATCTGATATACTTCCTACAGCTGGTCACAAATGACCCTCAACAGGTTGAAGACACACACAAGCCATCCCCAGCAACTGATTCCCTTTGTATGGATGCACATCGGTTTACCATGGTCAATCAGTGCATACATCTGCAGTCACTAATCTAGGCATTTTAGGCCGGCTTAGGTGATGGTTTACTACTGCAGTATTCAGGCAGCTAACCCACACTGCTGTGTACGGCACTAGAAAAACACAACTCTACTTTCACATGGCTCTGTTGCAGTCTCCACAAAGTATTCCTCCAGTCACACACCTTTGCCATTTTGCAAACTCAACCCTGCTACATCAAGGTGCCTGTCTGCTTACACAACTCTGTTGTTCCTGGATGTGGTTTGCATGCTTGGGTCTGCTATACCATGGTGCTTGTCTACCTACACAGTTCTACTGTTCTAATGTGCTGTCTGAATGCAGGGGCTCTTATGTAATGCTTGTTTGCATACATGGCTCTACGGTTTAAAATTTTTGCCAGCACACTCAGGTCTGCTGTGCAAAGGTCAAGTAAACCTACCTGAACTTTGTTATATATTTACTTTAGTACCAACTTTCTCCTTATTTTTTGGTCTAAATTATAGTACAAAGGTACCTGACTACCCTGCTCTGCTGCTCCAAGTTGCCTGTCTGTATACCTGGCTCTGCTGTTTCAAGGTGCTCGCCTGCATGTCCAGTTCCACTATTCCAAGCACCATTTAAAATATCTAATTCTACAAGGTGTCCAGCATATCCAGCTCCACTGTTCCGCGTCACTCCAGATGCAGACTTGCTAATACAGCTCTGCTGTTCCATGTGTGGGTTAGGTTATTCTGCTAGGCTAGTAGATCTCATTGAAACAATGACTCTGCTCCCATCTGTTTATCCAGACCTACAGCTTCACAAATTCACCTCACCGGGCGAGCCACAACACCAAACTTTATTTCACTGTATCCATTTTTCTCCGGTATTAATTCTGTACCCAATTAATCTCATCATAATTCTTATAAACGCATCCGCTATCATCCATCCCCACACTCTGGATTCAATTAAAGAAATTCTAACATTTCGCTTTGGATCTTCTCCTAGGTGTCCAAAAAGTCAACCAGAAAGCCTAAAACAATTTCCTAGCCCTGTTGAGAAGATGAGACCGCTCACATACCACTGATATTTGGGAGACATCCAACACCTCTCAGAGATTACCATGTCATTGAAAAATATCAATAGAACCTTCCCTCTGGGCTTAGCTCCCTTCAGAGATCACACCATCTCATAATTAGTTTATTGATTTATCCAATGTCGCGTTCCCGCTCTATGCAGAGTGCCACTGTGACCAAATCTAGCCAGCAGTAATGCTCGAATGAAAAAGAACCAGGAATAACAATGCAGCCTAAAATAAGTGAGTACATGGTTACTGGTGAACAGAGAAAAAGTGATACCACAACCATAACCAGTTGTGCCAATCCAAGACATACACACTCCTCAACAGTGAGATTGCAACAACAAGAAGAAAAAGTTCGGGAATTCTGGAAATCACATGATGGTTAGACAAGTTATTGATCTGCAAATGCTAACAAAATTTTCGAAACACCTTGATTAATTCAGTATGGTGTATGAGTGCCACATGAAGAAATCCTTGGCTGCTATCAATGAGGTTATTAATGGTTGTCTGAGGATTGTTCAAGATCCGCTGCTGGCAGCTCCCTTTTGTAATTGCCGACTAATGAGGTCCTGGATGTTCTTGATGGGAGACAAGTCCGGAGACACATGGTAGCCCATTTAGGCCACTCACAGTAACAGGACAAACATGCGGCCTGGTGTTCTCAAGTTGATACCGTTTATGGGACACTTTGGAGACAGGGCCGTAACGGCGCATATGTCCGAATCCCATTTTGGAGGGGGGGCTTGTACTTAAGCCCTAACAGAGCCAATGTGAAAGCACCCTTACATGTCCATGCAGGTTATGCACAATATCCTATATTGTGGGACAGCGGAAGGACGATTGGTCGGAGATTGCTATATATTCCTCCAACATTTGTCTTCTATGCATACCAGGCTCCAGAAAGCATTGATCTTATCCTGGAAAAGGGGGGCGAGATACACTCGACTAAATGCATACCATCTAGAATGGTTATCATGACATATATATATGTTTGCATTCTTCCTCACTGACTGCATTTTCTTCCTTCAGCTAAAAGGATTTCTTTTCAATAGGATCTTTCTGAAGGATTTCTTACATCTTATGTTTTGTACCGTATTGTAAAAATCTCTATTCATCGGAACCCTGTTTCCACCTTTAGCGGCTGATCTTATCACTAAATCAGCATGATCCTGGAGTGGTGCCATTTGTCCTATTACGCCTTGTCGAGATGAAAAATTTGGAACTAAAATATTTGAAAACTGTAATTTTTCACTTTCACAGCCTCTGATTTTATAAGATTAATACTTCTATGGAAAAACACTCGCTACATTCTTAGGTTTACTTCTTGAGGGTGAAGTTTCCAAAGTAGGGTTCTTCCGGGATCCTTACACTTCGGGACTGCAAGGTTTCCGCCATTTGAGGCCATATGCGAGTTAACTTGGACACTGCTTCAAAACACTGCCAACGTAGTAAAAATACATATATATTCATTTGCCATCGCTATTATGGCCTGCTAAATAAAAACCTAGAACATATGGAAAAAAAATGTTTTTCTTTAATTCCCATGAAGCACTGTGAAGGGTTAAACTGAACATTGTTTTTAATAATTTTATGGATCTTTGTTACAAAGCTATTAACTGCATTTTTGCCTATTATATATTAATCTGTAGCCCCCACACACAAAAAGAAAAAAAAAAAAAGTGGTAAAAAAAAAGTTTTTTGTAGAAAATATTAACAATTGCTGCTAAACTTCTGAGCTTTCCAAACGATGTCAAAGTAAAGTAGATACATGGTAACAATTATTAACTATTTTGCATGGTGTGACTGTTTTAATGGTTACAATAAAGTTTTTAAAACTGAATTTTTCCACATTTTCTGTAAATTTCATTTATTTAATAAATAAAACACAAAACAAAACCTAAATTTGCTATTAATGTAAAAATACAATGCGTCATGAAAAAACAAACCCAAAATCACTTGGATAAGTAGAAGCATTCCAAAGTTATTACAACATAAAAGGACGAGTCAGCTTTGAAATACAGGGCTGTGGCCTAAGTCCATATGGGCTATGTCCTTAAAGTGAATCTGTCACCAGATTTTTGCTATTCCATCTGAGCGCAACATCATGTAGGGTAGGGACAGCGACCCCGATTCCAGTGATGCATCACTTACTGGGCTGCTTGCTGTAGTTTTGATAAAATCACTCTTTTCTCTGATGCAGATCCAGCAGTTCTCTCTGAATGCCGAGCTGTATATAACCCCGCCCACCTCTCTGATTGGTAGCTTTCTGTGTCCACTGTGATAAGGCAGCCAGTCTGTGGTGGGGCCGTGGTTTATCTACCTGGCATCAGGTTTACTAGAACTCTAGTGATAAAATACTTGTTTTCTCAGCAGGAGATTATCAAAACTATAACAAGCAGCCCATTAAGTGACACATCATTGGAATCAGGGTCTTTGACCCTATATGATGCTGCTCTCAGATTACATAGCAAAAACCTGCTAACAGATTCCCTTTAAATAGGTAATGCGATAAGGTCTACAGTTGCTCACTTCTGTATCAGAAGTAATTGGTACTGCAGAGGTTACGACCTAAAGGTATATCCTGTTCGTTACAAGTATACAATCAGCAGGTAATGTACAGGCGTGTCTCGGCAGATACGTGGGTCATATTGTCAAAGCTTACTTCCGATGCAGAAGTCAGCGGCTCTGTATGTTACTAAAGGGCACTAAAGTGGCCCGTTCTCCCAATATTTAAAGGAATCCTTCAGGATACACAACAAAATGTGATGTCTGGTGCTGGGCCTCAGGGGACGGGACACAACTAATATACGGTAAGTTCTCAATTTGCTCTTTTACCAGGTGTTACTATACCCAAATCCCAGAGCAGGTCACCTTCTTCCATTCCCCTACTTCTGGGATGTACTTTTTTTTTTTTTTATATTCACATTTACTTTGTTTACCCCCCCTTCCGCCAAAGTCAATCTTGGCCTTTTGTTGTACATAGAACAAACTTTCATTAACTTTTTAAAGGGGAATAATGTAACCAATACAGCAATTCCTAATTTATGTTTTTTTTTTTTTCTTTTTAAACAGTAATTCGCAATTGATTATTTTCTCCTTTCAACAGCGTTCACCATGTGGGATAAATAGTTTTATAGTTCAGATTTCTAAAAAAAATGTATTACTTTTTACTAAATAAAGCTTTACTACTAAAACTGGGTTGTTGTTTTTTTTTTAGTTTTACGGTTTTTTTTTCTAAATTTTTTTCAATACTTATTAGTCCCAAAAGGGGACCAGAACATGAGATCCTTTGCTTACATCAATAATGCGGTTATGCAGTGCATTACCTAACCTGTCAGAGCAAGGCTAGGGCTACAAGAGGACTTGTTCGGCAGCAACTTGTCCATAACCTACCCCTCACATGATATTGTAGAGCTTGGATTTTGCTGTAAGTAAAACAGCCAAACTGTAGACAAGTCACAAGTTGCGGTGACTCAAATCCTCAACATATTTGGGAAACATTTATGACGATGTTGCAGGTCGCATCTCAACACCATAGGGCATAATTACATCCAATGTGTCCCTTCAAGTTCAGTGCCAAGTAGCCTCAGACTGACCAGCTATTAGACCCCAGAGCTGATGGGTCTGCCCTATTACAGCTTATTTTTAGGCCTCTGGTTGCTAATAGCACTTTGCAATTGCGTTGCGGGAGTGCCGATGGACTTACAGAGGGAGAACTCTCCATCTGTCAAACTCTTCACATGCCACTGTCACTAAAGAAAGTGATATCTAAGGGGGTTAAAGTGCAGAGATCGAAGCCAGCTCGGTCCCAGCGCACTTAACAGCTCAGCTAAATATTATAGCCGATTCCTACTGAAGTTGTGGCCGTTACATCCTCGAAACGTAACAATGCTGTAATTAGCGTCAAATTCAGGATGTACGGGTGCATCCAAAATCAGGAAGGTGGGTTACTTCTAGCTATGCAGAGTGTCTTGAATGGTTTTCCTGTTGGTAGGAAGTAAGGGTGGAAGACATTAGAACAGGGGTGGGGAACCCCTGGCCATTTAAGGCCCTTAATGACCTTTTATCTGGCCCCTGGGCACATTCCTGGGGGCTGCAGTGCATGGGCCGACAGCTGTTTTATGATGGTCACCAGCTATTTACTTTCTTCTTGCTCTGCTCACTACTGAACGTTGAGGTGTGTTAAATGAAAGATCACGTCCGAACACCAGTGCCAGCGTCAGGACGTACTTTGTGGGCAGAGTTAGTAGGCGACTTGTACAGCCCCCAAAGGATGGTAGAAATATCCAAATGGCCCTCGCCAGAAAAAAAAAAGGCTCCCCACCCCTGGTTTAGAAGAAATAGTGGACAAAAAGAATGAATAAAATACAAAAAAGCCCCATTAATTAATCCTAAGCCAAAAGACCACCATTTGGCTCAATCTTTTACTTAAAATGAAAAGCAAGCCATGGTTTTATTAAATAATAAAAATAAAAAAAATCCAAAATGCCACGTTCGATATTGAACATAGAGTTAGTTGCTCAATACATACAGTTCTTGAAGATATTAACTGCGATCTCCAAGTGTAGTTGACTTAGTGATGGTAGGTGTCCACGTTTGTGGTTTTAGGGTTTATAGTTGTGTATTGGAGCTGATAATGCAAGTTGGCCATTTGGAGCAATTTCATTTCCATTATCTTCCAGAAGCCCCGAAATGTCAGCATTGGGAATGCTATCGTGGTAGCTGCTGAAACTGATATTGTCCTCCTTCAGTTCAATGGTCCAAAAAGGAGCGTTCAGCTTCCGGCTCTGATACTCTCTGTACATGTACACGGCCCCCACAAATCCCATCAGCAGAACCACCACAATAATGATGACCGTCAGGATGATGATATTGAATTGAGTCCATGACATATCCGCTAAAGCGGAAGTGCTGTTATCCGAGGAACTTGTGATATAAAAGGTTTGGAATGTCGTAGTTAGGAAACTTTTGGTTGATAGAAGAACTTCCACTGTAGTGATGGTAGCCGGTGCGCTTGTACTGGTGGTGACATGTCCGTCCAATGTTGGGGTCGGCGGTGCAGGACTCTCGGTAACTAGATCTAGGACAAAAAAATAAAAAAAATAATGAAAACATGACCCTTCTGTGCCATATTGTGTCCACTGCACCTCCTCTAAATCTCATAAGGTTTGTAAATTTGGATACAAGGCTTATTGATAACTTTTTTGTCTTGTGGTATTCAATTACTTTTTGCGCAAAACAAAAAACTATTTTTTCTTTGATAAAGTCACACAAAGTAAATATCAAAATGTCACAAAAGTGCACCAGCTGTCAAAAAAATAAGACATGGCACAAAACAGAGAATAAGGCACAAAAAAAAGAGCAAATTATTCCAGAAAAGTGGAGAAGCAGCAATGAAGGACGGGGGCGACAGACTGACCGGCACACACCAGAAAAGCATTATTATCCATAGGAGTTAAAGGGATTGTCAATTACTTTACACCTGCTCCTCCACCCAAGTCCTGCATTGGTATACGAGGCACGCTTTCTGATGGTGTCTATGCTTCTATACAGCGGACGCACCATTTAACATGGAGCCTTGGTTTTTACGAACACTGAGGCAAGTGCCACCATATTCTTGAAAGCAGGATGTGTGAATGAGAGGGGCCAATGTCAGGATTTATTGACCTCGACCCCACAGGGGCCGTTATACGGTCAGTGGTTGTAGAGGTAATATAAGATCTGATGGGACAATCTACCCAATGTTCTGGGACACTTCTTGCAGGGCTGTGGAGTCGATAAGCCAAACCTCCGACTCCTCACTTTCCATGACACCGACTCCACAGCCCTGTTTCTGTGTATTAAATGGTCCCGACTACTTTGTGTCAGAAGTAATAAAACTTGCACCATTTTGAGGTCTTCCCTTCCACGTCTGACTTTTTCCTTAGGACCAAGGCGAAGAAAAATAAGAAGTTGCTGTATGCACAAGCTTGATCTGATATTGGGATCACCCTCAGCCATGCAAGTCATAGAGTCCATGGAAAATACCGGACTGCACTCCGATGACATCGCCGATTGGAGAAGAAGAGGAAGACTTTTTTAGTTCTCCATTTTCTCATCCAACTGACCACACAGTTTTGAATTGAGCAGGAAGAGGAAGTCAAATCACCTCCAGCCTGGACTTCCTCTTCATGTTCGATTTATCCGAAGGCGGGGACAGTGATGCCAGCGCTGATTGGGGGCCGGGTATCACGTGTCACAACCACACGGGAGCCCCCGAGGAGAGCGAGTTCTAACACCGATACAGGAGTATAAGCTTTATTATCTTATGGGGAGGGTCAAACATTTAGATCAAGAAGGTGTTCTCCTAGTAGTGGACGACCCCTTTAATAGAAAGTGTCGATTAGGCTTCGGTTACACGGTGACTTTGGCTATGGCACCTGTTGCGCAGCCAACATTTAGTAGGCGTCAGCGCCACAACACGAGTGGGTCGCATTGTGTCCCTAACAAGCAAGTTGCAAGAAGTTGGGTGACGTCCGTTTTCTTGCGATGTTCTTGTCGCAGTGTCCTCGCGGCTGCAGCGTGACCTCATTCACTGGTATTGTGCAGCGACGTCGCCAGTCAGGTACAGCGCCCAGCGACACAGTGAAGCTATAAAATAAGGAGTCTTGGCAGAAAAAACACCGCATGAAATACATACTTTAAGGGATTTCCCCCCCATTGGTTTGAAAAGATGAAAATGCTGACAATTCTCTGATGTTACTGACGCGCTGCAGATAAATTATTTCAAGTCTGCAAGAAAAAAAAATAAGCCCCATGTACACGAGATGTCAGAAATCACATTCACATTGCTGGCGATGAAAAATGGAGCATTTATTCCCCCCCAGGGTAAAACTACCACAAAAATGCATGAACACATTCTAAGGGTACAGCTACTAAATGGCCTATTCACAGGTAAAATACACATAGGTCACAAATCACTAGGACACGTCGGACGGTGGGGTCGGTCAGGCTTGTCTGCAGATGATTCAGTTTTCACAATAGCTAACGCAAGACCGAGGTCACACAGGGAGGTCGGTCGTTGGGGCCGTGTTTTGTCTTCGGCCGGGGTCACACTTGCGAGTGCAACGCGAGAAACTCACGCGAATCTCACTTCAAGTGACCTGATGCATAGAAAGACATGCAGCCGCAAACTCCGGTCCCAAGTGCTGGTGGCAGTGCCGGGTATTGAGGTGAGAGATTCTAGCGAGTTTCTCACATTGCACTCGCAAGTGTGACCCCGGCCTAAGACAAAACACGGCCCCAAAGACCGACCTCCCTGTGTGACCACAGCTTATGTCTTTCTAGCACCGGATGTGATGCCACTGTATAACTACGGACCTCAGGTTTCCATGTTGAGCAGCACAGCCAAATTTACCAGATGATATGGCATATAAAAACCTCTTTATACAAAGCACCCTGGTGGGCTCAGTACTCCGGACAGCAGGCTTTTCCCATAAATGGCTTCATAGGACTAGACTTGAGAATTGCCGAAAAAAAAAAAGTGTAATACAATTAATCCCTTACATACCAGACCTGAACCTGTCTTAAAAGTGGTATTCCCATCTCCAAGATCCTATCCTAATATGTAATTTGACAGGTCAGTGATTGATTCGTGATGTTGGTCTACTAGGCATTGCTCCCACCTAGCCAGAATCCTACTCCACACTGATGAGGGGCAACACCCCGAAACAGCTGCCTGTGGATGGATACCTGGCCTTGGTATTTCCCTTGTCATATCTGTAAACTTGTAAAGAGCTGGATATTGACTTAAAGGGCCACTTAATATGGTGGTAATGGTGGTTTCCGAAAGGAGCCACTCCTTGGCTGGGTCCTTACCTGGAGGAAGATCTGACTAGTCCCGTGTTTGAGACTCTTAAATGAGGCTCCACGGACTTTATTTGCAAATATGTAATAGGTGCAATAATAATATTAGCAAATACCTCCATTTAAACATGTGATATAGTACTTCTGATTCACCATCTCTTTCCTCATGTGCAGGTATTGCAGGTGCTTACGTATCCATGATTATGACCACTAGCAACTAGCTACAGGTAACTATATCAGTGGTCATAACCATGGATACCTAAGGTCCAGCAATGACTGCACATGAGGAGAGAGACAGCAAATCAGAGGAACTATACCACATCTGTAACTGGAGGTATTGGCTAATAGTATTATACACCTGCTGCATATTGGGATAGGATTTTGAAGATGTGAATACCACTTTAAAGACTGGTTGTTTTTTTTTTATTTTTGCCTCTGCTTTTTAGTACTCAGGTTTTTTTTTGTCATTGATGTATCAGTATGAGGCTGTGTTTTACGTAGGATAAATTGGATTATTTTTAGGGACATGCAGTTACAGTGCAATTTCTGGTAGAGTGCTTCAAATAACATGTTGCATGAATTCCACAGGTTATTACGGCCGTAAGGATTTTTTGTTATATGTAATAATGTTTTTCTTAAATGAAAATAAATGTTTGTTTTCTGGTGGGTACTTTACTTTATTATTGTTGTTTTCCTTTTTTGCAGGAAACTTACACAATCATAAAGTCTCCCTTTACTTTCACACATTGGTCAGGCTGTTCAGTTTCTCACATTGGTCAGCCATTGAAGTGCTCAGGCAATTCTTTACTTTAGTAAACATCACTAATTTAATTACACTCTTCTAATCCTAGCAGCCAGGCTCTGGTGAGGACACAGACATGGAGGAAAGGTCTGTCAATATAGAACGGCTAACACTGCCTGATTGGGGTCTGCGAGGATCCAGCAACGCTGGTCAGATACCCGGCGACCATATGCCGGCCAGGTCCTCCAGAACCATCGGTGCTGTTTATTTATGATGGCGCCCCAGACAAGCGCTGGAAATTTGTAGCACCGGGCCGTAGTTAGGTTAAACACTATATAAACGCACTTAAAGGGAATCTGTCACCCCATTTTAGCCCTATCAGCTGCCGCCACCGCCATCAGGGGCTTATCTACAGCTTTCTGTAACGCATTCTGTAATGCTGTAGATAAGCCCCCGATGTAACCCGAAAGATAAGAAAAAAGGGTTAGATTATACTCACCACGGCGTTCGGTCCGGTCCGATGGGTGTTGTGGACCTGCGCCTCCCATCTTCATATGATGCCGTCCTCCTTCTTACTTCTGCCGCGGCTCCAGCGCACGCGTACTTTATCTGCCCTGTTGAGAGCAGAGTACTGAAGTGCGGAGGCGCGGGACCTCTCTGACCTTTCCCGGCGCCTGCGTGCTGCAGTACTTTACTCTGCCCTCAACAGGACAGATAAAGTACACCTGTGCAGGAGCTGCAACAGAAGTAAGAAGGAGGACGGCATCATATGACGATGGGAGGCGCCAGACCGGACCGCGACTCCCATCGGACCGGGCCGAGCGCCAGGGTGAGTATAATCTCTTTTTTCTTATCTTTCAGGTTACATCGGGAGCTTGTCTACAGCATTACAGAATACATTACAGAATGCTGTTGATAAGCCCCTGATGGCTGTGGCCGCATGTTATAGGCCAAAAATGGGGTGACAGATTCCCTTTAAACTTCTGAAAAAGAAAAAAAAAAAAAATATCATCAGAGCTGGTTGCCCACAGACCCCAGAAGGCGGCTTCCATGTTACCACAGCAGGCTGGCTCTGCTGGGAAACACTGGTGGTCTTTTAGGTGCTAATAGACCAGCACGCTGATTAAACCACATTTGGTGTCTCCAGAATTGGTGGTCATGAGTGGGTTTAACCACCAAATGAAAGATTTAAGGGATTGTTCACTACTGCCCTACCACTTCTTAATGCAAAAGTGCCACAGTCAGCCACATATGCCGGGGGTGTAAGGGGGAACGTTTCTCCTTGTGAAGACCACCACGCTGACATAGGGAGACATATGCCATGCAATGCTCCCCTGGGAATTAATGGCAAGCAGAGATATTCTCCGGAAAGCAGCCTGCCAACATAATTAGTATGTGTTTGCCCCAAAAGTGAAAGAGGGTTGTCCACTACTCGTCTTAATAACTATATTCCCCCATCTGAAATAAAACCATGCTATACTCTGCGGTGATGCTGGGCACCGGGGCTCACATGACTTTATGTCATCAGCCTTGTAGCTAAACAGCAGCCACTTCATGCTCACTTATTTCTGGATGACGTCACCGAGCAGCAGCTCATACTTCTTATATAAGGTAGTTTCATCTTAAGGAAGGGAGAGTGAAGTGACCGCTGATTGGCTGCAAGGGCTCACAACGTGTCATGCAATCCTTGGCACCGGAGGAGAGTATGGCCCGAGCCCCCGACACCGCCGTCACCGGTACATCATCATCAGAGGAGAGTATAGCCTGAGCCCCGTCACCGGTACATCATCATCAGAGGAGAGTATAGCCTGAGCCCCGTCACCGGTACATCATCATCAGAGGAGAGTATAGCCTGAGCCCCGTCACCGGTACATCATCATCAGAGGAGAGTATAGCCTGAGCCCCGTCACCGGTACATCATCATCAGAGGAGAGTATAGCCTGAGCCCCGTCACCGGTACATCATCATCAGAGGAGAGTATAGCCTGAGCCCCGTCACCGGTACATCATCATCAGAGGAGAGTATAGCCTGAGCCCCGTCACCGGTACATCATCATCAGAGGAGAGTATAGCCTGAGCCCCGTCACCGGTACATCATCATCAGAGGAGAGTATAGCCTGAGCCCCGTCACCGGTACATCATCATCAGAGGAGAGTATAGCCTGAGCCCCGTCACCGGTACATCATCATCAGAGGAGAGTATAGCCTGAGCCCCGGCACCGGTACATCATCATCATCAGAGGAGAGTATAGCCTGAGCCCCGGCACCGGTACATCATCAGAGGAGAGTATAGCCTGAGCCCCGGCACCGGTACATCATCATCAGAGGAGAGTATAGCCTAAGCCCCGTCACTGGTACATCATCATCAGAGGAGAGTATAGCCTGAGCCCCGTCACTGGTACATCATCATCAGAGGAGAGTATAGCCTGAGCCCCAGCACCGCCGTCACTGGTACATCATCAGAGGAGAGTATAGCCTGAGCCCACCTCTGCCATCACTGGTACAGCATCAGAGGAGAGTATAGCCTGGGCCCCAGCACCGCCGTCACTGGTACATCATCAGAGGAGAGTATAGCCTGAGCCCCGACACCCCCGTCACTGGTACAGCATCAGAGGAGAATATAGCCTGAGCCCCGACACCCCCGTCACTGGTACAGCATCAGAGGAGAATATAGCCTGAGCCCCGACACCCCCGTCACTGGTACAGCATCAGAGGAGAGTATAGCCTGAGCCTTGGCACCGCCGTCACTGGTACAGCATCATCAGAGGAGAGTATAGCCTGAGCCCCAGCACCGCCGTCACTGGTACATCATCAGAGGAGAGTATAGCCTGAGCCCACCTCTGCCATCACTGGTACAGCATCAGAGGAGAGTATAGCCTGGGCCCCAGCACCGCCGTCACTGGTACATCATCAGAGGAGAGTATAGCCTGAGCCCACCTCTGCCATCACTGGTACATCATCAGAGGAGAGTATAGCCTGAGCCCCGACACCCCCGTCACTGGTACAGCATCAGAGGAGAATATAGCCTGAGCCCCGACACCCCTGTCACTGGTACAGCATCAGAGGAGAATATAGCCTGAGCCCCGACACCCCCGTCACTGGTACAGCATCAGAAGAGAATATAGCCTGAGCCCCGACACCCCCGTCACTGGTACAGCATCAGAGGAGAATATAGCCTGAGCCCCGACACCCCCGTCACTGGTACAGCATCAGAGGAGAATATAGCCTGAGCCCCGACACCCCCGTCACTGGTACAGCATCAGAGGAGAATATAGCCTGAGCCCCGACACCCCCGTCACTGGTACAGCATCAGAGGAGATTATAGCCTGAGCCTTGGCACCGCCGTCACTGGTACAGCATCAGAGGAGAGTATAGCTTGAGCCACGACAACGCCGTTACTGGTACATCAGAGGAGAGTATAGCCTGAGCCCACCACTGGTACAGCATCAGAAGAGAGTATAGCCTGAGCCCCGTCACCGGTACAGCATCAGAGGAGAATATAGCCTGAACCCCGGCACCGCCGTCACTGGTACAGCATCAGAGGAGAGTATAGCCTGAGCCCCGTCACTGGTACGGCATCAGAGGAGAGTATAGCCTGAGCCCCGTCACTGGTACGGCATCAGAGTATAGCCTGAGCCCTGGCACCGCCGTCACTGGTACATCATCAGAGGAGAGTATAGCCTGAGCCCCGTCACTGGTACGGCATCAGAGGAGAGTATAGCCTGAGCCCTGGCACCGCCGTCACTGGTACATCATCAGAGGAGAGTATAGCCTGAGCCCCGTCACTGGTACGGCATCAGAGGAGAGTATAGCCTGAGCCCTGGCACCGCCGTCACTGGTACATCATCAGAGGAGAATATAGCCTGAACCCCGGCACCGCCGTCACTGGTACAGCATCAGAGGAGAGTATAGCCTGAGCCCCGTCACTGGTACGGCATCAGAGGAGAGTATAGCCTGAGCCCCGTCACTGGTACGGCATCAGAGGAGAGTATAGCCTGAGCCCCGTCACTGGTACGGCATCAGAGGAGAGTATAGCCTGAGCCCTGGCACCGCCGTCACTGGTACATCATCAGAGGAGAGTATAGCCTGAGCCACGACAACGCCGTTACTGGTACATCAGAGGAGAGTATAGCCTGAGCCCACCACTGGTACAGCATCAGAAGAGAGTATAGCCTGAGCCCCGTCACCGGTACAGCATCAGAGGAGAATATAGCCTGAACCCCGGCACCGCCGTCACTGGTACAGCATCAGAGGAGAGTATAGCCTGAGCCCCGTCACTGGTACGGCATCAGAGGAGAGTATAGCCTGAGCCCCGTCACTGGTACGGCATCAGAGTATAGCCTGAGCCCTGGCACCGCCGTCACTGGTACATCATCAGAGGAGAGTATAGCCTGAGCCCCGTCACTGGTACGGCATCAGAGGAGAGTATAGCCTGAGCCCTGGCACCGCCGTCACTGGTACATCATCAGAGGAGAGTATAGCCTGAGCCCCGTCACTGGTACGGCATCAGAGGAGAGTATAGCCTGAGCCCTGGCACCGCCGTCACTGGTACATCATCAGAGGAGAATATAGCCTGAACCCCGGCACCGCCGTCACTGGTACAGCATCAGAGGAGAGTATAGCCTGAGCCCCGTCACTGGTACGGCATCAGAGGAGAGTATAGCCTGAGCCCCGTCACTGGTACGGCATCAGAGGAGAGTATAGCCTGAGCCCCGTCACTGGTACGGCATCAGAGGAGAGTATAGCCTGAGCCCTGGCACCGCCGTCACTGGTACATCATCAGAGGAGATTATAGCCTGAGCCCTGGCACCGCCGTCACTGGTACATCATCAGAGGAGAGTATAGCCTGAGCCTCGGCACCACTGTCACTGGTACTGTATCAGAGGAGAGTATAGCCTGAACCCCGGCACCGACGTCACTGGTACAGCATCAGAGGAGAGTATAGCCTGAGCCCCGTCACTGGTACGGCATCAGAGGAGAGTATAGCCTGAGCCCCGTCACTGGTACGGCATCAGAGGAGAGTATAGCCTGAGCCCTGGCACCGCCGTCACTGGTACATCATCAGAGGAGAGTATAGCCTGAGCCTCGGCACCACTGTCACTGGTACTGTATCAGAGGAGAGTATAGCCTGAACCCCGGCACCGCCGTCACTGGTACAGCATCAGAGGAGAGTATAGCCTGAGCCCCGTCACTGGTACGGCATCAGAGGAGAGTATAGCCTGAGCCCCGTCACTGGTACGGCATCAGAGGAGAGTATAGCCTGAGCCCCGTCACTGGTACGGCATCAGAGGAGAGTATAGCCTGAGCCCTGGCACCGCCGTCACTGGTACATCATCAGAGGAGAGTATAGCCTGAGCCTCGGCACCACTGTCACTGGTACAGCATCAGAGTATAGCCTGTTTTTTTTCCCCAGACGGGGAATATAGTAATTGAGGAGAGGTTGTCAGAATAGCAGACATCTTTCAGATTTGAACGTCCATTCACCAGGGATACAGATTTTTTTTTTTTTTTTTTAACTACCACGTGATTGATGGGATTCTCAGTATGGGAGAGACCTGTCAATCACCTGGGCTGCAGTGGGTTAGATGTCCGGATGAGGGCGCTGCCAGACTGGTCTCATTCCTCTCTATGGACCCTCAGTTGTGCTAAAAGGACAACATTTACCAGGTTGCTACTTCTCACCACTTGTATCATAAAGGCTACAACACTTTGTCCAAGAAATCTCCCATAGATCAGCATTAGTACTGAAGAAAGGAGGAACCACGGGCACTGCCATAACCTGATGTGGTGACGCAGGTTCCTGAGTTGTCACGTTTCAGCATGTTTCAGAGTCCTCAGGTGTTTGTCATGTGAAAGCCGGAGGAAGCAGTCAGCCTGGAATGTAACCCCGCTAGATTGTGCAGCTGCGATGTGGTTGTCCTGGGATCTGTCACTACTCTATGGTCTGACTGCAACTAAACACAAGATGGAAACTATTCCTAGTATTTGGAGGATACAGCTATAGCTCCCTGTGCCCAGTAACATCAGGGGCAGCAGCAGTCAGGCCTGGAGACCCCCTGCGGTACGTGGAGGAGACCCTCAGACCCCAGTAACATCAGGGGCAGCAGTAGTCAGGCCTGGAGAACCCCTGCGGTACGTGGAGGAGACCCTCAGACCCCAGTAACATCAGGGGCAGCAGTAGTCAGGCCTGGAGAACCCCTGCGGTACGGGGAGGAGACCCTCAGACCCCAGTAACTTCAGGGACAGCAGCAGTCAGGCCTGGTGACCCCCTGCGGTATGTGGAGGAGACCCCTAGCCCCCAGCAACATCAGGTGCAGCAGCAGTCAGGCCTGGAGACCCCTAGCCCCCAGTAACATCAGGTGCAGCAGCAGTCAGGCCTGGAGACCCCTAGCCCCCAGTAACATCAGGTGCAGCAGCAGTCAGGCCTGGAGACCCCTAGCCCCCAGTAACATCAGGTGCAGCAGCAGTCAGGCCTGGAGACCCCTAGCCCCCAGTAACATCAGGTGCAGCAGCAGTCAGGCCTGGAGACCCCTAGCCCCCAGTAACATCAGGTGCAGCAGCAGTCAGGCCTGGAGACCCCTAGCCCCCAGTAACATCAGGTGCAGCAGCAGTCAGGCCTGGAGACCCCTAGCCCCCAGTAACATCAGGTGCAGCAGCAGTCAGGCCTGGAGACCCCTAGCCCCCAGTAACATCAGGTGCAGCAGCAGTCAGGCCTGGAGACCCCTAGCCCCCAGTAACATCAGGTGCAGCAGCAGTCAGGCCTGGAGACCCCTAGCCCCCAGTAACATCAGGTGCAGCAGCAGTCAGGCCTGGAGACCCCTAGCCCCCAGTAACATCAGGTGCAGCAGCAGTCAGGCCTGGAGACCCCTAGCCCCCAGTAACATCAGGTGCAGCAGCAGTCAGGCCTGGAGACCCCTAGCCCCCAGTAACATCAGGTGCAGCAGCAGTCAGGCCTGGAGACCCCTCACCCCCAGTAACATCAGGTGCAGCAGCAGTCAGGCCTGGAGACCCCTAGCCCCCTGTAACATCAGGTGTAGCAGCAGTCAGGCCTGGAGACCCCTAGCCCCCAGTAACATCAGGTGCAGCAGCAGTCAGGCCTGGAGACCCCTAGCCCCCAGTAACATCAGGTGCAGCAGCAGTCAGGCCTGCTCTCACTGACAAGCGGCATTGTGACGTCACCGGAACAAAGAGCAGAGCCCCAACACAGGCGAGCGCGGCGCATCTACAGACCGGTCCCGGCACAACGCGGGGAGAGCGCATGGAGATGTCGCGATAGTCACCTTCTGTCGTGCTACTGCCGGTGGGGCCTCTAGTGATGGGCAGAGTCGGGGTCGCGGGTGCTGTTGTCGCCGGTGCTGCTGTGGTCGGTGCTGGAGTCGCCGCTGCTGGGGTCACCGATGCCTCTGCGGGGCCGGTACTAGGGGGCACGATCTCACCCGGGGTCCCCGGATCCCGTGCTAGCTCCTCGGACACGGTGCTGGCCGTTGCTGTGGACGCTAGTCCTGGCTCTGTCGCAGTCCCGAGTGTCGTGCTGGACCCGTTCACCGCCTCTGTAGTGAACGAGGGCTCCGTTCCGGTTTCCGCTGGTGTTATCGTTGTGTTCACGGGCTCGTACGCCGGTGCACTAACGGTAGCGTTCAGATCTTCCGGGTAGAGGGTCGTCTGGTTCCCGTCCAGGCTCGTACAGCTACGTAGCAGTAGCACACAGGCGGCCGCCAGATATAACGCCGTCCCTGCTCGTACAGCCATCTCCCATTTTCCTGCCTCGCCTAAAGGACCGCAGCGATGTCCGACTGCAGATCACCCCGGGCGCAGGCACGGTACCGACTGCTCATCGCCTACAATGCGGCTGACACCTGTGTATGATCGGCAGCGACTCCGTCCAATCACGGGCCGAGACCCAGAACCCGTGGTGGGAGAGCAGCCAATCGGCAGCGTCCTATGCGCAGTGACGTAAATGCCTGAGCCAATCGGCGTGCTCGGTTCCCCAGCAGGTAACATGTATGGGGCGAGCCCTGATAACATAGGTGTTATTGGCTGCGCAGCCGGGAGCGATGTTTGAGTGACCACTGCTCCCAAGAGGCGGCCCGGAGCCGTGACTGAGTGACCACTGCTCCCAAGAGGCGGCCCGGAGCCGTGACTGAGTGACCACTGCTCCCACGGGGCGGCCCGGAGCCGTGACTGAGTGACCACTGCTCCCACGGGGCGGCCCGGAGCCGTGACTGAGTGACCACTGCTCCCACGGGGCGGCCCGGAGCGGTGACTACTGCTCCCACGGGCGGCCGGGAGCGGTGACAGCTGCTCCAACTGGGCGGCCAGGAGCGGTGACTACTCCCACAGGTCAGCCGGGAGCGGTGACTGCTGCTCCCACGGGGCGACCGGGAGCGGTGACTGCTGCTCCCACGGGGCGGCCGGGAGCGGTGACTACTGCCCCAACGGGGCGGCCGGGAGCGGTGACTGCTGCTCCCACGGGTCGGCCGGGAGCGGTGACTGCTGCTCCCACGGGTCGGCCGGGAGCGGTGACTGCTGCTCCAACGGGTCGGCCGGGAGCGGTGACTACTGCCCCAACGGGGCGGCCGGGAGCGGTGACTGCTGCTCCCACGGGTCGGCCGGGAGCGGTGACTGCTGCTCCCACGGGTCGGCCGGGAGCGGTGACTGCTGCTCCAACGGGTCGGCCGGGAGCGGTGACTGCTGCTCCCACGGGTCGGCCGGGAGCGGTGACTGCTGCTCCCATGGGTCGGCCGGGAGCGGTGACTGCTGCTCCCATGGGTCGGCCGGGAGCGGTGACTGCTGCTCCCATGGGTCGGCCGGGAGCGGTGACTGCTGCTCCCACGGGGCGGCCGGGAGCGGTGACTGCTGCTCCCACGGGGCGGCCGGGAGCGGTGACTGCTGCTCCCACGGGGCGGCCGGGAGCGGTGACTGCTGCTCCCACGGGTCGGCCGGGCGCTGTGACTGCTGCTCCCACGGGTCGGCCGGGCGCGGTGACTGCTGCTCCCACGGGGCGGCCGGGCGCGGTGACTGCTGCTCCCACGGGGCGGCCGGGAGCGGTGACTGCTGCTCCCACGGGGCGGCCGGGAGCGATGTTTGAGTGACCACTGCTCCCAAGAGGCGGCCCGGAGCCGTGACTGAGTGACCACTGCTCCCACGGGGCGGCCCGGAGCGGTGACTACTGCTCCCACGGGGCGGCCGGGAGCGGTGACAGCTGCTCCAACTGGGCGGCCAGGAGCGGTGACTACTCCCACAGGTCAGCCGGGAGTGGTGACTGCTGCTCCCACGGGTCGGCCGGGAGCGGTGACTGCTGCTCCCACGGGTCGGCCGGGAGCGGTGACTGCTGCTCCCACGGGTCGGCCGGGAGCGGTGACTGCTGCTCCCACGGGTCGGCCGGGAGCGGTGACTGCTGCTCCCACGGGTCGGCCGGGAGCGGTGACTGCTGCTCCCACGGGGCGGCCACAGATGTCACATCATGGTTTCTATTATGAGTGGAGATAGTGTATGTAAGTATGGTTTAATTAAGTTTATTAAAGGCGTCTGTGTCTTTTTTTCAGTTAAAGGACTTTATTCTGGCTGTGTCTTTACCATGTAACTGTAGGATTAGTAATGGATAGGTATCTTACAGACGCTTCTCCATTACTAAGCCGTGGGCTTGATGTCACCTGACAACACAAAGGTTACATCAACCCCACAAATATGAACCCCGCTTGCCACCGCTACAGGGCAAGTGGGAAGAGCCAGGCAAAGCGACAGAATTGGTGCATCAAATAGATGTGTATTTTCTGGGCAGCTGCGTTCTGCTATTTTTAAGCAGGGAAGGTCAATAACCATGGCCCCTTACCAGCCTGACAATACCAGCCCCCAGCTGTGAGCTTTAGCAAGGTTGGTTGCCAAAAATGAGGAGGACCCCACACAGTTTTTTTTTTAATTTAATTTAAAAAAAAAAACGTTGGAACCCCTCTCTTCTTGATAACCAACCTTGCTGACAGCTGAGGGTTGCAGACCCCAGCTGTGAGTCTTGTCTGGTTATAGAAAATACAGGGGAACTGCTCCTGGCACGTAGTGCCGGGTGTCAGCTGTCAGAATCAGCCGACACCTGGCAGTGATCGCCCTTGCACCCCCTGTGATCATGGGAGATCGTGATGTTGTAATCATCCGTCCATGGTCAAATTGGCCCAGGTCACATGGACGGATCATTACGTCTGATGTCAGAAAGGGGTTAATCCTTTAGAACCACCCCAGATCGCCTTCATCCACCTTTTTACAATGCCTCCATTTGAGCCACCACCATCTTTCTTCTGTACATCCATTAGCTCCATTACCATCCATCATTCATCTATCACCTGCTGTTCTTGGTTTTCTAAGAGACCTTCCCTCGTTTCTGTGGTCCTGACCAGTAAGGTCCATTTGGTCTCTGATTCATGTAACGGTGTTCATTTACTTTGAAACTGTTAGGGCTGGCGGAACGCACCAAATTATAAAGTAGTAGTAGGTGCGTTCGCAGCCTGGGGTCCACGGTGCAGCGGTGGTACACTGCTGCTAGACAATGGCGGAAGAATAGAGCGGCGTGAAAACAGTCACACGTGGGTTACGTCACCCAGTATGAACAGGAGCGGACTCTGTTAATTCACAGAGCCGCACAACCACAGAACGTGGATGCCGGAGCCTGTTTAGCTCACAGAGCCCGGCCAAGGAGCGCACAGCAAATGGCCACAGAACTCTACCCCAAGGACACGGGATTAGAGTCCCTCTAGGCCCGCTGAGCACGCAACGTCGCTACCACAAACGCCACTATAGACGCTGGCTATGGTGTGGAGCACTTGCACTGAGGTTTGCCGAGTCACTGATGATAACAAATGCTTGACTCAAACTCTGACCTACCTATGCCTAAGCCTGGGCGCTAGCAGGCTAGGCTGCACAACACATGCGTACCAAGGGTAGGGGTTTCATAATGAGTCAGTCACCAGAGACATTCATACGTGCATACATCACTCACTCCATATAGTCTGAAAATACAGTCTATCCTAGCGCATGGCCGAGCGGCCATGCGAACCTTTTATAGCCGCGAGTGTCCGGGACCTTCCTGGCTTCTCGGATGGGCCCCGTACAGGAGCAGGACCTGAGCACGTGACCTTCGATCTCCAATGGGAGATCACTCCACGGGCATGCTCAGTGGCCCGACATGGGGACTTAGTCCCTGGAGAATCTCGTTGCTGAGCAGCATGTATTGCCATAGCTGTGCCAGAGGTAGCAGCAGCAAGCAAACCCACGGAGCTGGTCTGGGCAGAGCGCCGGGACCCACGAGTTTGCTGAGCAACCTCCTCTGCGGCCGGAGAGGAATGGGAGACCGCCAGAAGCAAGGCTCGGGATTCCCGCTGTGCAACGACAGGAACCCAACACCTAACAGAAACTCTTGGTGGTACCCCAGCTTGTTTCCTGACCACTTCTGCTCATCCGCTGCCTGCCCTGAGCTTTTGTCCATCTGTCATTGGGAAAAGTCTTATAAAACACTAGATGGTGGCCCGATTCTAACGCATCGGGTATTCTAGAATATGTATGTAGTTTATTTAAAGGGAATCTATCACCACATTTTTACCCCACAAGCTGGGGCCACTGCCATCAGAGGCTTATCTACAGCATTCTGTAATGCTGTAGATAAGCCCCCGATGAAACCTGAAAAATAAGAAAAACACTTTAGATTATACTCACCGGGGGGGCGGTGGGTGTAGCGGTCCGTTCCGGCGCCTCCTATCTTCATACGATGATGTCCTCCTCGCTTCTCCCTCGGCTCCTGCGCACACGTTCTTTATCGGCCCTGTTGAGGGCAGAGTAAAGTACTGCAGTGTGCAGGCGCTGGGAAAGGTCAGAGAGGTCCGGCACCTGCGCACTGCAGTACTCTGCTCTGCCCTCAACAGGGCCGATAAAGTACACCTGCGCAGGAGCCGCGGGAGAAGCAAGGAGGAGGACAATATCGTATGAAGATAGGAGGCGCCGGACCGTGACACCCACCGCCCCCGCCCCCCGGTGCGTATAATCTAACGTGTTTTTCTTATTTTTCAGGTTTCATCGGGGGATTATCTACAGCATTACAGAATGCTGTAGATAAGCCCCTGATGGCAGTGGCTTCAGCTGATAGGCCAAAAATGGGGTGACATCCCCTTTAAATTCCATGCCAATATCGCTGATTGCGGCAAATCCGTTCGGCAGGAGATGACCCGCGGCAACCGTCGGGAGATCATCGGCTAGCGCAGCAGATCTCCCGATGGTAGCGGTGGTGTTCGTCGTTCGAATTCCACGCCAATTCGCAGCAAGACTGCGCCTGTCACAGATTGGTCGCCGCTGGCCGCGATTGGTCCTGACCAATATAAGTTGGCCAGAGTAGGAGAAAATTTTGACCCCATCGGGCAGCCACACACCTGAAGATAGTACTTAGTGTCAAATTTGAAAAAATTGGTGTTCAAAAGATGTTGTAACGCCATAATGATAAATTTTTTAAGATCAGAACTGAAATTACTTTCTTCAGTCAAAATGGTGGAAACAGCAGATAATGCCAAATCATGAGGTATACATGAATATAGAGCAACAACATCACATGTTATCCATGTGTGGTGAGGCCCCCATGCAACCTCCTGAAGTGCCTGCAGAAGCTGTTTGGTGTCTCTAAGGCTGGTTTCACATTAGCGCATTTTCAGCGCGCGCACGGCCGGGGGTAGCTCCGCCCCCGATCCGGCTCTCTGCCCGGCGTGCCCGCCCCTTCCTTGTAGCGCCGCCTCCTAGCGGACAGCGGCGCCTGCGATCGGCGCACCCTATCTTTAGCATAGGGTGCGCCGATCGTGCGCAGGCCGTGCGCTAGTTGCGCTTTGACCTGCGCTGCGCACTTTTGACGGTGCGCCGTGCGCGCCAAAATCAAACTTTTCGGATTTTGGCGCGCACGGCGCACCGTCAAAAGTGCGCAGCGCAGGTCAAAGCGCAACTAGCGCACGGCCTGCGCACGATCGGCGCACCCTATGCTAAAGATAGGGTGCGCCGATCGCAGGCGCCGCTGTCCGCTAGGAGGCGGCGCTACAAGGAAGGGGCGGGCACGCCGGGCAGAGAGCTGGATCGGGGGCGGAGCTACCCCCGGCCGTGCGCGCGCTGAAAATGCGCTAATGTGAAACCAGCCTAATGTGACCTGGTGTTTTCAAAACCAAAGGTTGTAATTTTCTGTCTAAAAAAAATCACAGATAAACCCTGCTGAATACAGCTTGTAGGATCATTGTTGAGAGGATGATATGTATTAATATCAGATAACATGGATAAAATTTCATTGCGATATAGTAGTGAGTCTAGAATCACCACTTTTTTTATTATTTTTTTTTTTTTTTTTGTTGCTTGTTATTTGATAGTTGCTATGTATTTATGCACATGTTTTTATTTATTCTATGTCTTGTCCATTGTTGTATAGGTCTTTTCCTTTTTTTTTTTTTCTTTCTTCTTGCAAGGGAGTGACTCCACCAGTGATTTGAGGGCTTAGTTGTCTGCCTCTTTGATTATACACATGTGTGGAGTCCCTCTGCTGATTAGGAATGTTTATAATCATTTTGTGAACTGTTTTGTTTCATGTCTCTGAGGAAGAACCTGGTGTAAGGTTCGAAACGCGTCAGGCGTGGGGGGTCTGTTTTCCCCTTTATGGTTTTATCATGAAATTATGTGAATAAAACTTATCGTGGATTTTATTAAGTCTCCAGTGCCGGATCTTCCTTCTCTCTTCATAGAAGTCTTAACGTCAGTGAAGTCTACACTGGTCAACCATAACATTGTAAGCAGCTGCCTGTGCTGGAGCTCCATGCCACCAAACATCTATGACCCGTGAAGGTGTAGACTCCACAAGATCTCCGATGGGGTCCTGAAGTATCTAGGGCCAAGAAATTAGCAAATCTTTAAGGCCTAGAAATTTTGAGGTAGGGCTCAATTGGCTGGACTCAGATTTCCAACCACATCCTACAGATCAAATTAATATCTTTGGGGAATTCGAAGGTCAAAAGACAAAAACAATGAAACTTGCATTCTCTCCCAATGTTAGCATCTGCATAATTGCCGATCAAATTTTGTTTAATGGCCTGTTTAGTTGGGTTGACTACAGTTCAGATGCAATACTTTGTTCTGTACGTACAGTCGGTCACCATTCTCAGTAGTAGATGTTCTGTTTATGATGTCCTACAGAGAACAATGTTTTTTTAAGAAGGCTTAAAATCATTTCACCCAACGAACAAGTGTTGGGTGATTGGCAACCTGTTTGCACTGCCAGATTATCAGGAAATGAGTGTTCCTAGGAACGTTCGATCTCAATAATCGTTCTGTGTAGCTAAATTTATCAAATACAAGTAAGAGCGCTCTCCACTAGAGATGAGCGGATCAGGCAAAATTCAAATTTACCTGTTCATGGGGATTTTCCTGTTCACGAGGATTTTCTGGTATGGTTCTGCAAACGGCGATCAGCATGACCTGATGTGTGAATGTGCATGCAGATCCGCTGCGAGAGTAGAAGTGATCAGAAGATGCAGTGAGGTCCAGAATCTGTCAAGCCTTTTACTGTTTAGAAAAATGGCAACCACATGAGGATGAATGTCACAAAAACTGCATTTTGGCAAATTGCACTTGAATTTATAATTCTGATTTTTTTTCTTTGTGCAGAAAAAAATTCATGTAAAAAGCAACATTTTTCCTGCCTATACTGTTTTTTGGTGCAGAAGATCAGAGAACAGATAAAAGGGAAAAGGGGGGGGGATTTGTGAATAAAATATTACTTTTATTAGTTTACTTAAATATCAATAGTAATGTATTGAAATCAATTAAATCCACATACACTCAATTGAGGATGTAAATTGGGTCACTGCCTAGAAGTTATTGTGTAATGATCAAAATAAAGTCATGATTATAGTGCTAGGATGTAGAAATATTACTAGTATAAGTAATGGAGTCACTGACCATTAACCCTTATTAATTGAAGGTCAAATATAAAGAAGCAGGTATCCTGGCGAAACGTGCGTCGGGGACACATGTCCCAGTAAGATGCTAGGCAGTAAGTAGCGTTTGAAATAAAGTAACCTAGATGGGATATGAATCTTATGTATCTATATGCGCTGCTATAATGGCACAACCTGACAAGCTACAGATAGACAGGTTATCTGTTTATAGTCGTGCACTGACCGCTTCTGCTCAGCAGCGTGGTCATTGACCAGGGATTCCATTACTTATATTGATAATATTTCTAAATCCTAGCACTATAATGAGGACTTCACTGGGTCACAGCTGTGATAACTACACAATAACTTCTAGGCAGTGACCCAATATACTGTACATCCTCAATTGAGTGTATGTGGATTTAATTGACTTTAATATATTACTATTCATATTTAATACAAATGTTTTTTTTTTTTAAATCACAAATCCTTTCCCGTTTGTCTATAATTGCCCAGTGGTCTACCCTAATGTGAATATACGTCCAATGAGATTTGACAGCGCAATCACCAAATCGGAAAATACTAAATGCGGGCACATATCCCAGTGTTGGCCGGAAAAACGCTGTGGAAAATATTCAATTTTTATGCATTTTCTACAAAAGAATGCAGTAAAAAGTGATTGTATATACACCTAAAAGGTATCAATAAAAACTTCTTTTAATATTGCAATAGACATTATGACCTGATGAATCATGGTGCCAAGCCAATTTTCTGCAAAATGAAATTGATAAAAACGAAACCCAAAAAATGTCAGAATTGCATTTTATCTCACCAATTCACAACAGTTGGATTTTTTTTTTACTGTTTTTCAGTACATTGTATAGCAAAGGGAATGGTGTAATTGAAAACTACACCTTCTGCAAAGCAAACAAGCCTTCATATGGCTTTGTTGATGGAAAAATAAAAAGCTAGGGCTCTTGGAAGGAGAGGAAGTAAAAATCGGAAGTGCAAAAACAAAGCATTGTCTTGTCTGGAAACTGGGGCTGACATTTAAGCCCAAGTTATAGGGAAACTACAGCCTCGTAACATGCACTGCTAGTTTATCAGTTTCCTGCTCCTGGTAGCAAGAGGATGAAGCGATATTAGTAACTTTATAGAACAATTGATCAGTGAGGGTGCCAGGTGTTGCACCCTCACCAATCAGATACTGATAGCCTATCCAAAAGCTAGGCCATCAATAAAGTGTGGCCAACTTCTTTAACATCTACAGTCTATTTTACAATGCTACTATATTATTTTTTTTTTCTATATGTCCATTTATATTTTTGGGGCAGTAGACGTGTCACGATTCTGTTGTCAGGTGAATTGGGACCAGGGGCTCCTTCCCAGTCGCTAACATTAGGGGAGCCTTAGCTCACCCTATTCCCCAGGTTACTTCTGATGGTGAAGATGCTGGGACCACATACCTTGTCTTATCACCTGAATCCACTCTCTGTCTGTACCCTTTTCCCGCCCAGGGAAGAGGGGAGTACTAGTGTATTGTAATGCACCAACCAGACGAATAAGGGAACACGAACAGGGGAAACGGAAAATACTAATAGTATAAATCTTCACTTGCATATAACACAGGAATGCATCGGAGAGTGGAGGATGGGGAAAAATCAAAGTAGGAGAAGAAAGGGAATTATCACACTCAAAATCAAGCAACAATCACAGTTAAACCCACCAAACACCTTCTCATATAACTACTAACGCCTATCTTCCCAGCCATGCAGCAAAAGCTACTCTGACGATGGGTGTCAGTCAGGACCCAGATTATAAAGGGGACAGGAGTGGCTAACCGTGCTCAGCTGAGAGCTCAGACTCCCAGAGCTCTCAACATGGCTGATTAACACCTGCCAAAAGAAATTTACACCATTTAAAAAGAAGGTGAAGTGCTTTTCAGCGCAGGAGTAGGAGCAATAAGACGCTGCGGTCTTTTGGCTCCGCTCTGTCATGGTAAAACTGTGTCAAGACATCTTATAATAAGTTTAGCAGCATTCTTCCACGTTTTTAATATTTTAATGAAATGGTTTTCCAGCACCATGTAACATTTGCTGACTCCTGAGCTGCAAGTATAGTGGAAATGGAAATTTAGAAGTGACCTCATTTTGGATAATAGACCCCTCAATGCATTTTTCTAATTGTATAGTGGGTATTAGTGCTGCTGTGTGAAAATTGCAATATTTCCCCAGAATTGCTATTTTACCGCCCAGCATGTTGAGCCCAGTTTGTGCCACTGTGAAAGAACAGTTTGCTAATTATTACACTCTGTTTCTCAGTTTTAAAAACTCACTTCATGTGGAGATAACTTTTTGGCTGGAGGTATGATGGGGATTGAGTAAAGGGGCACCATTCCCACTGGAGACATGATTTGGTGATATACACAACACTGGCTGAAAATGTTTTGTGGTTCTAGTGCCAAACATGCTGTACCACTGAAAGGACAGTTCCATAACTATTATGCTGTTTCTTGGTTTTATAAAACCCTACATGAATTCCTAACTTTATATGACATACAATGTTTTGATCACTTTTACCCTTTTTATTTCACTCTTATTCGTTTTATGTTGTTCATTGTCCAGAATAAATAGCATGATAAAGTTATCGCTCAGGTTGTAATGTTGTGTGATATCAGTTTAGTATGTTTTCTATGCTTTATTATCTTTTGCTCAATAAAATTCCTTTATTAAAAAATATATATTTGTGTCGTTATATTGGGTCACAACTTTTTTTTTTTGCATTTCGCATGGGGGCTTGTTTTATTGTGGCACGAGCTGTAATTTTTATTGATATTATTTTGGGGGTACATTTAACTTTTTGATCACTTTTTATTGTATTTTCGGGAGGAAAGGTGACTAAAAATCACCAATTTAAAAAAATCAGCAATAAATAACATTCACATTTAGTTTGGGTCATTACACTCAAGGTGACACCAGACATTTTATTATTAATTTTACAATAAAATCACATTTGCCAAAGAATATATTTTATTATGTGGACATAGTTTTAAGACTGATAACTGGTTTATTTCTCCACCATCCATTTCTCTAGGCTTCAATCACACGTTCGATTTTCTCGTATGAGTTCTTTTTGGGCTTTTCACAGAGAACACTTCTATATGCCATTTACATGACCATAATCTTTTACTGGCTGAGCAGAAAATCCCAGAAATGAGTCCAATTTTGATCTGAGGGACCATGAAAAAAATTGATGACACTTTTACCACACTCTGATTAAACTCTGATCAAAATAATTGGTCCATTTTTTTTGCCCGTGAGAAAATTGGATGTCTGAATGATCCCTGACGGTGTGGAGCTCTCTCAAGCGCCAAGCTCTACTCTTTCCTAGGTGCCAGTTAGTCCCTCACAATTCATTTACGGCCGATCCAGGACTGATTTGGCCCAGACTGATGCCGAATCTCACAGCAGATCTCGCTGTCTCTGATGCACTCATTGCTCACGCAAATGGCACCAAAATGCACTATTTGGATTGTACCTCATTCTCACTTACAGATGAAGTAGCACCACTTCTATAGCACGACAAGGTCCACCAACATGTCAGATACAGGCCACCACTATTGGTCATCTTTGCAGGAGAGCATCCAGGAACCAAATGACTGAGCTCTATTGGGTTCCCATTGTATACAGCCCATCATCCAGAATCACTCTCCCCATAGGTCTTTCTGTGATAACTAAAATGTCAATACTTGTTCTTAGTCCATTGTCACACGTCAGTATCCTGGGTAGCATTTGTATCAATACATGTGAATAAAAATAATCATAGAGAAACCATCCTGGAAAGATGTGTGCCTCTGCCATCATTTGGATGAATTCCTAGTTTTTGTTCCTAAGTGCTGATGTCAAACACTGACCTAAATTCTGCTGTGCGAAAGTGTCCTCAGGCTCCGGCTGGCATCAATTGAGCCTACACATTAGGGGCTGCGGTTTATTGGCCAAACTAGACAAATTCCTCATACACTGCAGTCGGGGCTTCACATGTGCTCTGTGTGTAGGGGGGTGGTGGCAGAAGACACATGAGCATTGTCTTGCCCCAAGCTAACAAATTCTGCAGCCCTCGGCTTTCATGTCTTTTGTCCTTTAACACCCAGCTCTCGATCTCGTTAGGAGTTGATCTGAAGGTCATTATAATTAATTCCATCATATTTAGTGGAGAGATCAGGCTCTGGTGAAGCTGACACGTATGGACTCTGTAACGCACAATAGTTTTTTGGAAAGTTCAATGGTAGTGGGAACAAAGCCTAATTCTAGAATTAGATGAGTACACAAATGATAGAGTATAGGATCAATATAAGCAACTTCACCATGTCAGCAGCCGGGCATTTACATGTAGCGGTGATCGTGTAAAAATTGTTATTATACGATCATATAAACAAATCACTGTATTCGGACAGGTATTGTGACAATAGACGGAAAATTGTTAAATTATGCAGAAATCCTAATGTCTATGTCCATTTAGCCATCTCTAGCCCAACCTCCTAGTTCCTTGTGTTGCACACCTGTCTCAGTTATTCCAGGCTCTGCTCCCTTCTCCTGGGTTCGCTGCCCTCTGATGTGCTCCTCATCAGGTTTTGCAGGTTGCCCGGAGTGGATCAATAGCATTATCTCCCTAGACCTATTTAAAACCCATTGACACACACCCACCTGTATCTTGGGTTTGACTTTCAAGACCTTTGTTTTGTGTGCTCCACCTTCTGTTCACACCATCCTTTAACTTGCTTCCATCCCTGCTGGGTTCCACACTGCATCCATCCTACTGCTCCGAGAATTCTGGAATATGCCATATCCTTCCTACATGTCCCACCAGCGTCCGGTGTCCATGTGCCCTGAAACTTAGAGGATCCACCTCACCACGTGAACTTAAACACTTTGTATACCCTAGGAGCCAGGCCCAATTTGAAGAAGTCTCATGGCTTATATGTATCTGAGTGTACATGACTCTGGTTGTTATCATATTGTTGAACAAATTAACAACTTCCATTTACATTGACCTGTCATAATGAGCAATGATTATTTATTTAGCCATCTAGAAAACTTCAGGAATGATGAACAAGTTTTTTGGGCCATTTACACTACCCAATTATCGAGTATGATGGGTCATAAGTAGAGAAGGAGCAAAATGATTTGCAGAATCCGGTCCATCTGTAACATGACGTGGGGCCACAGCATTATTACCTATTAGAGATATATATATATATATATATATATACATACACAGTGTATATATATATATATATATATATATATACACACACTGCTCAAAAAAATCAAGGGAACACTTATCAACAGAATCTAAATCCAAGTAAATCAAACTTCTGTGAAACTGTGAAATCAAACTGTCCACTTAGGAAGCAACACTGATTGCCAATCAATTTCACAGAAGGAAAACAGGAAGGAAACAGATGGAAATTATTGGCAATTATCAAGACACCCTCAATAAAGGAGTGGTTCTGCAGGTGGGGACCACAGACCACATCTCAGTACCAATGCTTTCTGGCTGATGCTTTGGTCACTTTTGAATGTTGGTTGTGCTTTCACACTCGTGGTAGCATGAGACGGACTCTACAACCCACACAAGTGGCTCAGGTAGTGCAGCTCATCCAGGATGGCACATCAGTGAGAGCTGTGGCAAGAAGGTTTGCTGTGTCTGTCAGCGTAGTGTCCAGAGGCTGAAGACGCTACCAGGAGACAGGCCAGTACACTAGGAGACGTGGAGGGGGCTGTAGGAGGGAAATAACCCAACAGCAGGACCGCTACCTCCGCCTTTGTGCAAGGAGGAACAGGAGGAGCACTGCCAGAGCCCTGCAAAACAACCTTCAGCAGGCCACAAATGTGCATGTGTCTGCGCAAACGGTTAGAAACCGACTCCATGAGGATGGTCTGGGGGCCCGACATCCACAGATAGGGGTTGTGCTCACAGCCCAACACTGTGCAGGATGCTTGGCATTTGCCACAGAACGCCAGGATTGGCAAAGTCGCCACTGGCACGCTGTACTCTTCACAGATGAAAGCAGATTCACACTGAGCATGTGACAGAGTCTGGAGACGCCGGGGAGAGCGATTTGCTGCCTGCAACATCCTTTAGCATGACTGGTTTGGCAGTGGTTCAGTAATGGTGTGGGGTGGCATTTCTTTGGAGGGCCGCACATCCCTCCATGTGCTTGCCAGAGGTAGCCTGACTGCCATTAGGTTCTGAGATGAGATCCTCAGACCCTTTGTGAGACCATATGCTGGTACGGTTGGCCCTGGGTTCCTCCTAATGCAGGGCAATGCCAGACCTCATGTGGCTGGAGTGTGTCAGCAGTTGTTATGGTCGGCGGAACGCACCAGATATAAAATAATAGGAGGTGCGTTCGCCGCCCGGGGTCCACCGTGCAGTAGATGGTAAGACCGCTGCTGGGTAATGGCAGTGTCATGATCTGAAGTGATCTGACAGTTTTAAATCACTGGGTGAACTTTTTTTTACTTTGGAAAGTTCCAAGGTGTCTTGACTGTCCCCGGTGGTGGTGAGTGGTATTGCACTTTAGGGTTTTTTGCACTTAATTATGGATCAGGTGTGACACCCTATAAAGGTGTGCTCAGGGGGTTCACTCACTGCCTGTGATATTGTGAGTTTGTGTTCACTCTGTTTTTGGAGAGCCTGGAGGAAGGATTGAGCTGGTGAGGAGTCCTGTGCAGCTTAGCCAGGGGGGACGTGTTGCAGCTATGGTGTCTGGACGAAGGGCTGGCATGGCGTGGTGGGGTCGCAGTGATGGAGTCAGCGGGAAGTGTCTGCATGGTCTGGTGGAGTGGCTACTATGGAGAGTGGCACTCACCATGTGGGACTTGGCCGCTGAGCTGGACTCAAGCATGCTCGACTTCGTGTCAGCAGCTGAACTCATCCTTGGGACTCTGGTTCTAAGCAGCAGCAACTGGTGTTGGACTCTGCTCCAAGGCTGCACTAAGGTGAAGGGTCCTGTTATGGTGATGGATCCAGGTGGAGAAGAAGATGCACTCAGGTGGAGGGCTCTGTTGCTAGGAGCGCACGCAACAGAGCAAAGCTAAGTGGTGTTTCCCCTGTATTGTCTCTTTCCTCATGTGTGTTATTAGTGCAGTGGTGGGATTAGTCTCCGCACCGACCCATTCCCTAGGGAGGGTTTAGGGTCAGGGTGAGCAAGGGCGTTGAGGTACGCGTGCGGCGCCCGGTGCGAAACCGGCATAGGGAACGTTAGGAGTGCAGGGACACTGGCTCAGGGGAGCTCAGGAGGTCTCCAATTCCCTTTTCCCTATTGCAGGGCCCACCATTGTTAAAGTTACCCAGGTTCCCCCCTTTATTATTTAAATGCGCCTTACTGGAGGCGGTGTTTCCAGATAAATGTATGCATGGCGTGTAATACCTAAATCCGCCAGGTGGAGGCGGCATATCCACCTGCACGCTTTATTATTTAAATTCGCCCCACTGGAGGCGGTGTTTCCAGGGTCACGTGTGTTATGGGTCCGCCTTGCGGAAACATCTGCGACCTGACACACGTGACCATGACTGGCAGATGCACCAGAAGGTGAAGTAGTGCGCACAGGTTAACGTCACCCGAACGCTAGGAGCGGCTCTGTGCAGACACAGAATCGCTTGGCAGAAATAAATGTAAAGACGCTGGCCCTGTTAACGTCACAGGAGCCGGCGTGTGGCGTCGCAGCCGCGAACACCAATAGCTGCTGTTAATGCAGCGCTGCGGCAACTATAGCCGCAAGCGTCGGCGCTGAGAACCGGGCACTGACGGACGCTAGTGTAGGCGTGGAAAGCACAGTGGCGTGTAGCTTGCCACAATCTGGAGCTGACTAACCCAACACACAGTCACCATTCGTAGTATCCAAGGGAAGGGGTTTCATAATAAGTCAGTCACCAGTCCATGCATCCATCACCATACATACACAGCATAATATGCTACACTAGCGCATGGCCGAGCCGCCATGCGGGCTTTTTATAGCCATGCGCTTCCGGGACCTTCCAGTACCCTGGAAAGGACCAATCAGATCCGACACAGGACCTGAACATGTGACCCCTGCTCTCCAGTGAGAGGTAACCTTGCGGGTATGCCCAGTAGCACGGCATGAGGACTTAGCCTCTGGAGCGGTTCCCTGCAGAGCAGGTTGCGCTACCATTGCTGGACTGGAGGTGGCAGCAACATCCAGGCTCTCAGAGCAAGTCTGAGCAGTACGCCGGCTCGCCGTGATTGCTGAGCAACACCCGGAGCGGTCGGAGGAGAATGGGAGACCGCTGGATATCTGGCTCTGGATTCCTGCTGTGCAGAGTCAGGAATCCGACGCCTAACATTACCCCCCCTCCCCTCTGTGCTTTACTGCGCTCAAAAGCCGCGATCAGGAGCAGTGCGTGGATGTTTTCTACCGGCTCCCAGGTACGAGCCTCGGGCCCATGACCCTTCCAATCCACTAAATAAATTTTTTTTCCACGGACAAACCTGCGCCCTACGATGGCATTAACCTCAAACTCGTAAGATGATAAGTCTGAGGACCGGACCATGTGAACTGGTTTGAGGAGGGACACACGAAACACGTCCGAAATGGCTAAATGTGGAGGAAGAGCCAGGCAGTAGACCACCGAGCTAATTTGCTCAAGGATCTTGAATGGTCAAATATATTGCGGCGCGAACTTAGGGGACTCAACCCGTAGTTTGATGTTTTGGGTGTAGAGCCACACCATGTCGCCAGGGGAGAAGCTTGGAGCGGGTTGCCGATATGTGTTGGCGGACGCCCTCATCCTTTCTTTAGAAGCACGGATAGCATCCTGAGTGCAATACCAAATGTCCCAGGCCTCCACTGCCCCGTCTGCCACCCTGGAGTCAGTGGAGGACTTTGGCATCGGAACAGGAACGCGTGGATGTTGACCGTAGTTTAGGAGGAAGGGTGTCTGACCAGTGGAATCAGCCACCGCATTGTTTAGGGCAAATTCAGCCCAAGGTAGCAAGGATGCCCAGTCATCCTGCCTGGCAGAGACAAAATGCCGCAGGTAGGTAGCCAAGGTCTGATTGGCTCTCTCGACCAAGCCGTTCGTCTCAGGATGGTAGGCGGAGGACAGATTTAGCTCGATGCTGAGTAGGCTGCAGAGCTCCCTCCAGAACCGAGACGCAAACTGGGGACCTCGGTCACTCACGATTTTGTCCGGCATGCCATGCAAACGGAAGACGTGCTTTATGAACAAAGTGGCAAGACCACGGGCGGAAGGCAGCCGTGCGAGTGGCACCAGATGCACCATTTTGGAAAAATGGTCGGTGACCACCCAGATGACCGTAGTGCCAGCAGACTTGGGCAGGCCAACTATGAAATCCATGCCAACCATTTCCCACGGTCTATCCGCCACTGGCAGGGGATATAACAGCCCCGCCGGCCTCTGTCTAGAGGGTCTGTTCCGAGCACACGAAATGCATGCTTGCACGTATTACTTAACGTCTCGAGCCATACGTGGCCACCAATATGACCTAGCCAGGAGTTCAGTGGTCCGTTTATTGCCAAAATGACCACCTATCCTGGAGGCGTGTGCCCAGGTGAGGACCTCCGCCCTTAGCTGAGGAGGAACCAAGGTCTTGCCCGGTGGCACTGACTCGAGTGAAACTGGAGCCACGGTTGTAAAACTCTCCAATGGGAGAATAAGCCGAGGCTCAGCCTCTCCCTCTTCCGCCGAAACCACAGAGCGTGAAAGAGCATCCGCACGGACATTCTTCTCTCCGGAGAGATAATGCAGGGTGAAGCGGAAGCGGGAAAAGAAAAGCGACCACCTAGCCTGACGGGAGTTCAGGCGCTGGGCCGTTTGCAAATAGACCAGATTCTTATGGTCCGTGTATACCTGGAAGGGAAACCGAGCCCCCTCCAGGAGATGTCTCCACTCAGAAAAGGCCAACTTCATGGCCAGCAGCTCCCTGTCACCGATGGAGTAATTCTTCTCCGCCGGTGAGAAGGTCTTTGAGAAAAAGAAGCAAGGATGCTTACGACCTTGAGCATCCTTCTGGAAGAGGACTGCTCCTGCACCGACGGAAGAGGCATCTACCTCCAGAATAAATGGCTTGTTCACATCGGGACAATGTAAGATGGGAGCGCCAGCAAAGTGGGATTTGATAGACAAGAAGGCCTTGGAGACCTGTTCTGACCAAGCATTAGGGTTAGCTCCTTTCTTGGTGAGAGCAATCAAAGGAGCCACCAATGAGGAGAAGTGTGGTATAAACTGGCGGTACTAATTTACGAATCCTAAGAAGCGCTGCACCGCTTTGAGTGAATGGGGTTCTTGCCAGTCCATCACCGCTTGAAGTTCGGCCGGATCCATAGCCAATCCCTGGGCCGAGATGATATAGCCCAGGAACGGCAAGGACTCCTGCTCAAACTGACACTTCTCCAGCTTGGCGTATAGAGAGTTCACCCGTAAACGGTTGAAGACCCTGCATACGTCTCTCCGGTGAGTGGTCAAATCTGGCGAGAAGATGAGTATATCATCCAGATAGACCACCACCGAAGTAGACAGCATATCGCGGAAGATATCGTTGACGAAGTCTTGGAAGACAGCTGGTGCATTACATAGGCCAAAGGGCATGACCAGATATTCATAGTGGCCATCCCTGGTGTTAAAGGCTGTCTTCTACTCGTCTCCCTCGCGAATGCGGATCAGGTTGTATGCCCCCCGTAGATCTAGTTTTGTAAAGATCCGGGCCCCTCGCAACCTGTCAAACAGTTCAGAGATCAACGGAAGAGGGTACTTGTTCTTCACTGTTATGGCATTGAGACCTCTGTAATCAATGCAGGGACGTAACTCTCCGCTTTTTTTCTGAACGAAAAACAACCCTGCACCAGCCGGCGACACCGACTTCCTGATGAAACCTCTGTATTGTGACATAGCTTCTGTCTCAGGGAGTGATAATGGAAACACACAGCCTCTAGGAGGTTCTGTGCCTGGCATGAGATCTATCGGGCAATCATATGAGCGGTGTGGCGGGAGCGTCTCCGCAGATTTTTTGGAGAAGACGTCCGTGTACTGATGGTAGGGTTTAGGAAGTGCGGAGAGATCCGCAGGCACTTCAGTGGAAGCCACCTGAAGACTGCCCTTCAGACACTTTCCCTCACAATTTTTGCTCCAGGCCAGTATTTTCCCTGATGCCCACTCAATATGAGGAGAGTGGCAACGGAGCCAGGGAAGACCAAGTAGCACTTGGTCAATACCGTCTGGCAAAATGAGCAGGGATAAGATCTCTCGATGGGACGGAGAGATAGAAAGCCCGAGTGGGACTGTCTGATGGGTCACCTGGGTAGGCAAATGCGCCCCATTAACCACCATGATGGTCAGTGGTTGAGGCAGCAACACCTGAGGGATAGCGTGTTTCTGGGAGAAGGTTGAGGACATAAAATTCCCTTCGGCCCCGGAATCCACGATAACCTCCACCTCCCAGGTGAGGGGGCCACTGTCTAAGGTACCCCAGAATACCGGTTTGGGTGAGAAGGGTTTCATGCTGGACTGACCACCTCCTATGACCACAGGACGTGGGCGTTTTTTCGCCCGCAAAGGACATGTGCTGGCCGAGTGTCCAAGTTGTCGACACTGGTAGCAACGTACATAACTACGCACCGGTGGCGGCTTGGAGTCGGTGCGGGACACCTCCAAAGGTTCGGAGGGTACGTGCTCCTGTCTGGCGTATCTCAGTGGCTCGGTGAAGGTGGGAGCCAAATTAACCCTTCGTCTGGATTGTGCACGTTCCAGCCCACGCTCCGTAAACTGGAGGTCAATGTGGGTGGAGACTGCAATCAATTCCTCCAGACTTGTGGGAATCTCCCTGGTAGCTAGAGCGTCTTTAACGTGCTCAGCCAACCCTCTCCAAAACACCGGGACTAAAGCTTTGTCCGACCACTCTAATTCGGAAGCCAATGTCCGGAACCGGACGGCATAATGGCTGACCGAGAGTGACCCCTGTGTTAGGGAGAGTAATTGTAAAGAGGTGTCGTGCGTGATCCGGGGTCCCAAAAAGACCTGCTTCAGGGCCGCGAGGAACTGGGCAGCACCCTGAACCACCGGATCATCACGTTCCCACAAAGGTGTAGCCCACTGTAATGCTCTGCCAGACAATAAAGAGACGATAAATCCAACCTTAGCCCGCTCTGTAGGGAACTGCGTAGCCAGTAACTCGAGCTGAATTGAGCACTGGCTGATGAATCCCCTAGAGGTGGCGCTGTCACCCGAGAACTTGTCGGGGAGCGGGAGGCGAGAGATTGTCGGCGTGGGCAATAGTGTGGGCACACGTGAGACAGCCTCAGCAACTGTCTGAGCGGCAGTCTCGGCGGAACGCACCAGATATAAAATAATAGGAGGGGCGTTCGCCGCCCGGAGTCCACCGTGCAGTAGATGGTAAGACCGCTGCTGGGTAATGGCAGATGCACCGGAAGGTGAAGTAGTGCGCACGGGTTAACGTCACCCGAACGCTAGGAGCGGCTCTGTGCAGACACAGAGTCGTTGGGCATACATAAATGTAAAGACGCTGGCCCTGTTAACGTCACAGGAGCCAGCGTGTGGCGTCGCAGCCGCGGACACCAATAGCTGCTGTTAATGCAGTGCTGCGGCAACTATAGCCGCAAGCGTCGGCTCCGACAACCGGGCACCGACGGACGCTAGTGTAGGCGTGGAAAGCACAGTGGCGTGTAGCTTGCCACAATCTGGAGCTGACTAACCCAACACACAGTCACCATTCGTAGTATCCAAGGGAAGGGGTTTCATAATAAGTCAGTCACCAGTCCATGCATCCATCACCATACATACACAGCATAATATGCTACACTAGCGCATGGCCGAGCCGCCATGCGGGCTTTTTATAGCCATGCGCTTCCGGGACCTTCCAGTACCCTGGAAAGGACCAATCAGATCCGACACAGGACCTGAATATGTGACTCCTGCTCTCCAGTGAGAGGTCACCTTGCGGGCATGCCCAGTAGCACGGCATGAGGACTGGAGCGGTTCCCTGCAGAGCAGGTTACGCTACCACTGCTGGACCGGAGGTGGCAGCAACATCCAGGCTCTCAGAGCAAGTCTGAGCAGTATGCCTGGCTTGCCATGATTGCTGAGCAACACCTGGAGTGGTTGGAGGAGAATGGGAGACCGCTGGATGTCTGGCTCTGGATTCCTGCTGTGCAGAGTCAGGAATCTGATGCCTAACAGCAGTTCCTGCAAGATGAAGGCATTGAAGCTATGGACTGGCCCGCCCATTCCCCAGACCTGAATCTGATTGAGCACATCTGGGACATCATGTCTCGCTCCATCCACCAACGTCACGTTGCACCAAAGACTGTCCAGGAGTTGGCTGATGCTTTAGTCCAGGTCTTAGAGGAGATCCCTCAGGAGACCATCCGCCGCCTCATCAGGAGCATGCCCAGGCGTTGTACAGTAGGGAGGTCATATAGGCATGTGGAGGCCACACACAATACTGAGCATCTTTTCCTTGCCACAAGGCATTTCCACTGAAGTTGGATCAGCCTACAATTTGATTTTGAGTATCATTCCAAATCCAGACCTCCATGGGATATTCATTTTTATTTACAACTATAATTGTTATGTTTTATTGTTCTGAACACATTTCACTATGCAATGAATACAAATTTGCAACTGAAATATTTCTGTCATGATCTCAGTGCGGGTTTGACTCGCACACGTGGGGTTAATGTCTGGAACCAGTGCTGATGACTGGCATTTCTGGGGTTAAAGGTTGTTATCCCAGTGCAGGCTTACCTGCACACCTGGGGCTATGATTGTGGCCTCTCCCTGGTTCTGGGAGAGGCTTCTTATAGCCTCAGGATGCTCCCATCCCCATCAGTTATACTTTCGCCCTTGGCATTGTGTGGTGACCCCTGAGTGTGTTTGTGCTGTGTTCTGGTTGCTTGATTCTCTGTGTACGACTCGGTCTGTTCTCTGGATATTGCTTTGGATTCTGCTTGGTACCTTCTATGTCTGTTTGGTTTTGACTTCTGCTTGGCCCTGACTATCCTTTCTGTCTCATCCCTGGTACTTTACTGATATCTCTGTGAATGACCTCCGTTTTGCCTGACTGAGTATTTCTGTATAGTATCCTGCCATGTCTGAAAGCAGGACGCTAAGCCCCGCCCCCTTGCAGTCACATGACCGTAGGTCCTGAGACTGCTTGCTAAACTTCACCGTCCACAGGTCCTGTGTATCTGTACTTTCCAGCTGTACCTGACCCTGGGCCCCCCTACAGTGCGGGTGAGTCCCTGCTCAGCGGAGGCTTCACTCCAGCGCTGACAGGATCCTGACAATTTCATTCAGGCTCAGGCTATGCAAAGGACATACTGCACAGGGCTCTTCGCTTTGCCACAGTCGCTGAAACATGTGCAGAGTGGAATTCCACCATGTCGGAACATTGCAAATCAAATGGTTAACCGGTAGGCCAAAAGACCTCTGTAGCAATGCAAGTCGATGATCTGTGGGCTGCGATTGGTAGAAGTGAGCACACAGCGACCTTGCTTTCTGCAGCTGCAAATCCAGGTCGGATAGTGGCATAGAAATTTCTGAACCAACAGGTTGAAGATGTGATGCATGCAAGGCATGTGTGTGAGTTTGCCCCGGGGTTGGGCCGCCACCAGGTTTGTACCATTATCGAACATGGCCTTCCCTGGCTCCAGGTTCAGTGGAGATAGCCATTGTTCTAACCAGGCCTGGATAACTGTCCACAAGTCTTGAGCTCGGTGATTGTAATCACCAAGGCATATTAATTTGAACACTGCCTGATTGCGGTGAGCCATGGCTGCACAGTACAGAGGTGAGGGGGACTCTATCTGCCCTGTTGTACCGCATGTCTGATTAAGGGAGTGGTTGAAGGCGCAGGTGGAGGCCCTAGAGGAGATGGAGGATGCAGAAACAGTGGAGGAACTGTTAGATACAGAGGTTTGTCCCACAAGCCTTAGGGATTTAAAGATTTGTGGAGCAGCCCCTTGACCGCATACCCCCACAGCTACCAGAGTCACCCAGTGCCCAGTCAGTGAGATGTAATGCCCCTGACCATGTTTGCCTGTCCAGGGGTCAGTTGTGAAATGCACCCTGGCAGGCATAGATTTTTTTACGGAATGGGTGATGTTTGCGACATGCTGGTGTAGAGCAGGCACAGCTTTCTTAGAGAAGTAATGGCGACTGGCAACTGGTACTGGGGCACTCCGAAGGCCATCAACTTTTTGAAACCGTCTGTATCCACCATGGGGAAAGGCAGCATTTCTGTGGCCAACAGATTGGATATGGTGGAGTTCAAGCTCTTAGCTTTGGCATATGTAGGAGGAAACATTCTTTTACGTGACCACAACTGCGGGACCGATGGCAGGCTGCTGGGCTCAGTGAGGGTGAAGTACAGAGAACAGGACAAACTGCTGGACTGTGAGTGAGCTGCAGGTGGAGATGTTATAGTGGATTGAGAAAGATGTTATGTCCTAGGTGACACAAAAAACACAGCCATGTCCACTTCCATAACAGCTGATGGGCTCTCACTTACCCCGACTGTAGGGAGTAAACAAGTTTCTGCGGCCGGAGACCTGTGTGAGAAGACTTGGCACAGTGGTGGAGGAGGAAGAAACAGCTGATGTGGTTGATGGGAAGGCTGGTGGTTGGCGAGGCCCGCTAGGCCGCATTTTAGCGCACTGATATTCCCGCACTAAAGCATGTTGATCGCGCCTGTGCCGGTTCATGCATGTAGTTGTCAAATTACTGCAATTTTTGCCTCAACTGAGTTATTTCTTTTTGCGAATTTGGCAGGTAACGTGCGTTTGCTCATCCTTTACAGTCTCAAAAAATGCCCAGGCTAGGCAACCCTTGTTGCCCCTGTGAACTGCACACTCGCAACCAGTGCTGGCCACAGCCAGAGTTAGGGCTGAGGATGCAGTGTATGTTGTGGTTGCATCACTTTGTGTCTGTGTGTGAAGCCGCCACGTAACCTCCTTGTGTTTCTCCTCTTCCACCTCTTCTACTGAGGTACTCAGCTGCGAACCTCTGGGTTCACACCAAGTGGGATCTACAACCTCATTGTCGTTCTCACACTGCCTTCCCCTCTTGTAACCTTCACAACCTTAGGCCCGCACCTGTCAGTCACCTGTCACTAAATGAACAATCACTATTTATTTTCATAGATAGTGTGCCTGAACAACACTGTTATACCTAACGATTTTTAAGTGGAAATCTGGCCTTCTGATTTGTCACTGAAACAGTTTTTTCACAAACAATTTAGATTAGCTAATTGGGCCTCCTCGGTGCACCACAATATTAGGCTCAACGATTATTAAGTGGAAATCTGGCACACAGTTTTTGCACAATCTAGTTAGATTCTGGAAGATCGATTTGACAGGACAGGATCCTATCTAGCTAACTGACAAGATCACTCGCAGCACTATCAGGAGAGACCGCGCTCTGCACTGTGACGCTGAGAAAATGTTGCCAGCAAAACAAAATGTCCATTTTTTATATGGCCAGGGACATGTGACATTGGCGGACAATCACAAAAGAAATTGAGTCATGACATGAGGCTCTAGTGAAGACCAGGTAGCCTCTTAGTTATGCCCCTTCAGGGTAAGCCCGGCCTGTGGCGCAGTGGTTCCACACCCAGTAGTGTGACACAAGGCGGTTATATGAGGCAGTAGACTAGAGATCCCTCAACTTTAACACAACACTTATAAGGCATGTCTGAAGAAGGAACCCTGAGACTTTAATTGGTTTTGTATTGATTACCTCACCTGGAATCCCCCCTATCTGTATGCTTGCTCAATGGGGCGGTTTATCTCCTAGAAGAACAAAAGGACCAGGTCTTGAAACTCAACGTGTCCAATTCTTCTCTCCGGTATCTATAGTGCAGGCCTTAACAGTGAAGAAAAACCATGCTAGATCAACACACAGGTAGGCAGAGAGAATGGTGGGGTAGAAACTGACTCCAGCAAGGCAAGCAGTAATCTGAAGAGGTCGCTGAGAGTGATTTCTATCTATGGTAAACAGACATCCCGTCTGGTCACATCATCAGTGCACGCCCGGAAACTCGGCACACCCGCCAATGGGCGGCGGGGCAGCTGCGCGGAAACAAGTATAGAATCAGCTGTGGTATCACATTAATCACCAAATAACGGAAAACAGTCCAGATCTTTTGAAAGCTTTTATTTATTGAAAAAAACTACAGTTACTAATGAGAGAAAATCAACAAAACAGAAAATCCAGTGTGATAAATGCCAAGTGCTGGCGCAAATTCCTTCCCTGCTGACATACATGTGCAATACTTATTAATGATGAGCGAATCCTCGTGTGCTAACCGAGTGTCTTCGGCGTGCTTCAATAATATGTTCGAGTCCCCACGGCTGCTCGACAGCCGCAACACATGCAGGAACTGCCTACTAAACCGATCCCCTACCTACAAACAGGCAATCCATGCATGTGTTGTGGCTGTCGAACAGCCGCGAGGACTCCAACATATTATTCGAGCATGCCGAATACACTCGGTTAGCACACAAGGATGGATAACACCTTATCTGAGGATATTCGCTCATCACTACTTGTTATATCCCCTGACCCAGCAGACAACTACAGTTATCGTCTCTGACGCTGGATCCAATATTTAGCAATGCTATGACACCCACAAGTGATCCTTATGGCGTGCCATCTTACAGTCTATAAGTTACTGGTAGGGACTCAGGAAAACCCCGTCATCTGCAATCTACATTGCCATCCTCTATCCTGGTAAGGATACTCCATTAGGGAATTATTAGCAGTCTTTTGAAAAAAAATCTTGCAGCATCGGGATCTCAAAAATTTGACTTTTTTTTTTTTTTTTTTTTTTTTTGTTGCATCCACAGTATGAGACTAGTTTTTATTTTCTAAACAATTTCCATGGGAAAAATCTAAGGGGTAACGTTTTCTCCTTGTGGAGAGTGACAGGTCAGCACTGACATGTCAGAGTGAGGAGACTTATAAGCCATGCATGCTCCACTGGGAAATTGGGATCACTGCATCCAATAGGTGGCAATAGGGTTCCAGTCCACTTCCTCTCTGAATAGGAAAGATTGAACATCTCATGTAACTAATCGAGATACAATTCCCTAATTCACCATTTGTTTTTTTTGTCTTGTGATAGTTACTAATGTTTTTTGCTCCAAATTCTTCACAAGGGGTGCACGTTGTCCTTAAATTTGTCCCCAAATCAAAAATGCTCTTTATTTTTTTTTTGCAAGTTTTTAGCCCCAAAATATGCAAGTCTTTTAAAAAGTCAAATGTTTGTCTAAAAATTTTGAAAGCTCTGCCCGAAACCTTACTCCATGCTAGGATTGGAGTGACAGGTGCCAAAAAATGCATTTTGGCAAAAGTTGCATTTCACAAATCTGTCTAAAATATCTGGCAGAAAACACACACATATATATATATATATATATATATATATAACAGCTGAAAGGGCATCGGTCAGCAGGTTTTTGTCATCTCTCACCTGTGAGAAGAATGATGTAGGGGCAGACACCCTGATTCCAGTCATATGTCACTTACTTTATTGGATGCAGCGTTTGTGATAGACCCATAGTTTTCTCTGCTGCAGATGCAGAAGAGATCAGAATGCTGAGCTCTGAATAACCCTGCCCACACCACTGATTGGGAGCTTTCTGTGTACACTGTGCATAAGCAGAAAGCTGCTAATCAATCATGGTAGGGGCAGAGTCACAAAGAGCAGGAGGACTGGGAGGTGCAAGACAACTAGCGCTGTACTGACACTTTCCTGCTAATAAAACTCTGATTGTAATGAAAAGACAGCACACAGCCCGGTAAGTGATACATTGCTGGAATCAGTGTCTCTCTGTACATGATACAGATGATGTAACAAAACACCTGCTGACAGGTTCCCTTTAAAGAGTGCCACAAAACATACAGACAATAAGACACCAGAGATACTAAAGTTACTAAGAAATTGTGCGTAACATCAGAATAAAATGCCACCTGACTGACTAATCGGCACAATCAGCCATGAAGCTGCAGCAGATGAACGCTTTTTGCACATTTATATCACCTACACTTAAATGCTTCAAAATAAATATTTGCAGTGCTTTGAAAAAAGTAATAAAATAGACAACACAAGCTGTAATAGACACCTGTGCAGTATATATGGTGATAAAACACTATATAGTGCATCCTATAACCTCCATCCGCAGAGCGATTCCTCCCGTCCACTTATGAGGATGTAGTTTTATAAACCGAGTTATAATTGAAGAGTCGAAGGTGATCCACACCGGTGTGTCCGGACTCCTGCTCGCCTGGAACACCTGAAAAACAGACACAAAGCCACTTTATTCAAGGTTTTATAATTTAGTTTTATATTTAGAAAATGTTGGTTTTATATATCAATAGTTATATATTTCTACTCTATTGATACCTGACGATAGTTATTCATACAATCATCGCAGAAGTCACTCGATTATCACACGAGCACGCTCAGATAACATCTCACACGAGCACACTCACATAACACCTTACACGAGCACGCTCAGATAACACCTCACACGAGCACGCTCAGATAACACCTTACACAAGCACACTCAGATAACACCTCACACGAGCACGCTCAGATAACACCTCACACGAGCACGCTCAGATAACACCTCACACGAGCACGCTCAGATAACACCTCACACGAGCACGCTCAGATAACACCTCACACGAGCACGCTCAGATAACATCTCACACGAGCACACTCACATAACACCTTACACGAGCACGCTCAGATAACACCTCACACGAGCACGCTCAGATAACACCTTACACAAGCACACTCAGATAACACCTCACACGAGCACGCTCAGATAATACCTCACACGAGCACGCTCAGATAACACCTCACACAAGCACACTCAGATAACACCTCACACGAGCACGCTCAGATAACACCTCACACGAGCACGCTCAGATAACACCTCACACGAGCACGCTCAGATAACACCTCACACGAGCACGCTCAGATAACACCTCACACGAGCACGCTCAGATAACACCTCACACGAGCACGCTCAGATAACACCTCACACGAGCACGCTCAGATAACACCTCACACGAGCACGCTCAGATAACACCTCACACGAGCACGCTCAGATAACACCTTACACGAGCACACTCAGATAACACCTCACACGAGCACGCTCAGATAACACCTTACACAAGCACACTCAGATAACACCTCACACGAGCACGCTCAGATAACACCTCACACGAGCACGCTCAGATAACACCTCACACGAGCACGCTCAGATAACACCTTACACAAGCACACTCAGATAACACCTTACACAAGCACACTCAGATAACACCTCACACGAGCACGCTCAGATAACACCTCACACGAGCACGCTCAGATAACACCTCACACGAGCACGCTCAGATAACACCTTACACAAGCACACTCAGATAACACCTCACATGAGCATGGATAACGCATTACGTGAGCACGCTCAGACAACACCTCACTCGAACACGCTCAGATAACACCTCACACGAGCACGCTCAGATAACACCTCACACGAGCACGCTCAGATAACACCTCACACGAGCATGGATAACGCATTACGCGAGCACGCTCAGACAACACCTCACTCGAGCACGCTCAGGTAACACCTCACACGAGCACGCTCAGATAACACCTCACTCGAGCACACTCAGATAACACCTCACACGAGCACGCTCAGATAACACCTCACACGAGCACACTCAGATAACACCTTACACAAGCACACTCAGATAACGCATTACGCGAGCACGGTCAGACAACACCTCACTCGAGCACGCTCAGATAACACCTCACACGAGCACGCTCAGATAACATCTCACACGAGCACGCTCAGATAACACATTACACAAGCACACTCAGATAACACCTCACATGAGCATGGATAACGCATTACGCGAGCACGCTCAGACAACACTTCACTCGAGCACGCTCAGATAACACCTCACACGAGCACACTCAGATAACACCTCACACGAGCACGCTCAGATAACACCTCACACGAGCACACTCAGATAACACCTCACACGAGCACGCTCAGATAACACCTCACTCGAGCACGCTCAGATAACACCTCACACGAGCACGCTCAGATAACACCTTACACAAGCACACTCAGATAACACCTCACATGAGCATGGATAACGCATTACACAAGCACGGTCAGACAACAACTCACTCGAGCACACTCAGATAACACCTCACTCGAGCACGCTCAGATAACACCTCTCATGAGCACGCTCAGATAACACCTCACTCGAGCACGCTCAGATAACACCTCACTCGAGCACGCTCAGATAACACCTCACACGAGCACGCTCAGATAACACCTCACACGAGCACGCTCAGATAACACCTCACACGAGCACGCTCAGATAACACCTCACACGAGCACGCTCAGATAACACCTCCCACGAGCACGCTCAGATAACACCTCCCACGAGCACGCTCAGATAACACCTCACACGAGCACGCTCAGATAACACCTCACACGAGCACGCTCAGATAACACCTCCCACGAGCACACTCAGATAACACCTCACACGAGCACACTCAGATAACACCTCCCACGAGCACACTCAGATAACACCTCCCACGAGCACACTCAGATAACACCTCCCACGAGCACACTCAGATAACACCTCACATGAGCACGCTCAGATAACACCTCACATGAGCACGCTCAGATAACACCTCACATGAGCACGCTCAGATTACACCTCATAAGAGCATGTTCGCTTATCACTAATGTCTATCCATTCTGTGATTTCCATGATTCCACAACTTTTCCTTCTTGGTGTTGCGATTTCAATGTTTAGGATTGTAGATTTTTTATACAATGTTTACTATGGAAAATCAATGCCATGGAATTTAATTTACGTGTTGTTACAGATGCAACATTGCCCAGTAGATTGTCCAAAGAAAATAACCTTTCTAGGATTTATGGGCATTGCATATCACTTCTTTGAAGTGGATACTTAAATGGTTTGTCCAGGCTTGCAACTCAAAAATAGAGTGACTGCAAACTTGTGAATCCTTACCGTGAGCGCTGTCAGGATTTTCCGATGCCAGGAGCGGATATCGTGTGACTACAAGTATGCAATTTGCATACTTCCAGCCACATTCCCACTAGACATGTCACTTTTCTTGGAGTGAGGCCATGCACGTCTAGTTGACATGTAACCAAATGTATCCAGACAGCCCGCTCCTGGCACAGGAGAATCTTGACAGCACTGTGCACACTGTGAGGATTCACAAATCTGCATAGAGTCATATACACTGACTGCAAACTTGAAACCCAGCCCTGGACAATATCTTTAAGGAAACTTCTCCAAATTAGACACCGCCCAATGAAAAGGATGCAAAGAACAATTCAGACAAACAAACTCCCCCAAAAAGATGCATTTCCTGAAATGGTTTCTGCTTGTAAAACTTGCACATAGCAAAAGACTAAGTTCCCACGATGCGTATCTTCATTCCCAGAAAAGCGCACCTTCTTACAGTTCTTAAAGTTCCAGCAAGAAATCTCCTTACGCTGGGTGTCACGGCCCCTCACCTCTCTGCCCCCCCACCCAGCGCTCTCCTGCTTTGCAGCGCGTCCCCGCGCCTGGCCTCCGGCTCCCGCGGCGTCGGGCACTTGCTCACAGCCTTACTCCCGGCGCACAGCCCCCTGGGTAGCGTGACAAGCTGGCCCCGCCTCCAACATGGCGGCGCCCACCACTACATATGCCTGGCATCTGGACAGGTAAGACGCCTGATTATCAAATACGGTGACTCTGCCCCGTGCGGCGTTCGCTGTGTCCTCAGGCCCCTTCTCCTGTGTTTCTGTTTGCGCTGTGTCTCACCTCCGTGTACCTCGTAGCTGTTCTCTCTCTGCGCAGCCTCTGTCTTGGCCCTCTGTGCTCTGGGTTCCTAGCCTCCCATACTCTTTGAGCTTCTCTGTCCGTTTCTGCCTCCATCTTGTCCCTCACCGTACCTCCCTGTTGTCTCGTTCTCTCTCTCGCCTTATACTTCATTGTGCTCCTTCTCTAATTGCAGCCTCCTGCCCTTGTTATCCCTGGCTCTCCAGTCCGGTGCCTTACTAGGTTCCTGTGTGTCTCGGTGTCTAACTCTATGGATACTTCTGTGCCTCCCTACCCGTCTATTTGCCCAATCGCCCCTTTGGTTCCGGCTGTCGCGGTTCTATCCCCTGGGGGTCTGCCCTAACGCTCCCTGCATAGGGGGCGATCTTCACCTGGGCACTCGCCCTCGGGGGCTCTGGAGCCGTGACCCAGAGGGTCCACTTTCGGGTACCTTTTCTGTCCTCTATCGTACTATTAACACCGTAACAGCCGTAACACTGGGCTTCTAATATTACCCTGCGGAAACTGATCTGAAGTTATTGCAACGCCAGTTTCTCATTTAGCAAATGTGCGTTTCATTTGCAGATTTTCACCATAAACTTAAAGTAGATTAGAAAAATTTACAGATAAAAAACACGTGTGTTTTTAGTGCATTTCCACAGCAGAAATACATGTGATCCACAAATGACTATATCATAGTTTTTTCAAAGTCAAATGCCAGAAATAATGTTTGCTGATAAGTTAATTACACATTCTCCAGGCCAGCTAGTTTGTTGACTTGCAAAACAGAGGAGGAAAAACTGTGCAAATAGATTACATAATCAAACAATGCGACTTGGTCTCATCAACATCCAAACATCCAAAGAACAAGAGACTCTTTACAGGATAGCTGACAGATCATGGTTCCATCACGAGGAACACATTTGACGTTCTACCTGATGTCAGCTTAGAGGATCTCGGCCCCAGCTGAAAAAATACAGGTCTTCTCCATTGAGCATTGCTAAACCATGGATATGTTCAGGGAATTCAGGATTTGGATCCGCCGGTCACCTGGCTCCATGGAGATATTCAAAGAAGTCAGGTTCTGACCATATGGCCAACTGTTCTTGTACCTCAATGGACTGTCATCTTCCTAAGGTTGTTGTTGCCTCTCTGTGCGTGCACAATTGGGGGTAGTCAGCCCTGGAAGTTCTGAAGTAACAGCTGCTCTTATCCTAGTGAGTCAGCAGAAGGGTGAGACTCTGTAATTTGCACCATCTTGGGTATTTTGCTGGGACTGTTCTATGTATTATTTGACTGTTTTGTGGTTCAATAAAGTATTGCCACACTGTTTTAACCCAACCCTGTGTTGTCTGAGTAGTATTACACCCAAGGGGAAAGAAGCGTTACAAGTAGCATATTTCTTCAATGGTGCGATTTACAGAGTAAGAGGAACAGAGCTTTTAAATTTTAGATAGTTAATCCAGAAAGGTAAGTAGTGTTTATGAAAATATACAAACATGATACAAAATGGGAACAAAACAATAGGGTGTAAACAATTACATAAAATAAAAAAGAAAGAGAATAACTAAACCTGAGGTCACGGAAATGGCTCAGGGCTTAGCAGCGGGAGATACACATTAGGAAAACGGACAGAACCCACATCAAACTGTACTTTTCAGGACTGACAAATGACTAAACCCAATTTCTTCTTTTTATTAGATCAAAGTTTTGCCCACATAACTCCCCTGGAGGAGCTCATGTGAGGGATGGTGTAGCATGTGATAGGTCTTTCAGAATTTTATGAGGATACAGGATATCTTCGCCCCTGGAGGTCCCAGGCGGTAGATATTGTTGTCATGTTTCTTATCGCAATTTTACCTTTCTATATGAAGCATGGACTGGATAGCATCATCCACCGTTATTAAGTTGGAGGAGTTAGAATAGCCTTACAGTGATGTGTGCGAATGCATTATGTTCGTCCATTATGTTCGTCCATTACGTCCGTTATGTTCGTCCCTTTTCTTATGGAAGAAAATATATCTACCATAAATATCAGATCGATGCAAACCCCAATATTTATCACTGACCACTGGCTCCAAAGTGTTTCAAAAAGATCAGTAAAAGTACTTTGGTTTGGAAGCCTACTTCCTCGCCTCTGTATAAACGAATCTCAGCCTTGGTGTCTTCTTCCCAGCAAATCTCCCTGTTGTAACTACCTGGTTACTGTAGGAGGCCCCTACTTCAATTGAGATGGAAGTGCCAGCTCTCTCTCACTTCCCCTGTTTTAATTATTTTCTCCCTGAGTTATAATTAAATTGTCTCAGCCACACTTAATCCCATATCTTCAATGTTAAGGTGATATGTTCCATCTCTGGAAATGTCTTTATGGATTTTGAATTTTTCTCTACGACAGGAACAATAGTGCGTTTATACAAAATGTAAGGCATCTCTTAATAAATTGTCACATACCTTTCGTTGACCATTTGGTTCACGTACAAATTCCCAGCTTTTTCCATCATTACTGAAGCTGACATGTATGTGTGTGACGTACATAGAAGTAAATGATGAGCGTGCACCTTGAATTACTAATCCAGTCACCTTCATTTCCTGAGCTAGATCTACTTGAAGCCATTCACCGCTTGTGTCTGCCTGTATTTAATAGAAAACATGTAATTCATCATTTTATAAAATATACTATAAATTCTGCTATAAAGATTAGTTGTTTTTTTACAAAGGTTTAGGGCTTAACCCCTTCATGACCTATGACGTACCTATACGTCACAGGTTGCCTCCCCCTCTTTGATGCTTCAGCGCAGAGTCCGCATCTTTTCCAGCACATGACAGCTGATTTGATCTAGCTGTCATCTGTCCCTAACAGCCATGGGTGGAATCGTGATCCACCCACATCTGTTAACTTGTTAAATGAGGCTGTCAATCTCTGACAGTGGTATTTAATGTGCCTGTACTGGAAGTACATCAATAACCCAGCCCATAAGTGCCTCTGTCACATGATCGCGGGGCGCCGATGGGTTGGTATGAGAACCAGGGGTCTGCAGGAGACCACTGTACTTGTCACTGCTACTCTGCTATGAGCGGCGCCAGTGGCCGACATTCATAACAGATGATGATTTCTGAGACTATTGAAGCAAGTAAAAAAAAGTGTAAAAAAAAAGTTTTAAAAAATATTTAAAAATAAAAACAAATGTAAAAGTTCAATTCACCCTCGATTCATAATAAAACAATACAAAAATTAAAAATACACATTTTTTTGGTCACCGCAACATTGCAGTAAAATGCAATAACAAGCGATCAAAAGATATCGTATCTATCCCAAAATGGTATCGATTAAAAAAGCCATCACCCAGACGAAAATCTCGAAAAATGGAGACACTACGGCCGGGTCTCGGAAAATGGTAACTTTTTTTATTTTTTTTTTTTACAAACCTTGGATTTTTTTTTCCCTCACGTAAATAAAAAAGAACCTAGACATGTCTGGTATCTGTGAACTTGTAATCACCTGCAGAATCATAATGGCAGGTCAGTTTGTGCATTTAGTTAACATGGTAAAAAAAAAAACAGCTGTGGAATTGAGGGTGATGAAGGGGTTAAGAATGAAATATCTGGTGCTCCCTATGACTCTATGATTACAGACAGCTGTAGTTACGCCCAGCTTTTCATTGTGCAACCCTTTATTTTCCAACAGACGATAGCACATGGGAGGCTCTCGGTTTATTTGTGTGAACTGCAACGACCAAAACACATCAGGAAAAACCGGAAACATTAGGACAAAAAACTGCAGAAACTGCTCAGCTGGTAGCAGAAACAGACCGGCCGAAGTAGGTGATGACGTAAAGCCAAGATTAAATGACACCTGCCTAACTCCAGGAATGCAGACCTGCCTTACAAAAGACTAAAGTCACCCGGTATATTACAGGGAGAGTTAGAATCTGAAGAGCGGTGATTGGTTAAATAAATCATCATTCGCAAGTAAAAAGTTTTCACGAGGACAAAAGTGGCCAGTTTTTGCTCGTAGTTTTGCCTTCCTGATACATTGCTATGTGTAGCACAATAGGTCGGACGATCGCAGCTTCAAGTTCCTCAGGGGACTATTAAATACAAAAAAGGTGATTAAAAAATTAAAAATATGAAAAAGAAAGTGTAAAAATGCAAGAGTTCAAGCCAGTCCAAAAATAAAATAATTATAAAAATACAAATATTTGGTGTCGCTAAGGCTGGTTTCACATTTGCGTTTTTTAGCGCTGGAAAAAAACGCATATGTGCGCATGCATTTTTTCCCCTATATTTAACATGGGTGCGCATACCTGCGCGCTGGTAAGCGCATGTATGCGATTTTCATGCGCTGCGTTTTTTTGGGGTGTGCGTTGGTATTTTCCAGACGCAGCATGTTGCATTTTTTGGCCCTGTAAAAAAGCGCATGCGCACATATGCGCACGTTTTGCGCTAAAAATGGCCATTATAGCCTATGGATGCGCATACATGCGCACTGGCATGCTCATGTATGCGTTTTTTTGCACATGCGTTTTTTTTTGTTAACCATGGAATTTAGGGGTTTGGGTTAGAGTTAGGGTTAGTTAAGGGGGTTTAGGGTTAGGGTTAGGGTCAGGGTCAGGGTTAGGGTTGGGGTTAGGGTCAGGGTTAGGGTTAAGTATGGTTTGGTTAAGGGTCAGGGTCAGGGTTAGGGTTAGGGTTAGGGTTAGGGTTAAGGTTAGTTAGGGTTAAGTATGGTTTGGTTAAGGGTTAGGGTCAGGGTTAGGGTTAGGGTCAGGGTTAGGGTTAAGTATGGTTTGGTTAAGGGTTAGGGTCAGGGTTAGGGTTAGGGTTAGGGTCAGGGTTAGGGTTAAGTATGGTTTGGTTAAGGGTTAGGGTCAGGGTTAGGGTTAGGGTTAGGGTTAGGGTTAAGGTTAGTTAGGGTTAAGTATGGTTTGGTTAAGGGTTAGGGTCAGGGTTAGGGTTAGGGTTAGGGTCAGGGTTAGGGTTAAGTATGGTTTGGTTAAGGGTTAGGGTCAGGGTTAGGGTTAGGGTTAGGGTTAGGGTTAAGGTTAGTTAGGGTTAAGTATGGTTTGGTTAAGGGTTAGGGTCAGGGTTAGGGTTAGGGTCAGGGTTAGGGTTAAGTATGGTTTGGTTAAGGGTTAGGGTCAGGGTTAGGGTTAGGGTTAAGGTTAGTTAGGGTTAAGTATGGTTTGGTTAAGGGTTAGGGTCAGGGTTAGGGTTAGGGTCAGGGTTAGGGTTAAGTATGGTTTGGTTAAGGGTTAGGGTCAGGGTTAGGGTTAGGGTTAGGGTTAGGGTTAAGGTTAGTTAGGGTTAAGTATGGTTTGGTTAAGGGTTAGGGTCAGGGTTAGGGTTAGGGTTAGGGTCAGGGTTAGGGTTAGGGTTAGGGTTAGTTAGGGTTTAGGGTTTGGGTTAGGGTTAAGTATGGTTTGGTTAAGGGTTAGGGTCAGGGTTAGGGTTAGGGTTAGGGTCAGGGTTAGGGTTAGGGTTAGGGTTAGGGTCAGGGTTAGGGTTAGTAAAGTCATGGTTTGGGTTCGTGTGAGGGGCCACCTAATTTTGGAAAAAAACGCAAACGCGGTAAAAACGCACTAAAAACACATACAAACGCTTAAAAACGCTGCGTTTTTTTCATGCATGCTCATAAAAATGCTTGAAAAAAACGCAGCAGTTGTATGCTTTTGTATGCGTTTTTTCAATGCGTTTTTTTGCGGGAAAAACGCGCTGCAAAAAAAAGCAAGTGTGAAACTAGCCTTAGTTAGTAAAAGTCTGATCTATCAAAATATAAAATAAATTTTGCTATGAATAGTTTATATTTGGATATTTTGACCAGTCACCTTCAGTGCATGGTATGCTAACCTTGACTAAGAGGGATGTGAAACGCGCGTCGGGTGTGGTTGTCTATGGATGGGTGAAATCTTGTAGGTGCCACTGTGCCTTACTTTATACTCCATACTTATGGATATATACTGCTTGTGAGTGACTTCTTTGATTATCGTCTTTTATGTGTACTCATACCAATATATCTCATGATGATGCCCTTTTTAGCATCGGTATACGTCAGTAACATGTGTTATGATTGAGTCACCGTAGGAGGCAAAAATAGAAATGCTAGCTAAGTCCAGAAAACCAGAGAAGTTGGCAGCTATCGGATTGCAGACCCCTGAACCTATCAACACAACTAGCAGTAGCCGTGGGGGGCTCCTACGATGCCCTAGGCCCCTCGATCACAGCCGGAGGACTACATAGCCTAAAGACAGAAAGGGAAATCAAAACTGCCCCAGAGCAGACCCCAAAGCAAAAGGCAGCCCCCCACATATAATGACGGTGAAGCAAGAAGAAAGAACAAAACACAGACAGAAAGATAGACTGAGCAAAGACGGGGCCCACGCTAGCTTAGACAGGAAAGGACAGGAAGGCTGCTGTCTGCAATCCGTGAAAAAACACTATGAAAATAAGAGCCAACAAACTGACAGTAAAAAAGGCCCTGAAGACGCTAGGCTTCAAAAAAGCTATGTCAGTACTCAGGAATATTCTGAAGACAGAGCAACAGGCAAAAGGAGATTCAGCTCACCCCAGCAGGGAATGGCAGAATCCAGAAAAGCAAGGAAAACAAAACACTAATGCAAAAAGGCAAAGCAGAAATCTTAGCTTTAGATGAGCATTAACTCCACTCAGCCAGTCATCATCATCAGCCCCAGGTGTTTGACAATCAGGCTCACTACCTTTCTTTTCCAGAAGAGGGAGTTCCTCGGGCCTCAGTAGTGAAGGGGAAAATGAACTCACAACAGTACCTCCCCCTTCCCCCTTGAGGAGGGGTCACCGAACCCTCAACCACGCCACCAGGGCAATCAGGGTGAGCCTGATGAAAGGCACGCACCAATCTTTTGGCATGAATATCAGAGGCAGAGACCCAGGAATTATCCTCCTGACCATAACCCTTCCACTTAACCAAATACTGGAGTCTCCGTCTAGCCAGACGGGAATCCAGTACCTTCTCTACCTCATATTCCATGTTACCTTCAACCAATACAGGGTCTGGAGGTGCAACCTCCGGAACAACAGGTTCAACAAACCTCTTCAACAAAGATTTATGGAACACATTATGGATTTTAAATCTGACAGGAAGAGCCAAACGAAAAGAGACCGGATTAATAATCTCCAAAATCTTGTAAGGTCCAATAAATCTAGGCTTAAACTTAGGAGAAGCCACCTTCATAGCAATATTTTTTGATGATAACCACACCATATCACCAACCTTAAATTGGGGACCAATGGTCCTATGTCAGTTGGAAAACCGCTGGGCCTTTTCCTGGGAGAGAGATAACTTATCCACCACTTGGTCCCAGATCTGGTGCATTCTCTCCACCACAGTGTCAACACCTGGGCAGGCAGAGGGCTCCACCTGCCCTGAAGAAAATCGAGGATGAAACCCAAAGTTACAAAAAAAAGGAGACATCAAAGTGGCAGAACTAGCTCTATTATTTAGAGCAAATTCGGCCAAGGGCAAAAATGAAACCCAATCATCCTGATCAGCAGAAATAAAACATCTCAAATATGACTCCAAGGTCTGGTTTGTTCTCTCTGTCTGCCCATTGGTCTGAGGGTGAAAAGCAGAGGAGAAGGACAACTGAATTCCCAGCTTGGAACAGAAAGTTCTCCAAAATCTAGACACAAACTGGACTCCTCTGTCAGATACAATGTTCTCAGGAATCTCGTGCAAGCGAACCACCTGTTGTAAAAACAGGGGCACCAATTCAGAGGAAGACGGCAACTTAGGGAGTGGTACAAGATGAACCATCTTAGAGAACCTATCACAAATCACCCAAATAACAGTCAGCCTTTGAGAGACAGGCATATCAGAGATAAAATCCATTGAAATATGGGTCCATGGCCTCTTGGGGACAGGCAAAGGCATCAACAACCCACTAGAGCGAGAACACGATTTAGACAGGGAGCACGTCCCACAGGACTGCACAAAATTCCTGACATCACGAGACAAGGAGGGCCACCAAAAAGACCGACTCACCAGATCTCTAATACCCAAAATACCTGGATGACCAGCCAAAGCAGAGCAATGAACTTCAGACATCACTCTCTTCTTCCACTGGTCAGGAACATACAACTTTCCACTGGGACAACGCTCAGGTTTGTCCTCCTGGAACTCTTCCAGAGCACGTCTCAAATCGGGCGAGATGGCAGAAAGAACTACCCCTTCGCCTAAGATGGTAGCAGGCTTGGTCACCACAGGAGAATCAGCAAAGAAGCTCCTAGAGAGGGCGTCAGCCTTGACATTCTTAGTTCCAGGAAGAAAAGAAACCACAAAATCAAAACGTGTAAAAAATAAGGCCCACCTAGCCTGTCTAGGGTTCAAGCGCTTAGCCGACTCTAGGTAAATCAAATTCTTGTGGTCAGTGAGGACCACGACTTGATGCTTAGCTTCCTCCAACCAATGTCTCCACTCCTCAAATGCCCATTTCATGGCTAACAGTTCCCGATTCCCCACATCATAGTTACGTTTAGAGTTGAGCGATACCGTCCGATACTTCAAAATATCGGATCGGAATGGATCGGCCGATCTTTAAAAAAAGTATCGGTATCGCCGATGCCGATACCGGAAGTCCCATTCAAGTCTATGAGACTTCCGGTATCGGAATTGGAAAAACCCTTTCCTGCCCTTGTACAGCCTCTCGGGGGTCTGTGCCGGCCTGCCGGGGGTCTGTGCCGGCCTGCCGGTGAGCTGTGCGGACTGCCCGGGGTCTGTGCACCCTGTGGGGGTCTGTACCGGCCTGCCGGGGGGCTGTGCTGATGTCCGGGGGTCTGTGCAGGCATCGTCCGATGGGACTACAAGTCCCATCGGGCGATGCCTGCTACCATGACAGTGATTGACACATTAGCCAATGATGGGACAGTAGTAGTCCCATCATCCGGCTAATGTGTTAAATGTAAAAAAAAAAAAAAAAATACTACATACATACATACTACATGCATGCTACATACATACTACATGCTACATACATAGTACATATATACTACATGCATGCTACATACATACTACATGCTACATACATACTACATATATACTACATGCATGCTACATACATGCTACATGCTACATACATACTACATATATACTACATGCATGCTACATACATGCTACATGCTACATACATACATACTACATGCTACATACATACTACATACATACTACATGCTACATACATACTACATATATACTACATGCATGCTGCATACATACTGCATGCATGCTACATACATACTACATGCATGCTACATACATACTACATGCTACATACATACTACATACATACTACATGCATGCTACATACATACTGCATGCATGCTACATACATACTACATGCTACATACATACTACATACATACTACATGCATGCTACATGCATACTACATGCTACATATATACTACATATATACTACATACATACTACATATATACTACATGCATGCTACATGAATGCTACATACATACTACATGCTACATACATACTACATATATACTACATGCATGCTACATACATACTACATGCTACATACATACTACATACATACTACATGCATGCTACATACATACTACATGCTACATATATACTACATACATACTACATACATACTACATATATACTACATGCATGCTACATACATACTGCATGCATGCTACATACATACTACATGCATGCTACATACATACTACATGCTACATGCATGCTACATACATACTGCATGCATGCTACATACATACTACATGCTACATACATACTACATGCTACATACATACTACATATATACTACATGCATGCTACATACATACTACATGCTACATACATACTACATATATACTACATGCATGCTACATACATACTACATGCTACATACATACTACATATATACTACATGCATGCTACATACATACTACATGCTACATACATACTACATGCTACATACATACTACATATATACTACATGCATGCTACATACATACTACATGCTACATACATACTACATACATACTACATGCATGCTACATACATACTACATGCTACATACACTCACTGGCCACTTTATTAGGTACACCTGTCCAACTGTGTGTTAAGACTTAATTTCTAATCAGCCAATCACATGGCGGCAACTCAGTGCATTTAGGCATGTAGACATGGTCAAGACAATCTCCTGCAGTTCAAACCGAGCATCAGTATGGGGAAGAAAGGTGATTTGAGTGCCTTTGAACGTGGCATGATTGTTGGTGCCAGAAGGGCTGGTCTGAGAATTTCAGAAACTGCTGATCTACTGGGATTTTCACGCACAACCATCTCTAGGGTTTACAGAGAATGGTCCGAAAAAGAAAAAAAATCCAGTGAGCGGCAGTTCTGTGGCCGGAAATGCCATGTTGATGCCAGAGGTCAGAGGAGAATGGGCAGACTGGTTCGAGCTGATAGAAAGGCAACAGTGACTCAAATTGCCACCCGTTACAACCAAGGTAGGCAGAAGAGCATCTCTGAACGCACAGTGCGTCGAACTTTGAGGCAGATGGGCTACAGCAGCAGAAGACCACACTGGGTACCACTCCTCTCAGCTAAGAACAGGAAACTGAGGCTACAATTTGCACAAGCTCATCGAAATTGGACAGTAGAAGATTGGAAAAACGTTGCCTGGTCTGATGAGTCTCGATTTCTGCTGCGACATTCGGATGGTAGGGTCAGAATTTGGCGTAAACAACATGAAAGCATGGATCCATCCTGCCTTGTATCAACGGTTCAGGCTGGTGGTGGTGGTGTCATGGTGTGGGGAATTTTTTCTGGGCACTCTTTGGACCCCTTGGTACCAATTGAGCATCGTTGCAACGCCACAGCCTACCTGAGTATTGTTGCTGACCATGTCCATCCCTTTATGACCACAATGTACCCAACATCTGATGGCTACTTTCAGCAGGATAATGCGCCATGTCATAAAGCTCGAATCATCTCAGATTGGTTTCTTGAACATGACAATGAGTTTACTGTACTCAAATGGCCTCCTCAGTCACCAGATCTCAATCCAATAGAGCATCTTTGGGATGTGGTGGAACGGGAGATTCGCATCAGGGATGTGCAGCCGACAAATCTGCGCCAACTGTGTGATGCCATCATGTCAATATGGTCCAAAATCTCTGAGGAATGCTTCCAGCACCTTGTTGAATCTCTGCCACGAAGAATTGAGGCAGTTCTGAAGGCAAAAGGGGGTCCAACCCCTTACTAGCATGGTGTACCTAATAAAGTGGCCAGTGAGTGTACATACCACATATATACTACATGCATGCTACATACATACTACATACATACTACATGCATGCTACATACATACTACATGCTACATACATACCACATATATACTACATACATACTACATACATACTACATGCATGCTACATACAATACATTCATACAATACATACATAGACATACAGTACATATAACATAGAGTAACATACTTACCAATACTTGTTACATTGTTCCCCAAAGCCATTGTCGTCTACGGAATAAATATTAACATAACAAACCACAAAAATACTCACCCATGATCCGAAGCAGTCCACGAGTGTGTCCCACGACGAATTTCGCACACAGCTTTTACCATAAAGTGAGACTAGGGACTTTTTTTTTTTAAGTGGCGGAGGAATACAGTGTGGAAGGATACCTACCTTCCGTCATTGGATTCCTGCAGCCCGTAGAGAGCGGCAGCATCAGCTGATGCTGCAGTTCTCTACCCAAGATCGTCGTGGGACACACTCGTGGACTGCTTCGGATCATGGGTGAGTATTTTTGTGGTTTGTTATGTTAATATTTATTCCGTAGACGACAATGGCTTCGGGGAACAATGTGACAAGTATTGGTAAGTATGTTACTCTATGTTATATGTACTGTATGTCTATGTATGTATTGTATGAATGTATTGTATGTAGCATGCATGTAGTATGTATGTAGCATATATGTAGTATGTATGTAGTATATATGTGGTATGTATGTAGCATGTAGTATGTATGTAGCATGCATGTAGTATGTATGTAGTATGTATGTAGCATGTAGCATGTATGTAGCATGCATGTAGTATATATGTGGTATGTATGTAGCATGTATGTATGTAGCATGCATGTAGTATGTATGTAGTATGTATGTAGCATGTAGTATGTATGTAGCATGCATGTAGTATATATGTAGCATATATGTAGTATATATGTAGTATGTATGTAGTATGTATGTAGCATGCATGTGGTATGTATGTAGCATGTAGTATGTAGCATGAATGTAGTATGTATGTAGTATATATGTGGTATGTATGTAGCATGTAGTATGTATGTAGCATGCATGTAGTATGTATGTAGTATGTATGTAGCATGTAGTATGTATGTAGCATGCATGTAGTATATATGTAGTATGTATGTAGCATGTAGTATGTATGTAGCATGCATGTAGTATATATGTGGTATGTATGTAGCATGTAGTATGTATGTAGCATGCATCTAGTATGTATGTAGTATATATGTGGTATGTATGTAGCATGTAGTATGTAGCATGCATGTAGTATATATGTGGTATGTATGTAGCATGTAGTATGTATGTAGCATGCATGTAGTATGTATGTAGTATGTATGTAGTATTTTTTTTTTTTTTTAAACATTTAACACATTAGCCGGATGATGGGACTACTACTGTCCCATCATTGGCTAATGTGTCAATCACTGTCATGGTAGCAGGCATCGCCAGATGGGACTTGTAGTCCCATCGGACGATGCTTGCACAGACCCCCGGACATCAGCACAGCCCCCCGGCAGGCCGGTACAGACCCCCACAGGGTGCACAGCCCCCCGGCAGGCCGGTAAAGACCCCGGGCAGTCCACACAGCCCCCCGGCAGGCCGGCACAGCCCCCCGGCAGGCCGGCACAGCCCCCCGGCAGGCCGGCAGAGACCCCCGGAAGGCCCGAAATGACGGCGCATCATGATGCGCACACACCGCGCATCATGATGACGTCATTTCGGCTGTCAATCAACTTTGAACTTCCGATTCCGATGCCCGATATTGAAAAAATATCGGATGTCGGTATCGGAATTCCGATACAGCAAGTATCGGCCGATACCCAATACTTGCGGTATCGGAATGCTCAACACTAGTTACGTTCAGATGGAGAGAACTTTCGGGAAAAGAAAGCACAGGGATTCATTTTAGATGTTACAGGATCCTTTTGGGACAAAACAGCTCCTGCACCAATCTCAGAAGCATCCACCTCTACCTGGTACGGAAGTGAGACATCAGGTTGCCGCAAAACCGGGGCGGAGGTGAATCTTCGCTTCAGCTCCTGAAAGGAAGAAACAGCCTCCGGAGACCAATTTAACACATCAGCACCCTTCTTAGTCAAATCAGTCAATGGCTTGGCAATACTAGAAAATTTTGCTATAAATTTCCGATAAAAATTAGCAAAACCCAAAAACTTCTGGAGGGCCTTCAAAGAAGTGGGCTGAACCCAATCGTAAATGGCCTGTACCTTGGCCGGGTCCATTTCAATAGTTGACAGGGACAAAATAAATCCCAAAAAAGAAATCCTCTGTACTCCAAAAAGGCATTTAGATCCTTTGACATACAGGGAATTCTCCCTCAAGATCCGGAACACAGTCTGAATATGTTCCACATGAGAATCCCAATCCTTGGAGAAGATCAAAATATCATCCAGATAGATAATCAAAAATTTATCGACAAAATCTCGGAAAATATCGTTCATGAAGCACTGGAAGACAGAAGGGGCATTAGTGAGCCCAAAAGGCATCACCAGGTACTCAAAATGTCCCACCGGAGTATTAAACGCCATCTTCCATTCATCTCCATGCTTAATGCGAATAACATTATACGCCCCCCTGAGGTCAAGCTTGGTAAACCAGCAAGCACCTTTAACTCTGGAGAATAGATCAGAAATCAGGGGTAACGGATACTGATATTTAACAGTAATTTTGTTGAGAGCACGATAATCAATACAAGGTCTTAATGATCCATCCTTTTTGGCTACAAAAAAAACCGGCACCTAAGGGTGACGAGGATGGTCTAATATGACCCTTCTCCAACGCCTCCTTAATATAGGATCGCATAGCCTCGTGCTCGGGTACAGATAAATTGAAGAGCCGACCCTTGGGAAATTTACACCCCGGGCTCAGTTCAATAGCACAGTCATAACTCCTATGAGGAGGCAGAGACGCAGACTCATTCTCACTAAATACATCATAAAAGTCCGCCAAATAATCAGGAACATCATGCGACTGAGGAGAGGTGGAAAACACCGGAGCCTCACTAAAGGCACACCGACAACCCCAACTCACCACAGACACAGATTTCCAATCCAAAACTGGATAATGAATTTGTAACCAGGGAAACCCCAGAACAATAGTATCATGCAGATTATGTAACACCAAAAACCTGCAATTTTCTTGATGGTCTGGGGCGACCCGCATTACCACCTGGGTCCAAAACTGAGGTTTATTTTTAGCCAAAGGAGTACCATCAATCCCCCTCAAAGGGATAGGCATCTGCAGAGGTGTCATCGGAAATCCACAACGTTTAGCAAAATCCAAGTCCATTAGGTTTAGAGCTGCTCCCGAATCCACAAAAGCCTTGGCGGAAAATGTGGACAGGGAGCAGATCAGAGTAATAGCCAGAAGACACTTAGGTTGAACACCACCAACAGAAAACGTGTGTGCAAAGCGTTTCTCGCGTTTAGGACAGACAGAAATAATATGCGAGGCATCTCCACAGAAAAAACACAACTTATTACGCCTTCTGAACTCCTGACGCTGCTCTCTGGAAAAAACTCTATCACATTGCATAGGTTCAGACATCTGTTCAACAGGTGGCAACACCTCTCGTGCAGCTCTGCGTTCGCGTAAACGCCGATCAACCTGAATGGCTAAAGACATAGAATCGTCAAGACCAGAGGGAACAGGAAATCCCACCATAGTATCTTTTATGGCTTCTGACAACCCCTTCCGAAAGAGAGCAGCCAAGGCATTATCATTCCAGGTAGTAAGTACTGCCCACTTTCGGAATTTTTGACAGTACAATTCTGCATAATCACGACCCTGGTTCAATGCCAGCAGGGTCTTTTCAGCCTTATCAATGGCATTAGGTTCATCATACAACAACCCCAAGGCCTGAAAAAATGCGTTCACATTAGTCAGAATAGGATCATCTGGTTTCAAAGAAAATGCCCAATCCTGGGGATCGCCACGCAGCAAAGAGATGACAATTTTAACCTGCTGCGCGGAGCTCCCTGACGAGTTAGGCTTCAAGGCAAAAAATAATTTACAATTATTTTTGAAATTCAAAAATTTAGACGGATCCCCAAAAAATACATCAGGTGTACGAATCTTTGGTTCAGCAGCATGTGAATGAGCAAGGTAGGCGGAAATTCCCCGCACTTCCGCAGCGAGCTGCTCCACACGATCAGACAATTGCTTTATCTCCATTGAGAGAAAAAAAAATTCCCCCTACGGCCTCAGAGATATAGAGGAAAAAATATACACACTTTTTTTTTATTTTTTTTTTATACAATTCTTTCCTGCTATTGAGTACCCTAGAATCTGTGGTATGGCGGGTGATTCTGTTATGATTGAGTCACCGTAGGAGGCAAAAATAGAAATGCTAGCTAAGTCCAGAAAACCAGAGAAGTTGGCAGCTATCGGATTGCAGACCCCTGAACCTATCAACACAACTAGCAGTAGCCCTGGGGGGCTACTATGATGCCCTAGGCCCCTCGATCACAGCCGGAGGACTACATAGCCTAAAGACAGAAAGGGAAATCTAAACTGCCCCAGAGCAGACCCCAAAGCAAAAGGCAGCCCCCCACATATAATGATGGTGAAGCAAGAAGAAAGAACAAAACACAGACAGAAAGATAGACTGAGCAAAGATGGGGCCCACGCTAGCTTAGACAGGAAAGGACAGGAAGGCTGCTGTCTGCAATCCGTGAAAAAACCCTATGAAAATAAGAGCCAACAAACTGACAGTAAAAAAGGCCCTGAAGACGCTAGGCCTCAAAAAAGCTATGTCAGTACTCAGGAATATTCTGAAGACAGAGCAACAGGCAAAAGGAGATTCAGCTCACCCCAGCAGGGAATGGCAGAATCCAGAAAAGCAAGGAAAACAAAACACTAATGCAAAAAGGCAAAGCAGAAATCTTAGCTTTAGATGAGCAGGAATCAGACTGGTTTCCTAGAAGTCCACAGAGAAATCACCCGCAGGCCAGAAGGGCGTCGGCAGCCTTATATCCAGTCATTAACTCCACTCAGCCAGTCATCATCATCAGCCCCAGGTGTTTGACAATCAGGCTCACTACCTTTCTTCACCAGAAGAGGGAGTTCCTCGGGCCTCAGTAGTGAAGGGGAAAATGAACTCACAACAAACATGTAGATTACACTGGGTTGTATATGCCTTGTATTTAATTCCTGTATTATTGCCCTGTTGACTGTACGTACTCTGAAGGGCAGACTTTTATGGTATGATATTTTTCCATCAGACTAGAATCTTGTGTCTTGTATGTTCGTATGGGGGGGGTCTTTAGCTTGCAACTCACAAAGGCATGCAGTGAGGACATAGTATCGGATATACCCAAGGGATAAAACATACCATGCTGGACCTGAGCATGCCCTGCTCATATATAACTGTTGAGAGACCACTTATTTCCCATTTTTGCTGGACATTTTTGAGGTTTTTTATGTGAATAAAAAGAACAGACAAATCTATTTAATAGCTCCAATCTAATTATATAATTATCTTGTCCAACTCTGTTGCAACCAATATTTTGCAAAAAGAAAAACATGGACAAAAGCATAGTAGACTGTGAAAGTGTAAACAAAATCTTTGAGAAATGAAAATATCAACTGATATATACATGTAGGCACATAATTAAACAGAATTATAATGCTGCCTTATCTGTAACAATTGAAGTAAAAGCTACTAGTTACAATTCCTTGAAAAAGTATTCATACCCCACAAATTTTTCCATAGTTTTTCATGTTACACCCACAAACTTAAATGTATTTTGTTGGCATTTTATGTGACACCAACACAAGTATAAAAGGAATGATATTTGGTTTTCTAATTATTTAATAAATATAAAGATGAACATTGTGAGATGCCTTTGTATTCAGCCCCCTGTAGTCTGATTCCCCTAAAAAAAATCCTGCATGAGCAATTGTCCCCAGAAATCACATAATTAGTAAATTGAGTCCCCCTGTGTGTATTTTCTTCTCAGTATAACTACAGCTGTTCTGCCTCAGAGGTTTGAGAACATTAGGGATCAAACCGCATCATGGAAGCCAAGGAGCCCACCAGACAGGTCAGGGATAAAGTTGTGGAGTAGAGTAAAGCAGGGTTGGGTTTTAAAAAAAATAGCCCAAGCTCTGAAAATCTCACAGAGCATTGTTCAATCCATCATCCAAAAATGGAAGGAGTATGGCATATCTGCACACCTACCAAGACATGGCCATCCACCTACACTGACATCCCAAGCAAGGATAGAACTAACTAGAGAAGCAGCCAAGAGGCCCATGGTTAATGGGGAGCTGCAGAGATCCACAGCTCAGGAAAGAGAATCTGTCAATAGGTCAACTATTTGTCATCCACTCCACAAATCTGGCCTTTATGTAAGAGTGGCAAGAAGAAAAACATTTTGGAAAGTAAGCCAATGCCATATGAAATCCTGTTTGCAGTTTGCAAAAAGCAACATAGAGAACACAGCGAAGAAGAAGGTGCTCTGATCAGATGTGACCAAAGGAGAATTTTTTCGGCTAAATGTAAAACAGTATGTGTTGTGAAAAAATAACACTGGACATCACCCTGAAAACATCATCCCCACCATCACACATGATGGTGGCAGCATCATGATGTGGGGAGGCTTTTCTTCAGCAGTGACAGGTAAGCTGGTCAGAGTTGATGGGAAAATGGATGGAGCAAAATACGGGGCAATCCTGGAGGAAAACCTGTTGGAGGCTGCAAAAGACTTGAGCCTGGGGCACAGATTCACCTTCCAGCAGGACAACAACCCTAAACATCCTGCCAGAGCCACAATGAAGGGTATAGCTCAGAGAATATTTAAGTGTGTGAACGACCCAATCACCGTCCAGACCCAAATCCCAGAGAATCTGTGACAAGACATGAAAATTGCTGATCATACATCCAATCTCACTGAGCGAGAGTGAATATGGAAAGAAGGGGCAAAATGTCTCCTCGAGATGTGCAAAGCTGGAGAGATAAACCCCAAAAGACAGCAGCAGTAACTGCAGCGAAACATGGTCCTACAAAGTACTGACTCAGGGGGCTGAATTCAAATGCATGGCACAATATTCAGATTTATATTTTTAAAATTATTATAAAACCCTGTGTCATTTCATTTACACTTCACAAATGCTTGCTACTTTTGGTTGGTATATAACATAAAATCCAAATAAAAAACATTTCAGTTTGTGGGTGTAAAATTTGGAAAAGTTCAGTTTATGAATACTTTTCCAAGGGAAATGTACATTAAAACAAAGGAAACAGCCTACAGTAGTGAATTATAAATTACTATGTGTCTAAGATTACAGACATGCCTTCTTTCAGGCACTCCACCACATTTGTCCTTAAAGGTGTCCGATATTGTGCTACAAGTCTGTGGTCAGTCTGTGTGTCACGATCCATTTTTGGATCCGTGGCAGATCTAGATTCTCACATATAAACTTTTTTCCTTTCGGACCATCGGGTGTTAAAGTCAGTTTTTCCCCCAGTGGCCGCTAGTGTAATTACATTGCTGCTGAGTTTGCTGATGCAGGTGGTGACCACCCCCACCTTCCTTCAAAAGGTCACTTGATGCATCAGCTGACTGTCAGTGTTAGTGTTCATTCTGCAGCGACCAAGCTGGGAGAAGGTGAAAAATGAGGATGAATGAACTCATGGAGATCAACATCCAACACTGCGGAGACACCATCACATGTTTCTCAACGCAGTGATGCTAGAGCATTGCCCCCATCCCTTATGGGAAATATGGAAACCACCTATGCCAAAACATGGTATGCTCTAGCATCACTGCGTTGAGAAACATGTGATGGTGTCTCCGCAGTGATGGATGTTGATCTTCATGAGTTCATTCATCCTCATTTTTCACAGTCTTTTACTAGGCATTGCTCCTACTAGCCAGTTTCCTACTCCACACTGATGAGGGGCAATACCCCGAAACAGCTGTCTGTGGATGGATACCATGTTTTGGCATAGGTGGTTTCCTTCATTGGAGACTGCCCTTCCTGTGGTTGTTCCTTCCCGGTGAAAGACCTGGCTAGTCATTGCTTGCGTTGAGAAACATGTGATGGTGTCTCCGTGGCTCTTGATTTACATGTTTTTGCATATTTCCCATAAGGAATGGGGGCAATGCTCTAGCATCACTGTGTTGAGAAATATGTGATGGTGTCTCCGCAGTGTTGGATGTTGATCTCCATGAGTTCATTCATCCTCATTTTTCACAGTCTTTTACTAGGCATTGCTCCTACTAGCTAGTTTCCTACTCCACACTGATGAGGGGCAATACCCTGAAACAGCTGTCTGTGGATGGATACCATGTTTTGGCATAGGTGGTTTCCTTCATTGGAGACTGCCCTTCCCGTGGTTGTTCCTTCCCGGTGAAAGACCTGGCTAGTCATTGCTTGCGTTGAGAAACATGTGATGGTGTCTCCGCGGCTCTTGATTTACAAGCGGGGAGAAGGAGCTTGCTGGGAGCAGTTGTTTGTCAGCTGCGTCCGGTGTATCTGGTGTTTAATTCCTGCTGTGCAGTGCTTTGCAGCAGAGAGCTAAGTGTTGTTTTCCTTTACCTTGTCTGTCATAGCTTCCCTTTGTGTTGTATTAATGCAGCAGTGGGACCAGTGTCCTCACTTGCCAATTCCCTACTTAGGGATAGGTGCAGGGCAAGCGAGGGCTTAGGTATCCTGCTCGGCGACAGGTTGAAAAAATCTATATAGGGACGTCAGGTAGATCAGGGCACATCCTTAGGAGAGTGTAGGAGGGGTCCATTTCCCCGTTCCGTATCACAGGGTCTACATTGAGGTCTGATGAACTCCCTCTTCTGGTGAAGGAAGGTATTGAGGCTGATTACCAAGCACCTGAGCAGGATGATGATGACTGGAATTGCTGACTGGATATAAGGCAGCCGACGCCCTTCTGCCTTGCTGGTGATTTCTCAGAGGGATTCTAGGAGACCAGTCTGATTCCTGCTCCTCAAAAGCTAAGTTTTCTGCTCTGCTTTTTGCATTTGTGTTTTGGTTTTGTTTTGCCTTGTTTTTCTGGATTTCTGCCATTCCCTGCTGGCGTGAGCTGAATTCCTTTTTGCTCTGTCTTCAGAAAATACCTGAGTACTGATATAGTCTTTATGAAGCCTAGCGTCTTCAGGGCTTTTTTCCCTATCAGTCTGTTGGCTCTTGTTTTGATAGGGTTTTGGCAGATTGCAGACAGCAGCTTTTCTATCCTGTCCTATTTAGTTAGCTTGGGCCCCATAATTTGCTCAGCCTATCTTTCTATCTGTGTGAGTGTTTTTTCATCTTGCTTCACCGTCATTATATGTTGGGGGCTGCCTATTGCTTTGGGGTCTGCTCTGGGGCAGTTTAGATTTCCCTTTCTGTCTTTAGGCTATTTAGTTCTCTGGCTGTGATCGAGGGGTCTAGGGCACCGTAGGAACTCCCCACGGCTACTGCTAGTTGTTGATAGGTTCAGGGGTCTGCAATCCGATAGCTGCCAACTTCTCTGGTTTTCTGGACTGTGCTAGTATTTCTGTTTTTGCCTCCTACAGTGACTCATTCATAACAGAATCACCAGCCATACCGCAGATCCTAGGGTACTCAATAGCAGGAAAGAATTGTAAAAAGAAAAAAAAGTGTGTATATTTTTTCCTCTATATCTCTGAGGCAGTAGGGGGAATTTTTTTTTCTCTCAATGGAGATAAAGCAATTGTCTGATCGTGTGGAGCAGCTCGCTGCGGAAGTGCGGGGAATTTCCGTCTACCTTGCTCATTCACATGCTGCTGAACCAAAGATCCCTACTCCTGATGTGTTTTTTGGGGATCGGTCTAAATTTTTTAATTTCAAAAATAATTGTAAATTATTTTTTGCCTTAAAGCCTAACTCGTCAGGGAGCTCCGCGCAGCAGGTTAAAATTGTCATCTCTTTGCTGCATGGTGATCCCCAGGATTGGGCGTTTTCTTTCAAACCTGATGATCCTATTCTGACTAATGTGAATGCATTTTTTCAAGCCTTGGGGTTGTTGTATGACGAACCTAATGCTATTGATCAGGCTGAAAAGACCCTGTTGGCACTGAGCCAGGGTCGAGATTCTGCAGAATTGTACTGTCAAAAAATCCGAAAGTGGGCGGTCCTTACTACCTGGAATGATAATGCCTTGGCTGCTCTCTTTCAGAAGGGTTTGTCAGAAGCCGTAAAAGATACTATGGTGGGATTTCCTGTTCCCTCTGGTCTTGACGATTCTATGTCATTAGCCATTCAGGTTGATCGGCGTTTATGTGAACGCAGGACTGCACGAGAGGTGTTGCCACCTGTTGAACAAGTGTCTGAACCTATGCAATGTGATAGAGTTTTGTCCAGGGAGCAACGTCAGGAGTTCAGAAGGCGTAATAAGTTGTGTTTTTTTTGTGGCGATGCCTCGCATATTATTTCTGTCTGTCCTAAACGAGAGAAACGTTTTGCACACACGTTTTCTGTGAGTGGTGTTCAACCTAAGTTTCTTCTGGCAATTACTCTGATCTGCTCCCTGTCCACATTTTCCGCCAAGGCTTTTGTGGATTCGGGAGCAGCCCTGAACCTAATGGACTTGGATTTTGCTAAACGTTGTTGATTTCCGATGACACCTCTGCGGACGCCTATCCCTTTGAGGGGGATTGATGCTACTCCTTTGGCAAAAAATAAACCTCAGTTTTGGACCCAGGTGGTAATGCGGGTCGCCCCAGATCATCAAGAAAATTGCAGATTTTTGGTGTTGCATGATACCATTGTTCTGGGGTTTCCCTGGTTGCAAATTCATAATCCAGTTTTGGATTGGAAATCTGTGTCTGTGGTGAGTTGGGGTTGTCGGTGTGCCCTTAGTGAGGCTCCGATTTTTTCCACCTCTCCTCACTCACATGATGTTCCTTACTATTTGGCGGACTTTTATGATGTATTTAGTGAGAATGAGTCTGCGTCTTTGCCTCCTCATAGGAGTTATGACTGTGCAATTGAACTGAGCCCGGGGTGTAAATTTCCCAAGGGTCGGCTCTTCAATTTATCTGTACCCGAGCATGAGGCTATGCGATCCTATATTAAGGAGGCATTGGAGAAGGGTCATATCAGATCATCCTCTTCACCCTTAGGTGCCATTTTTTTTTTTCGTGGCCAAAAGGATGGTTCATTAAGGCCTTGTATTGATTATCGTGCCCTCAACAAAATTACTATTAAATATCAGTATCCGTTACCCCTGATTTCGGATCTATTCTCCAGAGTTAAAGGTGCTTGCTGGTTTACCAAGCTTGAACTCAGGGGGCGTATAATCTTATCCGCATTAAGCATGGGGATGAATGGAAGATGGCGTTTAATACTTTGGAGGGACATTTTGAGTACCTGGTGATGCCTTTTGGGCTCACTAATGCCGCTTCTTTCTTCCAGTGCTTCATGAACGACATTTTCCGGGACTTTGTGGATAAATTTTTGATTATCTATCTGGATGATATTTTGATCTTCTCCAAGGATTGGGATTCTCATGTGGAACATGTTCGGACTCTGTTCCGGATCTTGAGGGAGAATTCCCTGTATGTCAAAGGATCGAAATGCCTTTTTGGGGTACAGAGGATTTCATTTTTGGGATTTATTTTGTCTCCGTCAACTATTGAAATGGACCCGGCCAAGGTACAGGCCATTTATGATTGGGTTCAGCCCACTTCTTTGAAGGCCCTCCAGAAGTTTTTGGGTTTTGCTAATTTTTATCGGAAATTTATAGCAAAATTTTCTAGTATTGCCAAGCCATTGACTGATCTGACTAAGAAGGGTGCTGATGTGTTGAATTGGAGGCTGTTTCTTCCTTTCAGGAGCTGAAGCGAAGATTCACTTCTGCCCCGGTTTTGCGGCAACCTGATGTCTCACTCCCGTTCCAGGTAGAGGTGGACGCTTCTGAGATTGGTGCAGGAGCTGTTTTGTCCCAAAAGAATCCTGTAACATCTAAAATGAATCCCTGTGCTTTCTTTTCCCGAAAGTTCTCTCCATTTGAACGTAACTATGATGTGGGGACTCGGGAACTGTTAGCCATGAAATGGGCATTTGAGGAGTGGAGACATTGGTTGGAGGGAGCTAAACATCAAGTCGTGGTCCTCACTGACCACAAGAATTTGATTTACCTGGAGTCGGCCAAACGCTTGAACCCTAGACAGGCTAGGTGGGCCTTGTTTTTTACACGTTTTGATTTTGTGGTCTCTTTTCCTCCTGGCACTAAGAATGTCAAGGCTGACGCTCTCTCTAGGAGCTTCTTTGCTGATTCTCCTGTGGTGACCAAGCCTGCTACAATCTTAGGCGAAGGGGTAGTTCTTTCTGCCATCTCGCCCGATTTGAGACGTGCTCTGGAAGAGTTCCAGGAGGACAAACCTGAGCGTTGTCCCAGTGGAAAGTTGTATGTTCCTGACCAGTGGAAGAAGAGAGTGATGTCTGAAGTTCATTGCATTGGCTGGTCATCCAGGTATTTTTGGTACTAGAGATCTGATGAGTCGGTCTTTTTGGTGGCCCGCCTTGTCTCGTGATGTCAGGAATTTTGTGCAGTCCTGTGGGACTTGCTCCCGGTCTAAACCTTGTTCTCGCTCTAGTGGGTTGTTGATGCCTTTGCCGGTCCCCAGGAGGCCATGGACCCATATTTCAATGGATTTCATCTCTGATATGCCTGTCTCTCAGAGAATGACTGTTATTTGGGTGATTTGTGATAGGTTCTCTAAGATGGTTCATCTTGTACCACTCCCTAAGTTGCCATCTTCCTCTGAGTTGGTGCTCCTGTTTTTGCAACAGGTGGTTCGCTTGCACGGGATTCCTGAGAACATTGTATCTGACAGAGGAGTTCAGTTTGTGTCTAGATTTTGGAGGACTTTCTGTTCCAAGCTGGGAATTCAGTTGTCCTTCTCTTCTGCTTTTCACCATCAGACCAATGGGCAGACGGAGAGAACAAACCAGACCTTGGAGTCGTATTTGAGATGTTTTATTTCCGCTGATCAGGATGATTGGGTTTCATTTTTGCCCTTGGCCAAATTTGCTTTAAATAATAGAGCTAGTTCTGCCACTTTGATGTCACCTTTTTTTTGTAACTTTGGGTTTCATCCTCGATTTTCTTCAGGGCAGGTGGAGTCTTCTGCCTACCCAGGTGTTGACACTGTGGTGGAGAGAATGCACCAGATCTGGGACCAAGTGGTGGATAAGTTATCTCTCTCCCAGGAAAAGGCCCAGCGGTTTTCCAACCGACATAGGACCATTGGTCCCCAGTTTAAGGTTGGTGATATGGTTTGGTTATCATCAAAAAATATCGCTATGAAGGTGGCTTCTCCTAAGTTTAAGCCTAGATTTATTGGACCTTACAAGATTTTGGAGATTATTAATCCGGTCTCTTTTCGTTTGGCTCTTCCTGTCACATTTAAAATCCATAATGTGTTTCATAAGTCCTTGTTGAAGAGGATTGTTGAACCAGTTGTTCCTGGGGTGGCACCTCCGGACCCTGTGTTGGTTGAAGGTAACATGGAATATGAGGTAGAGAAGATACTGGATTCCCGTCTGGCTAGACGGAGACTCCAGTATTTGGTTAAGTGGAAGGGTTATGGTCAGGAGGATAATTCCTGGGTCTCTGCCTCTGATATTCATGCCAAAAGATTGGTGCGTGCCTTTCATCGGGCTCACCCTGATCGCCCTGGTGGCGTGGATGAGGGTTCGGTGACCCCTCCTCAAGGGGAGGTACTGTTGTGAGTTCATTTTCCCCTTCACCATTGAGGTCTGATGAACTCCCTCTTCTGGTGAAGGAAGGTAGTGAGGCTGATTACCAAGCACCTGAGCAGGATGATGATGACTGGGTGACTGAAATTGCTGACTGGATATAAGGCAGCCGACGCCCTTCTGCCTTGCTGGTGATTTCTCAGAGGGATTCTTGGAGACCAGTCTGATTCCTGCTCCTCAAAAGCTAAGTTTTCTGCTCTGCTTTTTGCATTTGTGTTTTGGTTTTGTTTTGCCTTGTTTTTCTGGATTTCTGCCATTCCCTGCTGGGGTGAGCTGAATTCCTTTTTGCTCTGTCTTCAGAAAATACCTGAGTACTTATATAGTCTTTTTGAAGCCTAGCGTCTTCAGGGCTTTTTTCCCTATCAGTCTGTTGGCTCTTGTTTTGATAGGGTTTTGGCGGATTGCAGACAGCAGCTTTTCTATCCTGTCCTATTTAGTTAGCTTGGGCCCCATCATTTGCTCAGCCTATCTTTCTATCTGTGTGAGTGTTTTTTCATCTTGCTTCACCGTCATTATATGTTGGGGGCTGCCTATTGCTTTGGGGTCTGCTCTGGGGCAGTTTAGATTTCCCTTTCTGTCTTTAGGCTATTTAGTTCTCCGGCTGTGATCGAGGGGTCTAGGGCACCGTAGGAACCCCCCCACGGCTACTGCTAGTTGTTGTTGATAGGTTCAGGGGTCTGCAATCCGATAGCTGCCAACTTCTCTGGTTTTCTGGACTGTGCTAGTATTTCTGTTTTTGCCTCCTACGGTGACTCATTCATAACAGTCTACCGTTGTAATTGTGTCCCCGGTGTTCCCTTGTTTGTTGTGCTGTTGGTGACCAACCTACTGTTGGGTTGTTTCATACCGGGTCAGTCACATTTGTGACATTAACACTGACCTTCACATTTTTTCTGGTGAGCCATGGCCCAAATGCAGGCTTTTGCCGAACTGCTTCAGACTTACCACTGAGTTTAAGGAGCTGTGTGGTGAGGTCTTGCAGCAGCTGCAGCAGTTGTTGGGGTTCTGGGCCTCAGCTCATGTACAGGCTCATCCAGAACCCAGGATATCTCTCCCTGACAGGTTCTCTGGTTGGAGAGATACATTTTTTGTTTTTAAGAAGGCCTGCAAGTTGTACTTCAGGCTCCGCGCTCATTCAGTAGGGAGTGAGGAACAATGGGTGGGAATCATCATATCCCTTATTAATGGTGATCCTCATCCTGGGCCTTTTCCCTGCCGGCCGATTCACCATCTCTACGGACAGTGGACGAGTTTTTCGCAGCTTTGGCGCTGGTGTATGGAGGTCCTGATGGCGTCTCCCTGGCGGAATCCCGACTCCGTAAGATCACGCAGGGAGGCCGGCTGAGGAGTACTGCTCGAAGTTCAGGAGGTGTGCCACTGACACTAAGTGGAATGATCCTGCCCTTAGGAGCTATTTCATGCAGGGTCTGTCTCCAAAGTTGCAGGATAATCTTGTGCAGTACGCCACCCCCAGGTCGTTGGAGGCCGTCATGTCCCTAGCCATCCGGGTGGATAGACACTTGAGGGAGAGGCAAACACCAAATGTGCCCCCTGTAGTCCTTGCTAGAGAGCAGGACACTCCTGAGCAGGCGGACGAAACCATGCAGGTGGCAGGAGTCGCTTCCCAAATGGGGTTGCCTACGGATCGCCGTGGAGTGAGGGCATGTTTTTACTGTGGGCAGACCAGTCATTTTATCAATGTCTGCACAGCATGTGCCACAGTATCTGCACCATCTAAAAAGCAGCATTCCCCTGTTCGTGTGGAGGGAGGTGACCAGGGTGTGTATATTTCCTCCATTTCTTCGTCTCAGTGTACCTTACCTGCTGAGGTGGTTGTTGGTGGGGTAACTGAGAATATATCTGTGCTTGTGGACAGTGGAGCGGGAGTCAATTTGGTGGATGCTCACTTTGTCCAGACCCATGGCCTGAGGTGTAGGACGCTAGCGAGACCCCTAAGCGTCCAGGCCATTGACTCTGTCCCACTCAGCTAGGGGAGAGTTACCCAAGTCGTAGACAATATACATCTGCGTATAGGGGCTTGCCATGAGGAGTCCCTGTAGTGCTATGTCTTGGAGGGTATGTCAACTCTCAGTCTTAGGACTCCCTTGGTTGAAAAAACACAACCCGGTCATAGATTGGCGGTTCAGGGCAGTAGTCAGCTGGGGTCAGTCGTGTAAGGACAGCTGTCTGGGAGCTACGATCTCTGCCGTCTTTCTACAACCTACCCCTTCTTCTTTGGTGGGGGCAGCAGTGGTGCTGCTAGGGAGTAGGGGCAAGACTCTACCCTCACTACCAGCTAACCCTGTGTGTCGGAGTCCTCTTAGGAGGAAGGGTCAGGGGAGGGTGGTGGTCCCCTCTGTGCATAGTGGGGGTGTGAGTGTGACGACACAGGGGGACGCCTCTGTTGTCAGTTCTGTAAAGAGTTCACCATCTTTTGGCAAACGTATGCGTGGCAATAAACGTTCAGGTCTGGATCTGTGTGTGAACGAGTGTCACGCTGCGCTCACCTGGGGGCGGGACCTCGGTCCCGACGTCATCTCTTCCGGAGCCACAGTCACTCCGGGGGTCCCGCCGGGTGCGCATGCGCACCTCTCGTACCTAGGTCCCTGTCTCCTCCATGTTATGTCTGCGCTTGCTCACTTTTCTCAGTTCGGTCTCCAGGTCAGTCCTCTCTATGGTACTGGAGGACTTGACCCGGAAGTTCTCGTGATCATGTGCTATTTCAGGCTACCTCTTCCTAGGGGAGGTGCCTGATTATTGTTGTGCTTCCTAGCTTGGTCTGCCGTGTCCCTGCCTGGCTGTGCGCTGTATTCGGGTCCTCTGCCTTGCACTCTGTTGTGCCTCTTGGCACACGCTCTGAACCTGCACTCTGCCTTGTACTCGGTTGTGCCTCCTGGCACACGCTCTGACCCTGTACTCTGTCTCATACTCAGTTGTGCCTCCTGGCACACACTCTGATCCTGGGCTCCATCTTACATTCAGCTGTGCCTCCTGGCACATACTCTGATCCTGTGCTCTGTCTTGTACTCAGTTGTGCCTCCTGGCACACACTCTGATCCTGTGCTCTGTCTTATACTCAGTTGTGCCTCCTGGCACACACTCGGACCCTGTGCCTTGTCTCATACTCAGTTGTGCTTCCTGGCACACGCTCTGATCCTGTACTCTGTCTCTTACTCAGTTGTGCCTCCTTGCACACATTCCAATCCTGCACTCTGTCTTATGCTCAGTTGTGCCCTCTGGCAAACACCCTGCTCCTGTACTCTGTTACACCTCCTGGCACACCTGTTGCCTGACTCAGTGCTCTGACGTGCTCCTTGCACGCATCCTGCTTCACTCACACCCGGACGTACGAAGTCTCTGTATACTACGTGTTCCCGTGTCCACGCTTTACACATTCCTGCAGACACACTCACCCACTCGTGTCTCCTGTGAGCCGGCCGCCTGGTGCCAGCAGTCGTGGTACCTCACCCCCTGGGGCTTGCCCCTGACACTCCCTGTATAGGGGTGGTCTTCACTAGGTTAGCTCACCCTGGGAGGGTTGGTGCCACGACCCAGAGGGTCAACTCCAGGAGTCCTCACAGTATAATCAGGCCATGGACCCCGCTGGTACCACCGCCTCTGTCCAAAAGGAACTGGTGTTCCTACGGGAGAGTCAGACCAGGATCATGTCCTCTCTGAAATCTATGGAGTCCCGTTTTTCGACTATTCAGTCTTCTAATCAAACTAGGATTATGGCCTTTTTGAAATCCATGGAGTCCCATTTGTTGGCCATGCAGTCCTCTGACCCTTGGAATGCTTCCCAGCTGGCCAGCCTCCAGTAAGAACTCACACAGCAACCCGACACTCAGGTCCATATCCTCAACTATATATGGCGTTGGTAGACAGTCGGCTCCTTTCCATACAATCCGTTTCTGCCCAGTCCTCGGCCCCGCACCCGCTGCCACGCCTCGGCAAGCCACCCCGATATAGTGGGGACCCTAAGTTTTGTCGAGGATTTCTGAACCAATGCCGGTTACATTTTGAGCTTTTGCCGCAGCACTATCCCACTGAGCGCGCCCAAATTGCCTTTATTGTTTCACACTTAGAGGGGGAGGCGTTAGCATGCGTGAACCCCCTCTGGGAGTGCAATGACCCACTCGTCTCTCAGCTTTCCACCTTTTTGGACACCTTCCGCAAGGTGTTCGACGAGCCGGGTCGGCTGGCCTCTACCACCGAGTCTCTCTTTAACCTCCTTCAGGGGATGCTACCGGTGGGACAGTATGCCATCCGTTTTCGTACCTTGTCCTCCGAACTTGGTTTGAACAACGAGGCTCTCGTAGGGATCTTTTGGCGTGGCCTGTCTGGTCGGATCAAAGACGAACTGGCAGGTCGGGATACTCCCACCTCTTTAGAGGATCTGATCTCTCTGGCGACATACATTGACCTGCGGTTTCAGGAGCGTGCCCGTGAATCAGCCAGAGAGAGGAGCTCCTCTCACCTCCTTCGTTCCAGCTCCAAGAAGCCGGGAAACTTCCCCGCCTAGGGTTGGTAGGAGAGGCCTCCCTAGGTGTACGTGATCCCTCTCCTCCCCTGCTCGTGTCCGTGTTATTGAATCTCGGTGCCAAGTGTTATTCTGAGGAGGCTTTTCTGGATTCTGGCACGGAGGGGAATTTTATCACACTCGAGGCGGTTAAAAAATACCGGATTCCTGTCAGATCCCTGGAGACTCCTTGGTCGATTGTTTCGGTCAATGGTACGTCCGTGCAGGAGACCGTTACCCAGGCCACCGAAGAGATCGAGCTGCAGATCGGAGCCCTGCACCGGGAGAAGATCTCCTTCCATGCCTTGTCTACCATGTCTCACACGCTTCTTCTAGGTCTCCCTTGGCTACGGACTCATGAGCAAACCCTGGACTGGCGGTCGGGCGATGTACTCCGTTGGGGACCTTTCTGTCAGGAGAAGTGCCTGTTGCCCGTCCATCCGATGAACTCTGCCTGTCCGTCCCCGGCACCTACAGGTCTGCGTCAGCTTACTGGTTCGTTGCAGATGTCTTTGACAAAAAGGAGGCCGAGACTCTGCCCCTCCATCGGCCATATGACTGTCCGATTGACCTCATTCCTGATTCTACGCCACGCAGGGGTAGAATATATCCGCTATCCCCTGCTGAAACCCAAGCGATGTCTGAGTATATCCAGGAGAACCTTGCGAGAGGTTTTATCCGTAAGTCCTCCTCGCTCGCGGGAGCGGGATTTTTCTTTGTCAAAAAGAAGGACGGCTCCCTCCGTCCTTGCATAGACTACCGAGGCCTGAACGATATCACGGTCAAGAACAAGTACCCATTGCCATTGATCCCGGAGCTCTTTGACCGGCTTAGAAGAGCTCGAATTTTCACCAAACTGGATCTTCGTGGGGCCTACAACTTGATCTGCATTCGTTCCGGTGATGAGTGGAAGACCGCCTTTAACATCAGAGATGGTCACTACGAGTTCTTGGTCATGCCCTTCGGCCTCTGCAATGCCCCAGCAGTGTTTCAGGAGTTCGTGAATGACATCTTCCGGGATATGCTGTACTCCTGCGTGGTAGTCTATTTGGATGATATCCTCATTTTTTCTCCAGACCTCTCCGCCCACAGAAAGAACATGCGTCAAGTCCTCCAGCGCCTGAGGGAGAACCGCCTGGAGTAGACCCTCTGGGTCGTGGCACCAACCCTGCCAGGGTGAGCTGACCTAGTGAAGACCACCCCCTATACATTGAGTGTCAGGGGCAAGCCCCAGGGGGTAAGGTACCACGACTGCTGGCACTGGTTAGCTCCCTTGTGGAAAGGGGACGAGATGGGGCGAACCAATGAGGAGAAATGAGGAACGAACTGTCGGTAGTAGTTTGCAAAACCAAGGAAGCGTTGGATTGCCTTCACCCCTGACACTCAATGTATAGGGGGTGGTCTTCACTAGGTCAGCTCACCCTGGCAGGGTTGGTGCCACGACCCAGAGGGTCTACTCCAGGAGTCCTCACAACGAGTATGTGTGTGTCCACCAAAAACATCAGGTGGAAGTGTGCTACTGGGACCTGGAGTGCTAGGGTGATTGGGCCGTATCGGGTGTCGGCCATTCTTGGTTCGGGGACTTACCAGCTGGAGTTACCCCCAGTAATGCACGTACACAACACATTTCCCAGGTTGGTGCTCTGGAGATTTGTGGCACCTCCTGAGCCCACATTATTGTCCCTTCCATCTGACTGCGTTCACCATATACCTGAGGGTCAGGGTACTGCCAAGGTGAACTCTGGTAGATCGAGGCGTCCTCACCGTAGATTGTTTTCTGATGAGGTCCGGTTTTGAGGGTCCAGAGGCCCCTCACTGAAGGAGGTACTGTTACAATCCATTCTTGGATCCGTGGCAGAACTGGATTCTCACATTAAAACTTTTTTCCTTTCAGGCCATCGGGGGTTATGTCAGTTTCTTCCCCCATGGCCGCTGATGTAATTACATTGCTGCTGAGTTTGCTGATGCAGGTAGTGCCTACTCCCACCTTCCTTCAAAAGGTCACCTGATGCATCAACTGACCGTCAGTGTTAGAGTTCATTCTGTAGTGACCACGCTGGGAGAAGGAGCTTGCTGGGAGCAGTTGTTTGTCAGCTGAGTCCGGTGTATCTGGTGTTTAATTTCTGCTGTGCAGTGCTTTGCAGCAGAGAGCTAAGTGTTGTTTTCCTTTACTTTGTCTGTCATAGCTTCCCTTTGTGTTGTATTAGTGCAGCGGTGGGACCAGTGTCCTCACTTGCCAATTCCCTACTTAGGGATAGGTGCAGGGCAAGCGAGGGCTTAGGTATCCTGTCCGGCGACAGGTTGAAAAAACCTGTATATGGATGTCAGGGAGATCAGGGCACATCCTTAGGAGCGTGCAGGAGGTGTACATTTCCCCATTTCCTATTGCAGGGCCCACCATTGTAATTGTGTCCCTGGTGTTCCCTTGTTTGTTGTGCTGTTGGTGACCGACCTACTGTTGAGTCATTTCATACCGGGTCAGTCTCTTTTGTGACAATGTGATTGCAGACTTCTGAATCCTTACAGCGTGCGGCGCACACTGCATACTGTTAGGATCATCTGATACTGCCACATGACCACAAGCATGCGATCTGCATACCCCCGGCCCCTAGCCATGCAGTCTACCATTAGACACACTTGTGAAAAACTGGGTTGTTTTAAAGAAGTCACTGAATTTGAGCATGGTCCTGTAATAGGATGATGTCAGAGCAAGTCACTTTGTGACTAGTGTTGAGCATTCCGATACCGCAAGTATCGGGTATCGGCCGATATTAGCGGTATCGGAATTCCGATACTTAATTCCGATACTTTTTTCATATCGGATTCCGGGATCGGAATCGGAATAGGAAGTTCCCATCATGCTATGAGCCTGCTTGCTTTGATTAAGCCAATGGGAATCCTCCGAAGTGTGGGCACATCCTGTTAGGCATGTAGGCATGTTAACTATTGGCATGGCTGTGATTGGCTGCCGAAATGATGTCATGATGCACTATAAAAGCCACCGCAGCCGCCATTTCTGGTCACTCTGCTGTGAATTCAGTTAGGGACAGGCTGCTGTAGAAGACTGTGAGGGACAGTTAGAAATAGCGATTCCACCAAACATCTAGTGCTTTACCCAGGCTACATAAACCACCACTGTAGCCTTCTTTGCCCTAGCAGCAGTGTTCACAGCTGTCTGCAAGGGCTGTGTGAGTGCAGCTCACGCTGTGGAGTGGGTCCTGCAGCCACGTCAGGCTGTAGGCCACCCAGTGTGATCACTGCTGCCTCATACATCTTTTATTTTTTGAGCTGCATTTTTTAAATAATTTCAATCTAGTGTGCTTCCATCCGTATCCATATACGTTGGTTGCAAACACTAGTAGTAGACAGCGGAGCCTTTCTGCAGCCTTTCAGTGCTAGTGTCCACTTTGCTGCACTGTTCACGGCTGTCTGAGAGGTCTCTGACTGTGTGTGAGTGCAGCTCACGCTGAGTAGTGTGTCCTGCAGCTACGTCTGGCTGTAGGACGCTCAGCGTGCGTCACTGCCTCACACATATTTTTATTTGAGTGCAGCTCATTTTTTCTTCTATTAGTGTGCATCCATCCGTCTCCATCTACGGTGGTTGCAAACACTATATAGGAGTACACAGCGGAGCCTTTCTGCAGCCTGTCAGTGCCAGTGCCCACTTAGCTGCACTGTTGACGGCTGTCTGAGAGGTCTCTGACTGTGTGTGAGTGCAGCTCACGCTGAGTAGAGTGTCCTGCAGCTACGTCTGGTTGTAGGACGCTCAACGTGCGTCACTGCCTCACACATATTTGTCTCTGAGTGCAGCTCATTTTTTCTTCTCCTATTAGTGTGCATCCATCCGTATCCATCAACATTGGTTGGTTGCAAACACTATATAGGAGTAGATAGAGGAGCCTTTTTTTCTGGCTTGTGCCCTGCCGGCGCAGCCAGATTAGTATTACCCAATTTTTTTGGAGCCTCATCTTTTGCATTGTAGGTTACCTGCCTGCATTGTAATAGCTCCAAAAAGTTGGTGATACTATCAGTTTCAATTCTTTGTTCTCATACTTTGAGTTTGTTTCAAACAAAGAAACCACATAAAAAGTTCACCAAACACTACATTTTGAACTTGTGTAGGCCACATCAGCTCCTATTAAAGTCTAGTCCACACACACACACTTCATAAAATTAGTGTTTCTTGTACCTGTAACCAGCTGTTCAGGAATAAGCACACTAAGGCCCCCCTTTGTACTTTTTTGCCTATCTTAAGCAGTCTTGCAAGATGAAGAAGGCAGGGAGTAAGGCGCGGGGGCGTGGGCGTGGGCGTGGAGTTTCAGCAGGGAGAGGACGTGGGGATTCTGCAGGGAGAGGACGTGGGGATTCTACAGGTAGAGGACGTGGGGATTCTGGGCCTGCTGCGGGCACCAGTGGATCAGCATCCCCCAGTTTTAGCAGGCAACAGTCCTTTATGCGCAGCTTTGTAGGACCTCAACGTACCCCACTGCTGCGGGAGGAACAAATTGAAGCCGTTGTCGGATGGATGGCAGCTAACGCATCGACTTCAATTACTTCCGCATCCTCTCAGGGTCAGAGCACCGAAGAGCAACCATCTGTCTCTTCACCACCTGCCAAAGTGCCCAGGCAGTCAGAGAGACATGGACAGGAGCCATCACAGTCTCTACTTCTGTTCTCGGAATCTGTTGGCTTGGAAAGAGGGGGCCAGCCAAGCAGCATTCCTGAATGTGAAGAAGAGGGAGTATGCAGTGATGCGCAACTTCTTTGTCCCTCTGAATCTGAAGAGGCGAGTGGGCCAGTGCCTATGGTCAGCACACCTCAGTACGCATCAGATGATGACGAGACTCAGTTGCCACTTTCTGGTGCGTACGGTGCTGGCGAGACAACCCCGGAGAAGCAGCTGTTTGAAGAGGGGAGGGAAGATGATGAGGTCCTTGACCCATCATGGCGTGAGCAACAGGAAGGTGGTGGGAGCAGCTCGGAGGAAGAGATTCCCCTACCGGCCAAAACAGGAGGCAGAGGGAGGGGGAAGACTTGGTTGCCTGTACCCTCCACTTCGGCACCCGTTAGGAGCATTCCTCCTTCCAAAGGCAAACCGGGCGCTCACAAGAGTTGCAGTGCGTGGTCCTTTTTTGACACAGTTGCAGATGACATTTGCTTTGTCAAATGCAAGCTGTGTCATCAGAGAGTCAAAAGAGGGAGAAATGTCAGCAACCTCAATACCACAAATATGTGGAAACATGTGCGCACCAAGCACGAGTTGGAGTTGCAGAGACACCCTGAAGACGTAGGCCAACGTACAGCACCACCTACCACCTCTTCAGTTCGTGTTGGGCCCTCTTCCTCCAGCTCACACACTGCTGGTTCGGCTTCCTCACAGGATCGCCAAGGAAGAACCTCTGCCACTGTTGTCCGGAGACCCTGTCAGATTCCACCCATAACAGCACGTTCACATCCATCACAGCCATCGGTAGCACAGGCATGGGATAAAAGGCGCCCTTACTCGGCAAACCATCCCCGAGCACAGTCTCTGAATGCTGGCATTGCCAAACTTCTGGCAGTTGAAATGCTGTCATTCAGGCTGGTGGACACTGACACCTTCCGGGACTTAATGGCATTGGCAGTCCCCCAATACAACGTGCCCAGCCGCTTTTATTTCAGCAGGCGAGCCGTCCCTGCCCTGCAGAAACATGTTGAGGGCAAAATAAAACATGCGCTACTAAACGCCGTTAGTAGCAAGGTCCACCTGACCACCGATGCGTGGACCAGTAACCATGGACAGGGACGATACCTTTCCCTCACTGCCCACTGGGTCAATGTTGTGGAGCCGGGTACGGATCTGGAGAGTGGCGCTGTACGTGTTCTTCCAACGCCACGGATTGCAGGACTCCAGTCTGTACACATAGACTCCTCCTCCTACTCAAGTTCCTCAGAAACAGCAGAGCAGGAGCCTGTTACGACCGATATGAGCACAGCCGTGGCCAAACGTCAACAGGCTGTACTCAAATTAATTTCTTTGGGGAATCGAAGCCACACAGCGCAGGAGCTCTGGAATGCTATCAAGCTGGAGAGCGATGTGTGGTTTGGGCCAGCGAATCTCCAGCCGGGCTTGGTAGTGTGTGACAATGGCCGAAATCTGGTGGCAGCTCTTGGCCTAGGCAACCTCACACACATCCCATGTCTGGCACATGTTCTTAACTTGGTCGTGCAGAGCTTTCTGAGGGACTATCCGGATCTTGCTGCACTGTTGCACAAGGTCCGCATAGAGTGCGCTCACTTGCGACGTTCCAGCACGGCAAGATCGCGCCTCGCTGCTCTGCAGCGACGATTTGGCCTTCCGGAACATCGCATCATATGTGACCTACCCACCCGGTGGAATTCAACGTTACATATGTTGGAGCGGTTGTGTGAGCAGCAGGCAGCAGTCATGGAGTACCAGCTGCATCAGGCGCAAACAAGTCGCACTGTGCGCCGTTCACACTTCAGCACCATTGAGTGGGCCTCTATGAAGGACATCTGCCTCGTTTTGCGTGCCTTCGATGAATCCACGCGGATGGCGAGTGCAGACGATGCACTAGTCAGCATGACTGTCCCCCTTATCTGCCTGCTTCAACAAACACTGCAAGCACTAAGGGATGAGGTTTCAGAAGAGGTGGAGGATGAGGAGTCCCAAATGCCATCTGCTTCTGGACAGTCTGCGCTACGTGTTTCCTCACAAAGGCCTAGGCAGGGGACACTTTGTGAGGAGGATGAGGAGGAGTCGATGGAGGAGGAAGACATCTCTCCAGAGGAGGGAGGTACACAAACCTCTACTCAGTATGTACAGCGAGGGTGGGGTGATGCAGAGCAGGTCGAGGTCACGCCTCAAACAGGGGACAGCGGTTCTTTGGCAGTTGGGAGTCTGCAGCACATGGTTGATTTCATGCTGCAGTGCCTGAGAAACGACCGCCGCATCGCCCACATTCTCGTCTCGGCTGATTATTGGGTGTACACCCTCCTAGATCCTCGCTACCGGGACAGCGTACAAAGGCTCATACCAACGTTGAACCGGGAGCGTAAAATGCGGGAGTACGAAGAGTCACTGGTGCAGTCCATAATGTTTTCCATTCCACCCGACAGCATTGTTGCTAGTGCTTTACAAAGCAGCTCTGTGCGTCGAGGCAGTGGAGGAAACTCTGCACAAAGAGGGAGCAGAGGCAGTGCCGCAGCACAAGGCAAGACCACTATGGCCCAAATGTGGCAAAGTTTTGTGTGTCAACCACAATTGTCTACACCATCAGCGACGCCTCGAGTCAGCAGGAGGCAACGCTTCCGTCAGATGGTGTCAGACTACATGTCTTGCCCTGTCGCTGTACTCCCAGATGGCTCTTCCCCCTTCAAGTTTTGGGTCTCTAAGCTGGATACATGGCCAGAGCTTAGCCAGTATGCATTGGAGGTGCTGGCTTGCCCTGCTGCCAGTGTATTATCGGAACGTGTCTTTAGTGCCGCAGGTGGTGTACTAACAGACCGTCGCACGCGACTATCTTCCGATAATGTTGACCGGCTGACTTTTCTGAAAATGAACAAGGCCTGGATCTCCAAAGACTTTGCCATTCCTCTTACAGACTAAATTAGTGGTTGGCAACTGTATCCAGGTCTGCTGGTGTGTTCATTTTTCTACCACCTGAACTATAATCCCTGTGCTTCAACACAGCCAGTTGTCGCTCAGATGTGTCGTCTGCACAGAGAAACACACTAGCTCCTGTGTTACTGGGGTTCAGTAATGCCAGCTGATCCCCTGCTGTGTGGACGGCAGAGTCACCAGCTCCATCAACATTCAAACCACTACTGATTTTTAAACGTGCCCAACTTAGGTCTCTGGCTCCACTGTCTCTACTATTTCCCCTGACCTCCAACCCCGCCATCTACATCTCTGAAGTGGCGTCAGCACAATCTACACTTGTTCCTGTGTTCCTGTGGCTCAGTCCCATCAGTTTATCCCCTGATGTGTGTCCGGCAAGGTCTCCTGCTCTGTCCACATTCCCATAACCAGTAGTGGGAATGAGGACAGAGCTGGCGAACTTGCCGGACAAACATCAGGGGATCAACTGATGGGACTGAGCACCAGTAACACAGGAACAAGTGTAGATTGTGCTGACGCCACTTCAGAGATGTAGCTGGCGGGGTTGGAGGCCAGGGTAAATAGTAGAGACAGTGGAGCCAGAGGCCTAAGTGGAGCATGGTTAGAATCAGTAGTAGTCCACAACCTCCATAAAAACCGATGCCCATTGGCCTCTGCATGCGGCATGCGTAATCCTGGGCTCCAACAGCGTCAGTTGGTGTTCAGAAGTGTCGTCTCCACAGAGCCAAACACATTCGTTCAAGTGTTAGTGGGGTTCAGCACTGCCAGCTGTTCCCCTGCTGTGGAGATGGCAAGTCTCCTGCTGCATTCACCTGCCAAAATCCAGTAGGCCCCAGCCTGCTCCTCGCCTAATCCTGGGCTCCAACAGCGTCAGTTGGTGTTCAGAAGTGTCGTCTCCACAGAGCCAAACACATTCGTTCAAGTGTTAGTGGGGTTCAGCACTGCCAGCTGTTCCCCTGCTGTGGAGATGGCAAGTCTCCTGCTGCATTCACCTGCCAAAATCCAGTAGGCCCCAGCCTGCTCCTCGCCTAATCCTGGGCTCCAACAGCGTCAGTTGGTGTTCAGAAGTGTCGTCTCCACAGAGCCAAACACATTCGTTCAAGTGTTAGTGGGGTTCAGCACTGCCAGCTGTTCCCCTGCTGTGGAGATGGCAAGTCTCCTGCTGCATTCACCTGCCAAAATCCAGTAGGCCCCAGCCTGCTCCTCGCCTAATCCTGGGCTCCAACAGCGTCAGTTGGTGTTCAGAAGTGTCGTCTCCACAGAGCCAAACACATTCGTTCAAGTGTTAGTGGGGTTCAGCACTGCCAGCTGTTCCCCTGCTGTGGAGATGGCAAGTCTCCTGCTGCATTCACCTGCCAAAATCCAGTAGGCCCCAGCCTGCTCCTCGCCTAATCCTGGGCTCCAACAACGTCAGTTGGTGTTCAGAAGTGTCGTCTCCACAGAGCCAAACACATTCGTTCAAGTGTTAGTGGGGTTCAGCACTGCCAGCTGTTCCCCTGCTGTGGAGATGGCAAGTCTCCTGCTGCATTCACCTGCCAAAATCCAGTAGGCCCCAGCCTGCTCCTCGCCTAATCCTGGGCTCCAACAACGTCAGTTGGTGTTCAGAAGTGTCGTCTCCACAGAGCCAAACACATTCGTTCAAGTGTTAGTGGGGTTCAGCACTGCCAGCTGTTCCCCTGCTGTGGAGATGGCAAGTCTCCTGCTGCATTCACCTGCCAAAATCCAGTAGGCCCCAGCCTGCTCCTCGCCTAATCCTGGGCTCCAACAACGTCAGTTGGTGTTCAGAAGTGTCGTCTCCACAGAGCCAAACACATTCGTTCAAGTGTTAGTGGGGTTCAGCACTGCCAGCTGTTCCCCTGCTGTGGAGATGGCAGTCTCTCCTGCTGTCTCCGCATTACAAAGACAGTAGGCCTCTGCCTACACCCTCCTATTTCCTGGGCTTCAACACAGCCAGTTGTAGTTCGGAAGTGCCGTCCACACGGAAAGAGATACTTGCTCCCGTGTCTCAGTGGGGTTCAGTAACGTCAGCTGATCCCCTGCTGTGTGGATGGCAGTCTCTCCTGCTGTAAACTCATTCAAAATACAGTAGGCCTCTGCCTACAACCTCCTATTTCCTGGGCTTCAACACAGCCAGTTGTAGTTCGGAAGTGCCGTCCACACGGAAAGAGACACTTGCTCCCGTGTCTCAGTGGGGTTCAGTAACGTCAGCTGATCCCCTGCTGTGTGGATGGCAGTCTCTCCTGCTGTCACCTCATTCAAAATACAGTAGGCCTCTGCCTACACCCTCCTATTTCCTGGGCTTCAACACAGCCAGTTGTAGTTCGGAAGTGCCGTCCACACGGAAAGAGACACTTGCTCCCGTGTCTCAGTGGGGTTCAGTAACGTCAGCTGATCCCCTGCTGTGTGGATGGCAGTCTCTCCTGCTGTAAACTCATTCAAAATACAGTAGGCCTCTGCCTACACCCTCCTATTTCCTGGGCTTCAACACAGCCAGTTGTAGTTCGGAAGTGCCGTCCACACGGAAAGAGATACTTGCTCCCGTGTCTCAGTGGGGTTCAGTAACGTCAGCTGATCCCCTGCTGTGTGGATGGCAGTCTCTCCTGCTGTAAACTCATTCAAAATACAGTAGGCCTCTGCCTACACCCTCCTATTTCCTGGGCTTCAACACAGCCAGTTGTAGTTCGGAAGTGCCGTCCACACGGAAAGAGATACTTGCTCCCGTGTCTCAGTGGGGTTCAGTAACGTCAGCTGATCCCCTGCTGTGTGGATGGCAGTCTCTCCTGCTGTCACCTCATTCAAAATTCAGTAGGCCTCTGCCTACACCCTCCTATTTCCTGGGCTTCAACACAGCCAGTTGTAGTTCGGAAGTGCCGTCCACACGGAAAGAGATACTTGCTCCCGTGTCTCAGTGGGGTTCAGTAACGTCAGCTGATCCCCTGCTGTGTGGATGGCAGTCTCTCCTGCTGTAAACTCATTCAAAATACAGTAGGCCTCTGCCTACACCCTCCTATTTCCTGGGCTTCAACACAGCCAGTTGTAGTTCGGAAGTGCCGTCCACACGGAAAGAGACACTTGCTCCCGTGTCTCAGTGGGGTTCAGTAACGTCAGCTGATCCCCTGCTGTGTGGATGGCAGTCTCTCCTGCTGTCACCTCATTCAAAATACAGTAGGCCTCTGCCTACACCCTCCTATTTCCTGGGCTTCAACACAGCCAGTTGTAGTTCGGAAGTGCCGTCCACACGGAAAGAGACACTTGCTCCCGTGTCTCAGTGGGGTTCAGTAACGTCAGCTGATCCCCTGCTGTGTGGATGGCAGTCTCTCCTGCTGTAAACTCATTCAAAATACAGTAGGCCTCTGCCTACACCCTCCTATTTCCTGGGCTTCAACACAGCCAGTTGTAGTTCGGAAGTGCCGTCCACACGGAAAGAGATACTTGCTCCCGTGTCTCAGTGGGGTTCAGTAACGTCAGCTGATCCCCTGCTGTGTGGATGGCAGTCTCTCCTGCTGTCACCTCATTCAAAATTCAGTAGGCCTCTGCCTACAACCTCCTATTTCCTGGGCTTCAACACAGCCAGTTGTAGTTCGGAAGTGCCGTCCACACGGAAAGAGATACTTGCTCCCGTGTCTCAGTGGGGTTCAGTAACGTCAGCTGATCCCCTGCTGTGTGGATGGCAGTCTCTCCTGCTGTCACCTCATTCAAAATTCAGTAGGCCTCTGCCTACACCCTCCTATTTCCTGGGCTTCAACACAGCCAGTTGTAGTTCGGAAGTGCCGTCCACACGGAAAGAGACACTTGCTCCCGTGTCTCAGTGGGGTTCAGTAACGTCAGCTGATCCCCTGCTGTGTGGATGGCAGTCTCTCCTGCTGTAAACTCATTCAAAATTCAGTAGGCCTCTGCCTACACCCTCCTATTTCCTGGGCTTCAACACAGCCAGTTGTAGTTCGGAAGTGCCGTCCACACGGAAAGAGATACTTGCTCCCGTGTCTCAGTGGGGTTCAGTAACGTCAGCTGATCCCCTGCTGTGTGGATGGCAGTCTCTCCTGCTGTCACCTCATTCAAAATACAGTAGGCCTCTGCCTACACCCTCCTATTTCCTGGGCTTCAACACAGCCAGTTGTAGTTCGGAAGTGCCGTCCACACGGAAAGAGACACTTGCTCCCGTGTCTCAGTGGGGTTCAGTAACGTCAGCTGATCCCCTGCTGTGTGGATGGCAGTCTCTCCTGCTGTAAACTCATTCAAAATACAGTAGGCCTCTGCCTACACCCTCCTATTTCCTGGGCTTCAACACAGCCAGTTGTAGTTCGGAAGTGCCGTCCACACGGAAAGAGATACTTGCTCCCGTGTCTCAGTGGGGTTCAGTAACGTCAGCTGATCCCCTGCTGTGTGGATGGCAGTCTCTCCTGCTGTAAACTCATTCAAAATACAGTAGGCCTCTGCCTACACCCTCCTATTTCCTGGGCTTCAACACAGCCAGTTGTAGTTCGGAAGTGCCGTCCACACGGAAAGAGACACTTGCTCCCGTGTCTCAGTGGGGTTCAGTAACGTCAGCTGATCCCCTGCTGTGTGGATGGCAGTCTCTCCTGCTGTAAACTCATTCAAAATACAGTAGGCCTCTGCCTACACCCTCCTATTTCCTGGGCTTCAACACAGCCAGTTGTAGTTCGGAAGTGCCGTCCACACGGAAAGAGACACTTGCTCCCGTGTCTCAGTGGGGTTCAGTAATGTCAGCTGATCCCCTGCTGTGTGGATGGCAAAGTCTCCTGCTGCCTACACAGTCGTACCACTACTGATTTTTAACCGTGCTCCAATTAGGCCTGTGGCTACACTGTCTCTCGTATTTCCCCTGTCCTCCAACCCCGCCAGTTACAGCTCCGAAGTGGCGTCTGCACAATCCACACTTGTTCCTGTGTTACAGGTGTTCAGTCCGGTCAGTTAATCCCCTGATGTGTGTCCGGCAATGTCGCCTGCTCTGTCCACATTCCCATTATCGGAATGTGGACAGAGCAGGCGACATTGCCGGACACACATCAGGGGATTAACTGACCGGACTGAACACCTGTAACACAGGAACAAGTGTGGATTGTGCAGACGCCACTTCGGAGCTGTAACTGGCGGGGTTGGAGGACAGGGGAAATACGAAAATCAGTGAAGCCACAGGCCTAAGTGGAGCTTGGTTCAAATTAGTAGTCTACAACCGATCTTAAAATTTCTTCAATGCAGCCTAAGCCTGCTCCGTGCTTGTCCCTGGGCTTCAACACAGCCAGTTGTTGCTCGGAAGTGCCGTCTTCACAGAGTAAAACACTAGCTCCTGTGTTTGTGGGGTTCAGTAACGTCAGCTGTTCCCCTGCTGTTTTGATGGCAATCTGTCCTGCTGCCTCCCAATTGACAGCACATCAGGCCTCAGCCTGCTAAGTGCTTGTCCTGGGCTCCAACATCGCCAGTTGCTGCTCATAACTGACTTTGGCACGGGTACTCCCTCCTGCCCAGCTTGGTTCCAGCCCTGCCTGCTGTTTCCGGGAAGTGTCAATGTCAGTTTGCCACCCCAAGTTGCCATGTCGTGTTGCGGTTGGGTTAGCCGAGGCTAGGGTGCCAGCAGTTTAGGTGCTTCCTATGTGGACTGCGGGTTCTGGTAAGAAAGGTTTGTTCCATAGTGCCAGTAGGACAAGCACCCCCTGTAGGACTGTGTGATTCGGTAACTGCGGCCAGCTTGCGGCATGCCAACTTTGCTTTTCAGGGGTAACTTCTGATACCCCTCCGGGTTCCAGCACCGTCAGCTGGTTCTCATCAGAGCCTTTGGCCTAGGTGCCTCCATCTCGGTATCCGAGTTCCGGCAACGTCTGCTGGTCCTTGGTAGTGCTTTGTAGCACAGGTACCTCCTGCTTAGTAACCGGGTTCCAGCACCGTCAGCTGGTCCTCGGTTGTGCCATTGGCTCTTATTCCTTCTGCTGCCCCTCCGGGTGCCAGCACTGTCAGCTGGTCCTCGCTATTTCCATTTGCTCTTGCAGCTTATGCTACCCCTCCGGGTTCCAGCACCGTCAGCTGGTTCTCGTCAGAGCCTTTGGCCTAGGTGCCTCCATCTCGGTATCCGAGTTCCGGCAACGTCTGCTGGTCCTTGGTAGTGCTTTGTAGCACAGGTACCTCCTGCTTAGTAACCGGGTTCCAGCACCGTCAGCTGGTCCTCGGTTGTGCCATTGGCTCTTATTCCTTCTGCTGCCCCTCCGGGTGCCAGCACTGTCAGCTGGTCCTCGCTATTTCCATTTGCTCTTGCAGCTTATGCTACCCCTCCGGGTTCCAGCACCGTCAGCTGGTTCTCGTCAGAGCCTTTGGCCTAGGTGCCTCCATCTCGGTATCCGAGTTCCGGCAACGTCTGCTGGTCCTTGGTAGTGCTTTGTAGCACAGGTACCTCCTGCTTAGTAACCGGGTTCCAGCACCGTCAGCTGGTCCTCGGTTGTGCCATTGGCTCTTATTCCTTCTGCTGCCCCTCCGGGTGCCAGCACTGTCAGCTGGTCCTCGCTATTTCCATTTGCTCTTGCAGCTTATGCTACCCCTCCGGGTTCCAGCACCGTCAGCTGGTTCTCGTCAGAGCCTTTGGCCTAGGTGCCTCCATCTCGGTATCCGAGTTCCGGCAACGTCTGCTGGTCCTTGGTAGTGCTTTGTAGCACAGGTACCTCCTGCTTAGTAACCGGGTTCCAGCACCGTCAGCTGGTCCTCGGTAGTGCCATTGGCTCTTGTTCCTTCTGCTGCCCCTCCGGGTGCCAGTACCGTCAGCTGGTTCAAGAGGACAAAGAACAGGAAGACAACCACCAAGATGCAGAACAACAAGAGAGAGAAGACAAAGAAGCATAAAAAAAACAAAGCAGAAGAACATTAAGCATAAGACTAATACTCTGAGCAAATGATATTATCTTATTTATAAGCAGAAGAAGACTAAGCAGTGTATGGGGGTGAGTCCGTTCCTCCTCGTGGTGCCCCTGGAAAAGGCCTGCTTCTGCAGGCCAAACTGAACGCGGACAAATCCTGTTGTAAATCTTTTGTGACAGGCAGAACGGAAGGTGTAAACTTCTAACTTTTCTAGATAACAACTACAGGAATGCCTGACACAAACAAGAATATGATGAAGAAGAATAGGAAGAAGATGAAGAAGCTGAATATGTAGAATAATAATTGTTGAATAAGAAGAATATGAAGAATGTAAGAAAAGGAAGAAGAAGAAGAAGAAGAAGAATGTAAAAAAAGGAAGTAGAAGAAGAAGAAGAAGAATGTAAAAAAAAGGAAGTAGAAGAAGAAGAAGAAGAATGTAAAAAAAGGAAGTAGAAGAAGAAGAAGAAGAATGTAAAAAAAGGAAGTAGAAGAAGAAGAAGAATGTAAAAAAAGGAAGTAGAAGAAGAAGAAGAAGAATGTAAAAAAAGGAATAAGAAGAAGAATGTAAAAAAAGGAAGTAGAAGAAGAAGAAGAAGAATGTAAAAAAAGGAAGTAGAAGAAGAAGAAGAAGAATGTAAAAAAAGGAAGTAGAAGAAGAAGAAGAAGAAGAATGTAAAAAAAGGAAGTAGAAGAAGAAGACATACATGTCTGGCAAAATATAAATGAGGCTAACATAGTCAATATCTTTGTAACTCCTAACATCTTTAAAAAAAAAAGTTTAATTCCTGCTATTCCATTTGATTGGGCTAAACCTCTATGGCTTTAATGTCTCCTCCACCTCCCACAATACATTCTACATTATTCTTAGTTGTTTTTCTTCATGTAGAATTAACCTACAAGGAAAGAAAGGGTTTTTTTTAATTCCGATATTTTGGCCCCATTGACTTGCATTGGTTCCCGGTATCGGAATCGGCGATACCGATACTTTTTTTAAAGATCGGCCGATCCATTCCGATCCGATATTTTCAAGTATCGGCTGGTATCGCTCAACTCTATTTGTGACATATTTCCTCCTAAATATTCTGCAATCAACTGTGAGTGGTATTATTATAAAGTGCGAGTCTTGAAGAACTGCAGAAGCTGGACCACGGTGTGACTTACAGGTCACATAAAGATCAAGAATGCCTCTACTGGATTTAACATGAATGGGCTTCCATGGCCAAAAAAGATGCATGCAAGCCTTACATCCCAAACGCGCGGGATGGAGTGGTGTAAAGTTTCCCTTCGCTACACTATGGAGACTTGTTTTTTCATGGAGTGACAGATCTTGTAGAAAGTTTTTCCAGAAGATTGGAAGTCTATCTTCATATTAATTTCTTTGGATTTAGAATGAGATGTCATTAAAGGTCCTGTAGGTGAAATGTGTGGGTGTCCCAATATTTTTCTTTGTATAGTATGTGGAATAATTCTGTTTATATGATTGTTTAGACATGGATAACCTGTAGACTATAAAAACATGAATTGCACCCAGGTAATATTATAACACGGTTGTAACGTGGCCTTTATAGCTGATATTCATCAGACACCGTCACCACAGTCAGCTTCATATTCGACCTTGTCCAAAATTACTGCTAACTCTTGTCCAAAACTCATTCATCTCTGTCAGTCATGTAAAGCATCATGACAACAATGAGGACATTATTCCTTCTGCGAGCGTCCAGTGGGTAATGTGGGAGCTGTGGCATGTTGAAGCCAGAACATCTGAATTTCTCCAGCCTGCACTTTATCTGCAATGTTGCACAGCAGCTGCTTTGTCTTCCTATGATTTCTGCTTTCAATAACTCAAAAAAGGCGTTGTAGTCAAGAGCAAAGTCGCTATCTCTGCTTCTGCAGATTATACTATGTTGTTCTGGAAAAGCCAGAACAATGAGCTCAAACGTTCCATCATACATTATGTGAACATTTATCTTCTCTACTTTCTTTCCTCCCATCCTGGGAAAAAATGCTTTCTCCATTTCAAGTAGCTTTTTTTTTATTCAAGGGTCTTGCTTGAACATTTTAGTAGCTTGTTGACCAAAACCAATGTTTTAACCCCTTGACGTTATATGCAGGTTCATCTGTCATGACGGATAAATAGATGTCACACTGATTGCACGGCACAACTTCTTTGGCCGTGCAATCGGCTGCAGGAGTCTTGACTGATATACACAGCCAGGCTACTAATGGCAGAGCAAAGTCCTGCAGTGTGTATGCGCTGGTGCCAACTTCACTTCCGGGTAATATTCACTGGTACATTGCAGGACTTTTGCCTGGGAGCTCAGGTGTTGGCTTCTGTTAGTGTTTGCTCACTGCTGTTTAGTCTGTGCTTTAAGCTCCTGACGTCTTGCTATCCACTACTAGCTACAGCTAGATTAGCTCTGGGGATCTCCTGTGTTTCCTCTGAATATTCTTGATTCTGTCCTCTGATTGTTTACTGACCATTCTTCTGCCTGACAATTTTGATTTTATTCTTCCTTTTACCTCTTGGATTGGACCTGGCTATCGAACCATTCATACTGCCAGCCTGCACCACTGGCCAGCGGCTACTCTCAGGACTCAGCACAGGGTTTCTGTGAAAGTTCACATTCCAATGCAGGGTATAAAGGGTGAAGGTCGTAGCTTCCTTGTGACATGATAGTTGGAATATGTGACAGATAGAAGATGCACTGTTGATTTAGAATCGGTCAGCAAATATAGGGGTTGAAATGGTTATAGCAGACATGGAGAGGTTAGCTCAGCCCCAGGGGATCTTGGGAAAGTTATTGGGACCGCAAAGAGCATCTTTATTACCTCAAGATAGAAGGGAGAGAGTTACAGCACCGGACTCATCCCCTTACCCCCGCCTCACTGCATGAGGAAGGTACAGTTCTGCTTAGGTTAAGACACTGTGTGTGAAGAGAAGTTATCTGTGAAGAGATTTTCATATATGTTGATGAAGCATTGCATGAAGAGAAGTGATTCTGTGTGATGAAATCAATTTTGAATAAAACCCCTCAACCCTAGCTCAAAACTGTGTCATAACTGCCTGCCTGTAAACCGTTACCTCCCCTCTGCTGTGAAGAATTATAAGTAATGGTGCTCTGAGTAAGCTTTTCCCAGGATTCCGACAAGAACTCATGTTTCCTTTCCATTGCACCATATCCTGAGTGGCGTGCATGCAACAAATAGCCAATGCAAAGCCTTTCCATAGTTTCCCTTTTTAGAGTTGTGAGGCGACCGCTGACCTCCGCAATAAGTACATGTTTAACCCCTTAATGATCGCCGATATGCTAAGGGTACATAAATTCTGACAGATTCCATTCATTCATTACAGGTATATTTTGATCACTGTGATAAACCCTATCACAATGATCAAAATAAAAAAATAGTAAATAACCCCTCCCCCGCTTTTCACCCCCTTAGTTAGGTAAATATAATGAAATAAAGAAAATACATTTATTTTCATTTTTCCATTAGGGTTAGGGTTTGAATTAGGGTTAGAATTAAGGTTAGGGTTAGAATTAGGATTAGGGTTGGAATTAGGGATAGGGTTGGAATTAGGGTTAGGGTTAGAATTAGGGTTAGGATTAGCGTTAGACATTAGCATTAGGGTTAGGGTTGGGTTAGGGTTGGGATTAGGGTTAGGAGTGTGTTGGGGTTAGGGTTGGAGCTAGAATTGAGGGGTTTCCACTATTTACCAACTTTGGGAGTCTAATTTCTCCTGTTACCATTGGGAAAATAAAAAGAAATTGGGGGCTAAAAAAATCACTTTTGTGGAAAAAAAAAGATTTTTTATTTTCACGTTTCACGGCTCTGCATTATAAACTTCTGTGAAGCACTTGGGGGTTCAAAGTGCTCACCACACATCTAGATAAGCTCCTTGTGGGGGTCTAGTTTCCAAAATGGGGTCAGTTGTGAGGGGTTTCTACTGTTTAGGCACATCAGGGGCTCTGCAAACGCAGCATGACGCCCGCAGAACATTCTATCAAAGGCTGCATTCCGAAATGGCGCTCCTTCCCTTCTGAGTTCTCCCATGTGCCCAAACAGTGGTTTCCCCCCACATATGGGATATCAGCATACTCAGGACAAATTGCACAACAACTTTTGTGGTCCAATTTCTCCTGTTACCCTTGGGAAAATAAAAAATAGCGGGCTAAAAAATCATTTTTGAGGGGAAAAAATGATTTTTTATTTTCACGGCTCTGCGTTATAAACTTCTGTGAAGCACTTGGGGGTTCAAAGTGCCCACCAAACATCTAGATAAGTTCCTTAAGGGGTCTAGTTTCCAAAATGGGGTCATTTGTGGGGGGTTTCTATTGTTTAGGCATATCAGGAGCGCTGCAAATGCAACATGGTGTCCTATCTCAATTCCAGCCAAATCTACGTTGAAAAAGTCAAACGGCGCTCCTTCCCTTGCGAGCTCTGCCATGCGCCGAAAAAGTGGCTTACCCCCACATATGGGGTATCGGCGTATTCAGGAGAAATTGCACAACAAATTTTGTGGTTCATTTTCTCTTTTAACACTTGTGAAAATAATAAAAATTGGTTCTGAAGTAAAATGTTTGCAAAAAAAGCTAAATGTTAATTTTTTCCTTCCACATAGCTTCAGCTCCTATGAAGCACGTAATGGGTTAATAAAATTCTTGAATGTGGTTTTGAGCACCTTGAGGGGTCCAGTTTTTAGAATGGTGTCACTTTTGGGTATTTTCTGTGATGTACACCCCTCAAAATGACTTTAAATATGATGTGGTCTCTAAAAAAAATGGTTTTGTAAATTTTGTTGTGAAAATGAGAAATCGCTGGTCAAATTTTAACCCTTATAACTTTGTAACAAAAAAAATTTTGTTTCCAAAATTGTGCTGATGTAAACATGTGGGAAATGTTATTTATTAAATTTGTGTGACATATCCCTCTGATTTAAGGGCATAAAAATTTAGTTGGAAAATTGGAAGAATTTTAACCACTAACATAAAGTAAAATATGTCACGAAAAAAACAATCCCAGAATCAGAAGTATCCGATAAAGCGTTCCAGAGTTATAACCTTATAACGTGACAGTGGTCAGAATTGTAAAAATTGGCCCGGTCATTAAGCTGCTAAATGGCTCTGTCACTAAAGGGTTAACATAGATTTGTTTCCAAAACGGTAAAACATACCTGTGGTCTCCATGCATTAACGCGACCTTGCTGGTTAAGTCTTGCTAAATTGGGAGCCCATGAAGAAAATATAGAATGAGAGTAAGTGGAAGCAGATATACGATAAGAAGAGATTGCACCTGACTGCATGCCAAGGGGCAATGAGCAACCTGAAAAATAAAGAGTCAAAAATTGAAAAATATTCAATTGAACAAAGATGGTAAATGTTAGTTGCACCAGCATCCAGTGTTAACTGACGTCCACAGCACAGGTCAATTTTTGCATCGATCCCATTCATCCATATGCGGCTTGTAGAAACCTTTGCTCTTGCTGCCAATTCTACACATTTCTGATAAATGGAACAGATTCTCAATTTCAGAAATGACTGCAACCCAATATGCCTTGTGTACACCATTAGCTGGCTGTAGGAAAGATTTGAAAATTTGTGTATCCGGTGGAAAATAATATTCTTAAATTTTGTACATTCCAAATTTTAAATGTCAGATTTTTTAAATACAAAATATGGCCCGGATTTTCCATTCTACCGTATATGTGTACAACATATACATGTGTGAATAAATAATTTACAAATGTTGTTAAAAAAAACAGAAAGAATCTTACTATTAAGGTCACAACCAAAAAGTTCCATTCGCAGTCCAGCTCTTGCTCCTGTATGTGTTGGGTGGATTTGTAAGAAACGAGCAATAATTGGAGGATCAAAGTGGTTCTCTCGGATACTTGATGCATCTACGTTTCCAAAAAATACCTAAAAATATCACAGTAACATATTGCTCACAAGTTAACACAGATAAAATTCAAAATTGCAATAAAACAGCTTTACATGTTTATTTTGTGAGCAGCTAAATGATAGATTTTGGATGACAATTTGCGCCAATTAAGGGCAGCACATTTTAGTAATATGTCCACTGGGGTAATACACAAATTATATAAAGATGGACATACATCGCATTCCACTCAATTATGCAAATTGGGTTTAAGTATTATAAAGATTTAATTATTTGTTTTTCACATAAACTCATGGACGATTTGTGTCTTGGGGTCTTTGGACCACTGGAATCAATCTCAAACACCTGGGATAATTAGTTGCCAGGTGCCCAATTACAGGAAAGCTACTTAAGAAGGACATTACACATAGTAATCAGGCCACAGGTTTCAAACAATATGGGAAAGAAAAAGGAACTATCTACTGACGAAAAGTGTCACATAGTGCTAAGCCTTGGACAAGGTAAGAAAACTTTAGATATTTCACAAAACCCTAAGCATCGTACTGTGAAGAGATTTGTGGCTCACACAGAGCACAGATGAGTTCGTGCAGATAAAGGCATAATGAGTAAGGTTTCTGACAGACAAATTCATCTGAGTTAGCGAGCAGCTGCTAAAATCCCATTACAAAGCAGCAAACAGGTATTTGAAGCTGCTGGTGCCTTTGGCATCCCTCAAACCTCAAGGTGTAGGATCTTCCAGAGGTTGCAGTTGTGCAGAAACCTACTATTCGGCCACTTCTAAACAGCGCTCACAAGCAAAAACGGTTTGAAGACTATTTTAAAACAGTCTTGTTTACTGATGAACCCCACGTAACCCTGGATGGTTGAGATGGATGGAGTAATGAATGATTGGTGGACAGTCACCATGTCCCAACAAGGCTGTGATGTCAGCAAGGAGATGGCAGAGAGAGTAAGTCTTCTACTAAATCTCAGGTTTTTTTATTGTGCTTGGTCAACACCCCGATATTCCGTTCCCAGTAGCTACCATCTCCGATGTCCCTCACCAAAGGCTTCTCTAGAATTTGGGAAGACACCAAAGCCACATTGGTGAAGTCTTCTGAACGGATGAAGAGACACATGGAGAAGAGGTGTCTGGACCCACCTCAGTTTAGTTTCATCCTGGCTTTCTTTGAAGTTGTCATGATCCCAGTGCAGGTTTTTGAGCTGCACACCGGGGGTTAATGTCTGGAGCTCTGTGCAGGTTTTGACCTGCACACTTGGGGTTAATGATTGTGGCCTCTTTCTGGTTCTGGGAGAGCTTCATAAACCTCTGGGTAGCTTCAATCCCTGCCAGTTATACTTTTGCCTTTGGCCTAGTGTGCTGACCCCCGTGTGCCTGTATATTGCTATAGCTTGTTTATATGGTTCTGACCCGATTCTGTTTCCCGTTGTGAGTTTGCCTGTTGATTTTGTACTGCGTTATTATCTGTGTATGACTCATTGCCTGTGATCTGACTACTCTCTGCTCTCCCCTCTTGTACCTTGCAGCTATCTCTGTGTATGACTCATTGGCTACGTCCTGACTATTCTCCCTGTCTATGCCCCTTGGTAACTTTGTCTCACAGTTACTCTGCTAGGAATTGTCTTGCAGCTCCTAGCAATGTGGAGTTTAAGCCACGCCTCTAGCAGTCACGTGCTTCGGGTCCTGCGGCTCTGAAGTACGCATCTATTCGGTTGCTGCCCGCTCCGCAGGTATCTTTGAGCACGCTTTCGCTTTACTCAGGGGACGCGCACTGGCTCAGTGAGCAAGTTCAGTGCGGTGTCTCCGACATTATAACTGGCCAACAATTTTTTTTTTCTCTCCTCACTTCTGCAGCATGGACCCAATGTGTGCTTTATCTGAGCAGGTGAAAAGCTTGACTCAGGCACTGCAGAAGCTTAGTTTGGAACACCAAGCTCTGGCCCAGTCCCAACGGCGGGTTGAGGACTCAGTTCAGGGGGTACTTTCCGCTGGCTTCCAGCAGGTGGGGAATAGAGATGTCATTTTAGTCCCACCTGAATCCCCGGTTAAATTACCAGATATGTTTTCTGGTAACAAGAATGATTTCAGGGCATTTAAGGAGGGCTGTAAGCTTTTTTTTTCTTTGAGAACCCGCTCCTCTGGGGATGAGAAACAGAGGGTGGGGGTGGTGATGTCCCTGCTTAGGGGGTCCCCACAAGCCTGGGCATTCTCGCTTTCCTCTTCTGCCCCTGAGAGAATGTCTGTGGATGCATTTTTTGAAGCCTTAGGGCTTATTTATGATGAGCCTGATAGAGTGCGGTTGGCTGAGGACAAAGTGATGAGTGTCTGTCAGGGGGAGCACTCGGCTGAATGGTTCTGTACTGAATTCAGACGTTGGGCAGCGGAGATTTCCTGGAGTGACGCCGCCCTGCGGGGGCTGTTCCACAGAGGCCTGTGTGAACGTCTGAAGGATGCTTTGGCACTTCATCCTCCGCCTGACTCCCTGGAGGATGCCATGGTCCAAGCGGTTCGCATGGATCGCAGGCTGCGGGCTAGAGGCATTATGCAACGGGAAACGCCCTTATTCTTCAGTGGAGATGAGACCCAGACTCTTCCTATGGCTATGGAGGTGAACGCTGTCACCTGTGAGGGAAAGGAAAGAATACGCCGCCGGGAAAAGCAGTTGTGCTTCTATTGTGGGAAATCTGGACATTGGAAGAAGGACTGCCCCTCCTGTCCGTCATCCTCCAAGATGGCGGGAAACGACTAGGTCTGGGTAGTAATCGAGGAGGCTACCCAGACCTTCAGGTACAATTTGCAAAAATGGTGCTGCAGGTGGAACTGGAACTTGGTTATGGTCCTGTTCAGACTACTGCTTTTATTGACTGCGGTTCGGCTGTGAACCTGATTGATACCAAGGTTATGACTCTTTATAAGATAGGGACAGTTAGGCTTCACGATCCTGTTAAACTTGTGGCAATTGACTCATCTCCTCTTACCCAAAACGGTATCTGTTGCAGGTCTGAACTTTTTTCTCTAAAAGTGGGTTCCACTCATGTGGAGAAACTAAGTTGTCTGGTGGTAGATAACTTGCCTGCAGGACTGGTACTGGGGATGCCTTGGCTTCAACGCCATAATCCTACCATTGATTGGGTTACAGGGGAAATCACTCAATGGGGATGCAATAGTAAATGTGGTAACCGGGGACATCTTGTTAACGCTGTTAAATCAGTGTCTGTGTCGTCTGTCGATCTGGAAGGTATTCCGGAGTACCTGAAAGATTTCGAAGACGTTTTTTCTGAAAGTGAGGCTGAGGCGCTGCCACCACATAGACCCTATGATTGTGCCATTGATTTAGTACCCGGAGCCAAGTTACCTAAGGCTCGATTGTTCAAATTGTCTGGGCCTGAGCGCCAAGCCATGAAGGAGTACATAGCTGAGAGTCTCCGCAAAGGGCATATCAGGCCTTCTGTGTCACCTGTGGCAGCAGGGTTCTTCTTTGTGAAGAAAAAAGATGGTGGTTTGCGGCCGTGCCTCGACTTTCGGGAACTGAACAAGATAACGGTTAGGAACTCTTACCCGCTTCCCCTCATCCCAGACTTATGTAACCAGTTAGCTGGGGCACAATGGTTCTCCAAGTTGGATCTGCGGGGGGCCTACAATCTGATAAGGGTTCGGGAAGGGGACGAGTGGAAAACGGCATTCCTCACATCAGAAGGACTCTTCGACTCTTCGAGAACCTGGTAATGCCATTTGGGTTAAATAATGCACCCGCTATTTTCCAAAACTTCATCAATGTTGTGCTTTCTGATCTGATAGGCCGTTTTGTTATTATTTATTTGGATGATATTTTGGTGTATTCCCCGGACAGTCAATCTCACTTGCAACATCTAAAGACAGTTCTCCAGAGACTCAGGGAGAACCAATTGTTCGCCAAATTGGAAAAATGTTCGTTTTTTGTACAGCAGCTGTCTTTTTTGGGGTTGATTGTGTCCTGTGAGGGGTTTCGTATGGATCCTAAGAAGGTGCTGGCGATCGCTGACTGGGTTCAGCCTCGAGATCTCAAGGGGCTCCAGCGCTTCTTAGGATTTGCGAACTATTACCGGAGATTCATTAAAGGTTTCTCACAAGTGGTTAAACCACTCACGGATCTTACCCAGAAGGGAGCTGATGTAAAAAATTGGTCTGTACTCGCTAAGGAATCCTTCTCAGCTATTAAATGTTTTATGTCTGCCCCGGTGTTGGTGCAACCTGACCCGTCCAAACCATTCATTGTGGAGGTGGATGCTTCTGAAGTGGGGGTGGGGGCTGTGCTGTCCCAGGGTCCGGCCACCCTTACCAATCTCAAACCCTGTGCCTTCTTCTCCAAGAAGTTCTCTTCAGCTGAGAAAAACTATGATGTAGGCAATAGGGAACTTCTTGCGGTCAAGCTGGCATTTGAGGAATGGAGGGCACTTTTTGGAAGGGGCGGCTCACCCTATCATGGTTGTCACGGATCACAAAAATTTGGCATACCTTGAATCTGCTAAGAGGCTTACTCCTAGACAGGCCCGTTGGTCACTTTTTTTTTCACGATTTCAGTTCTCAATTACTTTTCGACCGGGATCCAAAAATGTTAAAGCGGATGCCCTGTCCAGAAGTTTTGATCCAGTGTCTCCCCCTGAGCCGCCGTCCTCCATTCTTCCCCCAGGGGTGGTAGTGGCGAGGGTCTCAACTGAGTTGGAACAAGAAATCCTAAGGGCTCAGGCCCTAGCTCCGGCAACCAGGCCAAGCGATAAACTGTTTGTTACTGATTCATTGCGGCCTAGACTTCTGCAGGAGTTTCATGATTCTAGGCTGAGTGCTCATCCAGGTATCACGGCCACTAGAGAGGCAGTAACCAGGGGATTTTGGTGGCCTTCATTAAGGTCCGATGTCAAGGAATTTGTTTCTGCTTGTGGCATGTGTGCCCGTTCCAAAAGCTCGCATAACCGACCGGCTGGGGAACTCATACCTTTACCGGTTCCTGATAGGCCATGGACTCATCTTTCTATGGATTTTATTACCGGTCTTCCACCTTCCAGGGGCAATACCGTGATCTGGGTGGTGGTGGACAGGTTTTCTAAACAGGCCCATTTCATTCCCTTGGCAGCATTACCTTCAGCAGAAACATTGTCAAGGTTGTTTGTGCAGCATGTAGTCCGATTGCATGGGGTACCCCTGAATGTTGTGTCTGACAGAGGTGTGCAGTTTGTGGCCAAATTTTGGAGGGCGTTCTGTATGACATTGGGCATCTCACTCTCCTTCTCGTCAGCATATCACCCAGAGAGCAATGGTCAGACGGAATGCACCAATCAATCCCTGGAACAGATTCTCAGGTGTCTTACCTCCGCCAGACAGGAGGATTGGTGTGATGCGTTACCGTTGGCTGAATTCGCTTTTAACAACCGGGTGAGTCAGTCCACCAACATGTCCCCATTCCTGATTAACTACGGCTTTAATCCGCATTTTGGGGAGTTTTCTCGGGTGGATTCCGGTTGTCCAGGAGCAGAGGGGTCCGTTCAGAGGTTAAAAAACCTCTGGGCTGAAGTCCGGCGTAATATCTCTCGGGCCCAGGGGAGATACAAATATTTTGCGGACAAAAAGAGAGCCTCGGGAGACATGTTTCAGGTGGGAGAGAAGGTTTGGCTCTCCACGCGTAACATCAACTTAAAGGTACCATCAGTTAAGTTGGGACCAAAGTTCATTGGTCCGTACGAGATTATGGAGATAGTCAACCCTGTGGCATATAGGTTGCGTCTCCCCGCCTCCTTAAAAATATCTAATGTGTTCCATAAGTCTCTGTTGAAACCAGCAGGATCTGTCAAAGAGAACTCTGAGACTGTTGTTCCTCCAGTGCTGGTGGAGGGTCAATTGGAGTATGAGGTCGGACATATTGTGGACTCTCGGCGGGTGCGCCGCTCTTTGCAGTACCTGGTCCACTGGAAGGGATATGGACCAGAAGAGCGCTCGTGGGTCCCTGCTCGTTCGGTACATGCAGATCGCCTGGTTCGGGCTTTCCATGCCAAATACCCGGGGAAGCCTGGGGGTCCAGAGGCCCCCCCCGTTGAGAGGGGGGTACTGTCATGATCCCACTGCAGGTTTTTGAGCTGCACACCGGGGGTTAATGTCTGGAGCTCTGTGCAGGTTTTGACCTGCACACTTGGGGTTAATGATTGTGGCCTCTTTCTGGTTCTGGGAGAGCTTCATAAACCTCTGGGTAGCTTCAATCCCTGCCAGTTATACTTTTGCTTTTGGCCTAGTGTGCTGACCCCCGTGTGCCTGTATATTGCTACAGCTTTTTTATATGGTTCTGACCCGATTCTGTTTCCCGTTGTGAGTTTGCCTGTTGATTTTGTACTGCGTTATTATCTGTGTATGACTCATTGCCTGTGATCTGACTACTCTCTGCTCGCCCCTCTTGTACCCTGCAGCTATCTCTGTGTATGACTCATTGGCTACGTCCTGACTATTCTCCCTGTCTATGCCCCTTGGTAACTTTGTCTCGCAGTTACTCTGCTAGGAATTGTCTTGCAGCTCCTAGCTCTGTGGAGTTTAGGCCACACCCCCAGCAGTCACGTGCTTCAGGCCCTGCAGCTCTGAAGTACGCATCTATTCGGTTGCTGCCCGTTCCGCAGGTATCTTTGAGCACGCTTTCGCTTTACTTAGGGCACGCGCACTGGCTCAGTGAGCAAGTTCAGTGCGGTGTCTCTGACAGAAGTTTGTCCGGCTCAAGCTATCTTCACACAAATTGGGTCCTCATTTTATCGGTCCTTTCGAGGTTCTCAAACAGGAAAATGCTGTATCCTATAAGCTCAAACTCCCAGCCTCTTTACGTATCCTCAACTTATTCCACATGTCTCTCCTCAAGCCTGTTGTCTTAAGCTCCTTCTTCAAGGACCAGGGTACCATTCGTGCTCCAGTCGGCTCTGAAGATGTCTTCTAGGTAGAGAATATTCTAGCTACTAAACGTGAAAGAGGAAAAACCTTTTTTCTAATGGATTAGAAGGGGTTCAGTCCTGAGAAGAGGGGAGCCCAAGGAGAATATCCATGACCCTCTCCTCCTGTAGAAATTTCTTGCGGGTTTGAGGAAGAGGTGGCATAAAGGGAGAGTACTGTAGCGTCGGCATCCCTGCTCACTTCCCATCCTCCTCTTCCCCGTCAGGGATGCCGACTCACTGCTTCGGCCCTCAGCGCGCGCTTCCTCTTCCTCCTGCTTCCTCCCAAGGTCTGTGCACACCTAGCAGTATCACCAAGCAATGCGCTTAGGGTGCGCACATGCTCCCCGTCTCTTAAAGAGACATTGTGTACTGTCCTAAAGTATCACCAGCCAATAGCTGGGAGACACTTAATATTTAAGGCAACTCCACCTGTTGGGAGGTGCCTGCACAATGTGTTCACTCTTCTGGTTTTCATACTTGTGAGTTCTCAGGTCCCCAGTGCTAGTATACCAGTCTGTACCTGCCTGTACCTGTTATGTCTGCCTGTTATACCAGTTGTACCCACCTGCACCTGCCATACCTGTCTTTATACCAACTGTGCCTGGTCACACCTGCCGTGCATAGGTATGTGTACCAGGCATAGCTATCTGCACCTGTTGTGCCTGCCTGTATATCAACTGTACCTGTCTGCACCTGCCTGTATACCAGCCATACCTGCCTATATGCCAGCCATACTTGCCAGCACCCGCTGTGCCTGCTTGTACACCAGCTGTACCTGACAGCACCTGCCGTACCAGTCTGTATACCAGCCGTACCCATCTGCATATGCTTTGTCTTCCAGTATACCTGCCGTGCTTGCTTATACCAGCCAAGCCTACCCATTCCTAGCCATTCAAGCTTCCTGCCCCTTCAAGGTTCAGCTGCAGTGTGTCCGAGGTCCGTCCTGGAGTAGCACCTGGCATTCATCTGAAGCCAAGTCTAACCAAACCTTTAGGGGCTAAATCGAAGAGTCAGGTGTTAGCCTAGTAACGACCCTCCAAGCTTTCTTCGGTCCACTGCACAGTGGTTCTACTATCTCGGACATTACAACTTATATACTATTCATTATTCTGGGTGCACTGAGTAATTTAAGTTTTCTTTATCCTTGTCTGTCTTGCTTTGTGACTCCCTTGCACTAGCTGGAGCAATGCTTAGGGCAAGGCAGTGATTAGGAACGTGAGACATGCATGGGGTGAAAGAACCTGTCTAGGGACATCAGGGAGCACAGGTTGACCAGGGCAAGATTCAGGGGTGCCTCTTTAATCTTTCCCTAGTCGCAGTGCTTCCCTTCCCATTCGTCCTCCTGTGCTCCCTCTGGATCCTTAGTGGAGCGTGACAGTTCCTTATTGATATATACATTTGGGGGAATATAACCAAAGAAAATGTGCCAGTCTGCCAAGAATTGTGCCATAAATGTAGAGACGATTGCATGCAATGCCTGCGCCCTAAGCTCTTCACGCATGAGAGCAGGTTCACACTGAGCACATGTGACAAATGTGACAGAGCCTGGAGACGCTGTGGAGAACATTCTTTTGCCTGCAATATGCTCTATCATGACTGGTTTGTCAGTGGGTCAGTAATGGTGTGGGGGGGGGCATTTCTTTGGAGGGCTGCACAATGCTCCATGTGCTAGCCAGAGGTATCCTGACAGCCGTTATGTACTGGGATGAGAACATCAGACCCATTGTGAGACCATGTGTAGGTGCACTGGGCCCTGGGTTCCTTCTGATGCATGACAGATCTAGGCCTCATGTGGCTAAAGTGCCTCAGGAATTCCTGTATGATAAAGGTATTGATGCTTTGGATAGGCCTGTCCTTTCACTAGACTTGAATTCAATCGAGCACATCTGGGACATCATGTGTCGCTCCATCCACCAACTCAACGTTGCACCACATACTGTCTAGGAGATGACTGATGCTTTAGTCCAGGTCTGTGAGGAGATCCCTTGGGAGAACATCCGTTGCCTATTCAGGAGCATACCCAGGCATTATAGAGAGGTCATACAGGCATGTGGAGGCCACACACTACTGAGCATCATTTCCTTGTCTTGAGACATTTCCACTAAAGTTGGATCAGCCTGTAATTTGATTCTGAGTATCATTCCAAATCCAGACTTCCATGGGATATTAATTTTGATTTACAGTGATCATTTTTATGTTTTGTTGCTCTCAACACATTCCACTATGTAATGAATAACGATTTGCAACTGAAATATTTCATTCAGTGACATCTAGGATGTGGTATTTTAGTATTCCCTTTATGTTTTTTGATCAGTGTATATTTTGTGACAGTATAATATTGCTCTCATCTGTTGAGCACATACCATTTGGTTATTGCTAGTGTTTCCTTGATAAGGGCTCCATTCCTTTCCATTCAAGCTGTAGAATACAAGAAATTGGGAAATGTATATAGAAAGGAGTCGTTGGCGGGCACCTTGTGTCTGTATGCTGTGGACCAGCATGGGTGTTAGAAGGTCCACCTGGAAAAGAGTGATATATCATTTAATAGATAAGGAACAAGAAATAAAATTACTTATAATATATATTAAGTGTAGTTATTAAAAACATGTCTCTATGTCTGAAAGGTGGCATGATAGGATTTTATCAAGGAGCAGCCACATATGTCAAATATATCATACTGTAGAAATGTAAGAATTTTATTGCCCGGTTCAGGTGAAATGGCTAACGATAGAAAATCGATTCCTTTCTACCAGTATTTGGAAAAGTGCATTAGCACTAGAGATGATCAAACCTTTCGAAATTCGAATTTGACAAATTTTTCTCAAAAACGTAACTCGTGGCAAATAAATTAGTTGCAAATTGCAGGTTGTCATAAAATGATGTGGCTAAGGCCAGGGTCACACTTGCGAGAAACTTGCACGAGTCTCGCGTCTGAATACCCGGAACTGCCGCCGGCACTCGTACTGGGACACTCAGCTGCATAGAAATACATGCAGCCCCATACTCCATTCCCAAGTGCCGGCGGTATTGAGACACGAGACTCGTGCGAGTTTCTTGCAAGTGTGACCCAGGCCTAACAGTAAGGTTTCCTAGAAGTATATGCTACTTATTTTAATGTTTTTAACGAGTGTCGGTACTTTGGAAGAGAGAGAAGCTGCCAATACATGTACAGCTGGTCAGACAACTGTGGAGAAGATAAGATGGAGAATTATGTGGAGCAAATGTGATTAAAATTATAGTTTGGTGAGGAAATGCACAGGGTGGGTGCATTGTGAAGCACTAGCACCAAGAGAGCATGTTACAATGTTTAGAGAATAATCTGCTGCAAATACTAGTTTGTTGGCAGGAAAAATACTGCGTAACATATGTGGCGCCCCTGAGGCTCAGTCGCCACAGAGGTACTGCACCTCCTCCTGAGGTGTGGTGCTCCACCATCCAGGTAAGTTGGAGGCTCCTGACCACGCTCCAACACTCGCACCCCACACAACAGAGTAGTTCAGCAAAGCCACATTGCGGCTCCTTGCTTAGAGAGTAGCAGAGCACCTTTGGTGGCTCCCTGCTTGGAACACAAAACGTGCTGGGAGGCGGGTGGAGTTGAGAATACATAAAAGAGCGGGAAGATTTAGAATTACTGGTCAGTCTGGGAGAGGAAGCCACTCAGAGAGGAGTGAGGAAAGGAGATCCCTGGATGAGGGATGGAGGAAGGAGGTGCTGCAGCAGACCTGAGTGACCCGGGTCTGCTGGCACGGGAAAGGAAAGAAGGAGAAAGACATTGAACTGAAACCTGATCTTCCATAGGAGAGAGAGAATAGTATGGAACGAAGGAGTAAAAGGGAACAGAGAGGACGTGGGTTAGAGGAAGAACCCTGCCTAGAAGTTCTAAGTGCAAGGCCGGGGCCTGGTCCCCGAGGTTGTATGGACACTAATGGTTCTGCAGCAGACACCGGTGGAGTAGTGGGCTGTAAATGCACTACTCCCATCTAAGACTTGGGGGCACAACAGCAACTTGGATAGTGAGCCGGGACTCAGGAGTAGGGAGTCCCCGAAGCAGGCTACAGCTGTCTGCCGTATAAGTAGAGTTCTTGGGAACATCTGTCAGGAGGCACTCCAGTGTAACTCAGTACTGGGAGTACTTCACACTTAAAGGCGCTATAGAGGAGACGTTCAGAAAGGCACATGTTGGCGGAGCGTTGGAAGGGAGCATTCCATCTTGCCTGGAGGTTGACTGAGTCCCTGACCCGGAGGACACGGCACGGAGGCAGGCACCTGTGTGTACTACAGACTGTGAGTAAAGCTTTGGAACGGCAAGCCCCCACATCTACACTGCCCTGGGGCTACAGCTCCACCTGTGGGAAGCTTCACCATCTTGGCTGCAACACACCACCAGCCCCAGAGGATCTGCATGCAGCGTCGGCCTAACATCTCACTTGCCGAACACCACAGGTGGCGTCACGAACTATTCATTCAAACCATTACATTGCCCCTATTACTTGGGCGCCCAGGGCCACGGACCGGGTGCCCGCTGCTGTGACACATCCCACTGATCCTGGCCCGGTACCGAGTACCCCACAGCCCTGGGAGAGCAACCCACATAGGTGCTTTAGTGTGCATTTTTTAATGCACTTTTCTTCCCATTCATTTGAATGTGTGAAAAACGCTGAAAGAGTTGTCATGCTGCAGATATGAAACCGCTTCAAATCTGCAAGGCAAAAATAAGCAATGTTTGCATGAGATTTCAGATATCTCCCTCACTTTGCTGGTACAGTAAGACACTCTAGGACCTGCAGATTTAGGTGAATTCCACTCAAATTTGATTTGTTTCGAATCGATTTGATAATCTCCATTTTGCGCCTACATTAAACTGAAGTAGCTTAATGCTAAAGAGAATAAAGCCAGAGGCAGCTCAGTATGGAGCAGCAGTTCACATCAATTCACATCATTCACAACAAAAAATGTTTTGACATTTGGGCAGATTGAAGTCTTGGCTGGGGACTTCGTTTTGTGCTCAGCCAGGACTTCCATCTGTTCCAAACCATCCTAGATGTGATTAAAGTTGGGTGGCTTCTTACTGTGATAACAATTTTTTTGTAAGTAATTATAATGGGAACCCTGATAACGAAGATTTCAACATTGCACCAGATGATAAAGAATTTGAAGGATTAAAGGGGTTGTCCACTACTTGGACAACCTCTTCTCAATCCCTATGTTCCCCCCTTATAAAATAAGAGCAGCCTGTACTCGCCTCCGGTGCGGACGCTGTTCCAGCCGTGTTGGCACTAGCTGTCCCAGGGATTACGTGACATTGTTATGTCATGCGAGCCCTGCAGTAACACAGCAGCCATTTCGCACTCCCCTCCTTTGGACAAATCAGACATCCAGAGGACGTGAGGGAGCAGACGCAGTGCTGAATGGTGAGTATAACTGTAATCATTTTATTAGGTGCGAGCATAATGATTGAGAAGAAGTAGTTGAGCAGTGGACAACCCCTTTAATGTTTGCTAAGCAAAATGCTATTCTGGTTTCGTATCAATTAGAACATGTCGCTATACATAATAATTTGATCAAAGACAGCAATGCTACTTTTTAACCCCTTTCTGACATCAGACGTAATATTCCGTCCACGTGACCTGGGACGATCTGACCAGGGATGGATTATTACATCTGTGTGATCAGGGGGTGCACGGGCAATCACCGCCGGGTGTCAGCTGACCGCTCCCGGCACTTGAACCACTGAAATGCTGCGATCGAACAATATCGCAGCATTCTGGGAGTTGGCAGAGGACTGACAGGCCCTCTCCCTTTGGATCGGAAACCCCACGGCGTGACGTGGGGTCCTGATCGTTGCCATGGCGAACTGATGTCATTATAACGACATCCGGGTCACCAGAGCTAGGAAACATGCTGATCATGCACAGTGCATGATGAGCAAGTTTGTCTGTCAGTGCAGAGCTCCCAGTTTTCTATAGCATGGGGATGCTGCTGCATCCCCATGCTGTAGGAGCGATCAGCCTGCAAAAAATGATAGTCCCATTGTGGGACAAAGTAAAAAAGTTAATTTTTTAAATAATTGTAAAAATATTTTTTAAAAAATCATAAATAATAATAAAAAATCAAAAGATATTATATAGATAAATAAATATTTGAATGAAAAAAATATAAACAATAAAAGTACACATATTTAGTATCGCTGCGTCCCCAACAACCCGATCTATAAAACTGTCCCACTGGTTAACCCCTTTAGTGAACACCATAAAAAATAAATAAAAAGCAAGGCAAAAAACAATGCTTTATCACCATACTGCAGAACAAAAAGTGGAATAACACGTGATCAAAAAGACAGATATAAATAAACACGGTAGTGCTGAAAATGTAATCTTGTCCCGCAAAAAATTTTAAAAAGTTATAGCTCTCAGACTGAAACAACCACCCTCAGGTGTAAAGGGGTTAAATATCTAACAAATGGTATTATCCATTGAAAGGAATATGTCAGTAGGACCGTCCTCCGAGGCCATCTATATGGGCACACAGGTCATAGGAAGCTGAAGAACACGACACCTTGATATCTGTGATCCGATGTTTTATTCCAGAGAAATCCATGAATTCCTTAATATTAGTCAATGCCTGATGAAGAGACCTGAGTAGTCTCGAAAGCTTGCAATGTGTTACCATCTTTTCAGTTAGCCATTAAAAGGTATCAACCACTGAGGACTCTCAATTCTTAATATAGGCCAGGCATAGATCTCCTTGAGAATCTGCCTCCAGAGATTATTTTAAATAAAAAAGTGCGTTACATAAGTGAGACATGTAATGACTGACTGTCTGCTCTCCTGATCTACCATACCTTACACTGGTAATGCCTCCTTTCCTAAATTAAGCTCTGGAGGCAGAATTTCAGAGAGATCTATGTCCTGCCCATAGATCTTAACAGCTAATTTACATTTTAGGAAAAATATTAATTTCTCTGGAATAAGACATAAGATCACAGATATCAGGATATCATTTTATTCATCTTTCTATGACCTACATGCCCATATAGATGGATCGGGGGGTTGATCCCAGCATTATATCTATTTTTGACCTTGCTGGAGAAAGATCTGAGGGATTTATTGTAGATTGACTAATGATCAGTACAGAAAGGCCCCATGAACTGGTAAGTGGTTGTTTCATCAGTATTTTTCACCTGAGTTACCTTTACCTTTATTAAGGGGGTCTTCTGCATCCTGTTTCTGCATTAGTTTCTATGACTTTGTCTGGTAAAAAACATTGCCTTTTTACTATGTTCATAATTGAATTTTTGGGAATTTTTTTAAAGTTCCTTTGGCTTTACTATTGATTTTACTTTAGTGTAGGGACTTTCAAGACAGTGAGGACCCTTGACGTGAATTGTGAACTTGCATATTTTGGCCAAAGTATCGACCAATACCTCATACCATGCTTATATTATACTGTTATGCCCATTTTATATACTTACATGGTGCAGCCAGGACCATCATTGGTGACCTTGTAAACTGGGGACCTGTACCTCTCTGATGCACTTGTAAAGTGCCAGGCAGCCTGCCTGATCTAACAGTAGGGGAGTTTAATAGACTGTTAGCTGGGCACTGTATTCATAATTTAATTTTTTTTTCTTTTAAAATACCTTTGGGTATGCTTTTGATTTGATTAATGATCCCACCCATACATGTGCTGAGATTTTGCTGCAGGAAGGTGAACTATTAGGAGGATTGGAGGAGAAAACAAGGACATTTTTATGTACAGTACATCCAATAATGCCTATTTTTCATGGACTCCCTAAGAGCCATAAGGAGGTGTTTCACCTATCCCTTTTCTTCAATTTTCTTAAGCATTGGGTCTCGGTGCCTGGGTATACAGACATTTGCAACCATTGGCTCAAAGGTTACCAGGGTTTTTAGCTATAGTACATCACCGTGAAGAATTCATATGGTCAGATAAATATTGGTTTATAACTTGTGATGTAGTAAAATTATATTCTTGTATTCCACATTATAGGAATACAGCCTCTATGGGATTGTGGGAAGAACAGTTTACTTTTTCTGAAGGTAATGTTTTTTTTTAAAGAGGTAGTCTGGTATGGTCGCTACATAGATGATCTTTTGTACATATGTTCTGTGTTAGGCGTCAGGTTTCTGTAGCTGCACAGCAGAGATCCCGAGCCTTGCATTTGGCAGTCTCCCATTCCTCTCTGGCCGCAGAGGAGGCTGCTCAGCAGACTCGTCGATCCAGGCGCTCTGCTCAGACCAGGTCTGTAGGTTTGGTTGCTGCTGCCACCTCTGGTCCAGCTATAGCAATGCATGCTGGTCAGCAGCGAGCTACTCCAGGGACTAAGTCCTCCTTTCGGTCCACTGAGCATGCTCTTGGGATGATCTCTCATTGGAGATCGGAGGTCACATGCTCAGGTCCTCCTCCAGCTCGGATTGGACCATCAGGAAGGTCAGGAAGGTTCTGGAAGGACGCTGCTATAAAAGAGCCGCATGGCCTCACGGCCATGCGCTAGTATAGACTCTAACACTCATGGTGTTTATGATGATGGATGCATGTATCTGGTGACTGACTCATTGGAAACCCCTACCCTTGGTTGTGCTTGTCGTTAGGGATTCGGAGTTAGAGTCAGTGCCAAAAGGTGGCTGTGCTAACGCCACAGCACTCTTCTTGGCACCATATTGTACCCTTCAGCACAAGGCAACTCAGTACAATACCGCAGTAAGTAGCTGCAACTGCCGGTGCAGCGTCGTGCGCAAGTCATGCGCTTTCCGTGCCCTAGTCAGGGAGGTTAGTGGTGTCCGCCAGAGCGGTGCAGTCTACACTGAGTGCGCGTTTCCTCCAGCTATTGTCCTGCTGGCACCACAGCCGTGATGCCGAGCACTAGCGTGTCTAGAGGGACTCTAACCCAGTGTCTCAGAGCCAGAGTCCTGTGACTATACGCTAGCACTCACACTGCCGAGCTCTGTGAGTATAAACAGACTACGGCATTTATTATTTGGCGGTTGTGCGGCTCTGTGAGGTAACAGAGTTCGCCTCTGTACACATTGGGTGAGGTTAACCCCATGTGTCCCTTTATTATACCACCATATCACGTCCGCCATTACCGAGCAACAGTTAACACCTCTGCACAGTGGACCCCGGGCTGTGAACGCACCTAAATACCATCTTTATTATTTGGTGCGTTCCGCCAGCCCCTAACATTCTGGAGATGTGGTGAGTGACTATATGAAACTTTACACAATATTTGAATAGCAATTACAGGTGCTTCTCACAAAATTAGAATTTCATCAAAAAGTTAATTTATTTCAGTTCTTCAATACAAAAAGTGAAACTCATATATTATATAGAGTCAATACAAACACAGTTAGCTCAGTAAGTTAGAATACTTTATAACACCAGCTTGAAAAATGATTTTAAAATCTGAAATGTTGGCCTACTGAAATGTATGTTCAGTAAATGCACTCAATACTTGGACGGGGCTCCTTTTGCATCAATTACTGCATCAGTGTGGCATGGCATGGAGGCAATCAGCCAGTGGCACTGCTGAGGTGTTATGGAAGCCCAGGTTGATTTGATAACAGCCTTCAGCTCATCTGCATTGTTGGATCTGGTGTCTCTCATCTTCCTCTTGACAATACTCCATAGATTCTCTATGGGGTTAAGGTCAGGTGAGTTTGTTGGCCAATCAAGCACAGTGATACTGTTGTTTGTAAATCAGGTATTGGTACTTTTGGCAGTGTGGACAGGTGCCAAGTCCTGCTGGAGAATGAAATTTTCATCTCCAAAAAGCTTGTCGGCAGAGGGAAGCATGAAGTGCTCTAAAATTTCCTGGTAGACAGCTGTGCTGACTTTGGTCTTGATAAAACACAGTGGGCCTACACCAGCAGATGACATGGCTCCCCAAACGATCACTAATTGTGGAGACGTCACACTAGACCTCAAGAGGCTTGGATTGTGGCCTCTCCACTCTTCCTCCAGACTCTGGGACCTTGATTTCCAAATGATATGCAAAATTTACTTTAATCTGAAAACAACACCTTGGATCACTGAACAACAGTCCAGTTCTTGTACTCCTTGGCCCAGGAAAGACACTTCTGGCGTTTTCTATTGGTCATGAGCGGCTTGACACAAGGAATGCGAAACTTGTAGCCCATGTCCTGGATACGTCTGTGTGTGGTGGCTCTTGAAGCAATGACTCCAGCAGAAGTCCACTCCTTGTGAATCTCTCTCAAATTTTTGAATAGCCTTTACTTAACAATCCTTTGAAGGCTGCGGTTATCCCGGTCGCTTGTGCACCTTTTTCTACCACACTTTTTCCTTCCAGTCAACTTTCCATTAATATGCTTGGATACAGCATTATGTGAACAGCCACCTTCTTTAGCAATGACCTTTTGTGGCTTACCCTCCTTGTGAAGTGTGTCAGTGACTACCTTCTGGACATCTGTCAAGTCAGCAGTCTTCCCCATGATTATGGAGCCTATTGAAACAGACTAAGGGACCTTTTTAAACACCTAGAAAACTGTTGCAGGTGTTTTTTGTTAATTATTCTAATTTACTGAGATAATGACTTTTGGGTTTTCATTGGCTGTAAGCCATAATCATCAACATTAACAGAAATAAACATGTGAAATAGATCACTCTGTAATGACTCTAAAGTATATAATATAGGACTTTCATTTTTTGTAATAAAGAACTGAAATAAATTAACTTTTTATGATAGGCTAATTTTATGAGAAGCACCTGTATTTGAATTTAAGATGTATTCTGTTCCAGGTAATTAAGTTGAATATTTAGGGCCCCGTCACACATAGCTACGCACCAGCTATCCCGACAACGATATGACCTTGTCAGGATCGCTGGTGTGTCGCTACATGATTGCTGGTGAGCTGCCAAACAGTCAGATCTCACCAGCGATGAGGACCAGCAACGACGCGGGGAACAAGCGAGGGCGTCGCTTTGTTACCCGCTGTGTACCTTAGATACCAGCGCGCTGGTGCAGGGAGCTGGGAACCAAGGTAAACAGCGGGTTTCTAAGCGCCGCGGCCCGGTGGGTAGAGTGGGCCCTTAGCGCGGCGATGCGGGCGGCAGCTAAACGCTATTGACATGCGGGCCCGCTGGCCCGCATGTCAATAGTTAACAGCCACCAGCCAATCGGAGGCTGGCAGCTGACGTCAGCTGCAGTGCGCACATCGCCGGCGTCTGACGTCACTGTCAGTCGCTGGCTAGAGCGCGCTGCAGTGTGGAGAGACGGAGCTTCGCCCGCCGCTGGAGCGCGGCCAGGTAAGGAGAACTTGTTTGTTTTTTTGTTTTTTTTGACAGCGGTGATCCGGGGGGCCGGGGGCAGAGTGCTGGACATGGGGCAGAATGCTGGACTGGGGCAGAATGCTGGACATGGGGCAGAATGCTGGAGACTGGGGCAGAATACTGGACATGGGGGCAGAATACTGGACATGGGGGCAGAATGCTGGAGACTGGAGCAGAATGCTGGACATGGGGCAGAATGCTGGAGACTGGGGCAGAATGCTGGAGACTGGGGCAGAATGCTGGACATGGGGCAGAATGCTGGACTGGGGCAGAATTCTAGACATGGGGCAGAATGCTGGACATGGGGCAGAATTCTGGACATGGGGCAGAATGCTGGAGACTGGAGCAGAATGCTGGACATGGGGCAGAATACTGGACATGGGGGCAGAATGCTGGAGACTGGGGCAGAATGCTGGAGACTGGGGCAGAATGCTGGAGACTGGGGCAGAATGCTGGAGACGGGGGCAGAATGCTGGAGACGGGGCAGAATGCTGGACATGGGGGCAGAATACTGAACATGGGGCAGAATACTGGACATGGGGCAGAATGCTGGAGACTGGGGCAGAATGCTGGACATGGGGCAGAATGCTGGAGACTGGGTCAGAATGCTGGAGACTGGGTCAGAATGCTGGACATGGGGCAGAATGCTGGACTGGGGAAGAATGCTAGACATGGGGCAGAATTCTGGACATGGGGCAGAATTCTGGACATGGGGCAGAATGCTGGAGACTGAGGCAGAATGCTGGAGACTGAGGCAGAATGCTGGACATGGGGCAGAATGCTGGACATGGGGGCGGAACACTGGACATGAGGGCAGAATGCTGGAGACTGGGGCAGAATACTGGACATGGGGGCAGAATGCTGGAGACTGGGGCAGAATGCTGGAGACTGGGGCAGAATGCTAGAGAATGGGGGCAAAATGCTGGACGCTGGGGGCAGACTGCTGGACGCTGGGGGCTGAATGCGAGACACTGGGCAGAATGGAGATACGGGGCATGATTGGAGACAGATGGGGCAGGGTAGAAGACATCGCACAGGATCATGGGGCAGGATGGATACGATGGAGATCATATGGGGAAGAATGGATACTCATGAGGGCGGGATGGGAGGACATATGGCTGAAGCCAGTAATGAGACACACGGGGGTCAGGATGGGGGATATTATTACAGTACCATAGGGGCTAATTAAGGGATATTGTCACAGTCCCCATGCCTCCTGTCACGGTCCCCAGGCCTCCTGCAGCGCACCTCACCGGGCCCTCCGTCGCGCGCGCTCGTACTTACCTCGCGCTGCAGCCTCGCTCCCTCCAGCCCCGGCCTCGGCGTCCTCCTCTGACCGGCCCGCGGCCGGTGACGTCATGACAGGCCCTGCGCATGCGCCGTAGGCCGCGGCCGGCTCACTGTTCCTGATCTTATCTCCGGCGGTGCCCTGACCCGGTAGCACCGCCGGACCAATGGGGGCACAGCTGCGTCTATATCAGGCCACCCTCCCTTAGTGGAGGCGCCTGATTGTTGTTGTTCTACAGCATTCTAGGTCCTGTGGTCGCCGTGCATTAGGTTGCCACCCACTGATTACTTTGTGCTTCCTTGCAGACCTGCTGTCTGACTCCAGTCCTGCCTTCTGTGTCCGTGCCCGCTGTCTGACTCCAGTCCTGCCTTCCGTGTCCATACCTGCTGTCTGACTCCAGTCCGGCCTTCCGTGTCCGTGTCTGTGCCCGCTGTCTGACTCCAGTCCTGCCTACCTGTGTCCGTACCTGCTGTTTGACTCCAGTCCTGCCTATGTCCATACCTGCTGTCTGACTCCAGTCCTGCCTAACCGTGGTGCCACCTGCTGTCTTATTCCAGTCCTCCCTACTCGTGTCTACTTAGGCAGTCCCACTTCATTCCAGCTCTCCTGTGTTCATCTCGGCACTCCATTCCGAGCCGCCCCTCTTGGTACCGGCCACCGTGGCATTCGAACCCCTGGACCTGCTCCTAACGGTCCCTGTATACGGGTCGGGTCCACCTGGTTGCTCATCCGGGGCCCCTTGGTGCCACGGTCCAGAGGGTCCACTTCGGGAATCCCGCCTTGTCTAGCGAGGAACTAACAGATATTATTACTGCAGTGATGCATTTAATTTTTTGAGGATACTGTTTTAAATGGGGGGCGGTCCTGTTACTGTGCAGAGTGACACTATGTCGCCTTTTTTTCTTCATGTGGTGTGATGTAGAAGTTGGGAAAAAATAAGTACTGTGTTCTGCAAGCGGAGCTCTAGATAACTGTGTTATTTCCTGCAGAGACGAGCCCTGGCTGGAAGACGTGATGGCGATCTGTGCTGGATGAATGAAAAGCAAGGATGAAGGACTTCACCTAGAGACATCACTGGTGAGTTAGTGTGTTACCTGTACACTGACACTATACATTGTATACTATATACAGAGGTCCTGTGTATAATGTCACCAGTGATCACTGTGTTACCTGTACATTATATACAGAGCTCCTGTGTATAATGTCATTGATCACTATATTACCTGTACACAGACACTGCATACTAAATACAGATCTCCTGTGTATAATGCCACTTATGGTGATAGTATTATTTTTTTTTATTAATGATCAGTATTGTAGTATTCAGTCACCATGTGGTGGTAATATGTGGTCTGAGCATGGTGCGGTGGTATTTGTCCCTTGTACGTGCTATTATTTGGTCACTTTGTGGTGGTAATATGTGGTCTGGGCATGGGGCAGTGGTATTTGTTCCTTGTATGTGCTATTATTTGGTCACTTTGTGGTGGTAATATGTGGTCTGGTCATGGTGCGGTGGTATTTGTTCCTTGTATGCGATATTATTCGGTCACTATGGTAGTAATATGTGGTATTATAGGTCACTGTGGTGGTAATATGTGGTCTGGACATGGTGTAGCGGTATTTGTTCCTTGTATGTGATATTATTGGTCATTTTAAAAATTGAAAAATAAATAAAAATATACCTAAATTGTATTGCATATTTAACAAATATTTAATAGGTTACAGTAGAGTAGAGCCCGGCCAAAAGTGTCTACCCTGTTATGATGGTGGCTTAAAAAAATCTTTTGTCCAAAGCAAAAAGCTGCCGGCTATATGTGTGATCTGGTGATAGGAACTGTTAATGTGTGATAGGTGAGAAGTGGAGTTTTTCCAAGAGAGAGCGGTGGGACTGTTGGCAGTTTGAGGGGTGGAGGCAGGGCTGGGTGGAGCCTGGGCGGAGTCTCAAGGGGACCCCGAAAATTTTGCCAGTATGGGGCCCCGAAATTCCTAGTGGCAGCCCTGCGCGCGGCGCTTAGAAACTCTCTGTTTACCTTGGTTACCAGCTCCCTGCACCAGCGCGTCGGTATCTAAGGTACACAGCGGGTAACTAAGTGACGCGCACGCTTAGTAACCCGCGGTTTACCTTGGATACCAAGCTCCAGCTCGCTGATCGCTGGTCTCCCGCCTGCCACACGCAGCGATGCATGCTGGCCAGCGGGAAACTAATGATCAAAAAAATGTCCAGGGCATTCGAGCACGATCAGCGATACCCGGCGGGGGGGCCGGTCGCTGATACGTGTCACACACAGCGATATCGCTGGTGAGATCGCTGTTGTGTCACAAAACTTGTGACTCAGCAGCGATCTCGCTAACGATCTCGCTGTGTGTGACAGGGGCTTTAGACATTAAATTGACAGGTCTTGAATAGGCATTATTCGCACATCCACGTTTTGTAAAGCAGTATCTACGAATGCCATATCGGATGCCAGTAATTGCCATCTTGTACATACACTCAAATAGATCATGGGAAAATGGTGAGAGCTAAATGGATTCACTTAGACAGTAATTAAAGAGAGATTGTTAGTTTGTGGTTATAATGCTATGTTGGCAGTGGATTATTCAGGATACTCTCCAAGCGTGTGACAAAAGAGCTTCTTTATTCGGTAACAATCAGGGACAATATACGTAATAGATCAGGAATAAATCATCTGTGTGTTTCTATCTGTGCAGCATCCACAGCAGGCTGCTTCTCTCATACGCAGACACAGGAAAAACACGAAATACAGTCACATGCTCTCCCTGTGTGAGGCTCTGGGAGTATTTTTTTGTTATAACTTTATAAACAGTATACAAATCTAGCAACTAAAAACTCATACGCAGGAATGGAGTTGTTGCACCAAACATATTCCAACACCCCCACTCAACAACTACTCATCTTGTTAGTCACATTGTGATTCTGAAGTCCACAAACTTGGCTCTTAATAATGGCTTTGTCATGTCATAAGCTATCATCTTGTCAGACTCGCAATAAACAAACTCGAGTTCACCACGTTCCACTAAGTCACGTAAGTGGTGATGTTTTACATCAATGTGCTTAGTCCTTGAACTAATCTTTTCACTGCTGGCAAGTTTAATGCATCCTTGGTTGTCCTCATAGATAACTGTTGGGTGATCTAATGGCTAGCCGAAATCTTCCAAAAGTTGTTTCAACCAAATTACTTTTTGACTTGCATAAGCAGCAGACATATACAGTATTCTGCTTCTGACACTTTTTTTATGCTGGACCAACAAATTGAATTTTCTCCTAACTTGAACAAGTAACCACTTGTTGATTTCCGATCACTTGAATCTCCAGCCCAATCTGCATCCACATAACCTCTGAGAGTGAGATATCCTGATGCATATATCTTAAGATTTAGCCTTTGAGTTTCTTTAAGATATTGAAGAATTCCGGATGAGTTGTGCTTGCTATGTACAGAAGCACCCCCACTGCTTGTCTGTAACTCTCATTGCTGGGTAGCTGATCTTCTCATTCCAACTTTAAGTGGGATGGATCCATTGGCGTTGAAGCACCTTTGGCTTCTGACATTCTAAACTGGTTTAGGAAGGGTTCTGACCATATTAGGCTACTTTCACACTTGCATTTTTTTGCGGTGCATTTTTTGCGCACACAAATGCATGAAAAAACGCATCATGCGTTTGTGTGCGTTTTGGTGCATTTTTTTTTAAAACGCATGCGTTTTTTGCGCATACGTGCGCATTACAATGCGCACCCATAGACTATAATGGGTGTTTTGCTGTAAAAAAAAACGCATTGCGTGTGCATGCGTTTTTTTGGGCAAGTCGGACGCACAAAAAATGCAACAGGATGCATTTTGTGCGCCCGAGCGCACACTACAAAAAAACGCATGCGCATACAAACGCATGTGTACAATCCCCACCCCACAAACTTTCACACCCTCGCAGAAATCTTAAACACCTTGACCTACACTCATTCTCTGAATCCCTCCTCCCTCTCACAGATATAAGTTCCTTACACAATGCGGATGACGCTGCTGCTCTATATAACACCACAATAGCTGTAGCTTTGGAATCTGCTGCCCCACTTACACATACCAAAGCTCGCAAAATCAACAGACAGCCCTGGCACACCAGCCTGACCAAAGAACTGAGGCGAGCTTCCAGGGCTGCTGAGCGCAGATGGAAAAGATCCCACTCCAACGAGCACTTCATCGCATTCAAACAGTCCCTCACTACTTTCAAGACCACACTCGCCACAGCTAAACAAACCTACTTCTCATCTCTCATATCCTCCCTGTCTCACAACCCTAAACAGTTATTCAACACCTTCAATTCTCTCCTCCGTCCCCCAGCATCTCCTCCCTCCCCACTCATCTCAGCTGAAGACTTTGCCTCATTTTTCAAGCAGAAGATTGATAACATCAGAGACAGTTTTGGTCAACAACCCCCAGAGCCCCTCCTCCCGACTTCCCAGCCCTCCACCTCCAAAACCAACTTCTCCACCATTACAGAAGATCGACTCTCCACTCTACTCTCAAGATCACATCTCACCACTTGTGCACTTGACCCGATCCCTTCCCACTTCATCCCAAACCTCACCACTGTCTACATCCCAACCCTAACCCATCTTTTCAACCTATCACTAACAACTGGTGTTTTCCCTTCAAGCTTTAAACATGCCTCCATCACACCTATCCTCAAAAAGCCCTCTCTTGACCCATCCTCTGTATCTAGCTATCGCCCTATATCACTTCTCCCCTATGCCTCCAAGCTACTGGAACAACACGTCTACCTTGAACTGTCCTTCCATCTCTCTTCTTGCTCCCTCTTCGACCGCTTACAATCTGGCTTCCGGTCACACCACTCCACTGAAACTGCCCTTACTAAGGTCACCAATGACCTCTTAACCGCCAAGAGCAAGCGACACTACTCTGTCCTCCTCCTCCTGGACCTGTCGGCTGCCTTTGACACAGTGGACCATTCCCTATTATTACAGACCTTCTCATCCCTTGGCATCACAGACTTGGCCCTATCCTGGATCTCATCATACCTAACAGACCGGACATTCAGCGTCTCCCACTCACACACCACCTCCTCACCTCGCCCCCTATCTGTCGGAGTCCCACAAGGTTCAGTCCTAGGACCCCTGCTCTTCTCCATTTACACCTTTGGCCTGGGACAGCTCATAGAATCTCATGGATTTCAGTATCATCTCTACGCTGATGACACACAGATCTACATCTCTGGACCAGATATCACCTCCCTACTAACCAGAATCCCTCAATGTCTGTCCACTATTTCATCCTTCTTCTCTGCTAGATTTCTGAAACTTAACATGGACAAAACAGAATTCATCATCTTTCCCCCATCTCACGTGACCCCCCCAACAAACCTATCCATTACAGTAAATGGCTGCCCACTCTCCCCAGTCCCACAAGCTCACTGCCTCGGGGTAATCCTTGACACTGATCTCTCCTTCAAACCTCATATCCAAGCCCTTTCCACTTCCTGCCGACTTCAACTCAAAAATATTTCATGAATCCGTTCATTCCTCAACCAAAAATCTGCAAAAACCCTAGTCCATGCCCTCATAATCTCTCGCCTTGACTACTGCAACCTCCTGCTCTGTGGCCTCCCCTCGAACACTCTCGCACCCCTCCAATCTATTCTAAACTCTCCTGCCCGACTAATCCACCTGTCCCCCCGCTATTCCCCGGCTTCTCCCCTCTGTCAATCCCTTCACTGGCTCCCCATTGCCCAGAGACTTCAGTACAAAACCCTAACCATGACATACAAAGCCATCCACAACCTGTCTCCTCCATACATCTGTGACCTCGTCTCCCGGTACTTTCCTGCACGCAACCTCCGATCCTCACAAGATCTCCTTCTCTACTCCCCTCTTATCTCCTCTTCCCACGATCGCATACAAGATTTCTCTGGCGCATCACCCCTACTCTGGAACTCTCTACCACAACATATCAGACTCTCACCTACCATCGAAACCTTCAAAAAGAGCCTGAAGAACCACCTCTTCTGACAAGCCTATAACTTGCAGTAACCACCAATCGACCAAACCACTGCATGACCAGCTCTACCCTCGCCTACTGTATTTTCACCCATCCCTTGTAGATTGTGAGCCTTCACGGGCAGGGTCCTCTCTCCTCCTGTACCAGTTATGACTTGTATTGTTTAACATTATTGTACTTGTTTTTATGTATACCCCTCCTTACATGTAAAGTGTCATGGAATAAATGGCGCTATAACAATAAATAATAATAATAATGTGTATGCGCACCTATGCACACCCATGAAAAAGATAAGGGGAAAACGCATGCTTTTTTTGCGCTAAAAAACAGCGCAAAAAACGCAAGTGTGAAACCAGCCTAAGAAAAGCGTCTAGCTGGGATACCTTTGCTTGGTCTTTCTAAACTCCTGACTGGAGGTTGACTTGGTTTTTCTGTGTCGTCGGCTGGTTTCACACTTGCGTTTTTTTGCGCTGCGTTTTTGCGCATAAATGCGCATGCGCTTTTTTCCTATACTTAACATGGGTGCACATAGTCATGCGTTTGTACGCGCATGCGTTTTTTGTAGTGTGCGCCCTGGCGTACAAAATGCATCCTGCTGCATTTTTTGTGCGCCCGACCTGTCTCAAAAAAACGCATGCGCATGCAATGCGCACGAAATTCACCCAAAAACACATTATAGTCTATGGGTGCACTGACATGGTCATGCGCACGTCAGCGCAAAAAACCGCATGCGTTTTTTTGTAAAAACCATGCGCAAAAAACAAGAAAACGCATAAAAAACGCATGATGCGTTTTTATGCGCATTTGCAATGCGCACGCAGCGCAGCGCAAAGAAACGCAAGTGTGAAAGCCTTCCTTGGTGGCTTCAGAGCTTATCCAAACTTCAGTGTTTTCCTTTTCGGCATCTTGGTTTGGTGATTGAGATTCTTGTTCTTGCTTCTTAGGTTGAATAACTGGTGTAACTTCATGGAATTTGAGTGATGCAGAGTTTTCATCAATCACTACATCTCTGCTGATTGTTTCTGTGTTGGTCTCTGGGCGCAGGATTCTGTATCCCTTTTGAGTTTTGCTATAGCCCACCAGGACTCCTTGCTTTGCACATGATTCCCACTTGGAACGTTTTTCTTTGGGAACATACACAAACGTTTTGCTTCCAAATATCCTGAGGTTCTTCAGGTTAGGCTTCTCGCAGTTCCATAGCTCATATGGAGTTTTATTTGTGGCTTTACCTGGCACTCTGCTTTGAAGATAGCAAGCTGTCATGATGCTTCTCCCCAATACGTTGTAGGTAGATTCGCATCAAACAACATACTTCTTCCACTTTCACAGAGAGTACGGTTCTTTCTCTTTGCTATGTCATTTTATTCTGGGTTGTATGGAATGGTAGTCCGGAACATGGTTCCATCCTTTTTCAAAATGAAAAAACTCTGAAACTCCTAAACCCTTCATCCAATTTTAATGTGGATACCCTCAAATGAAAGCTGAAAGTCTGAACGTCAACTGCATCTGAATTGTTTTGTTTAAAATTCATTGTGGTAATGTCTAGAACCAAAATTAGAAAAATGTTGTCTCTCTCCAAATATACACTCACTGGCCACTTTATTAGGTACACCATGCTAGTAACGGGTTGGACCCCCTTTTGCCTTCAGAACTGCCTCAATTCTTCGTGGCAGAGATTCAACAAGGTGCTGGAAGCATTCCTCAGAGATTTTGGACCATATTGACATGATGGCATCACACAGTTGGCGCAGATTTGTCGGCTGCACATCCCTGATGCGAATCTCCCGTTCCACCACATCCCAAAGATGCTCTATTGGATTGAGATCTGGTGACTGAGGAGGCCATTTGAGTACAGTGAACTCATTGTCATGTTCAAGAAACCAATCTGAGATGATTCGAGCTTTATGACATGGCGCATTATCCTGCTGAAAGTAGCCATCAGATGTTGGGTACATTGTGGTCATAAAGGGATGGACATGGTCAGCAACAATACTCAGGTAGGCTGTGGCGTTGCAACGATGCTCAATTGGTACCAAGGGGCCCAAAGAGTGCCAAGAAAAAATTCCCCACACCATGACACCACCACCACCAGCCTGAACCATTGATACAAGGCTGGATGGATCCATGCTTTCATGTTGTTTACGCCAAATTCTGACCCTACCATCCGAATGTCGCAGCAGAAATCGAGACTCATCAGACCAGGCAACGTTTTTCCAATCTTCTACTGTCCAATTTCGATGAGCTTGTGCAAATTGTAGCCTCAGTTTCCTGTTCTTAGCTGAGAGGAGTGGTACCCAGTGTGGTCTTCTGCTGCTGTAGCCCATCTGCCTCAAAGTTCGACGCACTGTGCGTTCAGAGATGCTCTTCTGCCTACCTTGGTTGTAACGGGTGGCAATTTGAGTCACTGTTGCCTTTCTATCAGCTCGAACCAGTCTGCCCATTCTCCTCTGACCTCTGGCATCAACAAGGCATTTCCGGCCACAGAACTGCCGCTCACTGGATTTTTTTTCTTTTTCGGACCATTCTCTGTAAACCCTAGAGATGGTTGTGCGTGAAAATCCCAGTAGATCAGCAGTTTCTGAAATACTCAGACCAGCCCTTCTGGCACCAACAATCATGCCACGTTCAAAGGCACTCAAATCACCTTTCTTCCCCATACTGATGCTCGGTTTGAACTGCAGGAGATTGTCTTGACCATGTCTACATGCCTAAATGCACTGAGTTGCCGCCATGTGATTGGCTGATTAGAAATTAAGTCTTAACACACAGTTGGACAGGTGTACCTAATAAAGTGGCCAGTGAGTGTATATGGAACTAACTGTATTCGGTTCCATTATCTGCACGCAGGGCTTTTGGCATTCTTCCAAATTTGTCAAACACTGCAGCAAGATATTCTTCAAGTTTCTATGGAACTTCATCCTTACTGTGAAGCAGGTAGGCGACTATATATCTAGAGTAGTCATCAATAAATGTGAGAAAATATCTCTTCTTGCTAGGAGTTTGAACACTCATTGGACCACATACATCTGTAAGTATCAGATCCAGAGGCTGTGCAGATCTAGTGGTGCTTATTTTAGGAAAGCATTTTCTGGACATTTTCCCTTTAAGACAGCTAGTGCACTTCATCATTTGACTGCATTGGTTGATTTCAATACCATTTGCAAGTTGAGCTAGCTTCCTTACTGCTTCTGGGTATCTGTGTCCAAGACATATGTGCCATACATGGATACAGTTCTTAGGTAGATCTTGTCTAGCACTGAACACTCTTTCTTTGAATTTTAGCTGATAAAGTTCATCTTGGATTTTTCCTTCTGCAAGAGTGTGACCCTTCTTTGAGATGATGCAGCTGTTATCTTTAAAAGTAACTACATTCCACTTTTGCGTGAGCTTCTTTACTGACAGAAGATTGCTTTCAAGGCTAGGAACATAGAGAACATCCTTTATTGGGATTTTTCTGCTTCGTGCTGAGGAAACTGGACAGTGAAGGTAGCCGTCTCCAACTCTTTCTGAAGTCATATAGTGACTATTAGCTAAGATGACCTTTTTTGACTTGCTTTCATTAAGGTCAGTGATGAAATCCTTGTTATTTGTCATATGACTGCTTGCACCAGAATCTATACACCATATATGCTTTGCAGATGGGCCTGTATTTGCATTAAATGCAGCTTCATCTCATGCAGAATCATCCTTTACAGCTGTTTTAACACTTTGATGACTGTTCTGTTTTTTAAACTTACTCATTCTTGCTTTCTAAATTCTGCAGTCTGCTTTAAGGTGGCCGGGCTTTTTACAGACAAAACATTTACGAGTTTCTCTTAGATTGCTCTTATATTTAGGGAAATCCTGTGTCTTTAATGCTGTTTCTGCTCTGGATTCATTACTGCTGCTTACATGCTGGGTTTTTCTCTTGAATTCATCCACAAGTTTGCCTTTAACATACTCTAGTGTCAGATCATCATCTGGCCGTGCATCTAGTGCAGTCACAAGCGTTATAACTTTCTGGAAGACCACTTAATAGAAGTGCAGCAACATGAAAATCTTTAATTTCTTCTCCAATACCCTTGAGACGCTCTACAATCTCCAGGGTGTTTCTTATATAGTCCTGCATATTCTGTCCATCACTTAACTTCGACTGATACAGCTTTCTCATGAGATAAAGCTTATTGCTGAGATTTGATCTTTCATGCACTTTCTGTAACTATCCCACATCTCCTTTGCAGTTGCACACTTGCATATATGCACAGTCTGATTATCATCTACACTGAGGGAGATTGTGCTTTGTGCTTTCTGATCCTTCTGTAGCCAATCATCTGGTAATGGATGAAGCACTTGTTCCTGAGTATATTTCCACGTACCTTCTCTTATCAGCAGCATTTTCACCTTGAATTTCCAGGACTGGTAGTTCTGGTTAGTGAGGCTGGCACTGAGAACTTGACAGGATTGCTGCTAGTGGACATCTTCTCTGTTGTTCTGTGCTGCTTTTGCTCTGGGCTTCTGTTGCTGTGTTACTCTGGGATTCTTTGTCATTCTGGGCCCATAACCTGTTGGCAGCGGATTATTCAGGACACTCTACAATCGTGTGACAACACAACTTCTTTATTCAGGAACAATCAGTAACAATATACTTAATAGATCAGGAATAAATCATCTGTGTGTTTCTATCTGTGCATCATCTACAGCAGGCTGCTTCTCTCATACACAGACACAGGAAGAACAGGAAATACAGTCACATGCTCTCCCTGTGTGAGCATCTGGTAGTTTTTTTTGTTTTAAATTTATAAACAGCGTACAAATCTAGCAAATAAACACTCATAGACAAGAATGGAGTTGTTGCACCAAACATATTCCAACATGCTAGCATAGTGAAAGTAGCAGATTTAAAGGGGATCTATCAGCAGGTTTTTATTATGCAGTCTGACAGCAGCATGATATGGAGGCAAATACCCTAATTCCAGCAGTGTATCTTTTAGCTTACTGGGTGCCGCAGTTGTGATAAAATCGCCGTTTTCTCTAGTCACGATCTAGTAGAGTTTGAAATGCTGACCTGTGTTCCACCTTGCCCACACCACTGACCTTTCGGTGTACACTGTGCATAGCCAGAAAGCTGCTAATTAGTGCTGGGGCCAGGGCAGGACCAGGAGGCACAAGACAACTAGTCTTTTAGTGATAATCTCCTGCTGATAAAACAATGATTTTATTTATTCTCATGAACAAATAAAATGTCATATAATGTACAAAACATGTCGTTTTCTTTTTCTTGGATTTAAATATTAGATCTTTTTTCACAAAATATAAAAAATATTTATATAGCTAAACCAACAAGTACAGTGGAAAGATTTCTCTTACCTGTAGCCAGGAATTCACAGTGTCCGCGCTCCATGCATTTATTGATCCAGTATTTTTCAGTCTGGCTAGTGATGGTATCCAGGAACCTTTGTAAATGTCAAATGAATTACATTTTAATTTAATAATGGAAAATATGTTTATCAACCTCTTACCGCTGAAGCCTGTTTCACCTTTCTGACAAGACAACATTTTATAATTTTGACCAGCGTCATTTTATGTGGTAATAACTCTGGAATGCATATAATCAGGAAACATGGATTTTTGTGATAACTCACTGTAAAATCCTTTTCTCCGAGACGCTCATTGGGGGATACAGGACAGTGGGACACAGGACAGTGGGTGTATGTTACTGCCGCCAGGAGGCTGACACTAAGTGAATGAAAAAAAAGTTAGCTCCTCCGCAGTATACACCCTCACCTCGATGGCAGGTGGAACTAGTTCGGTGCAAAAGCAGTAGGAGATCTACAAGACAAAATCAGCCTCAATGCAGGTAACAACCTGACTAGAAAAACAACCTGGTATCATAAATACCTATTAATAAACAAAAAGGAGCCAATTGGCTAGCAGGGTGGGTGCTGTGTCCCCTAATAAGCATCTCGGAGAAAAGGATATTACGGTGAGTTATCACAAAAATCCACGTTTCTCCTTCACCTCATTGGGGGACACAGGACAGTGGGACGTCCCAAAGCAGTCCCTGGGTGGCAAGACGACTCACCGATCCAAGCTACATGCACCTACTGTGTAAAGGTGCGCCACTGCTGCTTGGAGAATCTTTTTACCTAGGCTGCATCTGCTGAAGCCAGCGTATGGACATTTGTAATGTTTGGAGAATGTGTGCTGGCTGGACCAGGTTGCCGCCTTGCATATCTGCTCCGTCGATGCCTGGTGCCGAAGAGCCCAAGAGGCGCCCACTGGACGAATTGAGTTCACTCTGATCTCTGCTGGCACAGCTGCGCCTCCGGTGCGGTAGGATTCCTGAATCTTCAGCTGAATCCATCTGGCTATGGCCGCTCTTGAGGCAGCAAGTCCCCTCCTGCGACCCTCGGGGAGCACGAACAGCGTGTCTGTCTGACGAAAGGATGCCGTCCATGACACGTACCTCTTGGGAGCTGTCCCCAGATTTAACGTATGAAGAACCTTTTCCACCCGGTGTACTGGTGCCAGGAAAGAGGAGGACAAGGCAATATCCTCACTAAAAAGAAATGAGGAAACGACCTTCAGCAGAAAAGGGGGGCTGGCCTAAGAACCACCTTGTGAGATATCAGGAATGGAGCTCGGCAAGATAGAGCTGCCAGCTCTGGGACCCACCTAATTGAAGTTATCGCCACGAGGAACACCACCTTCCAGGGAAGGTATGTCGAAGAGACCTCTTGTAGTGGCTTGAATATAGCTCAATGCAGAATGCTTAGGACAAGGTTAAGGTCCCAGGAGTCCCGAGGCGTCCTATAGGATGGTACCAAGTGTGATACCCCCTGGCTGCAGGTCTATACCTGCAGATTGGTAGCGATTCTGCACTGAAACAGGACGAATAAGGCAGATATCAGTTTCCTAGGGAAACTTGAAGCTAAACCCGAGTCCAGGCCAGACTAGTAAAAAAACGCCAAAATGTTGGAAATAGAGAATCTCATTGGAAAACGACCGTGGTCCTGACACCATGAAAAGACAATCCTCCAGGTGTGGTGGAAAATATGTGCTGAGGCGGGCTTCTGGGCACTAACCATTGTAGTAACCACATTGCGTCCGAACCCAGACTAGGTCAGAATCCCAAGATTCAACGGCTAAGCCGTCAAATACAGGGCCCCTGGGTTCGGGTGGTAGATCGGGACCTGGGAAGGTAGGTCTGGGCGCTCTGGCAGTTTCCAGGGAACATCAGCGAGTAGCTGCACCAGGTTTGCGTAGTGATGTGAGTTCATTTTCCCCTTCACCATTGAGGTCTGATGAACTCCCTCTTCTGGTGAAGGAAGGTAGTGAGGCTAATTGCCAAGCACCTGGGCAGGATGATGATGACTGGGTGACGGGAATTACTGACTGGATATAAGGCAGCCGACACCCTTCTGCCTTGCTGGTGATCTCTCTTAGGGATTCTAGGAGACCAGTGTGATTCCTGCTCCTCAAAAGCTAAGTTTTCTGCTCTACTTTTTGCATTTGTGTTTTGGTTTTGTTTTGCATTGTTTTCCTTGATTTCTGCCATTCTCTGCTGGGGTGAGCTGAATTCCTTTTTGCTCTGTCTTCAGAAAATACCTGAGTACTGATATAGTCTTTTGAAGCCTAGCATCTTCAGTGCTTTTTTCCCTATCAGCTGTTGGCTCTTGTTTTGATAGGGTTTTGGCGGATTACAGACAGCAGCTTTTCTATCCTGTCCTATCTAGTTATCTTGGGCCCCATCATTTGCTCAGCCTATCTTTATCTGTGTGTTTTTTCATCTTGCTTCACCGTCATTATATGTAGGTGGCTGCCTATTGCTTTGGGGTCTGCTCTGGGGCAGTTTAGATTACCCTTTCTGTCTTTAGGCTATGTAGTTCTCCGGCTGTGATCGAGGGGTACTAGGGCACCGTAGGAACCCCCACGGCTACTGCTAGTTGTTGTTGATAGGTTCAGGGGTCTGCAATCCGATAGCTACCAACTTCTCTGGTTTTCTGGACTTAGCTAGTATTTCTGTTTTTGCCTCCTACGGTGACTCATTCATAACAGCGTAGTACGGCCGCTGAGGTCAATCTGGGGCCAGTAGCCCCACTGGAACCTCCTTCTGCCTTGATGCTCTTGATGATCCTTGGGAGTAGCGGCAGCGAGGGAAATAGGTATTGGAGGCGAATACTGGCTCCGAGGCGACCAACACGAACACATTGGCGCCTACACCGGAGGCCGTCAGGTCCACGTCCGGCGTTCCCCAACATCGGCATATTTGCCGGAAAATCTCGGGGTGTAGTGACCATTCCCTGGACACAAGACCCTGCTGGCTGAGGAAGTCTGCCGCCCAGCTCTCTACGTCCGGAATGTGGATGGCCGAGATCACCGAGTGGTTCCTCTCGGCCCAGTGAGAGATGTGCCTCACCTCGTGCATGGCTGCTCTGCTGCGGGTGCTTCCCTGATGATTTATGTTAGCCACGGCCGTGGCGTCCGATTGAATCCGGAAGGGGCGGCCTGCTAGAGGCTGATAAAAATGTTGCTGAGCCAGCCGGATTGCTCGAATCTCTAACAAGTTTATTGGGATGCGTGCCCCCTGCGGCGATCACCATCCCTGGGTCGCGTGATGGTGAAAAAAACGGCTCCGTAGCCGAGGAGACCGCCGTCGGTTGTGACCACCAACCCATAGTCCGGGGGAAAGGGTTTCCCCTGAAGATGGGAGGAACTGACTGTCCTCCATCCAAGTGCCTGTCGGACCTGCCTGGTCAACCGGCACTGGTGATCGAGTGAGAACGGGTTCTTGTCTTATGATGCCAAGAGGGCATGTTGCAGGGGCGAGGATGGAGTTTGGACAAACGGAATTGCTCCCATTGCTGCCACTCTCTTCCCTAAGACCCTCATGCAAAGATGAATGGTGTGAGGGACTGGCTGGCGAAGTATCTGGACTCTTTGCCGAAGAGCTAGGGCCTTGTCTCGAGGGAGGATTACCAACCCTCGGGAGGTGCCGAAGATCATCCTTAAAAGGGAACTCCTCTGAGCTGGGACCGGGTATGATTTCTTCAGGTTGACCAACCACCCTAAGCGGGCAAGAGTATCTAGCGTTGTCGCTCTCCTCACATGCTCGATATGAAGGGCCCCTGATCAAGAGGTCGTCCAAATGAGGCAAGACGACTATGCCCCGGGATGGCTATGACGACCGCTCTGACACCTGTGAACACTCCGGGAGTGGTAGGTAGCCTGAAGGGGAGAGCTGCAAAGCTGTAAGTGTAGGCCGTTGATAGCGAAGCGTAGAAATTTCTGATGTCTATAGAGGTCAAATATTCTCCCTGTTCTATAGCAGCTATGACCGAGCGGAGAAACTCCATCTGGAAATGTCAGATGCTGACAAAACTGTTCAGAAGCTTAAGGTCCAGAATGGGCGTGACATCCCTGTCCCTTTCGGGGGCCGTGAACAGGTTGGAATAGAAAACCTGACAATTTTCTTCTTCCGGTACAGGGATGACCACCATTTTGCAGGAGCCTTGAACAGGACCTGTGCCCAGGATTCCATTTTGGAAGGACAAAAAAGCAACAAAAAAAAAATCATCTTGGGGGCTGTGTGACAAAGTCTAACTTGTACCCCGAGGGTACCAGTCCCTTACCCATGTGTCGCGCACGACGGATAGCCAGACATGGTGAAACCAGAGTAGGCGACCGCCAACTCTACTGGTGTCGCCCATAGAACTTGCCACGAGTCATTTGGCTGAACATCCTTGGGACCTAGGTCCCCTTGATCTGGGCTGTTGGGATCGCATTCTCTCCAATGGGTTGGCTCTATATGAGACTTGATGATCCCTGTCCTGGTTGGGGCGACCTGCAACGGCAGGGTTGGTTGCTGAAGCCCACCAGGGGTTGCGAAAGTACCGAAACCGTGTCTGAAGCAGGTGACGAAAAAGCTGTTTAACCCTTTATTGAGGAGAAAACTGCTCCTGCACCCTATGGAGTCAGAGATAAGCTGGTCCAACCTTTCACCAAATAGGCGAATGCAGCCACGCTCAGCCTAGAATGGCCGGTGGCCCCCAAATAGGCGGCCGCTCTGATAAGGTAAAGAAGTTAAGGACTTCTTGGAGGCTGAATCTGCACGCCAAGTCCTCAACCACAGAGCCCCTCTTAATAGAAATTGCATTTGCAGCAGCGAGCGCTGCGCAGCTAGCCGCATCCAAAGACGCATTAATCAAGTAGTCTGCGGCCAATGCAATCTGATTAGCAATATTTGCTACCTCCGCAGGCAGGTCCATACCCTGCAAGGCTCTGTTTAATTAGTCAGACCAAGAGCCCATGGCCTTAACTACCCAAGTTGCTGCGAACGAGGGAGAGACTGAACCCAACGCATCAAACACTGAGCGAGCCAGGCTCTCTATGAGACGGTTGGTGAGATCCTTGATAGAGGAACCATTAGGTACAGACAACAGGGCTTTAGAGGCCAAGCGCGACACAGTTGGATCTACCGTCAGAAATTCTGCCCGCCTTTTACGGAGATCAAGGGCCAACGGGTATCTCCTCAAGCGCTCTCTGGCCTAAGAAACACCTATCTGGCCATTTCCTGTATCATTAAACCCAGGGTGGGCAACATATACTCTATGAGGCCGCTTGACCCGCTTAAATGACCCCCTCATTGTTTCCTGGTGACCCAGAGTAACTAAGACAAGGGGCTCGTCCGAGTCGTAATCTGAGTTCTGCTCGTTATCGACTACTGGCTTGGGCGAACGAGAGGCAGAGCTCACGGATGCCGAGGCACCGGATGGACCGGGAGACGCTGTTTGGGTTTGTTTCCCCTGCGTCTACCTAGTGAGAGACCGGCCCCTGCAGGCCGGAGGCTCCTGTGAGGTGGAGGACCTCTCTAAGACAGGCGAGCAGCTATCCCTGCCCCTACCTATGCATCCAGCCTGCCGAACACACTGCACCCTTTTCCAAAAAGTGCGCCTCGGCATGTGGGCGGTCCTGCAGGCAGAGAAGGCCTATGGGCCGAGCTCCTGCCCGAGGCCTAGCGCCGGCTGAAGCCAGGGACTAAATTTTTTGGCACCCGCCCGAGGCTACGGGGCGGGTTTGCCTGAAGTACCGCGTCACAGGGGCGGGGCTTCCGCCCGCGGCCTATTGCCGGCAGAAGCCGTGGACTAAATTTACGGCACCCGCTTGAACACTGGGCCAAAAAACAGAGGCCTGCCAGGACATTCGCTGCCGAGTGCTACCGCTGTGGGGGCGCATGCTGGCACCCGACCGTGCTGCTGCCCAGGGGAATGCCGACCCTGGGGGTTTCAGGAGCCCTCCCAGCCCACCTCCTTCCGTGCCTCACTCCTGGAGCTGCAGCTGATCCTCAGGTTAGGGGGGGGAGCTGCATCCAAATCAAGGACGGTGCAGGCACCCTAGCTCTATCTTTCCCTCCAAGGGATGAGGAGAGAGACTGTCCGCCGCTTTGCAGCACCGCAGTCTAGCATTGGTGGTGCAGTGGGGGCCGCACGGACTAAACTTGTGCCTCTTTACAGCCTAGGGTTTCAATACCTTAGGGTGGTCAGGGCTAAGTCCGGCATCATGTCCCACGTTGCGGGAAAGGATACTTGGAGGCGATACTCGCACGTGCTCGCCCGTTGTTGGTTTGGGGAGATCGGACCCTTTCAATAGGGTCCGTCACCCCTGTCTCATCTTCATGGAAGGAAGAAGAAAGACTGGGAAAAAAACAGACGTGCCATCATGTCCCACGTTGCGGGAGAGGATACGTGGAGGCGACACTCGCACGTGCTCGCCCGTTGTTGGTTTGGGGAGATCGGACCCTTTCAATAGTGTCCGTCACCCCTGTCTCATCTTCATAGGAAAAAAAAAAGAGAGTCTGGAAAAAGACCAGACGTGTGTGCCTCCTAGGACACTAAGCAAGAACTGGTTCCACCTGCAATCGAGGCGAGGGTGTATACTGCGGAGGAGGAGCTAACCTTTTTTTCATTCACTTAGTGTCAGCCTCCTGACGGCAGTAGCATATACCCACTGTCCTGTGTCCCACTGTCCTGTTTCCCCCAATGAGGCGAAGGAGAAATACTTTTGAGGCACAGTGCAAAGCTCAGAAGGGATGCGCCATATTGTAGTGCAGATTTGTCTCTTATGGTTTGAAGGTGCCATGTTACACTTGCAGAGCCCCTGAGGTGCCAGAACAGCAGAACCCCCCATAAGTGACCCCATTTTACAAACTACACTTGGGTCGCCCTCCCAGGGCTGTGGGGGACTCGGTACCGGGCCGGTGTCAGTGGGATGTGTCACAGCGGCGGTGACCCGGACCGTGGCCCTGGGCGCCCAAGTAATAGAAAGATGTGAGTTAAATGAAGAGTTCGTGACGCCACCTGTGGTGTTCGGCAAGGGAGTTGTTAAGCCGACTCTGCATGCAGATCCTCCGGGACAGATGGTGTGGTGCAGCAATGATGGTATAGCCCTCCACAGGCAGGGCTATTGTCCCAGGGCAGTGTAGATGTGGAGACACTTAGGTGATGTAGTGTCTGGCGCAGGGGATGTAGCAGTGTCTGGTGGACGGACGCAGGAAGGAATGGAGGACACCAGGGCATGTAGTTCCAAAGCTTTACTCACAGTCTGTAGTGCCCGCTTCTGTGCCGTGTCCTCCGGGTCAGGGACTCAGTCAACCTCCAGGCAAGATGGAAAGCTCCCTTCCACACTCCGCCAACTTATGTGCCTTTCCTGAACGTCTCCTCTATAGCACCTTTAAGTGTGAAGATCTCCAGTACCGTGTTACATTGGAGTTCCTCCTGACAGATGTTCCCAAGAACTCTACTTGCATGGCAGACAGCTGTAGCCTGCTTCGGGGACTCTCTACTCCTAAGTCCCAGCTCTCTATCCGTATTGCTGTTGTGCCCTCAAGTCTTAGATGGGAGTAGTGCATTTACAGCCCACTACTCCACCACTGTCTGCTGCAGAACCATTAGTGTTCATACAACCTCGGGGACCGGGCCCTGGCCTTGCGCTTAGAAATTCTAGGCAGGGTTCTTCCTCTAACCCACGTCTTCTGTGTTCCCTTTTACTCCTACGTTCTGTACTTGTCCTTTCCTTTCTATGGAAGCTCAGGCTTCAGGTCAAGCAGGGAACCACCAAAGGTGCTCTGTCTCTCTCTGAGCAAGGAGCCGCAATGTGGTTATGCTGAACTACTCTATTGTGTGGGGTGCGAGTGGTGGAGCGTGGTCAGGAGCCTCCAACTTACCTGGATGGTGGGGCACCACACCTTAGGAGAAGGTGCAGTACCTCTGTGGCGACTGAGCCTCAGGGGCGCCACACACCTCTCATTGAATTCATCTAGGGGTAAAGTGATCATATTGACACCACAGGTGTGTCACAGAATTTTCTACCATTGGGAGCTGAAGAAAAAATAATTACATTTTTACCACAAAATATTTGTTTAGCCCTAGATTTTACATTGTCACAGGAAAAACGGCACCAAAATTTGTCCCACAATTTGTACTGAACGTGGAAAGATCCCATATTTGGCTGTACAGTACTACTTAGCCACATGGAGAGTCTCGGTAGGGATGGAGTGCTATTTGCCTCCTGGAGCACAGATTTTACTAGAATAGTTTGCAGACTCTACATACAGAGTCCAAAATTGTCAGAAGAGCTGAATCCCTCCCTCTGTGAATTTATCTACAGGTGTAGTGACGATTTTGACTCCATGGATGCCTTCCAGAAATAAGCAGCAGAGGACGTTGTTGAGTGAAAATTGCAGAACTGCTATTGTAGTGCCGGTACATTGTAGTGCCCATACATTGTAGTGCCAGTACATTCTAGTGCCAGTACATTCTAGTGCCGTTACATTGTAGTGCCTGTACATTTTATTGTCCATACATTGTAGTGCCCTATGTGAATTTATCTACAGGTGTAGTGGCGATTTTGACTCCATGGATGTCTTTCAGAAATAAGCAGCAGTGGACGTTGTTGAGTGAAAATTGCAAAACTGCTATTGTAGTGCCCATACATTGTAGTGCCAGTACATTCTAGTGCCAGTACATTGTAGTGCCACTACATTGTATTGTCCGTACATTGTAGTGTCCATACATTTTAGTGCCCATACATTGTAGTGCCAGTACATTGTAGTGCCAGTACATTGTAATGCCGATACATTGCAGTGATGGTACATTGTAGTGCCGGTACATTGTAGTGCCAGTACATTGTACCAGCTCATGCTTCTGTAGACATGGACCCCGTAATTTAGGCGGGCCCTCACCACTATAGAAATGTCAAACATGTGGACGCTAAATGTCGTTTAGGTACACTGTGGGGGCTCAAAAGGGAGGGGGGCGTTCAAATTTTGGAGCCCATATTTTGCTAGATTTATTTTTTGGGGGAGAGTCATTGCGCTTTTTTAGCTGAATGTTATTGGTAGCATTTTGGGGAACAGAACATTTAGAATCAGTTCACATTAATCCGGTTGTCTATGCTGAGGAATTACATCTGAGATTCTATCTTCATCTCCGAAATATGTGATTCAGATGAAAACCCAGATGGATCCATTCACTAATGAGGCAGCAGAGTTATTTTGGATTCCGCCTGGTGTGATTGGCAGTGTATGGCTTTTCAAAGGTGCACAAAACTATGGTTGACCGAGCTTTTGTGCACACCTATAAAGACACAGACACCGCCGCATCTTAAGTCAGACAGGAGTTCAGAATGACTACATCTGCCTCATTACAGTGAATTGTCCATTAGGAATTTTGTCTTTGTATATCAGAGATTTACACGGAAACCCTGATGTAAGCGCTGAGTGCAGAGTCTTACTGCAATCTTTGGGAGGCAGAATGAACAAATCAACTGCAGTTAAAGAATTAGTTTTATTTATTACTCCATTCTTCATGCAGTATAAGTGACTTTATTACAGCGATACCAGATTTATATTGGGTGGTTGCTGTCACACACTAAAAGATGCTTTTTTACAAAATAAAGTTTTGTTACATTACCAAATTTTTAAAGCTATAATTTTTTATTCTTTTTCTGACAGAGTCATGTGAGGGTTTGTTTTCTGTGGGAGGAATTGACATTTTTTTGTGCCATTTTCAGCACATGACATTATTTGATCGTTTTCTATTCCAATTGTTGTGTGGCAGAATGAACGAAAACCAGCAATTCAGGAACTGTTTGTTTTATGTCTGTAAAATGATAAGACAGCTTTATTCTTAGGGTCAGTACGATTACAGCGATACTTCATTTGTATCTTTTTTTAATGTTTTGATGCTAGTTACATAATAAAAACAATTTTATATAAAAAAAAATTGTGTTTGCATCGCTTTATTCTGAGACCTATAGCTTTTTTATGTATCTGCTGATGGAGCTGTGTGATGGCTTGTTTTTTGTGGGACAAGATTATGTCTTCAGAGATACCATTTCAATTTACATGTGATTTTTTTATCTCGTTTTACACCACTTTTTTGTTGGCTGTATGATGGAAAAACATAGCTTTCATAGCTTTTGGTACTTTTTTTTGCTTCTTATGGTGTTCAGTGTAAGGGCTCATACCCATTTGCGATTAAAAAAAGGTCCAATTTCTGGAAGGGCTCTTACCCATTTGCGATTAAAAAAACGGTCCAATTTCTGGACTGTAAAAAAGGGAGGAGTGCTATGCAAGTGTCATGCGATTTCTATGCGATTTTTAATCTTTCCATCCGTTTTCCATCCGTATGCAATCCGTTTTTTTTTTCGCAGCAACTATTTTTCTACAGTCATTTACAGGACCATTTACAGTGTTCTATGCCACAGAATGGTAATGTATCCGTTTAAAATGGATGGAAAACGGATGGTCCGTTTTTTAATCGCACCCATTGACTTGCATTGACAAAAATCGCAGCAAATCGCAGCATGCTGCGATTTTGTTTCTCAATCCGATTTCGGATAGGAAAAAAATTGCAAGTGAGATGTCACCCATTGACTAACATTGATCAGAGTGCAATTCGATTTTAAATCGGATTGCAATCGTCCGATTTTATCGCCAGTGAGTATGAGCCCTAAGGCTTAAACAAAGAGACAGTTTTATCGATCAGGATGTTTCAGTCACAGTGATACCAAATACATCTACTTTTTTTGGTGTTGTAAACATTTTTTTACTTTTTTTCATTCTTTATTGTTTTTTTCTTATTTTTACAGTTTTCTTTTTAACTTTTTTAGTTAGTCCACCTATGGGACTTTAACCATTGCCAGCCCACGTTTATGACAATTATCTGCAGCCTTCTAAATGCTCTGTTCGTGACATTTAAAGGGTTAAAAAACCGAAGGTGGTGTGGCCTCGACCCCTTGCTATAACAGCCGTAGATCGGCTATCATTTGAGCTCCTGTTCCTGCACGACGATCACCATGACATACTGGTAAGTCCATTTATGGGAAGGGAAGTACCCACAAGATATGACGAACCTGTACGTCATATGTCGGGAAAGGGTTAAATGGCATGGAATAACTCCCAAAACCTGTCAGTAATTAATAGTTCTCCATCCCTTCAAGCTGGAAACTACATTGAACTTCCTTCATGTAAAACTGCCTCATTGTGTTGGGAAGAGACTATCCATAAATATTCTCTTTTTTTAAAGTTTATTCCCAAAACATTAAGTTATAACTCTACCCATGGGTTACGGAATAACTTGCTGGTTACTACAGGTCTGACTACTGGGACTCCCTGCGATCCTAAGTGGGGCTTTGAAAGCCCAAGTACCGGGCTCTGTAGCCCCATATTGAATGGAGAAGAGGTGTGCATGCAAAAATCAGTTGCAAAAAAGGTTAATGATAAAAATAAAGACCTTTTATGACTCTGCAAAAAATTCAGGAACCGTGTGCACCATTTTGTAGATTTTGTTGCAATGAATACCTCATAACAAAAAGTTGACTTGTAAATTAAAAAAATCTTCCATAGACTATATTCATTACATAGCTTGAGTTAACCTTCCAAAAAGCTGCTAATAAGAAGAGATGAGAGGATCGCTTTGCATGAGCCCAGTCCATAGTCCAGGCTAATGCTCTCAGGCGGTAGACAGGAGCTGTTCAATTTTCCATAGGTCCCTAGAATCCAATCTTGCTGTATAATTAGCTTGGCTGGTGAGATGTCACCTGTGTGCCACACAGATGACATCATGAAAGGCTGGCGAAACGAATGCTGCATCAGAGGAAACGGGAAGTTCAGCAATTTCATGTTGCTCCTGTCCACGGCCTGAGAACACTGACCTGGACCATGGACTGGGATTGTGCAAAGTGATCCACTCATCTCCATTAATATCTTATCTGATCAGAAGCAGTCATTGCATGGATCCTTAGGACTAAGGTTACAGACACAACGCGCTCTACATTTTTGGCACAATTATTGCCAACATTTTTGCACAATTTCCTCATTTATTCTCCTTAATGTGTGGATACATTATTGCAAGCAACAAATAAAAATCAAAGTTATTTTTTATTTGATGTTTTTGGACACAGAATATGGTAATGAACTGTACAGAGTCAGAATCTCCTACCGTAGTGTCCTGATGCAGACATTTGAGAGTCTTGAATTTTTCCAGTAGATAAACCTAGTGGATGATGACACCCTGTGGAGAAAGCAATCGTTGCAATTAAAACTATATACAATAAATATTCCACTAAAAACATTGTCAGGAGAAAATCAAGAAAAACATTAATAAACGCTCAAGAAAATATTTACAAAATAGTATCAAAAACACTTCCAGACCAAAAAACGCCAGCGATTCTTGAAGCAATTTTCACTTGAAAAACTTTTGATAACTGGGAAAAACACAATGTGAACATACCCAAAATGTGTGTTCACAATGAGTTTGTCTACAATGTTTTTGGAGCAGAAACTCTCTGGATCAAAAACTCAAAACTCCTCAAAAACGTAAAGTTTCTGCTCCATGCCTATGTGCACACAGCGTCTTCTAAACTCAGGCGAACCTGACAAGTTTTTCAAACAAGACTCATTAGGAAAGTCTGGATTTTTTTTTCTTGAAGCGTCTTTTGTGTTTTTTTAAATTTTATTTTCTGAGCATTTTTCAGACGTATTTTTCTGCTGTTTCTTGTAGGGTTTTCCTATGGGTTTTGTAAAAAAAAATAATTTTAATAACCAGCAGAGGGAAAGCCCACAGCTAAGAGGTGATGTTAATAATCTGGGAAAAGGAACAATATCAGAAAAAGTTTCCCAGGCTATTAATAACAGCGCACAGCTGTTTGCTTAGCCTTTACTGATTAGTTTATGGGGAACATCAGAAAAAAAACTTGGGGTCCTGCTATAAATTCTAACCATCAAAGGCTAAACTGATAGCTCCATGCTGATATTAATACTGTAGACAGGAAAGGGGTCAGGGATATTGGGATATTGGCCCCCTCCCAGACTACCAACATCATCCCTCAGTCATCCCATAAATGACGCATCTATAAGATGCGCCAAATCTGGCCCTTAGCCTCTCACTCTTCCCACTTACCCTGGTGCAGTAGTAAGTGGGGTAATAGGGTTGGGGTTGATGTCAGCTTTGTATTGTCGGCTGACATCAAGCTCAGGGGTTAGTAATGGAGAGGCATCTATAAGACACCCCCATTACTAACCACATGTTCATATTGTAAAAAATACACAGCCAGAATAAAGTCCTTTAATTGAAAGGAAGGCACAGACTCCTTTATTTGAAATAAACATTCCCCTGTCCTCTTTATCCCATTTATTACTGTAAAAATGAAAATAAAAAAACATATTCCTCACCTGTCCAATGGCAATCTATTTGTCCCACGAAGAAGTCCAGCTCTGCTACATCAGGATTGCATGGTAGAGCGGTGGCATTAATCCAGGACACACTGAGCTGAGCTTGGGACGCAGCTTCAGTGATGAAAGGTAACATCATAGAAGTTACCATCGGTCACTGCCAGATGTTCCCACACTCAGTTCAGTGTGAGCCGGCCTATGAACTGCGGTAACTTTCATGATGACACCGTTAGCACAGTGAGAAAATTTTTACAGTGCTAGCAGCGACTCCATGAAGGTTAACCGAAATCAAAGGTCGGATCACACTGAACAGAGCGTGGGAACAGCTGGCAGTGATCGGCGGTAACCTCTATGATGTTACCGCTCATCAGTAAGGCTACTTTCACACTAGCGTTGTGTGACGTACGTTGCAATGCGTTGTTTTGGAGAAAAAACGCATCCTGCAAAGTTGCCTGCAGGATGCGTTTTTTCTCCATAGACTTGCATTAGCGACGCATTGCGACGTATGGCCACACGTCGCATCCGTCGTGCGGCGGATGCGTCATGTTTTGGCAGCCGCGACGCACAAGAAAACGTTACATGTAACGTTTTTTTGTGCGTCGTGTCCGCCATTTTCGACAGCGCATGCGTGGCCGAAACTCCGCCCCCTCCTCCCCGGACATTACAATGGGGCAAATCTTTCACAACTCGCGTCGGTACGTCGGCCTGACGCATAGCGACGGGCCCGTACCGACGCAAGTGTGAAAGTAGCCTAAAGCTGCATTAATGGCTGAGCAGTCACATCATGCCACCACTATCATGCCTCTGCTCAGCCATGCTATCCAGATGTACAGAGCTAGTGTTTTTTGTGGGACAAATGGATTGTCGTCAGACAGGTGAGGAATATCTTCTTTATTATTTTTATTTTTACAGTAATAAATGGGAAATGAAGGTAGGGGAGTGTTTATTTCAAATAAATGAATCTGTGTCTTTCTTTCAATTAAAGGACTTTAATTCTCGCTGTGTATTTTTTACAATATGACTATGGGGTTAGTAATGGGGGTGTCTTATAGATGCCTCTCCATTACTAACCCCTGGGCTTGATGTCATGCCATAAAATAGCTGACATCAACCCCAACCCTATTACCCCCACTTGCCAGTGCCACTGAACCAGGGTTAGTGGGAAGAGCAGACGCAAAGGGTCAGATTTGTCACATCTTATGGATGCGCCATTTCTGGGTCAGCTGATTGCTGATGTTAGCCTTTGAGGGGGCCAATATATCTGGCCCCTTCCTAGGCTATTAATATCAGTTCACAGCTGTCTATTTAGCCTTTGCTGGTTAAAACTTATAGGGGCATCATATATCATTTTTTCTGGGTCCCCCGCAAACTAACTAGTAAAGGCTAAGCAAGCAGCTGTGAGCTGTTATTAATAGCCTGGGAACATTTTGGGATATTTGCCCCTTTCCCAGACTATAAACATTAGCCCTCAGCTGTGGGATTTCCCTCTGCTGGTTATTATGCAGGAGCCCATGCCATTTTTTTAAAAATAATTTATTTTACACATGATGAACACAGCGGGTGCTGAATACAACTCCCATCATGAGAAATGCTTCTGTGGCACCCCTGAGGGTTCAGTCGCCACAGAGGTACTGCAGCTCCTCCTGAGGTGTGGTACCCCACCATCCAGGTAAGGTGGAGACACCTGACCACACTCCAACACCTGCATCCCACACAACATAGTAGTGTAGCAAAGCACCCTTTGGTGGCTACCTGCTTGGAACACAAAGCATGCTGGGAGGCGGGTGGAGTTTAGTTTAGCACCAAAAGAGCGGGAAGAAGTGAGGCTTTAGTTAGTTAGTCACAGGAGTCTGACGAGGTCAGTCTGTGAAAGGAGATCCCCGGAGTGGGATGAAGGAAGGAAGTGCTGCAGCCGACCTCAGTGACCTGGGTCCGCTGGCACAGGAAAGGAACATCGATTGAAAGCCTGACTCTCCATAAGAAGGAAAGGATTAGTACGGAACGTGAGGAGAAGAAGAGAACTAAGGATTAGGGTTAGAGGAGAACCCTTCCCAAGTTCTAAGCGCAAGGCCGGGGTCTGGTCCCGAGGTTGTATGGATACTAATGGTCCTGCAGCAGACACCGGAGGAATAGAAGTTGTCACCACTTTATTCCCACACAAGACTTGGGGGCACAACAGCAACGTGTGTGAGCCGGGACTAGGTAGTAAGGAGTCCCCTAAGCAGGCTACAGCTGTCTGCCGTACAAGTAGAGTTAATAGCAACATCTGACAGGAGGAACTCCAGTGTAACTCAGTACTGTAAGTACTTCACTAAAGGCGCTAAGAGGGAGACGTTCAGAAAAGGCACACAAGTTGGCGGAGTGTTGGAAAGGAGTACTTCATCTTGCCTGGAAGTTGGCTGAGCTCCTGACCCGGAGGACATGGTACGGATGCAGGCTCCTGTGCCACAACAGACTGTGAGTAAAGCTTTGGAACTACATGCCCTGGTGTCCTCCAATTATTCCTGCGTCAACCTGCCCGACACTGCTACATCCCCTTCGCCTGACACTACACCATCTAAGTGTCACTTCACCTACTCTGCCCTGGGACTACAGACCTGCCTGTGGAGGACTATAACATCATTGCTGCACCACACCATCTATCCCAGAGGATCTGTCTGCAGCGTCGGCTTAACATCATTCATTGCCGAACACCACAGGTGGCGTCACGACTAGTGTTGAGCATTCCGATACCGCAAGTATCGGGTATCGGCCGATACTTGCTGTATCGGAATTCCGATACCGACTTCCGATATTTTTTCAATATCGGAATTCGGCATCGGAATCGGAAGTTCAGTTGATTGACGGCCTGACGTCATCATGATGCGCGGTGTGTGCGCATCATGATGCGCCGTCATTTCAGGCCTTCCGGGGGTCTCTGCCGGCCTGCCGGGGGGCTGTGCCGGCCTGCCGGGGGGCTGTGTGGACTGCCCGGGGTCTCTGCCGGCCTGCCGGGGGGCTGTGCCGGCCTGCCGGTGGTCTGTGCACCCTGTGGGGGTCTGTACCGGCCTGCCGGGGGGCTGTGCCGGCCTGCCGGGGGGCTGTGCTGATGTCCGGGGGTCTGTGCAAGCATCGTCCGATGGGACTACAAGTCCCATCGGGCGATGCCTGCTACCATGACAGTGATTGACACATTAGCCAATGATGGGACAGTAGTAGTCCCATCATCCGGCTAATGTGTTAAATGTTAAAAAAAAAAAAAAAAAAATACTACATACATACTACATGCATGCTACATACATACTACATGCTACATACATACTACATATATACTACATACATACTACATACATGCTACATACATACTACATGCATGCTACATACATACTACATGCTACATACATACTACATGCATGCTACATACATACTACATATATACTACATACATACTACATACATGCTACATACATACTGCATGCTACATACATACTACATACATACTACATACATACTACATGCATGCTACATACATACTACATGCATACTACATATATACTACATGCTACATACATACTGCATGCTACATACATACTACATATATACTACATACATACTACATATATACTACATGCTACATACATACTACATGCTACATACATACTACATATATACTACATACATACTACATACATGCTACATACATACTGCATGCTACATACATACTACATACATACTACATACATACTACATGCATGCTACATACATACTACATGCATACTACATATATACTACATGCTACATACATACTGCATGCTACATACATACTACATATATACTACATACATACTACATATATACTACATGCTACATACATACTACATGCTACATACATACTACATATATACTACATACATACTACATACATGCTACATACATACTGCATGCTACATACATACTACATACATACTACATACATATTACATGCATGCTACATACATACTACATGCTACATACATACCACATACATACTACATGCATGCTACATACATACTACATGCTACATACATACCACATACATACTACATACATGCTACATATATACTACATGCATGCTACATACATACTACATATATACTACATGCATGCTACATACATACTACATACATACCACATATATACTACATACATACAATACATACATAGACATACAGTACATATAACATAGAGTAACATACTTACCAATACTTGTCACATTGTTCCCCGAAGCCATTGTCTTTCCGGAATAAATATTAACATAACAAACCACAAAAATACTCACCCACGATCCGAAGCAGTCCACGAGTGTGTCCCACGACGATCTTGGGTAGAGAACTGCAGCATCAGATGATGCTGCCGTTCTCTACGGGCTGCAGGAATCCAATGACGGAAGGTAGGTATCCTTCCGCACTGTATTCCTCCGCCACTTAAAAAAAAAAAAGTCCCTAGTCTCACTTTATGCCATTGCTGCGTGGGAATTTCCCACACAGCAATGGCATAAAGTGAGACTAGGGACTTTTTTTTTTTTTAAGTGGCGGAGGAATACAGTGCGGAAGGATACCTACCTTCCGTCATTGGATTCCTGCAGCCAGTAGAGAACGGCAGCAACAGCTGATGCTGCAGTTCTCTACCCAAGATCGTCGTGGGACACACTCGTGGACTGCTTCGGATCGTGGGTGAGTATTTTTGTGGTTTGTTATGTTAATATTTATTCCGGAAAGACAATGGCTTCGGGGAACAATGTGACAAGTATTGGTAAGTATGTTACTCTATGTTATATGTACTGTATGTCTATGTATGTATTGTATGTATGTAGTATATATGTGGTATGTATGTAGTATGTATGTAGCATGCATGTAGTATATATGTAGTATGTATGTAGCATGCATGTAGTATATATGTAGCATGTATGTAGTATGTATGTGGTATGTATGTAGCATGTAGTATGTATGTAGCATGCATGTAGCATGCATGTAGTATGTATGTGGTATGTATGTAGCATGTAGTATGTATGTAGCATGCATGTAGTATATATGTAGCATGCATGTAGTATGTATGTAGCATGCATGTAGTATGTATATGGTATGTATGTAGCATGTAGTATGTATGTAGCATGCATGTAGTATATATGTGTTATGTATGTGGTATGTATGTAGCATGCATGTAGTATGTATGTAGCATGCATGTAGTATGTATGTAGTATGTATGTAGTATATATGTAGTATGTATGTAGCATGTAGTATGTATGTAGTATATATGTAGTATGTATGTAGCATGCAGTATGTATGTAGCATGCATGTAGTATATATGTAGTATGTATGTTGCATGTAGTATGAATGTAGCATGTATGTAGTATGTAGTATGAATGTAGCATGTATGTAGTATGCATGTTGTATGTATGTAGCATGTAATTTTTTTTTTTTTTTTTACATTTAACACATTAGCCGGATGATGGGACTACTACTGTCCCATCATTGGCTAATGTGTCAATCACTGTCATGGTAGCAGGCATCGCCCGATGGGACTTGTAGTCCCATCGGACGATGCCTGCACAGACCCCCGGAGCCTGCACAGCCCCCCGGCAGGCCGGCACAGCCCCCCGGCAGGCCGGCACAGCCCCCCGGAGCCTGCACAGCCCCCCGGCAGGCCGGCACAGCCCCCCGGCAGGCCGGCACAGCCCCCCGGCAGGCCGGCACAGCCCCCCGGAGCCTGCACAGACCACCGGCAGGCCGGCACAGACCACCGGAGCCTGCACAGACCCCCTGGCAGGCCGGCACAGCCCCCCGAAAGGCCCGTACAGACCCCAGAGAGGCTGTACAAGGGCAGGAAAGGGTTTTTCTTATTCCGATACCGGAAGTCCCATAGACTTGAATGGGACTTCCGGTATCGGAATCGGCGATACCGATACTTTTTTTAAAGATCGGCCGATACCATCCGATACGATACTTTGAAGTATCGGACGGTATCGCTCAACTCTAGTCACGACTCATTCATTCTAATCATCATAAGCACACTGAACATTTCCCCCCTTTTACAATGGGCGCCCAGGGCCACGGGCCGGGTCCCGGCTGCCGTGACAACTCCCATTGAAGCTCATCGGGCCCGGTACCGAGTACCCCACAGGGCTGGGAGGGCGACCCACTTTCAGCACCTGGGGTCTGGGAACAGAGCGAACTGTACCACTTTTCCCAGGCTCACATTGAGGTGGCACACGGATGCCACGTGTATGTTACATACGGACACAGGTAGCTCCAATGCTGGTTTTTCCAGTACCAGAAATATCAGGACATGTGAAAGAGGCCTTAATGGAAGTCACTGTTAAGCTTTTACTTCCAAAGCAATCCATGAATGGGATGACAGAGGAAGCCCCCCACCCCCTCTGTCTCACCACTTGGATGATGTGTTCATTATTGACCACAGCATGTAAGAGGTTACTTGTCCGGGCTCAGAGTCTTCTTTGGCCTAGCTGCTATAACGGAAACTGTATGTATGACTTTTTTTTTTAAAAAATGGACTCACTTGGATCATACACAAGGTAAAGAGCTTTCATTTTATTGCTTTCATATCCTGCCTCCGATTCTATGTGCCACAGACCAGTTGCATGAGCCTTCATTTCCAAGGTGACTCCAACACCTGCAATGAAAATAAATGTATTTGTTCGATAATTAAACAATCTTATTAATACAATAAGCGTGTGAAATGAATTATACCTTACCTTACATAAATTGGGGAACATACCTTTGCCAGCCCTCAGTTCCACTTTCATTCACTGACGTTGAAAAAATAATAACGTTTCTGCCAAATTTATAATATTGCCATTGATATTAATTACCATCACAATTTATAGGGAATCTGTCACCAGGTTCAGCTACCTAATCTGACAGCAGCATGAGGCTACAGTGGAGGAAATAAGTACGGTATTTGATCCCTTGCTGATTTTGTAAGTTTGCCCACTGACAAAGACATGAACAGTCTATAATTTTAAGGGTAGGTTAATTTTAACATTGAGAGATAGAATATCAAAAATAATATCCAGAAAATCTCCTTGTATAAATTATATAAATTTATTTGCATTTTGCAGTGAGAAATAAGTATTTGATCCCACTGGCAAACAAGACTTAATACTTGGTGGCAAAACCCTTGTTGGCAAGCACAGCAGTCAGACATTTTTTGTAGTTGGTGATGAGGTTTGTGCACATCAGGATGAATTTTGATCCAGTCCTCTGCAGATCATCTCTAAATCATTAAGATTTTGAGGTTGTTGCTTCACAACTCGGAGCTTCAACTCCGTGGCTCGTTTTTTGCGGGACAAGATGACGTTTTCAGTGGTACCATGGATATTTATATGCGTCTTTTTGATTGCGCGTTATTGCACTTTTTGTATGGCGGTATGATAATAAATCATTTTTTTTTGCTTCGTTTTTTATTTTTATTTTTTAAGGGGTTCACTAAAGGGGTTAACTAATGGGACATTTTTATAGGGTGGGTCATTACGGACGCAGCGATACCAAATATGTGTACTTTTATTGTTCTGTTTTTTTTTATTTTCAAAAAATGAATTTATTAGGGAATATAATTTTTAAAAAATTATTACACTTTTTTTTTTTTTTACTTTATTATAATGTCCCAGAGGGGACATCACTGTCATGTGACAGATCGCTGTGACAAATCAGCGATCTGTCACAGGCACTGCTACAGGCTTCCTCATGCCTGCGCTTTGGGGGCAGTGAGGAAGCCAGCTCCCTGCAGGCCCCCGAAGGTCCCCGTCGCCATATTGGATCCGGGACCCTGCAGGGAGGGAGGCCCTCGCAGCAGCGCTGCACATTGCGCTGCTGTGGGGGTCTCAGGGAAGCACGGAGTGAGCCCTCTCCCTGCCGATGCTTCCTTTAACCCCCCAGTACACCACGATCATGTTTGATTGCGGTGTGCCAGGGGTTAACTTGTTGGGGGAGGTCCGTGACCGCCCCTGACACATAGTGCAGGGTGTCAGCTGTGATAATCAGCTGACACCCGGCCGTGAGCAGCTGCGCTCACTCTGTGAGCGCAGCTGATCGCACTAGACGTACTATTCCATCCTTGAAACTTAGGTCCCAGGTCACATGGACGGAATAGTACGTCTAATGTAGGAAAGGGGTTAATGTGCTTATTTTTGAGACACTTCTTTGCCTTGGTTGTATGTTTTGGGTCACTGTCTTGCTGGAAGACCGAGCCATGACCCATTTTTAATGTTCTGGCAGAGGGAGGGAAAGAGGTTGTCACTCAGGATTTTATGGTACATGGCTCCATCCATTCTCCCATTGATGCGGTGAAGTAATCCTGTGCCCTTAGCAGAGAAACACCCCCAAAACATAATGTTTCCACCTCCATGCTTGACAGTGGGGACAGTGTTCTTTGGGTCATAGGCAGCATTTTGCTTCCTCCAAACACGGTGAGTTGAGTTAATGCCAAAGAGCTAAATTTTTATCTCATCTGACCACAGCACCTTCTCCCAATCACTCACAGAATCATCCAGGTGTTCATTGGCAAACTTCAGACGGGCCTCCACATGTGCCTACTTGAGCAGGGGGACGTTGCGGGCACTGTAGGATTTTAAACCTTTACGGTGTAATGTGTTACCAGTGGTTTTCTTGGTGACTGTGGTCCCAGCTGCTTTGAGATCATTAACAAGTTCCCCCGTGTAGTTTTAGGCTGATCTCTCACCTTCCTCATAATCAAGGATACCCCATGAGGTGATATTTTGCATGGTGCCCCAGATCAATGTCGGTTGACAGTCATTTTGTATTTCTTCCATTTTCTTACTATTGCACCAACAGTTGTCTCCTTCTCACCCAACATCTTACTTAGGCCTCATACTCACTGGCGATAAAATCGGACGATTGCAATTTGATTTTAAATCGGATTGCACTCTGCCCAATGTTAGTGAATGGGTGACATCTCACTTGCGATTTTTTTCTCAGCCAAAATCGGTCTGAGAAAAAAATCACAGCATGCTGAGATTTGCAGCGATTTTCGCCAATAGAAGTCAATGGGTGCGATTAAAAAAACGGACCAAAAACGGACCATCCGTTTTCCATCCGTTTTAATAGATACATCACCATTCTGTGGTATAGAACACTGTAAATGGTCCTGTAAATGACTGTAGAAAAAGAGTTGCTGGGAAAAAAAACAGATGGAAAAATAAAAAATCGCATGACACTGACATAACACTCCACCCTTTTCTCCAGTCCAGAAATCGGACCGTTTTTTTAATCGCCAATGGGTATGAGGCCTTATGGTTTTGTAGCTCATTCCAGCTTTGTCCATGACATCCTTAGACAGCTCTTTGGTCTTGCCCATGTTGTAGAGGTTAGAGTCTGACTGATTGAGTCTGTAGACAGGAGTCTTTTTTAAAGGTGACTGTGTAAGACAGCTGTCTTTAATGCAGGTAACAAGATGATTAGGAATGTCTAACTGGTCTGTAGGAACCAGATCTCTTAATGGTTGGTAGGGGATCAAATACTTATTTCTCACTGCAAAATGCAAATAAATACAGTCATATGTTAAAGTTTGGGCACCCCTATTAATGTTAACCTTTTTTCTTTATAACAATTTTGGTTTTTGCCACAGCTATTTCAGTTTCATATATCTAATAACTGATGGACTCAATTATATTTCTGGATTCAAATGAGGTTTATTGTACTAACAGAAAATGTGCAATCTGCATTTAAACAAAATTTGACAGGTGCAAAAGTATGGGCACCCATATCATTTTCTTGATTTGAACACTCCTAACTACTTTTTACTGACTTCCTGAAGCACTAAATTGGTTTTGTAACCTCATTGAGCTTTGAACTTCATAGCCAGGTGTATCAAATCATGAGAAAAGGTATTTAAGGTGGCCACTTGCAAGTAGTTCTCCTATTTGATTCTCCTATGAAGAGTGTCATCATGGGCTCCTCAAAACAACTCTCAAATGATCTGAAAACAAAGATTATTCAACATAGCTTTTCAGGGGAAGGATACAAAAAGTTGTCTCAGAGATTTAACCTGTCAGTTTCCACTGTGAGGAACATAGTAAGGAAATGGAAGAACACAGGTACAGTTCTTGTTAAGCCCAGAAGTGGCAGGCCAAGAAAAATATCAGAAAGGCAGAGAAGAAGAATGGTGAGAACAGTCAAGGACAATCCACAGACCACCTCCAAAGACCTGCAGCATCATCTTGCTGCAGATGGTGTCACTGTGCATCGGTCAACAATACAGCGCACTTTGCACAAGGAGAAGCTGTATGGGAGAGTGATGCGAAAGAAGCCGTTTCTGCAAGCACGCCACAAACAGAGTCGCCTGAGGTATGCAAAAGCACATTTGGACAAGCCAGTTACATTTTGGAAGAAGGTCCTGTGGACTGATGAAACAAAGATTGAGTTGTTTGGTCATACAAAAAGGCGTTATGCATGGAGGCTAAAAAACACAGCATTCCAAGAAAAACACTTGCTACCCAAAGTAAAATTTGGTGGAGGTTCAATCATGCTTTGGGGCTATGTGGCCAATGCCGGCAGAGAATCTTGCTAAAGTTGAGGGTCGCATGGATTCAACTCAGTATCAGCAGATTCTTGACAATAATGTGCAAGAATCAGTGACGAATTGAAGTTACGCAGGGGATGGATATTTCAGCAAGACAATGATCCAAAACACCGCTCCAAATCTACTCAGGCATTCATGCAGAGGAACAATTACAATGTTCTGGAATGGCCATCCCAGTCCCCAGACCTGAATATCATTGAACATCTGTGGGATGATTTGAAGCGGGCTGTCCATGCTCGGCGACCTTCAAACTTAACTGAACTGGAATTGTTTTGTAAACAGGAATGGTCACAAATACCTTCATCCAGGATCCAGGAACTCATTAATAGCTACAGGAAGCGACTAGAGGCTGTTATTTTTGCAAAAGGAGGATCTACAAAATATTAATGTCACTTTTATGTTGAGGTGCCCATACTTTTGCACCAGTCAAATTTTGTTTAAATGCAGATTGCACATTTTCTGTTAGTACAATAAACCTCATTAGAATCCAGAAATATAACTTAGTCCTTCAGTTATTAGATATATGAAACTGAAGTAGCTGTTGCAAAAAACAAAATTGTTATGAAGAAAAAAGGTTAACATTAATAGGGGTGCCCAAACTTTAACTTATGACTGTATATATAATTTATACAATGTGATTTTCTGGATTTTATTTTTCAAATTCTATCGCTCAATGTTAAAATGAACCTACCCTTAAAATTATAGACTGTTCATGTCTTTGTGAGTTTGCAAACTTACAAAATCAGCAAGGGATCAAATAATTATTTCCTCCACTGTATGTTCACACATTGCTTTTTTGCTACTTTTTCTTTGCAGAAAAAAAACTTGCTCTATTGGCAGTAAAGAAGCTGCATACAAAAAGTAGGTTTTAGTGCATTTTGCTGTGTTTTTCAGTATCTCAAAGTTCAGCTTTGCTTCCACCTTGCAAGCATAAACAATACAAAGTGCTAGACCACCAATGCAAGAACATTAAACATTTTTGGAAAAAAGGAATACAAAATTACACAATTGCATATGCAAAAACAGCAGGGATCTGAATTGATCTGTCTTTGTTTGCGTTCACACATTGGTAGGGCATTGAGTTGGTTGGGCATTGTTTACGTTCACACATTGGTAGGGCATTGAGTTGGTTGGGTATTGTTTACGTTCACAAATTGGTAGGGCATGAGTTGGTCGGGCATTGTTTACATTCACACATTGGTAGGGCATTGAGTTTTGTTTGGGCAATCTTTACTTTACACATTGGTAGGGAATTGAGTTGTTTGGGCATTGTTTATGTTCCCACATTGGTAGGGCATTGAGTTGGTTGGGCATTGTTTACGTTCACACATTGGTAGGGCATTGAGTTGGTTGGGCATTGTTTACGTTCACACATTGGTAGGGCATTGAGTTGGTTGGGTATTGTTTACGTTCACACATTGGTAGGGCATTGAGTTGGTCGGGCATTGTTTACATTCACACATTGGTAGGGCATTGAGTTTTGTTTGGGCAATCTTTACTTTACACATTGGTAGGGAATTGAGTTGTTTGGGCATTGTTTATGTTCACACATTGGTAGGGCATTGAGTTGGTTGGGTATTGTTTACATTCACAAATTGGTAGGGCATGAGTTGGTCGGGCATTGTTTACATTCACACATTGGTAGGGCATTGAGTTTTGTTTGGGCAATCTTTACTTTACACATTGGTAGGGAATTCGAGTTGTTTGGGCATTGTTTATGTTCACACATTGGTAGGGCATTGAGTTGGTTGGGTATTGTTTACATTCACAAATTGGTAGGGCATGAGTTGGTCGGGCATTGTTTACATTCACACATTGGTAGGGCATTGAGTTTTGTTTGGGCAATCTTTACTTTACACATTGGTAGGGAATTGAGTTGTTTGGGCATTGTTTATGTTCCCACATTGTTAGGGCTTTGAGTTGGTTGGGCATTGTTTACGCTCACACATTGGTAGGACAGTGAGTTGGTCCGGCAATATTTACTTTACATGTTGATAGGACATTGAGTAAGTTGGGCATTGTTTACTTTCACACATTGGTAGGACATTGAGTTGGTTGGGCATTTTTTACGTTCACACATTGGTATGGCATTGAGTTGGTTGGGAATTGTTTACGTTCACACATTGGTTTGGCATTGAGTTGGTGGGGTATAGCTCACTTTCACACATTGATAGGGCATTTAGTTGGTTCGGCAATGTTTACGTTCACACATTGGTTTGGCATTGAGTTGGTTGGGCATTGTTTACGTTCACACATTGGTAGGGCATCGAATTATTAGGGCTATGTTTGCTTTAACACATATCACTAATTTAAGTACACTGTACTAATACTAACATCCAGGCTCATGTGACGACACCAAGACTTTGTGGCTTAAACTTGGAAAAAATCACAAAAATAAATGTGAATCACATTCTGCTGTATCTGTTTTTTATTTCTCAAAAAATGCAGGAAAAACTGATAGCTGCATTTTTGCACTTAGTCATTGCTTTCTATGGATGAAAAAACACTGCAAAAACACTGAAAGAATTGACATACTGCACTTTTTCAAAAATGCAGCCGTTTTCAAATTCAGTCAGGAAGCAAAACCAAGTGTGTGCTTGAGATTTCTGAAACTTCATAGCTTTTACTGGTCCTGTGAAAGCAGTTTTTAATTTGCATTATAGAATGCATCAAAATCACAACATGTGAACATGGCTTAATGTAGGAACAGAGGCCATGATTCCAGTGGTGCGTCACTTAGTGGGCTGTTTGCTGCAGATTTGATAAAATGCACCTCATGCCACTTAATGAATTTAGGACATCTCTTAACTGTCATGCTCTTCCGGCAGAAACGTACCCCAGTCAGAGACTGGAGTAAATTACGCCACTTTAGTGGATAACTTCATGAATTTGATTTGTTGGGGAAGCCATGCCCCGCTTCGACTATGGTACTGCCATATTGGATTAGCTGGCCGGGACTTGCGTGTAAATGCTAAAAGTCGCAATATTTTGCTCCATGTCTAAGCCCACTATTATTCAACTTACTTAATATGCAAGACGGGATAAATAGTGTTTATAGCACTAATTTGCTCATCCAATATTGAGCTAAATATTACCCGCTTTTATACCATGACCATGTTGGTGAGGAATTTAACTTTTGGACTTAAAGGTATTGCAGGATGTCTTCGTTCTTACCAGGGTAGAGATTTACTATATTGATAGGATGATCGTCATGGCTCCGTTGTGTAAGGATATTCCCATGAAACTGCACAGAAATAATTTCCTTTCTTCCTATGCTCAGCAGATGCCATCGTACTTTTCTTTCCAAAGCCAGAACCAGACCAGGCATTGAGTCACCAACAAATCCATTGATAGCTATAATATGAAAATGCCATTAAGAAATACGATAATTTAGGTTTTCCATTTTCGCAACATGAATAAAAAAAAGCACAGGAAATAACAAGTAGAGATATTAGGTGTTCCGTTTTAGACAGTTTTCTGGCTGAATTTTTATAGGACAAAACAGACTAAAAAATAGATGTGTGTCCAAGTCTTTATTGTCTTAAAAGGAGGGAAAAATGTTTTCCTAATAGAAATTTATTCAATTTTGCTAACTACCTGCCTGTTCTGCCCAGCTTAGATGTGTACCGTCACAGAGCAGTCGCGGACCACTTCTGTCAGCGATTCAGCGGCTTCCGCTGATGTCACGTCAACAGAGCAGGGACTTCTCTTCCGCTCTGCTTTGTTGATTGGGCTGCTGACGTCATGTTGATTGACAGCCGGCTCCCCGGTGCCTAACTGTAGTGTAGAAGAACTGCTTTGTTGACGTGGAGCAGCTGAATCACTGTAAGGAGCAGTGGGTGACCGCTCTGAGTCAGTGCCAGGTAGAACAGGCAGGTTGCCTGTGCCTGTTAGTTTTTAGGCCCATAGTAAAAAAAAGTATAATAGTCCTGGACAACCCCTTTAACATTTAGCCAGGCCCTGTGGGAGTTTCAGAAGTACAAAGGAGTTGAAAATAAGTTCCAGGCAGTTGGAGACAGAGTTGTGAGAGAAGGAGAGTGAAGTCAGCCACAAGAGACAGAAAGCAAGTCTTGGTATCCGGTGTTATGATGAGTCACTGAAGGAGGAAAAAAAACAAAATACTAGCTAAGTCCAGAAAAAAACAGAGAGGTTGGCAGCTATCGGATTGCAAACCCCTGAACCTATCCACAACAACTAGCAGTAGCCGTGGGGGGTTCCTATGGTGCCCTAGACCCCTCAATCACAGCCGGAGAACTACATAGCCTAAAGACAGAAAGGGGAAAAACTAAACTGCCCCAGAGCAGACCCCAAAGCAATAGGCAGCCCCAACATATAATGATGGTGAAGCAAGATGAAAACACTAACATAGATAGAAAGATAGGTTGAGCAAATGATGGGGCCCAAGCTAACTAAATAGGACAGGATAGGAAAGCTGCTGTCTGCCATCCGCAAAAACCCTATCCAAAATGTGCCAACCGACTGATAGGAAAAACAGGCCCTGAAGTCGCTAGGCTTCAAAAGACTATATCAGCACTCAGGTATATTCTGAAGACAGAGCAAAAGATCAACAGATCAGAGACAAAAATGGAATTCAGCTCACCCCCGGCCGGGGATGGCAGAACTCCCAAAAAACAAGGCAAAACAAAAACAAAACTGAAGTGTACAAAGCAGAGCAGAAAAACTTAGCTTTGAGACGCAGGAATCAGACTGGTCTCCAAGAATCCAGCAGGATCACCAGCAAGGCAGAAGGGTGTCGGCTGCCTTATATCCAGTCCTCAATTCCAGCCACCCAGTCATCATCTAGCTGCCCAGGTGTTTGGTAATCTGCCTCACTACCTTCCTTCACCAGAGAAGGGAGTTCATCAGACCTCAATGGTGAAGGTAAAAATGAACTCACAACAATCCGGGTTCCTGAAGGGTCTGAACGAAAGCCAGAAAGGAGACTTCAGTTTACGGGGTTCAGAGTTGGAAGTCCGAAGGTATAGCCATGGGTTAGTGGGGACACCGAGATGGCTGAAGCAAAGTTTTTGTGACAGTCTATGTGTAAGACAGACCTGGAAGCATTAGTGAAGAAATATTGGCCTTGTCAGGCTGGAGCAGAGAGGTACCAGCTGGAAATAAGCTATGGTTGGCAGGAAAGCAAGCTACAAAATGGGGGTCCCTGTTCAAGTATGCCATATCACTGTAACATATTTCATAATTTTTTTATCCCATAACCGCAAAGTGCTTATCTGTGTAAAACTTAAGATGTAAAGACAAAGCTTTGTAGCTGCTACCGATTGTATACTAGAGTTTATTTTCATATACTGGAGGGACTCTTTCTTTGCATATACTGTATATCTGAGGTTCCTGTACCATTTAGCAAGGTGCCGCCTAAACTGAGAACATCTATAGCAATCACCACCACATAACTAGAGGAACCCATGTCACTGGTGTTTGGCTTCATGAGAGAACACCTCGGCCCAGGCCAACGTGGAGTCCCACCACAGGAAATAACAACATAGCTGGACTAGTTACAGGGCTTTACATGACAAAATCCTGAAGAAGGCATACCACCACCTTCTGTTTTACTCCAGGTGTTTCTGTAAATTTACATATCCGTTTAAAGCTTGGGAATCATTCATAAGATGAGGACTGCTACAAAAGAAGTAGACGACAAATAATGTCATTGCATATATTTGATCATCACTACTCATTATGTTTCGACATAGCCTTAACTGGATACATGCAGTAAACCAGTAAACGATGAGGCTCTATGATTGGTATACAGCACTCCTCATTTACTACTGAAAAACTTACCATGAAAGTTGTGTTCTGGCCTGAAATCCTTAGAAGCATTTTCCACATTACATGCGGCAGGGCAGGAAGTCGGTATTTTAGAAGTGCATGTCTTCGAGCAATGTTGCTGCCAATTGTCCTTGAAATACCAACTCTCAGACTCAGAAATGTCCATGAAAACAAGTGAGAAGTCCTGCATCGATAGTTGAAGAACATTAGATTTCTTTAAGACTTTAGGTCGACAGATAAGCAGAGGTCCGAAGAGTCCGGAGTGGAAGTCTTTGTACTTTGTAAGAAGGAAGGAAGATTAACTGGTTAATAAAACCTAATAAATTTGCTTGTATTTTATTGGTATGACATGTGCAAAATACATAGCTACATATATGTCGAGTTTTCATGAATGGGACAACACTGCAATAGTTTTAGCCAACCACTACAAAAAGTGCTGCATTGTTTGCATGGGTCCCCTTCCAGTAGCTGACCAGCAGGAGTGCCGAGAGTCAGATCCCCACCGCTCTAACATTGATGGCCTATACTAAACACAGGCCATCAATTTTAAAAGGCTAAAAGGACACCTTTAAGTAAATCTTTTATCATGTCATTTTAAGTCCAAACTACTGTATTAAGTATACACATACATATGTTAATAGCGGTTGGAGCTTCATTTTTCTGATACAGAATTTAAAAGGCCTGTCATGAGGATTTTATATCTTAACCCTCAACTGGTGAGGTGGGGTTGGGTTGTTCGGCTGCCATTCATTGAAAAATGCTGGTATGAGGATACGGGTCTCACTAGCTTCCATCCATTTCCTTGTCAACAGGATGTCGTCAAGGCCTCTCTCTTCTGGCCACGTATAACAGAGCTAGCTGTCGCTAAGTGCTGTCTTGGCCTTGCTGAACCCCACATCACCACTCACTATTTACATTATCCTAAAAGTCATGTTTCATAATGCCCTCGGATTGAATCATCAAAGTATTACATTTTCAGATACTTGTGGGTGTCAAAAATTTGTTATACTCGTGTAATCAATCACCAATAAGAAAACAATTAAAACAAACGTGATCTTTGCATTTTCTGCAAAAGTAATAGATTTCTAAACACTGGGGTATAGGAAACCCCACATCACCAGTTGAGGGTTAAACTAATTACATATATGTACAGGCGCTTTGAATAAATCCGTACCTTGATTGTGGAACATCATTTCGCAGTTTCTGAGAAACTCAGCGTCAAAATTATGTGCATATGAGCTGCAAGTGCTTCAGGGTGGGGCATTGCACTTGCAGCTCTACTGTCTTCTATCTCTATTCCCCGCCCAGTGCCTGCCTCCTGTTTCAGACAGACAAGTGAATGTTTTTTCAGTGACCTGCCTCCTTGGAGATGTTGTACAGGCACCATCAGTGCCCGGGAACATTCATGCGCAGGAAGGTTCTCATAACAATCCTGGACCCAGTGTATCGATCTGGACATGCACCACCCCCCATCTGAGGAAACTAGTGGCATGTGGATGAGCAGCAGCGAAGAAGTGTCGATGCCAGGTAAGGGAAAGCAGGTCATTGAAACAAGAGTGCCCTTTTTCTCAGACACAGGAGGCAGGTTGCGGGCAGAGAATAGGTAGGGAGGGCAGGAGAGCTGCAAGTGACCTGTCAGACACAGGAGGAAGGTCACGGGCAGAGAATAGGTAGGGAAGGCAGGAGAGTTGCAAGTGACCTGTCAGACACAGGAGGAAGGTCACGGGCAGAGAATAGGTAGGGAGGGCAGGAGAGCTGCAAGTGACCTGTCTGACTCAGGAGGAAGGTCGCGGGCAGAGAATAGGTAGGGAGGGCAGGAGAGCTGCAAGTGACCTGTCAGACACAGGAGGAAGGACGCGGGCAGAGAATAGGTAGGGAGGGCAGGAGAGCTGCAAGTGACCTGTCAGACACAGGAGGAAGGTCACGGGCAGAGAATAGGTAGGGAGGGCAGGAGAGCTGCAAGTGACCTGTCAGACACAGGAGGAAGGTCACGGGCAGAGAATAGGTAGGGAGGGCAGGAGAGCTGCAAGTGACCTGTCAGACACAGGAGGAAGGTCACAGGCAGAGAATAGGTAGGGAGGGCAGGAGAGCTGCAAGTGACCTGTCAGACACAGGAGGAAGGTCACGGGCAGAGAATAGGTAGGGAAGGCAGGAGAGTTGCAAGTGACCTGTCAGACACAGGAGGAAGGTCACGGGCAGAGAATAGGTAGGGAGGGCAGGAGAACTGCAAGTGACCTGTCAGACACAGGAGGAAGGTCGCGGGCAGAGAATAGGTAGGGAGGGCAGGAAAGCTGCAATTGACCTGTCTGACTCAGGAGGAAGGACGCGGGCAGAGAATAGGTAGGGAGGGCAGGAGAGCTGCAAGTGACCTGTCAGACACAGGAGGAAGGTCGCGGGCAGAGAATAGGTAGGGAGGGCAGGAAAGCTGCAATTGACCTGTCTGACTCAGGAGGAAGGTCGCGGGCAGAGAATAGGTAGGGAGGGCAGGAGAGCTGCAAGTGACCTGTCAGACACAGGAGGAAGGTCACGGGCAGAGAATAGGTAGGGAAGGCAGGAGAGTTGCAAGTGACCTGTCAGACACAGGAGGAAGGTCCCGGGCAGAGAATAGGTAGGGAGGGCAGGAGAGCTGCAAGTGACCTGTCTGACTCAGGAGGAAGGTCGCGGGCAGAGAATAGGTAGGGAGGGCAGGAGAGCTGCAAGTGACCTGTCAGACACAGGAGGAAGGTCACGGGCAGAGAATAGGTAGGGAAGGCAGGAGAGTTGCAAGTGACCTGTCAGACACAGGAGGAAGGTCACGGGCAGAGAATAGGTAGGGAGGGCAGGAGAGCTGCAAGTGACCTGTCTGACTCAGGAGGAAGGTCGCGGGCAGAGAATAGGTAGGGAGGGCAGGAGAGCTGCAAGTGACCTGTCAGACACAGGAGGAAGGTCACGGGCAGAGAATAGGTAGGGAAGGCAGGAGAGCTGCAAGTGACCTGTCAGACACAGGAGGAAGGTCACGGGCAGAGAATAGGTAGGGAAGGCAGGAGAGTTGCAAGTGACCTGTCAGACACAGGAGGAAGGTCACGGGCAGAGAATAGGTAGGGAGGGCAGGAGAGCTGCAAGTGACCTGTCTGACTCAGGAGGAAGGTCGCGGGCAGAGAATAGGTAGGGAGGGCAGGAGAGCTGCAAGTGACCTGTCAGACACAGGAGGAAGGTCACGGGCAGAGAATAGGTAGGGAGGGCAGGAGAGCTGCAAGTGACCTGTCAGACACAGGAGGAAGGTCGCGGGCAGAGAATAGGTAGGGAGGGCAGGAGAGCTGCAAGTGACCTGTCAGACACAGGAGGAAGGTCACGGGCAGAGAATAGGTAGGGAAGGCAGGAGAGTTGCAAGTGACCTGTCAGACACAGGAGGAAGGTCACGGGCAGAGAATAGGTAGGGAGGGCAGGAGAGCTGCAAGTGACCTGTCAGACACAGGAGGAAGGTCACGGGCAGAGAATAGGTAGGGAGGGCAGGAAAGCTGCAATTGACCTGTCTGACTCAGGAGGAAGGTCGCGGGCAGAGAATAGGTAGGGAGGGCAGGAGAGCTGCAAGTGACCTGTCAGACACAGGAGGAAGGACGCGGGCAGAGAATAGGTAGGGAGGGCAGGAGAGCTGCAAGTGACCTGTCTGACACAGGAGGAAGGTGGTGGGCAGAGAATAGGTAGGGAGAGCAGGAGAGCTGCCAGTGACCTGTCGGACACAGGAGGAAGGTGGCGGGCAGAGAATAGGTAGGGAGGGCAGGTCGCTGCACCGTCAAAACGAAGCATGCGGAAGCATCCGCATACATCGGCATGGCCTGCGTACCCAATGCTAAAGGTAGGGTACGTACGCCGCATGTCGAGGTAGGCAGAGCTGAAGGGAGGAGGTGCGGCAGTGGGCGGAGCTTCACAGAGGAAGTCCGCAGGCCTCCGCACCTCGGCCATACACTAGTGTGAAACTAGCTTAACATAGTAAAAACAACAACGAAAAACAAAGCCAGTGTTGCTGTTTTTGCTTACCCCATCACACAAGTATGAAATAAAAAGTAATCAAATAATTGTATTTATCCCAAAATAGTGCCAAAAAACTACAGTTTATTATGTGAAAATGTAGCTCTCGTAGGCCTCTATAATTGAAAAAATTAAAAAGTTATGGCTCTCAGAATACGAAGCCTCACAAGATAGGAAATAAAAAGTTATCAAAAAGTTGCACGTAACCAAAAAAGCACTGATGAAAATGACCACTAGTCCCACACAAAAAATAAGTCATTACACAGCTCTGTCTACAGAAACATAAGAAAAAATGTTGGATGTAGTTAGCAGCTCAAAAATGTGATTACAAAAATAGATTTTTTGTGTGTAAAAGTAGTAAACCAGAAACAAATATAAAAATGCATATTGTCGTTATCACATCTATCTGCAAACTCAGTAGTGAACAAAGTTGAAAATAAAAAATAAAAAAAATGCCCCAATTGTTATTTATTTTGTTCGTTTCACCTTCCCAAAGGTTCAATAAAAAGTGATGAAAAAGTCTTATAGAAAAGAAAATCGTACCACTGAAAATTACATCGTGTCAGAGTGTGAACATAGTGGGATCCGATTTCCTCTGATGTGGAGAAAATGGAAAAAAAATGTTCTCCATGTTCTCCATTCTGTCAGTCCATGGAAATTGGACTGCACTCAAATGTCATCTGAGTGCAGTCCTGTGTTTTCCACAAACACATTGACTTGCATGGCCAAGTGTGATCCCAATATCAGACGCAAATTGTGCATGCTCCGATTTTCTCCTTGGAACGGCTCAGTTTGAGGAAAAAATAGTTCTTCTGCATGGTGCCATAGATTAACATTAGTGAGAGTGCAGTTCAGTGTTTTGTCAGATTGCATTTTGCCCAAAAGTATGGTGGTCTGCATGAGACCTTAGGGCTAATGCACACAATTATATTTTCGGCCCCAGTGCCATCAGTTAAAAAAACAGATCTCACTCTGACCAATGTTATTCTATGGGACAGTGCAGATGAAAGATTTTTTTCACTGACTGAATCTGCACGTGGAAACATGGCAGCATACACGATCTAAGTTCGAATATCGGATGAGACTCACACATTCAAGTCTATGGGTGTGAAAAAAGAATGAAACAGTATAGTGTGTGATTATTATGGATACATTGTAATTCTGTAACATAGGAAACTGGAAATGATTAATCACTGTTGGTGTGAAAAAAACGGATTGTACACTGATGACAAGTGAGACAATAATTGTCCCACGGTTCCACTCATGTGAACCTACACTCAATGTGTATAGTGAAAACCCTGCCAATCTAGCTGAACCAGGTGGAGAGGAGGTGGCGAGAAGCCTCAAGATGATGGTTTTCCCCCATTCAAGACTAAAAAATATTTGGTTATTTACCGGGTGAGCATTAGAGGTGTAAAACCAGGTCCGGCATTCCTCTTCCGAGTCTGTGGGTCCAAACTGAGGGCTGACCTTTCCTGCGTATGTCCGAGTCTGCTGCGGGGGAACATTCTCCTCTCTCCATGGCACTGCTAGGACATTGGAATAGAAAGAGTATGGGCGAGAGGCCATGTTCTTAAATTGGACCTGTAAGAGAATGATGCAAGCATTAGAGCCCAAGGCTGCTGGAAAGTCCAACGTGCTCGAAGATCTGCTACATGTTTTAGTTTTGTCATGCGATCTTGGCATGAATCAGGGCAAAAGCCGCCGTGTGCAATAGTTCCTGGCGCCAATGTGTGCCGGTTTCGCAGAAGGACCTGCATTCATAAGATGACATGACTTGTGACCAGAGATCTGATCTGGGGGATACATTTAGGTTTTCTGGAATGTCTTCTGAATTTATTAAGGTAACTGATCTCAGTCTGTATTCAAGGGTGTGTTTTGAAGTCTCCATTCATTTAAAGGTTCTGGTCTAAGCCTATATTTTTAAGAAGTCTCTTCTGTGATCTAAATTTGTTTTGTGTCCTCTGGTTTGGGTAGTGTAACAGTCTTGGCCATGCATTTGTTTTTGAGTATGGGTTAGGAACCTGTCTTTATATCTGGGTCTGTATTTTTGGGGAGGTGTTATGTCCAGTGGGCTCTAAAGTTAGAGTTCTGGTGTGGGGTATAGATAAGCTTCGGGATGTGGTTAGAGGTCTGAATTTATCTATAGGTCTTCTATATGGTGTGAGTTTCTGTAGAGATCTTTATTTTTGTTGCTATAAAAGGCAAGGTCTGCAGTCATCGGGAGAAGTCATCATAGTGGTTTGGGACGAACGGAGAAGAAAAAAAAAGTGGGAGCATCTACAATTAGAGAAGATTACCTATAGTCACTGGACTTGGCATTTCTGTTTTAGTAAATACTTGTATTCCACAAAAACTAAAATGTTTGTATGGCCGAGGTTTAATAGACAGGTAGGTGTTATCATTCCCTTCTGTATCTACAGTTTGATACTGGCAGTCTGTAGGGACACAACACTTTGGACAAGAGCCAACACAAAAAGATGGACTTGAGTATTAACACAGTGTTTAGCACATGGTCTAAATAATCCACAAATTATGTCAAATAAGATAAAAGAACATTGACGATTCTATTGAATTTGAGTTTGTGCATTGCGGAAATTGTCTGTGCTGCCAATGTCTACAAGACTAAACATGACCACAGTGGACAGCACTTTGATTCAATAGGACTATACATATTCAAAAGCAGTCTGTAGAAAACTTATGTAACTGTATTGGCAGAATATACTGCAATTAATTTTTAATAGATTTCTGACAATTTTTAGTTCAGAAGATCCAAGAGAATGAGTTTATTTTTAGATGTAAGGTCAGATTTTGACATGAGGGTGTCACATCTCCCTGGAAGAAGTGGAGACAGACGGTCATTTTGGGTAATGAATCACAGGTCTTCTTTAGAGACGGTGTGATTTATGTCCCAAATTAAATGGATTTAGTTTCCTTTGGTGCTGAAGAGGTTAATGACCCTTTCTATGCTGGTCAGAAACATGCAGCTCCATTTAAGCTGCTTCTGGTCTAGTCATTACCTCTTCCTATAAAAACTGGTCAGACCTTTTTGTCCCTGCCGGTGAAAGATTTGTCTTCCTGTGCTATGTGCTAAAGTTAAGTGGTTGGAGAAGAGTTGGAGTAGTGTTCTGCAGTTTGCACACTACAGTACGTGTGTGTTTATCTCCTGGTCCCTGTTCCCATTTAGTTTATTCCTCCCTGTCCCTATCCTCTTCCCTATTGTTGGTTAGTGCTTTTGTATGACAGAGGTTTTCTGGTATCCCTGTTTTGTCTTTGTGTCTTGCTTGCCTTACATTTCTATCCCTTGCCTCATGGGGTGGAGGAGGAGACAGATCAAGGTTTAACAGGAGCATAGTAAGGTCAGAGACTCGGGCCTCTCTACCTTCAAGAGTACCCCTGAGACGGGGATAACTAAAGTCCACTTCCAGGGACAGGTTAAGGTCTACCTTCCTTACTGAAGACGTCAACGTGTGACAGATTTGATGCACTAGTAAATTATTTGTAACATTATTAGATGACTGTTTTTTTTAGAATATATAGTATGTCACTTACTATGATTTCATCATTCACTTCTGCGCGGATACACGGCCCCAGCAGTCCCAGGTGAGCATCCCTCTCTCCGCGAAGAGCTGGTTCCTTAAAGCGGCTATCTAGATACTCGCGAAATACGACTTTCTTATATCTCTGGAAACCATGGGAATTATGTTGTCTGAAAAGTAAGACAGGACAATATGTGACGCTGGAGAAAATGTTCTAAGTTTTCAGTAACTCGATAGATAATGTGGTGTAAGGAAGCTCCGAAATCGAAAGCAAAGGCTGGAAGTGGATTTAGGTCAATGAATTAGGAAGCTTGTTCATGTTCACACATAATTACTATTGTTACAATTTGTTAGATTCACAGTTAGATTTTGTTGATCAAACATAAAAATAATTATTTGTCATCTAAATAGTCATCTATTGTCTTTTCTTAATTAAACCAAAATCTTCAATTATTTGAATGTGTCTTTCTGCCTTTGATAATTCAATTTTTCATATTGCGGGCATTTTCCTATTTTTTCCAGGTCTTAACAAGCTTAGAAAGCTTAAACCATAATTTCAGGTTAACAACTATCCTTTGAATTGTCCATGGGTCTGCCAGAGATTGTACTTGGCAAATTCTGGCAATTCCAAAGACAATGAATAAAGCAATGATAAGATAAGATAAGATAATCCTTTAATTGTCCCACCATGGGGAAATTCAGAGCATTACAGCAGCAAGGCAGGAACAAGTACAGATACAGATGCATAAAGGCATTACATTGACAGTAGGTAGGTACATATACGGAAAAAAAAAAAAAAAAAAAATGTAACCGGACTGTCACAACTTTGGATCTATCAGTTCTCTGTTTGGGTCGTTCTCCGTTTTGGACAGTACTGGTTATACAGCCTAACTGCAGCAGGAAGGAAGGACTTTCGATAGCGCTCCCTCTCACATTTAGGATGAAGTAGCCGGTCACTGACAGTACTGCACATCTTTGTCATGGTCTCATGCATGGGATGGGAATCATTCTGCACCATGTAGCTCACCTTGGCCAGTATCCTCCTGTCGCCTACTTTCTGAACTGGGTCAAGGGGGCATCCCAGGACAGAGCTGGCCCTTCTAATCAGTTTGTCCAGCCTATTCCTGTCCCTGGTTGATATGCCACTATCCCAGCACGCCACACCAAAGAAGATGACTGATGCCACAACAGAGTTGAAGAAGGATGCAAGGAGTGCCCCTCTAACTCCACAGGCTCTCAGCCTTCTGAGCAGATAAAGCCTGCTTTGGCCCTTCCTGTACACTGCATCCAAGTGATGGGCCCAGTCATTTCCCTGAATGTTCACCACTACTGGTGGATTTTTGCCCTTGCGAAAGTCCACCACCAATTCCTTGGTCTTCCCGGAATTAATCCTAAGGTGGTTCCTCTGACACCACTCCACAAAAGCTTGGTTAGTATCTCTGTACTCTCTTTCATCTCCTCCTGTGATGAGGCCTACTATTGCAGAGTCATCAGAATACTTCTGCAAGTAGCAGCTAGATGAGTTGCACCTAAAATCCGCAGTGTACAGTGTGAAGAGAAAAGGGGCAAGAACTGTACCTTGAGGTGCCCCTATATTGCAGATCACTGTGTCTGACACACTGTCCCGAACCTTAACAAACTGAGATCGGTTCGTGAGGTAGTTAAGGATCCAGGTGGAGAGTTGGAGGTCCACACCAACAAGGCCCAGCTTGTCTCTCAGTAGACCTGGCTGTATGGTGTTAAAAGCACTAGAGAAATCGAAGAACATTCTCACAGTGTTCCCAGGTTTCTCCAGGTGAGAGAGAGTCCTATCTAGAAGGTGGATAATGGCATCATCCACACCAATGCCTGGCCTGTAGGCAAACTGGAGAGGGTCCATATCTGAGCTCACTAGAGGACGGAGACGTGTGAGAACCAATCTCTCTAATACCTTCATCAGGTGTGATGTCAATGCTACAGGTCTATAGTCATTAAGCTCTTTCGGATAAGGTTTCTTCGGAACTGGTACCACACACGATAATTTCCACAGTTGTGGTACTATACCCATTCTCAGGCTCATATTGAACAGATATGTAATGATCTCACTCAGCTAGTGCCCGCAGGTTTTGATTAGCCTTGCACTGATGGCGTCAGGACCTGCAGCCTTCAAAACTTTGATCTTATTTAGTTCTTTTGCAACCTGGGTACTTGTGAAGAACAGACCCTGGCTCAGTTGACAAGTTGCAGCAGGGGGTGAGGTTATTGTAGCAGAGAGGTGTGAATGGTATGCCAGGGCAGGAACAGACAGTGTGTGATTAAATCTATTAAACAATAGATTAAGTTCATTAAGCCCCTCTTTAGCTACAACCATCCTGGAGACAGTCTGTCTATGCCCAGATATAGACTTTAGACCCTCCCAGACTTCATGGATCCTTTTGTGTGACAATTTCAGTTCAATCTTTCTCTTATAATTAGCCTTTCCCTGCCTGATTAGATACTTCAGATCCTTCTGAACCTCTCTCAGCCTGCCCTTGTCACCTGATCTGAAGGCCAACTTCTTCTCTTTGAGAAGAGCCTTTATTCCGGGGCTGATCCATGGTTTGTTGTTAGAGAAGCACCTCACTACTGTTGTGGGTACCGTGTTGTCTACACAGAAATTAATGTAGTCCGTTATACAGTGTGTGAGACCATCCATGTCATCACCATAGGAATCTTGCAGCACTTCCCAAGTGGTTGTTTCAAAGCAGTCTCTCAGAGCATCATCACTCTCCTCAGTCCATATCCTCACTGTGCGAGTGACAGCAGGTTCTCTCTGTACAAGTGGCTTGTACACGAGTTGGAGGTGCACTAGGTTGTGATCCGATCTTCCAAGGGGCGGCAGGGCTGACGAGGCATATGCCCCTCTCACATTGGCATGTCCATTCTCTGGACTAGTAGGGGTTCCACCACCAGAAACTAGCAAGTTATCAGGTGTCATAATAAACTGATGTCTTGTATTTATGATAGAGATTTCTGCCTATGCACAGTGTACACAGAAAGCAGCTAGTCAGTGGTGTGGGCGGGGTTAAACAGAGCTCAGCATTCAGAGAACTACTAGATCTGCATCAGAATAAAGTGTAATTTTATCAAAACTTCATCAAGCACCCCAGTAAGTGACACATCCCTGGAATCAGGGTTTATGCTCATACATGATACTGGGGTGTCAACAACCTGGTGACAGATAAGTGTGAACTAATTTACATTGTATTTAACAGAATGCAGAACACTGATATGTTTCTAGTAGTGAAAGCTGTGTATGTGTGGCTCCCCTGAGGGTTCAGTCGCCACAGAGGTACTGCATCTCACCCAGAGGTGTGGTATCCCACTTCCCGGGTAAGGTGGAGGCACATGACGGTACTCTAACACCTGCACCCAACACACACTATAGCAGCAGGGCATCTGGATGCACCCTACGGGAGGATGATCTCAACCCTGTCTGGGTGGTAAAGGGTGTTGGGAGCTATTCCGACTCTGCTGCATCACACCATCAGTCCCAGAGGATCTGCACTGCAGCGCTGGTCACCTCTCACCAGAAAACACAGGTGGCGTCATCAACTTATCTACACATAGACTTTATTCCTCATCAATTCTTATTTTTCATGGACAATCAGGGCCATGGACCGGGTCACTGCTGCTGGGACACATCCCTTTAAGACACCGGCCTAGTACCGAGTAACCCACGGCCCTGGGGGCGCTCCATATGCTGTGCCAGACTGAAGAACATTGGGCCCACCAGAGAACTTAATTCTGAGGGCCCACCTTTCATCTATACAAAACCAATGCATTATCATTAAGGTGGATTTTCGGACCTAGACTCATTTTTATCAAGCACTGTATCAAGTGGTATAGGCATGAGATACAATGTTATTCCACACTGGATTTGGTGCTCAGACTGAGTAATTGCTGCCCCGCCATTAGCCACGTCTTCTTCTCACAGGGAATTTGCCGTTCCCAGATTGTATTAACCTGTTTGACATTTCTGTTGGTACATGTAACTTAGGTGACTGCATATTACAAGCTGCTGCTCTCGTCCATTGAGGATGGCTGCTCTATGCTATGGAGAAGCTAGAATACCGGGAATGGTAGCAATGTCCAAAGGACTAAGGACCTGGACTGGTGCAGTTTCACATCGGTAAAGCCGGCCTGAGACTGCGTATTGTGCGCACACCATGCTGCGGTTATGTAGAGAGTACATGTACTGACAATCTATTAATTATAAACCTGCTTCTATATATGACTAGACTTCTGAGACTGTGCAGAGAAAGTCACGTGACAAATCTCAATAAATCTGGATGTTCAGGAACATTTTTGGTGCAGTGTGCTAAATTACATGGAGGAGCAAGCCTTATATTACCAAGCACAACACTATGTGGCAGCATGCTTTGCATCACTCCATCGAGTAGTTTAAAGCCGCCACCACTGCAGTCTGGAGGAGATGTGTTCTGTGCAGTGATGGATCGCACTTCTCTATCGGCATCTAATGGACAAGTCTGGGTTTGATGATTCCAAGAGAACGTTGCCCCCTGACTACGTTGTGCCTGCTGTACAGTTTGGGCTTGTTTTCCAAGACCAGACAATACTAAGACAATTTAGACAATTGTATGACCCCAACTTTGTGAGAACAGTTTGGGGAAGGTCGTGTGTTCTGCCCTCTGAATAGGGCAAAGAATGTTTATATTATATGCTGGGTTAGTTATAGCACCGTCTAGTGGTGGCTGAATTTATAGCAGTGTCTTTGATAGAATTTACAGTCTGTGACTTTAACAGAAGCAATGCACTATGGGATTGAAGCAATGCTTTGTGGGAAGGAAGCAATGTATTCTGGGACAAAGAAGGCCCATTTTGCTTCTGTGTATATCATAGGATGCATGTGTTCACCTGTCCTCCATGTTAACTCTCCAATTTGAGTTTATTATCCGGGTAAAGCATATCTGGTAAGCTTAATCTTTCTTACAATGCAGTGTGTGCAGAGAGTTTTTTAGCTGTATAGCAGTCAGTGCTGCCCAATACTTATGCATGTCATTGTATTCTTTACAGTTTTACCACATGTTCTGTACTCTTCACCAATAAACAAGTTAGACTACAGAGAACAGTCTGCTAATTTTGGAAGACAGAGCTGTGGTTTATGCTGTATGCTGGATTGCACAACGTGTCAGCGTGCCTGAAGGCAGAATAGTAATACAGATGCTAGACGCCTGCGATAGTGAATAAGACTTAAGGAGCCGCTGGTCGCAAGCGGTTGTTACCCAGGCTATACGGCACCGCTATCACCCAGACTGCTCCACATACGGGTAATACAGCAGCCGCCACACAGCCACAGAAACAAGAGCCCAGGGCTCAGTAAAAGACCGCCGGTCACACATGGTTATTGCATAGACTGTACGGGACCGCTAACACCCACACTGCTCTGCATACTGGTATAACAGCAGCCGCCATACAGCCGCAGAACGCCACTGCAGCCCGCGAAGAAGTGCTACATCTTTCCCGCAACGCGGAAGCCCACCATACACAGACTGTTTCCCTCCAAAATACTCAGCAGTACTCAGCTAAATGCACAATGTCTCGGAAAAGCACATCCTCACTCAAAACGAGGTCATGAGCAAGCTCCAGCAGATCGTCATTAGCAGAGCTAGCTGTTGTCGCTCGCGCCGAGGCCGAAGCGGCCAAAGCAAGATCCTCCTTTGCAGAACGAGAGATGCATCTAAAGCTGAGACAAGCAGAGCATGAAGCAGCAAAGGTACGTCTGCAGGCAGAGCAAGATGCGGAAACTGCACATTTGTAGGCAGAGCAAGATGAGGAGAATGCACGCCTGCGAGCGTCTCTAGAAAGACTTGCTGCAGACAAAGACACAGCAGCTGCAATAGCTAAAGCAGAGTATTTGGAAGCTATGAAAGATCCTGATTATCAGAGACACAGTAGCAATCTCAGACCAGATCTAGAGCAGCAAGAGCCAGCGCAATGCGTCGCATAGTACGTCCGTCAACATTCCGGCGTAAATGACAGCCCTGGCGCATCATATCGATTAGCCCATGCCGATTACCAGCGATCCAACCCCGAGCTTTACTACCATAGGCGAGGAGACGTCCAGCGCAGAGATGTCGACTATAGGTACCGTTCTACTGAAAAGAAGGTACAGCTCCCATCCCGCCTTAAAGAGACACCTTCTTCACCAACAAGGTACCGCACAGACTATCCGTAGTCACAAGGGTCTTACAGGTATGGTGATGCACCACAAACTAGACATGACTATTACACACCGGCTCGTGCCAGCACTGACGGAGTCATCAAGGACCTTGCAAAGTTCCTTGCCTGTCAAGAACTGGTTACAAAGGGACTTGTAAAGTTCACTGACAAAGCCGAGAACTGTCGGTCAAGGCGAGCCTTGTTCCCGAACGCCATTCATGGTCTGGACCTTTCTTGTAGTGAGGAGTTAGATCTCCTGGTAAAGTAGCTCGGAAGTGAGTCAGTCGAGCATGCCAAAAGACTGAGAGACATTAATGTAAAGCATCCTCGCACAGCCCTACATAAAGTGTGGGAAAGACTCGATGAATGCTATGGGTCAGTTGAAGTCATAGAGAAAGCTTTATATAAAAGAATTGAGGATTTTCCTAAGATAGGACCTAAAGGTTATCTAAAGCTTAGAGAACTGAGAGATTTATTGAATGAGTTGCAGGTTGCTCATCAGGAAGGAGACTTGCCCAGATTGGCATTCTTAGACACCGCTAAGGGTGTCAGTCTGATAGTACAGAAACTTCCTTACAACCTACAAGAAAAGTGGGTTACATGTGGTTCAGAGTATAAACAAAATCATAATGTATCATTTCCTCCTTTCACTGTATTTGTTGATTTTGTCACCAATCTAGGATTAGAAATGACCCTAGTTTTGATTTTACTCTGTCGTGTTCCACTGCCACTGGTGTCAAACCCGGTAAGACACCCGTGGCAGTCCACAAAACTAACAATGATTCCACAGGCCCTCCTCACAAGGTGAATAAACCCCCTCCAGATAAGAGCAAACCTCAGGATGTCAAAAAATATTGTCCTCTACACAAGAAACCACATCCTCTACTAAAATGTAGAGCCTTCAGGGAGAAGTCTTTAGAGGATCGCAAAGGTTTCCTCAAGTAGAACAACATCTGTTTCAAATGTTGTGCAACAATCTCTCACTTCGCCAGGAACTGTGAAGCTAGTGTGAAATGTGCAGAATGCAGCAGCACGGATCACAATATAGCCTTGCACCCTGGATCACCTCCACGAGTGTTGTCGCAAGCAGAGGAGCACGATGGGAAGCAGGAGGACACTGACGAAGACACCCCTGAGGTCAGCTCTAAATGTACTGAGATCTGTAGAGGACTCACAGGAGGAAGGTCCTGTTCATAAATATGCCTTTTCCGAGTCTATCCTGCAGGCCGTAATGACAAAGCCTTCAAAATGTATGCAATCCTGGATGACCAAAGTAACAGGTCTCTAGCCAGGTCCATTTTCTTTGACAACTTCACAATTGTAGGCCCTGGTTCTCCCTACACCCTGAGGACATGTTCAGGTACCGTTGAGACGGCGGGGAGAAAAGCAACCAGATACAAAGTGGAATCCATAGATGGCCAAACCTGCCTATCGTTACCAACCATCCTGGAGTGCAACCAGATTCCTGACAACAGGTCAGAAATACCTTCACAAGAGGTGGCGAGACATCACCCCCATCTAAAGCGTATAGCCCACCTGATGCCTGAGATGGATCCAGGAACCCCAATAGCTCTACTTCTGGGAAGAGATATGCTACAAGTCCACAAGGCTAGAGAATGTATAAACGGCTCCAGGAATGCTCCGTACGCACAGAGGCACAACCTAGGATGGGTCATCATAGGAGACGTCTGAGTAGGAGGTGCACACAAGCCGGCCTTAGTCGACAGTATGCTTACCAATACTCTTGAAAATGGATGTCCATCTCTCTTCTAGCCATGTTAGAGTAGCTTCGTGGTAAGAGTTGCCACACAATGCTCCTCTACCTTGTCCATTAGCTGATCCTTCCTGTGAAGACCACACATGTGATGGCGACCAAGATCACATAGGGTGCACAGTTTTCCACAGAAAAAAAGAGGACAACAAGATAGCAATGTCCATAGAAGACAGACTGTTTTTGGACATCATGGATCGAGAGATGGTAAGAGATGAGTCAAAGAGTTGGATGGCCCCCTCTACTATTTAAACCCCAGAGGCAACGCCTACCCAACAACAGAGAACCTGTCTATGGTCGATTTGTCTCCCTCAAATGCAAATTTCAGAAGGAACCTGAAATGAGAGAGCATTTCTTTGCCTTCATGGAGAAAATACTTCAGAATGGCCATGTAGAAATTACACCTGTATTTCAAGATTCCGAGGAATGTTGGTACCTACCCATTTTTGGCGTGTATCATCCTAAGAAACCTGGTCAGATAAGAGTAGTATTTGACTCAAGCGCCAGATATGAAGGTGTCTCTCTAAACGATATCTTTTTGTCTTGCCCAGACCTCAACAACAGACTTCTAGGAGTATTTCTTCGCTTCCGCAAAGATGCAGTGGCATTCATGGTTGACATACAACAGACGTTTCATTGCTTCCTTGTCAAAAAAGAACATAGAAACTATTTGAGGTTTTTCTGGTACCATGATAATGACCCCTATAAGGACATCATGGAATATCGGATGAAAGTACACATCTTCGGGAATGGCCCTTCCCCTGCTGTCACCATCTATGGTCTTAGACATTCAACCAAGGAGGTCGAGGCAAATTACAGGTCGGATGTTAGATCATTTGTGGAAAAGGATTTCTACGTGGATGACTGCTTGAAATCCACACCCACAGATGATTCGGCAGTCAGTCTCCTAAAGAGGACACAAGAAATGCTCGCTTTGTCCAACTTGAGGTTGCAAAAATTGCTTCCAACAGCCAAGGAATGATGGCAGCTTTTCCCTCTCAAGACTACTCAACTGATCTAAAAGACTTCGATTTGGACACGGACTCCCTTCCCATGCAACGGAGCCTTGGTTTGCGCTGGGATTTGAAGAGAGATGCATTTACCTTTCGGATCAATGAAGAAGAAAAACCTTTCACACGTAGAGGCACCCTATCTGTGATAAACAGCCTGTACGATCCTCTAGGATTTGTAACCCCTGTAACTATCCAAGGTAAAATGATGTTGAGAGACTTCACTCAAGAGATGTCTGAATGGGATGACCCGTTTCCCATGGAGAAGAGAGATCTGTGGGTAAGATGGAAGAAATCTTTAGAAGCCTTGTCAGATCTTTACGTGGCACAACCATACGCTTCAGTGCCATCAACAGAAGTTAAGACTCAAAAGCTCTGTATCTTCTGCGATGCCTCAACTAAAGTGATTGCAGCAGTAGCATATCTGAAAACTACCGACATCAGAGATAAATGCCATGTAAGGCTTGTTATGAGCCGGACAAAACTAGCGCCAGTCCAGGAGCACACACCCAGACTGGAACTCTCTGCGGCTGTGCTAGCAGTAGAGTTAGCTGAACTTATCTCAACAGAAATTGACCTGGAAATCAAGGACGTTGAGTTCTACTCAGACAGCAAGGTAGTGCTTGGGTACATTTGCAACGAATTTCGACGCTTTTAGGTTTACAAGAAAAGAAATACACCGCGCTATACTGGGAAATGAAAAAATAATACAACTGAGTACTCACTTGCTGGTGTGTGAAAAAAATCACGTGGTCGATGTATAGCAGTATCCTGAGACTATTCACCTTGTCATAGATGTATATTGCCTTGCATTTGGATGCCAAAACTGCTGAGTAGATATTATATGGCTAAATGGGGGTGAGCCCGTTAGTGTGTTTCAGAGGAAAAAAAAAAAAATGAACTAATCTTGATTTACTCACTTAAGTAAATCAGAACCATATAAAATACATGCTGTAAATGTAGCCATTGCTAGGTATTAAGATTGGAATGTTGCAGCCTGTTTCTGATGTAAAAAAATATAATAGTTGAAAAATAAAATGAAACACCAAAAAAAAGAGGGGGATAAATAGATGTTTGGGATGATAACTGAATGCTGACCTTACTGCATGCCAATTTCAACAGGCGAGGTCAGAATGATTAATACTGTGCAAAACAAATGATAGCACAGTTCCTGCAAAGTGAATGAGCGTTAGTGACAGCTTGTGCCCACTAGTGGAACGGGGTGCTTGATTCTGGTGCACTTACTTGCAGGGCCAGTGCTCAGTGAGGCAGGCTTGTGTGCTCAGCGTGGGGGCTGGGGCTGCTGCTGCTAATCCGTATGAAAGTGGAGACCGCCGCTGCCTCGCACGCTACGGCCGAGAGCAACGCTGAGGGACTCGGCGTGTGATGGGGGCAGGGCTAGCGTGACGTCACACTGCTACTCTCTTCATCTCTTCAACCCTGATGAAGAGAGTAGCTATCTCTCGAAACGTGTCGGTATTGTGCTGCCTTTGAGCCACCGACTTACCCCCAGTGTGACGTCACGCTAGCCCTGCCCCCATCATACGCCGAGTCCCTCAGCGTTGCTCTTTGCCGGAGTGCGCGAGGCAGGGGCGGTCTCCACTTCCATACGGATTAGTAGCAGCAGCCCCAGCCCCCACGCTGAGCACCCAAGCCTGCCTCACTGAGCACTGGCCCTGCAAGTAAGTGCACCAGAATCAAGCACGCCTTTCCACTAGTGGGCACAAGCTGTCACTAACGCTCATTCACTTTGCAGGAACTGTGCCATCATTTGTTTTGCACAGGATTAATCATTCTGACCTCGCCTGCTGAAATTGGCATGCAGTAAGGTCAGCATTCAGTTATCATCCCAAACATCTATTTATCCCCCTCTTTTTTTTTTTTGGTGTTTATTTTATTTTTCAACTATTATATTTTTTTACATCAGAAACAGGCTGCAACATTCCAATCTTAATACCTAGCAATGGCTACATTTACAGCATGTATTTTATATGGTTCTGATTTACTTAAGATTTACTTAAGTGAGTAAATCAAGATTAGTTCATATTTTTTTTTTTTTTCCTCTGAAACACACTAACGGGCTCACCCCCATTTAACCCTATAATATCTACTCAGCAGTTTTGGCATCCAAATGCAAGGCAATATACATCTATGACAAGGTAAATAGTCTCAGGATACTGCTATACATCCACCACCATGTGATTTTTTCACACACCAGCAAGTGAGTACTCAGTTATATTATTTTTTCATTTCCCAGTATAGCGCGGTGTATTTCTTTTCTTATCAGCTTTAGCTCTTTTAAACAGGCACCAGCACAGAGCCTGTTATTTACCAGCTGCATTTGGGAATAGTGGACCTTCCTTCTCTGTCCAAGTGGACTGGCGCCAGTGTGTTAATCTTAAACGCTCTTATGTTTACGTCAGCAATCGGGTGCTAAGGATCAGGAGATCCACTTGCCCTAAACAGTGGCACTATGTGTCCACACACCACAATCCTGCGGACCACGCAACTAGATCCGTTGAATCTGGACACCTTAAGGACACAACCTGGTTTACGGGTCCTGCATTCTTATGCCGTTCAATGTCTTGCAGTGACGAATCAGACACCTTTGAAATGGTAGATCCAGATGCAGATGAAGAAATCCGCCCTCAGGTATCCGCTCTAAGTATGGTGACTTCAGACAATCACCTCCAATCCCACCATTTCAGCAGATTTTCAGCCTTGACCTCGCTTGTTTGTGTCATTGCTTGTTTAATTCATGTGGCTCAGTCTTACAAGTCAACATCACACACCAGTCAGAAGTTTTGTAAAGGTTGGCACCATTTCAATCACGCATTTACCGCTCCGAACCTGGAAAATGCCAAAGACACGATAATTCGTACCATACAACGCGAGTGTTACGCCAAAGAAATATACAACCTCAACAAAGGTCAACCCATTTCTAGAGACAATGTCTTGAAAAAGCTTGATCCAATAATTGACCAAAATAAGCTGATAAGAATTGGAGGTCATCTTCAGGAAGCCAAGGTGGAATGCGTGGAAAAACACCCTGTAATAATTCCTGGTCATCATCATGTGACTACTCTGCTCGTACAGCACCATCATGTTTTGGTGAAACATCAGGGCCGATTGTTTACCGAAGGAAATCTACGAACTGCTGGACTATGGATAGTCGGAGCAAAGAGATGTATGAGTAAACTCATCTTCAACTGTGTGACTTGTCGCAAACTCCGCGGCGCGACTCAAAGCCCAAAGATGGCCAATCTCCCATCAGACAGACTTAGTATGGATCCTCCCTTTACCAACGTCGGACTGGATGTATTCGGGCCGTGGTCTGTGGTTGCACGGCACACCAGAAGAGCCCAAGCCAACGCAAAACGCTGGGCAGTTATGTTTATCTGCATGTCCATCAGAGTGGTCCACAGTGAAGTGATTGAATCCATGGACACATCAAGTTTCATAAATGCACTCCGACGTTTCATTGCCATCAGAGGCACCGTGAAACACATTCGCTCTGACAGAGACACAAATTTCGTAGGAGCAGTGAAAGAACTCCAAATTCCTTCCAACCTAGACTTTACCAGTGTGGAAAGATACCTGAATGAACAGGGATGTACCTGGACCTTCAATTTACCACACTCTTCTCACATGGGAGGTGCTTCGGAGAGGATGATAGGAATAGCACGCAGAATCTTAGACTCTATCTTCCTGCAAGAAGGTAGCACAAGACTCACACGAAGGTTTGACTACATTCTTGGCAGAAGTTTCAGCCATCATAAATACCAGACCATTGACTGCACTCTCCAGTGATGCTGAAGATCCAACCTTTCTCACTCCTGCCATGTTACTCATTCAGAAAACCGACACTCCTAGCGCTCCACTGGGAGAATTCAGCAACAAGGACCTCTACAGATGTCATTGGAGACAAGTTCAAAGCCTCTCCAATACTTTCTGGGACAGATGGAGAAAGCAATATCTCTCCACCTTACAGCCTAGGAAGAAGTGGCAGATCGATATGCCGAACATCAAACCCGGTGATATTGTGCTCATGAAAGACAGCCAGTCACACCAAAATGAGTGGCCACTAGGCCTCATCATCAAAGTATTCCCAAGCAAGGACAAGAAGGTGCGCAAGGTCGATGTCAAAGTATGGAAAGCTGGGGAGAGTAAACTATTCCTCAGACCAGTGGCAGAACTAGTTCTATTGCTTTCGCCAAAGGAGCCTATAAGTGGCATTAGTTAATGCCAAGTGGGGAGTGTTCTGCCCTCTGAATAGGGCAAAGAATGTTTGTATTATATGCTGGGTTAGTTATAGCACCATCTAGTGGTGGCTGAATTTATAGCAGTGTCTTTGATAGAATTTACAGTCTGTGACTTTAACAGAAGCATTGCATTATGGTATTGAAGCAATGCTTGTGGGAAGGAAGCAATGTATTCTGGGACAAAGAAGGGCCATTTTGCTTCTGTGTATATCATAGGATGCATGTGTTTACCTGTCCTCTATGTTAACTCTCCAATTTGAGTTCGATATCCGGGTAAAAGCATATCTGGTAAGCTTAATCTTTCTTACAATGCAGTGTGTGCAGAGAGTTTATTAGCTGTATAGTAGTCAGTGCTGCCCAATACTTATGCATGTCATTGTATTCTTTACAGTTTTACCGCATGTTCTATACTCTTCACTAATAAACAATTTAGACTACAGAGAACAGTCTGCTTATTTTGGAAGACAGAGCTGTGGTTTATGCTGTATGCTGGATTGCACAACGTGTCAGCGTGCCTGAAGGCAGAACAGTCCTGTCATGTTCCATTATGACTGTACCCTAGTGCACAAAGCGAGATCCATTCAGTCATGGGTGGGTCGGAAGAACTTGTCATACAGCCCTGAACTCAAACCCTTCAGACACCTTTGGGATAAACTTGACATCAGACACTGTTGTCCTATATCAGTGTCTGACCCCACAAATGCTCTTCTAGATGAATCAACTAAAACTCCCACAGTTACATTAAAAAATCATGGAGAAAACCTTTCCAGAAGAGTGGAAACAGTTTTAGCTGTAGACTCTATATTAATGCCTGTGGGTTTCATGAAAGCTCCTGTAAGTGTAATGTGTAGACATCCTGATACATTTATCCATATTGTGTCCGTTTGTATTTAATAAGGTTATTAACCCCTTAATGTCTATGGACATGCACAGTCCGTCATGGCAGGAGGTAACTTTCAGCACCATGACGGACTCTGCACGTCCTGCCTTTGAACTGTCACTGGGTGTAAACACGCAGTTTCAGTTCAGTGCCGACAGCTGTCTATGACAGCTGAGAGGCACAGGAAGGGGGGCAGGGACCCGTGCACTTGGTCCCTGCACCCACAGTGCTGTGATTGGTCGGTCAATCTGACAGACCAAACACAGCATTGATCAGCAAGAGAAGCTGAAATATGAGCTTCTCCTTGCCTGATCAGTGTAGGAGCCCAGCGCTGCAGTGGCTGAGCTTCCTTCACTGGCAGCTAGGAGCGGAGCCCCCACCGCCCCTGGCTGTTAACCCCCTCACTGCTGCTATCGAGCTTGATCGCAGCGTTCAGAGGGGGAGGCAGAGGGTAGGGGGCTCCCTCTGCCTCAGGTCGGCGTCCCTGCGATGTAACCGCGGGGCCCGACCTGTACAATGATGACCCGGAGGTGTCATGACAACCTCCGGGTCATTTACCTACAGAGAGCTGGTGAGATCAGGCTCACAGCATGGTGTCAGCAGCACTGAGCATTGTTATAATGCATTACAATGCTGGAGCATTGTAATGTATTATACCTAAAGTGAAAGCGAAAGTGAAAGTCCCCTAAAAGGACAAGGTAAAAAAAAAAACATTTAAAAAAAATGTAAAAAAAATTATTAAAAAATAATATAAAAAATTCCCTAAAAACTCCCCTAAAAATTACACATTTTTATGTAAAAAAAATAAAATAAACAGAAAAATACAGATGTTTGGTATCGCCACGTCCGTAAAAATCTCATCTATAAAAGTATCACCCTAGTTAACCCATTCAGTGAACGCCGTAAAAAAAAACACAAAAAAGTAGCAAATTATACTTTTTCCAAGCAGTATCATCATTCCGCTTGGAAAGAGTGCAATAACAAGCGATCAAAAAGATGGATATAAATAAACATGGTACCGCTGAAAACGTCATCTTGTCCCACAAAAAACAAGCCACCATACAGCATCGTCAGAAAAAAAATACAAAAGTTATAGCTCGCAGAATAAAGTGATGCAAAAATATTTTTTCTATAAAAGTTTTTATTGTGTAAAAAACACCAAAACATAAAAAAACTATATAAATGAGGTATCGCTGTGATCGTAGTGACCAGAAGAATAAAGCTGCCATACTAATTTTACTACATGCGGAACGGAGGGGGAAAAAAAAAAGCATTCCTAAATTGCTGGTTTTTTCATTCAAAAAATGAATAGAAAAATCAGAATAGAAAGCGATCAAAAAAGTTATGTGCCCGAAAATGGTACCAATAAAAACGTCAGCTCTTCCCGCAAAAATCAAGCCGGCACATGACTCTGTCGGCCGAAATATGGAAAAATTATAGCTCATTGAAGATCATTTTTGTGGAAAAAATATGATTTTTTAATTTTACGGCTCTACGTTATAACCTTCTGTGAAGCCCTTGGGGGTTCAAAGTGCTCAACACACATTTAGATAAGTTCCTTGGGGGGTCTAGTTTCCAAAATGGGGTCACTTGTGGGGGGTTTCCACTGTTTAGGTACATCAGGGGCTCTCCAAACGCGACATGGCGTCCGCTCTCGATTCCAGCCAATTTGACATTCAAAATCTCAAATGATGCTCCTTCCATTCTGAGCACTGCCGTGTGCCTAAAGAGTGCTCTTCCTCCACACATGGGGTATCGGTGTACTCAGGAGAAATTGCACAACAAATATTGTGATTCATTTTCTCCTGATACCCTTGACAAAATAAAAAAAATTGTGTCCAAATAAAAATTTTTGGGGAAAAAAGTTAAATGTTCACTTTTTCCTTCCACATTGCTTCAATTCTTTTGAAGTACCTAAACGGTTAATAACTTCTTGAATGTGGTTTTGAACACCTTGAGGGGTGCAGTTTTTAGAATGGTGTCACTTTGGGGTATTGACCCCCCAAACTCACTTCAAATGTGAGGTGGTCCCTAAAAAAAAATGGTTTTGTAAATTTTGTTGGAAAAATGAGAAATCGCTGGTCAACTTCTAACCCTTATAACTTCCTAAGAAAAAAGATTTGGTTTCAAAATTGTGCTGATGTAAAGTAGACATGTGGGAAATGTTATTTATTAACTATTTTTTGTGCCGTATCTCTCTGATTTAAGGGCATAAAAATTAACAGTTTGAAAATTGCAAAATTTTAACAATTTTCGTCATATTTCCATTTTTTTCATAAATAAACGCAAGTCATATCGAAGAAACTTTACCACTAACATGAAGGACAATATGTCACGAAAAAACATTCTCAGAATCAGCGGGATACGTTGAAGCTTTCCAGAGTTATAACCACATAAAGTGACAGTGGTCCGATTTCAAAATTAAGGCCTGGTCTTTAACCTACAAAATGGCTTGGTCGTTAAGGGGTTGAAGTGCTTCAACCTATCCAAGTCAGAATGTCCTAATTTTCCTCTTTGTCTAATTGTGATTATTTAATTTCCCATTCAACACAAACCATGGCTTGGCAAAGTAATTTATAATAAATCGGTATCCATGTACAGTTCTGTGAAAAAGTGTTTGCCCCTTCCCGATTTCCTCTTCTTTTGCATTTTTGTCACACTTAAATGTTTCAGATCAAAATACAAATGTGAATTTTAGACAAAGATAACACAAGAAAATGCAAATTGCAGTTTATAAATTAAGGTCTTTATTATTAAAGGAAAAAGAAATCCAAACCTACAGGACTATGTGTGAAAAAGTGGTTGCCCCCTAAAGCTAATAACTGGTTGGGTCACCCTTAGCAGCAATAACTGTGATCAAGTGCTTGCGATGACTGGCAATGAGTCTTTTCCAATGCTCAGGAGGAATTTTAGCCTCTCATCTTTGCAGAATTGTTGTAATTCAGCCACATTCGAGGGTTTCCGAGCATGAACAGCCTTTTTAAGATCATGCCACAGCATATCAATCAGATTAAGGTCAGGATTTTGACTAGGCCACTGCAAAGTCTTAATTTTGTTTTTCTTAAGCCATTCAGAGGTGGACTTATTGGTGTGTTTTAGATCATAGTCCTGCTGCATAACCCAAGTGTGGGTCAGCTTGAGGTCACGAACAGATGGCTTGACATTCTTCTTCAGGATTTTTTGGTAGACAGCAGAATTCATGTTTCCATTTTCCACAGCAAGTCTTCCAGGTCCTGAAGCAGCAAAACAGCCCCAGACCATCACGCTACCACCACCATATTTTACTGGTAGTATAATGTCCCTTTTGTGAAATTCTGTATTACTTCTACGCCAGATGTAATGGGACCTTCCAAGAAGTTCAACTTATGTCTCCTCAGTCCACAGAGTATTTTCCCAAAAGTCTTGGGGACCATGGAGATGTTTTCTGACAAAACTGAGATGAGCCTTTATGTTCTTATTGCTCAACAGTGGTTTTTGTCTTGGAACTCGCCCCTGCAGGCCATTTTTGCCCAATCTCATAAACACTGATATTCACTGAGGCAAGTGAGTCCTGCAGTTTTTTGGATGTTGTTGTGGGGTCTTTTTTGACCTCTTGGATGAGTCTTTGCTGCGCTCATTGGGTAATTTTGGTCAGTCAGCCACTCCTGGGACGGTTCACCACTGTTCCATGTTTTGGCCATTTTTGGATAAAGACTCTCAATGTGGTTTGCTGAAGTCCCAAAGCAATAGAAATGGCTTTAGAGCCTTTTCCAGACTAATAGATCTCAATTACTTTGTTTCTCATTTTGTTCCAGAATTTCTATGGATCGTGGCATGATGTCCAGCTTTTGAGGATCTTTTGGTCAACTTCACTTTGTCAGGTGTCCTATTCAAGTGATTTCTTGATTTAGAACAAGCCTGGCAGTAATCAGGCCAGCATGTGGCTAGGGAATGTGAACTCAGCTTCCCAAAGACGTGGTAAACCACAGTTAATTTATGTTTTTTTTGGGAGGGTAGAAATCACTTTTCCACACAGGGCCCTGCAGGTTTGGATTTCTTTTTCCCTTAATAATAAAGACCTTCATTTATAAACTGCATCTTGTGATTACTTGTGTTATCTTTGTCTAATATTTACATTTGTTTGGTGATCTGAAACATTTAAGTGTAACAAACATGCAAAAAAACTAGGAAATCAGGAAGAGGCAAACACTTTTTCACACAGCTGTGTATATATAATATGTCTATAAGTAATAACTATATGAGAGGCATGGAAGCTAACCAGCTGGCTTCATGTCACAGATAAGTTATTTACAGTGTCTCACAGTGGTGATAGTCTAAGCCCCTATTCACACTGCATTTTCTGCAGCGCATTTGGGTGCTTCCTCTGACTTCTCATAAAAAGAGACGCCCGACGAAGCTAAACACAGCAATGACACGAATGGAGTCCAAATGAAGTTCATTGGTGTTTGGTTTTTGAACATTTTGCTCATAGCAGACTACATGTCTGTGTCCGTCAGAACAAGCAAAGTTCATGTCACTGCAGATTATTGCTTTGTTGGGGGTTCATTTAAATCCCATTTTAAGGGGCTTCATACAGAATCAGCTGGACACACTGCACTGTGTCATCCATCCTCGTGTGCTAACCGACTGCTCGAATAATGTTCCAGTCTCTGCGGCTGCATGTCTCGCGGCTGTTCGACAGACGCAACATATGCGGGGATTGTCCAGCAAAGAGCGGTGAGACATGCAGCCGCGGGGACTGGAACATATTTTTCAAGCAAGCCGGAGTCAGTCGGTTAGCACACGAGGATGGATAACACCTTATCCCCGCACATTCGCTCATCACTACTAAGTATCTAGGTATTGAGGTACTGACTTTTCATTGATAAAGAAGTAGGAGTTCCCAGCGCCATAGTCCCACGTAACTTCCACAGCTGCAATGAAATATGTCCGCAGTTGTCCTTGAGAACTCCGAGGGTCTTTTTCCGGGAAGTCTCCATACATATCAATGTCATCCAAACCAGAACTAGTGTAATCGTCGTCATAAAAGTCAACGTGCGCGCCTGTTAACTTGGGAAGGTCAGACTCATTCTGTAATTGCTGGCCTGGAAGATGGCTTTCTACCTCTTCATCTCTATGTACTTTATTTATAGAGGGAAGGTCGTCTTGTTTTCTTCTTCCTGCATTTCCCTTTTCAGCAGTTTTGTTGGGCATCCCTATAACTGGGTCCGATGAGTTAATTAGATCGCCGTCTTCATTATCACCACTTCCTATATTCTGTAAGTGTACGGCAGGCTTCTTTTTACCAGACAGGCTCCGGGGTCCGAAGGGATACATTCTATGATGGGCGCCCGCGGGATATTCATACACTGGAGAATCTTCTTGAAATTCCTTATGATCATCGTGATCGTAATCATAGTATTCCTCCTGGATGTTTTCACAGTGGGAAACTTTCAACGTGGCTCTCATACTTAGATCTGCCAGTGATGACTTAGACGTCACCGGCCAATACCCTGCATTGATGAAGAGAAGAAACACGGTGATAAAACAGAACTACAAGCATAGGTAATGGTTGTGCTGAAATTTATGGACTTTCAATATCAACCACCTAAAGGGAATCTGTCACCAGGCTTTTTTTTTACCGCATCTGAGAGCAGCATTATGTAGAGATAGAGACCCCGATTCCATCAATGTGTCACTTACTGGGCTGCTTGCTGTAGTTTTTATAAAATCCCTGTTTTCTCTGCTGCAGATCTAGCAGTTCTCTGAATGCTGAGTTCAGTATAACCCTGCCTACACCACTGATTGACAGCTTTCTGTTTAGAGTGTGCATAAGCAGAAAGCTGCCAATCAGTGGTGGGGGTGGGGTTTTATAGAGCTCATGAATATGGAGGACTACATGGCAGCAGGATTACTAGTCATCGAGTGATAATCTCCTGCCGATAAAACTGTGATTTTATCAAAACTACAGCAAATAACCCAGTACGTGATGCATCGCTGGAATCAGGATCTCTGTCTCTGTTATGCTGCTCTCAGTTAAGGTGACAAAAACCTGATGACAGATTCCCATTACGACTGTCTCTGTCCAAAAAGGGGATGGGCTCTATCTAAGTGACACATCACTAGAATCAGGGCCTCTGTCCCTAGATGATGCAGCTCTCATAATAGTTGGCAAAAACCTGGTGACAGATTCCCTACTGGACAATTTTGGGCTTAAGGATGAGGCCCATTTTTCAAATCCAACATGTTACTTTCACCTAAAGTAACAAGTGATGAAATAAAGCAGAAGAAACATATGTGTCACTTACTGGGCTGCTTGCTGCAGTTTTGAGAAAATCACTGTTTTATCTGCTGCTGATCTAGCAGTTCTCTGAATGCTAAGCTGTGTATAACCCCACCCACATCACTGAATGGCTGCTTTATGTGTACAGTGTACATAGGCAGAAAGCTGCCAATCAGTATTGGGGGTGTGGTTAAATTCTGATTTTATTAAAACTACAGGAAACAACCCAGTAAGTAACACATCACTGGAATCAGGGTCTCTGTCTCTACATTGTGTTGCTCGCAGAATAGGTGGCAAAAACCTGGTGACAGATTCCCTTTAAGGGAGAAACATTTGGTGACTCATAAGCCTCCAGAAAACCCAACTATGAAAGTTAGTGATCTAAATTCTGGTTACGAGGGGTTTTAAATATTTCCATACAACCTGGGGGCAAGGGAGCTGTAAATCCGGCCCTGTGGCCACTGATTTCCAATGACCATGTTCATACCACCGTTCTAACCTGTTTTCTCCATGACCATGACAAGGGTCTTTCCATTCATAGGAAATAGCGTCAGGGTTTCTTCATAGCTCGAGTCTACAAAAAATGTATTGCCTCCAAAGTAAACTGATAGCAGTTCTGTGTAGTGGACTAGATTCAATACATGCAACACACTGACCTCATTCTGACAAAGAGGGATCTGCAGAGAACTCACAAAACCGTTTATAGCTGGGGAAGAAAGAAAATGGTTATTATATCATGTATAATAAAGAAATAACATGATGAATTATATCTACACTGCAATGTCTGATTTTTGATAAAACCCCGGCCACATCATTCCAACTAGACGGGGGGTGCAGCCTCGCTGACTTCTATTGAGTGACACCATGCACGTCTAGTTGGAATGTGGCTGGAAGTAAGCATATCACATGACCGCCCAATCTCAACCCCCCAGTACTGGAGAATTCTCACAGCTTGCTTTTGTAAAAAGCCTGGACAACCCCTCTATCTTAATTTTTGATAATAATATAGGCCTTGTGTGAGTACTATTGCTAAGAGATCATATTTTATGGACTTTGTATTCAGCAGATGATATAATTATTAGCAGTAAATCGGGAATTGCTACAATTATTCTATCTGTAAGATAAATTGGAGGAACCTGAGAATCGAAGTTTGGAAACTCTTACATATGTCATTGAAGAAAGGGATAAAAAAGGATCTGTGAAACTACAAATCAGAGTGGCTCCCGATGCACCCAACTGACCAACGATGGGTTCCAATGATGTATCCATCACCTTAAGGCCACGTTCACATGTTCAGTATTTGGTCAGTATTTTACATCAGTATTTGTAGCCAAAACCAGGAGGTTCCACATAAAATAGAAACACGTCACCACTTCTGTATTTATCACCCACTCCTGATTTTGGCTACAAATACTGAGGTAAAATACTGACCAAATACTGATGTAAAATACGGACCAAATACTCTAATAACCCTAATAGAAAGATTGGTGCCATTTTTGTCAAACATAACATTGCGGTATACTTACTATATTGTAAACTTTCTCTCTGGGACATTTCACTAGTGGTTGAGTTTTCCGAGCTTTGGATGTTTTGCTTGCGGTACCAGCTAAGCATTTCATCAAATACCGTGAAGAAAAGAATATGTTCCTTATCTGTGACAATCTAAAATAACAAATGTGAGGTGACGTTACTGATACGCTATATGCTCGAAACATTTTACTACTTGCTGATCTATTCACCTTTCTTACCTGTTGAGTAGATATAGCAGGTTGGACCTCCCCACCAGTTAGACATCTAATAATATGCCATCATTGACAGAGAATGGATCACCCCTTTAAGCACGCTACGCTGCTTTTTATTTATCACAAGCCTATTTTGAATTAGTATTTTATTGTCACTAGAATGACACTGTTAGAAGCAGCCTTGACCAAGTAGCTCCCCTCACCCTCAGAACCTCCAAGCACAGAGTAAAACAGCCCTGGCTCACATTGCAAACTCAACTTCTCCAGCGATGCTCTAGGAGTGCTGAACGCCTAAGGAGAAAAACCTGCACACCTGAAGACTTCATCCACTTCAAATTTATGTTAAGAACCTATAACGCTGCCCTTCACCTTGCCAAACAGACCTACTTCACCACCCTGATCTCCTCACTAGCCAACAACCCCAAGAAACTTCTTGACACTTTTCACTCCCTCCTCAGGCCAAAAGCACAAGTCCCTATCACAGACATTTGTGCTGATGACCTGGCCTCCCACTTTACAGAAAAAAATAGATAATATCCGTCAGGAAATCTGCTCCCAACCACCAAGTGCTGTGACTGCTATCCCTTCCTGCATCTCCCCTGGTTCACTTTCCACATTTGATCCCATCACAGAAGAAGAAGTCTCCAGACTCCTCTCTTCCTCTCGTCCGACCACATGCACTACTGACCCCATTCCCTCACATCTCCTCCAGTCTTTCTCTCCAGTCGTCACAATTCACCTAACTGCAATATTTAATCTCTCCCTCTCCTCGGGCATTTTCCCATGATCTGCTCGTAGGGGCCTGAAAGTGAAGGTGAAAAGATCTGTGAGGTGTTGTTCAGACTTGTCTGGAGTCTGAGTGCAGAGCTTATTGTACTACAGAACGCCAGTGACTGTCTGTCCGCAGTCTCCAACATCAAGTCCTCTCTCTATCTGAAACTCAACCTCTCCAAAACTGAACTTCTTCTGTTCCCACCATCTACTAACCTCCCTAAATCTGACATTTCCCTCTCCGTGGGTGGCACCACAAAAAACACCCCAGCAGCAGGCGAGCTGTCTGGGTGTTATGTTTGACACCAATCTCTCCTTCACATCCTATATACAATCTCTTGCCCGCTCTTGCCGCTTACACCTAAAGAACATCTCTAGAATCCGCCCTTTTCTCACCATGGAAACAACAAATCCGCCTGGATTACTGCAACGCTCTATTAATTGGCCTTCCCATTACTCGACTATCCCCTCTCCAGTCCATACTTAATGCTGCAGCCAGGGTCATCCATCTGGCTAATCGGTAATCGGACGCGTCCACTCTTCGCCAATCATTACACTGGCTGCCCATTCATTATAGGATTCAATTCAAAGTACTTGTTCTCACCCACAAAGCTCTCCACAGTGCAGCACCCCTCCTCATCTCCTCCCTCATTTCTGTCTATCGGCCTAACCGACTGCTGTGCTCTGCAAATGTCTTTCGACTAACCTCTGCACTAATCCGTACCTCCCACTCCCGACTCCAAGACTTCTCCCGTGCTGTGCCAATCCTCTGGAATGCTCTACCCCAAGAAATTAGGACTATCCACAATTTGCATAGTTTCAGGCGCTCCCTCAAAACACATTTGTTCAGAGCGGCATATCACGTTCACTAATCAAAGTGTAAGTGTGCATGTGTAGCCCATTCACTATCTCAATCCATCCCTCACTCCTTAAATATGGCTGGACCATCATTGTAAATACACCATTGTAAATACACACCTGTACTCTGTATCTCCCCCACCTCATTGTAGATCGTAAGCTCTCACGAGCAGGGTCGTCTTATTTTGCTTTAATTATTGTATTGTTAGGGTTGTTACTTATGACTTGTGTTTTGAAACTGTTAAACTGTAAAGTGCTGCGGAATATGTTGCCGCTATATAAATAAAGATTATTATTATTATTTTATAGATTTTTTTTCTTTTACTAAGTCTCTGTCTTCATCGGATGCAATACATGTACTTGACCAGTGGCTCAGGGCTTAGAATTATTACTTTGCAGCAGTGCTGGGTCCCTGGGCTTAAATCCTAATTGTTACATTAAAATCCAGAAAATCCCAATGCTGCTTTCATATCAGAGTATTTTTTTTCACCAGTATTTTATCATTTTTTCCTGACGGTGAGGCTCCGTCTACATCTGATGCAATACTGCTGATATATCGATGTCACAAATATAAATATTCATCAGTAACCCATGCAGATTTTTTATATCAATTACTGATGTTCATCAATGCGCTTGTGTGATACAGGCCTAGCGTTCACATGAAAAATGGAAAAAGCTTATAGTGTGGATATTGAATTTATTTGGTATGTGAACGTAATTTTGAGTTCCATTTATGCATATTAACCCCACAATAATGACAGAAAGGTAAAAAAAAAAGTGTCAAAAAATGGTGAATCGGTCCTGTTTTACAACCTTCCAGTTCACTGATGTGTTTTATGCAACTCACTAGAGATTTGGGGATGCTATTCTGCTACAAGAGCATGAAGACTTAAGTCTGTCACACACATTGTGAAGCCATCGGCCAAATAATGGCTGACCATTTGTCTGGCTGGCAGCCATCTCGGCCGGCTCTCCCGTACACTTGAGCATGTACACTTGTCATGGGTTTACCACAACAGAGAGGAGCCAGAAGACCCTACTTCACCTACTTATTAAACAGTGCAGGTTTCTTTTAGCAGTGCAGGGGTTAAACTGCTCAGCTGAGAACAACTGGAAGCTTTCCTGCATTAAGGCTCTCAGCTGTGCACTGTTAGCCATTCCCATCTCCTATATAATCTAGGCCCTGCCTAGCACTCATTGTCAGAGTTATCTTATGCTGCATGGCTGGAGGTGGTTGGTGGTTATTATTAGAGTAGGCATTTGAAGGATTTATCTGTGACTGTTTCTAGATTTTGAGTGTGTGATATTTCCCTTTCTTCTTCTACTTTGGTTTAACCCTATCCTCCACTCACCAGTGCATTCTTCTGTTATTTGTGTGAGTATAATTGCATGTTTGGTATTTTCCGTTACCCCTGTTCATATTACCTTGTTAGTCTGGTGTATTATGCTACACTACTACTTCCCTCTTCCCTGGGAGGTGGAAAGGTAAAGACTAATTGCAGATTCAGAAGCTAAGGCAAGGTACGTGACCTCGGCGTATTCACCATCAGAAGAAATCTGGGGAACAGGGTGAGCTAGGGCGCCCTTAGCGTTAGGGACAGGCAAGGAGCCCCTGGTCCCGGGACACCCAACAACAAAGTCGTGACCACTTGTTTGGCTGAGCGCTCCTGTGTTCTATATGAAAGAGACACCGCCAGACATTTCTGTTGACATCTAATCTTCAGAAGATAACAAAGTGATCAGCATCCCGAAATCCAACATGACTAATAGACATCTTCTAATAACAAATCTGTGATAACGCCTATGAAATAAATTCTAACTTAAACGTTACAAGCTCAATGAAGAGTAGTCACTATTCTTAGTAATGAGTTTTGTGGTCATGTTGGACAAAGTAAAGCAAAATAAAATCTGATTTACTACCTTCTCAGACATTGAAGTAGAACTGAAGGTTAATACAGGACTGTCCACTTTTAGCCATGGGGACTTTACCAATTTATGCTGTGGAAAAAGCCTATGAAAATGCAATAAACAAAAAAAATTGATCCAAAATTTATTTGGCAAACGGCATTCTCAGGACACCGAAACCATTATTCAAAAATCAAGAGAAGCTGCAGGGATCCAACACATTAATGGCGTTCTTACACCGATCAGTGGTAGCCCAAAAACACAGAATAATCAGAGGGATGCCAGGGAAAATAACATTTGTCGAAGCATTCTGTCAAAGGCCAGCCAGAAGAAGTGTCTGATGGTGGAGCAGGTAGAAGGGTATGGGTCAGTGAGAGCGTCACATTTCTTTTTCTTTTGCATTGGTTGTTGATACTTTATCAGGATGTTGTATTGTAATTTAAGGAGCTGCCAAAATAAATTTAAAGAGTAAAGGAAGGCAGGTCCCGGCACTCACATGTTGGATAGTTAATAATAATAATAAATAATAAATTTTATTTTTATAGCGCCGACATATTCCGCAGCACTTTACATTTCAGAGGGGATTTGTACAGACAATAGACATTACAGCATAACAATAATCACATACAGTAGATTATAACAAATAACAAGAGGAGTGAGGGCCCTGCTCGCAAGCTTACAGTCTATGAGGAAAGAGGTAGACACGAAAGGTGGGTGGTAACAGTTGCTCTGATTGTATGGACCAGCCATAATGTTAAGTGTGTAACAGTACAGACACAGAGGGCTAATGGATGCATAAAGCATGTGGGAACATGATGCTGGGAACCTGGTTATGGTAAAACTTTTGGCTCTGCCACACAGGGATAGGTTAGGTTAATGTGTTGAGGCGATAGGCCAGTCTGAATAAATGCGTTTTCAGGACACGCTTAAAATTGTGGGGATTGGGGACTAATCGTATTGACCTGGGAAGTGCATTCCAAAGAATTGGCGCGGCACGTGTAAAGTCTTGGAGACGGGAGTGGGAGGTTCTGACTATTGAGGATACTAACCTCAGGTCATCAGCAGAACGGAGGGCGCGGGTAGGGTGGTATACTGAAACAAGGGAGGAGATGTAGGGTGGTGCTGAGCAATGGAGGGCTTTGTGGGTGAGGGTAATAAGTTTATACTGAATTCTGGAGTGGATGGGTAGCCAGTGTAATGACTGGCACAAGGTAGAGGCATCGGTGTAACGATTGGTGAGGAATATGATCCTGGCTGCAGCATTCAAGACAGATTGGAGAGGGGAGAGTTTGGTAAGAGGGAGACCGATTAGAAGAGAGTTACAATAGTCGAGACGAGAATGAATAAGAGAAACAGTAAGAGTTTTTGCAGAGTCAAAAGTAAGAAAAGGTCGAATTCTAGAAATGTTTTTGAGGTGCAGATGACAAGAGCGAGCCAGTGATCGAATGTGGGGGGCAAAGGAAAGCTCGGAATCAAGTATGACCCCAAGACAGCGGGCATGTTGCTGGGGAGTAATAGTGGAACCACACACAGAAATAGCAATGTCGGGTATAGGTGCATTAGTAGCGGGAGGAAACACCAGGAGTTCAGTCTTTGACAGGTTCAGTTTCAGATATAGTGAGGACATGATATTAGACACAGCGTTTAGACAATCGCCAGTGTTTTCTAGAAAGGCTGGCGTGATGTCAGGAGAAGAAGCGTATAATTGGGTGTCATCAGCATAGAGATGGTACTGGAAACCAAATCTACTGATTGTTTGACCAATAGGGGCAGTGTACAAGGAGAAGAGGAGGGGGCCTAGAACCGATCCTTGAGGAACCCCAACAGTAAGGGGAAGGTGAGAGGAGGAGGAACCGGCAAAAGAAACAGTAAAGGAGCGGTCGGAGAGATAGGAGGAGAACCAGGAGAGAACGGTGTCCTTGAGGCCAATGGAATGGAGCATAGTGAGGAGGAGCTGATGATCCACAGTGTCGAATGCTGCAGAGAGATCCAAGAGAATTAGCATGGAGTAATGACCATTTGATTTAGCTGTTAGCAGATCATTAGAGACTTTAGTGAGGGCAGTTTCAGTGGAGTGTAAAGAGCGGAAACCGGATTGGAGAGGGTCGAGAAGAGAGTTTTCTGAGAGATAGCGGATAAGACGGGAGTGGACCAGGCGTTCCAGGAGTTTAGAGATGAAGGGAAGATTAGAGACAGGTCTATAGTTAGCGGCACAGTTTTGGTCGAGGGATGGTTTTTTAAGTAGTGGATGTATGATGGCATGCTTAAATGAGGAGGGAAAAATACCAGAAGAGAGAGAGAGGTTAAATATTTTAGTTAGGTGAGGGGTGACAGCAGGGGAAAGGGACTGGAGGAGATGTGACGGAAATGGGTCACTGGTGCAAGTAGTTGGGCGAGAAGATGCAAGGAGCCTGCTTACTTCTTCTTCTGTGACTGGTTCAAAATCAGAGAGTGAGTTAGATGCAGTGGGGGAGGGAGGACGGTGCATGGTATGAGGGGATTTGGAGATAATTTCCTGTCGGATCTGGTCAATTTTTTCTTTGAAGTAATTGGCCAGATCGTCAGCTCGGAGCTCCGTGGTTAGGGCCTGTACTCTTGGATTGAGTAGAGAATGAAAAGTGTCAAAGAGACGTTTCGGGTTATTGGACAGTGAGGTGATGAGGGTGTTGAAATAGGTTTGTTTGGAGAGGTGAAGGGCAGTGTTGTATGTTCTAAGCATAAACTTAAAATGGATGAAATCTTCGTGTAGATTGGATTTTCTCCACAGACGTTCGGCGCACCTGGAGCACCGCTGCAGGAAACGTGTTTGCACCGTGTGCCAGGGTTGTCGCCGTCTGTGTTGTGGTGTTCTATTTATAGGGGGTGCAAATTCATCCAGGGCAGTTTGAAATGTTTCATTGTAATGCTTCAATGCAGAATCAGGACATGAGAGGGAGGAGATAGGGGCCAATGAAGACTGCAAGTTCTTCATAAGTTTCTGGGTGTTAATGGCCTGTATGTTTCTATAAGTCTGGACAGTGGGGGTGACCTGAGCAGCCTGGCAGTTCTTTATAGAGAATGAAAGAAGATTGTGGTCAGAGAGCGGGAGAGGGGAGTTTGCAAAATCATCCACTGCACAAAGCCGAGAGAAGACCAAGTCGAGGGAGTTTCCGTCTTCATGCGTTGGAGAATTAGTGAGCTGCGAAAGGCCAAATGAGGAGGTTAGAGATAAAAGGTGAGTAGCAGATGGGGAGAGGGGAAGAGCAATGGGGATGTTGAAATCTCCCATGATGAGGGTAGGGATGTCACAGGAGAGAAAATGTGGAAGCCAAGTGGCAAAATGATCCAGGAACTGATGGGAGGGGCCGGGAGGACGATACACCACCGCCACTTGCATGGAGAAGGGGGTGTAGAGTCTGACGGCATGGACCTCAAAAGAAGGGAAGACAAGTGAGGGTACTTGAGGGATAACCTGAAAGGTACATTTTGGTGATAGGAGCAGACCAACGCCTCCACCAGCTCTATTGTCTGATCTTGGGGTATGAGAGAAGTGTAGCCCCCCATATGAAAGAGCAGCAGCAGCGGTAGTATCTGACTGCTGGATCCAGGTTTCAGTAAGAGCCAGGAGGTTAAGAGAATTAGAAAGGAAAAAGTCATGAATGAAGGAGAGTTTGTTACACACTGAGCGAGAATTCCAAAGTGCACAATTAAGAGAGACAGATGGCATGCAGGGAATATTAATAAGATTAGAGGGGTTTCTGAGTGTAGCAGTGGGGGGGTTTGACTTTCTATAACATGGGGGACCAGGGTTGGGAGCAATGTCTCCTGCGACTAGAAGGAGGATAGAAAGAGTGAGCAGATGGTTAAATGATTTGTGAGAGCGTCTCTGGTGTTGAATGGTGGGACTGCCTGGATCTGTGCAATTTAACAATGTGAAAAGAGCGTGAGTGCTATACATAGGAGAGGAAAGGAGTGAGGGGCCAATATGGATGGAGTGTGGAGAATTAATGCCAGGGCGGTGGATGTGTGTGAATGCAGCGGCCAGGATATAAATTACACAAATGCATATGGTTTATATTTGTTGTACTCCAAATGTACAGGGAGTAGATGTACTGTATATAAATGTCTTACCTGTCTCCTGCCCTGTCTAACTGCCATGTTATAACTGCCAGAAGTACTTTGATACATGTACTTCAATTACATGTGCATAAATGGCACCCCTGCATAAATGCTCCCCCTAGCTATGTCAGAATATATAGGAGGTTAAGGCTAAGTTTTATTGTTTTTTTTTTTTTGGCTCTCTCTTCTCGTTAATCAATCACACTAAATTGAGACACCAGGACCCAATAAAATGTTGTGGTCAAATAAACACATGTCCAGCACTAAATGGATCATAAAGCACTTTAAAAAGTTTCTTGACCTCACAACATAAGGGGACAAGCAGAGTAAGTTGAAAAAAACTATATACCAGATATAAGTTTGCAGAGTTGAAAACACATAGATAGCATTCAGGATTAACTGCTTGCTGACATTGAATGGAGACACAGGAGTGGATTCAGAGCAGAGATTGGAAAAGCTGGTTACCAGATATAAGTTTGCAGAGTTGAAAACACATAGATAGCATTCAGGATTAACTGCTTGTTGACATTGAATGGAGACACAGGAGTGGATTCAGAGCAGAGATTGGAAAAGCTGGTTACCTGTATGAAGAGAATAGAGATGCGTGTCACATTCATCCATGTTATAACTGCCAGAAGTACTTTGATACATGTACTTCGATTACATGTGCATAAATGCCACCCCTGCATTTGTTGCCTTTTTATTTCAATGCACAAAATACAATTATAAGTTTCAGCCCATCCCAAGTTTTTTCAATATTGAAAAAAGCTTGGGATGGGCTGAAACGTCTAATCGGATTTGTGCATTGAAATAAAAAAGCAATTTTCCAATAATTGAGTGCTGGGTCCTGCCTTCCTTTACTCTGCATTGACTTTCCACGATCACCACAACTTGCTACACAGATTGCCGACCTATTTTCTTAATCATTTTAAGTATAGGTCTTGCTAAGAAACATCTAGTTAAAAATAAATTACGTGTTAACTAAGCTGTGACATGGCGGATAAATAGAACCATAAAATGTAGATAAAGAGGAGGAGCAATATATATATTTTGTACTGTAAGTTGGAAGGAAATCTGATGATAAGTGGAAGTTTATACCACCACCCCATATACTTCAGAAAATGTTGGAAAAAAGCTCAGCAATAAAATATCTCCTGTTAAAGAGGCTATAACAATATTTGTCTGAGGCAAGGTAATTTTCTGCCATGCTTAGTGAAAAAGCAACAGAGCTCATGGAGGATCTCACAAGTACCTGATTTCCACCTTGATCCAAAGTTTGTGTCGAACAGATTAGAAGTGGTCCAATAAGGCCTGATGCCAAGTCTCTCTGTGGATTGTGGAAACTGCCATAGTATCTTGTAAGACACCGTGGATCAGAAGACGCAGGGCTGTCATATTTTGTCACGGGCCATATATATGTGATGGACTCATTTGGCTGGACAGGATAATCCTTCAGTTGTTCTCCTAAATAAGTAGAAAATGTACTGTATATCTCAACTATTAAAGGTGATGTTGTGATAAGACAAGCAAACCAACTACAGCCGGTGAAATAAATATTGAACACAGACATCACCAATTTTTTTAAGTAGATATATTTCTAAAGGTGCAATTCACCTGAAATTCTCACCAGATGTCGGTAACAACCCCTCCAATTCACACAGGCAAAGAACTCACCATAGATGCCCATAAATTATGTGTAATAATGAGTAATTACATAGGGAAAAAGTATTGAACATGCTTACTGAATTTTAATACTTCATACAAAATCCTTTGTTGGTAATGAAGCTTCAAGACACCTCCTGGGTGGAGAAACTAGTCGCAGGCATTGCTCAGGTGTGATGTTGACCCATTCTTCCATAGAAAAACTGTTCAAATCCTGAAGCTTCCGTGGGCTCCTTCTATGAACTCTGGGACATTCAATAGTTTAGAAATTCTTCTGTAACCAATGGCATCAGTATGTTTTGCAGCAATAAGGTTGCATAGGTCTTGAGACAGTTCACTGGTTTTAAACATTGTGAGATGTTTTTTGTGCGGCACTTTGGTAATGAGTACCTTTTTGTAGGCCATCAGTTTAACCAGCTGTTATTATTTTTGACAAAGTGACAGGATTGCTTTCTAATTACTGATAGATTCCTGCTGGTGTCATGACTTTCCATGAGTTTTTGCACTTTTCTTTCTTCATGTGTTCAGTACTTTTTTCACAATCCATTTTTGGATCTGTGTCAGATCTAGGATTCTCATATATAAACGTTTTTCTTTTCAGGCCATCGGGGTTAACATCAGTTTTTCCCCCCGATGGTCGCTGGTGTAATTACATGCTGGTCAATTTGCTGATGTAGGTGGTGACCACTCCCACCTTCCTTTAAAAGATCACCTGATGCTTCAGCTAACTGTTGGTTATACACTTCCTCTTAGGAGACCAACCAAGCTGGAGTCAGGAGCTGACTGAGTGCAGTAGTACTTTACTTCAACCAAATGCTGTGATCTGGTGACTAACTCTGCTGTGCGGTGCATTGCAGCAGACAAAGCTAAGTGTTGTTTGTCTTACCTCCTTTGTATATCTCCCCTTGGTGTTATATTAGTGCAGCGGCAGGACCAGTGTCCACACTTATCAATTCCCTACTGAGGGATAAGTGCAGGGCAAGTGAGGGCGAAGGTATCCTGCTCGGCGACGGTTTGAAAGAAGCCGTATAGGGACGTCAGGATAGACCAGGGCACAGCCTCAGGAGAGTGCAGGAGGTGTCCATTTCCCCATTCCCTATCGCAGGGCCCACCGTTGTAATTGTGTCCCCGGTGTTCCCTTGTTTGTTTGTCTTTCAGTGACCAACCGCTTGCTGGGTTGTGTCACACAGGGCCAGTCACTTCGTGACATTATCACCAACCCTCACCTTTTTTTTTCTGGTGAGCCATTGCCCAAATGCAGGCCTTTGCTCAACTGCTTCAGACCCTCACTGATGAGCTTAGGGTGCTGCATGGTGAGGTGGTGCAGCAGCTGCAGCAGTTGGTGGGGTTTAGGGCCTTGGTGCAGGTGCAGGCTCAACCAGAACCCAAGATATCTCTCCCTGACAGGTTCTATGGAGGGAAAGATAATTTTTTGGTTCTCCAGGATGCGCACAAGTTATACTTCAGGCTCCATCTCTGTTTATCAGGGAGTGAGGGACAGCGTGTGGGTATTATTGTCTCCCTTCTTAAGGGTGATCCCCCGATCCTGGGCCTTCTCCCTGCCGACCGATTTGCCATCATTACGGTCGGTGGACTGTTTTTTTTGCGGCTTTGGCGCTGGTGTATGGAGATCCTGATGGCATCTCCCTGGCAGAAACCCAACTCCGTAAAATCAAGCAGGGGGACTGGCCGGCTGAGGAGTACTGCTCAGAGTTTAGGACGTGGGCCACTGACACACAGTGGAATGACCCTGCCCTTAGGAGTCATTTTGTGCAAGGTCTGTCCCCAAGGTTGCAGGATACTCTGGTGTAGTACGCCACCCACAGGTCATTGGAGACCACCATGTCCGTTGCCATCCAGGTGGATAGATGCCTCAGGGAGAGGCATACACCAAATATGCCCCCTGTTGTCCTTGCGAGGGAGGAGAACGCACCAGTGCTGATGGACGAACCCATGCAGGTGGGAGGAAGTAGTTCCCAAACGGTGTCGCCTGTGGTTCGTCGTGGTGTGGGGGCATGTTTTTACTGTGTGAAGACTGGTCATTTTATCGGGTCTGCCCAGCTTGCGCCAAAACGTCTAACACCTAAGAAGCCACGTCCCCCTGGTCATGTGGAGGGAGGCGACCAGGAACTGTATATTTCCTCCATTTTTTCCCCTCAGTGTACCTTGTCAGCAGAAGTGGTGGTTGGTGGGGTAACTGAGGGTATACCAGTGCGCATGGACTGTGGAGCAGGAGTCAATCTGGTGGATGATAACTTTGTCCAGACCCATGGCCTGAGGTGTAGGACACAAGCAAAACCCCTAAGCGTCCAGGCCATTGACTCTGTCCCACTTAGCCAGGGGAGGTTGACCCAAGTCATGGATAATATACATCTGCGTATAGGGACTCAACATGATGAGTCCCTGTCATGCTACGTCTTGGGGGGAATGCCATCACCTATTGTTTTAGGCCTCCCTTGGTTGAAAAAACACAACCTGGTCATAGGTTGGCGGTCCAGAGAAGTAGTCAGCTGGGATCAGTCATGTGAGGGCTGCTGCCCAGGGTCTACTGTCTCTGCTGTCATTCTACAACCGTCCCCTTCTTCTCCTGTGGGGGCAGCAGAGGTGCTGCCAGGGAGTAGGGGCAAGTCTCAACCCGCACCACAAGCTAACCCTGAGTGTCGGAGTAATCTTAGGAAAAGGGGTCAGAGGAGAGTGGTGGTTCCTTCTGAGCATTGTGGGGTTGTGAGGGTGACGACACAAGGGGACGCCTCTGTTGTCAGTTCTGGGAAGAGTTCACCATCTTGTGGCAAATGTGGGCATGGCAATAAGCGTTCAAGTCTGGACCTGTATGTGAATGAGTACGTATGGGTGTCCACCAAAAACATCCGGTGGAAGTGTGCTGCTGGGGTAAACGGGCCATATCGGGTGTTGGCCATTCTCGGCCCGGGAACTTACCATCTGGAGTTACCCCCCAGTAATGCCCGTGCACAACTCGTTCCCTAGGTCGGTGCTCTGGAGATTTGTGGCACCTCCGAAGCATACGTTGTCACCGCCATCAATCCACATTTGCCATAAACCTGAGAGTCAGGTGACTGCCAAGGTGAACTCTGGTGGATCGAGACGTCCTCATTGTAGGTTGTTTTCTGGTGAGGTGCGGTGTTGAGGGTCCAGAGGCCCCTCATTGAAGTAGGGGTACTGTCACGATCCATTTTTGGATCTGTGTCAGATCTAGGATTCTCATATATAAACTTTTTTCCCTTCAGGCCATGGGGGGTTAACATCAGTTTTTCCCCCCGGTGGCCATTGGTGTAATTACATGCTGGTCAATTTGCTGATGCAGGTGGTGACCACTCCCACCTTCCTTTAAATGGTCACCTGATGCTTCAGCTAACTGTTGGTGATACACTTCCTCTTTGGAGACCAACCAAGCTGGAGTCAGGAGCTGGCTGAGTGCAGTAGTGCTTCAACCGAATGCTGTGATCTGGTGACTAACTGCTGTGCAGTGCATTGCAGCAGACAAAGCTAAGTGTTGTTTGTCTTACCTCGTTTACATATCTTCCCTTGGTGTTATATTAGTGCAGCGTTGGGACCAGTGTCCGCACTTACCAATTCCCTACTGAGGGATAGGTGCAGGGCAAGTGAGGGCGAAGGTATCCTGCTCGGTGACGGTTTGAAACAAGCTGTATAGGGACGTGAGGATAGACCAGGGTACAGCCTCAGGAGAGTGCAGTAGGTGTCCATTTCCCTGTTCCTTATCACAGGGCCCACCATTGTATTTGTGTCCCTGGTGTTCCCTTATTTGTTTGTCATTCAGTGACCAACCGCTTGTTGAGTCGGTCAGACAGGGCCAGTTTTTCCTGTGTCATTCTCATTATTATACATAATTTATGGACATTTATGGTTTGATTTCTTTGCCTGTGTGGATTGGATGGGTTGTTTCCGATATCTTGTGAGAATTTCATGTCAGTAGCACCTTTAGAAATATATTTTCTTTGGTGATGTGTTCAGTACTTATTTCATCCGCTTTATAACTTTGTAACCAGATTTCATGAGTGCAGTAAGTTTTCTTGAATAAACCCAGTAGGAAATTGTCAGCAGAAACACTGAGCTCAGTGATTATAATGAAAGTCCTTCAAGGTCTTTGCACCTAGACAGTAGAACAAAATATTCCTTAAAAGATTATTCTCAAACTATCAAATTGCTTTATTAAGTTAGAAAGCATAAAAATAAGTAAGTTTGCAATTGACTTGCCTTTTCTATCTGATTTTATTCTCCTGCAATGAAAGCTTTTATCTTACATAGTGAAAAGCTTGTTTCCAAAGAGCTCTGCCATCAGTGCCTGGCTGAGATTGCACAGTAGTTACATTTCATGAGAGGAGTTAACTCCTAACATCCCAGTCAGCTCTCTTGAGCCTATGTATTTCTCTACAGCAGTTAGCTGATTTCCCTATCAACTTCTGACTATGATGCTCTTATCAGTCCAGTGGAATCACAATCCACCCAGATCACACCATCGGCGGCTTCCAGAGCAGTTCTACTAATCACAGCTCTCAATTTCCTGAGCTGTGTGCTTTTTCAAAGGCCCTGTTATTGCTATTTGTAAATATAGTGATAACAGAACAGTTTAAACTCGGAAAAAGTGCTGACAGATCGTTAATCAGTAGTAACAGGACGGAGCTTCTGACCAGAACTGTCACTCAGGGAGTTGCAAGCAACCAGAAGGTAAGGAGACTGCAGAGCTGTGGCTGCTCAAGATACAACTTGAGAATTATCTATCATAATAGCAACGAATTACACCAATGGTGCCTGACGGAACACATTAATTTATAATAGGTGCCTCGGTTCATATGTTATTGTCATTTTAACAAAAAAATACAGTACTGTGCTACAAATACACATGTAAACTAAGCCTTATACTACATGAACATTTCATTGCCGCGTTCTTATGCCCACCCTCCTATTTGTCTGTTGTCATTTTAATATCATAACATTACAATACCTGTTAAGAAACGATGAGTGGAGCTCACATTGCTTAATCCTTGGGGGTAAATGTTGAAGGGATGACGAGCCATGTTCTTGAATATAATCTGAAATCACAGACATAGGCTTATGTAATTTGTAATGTATTTTTCATTCTGCATTTTTTTAGTCTAAAGCCCCCCATGTACATTAAACTAAGGTCGGCCTCAGCCATCAATATCGATGGGTTTGGTCAGCAATCTAATGTGTAAGGGAGCCCCATTCAGATGATTGTCTGGGGAGATAAGGTTCTGGTATGTCCAAGTTTGGACTGCCAATACCTTGTTATCTCTAAGATAAACTGTAGCCAGAGATGTTGGCAGTAACGTTGGTGGTCAGTGAGCTTACATGCATGCACACAGGGCAACCTGGTGGCTGTATGCCACCTGCAATGCCGTTCCATGCATCCTCTATCATGACTGGCACAAAACACATTGGTCCTGATTCATAAAAACCAGCATTTTATACACTGGTCTCGATGAATGGGCATGCTGGAGAGCAAGGCGTCTGATTCATTAAGAGGAGCCAACCTCTTAACGAATTAGGTAAGGCATAAAGTGATGTGTGCCTCCAAGCACCTTGCCGTACATCTTACTCAAGTCCGTGACTAGAAAAGACCTGCCATGCCCCTGTCTTGCTCACTCTGTCGGAGCTGGGCAAAAATGGCATGATGACTCTAAATGTTGCAACGTCTTGTAGAGCCAAAATTTTGCAAATTTTCATAGTTTTTTACGCCAGAATTTAGTCATAAATGTTTTGATGAAATGGGGCCATGGTGTCTACCCAAACTACATTAAGACACACAAAAAAGATTTTGCCAGCTACCTGCTAGAGTCTTCTTCATTGTTGGCAGAAAATCAAACGAAAGTAACTTTTTTGTGGTTCAGTGCGGTTTAGTGTAATATTTCTAAGGATAGTTTATCAATACAAAAGTAGTGGACAACCTTTTCAAGAGTTCCAAGGACTTAATTAACTTCATAATCTATAAGGTGAAATCTTTACCCGGATTTGATCTCCAACTTCTCCTCTAAGAACAGGTCCAAGGATCCCTGTTCCAGGAATTTCTGATATTTTTGGATGGGTGAAGCGTGAGTCCGTAAATTCTCTGTACACTGCCTTAGTAATTTTTTTCCTAAATGGGATGGAAAGGAAAAATGTAAATGAAACCTATCAAATACAGAAATTAAACTCATGAATCCTAGAGAACCACCCAAAGTCATACAGTATATGTGGTACATACACTTGGGTGTACCCCATTGTTTGCTAGGATAGCTCTGTGCTACTTTGTCTTTTGGGGGCTTGTCCTGGATTTTCTATTGAATGAAAGAGCCATTTATGTGACCACCAATGAAAATCCAGGCAGAGCCCCCAAAAGACAAAGTAGCACAGAGCTATCCTAGCAAACAATGGGATACATAATACCACCCAACTTTTGAAGAACAGAAAGAGGAACAAATTATGTGGAGGCAAACTTTGGCCCCTGTCCCTGGCCACACCCCAATCCATGCCCATTTACCATTTCTTAAGTTTCTACCCTGGCAGGAGGAGTTGTCAGAGGGGCAATGGCAGTGAGGGAAATTCTGCAGACGCCTGAGACTGCAGGGTGTACGCCCAAAACCAGGACAGTCTGCTGTATCTGGCACGGTTGGGACTAGAGATGAGCGGATGAATTCCTAGGATTCTGGTCCAGTGTGTAGGTCAGTGGCTGGACTGGAGGCCATGAATCTCTAACCTTCCAGCGTCCCCAGAGTGGCTTTTGATCCCCCAGGGCTGGAACAATGTCATCTGTGCATCCTGCTCATCTCTAGTTGGGACCTGTGGATTATTTTTTGTTCATTCACAGTTAGAGCCGCCAGAACTTTCTCATCTTTATGTAGCGTCACTATATGACATCCGGCTTCTTGAGTCCGTAAGGCCGTGTTGACACGTTACAGAAATACTGTGTTATTTTGTTTTCTCCAGGATCCGCTCCAAACTGCACAATAATAATCTTAGCATCATAGAATCCTAGTTTGACAATAAATGGCTTTATCCAACCACTAACCATGAGTGGAGAAAAAGTTTTGGTGTTATCATAAATTCTTCTGGGGTATGTAAACTTTTGAGCACAACTGTATATAACAGGTTAGGATGTAGACAGGAAATGGTTAAGATTAGGATTAGCCAAGTGGGTGGGCATTATTGCTGATAAGGGGGGCACTTCATGGGTAGAGGGAGTTCAGTGTCGACCAATAGTGTGGAGGAGTGCTCAGGTTCAGGTGTGGTGGGCTGCTAGAGGCAGCATGGGCCAAATGTTCAGGGCGTGGGCTGCCAAATGGAGATCCTTAATGGACATTCCAACAACATTCGGAGCCTGGGGCTTGAGCCAGGTATTATGGAGCAGACCTGATCTTTCGATATTACGAGTTCGGTGGACATGGAATTAATTGGGGGGCTGGTCCCGGGTGCACTGTCGGAGTGGACAATGAATCCCTGGAGCTGATGGAGGCTTGAAGGTAGTCAAAAACGAATGGGTGACAGAACAGAAGAGGAGTTGTGCTTTTGTTGGCTATTGTTGTGCCCTATCCCACCTGGTTAACTTGGACTGTTTAGTAAAAGTTTGACTTTTACAAAGAACCTGGTGTCCCATGCATTGTATGTGGCAGCTCTTGAGGACGGTGGTCTGGATGCAGCAGAGACTTGTGGCCTACAAGTGAGCATAATGCACCCTACAGCATACTGGGACAGGGACACCTCTTGTCTCTAAAGGCCTGAGCACAGTCAGACAGTAGCTCGGTCGCGACTACAGCTCTGTAGTTCTTTACAGTGGAGCGGCTGGGAACTCTTTGGTGAGTTTTTTTGTTTCTCTCTGGCTCTGGTGTTTGGTGTCCCATGGTTCCTGTGTCCCTGTTATGCTCCTTGCCCTTCCAAGTTTGTTAGGTTTGTCTCTGCCTTCCCGGTAAAATTTATTGGTGTGTTTTGACCCAAGTGTGGCCAGTGTGCCAAGCCACCAGCCACCTCGCTATTGGCACCTAGGAAGGGCTCTGCAAAAGTCCCTCTCCCTTTAGTGGGAACAGGTGAAGAGTTTTCCTGGTCCTCATGGGTGTGCAATAGCGTGATTGCTTGTGTCAAGTGTGTCTGGTACACTGCTATTGCCGGCCTTCACTCTGGTCATCTCACCACTACTCAAGTATTTCAGTTACACACGTGGTCAAAATTGTTGGTACCCCTCATTTAATGACAGAAAAACCCACAATGGTCACAGAAATAACTTGAATCTGACAAAAGTAATAATAAATAAAAAAATCTATGAAAATGAACAAATGAAAGTCAGACATGGCTTTTCACCATGCTTCCCACAGAATTTTAAAAAGAATAAAACTCATGAAATAGGCCTGGACAGAAATAATGGTACCCTTAACTTAATATTTAGTTGCACAACCTTTTGAGGCAATCACTGCAATCAAACAATTCCTGTAACTGTCAATGAGACTTCTGCACCTCTCGACAGGTATTTTGGCCCACTCCTCAAGAGCAAATTGCTCCAGTCGTCTCTTGTTTGAAGGTTGCCTTTTCCAGACAGCATGTTTCAGCTCTTTCTAAGTACTATTTCCCTTTCTTTTTTTTTTTTATACATCTGCTCAGCATAGCGCGGTGAATCACACAAATATACGTTTCGCTCAGACTTTATAACAGGAGCCAACACAGTCCTGTCTCTTCACCAGCTGCATCTGAGTTTTTTGGATAGGTAGCGCCCGTGTTACTTTACCGTAATTAATTCTCTTTCTAAAGATGCTCAATAGGAATTAGGTCAGGGCTCATAGAAGGCCACTTCAGAATAGTCCAATGTTTTCCTCTTAGCCTTTCTTGGGTGTTTTTAGCTGTGTATTTTGGGTCATTATCCTGTTGCAAGACCCATGACCTGCGACTGAGGCCAAGCTTTGTGACACTGGGCAGCACATTCCTCTCTAGAATCCCTTGATAGCCTTGAGATTTCATTGTACCCTGCACAGATTCTAGACACCCTGTGCCAGATGCAGCAAAGCAGCCCCAGAACATATCAGAGCCTCCTCCATGTTTCACAGTAGGGACAGTGTTCTTTTCTTGATATGCTTCATTTATCCGTCAGTGAATATAGAGCTGATGTGCTTTGACAAAAAGTTCCATTTTTGTCTCTCTTGTCCATAGCACATTCTCCAAGAAGCTTTGTGGCTTGTCAACATGTAGTTTGGCAAATTCCAGTCTGGCTATTTTATGTTTTTTCAACAATGGTGTCCTCCTTGGTCGTCTCCCTTGAAGTCCACTTTGGCTCATACGATGGATGGTGCGATCTGACACTGATGATCCTTGAACTTGAAGTTCACCTTTAATCTGTTTAGAAGTTTTTCTGGTCTCTTTTGTTACCATTCGTATTATCCGTCTCTTTGATTTATTATAAATTTTCCTCCTACGGTCACGTCCAGGGATTTTGGCTACAGTCACATGGAGCTTAAATTTCTTAGTAATATGTGCAACTGTAGTCACAGGAACATCAGGCTGCATGGAGATGGTCTTATAACTTTTACCTTTAACAAGTTTGTCTATAATTTTCTTTCTAATCTCCTGAGACAACTCTTTCCTTCGCTTCCTCTGGTCCATGTTGAATGTGATACACACCATGTCACCAAGCAGCACAGTGATTATCTGTAGCCTTCTATACAGGCCCACTCACTGATTCCAAGATTGTAGACAGCTGTGATGCTAATTAGTGGTCACACCTTGATTTAACATGTCCCTTTTGTCAAATATTTTCAGTGGTACCATCATTTCTGTCCAGGCCTATTTCATGAGTTTTATTTTTTTTTAAATTCTGTGAAAGCATGGTTGAAAAGCAATGTCTGACTTTAATTTGTTGATTTTCATAGATTTTTTTATTTATTATTACTTTTGTCAGAGTAAACGAGGGGTACCAACAATTTTGACCACGTGTGTATTTGTGATGTTCTTTTAGAAAAAAGTGCATTAAAAATTACATTATTGTACTTTTTTCATTATTTTTTAGTAATTTTATAGGAACAAAAAATCTCTTATTTTCCCTCTAGATTACAGGGACATAGAAATACTTCTATGTACAATGTAACAGTATAATCTGCCTGTGGAATCAGAGCCTGCAATACAAATCAAATACACAAAACTCTCCCAATGACATCATCAGAACCTGTAGCTTAATAGGTTTAGCTTTTGCTTGTAATGTTGAAGGTTATAGGTTTGAGTCCTGTGGAGACTCACAAAAATAGAAATAAATATGTTTTTATAATTGGTTTTTATAATTTTAGTAGTTTTATAGGAACAAAAACGTCTGACCTTTTTTTCACCTTTAGTATGCAGTGAACATAGAGATGCATTATATATAACAGTGTATTTCTATGTACCTGTATAATCTGCTTCTGAGTTCGCTGCCTGCAATGCAGGTCAAGATTACCAAACCCTCCTCTCTATATTATTATGATTTTTGACTCGCAGCTAGATCTGCTGCCTCCAAACATGAAGATGGGAGTTTAAGTTCTGTGGAGAACCGATCACAGGAGAAGCAGAGTATTGTAGTTTAATTTATGTCAGTGCAGAGAGAGATGCAGCCCCGAGGATGAGGAGCAATGGCGAGATAATGATGTGGGAGAGAGATGACTTTTAGAATCCAGGACAGTCATGCTGAATCCAAGATGGTTGGGAGCTATTTCAATGTAGTTAGAACCTAATAAGACATCAGTGACATAGTCTAGTATTAAGCCACTAATGTCTAATACAAGATCATTTTGTAATAATAACTTCATAAATGTTTGTAGATTTTCTTTTTTTCTTACCTTTTGTCACTTTTTTCTTGCTGATAGTCCCATTCCATCTCTATAGCTGCAATGTAATGTGTCCATGTGACTGGTTTACGCTTCCCATGAGATCTCAAATGAACATGTGGCGCATCATTGCCATCATCTACACTGAATACTGTCGACTCGTAATAATCATCTTCATACTCATCATCATGATTGTCTACTACACGCATTCGCTTTTCAGACTCAGTTGCGCAGTCTTCCACTCGCATCACCGGTGTCATCTTTCCTGTCGAGCACAGTGTAATTTAAATTAGCTGAACCAACATAAGAAATGAAATGATCAGAGCAGGGAAAGCAATGAGGACATTCACTTGTCTAATGGGGTTCTAATGTGGACAAGTCCAGGTAATGTGACTTAATATAAACACCTACTATGAGAGGAATGTTTCATAGTAATCTAAGACAACATCTGCAAAGAGTTTGTACGTTCTCCCCGTGTTTGCGTGGGTTTCCTCCGGGTACTCCGGTTTCCTCCCACACTCCAAAGACATGCTGATAGGGAATTTAGATTGTGAGCCCCAATGGGGACAGTGATGATGGATAATGTATGTTAAGCGCTGTGGAATTAAAGATGCTATATAAGTGAGGAAAATAAATAAATAATATCTGGAGATCTATATGGAGGAGTGAGACAAAATCCCTCTGAACTCAGTAATTGCAAAAATTTCTGTGCCAAATATTAAGTTCTGTTTTTCTATTGTATCAAATACTTATTTAATGCAATAAAATTCAAATTATTTACCGCTATGTAAAATTTCATACAATGTAATTTTCTGTTTTTTATTTGTAAATTCTGTCTATCACAGGTGGCCTGTACCTACTATAAAATATATACTGTATATATATATCCAGTATGGACTAAATAACACACTAATATAGGAGAGTATATTCTTTATTAAATAAATTAATTAAACAAATATATATATATATATATATATATATACACATATATATATACGGTTTTGCTGAAATGTTTACATACCCCGGCAGAATTTTTGCTTTCTTGGCCTTTTTTCAGAGAATATGAATGATAACACCGAAACCTTTTCTCCACTCATGTTTAGTGATTGGATGAAGCCATTTATTGTCAAACTACAGTGTTTTCTCTTTTTAAATCATAATGACAACCCAAAACATCCAAATGATCAAAACAGCTGACATATGCCGGAATAGATGTGGGCTCAGCGCCGGTCACTCTATCTTGTCAGTAATTTCTCTTCGGGGTCTCGCTATCCCTAGCCTTGGGTCTCCTCTTCCAATGGATCACCCATTAGGTAGCATTACTCACTTTGCACTCCAAACTCAAACTTCCTAACTATCAGGAAGCAGTCACTTGCCTTAAAGCTAACCCTATCCCCTATAGGCTACTCCCAGATATTAACTCTGTCTTACCCTAACGTCACTACCTATGCGTCAGTCAACTATCTACATCTTATACTACCTATCTTATACACTAGGCCTTACACTATCACATCCTTCACTATACTAATAATACTTATTACACTCTATACACAATACATTCCATGGCACGGTATATACAAAAGACGCAGGACAATATTCACATTACACAATACACATAACGAGTTTGGTGTCTTCAGGGGCAGGAACGCTGCAGCACAGTCCACCACCCTTACACTTCAGCCATGCTTTACAAAATGATAACATCATAAGTGTTATATGTACCTTCTGGATGTGTCCAGGACTGGCAGGATAGTTTGTAGACTCCTTTCTCTCCTGGATGGACTATGGCTGTTAGAAAGCTAAAGGCAGTAACGGAAAGTACAGGGACACGATGGTCTCTTATCACAAAGCTATGTCTCTCCAGAGAAATGCTGTGAACCTCAAAATGGGTCCCAAATCCAATGACATGAAAATGTATTGGCTTCTTAAGACAAATGTTTTGCTCTAGAATAGAAAAGGAGAAAACTTTGAAAGCATTATATTAAAAAAGTTATTTATAACATAGATGAACATAAAAATGAGAAAAAAAAAACTATTGAAAAATTCTATAATAACTATTTTGACACCTTTTTCCCCAACTGCAACATGAATATATTGTCCAAAAGTTCTGTACTTTTCAGGTGTTCACACATGATATTATCTCAAATCTAGATACTAGCCATTCTGCAAATTGTAATTAAAGGGAATCTGTCAGTAGGATCATCCCTCCTAAGCCGTCTATATGAGCAGGTAGTTCATAGGAAGCTGAATAACGTGACACCTTGTTAGGAGTCAGGTTTCTGCTATGCAGGAATCCAGACCCTCACATTCTGCAGTCTCCTGCTGTTTATCTACTGCAGAGGAGATTGCAGAGGAGATTGCCTTGCAGCAAATCTCTCCTGAGGCTAAGCCCTTCTCTCCTCTTACTGAGCATGCTCATGGGACGATCTCCCATTGGAGATCGGGAGTCATGTGCTCAGGTCCTGCTCCAAATCTCATTTGTCCATCTCAGAGATCTGGAGGCATGCGGAAGGTCCCGGCTGCTATAAAAGGCTGTTCCGCCATGTGCTAGTATAGACATACTTGCTGCTGAGTGAATGTTTGATGGATGCATGATCTGGTGAATGACTCATTTGAAACCCCTTCCCTTTGATAATACGCTTGTGTGAGGGATTGAGTTACTACCAGTGCCAGCGCGCTATTCCTCCATACTCAGCTGCTAGCGTCCGAATTTTGCACCTGCGCCATAGCAGTGTCGTTGAGTGGCAGTATTCACGCCGCGCTGCAGTAGCAGCCCACTTGAGCGTTCGCGGCTGCGACGTTATATACTCGGACACACACGGTAGGTCTAGAAGGACTTAGTGCCGCCATCTTGGGCTATTCCTGTGACCGCTTACCGTGTGTGTTATTGCTCTGAGCTCCTGTGACCCTAACAGGCTCAGTACTTTATGTTTTTGCCATATCTGTGACTAAACAGCGATTGCTTTGCGCACCAGGGTGAAGGCTAACCCCGTGCGCACCTCCACCATATTGCTCTGCCACCGTTTAGCAGCGGTTATACCACCTACCGCATGGTGGACCCCGAGCGGCGAACGCACTTTATTTATATTTTTATTTAGTGCTTTCCGCCGTTCCTAACACACCTTGATATCTGCGCTATGATGTCTTATTCCAGAGAAAGCCGCATTTTCCTTAATATGCAAATGAGCTGTTAAGATCTATGGGCCGGGCATAGATCTCCCGGTGAATTCGCCTCCAGCGATTATATTAAATGTAAGGGGGCGTTACCAGTGTGGGACATGTAGCTCTGAAGAGCGGACTGTCAGCTATTACATGTCTCACACTGGTAACGCCTCCTTTCATATAAAATAAGCTCTGCAGGCAGATTCTCAGAGAGATCTATGTCCAGCCCATAGATCTCAACAGCTAATTTGCATATTTAGGAAAATGCGGCTTTCTCTGGAATAAGACATGGGATCGCAGCTATCAAGATACCATGATATTCATCTTCCTGCCCATTTGGGCGGCTCAGGAGGGCTGATCTTATTGAAAATAAAAACTGCAGTTTATCAGCACCAACAATTCATGATGTCTGTTTCTAAGTGGCAATGGATATCTCTACTGCACAAACATGTTGTAGAGATACATTTGCTGCCTATATCGCCAACGGTGGTCAATGACGGCTCTTCACATAACAGGTGATATTGAAAAAGCAGAACCCACTGCTAAGTTGAAAGACTTGTTAGAAAAGTGTAAGAAACAAATACTATTATATTATTACATTAATCTGTACATTATTTACCAGGAATGGAGCCATTTATGTGTCCATTAATTGTATGCAATGACTGAAAGTTTCCACCATGTGCATAGTGGCTGTGACCTGAATGGAGAAACAATTGTTAAATATAATTTCTTTCTTGGCTAGAAAGCAGGAGTTCGGGCTCATTCAGACATCAGTTTTTCTTATACAAGCTCTATAAAAGGTTTTCACGGATATCATTCGTTTCTATTATAGTCTGTGATGCGGTTCACATGTCTGTTTATTTTTAAAGTCTGATAGGTCAGCGCAAAATTGCAGAGTAATCCCATCTTGATCTGATTTTCAGATCAAAATCATCAATGCAAGTCAATGGGTCTGTGAAAACATCACAGTGCTCGGATGTCATCTTTGTGCCATTCGTTTTCACCGACTATTTGACAGAAGGTTGAGAAACCTCCATCATTCAAGAAAAACTGATGAAACTCTGACCAAACTCTGACCAAACTGTGACCAAACTCTAAACAAACTGTGACCAAACGCTAAACAAACTCTGACCAAACTCTGACCAAACTGTGACCAAACTCTAAACAAACTCTGACCAAACTCTAAACAAACTCTGACCAAACTCTGACCAAACTCTGCAGAAACTGGGACATTTTTTTGCATGTGAAAAAAGTCCCTGATATCTGAGTGAAGCCTAACTCGACACGCCATATTTACAGGGAAGCCGTCATACTGAACATAATCCAGCAGAATGTTACAGAAGCAGGAGAAACTGAACAGATTTACATTTAGCTTTGCGGGGAAAGATTCAGTAAATCTCGTAATTCCTTGAATTCCCTGCTCATTCTGGGCTCAGCGGTCTAGGGTTTGGTCTGCAATCAGTGTTTAGCTGGCTTCAGATGGTCGTATTTCACGGTCCTGATATGAACCGCAATGCTTGAACTTGTATATAGAGGGACTGGGAATAGGAGAATCAGTTCATTGTGTATCAATTCTTTAGGTGAAGATAGAGTCCATGCAGGGAAACGCCCCGTCTCTGGGTGTGCTGAAGCAAACAATATGAAAAAGGTTCTCCAGCGTGGTCAGGAAATAAAACTTCACGTTTATTATAGAAACATTAAAAGGACATATAGTGGATACACTTGGAAGCCCAGGATGGCTAGTGACTGACGCGTTTCGACCATAAATTTTTAATCATGGTCTGGCCATGACCATTATTAAGACTTCACAGTCGAAACGCGTCTGTCACTAGCCATCCTGGGCTTCCAAGTGTATCCACTATATGTCCTTTTAATGTTTCTATAATATGCATGAAATTTTATTTCCTGACCATGCTGGAGAACCTTTTTCACATTGCTTGCAATGCTCGGACTGACCACAGATCTCCCGAATATATCTCACAGCATCATATGTGCCTCTGGGACTGGGTCAATAGATCCACAGTCAGCCTGGACATTGCATCCGTATAGGGACCTTCAAATATGGCTGTCTGAAGCCTAACTTTGATAGTCTTCCTGGTATTACTCTGCAAACAAAGATAGTTGTCAATCACTCATAAGAACGGCCCCAAGGTTAGGGATTTTAATTGAATTGATCCTCGGAGAGCTAGATAATATAGATGAAAATACCCTGTGCTCTGCCCTCTGAATATAGGGCAAATATATTTGCATTATGTGCTGGTTTTGTTAGCACCATCTAGTGGTGGCTGAATTTATAGCTGTGTCTTAAATAGCTTTACAGCCTGTGTCTTTAACAGAGTGATGCATTGTGGGATTGAAGCAATGTATCTGGGATAAGGAAGATGCCATTCTCTTCTGTGTGTTTCATAAGGACACACATGTTTATTTGTCCTCCTGTTAACTCCCCTACTTGAGTTTGTTATCCTGGTAAATCATATCTGGTAAGATTAATATCTTTCTTACAATGCAGTGTGTACAGAGATGTTATTAGATGTATAGCAGTCAGTGATCAGTAGATGTAATTAGACACCTGTGTGTTTCTATGTAAAGTTTGCATGCACACTGTATACTTCCTGCTATTGTGCTAGCTATGTGATCATCTCCCCAATGCTTACCCATGTCATTTGTATTTTTTATAGTTTTACTGCATGTTCTATACTCTTCACCAATAAACAAGTTAGACTACGTAGAACGGTCTGCTTATTTTGGAAGATAGAAGGTGGTTTATGCTGTATGCTAGAGTGCACACCGTGTCAACGTGTATGAAGGCAGAACACCCTGACTCCACTGATGTATCACTTACTGGACGGCTTGCTGTCATTTTGTTCAAATCACTGTTTTATCTGCTGCAGATGTACCACTTCTCCAAATGTTGAGCTTTGTATAACCCTGCCCCATCACTTATTGGTTGCTTTTTGTGTACACTCTGCACAAGCAGAAAGCAACCAATCAGTTGGTGGAGGCGGGGTTATACAGAGCTCATGAATATGGAGGACTACATGTCAGCATGTTTACTAGTTCTCTAGTGATAATTTCCTGATGATAAATCTGTGATTTTATCAAAACTATAGCAAGTAGCCCAGTAAGTGACACATCACTGGAATCAAGGTCACTGTCTCTACACTATGCTGCTCTCAGTTTAGGTGACAAAAACCTGAGGACAGTTCCTCTTTAAGACTGTCTCAGGCCATAAAGGGGTTGGGCACTATCTAAACCCAAGGACACAAGGACCTGCACAGATTGATGTCTAACTACTCCAGCTGCCCATCAATTTATCTGCGTCATTGCCGGGATACAATAATTAACCAGAGAACAGTTTAGTTATATCATCACCTGGAGGAAATGTTTGGTCTCACGTAAAGTTTAATATTTTGTACCTTCATCGAACACTGCTAGGGCAATTATTTTTTCCTGCACGCCATGTTGACGTCCATCATCTGTAAGGGATCCTATGAATTTGAAAACACATGCAGTGTGATTGAAATGGCAAGAAAAAAACAACTTGCAATGTAATGGCTTTTAGCATCACAAAATGCTTACATGCAGGACCCCAAAATTTGATATAAAATATATAAATATAAAAAGGACAAACACTGACCAAACAACATAGACACCACACAATAAAAAAGCACTCTATGTTCATGCTATGATAAGAGCCCTTATTTCAACAACTGCCTACCAGCAGAGGTTGGCGCCCTATGTTTATCTCCACGAAAATGGCGCTCCCGTTCCTCAGTGGCGGTCCCTCTCTGCCCTGGAGCACCCTACAGCTAAGTTATAGCAAGCACCCATTCACACCATGTTGAGAGCTAATAATGGATAGATAGCCAGGACAAGCGGCCAAAGATGAGGGAAGGTGTAGGTAGACAAATGTTGGAAAAATTGCTATGGAGGTGAACCACCATGTGTCATTATGATGCAACCAGATAATGTAAGGTAACCATAACCCTTCTAAGCTATCTCCTGTACCTGCCTAGCCCGCGGAGATTACTCTACTTGTCATCGGATGTGGTGCCTCCGCTCAATGATGGCTGACCCTGGGAGGTCCTAATGTAGATATTCCTTCCCCAGGAGAGCGTGGCTAAATAAAGGTAGAGAGCTAAAGCCCCAGACATTAATAGGAGTGTGGAGACAGCATACGATAAAGCAATTAATTGAGGACAGACAGCAAAAAGGGCCTCTTATGAGAATTATGGCATGTAGCCTCTACGCATTTCACCACATAAGGCTCATCAGGAGGTGAGATGAATTGCTGCGCCAGGTACAACAGGTAGGTAGTACCTGGCGCTAAGGCACATTTTTTTTTTTAAAGTCCCGGATATCCCCTTTAAGTAATGCCCAGGTAATGGGAAAGTTGACTTGGCCACATGAAAAGCAGTAGACCACGACAGGAGAGCAGCATTGGGGAGCAGTACCCCAGACACTGATTTCATGGATGAAAATACATTACATTTCATCTTTACCCAGCAGAAGTGACAAACATCTGATGAACTCTAAGACAAATGTCCATCTTACCTGGTTTACAGATAAGGATTGCACCTACTAAACCAGAATTGATGTCATAGGAGGAATTACTGTGAGAGTAATAAGCAGAGGTTAAGCAGATGGGGTCAGATTCTGCTGGTCCATAGTTTTCAGGAATTTTCCAAATGTAAGTATATGATTGTCCAGGTGGGACAGCATCATCAGCTTTCTCCAATTTGTCCGTTGCATCACTGTATCCTGCACCTAAAGAGAGGGAAATAGGATTAAGAAATTATTTCAATAATGTGTTTCACATTGTTGAATCGACTGGATCAATTGATATTAATTTATATAGGTACATGATACTTTTTAAAAAATGTCCCTCCTTCCATCATTTTCTACATCAACAGTGAATTTTCACTTGCTAAGGACTTCCATAATGAAAAATAAAATCTTTTTTTTATTTTTTTTTTTGTTAAAGACAAATTTACATTTGTCCATTTGGAAGTGCAGCTCATCCATTATTAATATTGGTCATATAGTCAGAACATGTTACATTTATGTTGTAGAGTTCTTTGATTATAGTCTTGGCTGGCTGAGGAATTCTAAGGCACGTGAAAACCATGAAGATACTAGGTCAGTGTGCGCTAGTGACACACAAGTCAGAGAGATATTCTGCACAATGCTTACAAGTAGAGTTGAGCGACTTTTGTTTTTTTAGGGTCGAGTTTCGTTTCATGAAACCCGACTTTTCCAAAAGTCGGGTCGAGCAAAATCAGCCGACTATAGGGAAAAGTCAGGGTTCCGACCGAAACACGAAACCCAATGTAAGTCAAAGGGGAATTAAAGTCGGCAGTGAGAGGAGGACAGGAAACACACCTACAGTGCCCATTTGAATGCCAAAAGCATCAATTCTTATTACTTAAGCTTGTCAACCTTAATTTACTTCATAATACTAGTTACGCACTGAAAAATGGGGGTTATTTGGCTACAGTTGTGGGGGGGTAGGGCTGGCTCCAGGTTTTCGTGGGCCCAGGGCCAAAGAGCGCCCCTTTAACACATACCACAACTCATGATGCTCCGATACGGCAGAGAAATAGCAGTATAGTACAATGAAAAATACTTCACTTCTTACATCTTATGACTGATATCCATTTTAAATTCTCCAATACCTCCAAAAACGGACAGTATATAACTCCATACAGTATTATGGCCAGCACTTAGTGCGCTATACAGAGTAATGAGGCCCATATATTTCTCCATATGGAATCATTGATCCCATATAATGTTTCAAACCGTATATGATGAGTTCCACATAATGCTATAGTATATGTTGGTCCCAATGGATGAAGCTCCACTGTCTTATGGGCCCAAATAATGCTCCATATATAATGGGCCCCATTTCTACTGCTCTAGTGTATAATGGGCCCTGTAAATGCTGCTCCAGTGTCTGATGTCCACCTTTGGAATGCTCCAGTGTATGGTGGGCCCCATATATCATTCACCAGAGTATAGTGCTCCCCAAAAATTGCTGTCCCAACATTGAAAACAATTACATAAGTCTCCTTGCTAGGGAATCCCTGCACTACTCTGAACTCCTTGTCGTCCCCATCTTCCATCTCACTGCACTTGGCTGTTTAGGCCCTCCCACCGGCAGAGACACTTTTGCGTACTATGCGGTGCCCTGTGCCAGTGCCATCGCCCATGAGTATGCCCCCCCCCACCTGCTCAAGGAACCTGCACTTTCATCTGCACCTTCCTCTTTGTCACCGTGTAAGGTGGTATAGTACGTGGGAAGGGGAACCTGAGTTTCCTCTGGGTCAGATTCTGGCAGTGTAGAGTGCGAGGGGAATGTAGTGGTCTGGGTCAATGTACCAGCAGCATCATCCAGCAGTGGCTGGGCCTCAGTGCACTTGTGGCGTCCCCAAGAGTACGGTTGCCACTGTGGCATTACCTTCCTCCTAGGGAGTGTGTTGTCAAGCTTGGGAGCAACGAAGGATCTCTCTAGCAGTGAAACCAACACCCAACACATTTCCCACTCCAGGCTAGCAGGGAGACCTCTGAACCTGACTGCTGAGGAGCTGCTCTCTGTGGTCGGGAGGAGGTAAGTTGGGCACTCTGTGCAGGGAAGGGGAAGTGTGTGGACTTGAGAAGGGGAGCTGGAGGATGAGCAGAGTTAAGGCTCACTCCTAGCTGGAGCGCATGGTCCCAATTCCGGTCTCCGAGTTTGTAGGGACACTGACGTTCCTGCAGCAGAAACCGGGGGAAGTAGCAGCTATAAATGCTCTGTACCCAACTAAGGCTCGGAGGCCCCAGCATCGACGTGTGGGAGCCAGAAGGAAAAGGCTACAGCTGTCTGCCATACAAGTAAAGTCTGAGGAACATCTGTTAGACAGGAGGCGCTTCAGTGAACCACGGTCCTGTGAGTGCTTCCCCCACAAGCGCTAGAAAGGAGACGTTCAGGAAGGTACATGTTGGCGGAGTGTTGGAAGGGAGCTTTCCATTTTGGTCCCGGAGGTTGGCTGAGGTCCTGACCCGGAGGACACAGCACGGAGGCAGGCATCTGTGTAACCTGCAGACTGTGAGTAAAGCTTTGGAAATGCACGCTCTGGTGTCCTACAGTTATTCCAGCACCGCTTCATCTGGGTACCAGCACCTACACCGCCTGTGCCTTTCCCCCATCACTACATCTACACTTCCCTGGGACTCCAGCTCCACCTGTGGGGAGCTTCACCATCTTTGCTGCACAACAACATCAGTCCCAGAGGATCTGCATGCAGCGTCGGCCTAACATCTATGTTGCCAAACACCACAGGTGGCGTCAAACTATCTATATAAACTCTTTACCATTATACCACGCCATTTACATGGGCGCCCAGGGCCACCGTCCGGGTCACCTCTGCTGTGACACATCCCACTGACACCGGCCTGGTACCGAGTACCCCACAGCCCTGGGAGGGCGACCCATATGCCGACTGCTGATCGGGCGGCGTTATTCCCACGAACCTCCAAACAGCGTCCATGAAGGCAAAGTTTTTGGTTTCTGGGGGCAGTATGATTGCAAAGCTGAATCTTAAAGGAATGTCCAAAAGGGCACCACCAGGAGTGGAGCCTGTGGCTTAATTGGACTCCACCCGGGAAACCACAACCATGCCACCTATAGAAAAGATGCACACTTTGAAAGCTGTGTCGATTCTGTGTGTGGTGTGGTATGTGTGTTTGTAGTTGTGCTAGCGATTTCTCAGCTTTATTCCGTTAACAACCGAGACTCCGGCATGCCCCCGCAGTACGCGTCAAGCTTACTAGAGGGATAAGCGAGGCTCTGGCATGTCAGATCGCGCAATAACAGGTCTAGCATTCCCGTACATGTCCAGGGCTGCATGCACGCTACACTGAAAGGACCAGCTTTTGTCGCTTACAGGTGCAGATAACCTGCTGAACTCCGTTAGTGATGGGGATCTGGGATTCAGATTATTCCCCGCGAACAAACGATGATTTCCCAGTAAGTTCAGGTCAACCGCAATTCCGGATTTAGGCCTAACCATCATTCCTGAAAAAATTACGTGTCCAAACCACAGGTGCTGTAGCTTGCTTAACAGCTCGGCAGCCGTTCTCAGGCCCAGTATGGATTCAACAACAACAACATTGTAGAAAGTTGATAAAGGGTACCGTTTCACCGGATAACACGTATATATGTAGTCTAGTTTACACATTAAAAATATATGTCTATAGATCAGGAGGCAGACTCAGATGTTCTCAGGCCCAGTATGGATTTGACCACATTGTACAAAGTTGAGAAAGGGTACTTTATCACTGGATAGCAGGTATATATAGCATAGTTTAAACATGTAAAATCTACATGTTCTCAGTATGGATTACACAGCAATCTAAAAAGTGGATAAAAGGAAATGCATTTGAGGCGTACACAACTATATACTTTTGGTGTTATTTTTAAATCTTCATATATATTTCTGTCTCAGTAATACAGTCCAGCCTCTCCGCAATAGGAAATGAGATGCATACAATTACTGACATAAAGGCTAGTGATTGCAGAAATCTAGTTATTACTATTCACGGAAAAAACTTCCATCACAATTCTCATAGGCGATGCTGACCCTCAATTAATTTGTGTGTTGAGACAGTGAAAACATTTTTTTGTGAATAAAGTCTTGCTGTATCGCACTTCCGTTGATTCCATCACTGTTACTCATCTCAATCAAATTTTTATCACAGGGAGCGATGTAAACATGGTGCTCACTGGCTATCATGATCTGTCTTGTAACTTTGGAGTGCAAAAGACAGAAGCCACAGGCCGTAGGCGATTCTATTTGATTGGCATGAGAGGGCACATTTTAAAATGTACGCCGGAATGTCACATGTTTGTGAGTAGGAAAACTGTGAAAGCTGATGATAAACCACCACTGCATGTCATTGTGAGTCGACGTACATAAGAAATGGAAGCCATTGATCAACTGAAGCTAGAGCCCGGCCAGCAGGACAGGGCATAGCTACATCTTAACCATCATCTTTCAGTTCAATCAATTTGTAGTGGCACTCCCAGTGAAGGATTTGACAGCCCAGACTACACAGCGGAGGAGCAGGGAGAGGTAAACATTGCAAATGCTGGGGCCCTGCCCAAGCAAGGGTGGCACACTCGTGGGCATCGGTACTGGCACTGGGCCCCTCATAGTACGGCGGTGTGTCTGACGGCGGGTGTGCACCACCACCGTCAGAGACACTTGATTGCACTATGAGGGACCCTGTGCCAGTGCCCGCGCCCAAGAGTCGGCCTACCCACCTGTCCAGGGCAACGGCACTCGCACGGTTTCGTGCGCTAGGTGGTGACCCCGGCCATGGGGGGGGGCAGCCCAGTTAGGGCGGTTTACAAAGTGGCAGATGTTGATGTGGGACATTCAGCTGCTGCAAAAGGCGAAATAGGTCAAGTTCGCGGAATAGGAGGAGGACCAAAGCAAGCCATTTTTCTGGCAACCTATGTGTCATCAAGGGAAGGTGGGACAAAATCCTTGGAAACCCATGCATGGTTCATTTTAATGAAGATTAGATCATCCACATTTTGGGTTGACAGACGGGTCCTTTTTTCTGTCAGGATTGATCCAGCTGCACTGAAGACTCTTTCCGATAGCACACTGGCAGCTGGGCAAGCGAGCTCCTGTAAGGCATATTGTGCCAATTCAGGCCAGGTGTCCAGTTTAGCGGCCCAATAGTCAAAGGGGAATGACCTGTGCGGGAGAACATCGATATGGGAGGAAAAGTAGTTTGTAACCATAGTTGAGAACTGCTGTCTCCTGTCACTTTCCATCGATGCAGTATTACCAGTTGTGTGAGCAGTACTTGAAAAATCAGTCCACAACATTGTCATAAAACCCCTGTCTCCAACGCCACTTCTGTGTGCACCACGAACACCTCTGCCAAGCTGCCCCCGGCCCGTACGGCTCGTGTAAGAACCATCACCGCTGCTGTGTGCTGGGAATGCCTCAACCAACCGGTTTACCAGAGTTGCTTGTTTATTAGCCAATATTAGGTCAAGGTTCTCGTGTGGCATGATGTTTTGTAATTTGCCTTTATAGCGTGGATCCAGGATGCTGGCCAACCAGTAGTCGTCATCGTTCATCATTTTGGCAATGCGGGGATCCCTTTTTAGGATCTGCAAGGCATAATCTGACATGTGGGCCAATGTTCCCGGTGTCAATGATGCACTGCGAGTGCTGGTTGGAGGAGCACTTTCTGGCAAATCCACATCCCTCCAGTCACGCACAAACGCTGTACCAGACCTTGCCACGCCAACATTTTCACTTGCCCCACGAGATGCATCCTCCTCCCCTAAGTAATCATCCCCGGTGACAGGACAATTGTGTACAAGATAATTGTGTACGGACTATTGTGTACAGACAATTGTGTACAGGCCAATTGTGTACAGTGACAATTGTGTACAAGGCAATTGTGTACAAGGCGATTGCCCTGTACACAATTGTCCTTGTACACAATTGTCCTTGGACACAATTGGCCTGTACACAATTGTCTGTACACAATAGTCCGTACACAATTATCTTGTACACAATTGTCATGGAACCCCTCATCCCCATCATCATCCTCCTCCTCCTCTTCTTCCTCCACCTCGTCCAGGAGAGGTCCCTGAGCAGACAATGGCTGAATGTCATCAAGGATTCCCTCCTCCTCTTCCTCCTCGTCAACATTGGCTGCAGACGCCTGCTCCTTAAGGTGGTGTCAAAGTTTGCATGAGCAGACGCATAAGTGGGATGCTCATGCTTAGGATGGCGTCGTCTGCACTTACCAGCCATGTGCATTCCTCAAAACACTGAAGGACTTTACAGAGGTCTTTCAGCTTCGACCACTGCACTCCTGTCAACTCCATGTCTGCTCTCAAAGTGCCTGGCCGTGTATCCTCCCACAAATGCATTATGGCCTGCCTCTGTTCGCACAGCCGCTCAACCATGTGCAGGGTGGAGTTCCACCTTGTTGCAATGTCGATAATGAGGCGGTGGTTGGGAATGTGGAGCAATCGCTGCAGCTTCTGCATACGAATGGAGTGTACAGGCGACCGGCGGATGTGCGCGCACAGTCTTCGCACCTTCTGGAGCAGGGCTGTTAACTCCGGATAATTGTTGAGGAAGTACTGCACCACCAGGTTCAAGGTGTGAGCCAAGCAAGGTATGTGGCTGAGTTTTGAAAGGGCTATAGCTGCCACAAAATTACGGCCGTTATCACTAACTACCTTGCCTGTCTCAAGATGTATACTGCCCAGCCATGACTCAGTTTGTCGCTGAAAGTACTCAGCCAGCACCTCCGCGGTGTGTCTGTCGCCCAAACACATCATCTGCAACACAGCCTGCTGACGCTTTCCACTAGCTGCTCGATAGGGGGACACCTCGTGTGCAACAGTGGCAGCTGCAGATGGAGTGCTCATACGACTGCGCTCTGTGGACGAGCTTTCTCTTCTGGAGGAGGAGGAGGGTCGAACGCCTACAGCCAATTGTTTCCTATACCGTGGGCTAGGCAGCACTGTCCCACCACCGCTGTCCCCTGTGGACCCTGCATCCACCACATTAACCCAGTGCGCAGTGATGGACACGTAACGGCCCTGGCCATGCCGACTGGACCATGCATCTGTTGTGAGGTGCACCTTTCCACTCACTGACTGCTTGAGTGCATGGACAATGCGGTCTTTCACATGATGGTGGAGGGCTGGAATGGCTTTGCGAGAGAAGTGGCGACTGGGTAGGTCATAGCGTGGTACTGCATAGGCCATGAGTTCGCGGAAAGCTGCGCTTTCCACCAACCGATAGGGCATCATCTCTAACGAGATTAGTTTGGCAATGTGGGCGTTCAAACCCAGTGTACGCGGATGAGAGACTGAGTACTTTCTTGACCTACTCATAGTGTCTGGGAGGGTGAGCTGGACTTGAGAGCTGCATATGGTGGAACTAGCGGTGGACAGGGCGGACTGAGAGAGAGGTTGATGATGGTGATGGAGTTGGTGTTCTTTCTGATGGCCTAGATTCAGTCTTTCATTGATATAACAGTGGGATTCCCTGACTGCTTTGGCCTTGCAACGACACCTCAACATTTGCTGCTGTGCTAACCAGTGGGCTTACAGTGGGGGAAACAATGTAGCGTTGCTGACTACCTTCTTTGTGATCAGTTGCACATGTGGTACTTGAGGTTTGGTGTTGTGTCCACGCTTGCAAGTGCATGCTGGTTAAATGTCTAAGCATGCAACTGGTATTCAAATTTTTCAGATTTTTCCCTCGGCTAAAGGTCTTTGCGCACTTCTTACAGATAACCTTGGCCTGATCATGAGGATTTTGTTCAAAAAAGTGCCACACTGCACTCTTCCTACTTTGGAAGACATTTTGCGGCCTAGCACGCTGTGCTATTTTGACCGTCTGGACAAGCTGTCCAGCAACTCTTTTGATTTTTGGAACCTGTCTTTGGAGTGCTCCGGGCCTGCCAGATAACAGCTGTTGCGATGTCGATGTCTGCTGTGGATGCTCCTCCTCTTCATCTGAGCTATTGGAAGCAGCACCCTCTTCCCCCAATGGATGCCAATCTGGGTCAACAACTGGGTCATCCATCACCTCCTCTTCAATGTCATGTGTACCTTCCTCTGTGTCACCGTGTATGGTGGTATAGTGTGCGGGAAGGGGCACCTGAGTCTCATCAGGGTCAGAATCTGGCTCATTACACTGCGAGGACAATGTAGTGCTCTGAGTGAATGTACCAGCAGAATCATCTATCAGTGGCTGTGCATCAGTGCACTCCATGTCAGATTCATCTTGGCCTGGGTAATTCACCATTTCACTTGATGACCCAGGCATGGTATGTGAAAACAGCTCCATGGAGTAATCAGTTGTATGGCCTGCGTCATCCTTCAATCTTGGTTGGGGTGAAGGACACAAGGAAAGGTGTGGTTCATGAACATGAGCCTCCAATGACGACTCAGTGCTTTTATTTTTACAACTTCAGAAGAGGAGGCGATAGAGCTGGAGGATGAGTCAGCAATGTAAGCCAAAACTTTTTCCTGAAGCTCTGGCTTTAAAAGCAGTTTGCCAACTCCTAGAAAACTAAGCCTTCGAGGCCTTGTGTAGCCAGACGATGACGCATGCTCAACACCTCCTGCATTCGGTCCTATTTTGCTTTTGCCACTACCATCAGATTCACCACCAACACCATCATTACCAGTTGGCAACCCCCCCCAATTCCACGGCCTCTTCCACCAGCCTTCCTCATTTTTTGTAAAAATCTACTCAAAATCCCACAAACTATATAGTAATGTAAAACAAGGTACAAGGTGTATATAGCACAGGGGAGATGTAGAATTTCTGAACACACTTGTGGACACTGTTGGATTGTGTGAGGCCCAGTGAATATCACACCGCTATGTCACAGGCTCAATGTCGCAGGTGTGAAAAATGTCACTATAGGACAGGGCAGATGTAGAATTTCTGAACACACTTGTGGACACTGTTGGATTGTGTGAGGCCCAGTGAATATCACACCGCTATGTCACAGGCTCAATGTCGCAGGTGTGAAAAATGTTACTATAGGACAGGGGAGATGTAGAATTTCTGAACACACTTGTGGACACTGTTGGATTGTGTGAGGCCCAGTGAATATCACACCGCTATGTCACAGGCATAAATTGGCTAGTGTATGACAAACTACAAGGTGTATATAGAATTGGGCAGAATAGGAATCTCCCTAGAGTGTAGGTCTGTAAGAACGGAACATGTCCTCGACTTATTCTTACAGAGTCACACACAGATAGCTTCACTGTGGCCGTGATAACAGCCATTACACGGTACTGAGAGAGGAGCGTGCACGTACACCGCTGTCCGGTGTCCGTTAAATTGTCAAGCTCCGTGTTTTTTAAGTATACGGACTGACACACGCTGTCTCTCTATAGTTTTGAATGTGATCAAACAGCAAATCTACTTAACTGTTTGAAAAACAGACAAAACTAGAAGGTGGAGGTCTGTAAGAACGGAACATGTCCTCGACTTATTCTTACAGAGTCACACACAGATAGCTTCACTGTGGCGGTGATAACAGCCGTTACACGGTAATGTGTGAGGAGCGTACACCGCTGTATGGTGTGAACAAATGCACGTTCAGTACCTCACCAGGACAAAAAAAAAAATTTGAATTGCTTTTAAAAAAGCAGTTTGCAGAGCAGTGGGAAAACAGCAATGCAGCTCTCAGGAAGCCTTATAAGGCAGCCTAACAACCAACACAGCTGATCCAGCAAAATATAGCCTCCACTTGCACTGCACAGTAACTGGTGTGTTGTACAGGCAAAATCGCTAGCAGCAGAAGCAGTTTTTGGTGTCTTCTTCCCTGCCTAACGCTCTCCCTACAGAATCATCGTCAGCAGCAGCTCTCCCTATTCTGAGATCAGCATGAGTAACATAGCGCTCGGCGTGCACGCCCTTTTATACCCCCTGTGACGCCCCCCAAAGCAAGCCAATCACTTGCATGCCCTTCTCAAAGATGGTGGTGACCCCTGCCTATGTCATCACGTTGCCCACAGTGTCCGTGGATCCTGATTGGCTGAAAAAGGGCGGAAAACAAACTTTTGAAACGCGACTTTGGCGCTAAAGTCGCCGAGCTCGTGGCCGACCTCACCCTTGGGTTGGGTTTCATTTCATGAAACCCGACTTTACCAAAAGTCGGCGACTTTTGAAATTTTTCGACCCGTTTCGCTCAACTCTACTTACAAGCTCAATAAAAAAGTGCTTGCTCATATTTTTTGTATTGAGCTTGTAAGTACTATTTTGAGGCGGGCCAGGATCATTGCATCGGGATGTTGCCTCCTAATCCGGGCCATCTTTAGCACAGTGCTTACAAGCTAGACAGCAGTGGTGGTAATTCTCCTAGGCGATAAAATGTAAAAAAAACAAAGAAAAAGAAAAGTATTAATATTCCAAAAATGGATGCAAATTTTAATAAGGAGTAAATTATAAATCTTAATATCTGACAATATCCATCTATGGAGATCAAAATAACCATACAAGAGCAATTCTCCAATTTGATCTCTTATTGGTCTCTTTATCACTTATTTCATTATGCACAGTGGTCTGATAATAGTAAGGTGGCGGCTGGGCAGGTCTTGGATGAAGTCTATGTGCCTTGCCTTGGTGATGTGAAACCAGAGAAGGCTCCAGTACTAATAGATGCTTAGAGTGTTTTTTAATAGGGCCAGCATGGGTCCAGGTTTTAGAAACATCTGGAAAAGCTGGACGGGACTGGTCATTCCCATCCTCCAATCTAGGAGAGGCAGCTCAGATAAAAATGGCAACTGATCTGCTCGTAGGGGCCTGAAAGTGAAGGTGAAAAGATCTGTGAGGTGTTGTTCAGACTTGTCTGGAGTCTGACTGAGTGCAGAGCTTATTGTACTACAGAACGCCAGTGACTGTCTGTCCCGCAGTCTCCAACATCAGGTCCGCTCTCTTTCTGAAACTTAACCCCTCCAAAACTGAACTTCTTCTGCTCCTGCCATCTACTAACCTCCCTAAATCTGACATTTCCCTCTCTGTGGGCGGCACCACAATAACACCCCGGCAGCAGGCGCGCTGTCTGGGTGTTATGTTTGACACCAATCTCTCCTTCACATCCCATATACAATCTCTTGCCCGCTCTTGCCGCTTACACCTAAAGAACATCTCTAGAATCCGCCCTTTTCTCATCATGGAAACAACAAAAACCCTCAGGCTAAGTTCACATGTACCGGAACTCTCGCGGAAATTACCGCGAGAATTCCGGAATTCTATTCCGCGGGAAAATCGCATTTTAAATTCCTGCGATTTTCCCGCGGAAAAACTAGCATTTTGCAAGCGTATTTAGCTTGCAAAATGCTAGCGTTTTCCAAGCGATCTGTAGCATCGCTTGGAGAACTGATTGACAGGTTGGTCACACTCGGCAAACATAGTGTTTGACAAGTGTGCCCAACTTTTTACTACTGAGGCCGCCTATGCAGCATCAGTAGTAAAAGATAAAATGCAAAAAAAAAATTAAAAATGGTGTTATTCTTACCTTCCGACATCCCGTGCAGCCGTTCCCAGTAATCCTTTGCGAAAATGCCCGCGATGACGTCCGTTCTCGCGGGATCGCGATGTCTCGCGGTTAATTCGCGATGACGTCGCGCGAATGACCGCGAGACTTCGCGATCCCGCGAGAACGGACGCCATCACGGGCATTTTCGCAAAGGATTACTGGGAACGGCTGCGAGGGACGTCGGAAGGTAAGAATAACACCATTTTTTATTTTAAATTCTATTTTTTACAGGGATATGGTACCCAAAGCCCGGAGGACAGTCTCAATCCGCAAATGTTCTGCTTACTTTCCGCATGGTGGGCACAGCCACATGCGGGAAGTAAGCGGAACAATGCATTCCTATAGGTGCGGGATCGCTGCGATTCCGCAAAATTAATGAGCATGCTGCGGTTTTTACCGCAAAGCGATTCTGCCGCGGTAAAAACCGCAGCATTAGCACAGCATTGCGGAATCCCATAGGAATGCATGGGATGCTTATTTTTCGCGTTTTCGCAGCAAAATCGCGCGGTTAAAACCGCCGCGGAAACGCGAAAAAAACACCACGTGTGAACTCAGCCTAACTGTAGCATTGATCCACTCCCACCTGGACTACTGTAACGCTCTATTAATTGGCCTCCCCCTCACTCGACTTTACCCTCTCCAGTCCATACTTAATGCAGCAGCCAGGGTCATCCATCTGACACATCCGCTCTTCGCCAGTACTTACATTGGCTGCCCATTCATTATAGGATCCAATTCAAAGTACTTGTTCTCACCCACAAAGCTCTCCACAGTGCAGCACCCCCCTACATCTCCTCCCTCATTTCTGTCTATCGGCCTAACCGACTGCTGCGCCCTGCAAATGACTTTCGACTATCCTCTGCACTAATCCGTACCTCCCACTCCCGACTCCAAGACTTCTCCCGTGTTGCGCCAATCCTTTGGAATGCTCTACCCCAAGAATTTAGGACTATCCACAATTTGCATAGTTTCAGGCGTTCCCTCAAAACACATTTGTTCAGAGCGGCTTATCACGTTCACTAATCAAAGTCATTCTATGTGTAAATGTGCGTGTGTAGTCCATTCACCTTCTCCATCCATCCCTCAAGAGGGCTGGACCATCATTGAAAATACATCATTGTAAATACACTCCTGTACTTTGTATCTCCCCCACCTCATTGTAGATTGTAAGCTCTCACGAGCAGGGTCGTCTTATTGTGCTTTAATTATTGTATTGTTAACATTGTTAGTTATGACTTGTGTTTTGAAACTGTTAAACTGTAAAGCGCTGCGGAATATGTTGGCGCTAAATAAATAATTATTATTATTATTATAAATGGGTGACCCTGTACCTAATATGGGACTGTTTTATTTTATGTTATACTTTTTTCTCTGGCTGAAGAATGGGTGTTTATTTTTACTTTGAAAGTTTTATGGACTTTTTAATAAACCTTCCTGTTTGAGACAAGAACTTTGTGCCGGTGTGAATGCTACCCAGCTGCCTGAATGAGAGTGAATCCTTGCAATATACATTACATTATAATATGACAATATACAGACATGGCCAAAAGTGTTGGCACCTTTGAAATTGATCCAGAAAATGAAATATTTCTCACAGATAATTATTACAATTACACATTGTTCTCGTGTGTTTGAACAACATTAAAAAAGGGAAATAAAGGCAAATTAGACAAAATTTTGCAAACCCCAAAAATGGACCGAACAAAATTGTTGGCACCCTAAGCTTAATATTTGGTTGCACACCCTTTGAAATAAATAACTGCAATCAATCGTTTACTATAACCATCAATCAGCTTCTTACACCTCTCATTTGGAAATTTGGACTACTCCTCCTTTGTAAACTGCTATAGGTCTCTTATATTTGAAGGCGCCTTCTCCCAACAGCAATTTTAGGATCTGTCCACAGGTGTTCAATGGGATTTAGATCCGGACTCATCGCTGTCAACTTCAAAGCTCTCCTTTCATTTTTGGGTGCTTCGTGAAGTATGTTTGGGGTTACTGTCCTACTGGAAGACCCATAACCTAGGACACAAACCCAGTTTTCTGACACACGGCACTACATTGGGACCCAAAATCCTTTGGTAATCTTCAGATTTCGTGATGCCTTGTACAATCAAGGCACTTAAGGCCAGAGACAGCAAAACAACCTCCACCATATTTGACTGTAGGTACTGTGTTTTTTCTTTGTAGGCCTCATTCTGCTTTTGGTAAATAGTAAAATTATGTGCTTTACCAAAAATCTCTATCTTGGTCTGATTTGTCCACAAGATGCTTTGCCAGAAGGATTTTCACTTACGTACATTTTTGCAAACTACAGTCTAGTTTTTATATGACTCTGTGAGCTGGGTGTGTCCTCCAGGGTGATTCTGCCATAGCATTTAATTTCATTCAAATGTCAACGATTAGTTGTGACAGTGATGCACCCTGAGCCTGCAGGACAGCTTAATTTTTTTGAAACTTGATTGGGTCTGCTTATCCATCATCCGGACTCTCCTGTATTGCAACCTTCCAACAATTTTTGTCTGCCGTCCACATCCAGGGAGATTAGCTACAGTGCCATGCGTTGAAACTTGATTGTATTGCGCACTGTGGACAAATAAACGTCAAGATCTCTGGAGATGGACTTGTAACCTTGAGATTGGTGATATTTTTCAAAAATTTTAGTTCTCAAGTCCTCAAACAGCTCTCTTCTCTTTCTGTTCTCCATGTTTAGTGTGGCACACACAGATGCACACTGTAAAGATTGAGTCAACTTCTCCCCTTTTTATCTGGTTTCATGTGTGATTTTCATATTGTCCACACCTGAAACTTGCCACAGGTGAGTTTCAATGAGCAGCACATTCTTGAAACAAAGTTGTTTACCCACAATTTTGGAAAGGCGGCAGCAATTTTGTCCTGACCATATTGGGGGTTTTGTGTGAAGTTATGTCCAATTTGCCTTTTTTTCAGTTTTCAGTTTCAGTTTTGTGTGAAGATATGTCCAATTTGCCTTTTTTTTTTTCAGTTTTTTTATGTTGTTCCAATATGCACAAATTAAATAAACGTGTATAACAAAACACGTGTAATTGAAATAATTGTCTGGGAGAAAAGCTTCATTTTCTGAAATAATTTCAAGGGTGCCAATACTTTCAGCCATGACTGTAGTTCAGGGGTGGGCAATTAATTTTCCCAATGGGCCAAATGAGAGATGTCACTGTTGTAAAGGGCCGAACCAATAGGCTGAAATTCATTCTACTCAGTATTAATATTAAAATATTAATTTTAATTTTTTTAGATTAATGTTAATTGTATCACATAATATTGAGCAGAATTAAGTATGCTGCCATCCCCTACATAGCGCATGAACCTGCACATAGCCCCCTATATACCGTAAGAGCCCACACCCATCCCCTATATACAGTATGAGCCCCCACATAGCCTCCCATATGTATAGCATAAGCCATTACATAGCCTCCTATATACAGTCTGAGCCCCATCTAGCCTCCTATATATAGCATGAGCCCCACATAACCTCCTATACACAGCATGTGCTCAACATACACTCCCATATACAGAGTTTGAGTTCCCACATAGCCTCCCATATATACCATGAGCTCCCACATAGTCTCCCATATATAGCAAGAGCCTCAACATAGTCTCCTATATACAGTTTGAGCGTCACATAGCCTCCTTTATACAGTATGAGCCCCACATAGCCTCCTATATACAGTATAAGCCCCACATAGACTCCTATATACAATATGAGCCCCACATAGACTCCTATTTACAGTATGAACCTCACATAGCCTCCTGTATACAGTATAAGCCCCACATAGACTCCTATATACAGTATGAGCCCCACATAGCCTACCTATATACAGTATGAGCTCCACATAGCCTCCTATATACAGTATGAGCCCCAAATTGGCTCCTATTTACAGTATGAACCTCACTTAGCCTCCTATATACAGTATGGGCTCCACATAGCCTCTTATACAGTATGAGCCCCACATAGACCCCTAGCTACTATGTAAGCCCCAAATAGCCTCCTATATACAGTATGGGCTCTACATAGCCTACCTATATACAGTATGAGCCCCACATAGCCTCCTATATACAGTATGAGCCCCACATAGCCTCCTATATACAGTATGAGCCCCATAGCCTCCTATATACAGTATGAGCCCCAAATAGGCTCCTATTTACAGTATGAACCTCACATAGCCTCCTATATACAGTATGAGCTCCACATAGCCTCTTATATACAGTATGAGCCCCACATAGCCTCTTATATACAGTATGAGCCCCACATAGCCTCTTATATACAGTATGAGCCCCAAATAGACTTCTATTTACAGTACGTCTTAGAATAAGGACTGTTTTTTTGTCCGAAACGCGTCCAACTACACGTCCTGATGCGTCTCTTATCATGATGGAGAATCTTATGATTTTTTTAAATTTTGGAATAAAGGAATAAAAATTTTTTTAATCTAATTACTGATCTGGATGCTGGAATTTTTTTCCATATTACGCTTTGCTGCAGAGGGATCCTGTTTCCACATTCCGTGCACCGATCGGACTTATAGCTGTCTTCTTTGGGGTGAGCTGAAAAAATTTTCTTTTTTTAGCCTCCTATATACAGTATGAGCCCCAAATAGGCTCCTATTTACAGTATGAACCTCACATAGCCTCCTATATACAGTATGAGCTCCACATAGCCTCTTATATACAGTATGAGCCCCACATAGCCTCTTATATACAGTATGAGCCCCACATAGCCTCTTATATACAGTATGAGCCCCAAATAGACTTCTATTTACAGTACGTCTTAGAATAAGGACTGTTTTTTTGTCCGAAACGCGTCCAACTACACGTCCTGATGCGTCTCTTATCATGATGGAGAATCTTATGATTTTTTTAAATTTTGGAATAAAGGAATAAAAAAATTTTTAATCTAATTACTGATCTGGATGCTGGAATTTTTTTCCATATTACGCTTTGCTGCAGAGGGATCCTGTTTCCACATTCCGTGCACCGATCGGACTTATAGCTGTCTTCTTTGGGGTGAGCTGAAAAAATTTTCTTTTTTTAGCCTCCTATATACAGTATGAGCCCCAAATAGGCTCCTATTTACAGTATGAACCTCACATAGCCTCCTATATACAGTATGAGCTCCACATAGCCTCTTATATACAGTATGAGCCCCACATAGCCTCTTATATACAGTATGAGCCCCAAATAGACTTCTATTTACAGTATGAACCTCACATAGCCTCCTATATACAGTATGAGCTCCACATAGCCTCCCATATACAGTATGAGCCCCACATAGCCTCTTATATACAGTATGAGCCCCAAATAGACTTCTATTTACAGTATGAACCTCACATAGCCTCCTATATACAGTATGAGCTCCACATAGCCTCTTATATACAGTATGAGCCCCACATAGCCTCTTATATACAGTATGAGCCCCACATAGCCTCTTATATACAGTATGAGCCCCAAATAGACTTCTATTTACAGTATGAACCTCACATAGCCTCCTATATACAGTATGAGCTCCACATAGCCTCCCATATACAGTATGAGCCCTACATAGACTCCTATATACTGTATGAGTCTCACATAGCCTCTCTAATTACATGCAAACATGACATAAACGTGAAAAAAACCACCACATACTCACTTCTCTCCCTTTCTACGAGTACTCTCCCTCTGCTCCTGTCTCCAGTGTACTGACTCCCTTCAGTGCACAGCTGACATGAAGAAATTACGTAATCACATCAGCTGCCTCAGACGCTGATTGGTGGAAGAAGGGGTCGGCGGCCTCTCCTCCACCAATCTATTCACCGCTGTCTGAATCCCAAGGATGCAGAGAGAGGTGAAGGTGGCGACTGATGTGTAATACTAGAAGTGATGGTACCCCTGACAGTCCTTGCGTGATGTGGCATTGGTAAGAAAAGACTGCCACCTGCTGTCTGAACAAAACCATTGCGGAACCAACTGGCACCAGAAGAGCTTGCCAGTAGAGATGAGCAGATCGTTTTGTGTGACCCCAGTGCATGTTCCAGGTCATTGCTCTCTTTCCATGAACAGGTTTCCTCATCTTCTGGGATCTTGATATTGTCTTATGTTTTCTGTGCTAGTGCACCGTCACCTGTGTGCTGCCAGACAATGTCACAGTAGGCCAGCAAACCAAACACCACACTGAGGACCTCAGAAAATCAGGATATTCCCGCAGCTCAGAGCACTGACCTGGACCATCGACTGGGGTTGAACAAAGTGATCTGCCAATCTCTACAAGTTGCCATAGCAAGATATATTCTTTAATTGCAGCTCTTTTCTTTCTTTGCCTTCCACATACCCGATTAGGTGATATAAAACAATTTATCTTATGACCACCTTGTCACATTTCGACATACATGTTCAGCCAATAGCAGCTCTGAGTCATCTGCAGGTTTAGGTGTGAGGGCTGTGAATGGCATCTGTGCTCCATCATCGAACAGAATTTATATCCATAAGTAGACTTATGCAGATTGCATAGTGAAGTAAATATGTGAAAAAGCGGGAGGAAGAAAAAACAGATATATAAGCTAAAGTGTTTAAAAAGATGAAGGAATTACAGCAGTATTTCCATAGGGATTTTACTGTTCAGTGATGTGCTCCATTGATCATTATTACCTATACAATATAGAATAAAGTGATGAGTGGCTTGGATACTATAAGATGGCTTTCTCACCTTCTGACCGTTTACCGTATGATACCCCAATGCCATGAAGACTGTACGGAACACTGGCAAGATTCTTAAAGTGAATAACAACGTTATCAAATGTTTCAACCCGAATGGTGGGACCCAATAGTCCTGAAAAAATAAAGAAATAACATTAGTAAAAGAAAGTTTACATCTATACTCATAAAAGAAAATGTATTCACATGATCAGTCATCAATACCACATTACCAGATAGTGAAAATTCCATTCTAAATCCAGAGGCATTCGTATTCCCACGAAGGGCAACATCTGCAAGGGGTTTGTAGGTTCTCCCTGTGTTTCGTGGGTGTTCTCCGGTTTCCTCCCACATTCCAAAGACATACTGATAGGGAATTTAGATTGTGAGCCCCATAGGGGACAGTGATGAAAATGTGTGCAAGCTGTAAAGCGCTGTGGAATATGTTAGTGCTATATAAAAATAAAGATTATTATTATTATTATTATTATTCGTATGCAGTTGATTCCTCCTTTGCAGCTAAAACAGCTTCCACTTTTCTGGAAGACCTTCTACAAGGTTTTGGAGGAGTCTGTTGGATTTTTTGCTGATTTATCCGGAAAGGTATTTGCAAGGTCAGATATTGATGTAGGACTGCGAGAACAGCCCTCAAAATCTTGATTCTAGGGCATCCCAAAAGTATTCAATGGTTTGGAGGTCAAGACCCTGTCATGTTCTTCCACACCAAACCGATCCTATGTCTGATCAAGCTGCTGACGTCGCTCGGACCAGCGTTCAGAATTTCAATTATACTCACATCTGAAAGACGTGAGTACAATCATTCACCGGGAGCTGGCGCACTGCAGCTTCTCCGAGCCGGCTACCAGTCTGGGGGGTGCGGCTAAATGCAGCCGCTGGGAGAGACGCCTCTGATGGGCATATTAGACAGCCTGACCGCCACCTCTAGATACGCCTCTGGCTGTATGTAAACATAAAACCCAAGAGAGGAAAAACACTAAACACGAGGTCATGATTGAGTACAACACATAAGTGAGAAAAGTAGAAAATTAATTATTTAAGTAATTGGCAACAACATGGCACAACAGAAGCGGGTGCCCCCACTAGTTAAAATACATAACATGTATGAATGCACATATGGTTAAAATAACATAACCATAACCACTGAGAGTGTAGTATACATGTGTAGCAAAAAAACTTGTATTGAAAATGAGGGGATAGTATAGCCAGTCTGAGATAGAGACCAATGCCGAAATAATCTATGACATCAGGGTTCCAGATGAGCCGTTGAGGAGGTCAGAGAACAGGTGGAGAGGACTGCAGAACCCACTGTGGGAGATGGGGACACTGGAGACAGTTCTGATAGCTCCTCCCCCCGACCTCTTCTCTGTGAGGAGATGCTGCAGTGCTGTTGTGGCGCCCCTGAGGCTCAGTCGCCACAGAGGTACTGCACCTTCTCCTAAGGTGTGGTGCCCCACCATCCAGGTAAGGTGGGAACTCCTTGCCGCGCTCCAACATTTGCATCCCACACACAGGATAGTTCAGCAGGGCCACATTGCAGCTTTAGGCTCGGGGTGTGTAGCAGAGCACCTTTCGTGGAACCCTACTTCGTAACGCGAGATGTGCTGGGAGGTGGGTGGAGTTAGTATAAAAAAAAGGGGAAAGATAGAATTAGAGGTCAGTCACTTAGGGGGCCGTCAGAGACAGTTAGGTCAGTCTGGGGTGAGTCCCAGAGGTCCCTGGAAGAAGGGATGGAGGAAGGAGTGCTGCAGCTGCCTCAGTGACCTGAGCCAGCTGGCACGGGAAAGGAAAGAGAAAGAGAGACGTAGAACTGTAACCTGCATTTCCATAAGAGAGAGAAAGACAAGCACGGAACGAAGTGGAAAGAGAACAGAGAGGAGGAGTGGGTTGGATAGGAACCCTGCCTATAGGTTCTCAGTGCAAGCCTGGGGCCCAGTCCCCGAGGTTGTATGGACACTTATAGTTCTGCAGCAGACACCAGTGGAGTAGTTGGCTGCAAATGCACTACTCCCATCAAAGACTTGGGACACAACAGCAAACTGATAGAGAGCCGGGATTCAGGAGAAGGGAGTCCCTGAAGCAGGCTACAGCTGTCTGTCGTACAAGTGAGAGTCGTTAGGAACATCTGACAGGAGGAACTTCAGAGAACCACGGTACTGGAGCTCTTCATACTAAAAGGCGCAATAGAGAGGTCGTTCAGAAAGGCACATGTTGGCGGGGTGCTGGCGGGGAAAATCCTATCTTGCCTGGAGGTTGGCTGGGCCTCTGCCCCGGAGGACACAGTACCGAAGCAGGCACCTGTGCACTACGAACTGTGAATAAAGCTTTGAAACTGCAAGCTCTTGTGTCCTCCATTCATTCCCGCATCAGCACCGCTACATTTGGGTATCAACATCTACACCCTCCCGTGCCCTACTCCTCCAGCGCACCTTTACACTGCCCTGGGGCTACAGCTCTACCTGTGGGGAGCTACACCATCTAAGCTGCAACACACCATCAGTCCCAGAGGATCTGTACGCAGCGTTGGCTTACCATCTTACTTGCCAAACACCACGGGGGGCGTCACGAACTTTACATTATAAATAAACATCACAGCCATTGATATTGGTGCCCAGGGCAACGGACCGGGTCACCGCTGCTGTGACACCACATCATCCCCCTGACACCGGCCCGGTGCCGAGTACCCCACAGCCCTGGGTGAAGCCGGCGGGGGCGACCCACTGTCATACAGTGAGCTCTCCTCCCTCGATTTCTTCTCTGTGAGGAGATGCTGCTGCCATGCTGTCCCATGCAGTGAACTTCCTCCCCCGACCTCTTCTCTGTGAGTTGCTGCAGTGATGTCCCATGCAGTGAGCCCTCCTTCCCAATCTCTTCTCTGTGAGATGCTGCAGTGCTGTCCCATGCAGTGGGCCTCCTCCCCGACCTCTTCTCTGTGAGATGCGGCAGTGCTGTCCCATGCAGTGAGCCTCCTCCCCCAACCTCTTCTCTGTGAGATGCTGCAGTGCTGTCCCATGCAGTGAGCCTCCTCTCCCGACCTCTTCTCTGTGAGATGCTGCAGTGCTGTCCCATGCAGTGAGCCTCCTCTCCCGACCTCTTCTCTGTGAGATGCTGCAGTGCTGTCCCATGCAGTGAGCCTCCTCTCCCGACCTCTTCTCTGTGAGATGCTGCAGTGCTGTCCTGTGCAGTGCGCTCCCCTCCCCTGACCTCTTCTCTATGACATGCTGCTGTGATGTCCCAAGCAGTGAGCCCTCCACCCCCAATCTCTTCTCTGTGAGGAGATGCTGCTGCCCTGCTGTCCCGTGCAGTGAGCCTCCTCCCCTGACCTCTTCTCTGTGAGATGCTGCAGTGCTGTCCCATGCAGTGAGCCTCCTCCCCCAACCTCTTCTCAATGAGATGCTCCAGGGCTGTCCCATGCAGTGAGCCCTCCTCCCCCAATCTCTTCTCTGTGAGGAGATGCTGCTGCCGTGCTGTCCCGTGCAGTGAGCATCGTCCCCCAACCTCTTCTCAATGAGATGCTTCAGGGCTGTCCCATGCAGTGAGCCCTCCTCCCCCAAACTCTTCTCTGTGAGGAGATTATGCTGCCATGCTGTCCCATGCAGTGAGCCTCCTCCCCCGACCTCTTCTCTGTGAGATGCTGCAGTGCTGTCCCATGCAGTGAGCCTCCTCCCCTGACCTCTTCTCTGTGAGATGCTGCAGTGATGTCCCATGCAGTGAGCCCTCCTCCCCAAAACTCTTCTCTGTGAGCAGATGCTGCTGCCATGCTGTCCCGTGCAGTGAGCCTCCTCCCCTGACCTCTTCTCAATGAGATGCTCCAGGGCTGTCCCATGCAGTGAGCCCTCCTCCCCCAACCTCTTCTCTGTGAGGAGATGCTGCTGCCGTGCTGTCCCATGCAGTGAGCCTCCTCCCCGACCTCTTCTCTGTGAGATGCTGCAGTGATGTCCCATGCAGTGAGCCCTCCTCCCCCAACCTCTTCTCTGTGAGGAGATGCTGCTGCCGTGCTGTCCCATGCAGTGACCCTCCTCCCCCAACCTCTTCTCTGTGAGATGCTTCAGTGCTGTCCCATGCAGTGAGCCTCCTCCCCCAACCTCATCTCAATGAGATGCTTCAGGGCTGTCCCATGCAGTGAGCCCTCCTCCCCAATCTCTTCTCTGTGAGGAGATGCTGCAGTGCTGTCCCGTGCAGTGAGCCTCCTCCCCTGACCTCTTCTCTGTGAGATGCTGCAGTGCTGTCCCATGCAGTGAGCCTCCTCCCCCGACCTCTTCTCTGTGAGATGCTGCAGTGATGTCCCATGCAGTGAGCCTCCTCCCCTGACCTCTTCTCTCTGAGATGCTTCAGTGCTGTCCCATGCAGTGAGCCTCCTCCCCCAACCTCTTCTCTGTGAGATGCTGCAGTGCTGTCCTGTGCAGTGAGCTCCTCTCCCCCGACCTCTTCTCTGTGAGATGCTGCAGTGCTGTCCCATGCAGTGAGCCTCCTCCCCTGACCTCTTCTCTCTGAGATGCTTCAGTGCTGTCCCATGCAGTGAGCCTCCTCCCCCAACCTCTTCTCAATGAGATGCTCCAGGGCTGTCCCATGCAGTGAGCCCTCCTCCCCCAACCACTTCTCTGTGAGGAGATGCTGCTGCCGTGCTGTCCCATGCAGTGAGCCCTCCTCCCCCAACCTCTTCTCTGTGAGATGCTGCAGTGATGTCCCATGCAGTGAGCCCTCCTCCCCCAATCTCTTCTCTGTGAGGAGATGCTGCTGCCGTGCTGTCCCATGCAGTGAGCCCTCCTCCCCCAACCTCTTCTCTGTGAGATGCTGAAGTGCTGTCCCATGCAGTGAGCCTCCTCCCCTGACCTTTTCTCTGTGAGATGCTGCAGTGCTGTCCCATGCAGTGAGCCTCCTCCCCCAACCTCTTCTCTGTGAGATGCTGCAGTGCTGTCCTGTGCAGTGAGCTCCTCTCCCCCGACCTCTTCTCTGTGAGATGCTGCAGTGCTGTCCCATGCAGTGAGCCTCCTCCCCTGACCTCTTCTCTCTGAGATGCTTCAGTGCTGTCCCATGCAGTGAGCCTCCTCCCCCAACCTCTTCTCAATGAGATGCTCCAGGGCTGTCCCATGCAGTGAGCCCTCCTCCCCCAACCACTTCTCTGTGAGGAGATGCTGCTGCCGTGCTGTCCCATGCAGTGAGCCCTCCTCCCCCAACCTCTTCTCTGTGAGATGCTGCAGTGATGTCCCATGCAGTGAGCCCTCCTCCCCCAATCTCTTCTCTGTGAGGAGATGCTGCTGCCGTGCTGTCCCATGCAGTGAGCCCTCCTCCCCAACCTCTTCTCTGTGAGATGCTGCAGTGCTGTCCCATGCAGTGAGCCCTCCTCCCCCAACCTCTTCTCTGTGAGATGCTGCAGTGCTGTCCCATGCAGTGAGCCTCCTCCCCTGACCTTTTCTCTGTGAGATGCTGCAGTGCTGTCCCATGCAGTGAGCCTCCTCCCCCAACCTCTTCTCTGTGAGATGCTGCAGTGCTGTCCTGTGCAGTGAGCTCCTCTCCCCCGACCTCTTCTCTGTGAGATGCTGCAGTGCTGTCCCATGCAGTGAACCTCCTCCCCCAACCTCTTCTCAATGAGATGCTCCAGGGCTGTCCCATGCAGTGAGCCCTTCTCCCCCCACCCTATTCTCTGTGAGGTGATGCTGCTGCCGTGCTGTCCCATGCAGTGGGCTTCCTGTCCGACCTCTTCTCTGTGAGATGCTGCAGTGATGTCCCATGCAGTGAGCCCTCCTCCCCTGACCTCTTCTCTGTGTGGAGATGCTGCTGCCGTGCTGTCCCATGCAGTGAGCCTCCTCCCCCAACCTCTTCTCTGTGAGATGCTGCAGTGATGTTGGGTCGCCCTCCCAGGGCAGCGGGGTACTCGGTACCAGGCCGGTGTCAGGGGGATGTGTCACAGCGGCGGTGACCCAGTCCGTGGCCCTGGGCGCCCAAATCAATGGTGGTTTTTAATGTAGTTTATGAGAATAGTTCGTGATGCCACCTGTAGTGTTCAGCAAGGGAGGTGTTAAGCCGACGCTGCATGCAGATCCACTGGGACTGATGGTGTGGTGCAGCAAAGATGGTGTAGCTCCCCACAGGTGGAGCTGTAGTCCCAGGGCAGTGTAGGTGCTATGGATGAGGACAGGTGCAGGATGGTATGGAAGCTGGTACCCAGATGTAGTGGTGCTGAAGGTGTTAGCGCTCAAATCAATGGAGGACACCAGAGCTTGCAGTTTCAAAGCTTTACTCACAGTTTGTGGTACACACTGGTGCTTGCCTCCGTGCCGTGTCCTCCGGGGTAAAGACTCAATCAACCTCCCGGGCAAGTCAGGGCTCTCCTCTCCAACACTCCGCCAACATGTACCTTCCTGAACGACTCCTCCAATGCACCTTGTGGTGTGAAGCACTCCAGTACTTAGTAACCCTGGAATGCCTCCTAAGAGATGTTCCTAGAACTCTACTTGCACGGCAGACAGCTGTAGCCTGCTTCGGGGACGCCTCACTCCCGGTTCTCTATCTGTGTTGCTGTTGTGCCTCAAGTCTTGGATGGGAGTAATGCATTTACAGCCAACTACTCCACCGGTGTCTGCTGCAGAACCATAAGTGTCCATACAACCTCGGGGATCCGGGCCCCGGCCTTGCGCTGAGAACCTATAGGCAGGATTCCTCTTCCAACCCACTTCTCCTCTCTGTTCTCTACTCCTTCGTTCCGTACTTGACTCTCTTTCTTATGGATGCTTAGGTTACAGTTCTACGTCTTTCTCCTTTCTCTCCTCTCCCGTGCCAGCTGGCTCAGGTCACTGAGGCAGCTGCAGCACTCCTTCCTCCATCCCTTCTTCCAGGGATCCCCACTCTTCTCCGAGTGGCTTCCTTCTCCTACTCTCCTAGGGGACTGCTCTAGCAGACTGCCCCCGCAGACTGACCTTTGCAGATTGAACTGTAATTCTAAACCTTCCCAATCTTTTATATGGATCTAAACTCCACCCACCTCCCAGCACGTCCAGTGTTCCAAGCAGGGAACCACCAAAGGTGCTCTGCTATTCTCCAAGTACTGAGTCGCTTGTGGCTGTGCAGAACTACCCTGTGTGTGTGGGGTGCGAGTGTTGGAGTGTGGAAAGGAGCCCCCAACTTACCCAGACGGTGGGGCACCACACCTTAGGAGAAGGTGCAGTACCTCTGTGGCGACTGAGCCTCAGGGGCGCCACAATGTCCCATGCAGTGAGCCCTCCTCCCCCGACCTCTTCTCTGTGAGGAGATGCTGCTGCCGTGCTGTCCCGTGCAGTGAGCTCTCCTCCCCCAACCTCTTCTCTGTGAGGAGATGCTGTTGCCATGCTGTCCCGTGCTGTGAGCTCTCCTCCCCTAACCTCTTCTCTTTGAGGAGATGCTGCAGTGCTGTCCCGTACAGTGAGCTCTCCTCCCTCGACTTCTTCTCTGTGAGGAGATCCTGCTGCTGTGCTGTCCCATGCACTGAGTCCTCCTCCCCCAACCTATTCTCTGTGAGGAGATGCTGCTGCCGTGCTGTCCCATGCAGTGAGCCTCCTCACCCAACCTCTTCTCAATGAGATGCTCCAGGGCTGTCCCATGCAGTGAGCCCTCTTCCCTCTACCTTTTCTCTGTGAGGAGATGCTGCTGCCAGATGCTGCTGCCATGCTGTCTCATGCAGTGAGCCTCCTCCCCTGACCTCTTCTCTGTGAGATGCTGCAGTGATGTCCCATGCAGTGAGCCCTCCTCCCCCAACCTCTTCTCTGTGAGGAGATGCTACTGCCATGCTTTCCCATGCAGTGACCCTCCTCCCCCAACCCCTTCTCAATGAGATGCTCTAGGGCTGTCCCATGCAGTGAGCCCTCCTCCCCCGACCTCTTCTCTGTGAGGAGATGCTGCAGTGCTGTCCTGTGCAGCGAGCATGTGAGCAGGTTGCCGGATGCAGTAACAGACAGGAGGCAGAGCAAGAGTTAACGATAAGTTTGCTTGAACAGGGAGATACTCCATGCAGAGAGGAGAAGGGTGTAAACAGGGGTATAGCAGATGATATTAGACTAAAAGTTGTGTAGGGTGAGATAACAATTGTAATAAGTAAAGCAACGTTCATTAAAGGATAACTTAGCAGTGCGGCTTCCTGACAGCAGAGTCCTAGGTCCAAACGGTGGTGCCAACGCAGTTAGTGCATGATGAATCCGGTGTCATCCTGTAGGCGTTTATGGTCCGGTTCCAGGCAGTGACAGTGAGTCCTTGATGTCTTGTACGGGGTCATGGGTCCAGGATTCGTTGCGTGGAGTGGAATGCAGTCTTCAACACTGCCGGAGCTCAACGTAGCCCTACAGATGTATGCTGGTGAGAAAGGGCACAGTTCACAGTGAGTCACCAGGTCCTTCTTAAGCGGCACGTGCGTGGTACTTAGTGGCCCGGAACGTTTGGCACTTTCAACAGGCACTCGGCACGTCTCTGGTCAAAGTCTCTGTATGCAGAAGGTGGGACTCTATAGCGTGGGCCTGCTCCATCACTATGCTCAGAGTACGGAGCACCAAACTTCACCTGCTGTGCGCTGTGTGTTCCTGCCAAGTCTCGCAGTTTTGGCCTTTTTAGCTTAGCCACACCCCCTGTTGTTGAGTGCAAAGGTCAGTCCGGGTTTCTAAGATTTTCCCCGGACAACAAAGGTGACAGCCCCAACAGTTCCAGACCCAGCACAAAAGAGGTACCCCTGGTCCAGTCCTTCTTCTTACAAGCCCTCCTCCCCGACCTCTTCTTTGTGAGGAGATGCTTCAGTGCTGTCCCATACAGTAAGCCCTCCCTCACCGACCTCTTCTCTGTGAAGAGATGCTACGGCTGTGCTGTCCATTCCAGTGAGGCTCCTCCCCTGACCTCTTTTCTGTGAGATCCTGTTGAGAAGGGATCAGTGAGCACTCTCATCAGTCTGGTGAGGAAAGCGTTCATTGGCCAGCGTCTCTTTCTGCATGACACACCCCCTTTTTGAATACGTGAACACTGCATCGCGCTCTCCCCAGCTCTGGGTAGTCGCATGATTACTGGAGGGAGTGAGAGGGCACCGATGCTACATGAAACCAGGTCCCTCTCACTCCCGCCCATAATCTTGACTGAGTGGCCCCATAGCGGCTGCATACTCTGTCGCTATGGGCAGTATACCCCTGCCTGCGAGGGCCCCCTCCACCTCTGGGCCCCAATGCAGATGCACCAGTGGTATGTCAGCCCCTGATTCTTAGTCCACTACTAGTTTTGCTAAGGTCTCATTATTAAAGATAGGTGATCTGAGACTTAATCACAGGGTCAGGTTGTAGCAAAGTGCATCTTCTGAGAATGATCACCAATGCATCAGAGAATTTCACTGAGCAAGTTATCTTGAGTAAACAGTATTTACTTCATATTGGTAAACATGAGATAAGAGAATTCAGTAGCACACAGTCCCTGCTGCTGGCATAATACACTCAAAAGCAAAAGTAACAACAACAATAGAAAGCTTCCCTCCCCACAATACAGCAAACATAACTTTACACTATCGTCATCTGCTGTCAGGCTAGTGTAAAGTCCTCCCTTCACTTATAATAAGTCCTGATCTGTTGCATATGTCAACACCCTTTCTCAACAGTAAAGACTTAATCAATCAAACTCAACTTTTTTATTAGTCTCTAGTGTTTATTAGCATTCAACACTTTCGTGAAGATGTCTGCTGTCATTTCTTCAGTAGCACAATATTCTAACTTCAAGACTCCTTGTTCCTTATGATCTCTCAAGAAATGATACTTCACGTCAATATGCTTGGTTCTTGGATTGACTCTTTCCATCTGAGCAAGAACAAGACATCCTTGATTGTCCTCTTTCAATTTTGTCGGTTCCAACTGTGGTTGTTCTAAGTCTGTCAACAATTGTCTTAACCACAGAACTTCTTGACTTGCATGTGCTGCGGCAACATACTCTGCTTCTGTTGAAGACAGTGTCACAATTGATTGTTTCTTGTCCAACTTATTGGTCCACCTGAGAGAAAAAAAATATGTCCACTGGTAGATCTTCTGTCAGTTGGATTCCCAGCCCAATCTGCATCAACGTATCCTGTTAAAATTATCACTTGTGGGTAGTTTGAGCTTAACGTTGCTGGTTCCTTTCAAATAACGCACTACTCTCTTCACAGCATTCCAGTCAACTTTATTTGGTTTTGACACCTTTCTACTCAGAATTCCTACTGCTGCTGCGATGCCTGCCTGGTAACAGTCGCTAGATACAGTATTTTTCCTGTTGCCATTCTGTACTCTTCATTATTTGGTAACATATTTTTCTCACTATTCATCTCTTTAAGATAATTAGTTTCCATTGGAGACTTTACTGTTTTTGCATCCTTCAATCCAAATTTTTCTGTTATGTCTTGAATCATGTGATTTTGATTCAGTAGGAAACTTCTGTCTTCTTCTCTTTCTATCTGTATTCCTGGGTACTATTTCACATTTCCCAAGTCTTTGATTTCGAAATGTCACTTCAGGATTTTTAAGATGTTTTCTTTATCCCTTTCTTGTTCAGAACAAATAAGAATGTCGTGTACATATATGAGTACATAAATTCATCTATTCATCAGCCTTTTTGTGTACAAGCATGGATCAGCTTTGCTTCTTTGAATTTTTTCATTTGTAAGCTCTTCTGTGATTTTGTCATTCCACGCTTTAGCTGCTTGCTTTAAACCATATATGCTTTTCTGTAGTTTGCAAACTTTGTTTGGGTTTCTTTCATCTTTGAATCCTGGAGGTTGTTGCATGTAAATGTCTTCTGCTAAATCTCCAATCAAAAATGCTGTCTTTACATCCAGATGTATCAGTTCCATCTATTTCATTGCTGCAGCTGTAAGTAAAGTTCTTATTGTAGTATGTTTGACAACTGGAGCAAATGTCTCATCATAGTCTTCTCCATATTTTTGAGAATACCCTTTAGCTACTAGTCTTGCTCGGTATCTTTCAGGTGTGCCATCTGTTTGGTATTTTACTTTAAAATTCCATTTACATCCTATGGCTTTTCTTCCTTCTTGTAAATCTGTCAGTGTCCATTTATTTGAGTCATGCATGGACTTCATTTCTGTTTCTGTTGCTTCTATCCATTTATTAGCTTCTTCTTTAGGGAGTTGACATGTCTTCCCAAGAGGTAGGTTCATACATTTTACTTGTGCTTGTCTTGTATGAGAGACGTTTTGGTGGTTTTCCTTTGTTCTCTCTCATTGAGCGTCTTGGTTCTGTGTCTGTTTGTAGTTGTATTTCTTCATTTTCAGTATTCTGTTCTTCATCAATTTCAACTACTTTCTCAATAGATGCCTCTTCAGCTATGTCACTGCTGTTTTTCTCATTTTTTGTGTCAATTGAAATCATGACATCTTCATTTAGCTCCTCAATGAATGTCACACTGTTACTCACCGTGACTCTGTCTGTTTTGGGATCTAGGATTCTGTATCCCTTGCAATTTTCACTATATCCAACAAATATTCCCTCCATGGATCTGTTTTGAAGTTTGGAACATTTTTCTGTTGGAATGAATATAAAAACTTTACATCCAAAAACGTTTAAATGATGGACACTTGGTTTCATACCTTGCCACAGTTCATATGGAGTTTTCTTCAGTTTTCTGGAAAAAAGTATGTTCTGCAGATATGTAGCTGTCATTGCTGCCTCACCCCAATATTTCTCTGGTAGTTTGGAATCTGTCAGCATACATATCATCATTTTTGTCAGAGTTCGGTTTTTCCTTTCTGCTACTCCATTTTGTTCAGGTGTGTACGGAACAGTTTTCTGGTGTTGTATACCATTTTGTCTTAAGTAGTTTTCTATTCTGTGACCTGTAAATTCAGCTCCATTATCACTTCTGATGGCAATTGGCTTCCTTTGAAGTTTGTTACTCGACCTTGTTACGTAGTCTACAAGTTTATCAAAAACTTCACTTTTGTTCTTAAGTATGTGACTGTGTTTCTTGAGTAGGCATCTATGAAAGTCACCATGTATCTATTTCCTCCTGATGTAGTCACTTTCATGGGCCACATATGTCAGTATGAACTAAATCAAGTGGTATTTTGCTCTTTCATGTCACTTTCTTTTGGAATAGATATTCTTGTGGCTTTAGATTTTATTCAACATTCACATCTTATTTAATTGAGCAATCTGATATCTTTAGATCTTTTGTCAATTATTTTCTTTGTAGTTCCCTTATAATCAGGGTGTCTGAGTCCTAGATGTCTTTGCCATACGTGAATACAGTTCTTGTGATCATGTGTACATACCTTCATCTGTTCATTTGGTGTGTCAAGATGATATAATTGTTCATCTGCCTTGACATTGGTTTTCACCTTGTTTCCTGCTAGAATTGCACACTCATTGTCTTTGAATTTTACAGTGAGTCCATTGGCTGTTAAACGCTTCACAGATAACAATCCGCCTTCCAATTTTGGAAGATACAACACATTCTGTACAAGTATCTTTGAATCTTGTCCGAACTTGTTCGAACAGTTTAGCATACCTTGTCCTATACCTTCTGTGGTTATTTTGCTCCCATCTGCAAGATAAATGGCTTCTTTTTATCTAAATCAAGATCAGTGAAGAAATTCTTGTCACTTGTCATATGACTCGTTGCTCCTGAATCAATAAACCAGCCAAGTGATGATTTCTTGTCTGTTACTTTAAATGTGCCATTCCAATTATTCTCACATGAATCGGAAATTGTGTTTTTCACTTTCTGTGTATGCTCTCTATGTTGTAATTTTTGTTGTTCTGCTTTCCATATGGTACAGTCTTTCTTTAAATGACCTTTTTTCTTACATCTGAAACATTCTCTTGTCTCTTTATAATAGGGTTTTTAAAATTCTATCGCTTTAAGAGCGTTTCCACTGTTCTTTTCAGTAGAAGAATCATTTGTTTGTTCTTTTCTTCTCTGATATTCATCTATGAGTCTGGTCTTCACAAATTCTAATGTGATGTCTTTTTCAGGTCTTGTCACTAGTGCATTTATTAAGGGTTAAGAGTTGAGCGAAACAGGTCGGTCAGATTCAAAAATTGCCGACTTTCGCCAAAGTTGGGTTTTGCCAATCGAAACCCGACCCTAGCGTGAGGTCGGCCATGAGGTCGCCGATCAGCGCTCCAAAGTCACGTTTCAAATGATGCTTTCAGCGCCTTTTCTCACCCAATGATGGAGGACGCACACTGTGGGCAACGCAATGACATGCGCAGCGGCCAGCAACATCTTAGAGAAGGGCATTGAAGTGATTGGCTGGCTTTGTGTGGCGTCACAGTGGGTATAAAAGGCTGTGAATGCCGACCGCCATCTTACTTCTGCCGATCTTACAATAGGGAGAGGTGCTGCTGCTGATTCTGAACAGGGAGAGCGTTAGGCAGGGAAGAAGAAAAAAAAACTGCTTCTGCTGATAGCGCTTTTCACTGTACAGTAAGTTGCAAAAATTGAGTAGTTTTGAGTTCCCTCTTACCCCACAATGGGCTATTTTAAATATCCTAGAGGAGACCCAAAGAGTATTGCCAAAGCACACCAAAGCCATGTTAGTGATTTGGGCCTCAGCAGTAAGGAAAAGTATATCACATCAATGGTTACACTCTAATGTTACATCAAAATCGTTAATATTGACAAATTCATTTTCTGTTTAAAATGGACTGGTTGGAAACCTTGACCAACAAAGAAAAATTAACAGAGAAGTTCTTCACCAGATGGTCGTTTTTTGTTCCATCCTTGGATACAGAATCTAGGAACAGACTTGGAGAAGCAATTTGAGAGCACCAGATGGTTCCTGCTACAAAGCATCAGTGGACACGCACCAATTTAAGGAATCTTTTCAAATGATGACGATTGTAGGAAGGGGAGGGGGGGGAAAGGTGGGATTTTGGCTTAATGTCATAAATATACTGTAACTGTCTGTACCTTTTCCTTGTTAAAATTGTTAAATTAATAAAAATAGTTTAAAGATAAGAACTTGCTACATCTCAGTCACTGGTGTGACGTGTTGATGAGGGAAGGAGAATCTTCCCAAGGAAAAATGGTACATAAGCACAGCCTCCTGCTAGCTGCTTATCTGGACAAATGACCCCCTTTGTTTGAGGAGCTGAGCTTTATACTTTGCCCAAAAACCAAGGGTCTCCCCCCTTGCTGACTTCACAGGGTGGGCCAGATACGCCCCCTTTAGAAAGCTATTAAAAAAACTTCTGCGGGCGATATCTTAGGCTGGGAAACTCACAGAGAGACGACAAGGGTATCATATGTTTGCTTATGAATTTCTCTTTCATTTAAGACCGAACACCATATGTCTATGTATGACTGGTAGACGTATACTCTTTTCTCGGCTTCTGGTGGACGTAGAAGTCGCAAAACGCTGTTGTGAATAGATTCAATTATGCCAATTCTGGAAATATATTTGTCCTGTCTCTATGATTATTCTATGTGATTAAATTTGAGTTTGAATGAACAAATAAACATGTGCTTTAACAAAGCCGGATTTAACTGGTCAACCGCTCACATTACACAAAGGTGGTATACCTGCAGGGAGGGGCGAGTGGACATTCCAACAGGGAGAAAGAGGGGGCTGGTGCAGTTGCAAGGGGGATGTTTGTGAGCTGTGCCTGTATGTGGGGCTTCATGTGTACACTGCACAAACCTAATGGGGGGGTGGAGCAGCACGAGCACTGGAAGTGTCCGTAGAATTTTAGGTATTATTCATATTTTCCTGACAAGAATGGTTAAAATCAAAAATTGTGGTTATCATAAAAAGGTACAAAACGATGAAGGTGAATAACAAAGGGAAGTGTAGTAACTTAACTAGGGCTAGGAGCCATTACATCTACAACTAGGGTGCCAACCTCCGCTGTCAGGTAGGGCGAACTTAGGGTTCATCTAGGGAGAGATTAGCCCTAGTTAAGTTACTACACTTCCCTTTGTTATTCACCTTCATCGTTTTGCACCTTTTTATGATAACCACAATTTTTGACTCCTTATTTTAACCATCCTAATAAAGGATAATTTTTAGACGTCTATTTTTTCCGGTCTGACTTTTTCCCCTGGAGGAACTGACTTGTCAATAGTACAAAATAAGTCTCTTGAGGTCTGTGCTTTTGCTCCCGATGTGTGTTATTGTCTGCAGCACTGATGTCACAGTCTTAAGGGCATGTCACACTAAGAGATATCGCTAGCAATATCGCTATAACTTGTGACGTTATAGCGATATTGCTAGCGATATCGCTGTGTCTGATACTTACCTCCGACCGGCTCCCCCGCTGATTATCGCTGATCGCGCGAGAACGTCCTGGACTGTTTCTCGTCGTCAGCTTCCTGCGGCGCTTCCTGCTGTGACGACGAGCGACGCGTGGAACCGGGCGGGAGGACGCAGGATCGCCTGGTGTGACAGGTAAGTAGCGACCCCCGTCCCCAGCGATGTCGCTGGTGAGATCTGCCTGTGTGGCAGCTCACTAGCGACCACTTAGCGATGTACCAGTGATCCTGACCGCGTCATATCGCTGGTTGGGATCGCTGGTACATCGCTACGTGTGACAGTACCTTTAGTGTGCAGTGAAAGGGGAGGATTTTTGTTGTGGGCACTCCAAATTTTATTATTTTGTCCTGGTGAGTTACTGAGCGTTCATTTTTTCACACACCGTCTAGCGGTGTACGCTCCCCACATACTACCGTGTACCGGCTGGTATCACGGACAAATAGAAGCTATCTGGGTGTGACTCTGGAAGAAAAAGCCGAGGAGTTTGTCCGTTTTTTTAGACCTACACCATAGAGTTGTGTCCGTTTTTCAAACAGTTTCGTATATCTGCTGTTTGATTACTGTCAAAACTAGACAGAGAAAGCGTGTGTCAGTCCGTATACCAATACACGGAGCTTGACAATTTTCCATACAGACACCGTCTAGCGGTGTACGCTCCTCACACACTACCGTGTACCGCCTTCTAGCACGGACAAATAGAAGCTACCTGTGTGTGACTCTGGAAAAAAAAGGTGAGGAGTTTTTCCGTTTTTCCAGACCTACACCTTATAGTTGTGTCCGTTTTTTAAACAGTTTCGTATATCTGCTGTTTCATTACGGTCAAAACTAGACAGAGACAGCGTGTGTCAGACCATATACAAATACACGGAGCTTGACAATTTTACATACACACACCGTACAGCGGTGTATGCTCCTCACACACTACCGTGTACCGCCTTCTAGCACGGACAAATAGAAGCTACCTGTGTGTGACTCTGGAAAAAAAGGAGAGGAGTTTTTCCGTTTTTCCAGACCTACACCTTAGAGTCGTGTCCGTTTTTCAAACAGTTTCGTATATCTGCTGTTTGATGACAGTCAAAACTAGACAGAGACCGCGTGTGCCAGTCCGTATACAAATACACGGAGTTTGACAATTTTCCTTACACACATCGTATAGAGCTGTCCGATTCTCCAACAGTATTGTATATCTGCCGTTCGCATTACTGTCACTTTTATACCTAGTCAGCGTGTGTGTGACACTCCGTAAATACATATACGGAGATTGTTAGTTGCACAAAAATTGTATACAGCTGTACACTTCGGATACAGTTCCGTATATCTGCTTGTTGGATTACGGTCCAATACATACTGTGAGAGCGTCTGTGACTAACATAATATATACGTTGATTTAATTTGTTCAATACACTTTACACAGCTGGACGCTCCTCATACAGTACCATCTCTATGCTGGTATTTTTGGTACATTTTCCCAATGAAGAAGTATGGTGGAAGAGGCCGTGGATGTGGGCAGGGGGGCGCAGCTGGTACTGATAGTGGTGGTGCATTGGCTGGTTCTGGCAAAAGCACAATAGCAGCTAAGGCAGGAGGTGTTAAGCCTGCGTCATCCTCTGGCCCAAGAAGGCCTGTAAGGTTGCCTTTTCTTAGAGTAGGAAAACCGCTTTTAAAGCCGGAGCATCAGGAACAGGTTTTGGCTTACATTGCCGAAACAGCCACCAGCTCTATTGCCTCCTCTACTGAACGGTCGAAACCTGCAAGCACGGAGTCGTCAGTGCAGGGTTCTGGTCATAAAAAAACCCTTTCCTTGTGTCCTTCACCCCCACCAAAAGTTAAGGATGCGGCAGCCCACACTTCAGATTACTCTATGGAGCTCTTTTCAGATACCATGCCTGGGTTATCCAGTCAAATCCTGAATTCCCCAGTCCAAGATGAATCTTACATGGAGTGCACTGATGCACAGCCACTGCTAGATGATTCTGCTGGTACATTGACCCACAGCACTACATTGCCCTCGCAGTCTATTGAGCCAGAATCTGACCCTGATGAAACCCAGGTGCCCCTTCCCGCATACTATACCACCTTACACAGTGACACAGAGGAAGGTAAAGAGGAAGGTGCAAATGACTTTGAAGAGGAGGTGATGGATGACCCAGTTCTGGACCCGGATTGGCATCCATTGGGGGAGGAGGGTGGCGCTGGCAATAGTTCAGATAAGGAGAAGGATCCGCAGCAGGCATTGACATCACAGCAGCAGTTATCTAGCAGGCCCGTAGCTGTCCTAAAACGTGGAACAAAAACTAAAAGAGTTGCAGGACAGCTTGATCAGGCAGTCAACTTAGCACAGCGTGCAAGGCCAGAAAATGTTTACCATAGTAGGAAGAGTGCAGTGTGGCCCTTCTTTGTCCAAAATCCTACTGATAAGGCAAAGGTTACCTGTAAGAAGCGCAGAAGGACCTTTAGCCGAGGTAAACAACTCAGAAATTTGAATACTAGTTGCATGCTTAGACATTTAATCAACATTCACTTGCAAGCATGGACGGACTACAAAACCTCAGGTAGCACATGTGCACCTGCTCCGACTGAAGGTAGCCAACAATGCTCCATCGCTACCCCCACTGTAAGACCACCGCCACCATTAAGCACACCACCAGCACTAAATGTGGAGGTGTCGTCGCAAGGCCAAAGCACTCAGGGAATCACAATGGTTTTGCAATACAACACTGAATCTAGGCCATCACCACCAATACCATCACCAACCCCCTCTCACCCCATCCGGTCCACCGCTACTTCCCCCATATGCAGCTCTCCAGTCCAGCTCACCCTACCAGACACTCTGAGTAGGACAAGAAAGTACTCATCCTCTCATCCACGTACACTGTGTTTGAACGCCTACATTGCCAAACTAATTTCATAAGAGATGATGCCCTACCGTTTGGTTGAAAGCAAAGCTTTCCACGACCTCATGGCCTACGCTGTCCCACACTATGACCTACCCAGTCGGCACTTCTTTTCTCGAAAAGCCATCCCTGCCCTCCACCGGCATGTGAAAGACCGCATTGTCCATGCACTAAAACAGTCAGTGACTGGAAAGGTGCACCTCACAACGGATGCATGGACCAGTAGGCATGGCCAGGGCTGTTACGTGTCCATCACTGTGCACTGGGTTAATGTGGTGGATGCAGGCTCCACTGGGGACAGCGGCGGTGGAACAGTGCTGCCTAGCCCACGATATAGGAAACAGTTGGCTGTAGGCTTTCGCTCCTCCTCCTCGTCTATCAGCGAAAGCTCGTCCACAGAGCGCAGTCGCATGAGCACTACATCCGCAGCTGGCAGTGTTGCACACGAGGTGTCCCACTATCAAACAGCTAGTGGTAAGCGTCAGCAGGCTGTGTTAAAGATGATGTCTTTGGGCGACAACAGACACACCGCGGAGGTACTGGCCGACATCTACATCTTGAGGCAAAACACAATAGCAACGGTATATAGCTGCATCCTGTATGCCATATTGATACACAGGTGCAGCTGGTAATGGACATTCAAAGATCAATCGCTAAAATATATAAAGCGGAGATGTGGAAACCACAACAAAAATTGCGACCATAGATCAACATCTTTAAAAATATATAAATCATCTTTATTAAATCATGGACAAGACAAGACAAAATGGGGGAACTGTGCAAATGGCAACCAAAAGTGCAATAGTGCAAATGCAAAAACGAGCAAAACCAACCACGGTGAACCTGAGCTGTAATGAAAAGGCTATTATTTAGATATCCCAATCTATATAGGGAGAGGTATATACCAAATCCAAATGGATTCAAAGGGTTAATAAGTGAGAAACCTGACCTGCCTTAAATCACTAGGACATCTGCACATGTCCATTATTCTACATAAAAGGGCTAATGCCCATCATTTATTGTCCACATGTGCCATCCATATAGAGGGACTGGGTGTCAGTCAGATCTACGACTACCGCCCCAAGATATAGTCAGATTTACTAACACAACACATGCATATAGATATATAAATGGAGCGGTTAGATATTCCCAATGCTGCAAAACATGCATATGACCCGGCGGGGCATATGACCCGGCGGGGTATATACCCCGATACACATTACCTCTCTCCAGCTTCAGGATGACCGGGCGGTGTACTCGTCTCCCCGACGCGTGTTTCGGAGCAATGGGCTCCTTCCTCAGGAGGAACCCTCATCCACGCCACTGGGCTGATCAGGATGGGCCCGATGAAAAGCAGGAACCAATCTATTGGCATGAATATCAGAGGCAGAGACCCAAGAATTGTCCTCCTGACCATAACCCTTCCACTTGGCCAAATACTGGAGTTTCCGTCTAGCCAGACGAGAATCCAGTATTTTCTCTACCTCATATTCCACATTACCTTCAACCAATACAGGGTCAGGAGGTGCAGCCATAGAAACTACTGGCTCAACATATCTCTTCAACAGCGACTTATGAAACACGTTATGTGTTATGATTGAGTCACCATAGGAGGCAAAAACAGAAATGCTAGCTAAGTCCAGAAAACCAGAGAAGTTGGCAGCTATCGGATTGCAGACCCCTGAACTTATCAACACAACTAGCAGTAGCCGTGGGGGGTTCCTACGATGCCCTAGACCCCTCGATCACTGCCGGAGAATTAAATAGGCCTAAAGAAAGAAAGGGGAAATCTAAACTGCCCCAGAGCAGACCCCAAAGCAATAGGCAGCCCCCAACATATAATGACGGTGAAGCAAGATGAAAACACTAACACAGACAGAAAGATAGATTGAGCAAAGACGGGGCCCAAGCTAACTACATAGGAAAGGACAGGAAGGCTGCTGTCTGCAATCCGTGAAAAACCCTATGAAAATAAGAGCCAACAGACTGACAGTGAAAAAGGCCCTGAAGACGCTAGGCTTCAAAAAGCTATGTCAGTACTCAGGAATATTCTGAAGACAGAGCAACAGGCAAAAGGAGATTCAGCTCACCCCAGCAGGGAATGGCAGAATCTAGAAAAGCAAGGAAAACAAAAACAAAACACAAATGCAACAGGCAAAGCAAAAAACTTAGCTTTAGGGGAGCAGGAATCAGACTGGTGACCTAGAAGTCCACAGAGAAATCACCCGCAGGGCAGAAGGGCGTCGGCAACCGAATCACCTGTTGTAAAAACAAGGGTACCAACTCTGAGGAAGGTGGCAACTTTGGGAGTGGTACAAGATGGACCATCTTAGAGAATCTATCACAAATCACCCAGATAACAGTCATTCTCTGAGAGACAGGAAGATCAGAAATAAAATCCATTGAAATATGGGTCCATGGCCTCTTAGGCACCGGCAAGGGCATCAACAACCCACTAGAGCGAAAACAGGGTTTAGACCGGGAACAAGTCCCACAGGACTGCACAAAATTCCTGACATCACGAGATAAGGCGGGCCACCAAAAAGACCGACTCATCAAATCTCTGGTACCAAAAATACCTGGATGACCAGCCAATGCGGAGCAATGAACTTCAGGCATCACTCTCTTCCTCCACTGGTCAGGAACATACAATTTTCCTCTGGGACAACGCTCAGGTTTGTCCTCCTGGAACTCTTGCAGCGCAAGTCTCAAATCGGTCGAGATGGCAGAAAGAACTACCCCTTCGCCTAAGATGGTAGCAGGCTTGGTCACCACAGGAGAATCAGCAAAGAAACTCCTAGAGAGGGCGTCTGCCTTGACATTCTTAGTTCCAGGAAGAAAAGAGACCACAAAATCAAAACGCGTAAAAAACAAGGCCCACCTAGCCTGTCTAGGATTCAAGCGTTTGGCCGACTCTAGGTAAATCAAATTCTTGTGGTCCCTCCAACCAATGTCTCCACTCCTCAAATGCCCATTTCAAGGCTAACAATTCCTGATTCCCCACATCATAGTTGCGTTCAGATGGGAGAACTTTCGGGAAAAGAAGGCACAGGGATTCATTTTAGACATCACCGGATCTTTTTGGGACAAAACAGCTCCTGCACCAATCACTGAAGCGTCTATCTCCACCTGAAAAGGAAGTGAAACATCAGGTTGCCGCAAAACCGGAGCAGAAGTGAACCTCCGCTTCAGCTCCTGAAAGGCCGAAACAGCCTCTGAAGACCAATTCTGCACATCAGCACCCTTCTTAGTTAAATCAGTCAGTGGTTTAGCAATACCAGAAAAATTAGCTATAAATTTACGATAAAAATTAGCAAAACCCAAAAACTTCTGGAGAGCCTTCAAAGAAGTGAGTTGAACCCAATCATAAATGTCCTGTGCCTTGGCCGGGTCCATTTCAATAGTTGACGGAGACAAAATAAATCCCAAAAATGAAATCCTTTGTACACCAAAAAGGCACTTCGGTCCCTTAACATACAAGGAATTCTCCCTCAATATCCGGAGCACAGTCCGAACATGTTCCACATAAGAATCCCAATCCCTGGAAAAGATCAAAATATCATCCAGATAGATGATCAAAAACTTATCCACAAAGTCCTGGAAAATATCATTCATGAAGGATTGGAAGACAGAAGGGGCATTAGTGAGCCCAAAAGGCATCACCAGGTACTCAAAATGTCCCTCCGGAGTATTAAACGCCGTCTTCCATTCATCCCCATGCTTGATGCGAATAAGATTATACGCCCCCCTGAGGTCAAGCTTAGTAAACCAGCAAGCACCTTTAACTCTGGAGAATAAATCAGAAATCAGGGGTAACGGATACTGAAATTTAACTGTAATTTTGTTGAGGGAACGATAGTTAATACAAGGCCTTAATGAACCATCCTTCTTGGCCACGAAAAAAACCCCAGCACCTAAGGGCGAAGAGGATGGTCTAATATGACCCTTCTCCAACGACTCCTTAATATAAGATCGCATAGCCTCGTGTTCGGGTACAGATGAATTGAAAAGTCGACCCTTGGGAAATTTACACCCAGGTCTCAACTCAATTGCACAGTCATAACTCCTATGAGGAGGCAAAGATGCAGACTTGCTCTCACTAAATACATTATAAAAATCAGCCAAATAGTCAGGAACATCATGCGACTGGGGAGAGGTGGAGAAAACAGGAGTGTCACCAAGAGCACACCGACAACCCCAACTCACCACAGACACAGATTTCCAATCCAAAACCGGATTATGGATTTAATTTTCTTGGTGGTCTGGGGCGACCCGCATTTTCACCTGGGTCCAAAACTGAGGTTTATTCTTCGCCAAAGGAGTAGCATCAATACCCCTCAAAGGAATAGGCGTCCACAGAGGTGTCATAAGAAATCCACAACGTTTAGCAAAATCCAAGTCCATTAGATTCAAGGCCGCTCCTGAATCCACAAAAGCCTTCGTGGAAAATGTGGATAAGGAGCAGATCAGAGTAATTGCCAAAAGAAACTTAGGTTGTACACCACCCACAGCAAATGTGTGTGCAAAACGTTTCTCTCGTTTAGGGCAGACAGAAATAACATGAGAGGCATCTCCACAGAAAAAACACAACTTATTACGCCTTCTAAACTCCTGGCGTTGCGCCCTAGACAAAACTCCATCACATTGCATAGGTTCAGACATTTGTTCAAAATGTGGCAGCGCCTCCTGTGTAGTCTTGCGTTCATGTAAACGCCAATCAACTTGAATGGCTAATGACATAGAATCGTCAAGACCAGAGGGAACAGGAAATCCCACCATAGTATCTTTTAAAGTCTCAGACAAACCCTTCTGAAAGAGAGCTGCCAATGCACTATCATTCCATGCAGTAAGGACCGCCCACTTTCGGAATTTCTGACAGTATAACTCTGCAGGATCCTGACCCTGGTTCAATGCCAATAGGGATCTCTCAGCTTGATCAATAGCAGTAGGTTCATCATATAACAACCCCAAGGCTTGAAAAAATGCATCCACATTAGTCAAAACAGGATCTTCAGGTGTCAAAGAAAACGCCCAATCCTGGGCATTGCCGCGCAGCAAGGAGATGACAATTTTAACCTGCTGCGCAGAGCTCCCCGATGAGCTAGGCTTCAAGGCAAGAAATAATTTACAATTATTCTTAAAATTCAAAAATTTAGACCGATCCCCAGAAAACACATCAGGAGCAGGGATCCTTGGTTCAACAGCATGTGAATGAGTGAGATAGGTGGAAATTCCCCGCACTTCAGCAGCGAGCTGCTCCACACGATCAGACAATTGCTTAATCTCCATCAAGGAGAAAAAAGGGGGGAAAAAAAAAGAATCCTCCTACGGCCCCAGAGAAAAAGAGGAGAAAATATACATATAAAAAAAAATTCTGACACTTTTTTTTTTTTACAATTCTCTCCTGCTTTTGAGTACCCTAGAATCTGCGGTATGGCTGGTGATTCTGTTATGAATGAGTCACCGAGGAGGAAAAAACAAAAAGCAAGCTAAGCCCAGAAAACCGGAGAGGTTGGTAACTAGCGGATTGCAGACCCCTGATCCTATCCACAAAAACTAGCAGTAGCCGTGGAGCGTGCCTACGGTGGTCCTAGACGCCTCGTCACGGCCGGAGAACTAAATAAGCCTAAAGAAAGAAAAGGAAAATCTATACTGCCCCAGAGCAGACCCCAAAGCAAAAGACAGCCCCCAACATGTATTGTCGGTGAAACAAGATGAAAACACAGACACAGGTAGAAAGATAGGATGAGCAAACGATGGGACCCTCGCTAACTAGAAAGGACAGGAAAGAAGCTGCTGTCTGCAATCACGCAAAAAACCCTGCCAAAAAGAATGTCCAACACGTCTGATAGAAAAAGGCCCTGCAGTCGCTAGACTTCAAATCACTATATCAGCACTCAGGCATATTCTGAAGACAGAGCAAAAGCGATCAACTGATCAGAGACAAAATGGGGATTCAGCCCAGTCCCAGTCAGGGCTGGCTGAGCACAAAAACTAAGTAAACCAGACAAAAACTCATATGAACAATAGCAGAGAAAACTTAGCTTTAGGAAGGCAGGAACTAAACTGGAAACCAGGAACCACAGTCAGGAAAAATCACCAGCAAGAAACTAGGGAGTCGGCTGCCTTAAATCCAATCAGAAACTCCTGATGTCCAATCACAGTCCTCTTCCTTAGGTGGCCGGTCTCTGCCATTTAGATCAGCTTCATTACCTCCCTTCACCAACAGAGGGAGTCCAGATAGAGAACTCACTACTCCTCTGTCAACACAGCCAGCTCCATAACCCTCACCTGAAGCCAGAGGCAAACCCGAAAATGAGCTCACAACAAGGCCCATCATGTGCTGGAGCAATGTAAATGGGGCAGATCAGACACTGGAGCAGCATCTAAGGGGCACATTATACACTGGAGCATTACAAATGGGGCCCATTATATATGGAGCATTATTGGAGCCCATCATACACTGGAGCATCATCCATGAATCCATGAGGCCCATCATGTACTGGAGCAATGCAAATGGGGCAGATCAGACACTGGAGCAGCATCTAAGGGGCACATTATACACTGGAGCATTACAAATGGGGCCCATTATATATGGAGCATTATGTGGAGCTCATCAGATACTGTATGGAACATTATATGTGACTAATTATTTGGTATGGAGAAATATATGGGGCTCATTATTCTGTATGGCGCACAATGTGGTGGCCATAACACTGTATGGAGTAATATACTGTCTTGTTTTTGAGCTTTTGTACAATTTAAAATAGATCAGTAATGTCATGTAAGCAGTGAAGTATGTGTCATTGTACTATACCTATATCTCTGTGGCGTATCGGAGCATCATGAGTTGTGGTATGTGTTAAAGGGGCGCACTGACACTCTTTGGCCCAGGGTACACGAAAACCTGGAGGCAACCCAACCCCCCCCCCACAACTTTAGCCAAATAACCCCCAGTTTTCAATGCGTAACTATTATTAGGAAGTAAATTAAAGTTGACAAGCTTCAGTTATAAGAATTGTTGATGTTTTTGGCATTAAAATGGGCACTGTAGGTATGTTTACTGTCATCCACTCCCTGCCGACTTTGCTTCCCCATTGACTTGCATTGGGTTTCGTGTTTCAGTCGTCCTCCGACGTTTCCCTATAGTCGGCCGATTTCGTTCGACCCGACTTTTGTAAAAGTCGGGTTTCATGAAACCCGACTCGACCCGAAAAAAGGCAAAGTCGCTCATCTCTACTGTATACGAATCTGGTAAACTGCACAATAATATTGTTGCTACATGGCTTTCTTTAATGTCTTCACCAATAGACCTTAGCTGTGATATTACTTCCTTCATTGATAATATGTGCTTCTGCATGTCGTTGTCTGCACTCACTCATACTGTAAAGCTTTCTTAATAGAAATAACTTGTGATTTAAACTGGGTCTTTCATGTAATTTTCTTAATGTCTCCCACATTCCTTTCGCTGTTTCTTCATTTCTTATGTGTATTAATTGAGCATCATCCACTAATAAGCTAATGATGGGTCTCTCTTTTCTATTTTTCTTTTCCCATGTCTGATTATCTTCATCAGGTCTGTTCTGAATTCGCTTTCTGGCCTACCTCTGGTTACTAGTGAAGGTAGTGGAGCTGGTTATATTGACAGAGGGGTTGCGAGTTCTCTTTCTTGGCTCCCTCTGGTGGTTATTGGAGGTAATGGAGCTGATCTGATTCACAGAGGCTTGCCACCTGATAATGAGGAGGACGATTTGAGATCTGGAGTTTCTGATTGGATTTAAGACAGCCAACTCCCTCTATCCCTGCTGGTGATTTTTTCCTGCCTCCTGAGGTCTTAGTTTCCAGCTCAGTCCCTGCATGCTCAGCTAAGTGTTCTTTTGCTATTGTTCACATTTGATCTGATTTTGTCTATTTCAGTTCTGGCTGGGGCTGTGCTGAATCTCCATCCATATGTTACTGCTTGTGCCAGTTTGTTTTTGTCCCTTATTAGATTGGCTTCTTTTTGCTCTGCTTTCAGAATATACCAGAGTGCTGATATAGTGGGCGAAGTCGTGCGACTTCAGTATTTTTCTATCAGACGTGTTGGACATTTTTTGCAGGGTTTTTTGCGTGATTACAGACAGTGTCTTTCCTTTCCTGTCCTGTCTAGTTAGTGTGGGCCCCATCGTTTGCTCACTCTATTTTCCTACCTGCATTTGTGGTTTCATCTTGTCTCACCGACAATATATGTTTGGGGCTATCTATTCCTTTGGGGTCTGCTCTGGGGCAGTTTAGATTTCCCCTTTCTTGCTTTAGGCTTATTTAGCTATCCGGCTGTGTCGAGGCATCTAGGATCATCGTAGGTACGCTCCACGGCTACTGCTAGTTGTGTGGAAAGGATCAGGGGTCTGCAATCCGCTTAGTTACCAACCTCTCTGGTTTTCTTTGGCTAAGCTTGGTCTTGCTCTCCTCCTCGGTGACCCATTCATAACACAGCTCTATCAGTAATGATTACTTCCCATAAATCGTCCTTAGATAACAACATCTCTACTTTGAATTTCCAAAACTGATCATTTTCACTGTTCAGCTTAGCTACTGTGAGTTTCAGCTCAGTGCTGCACATCATTTTTATATAATCTTACTTGTTTTAGAGTTGTAGTGAAGACATTCTCCTTTCTCATTGAGAGTTCCTGTATATCCTGTGTGTGGTGATTCTCTGTAATTATCTCCAGTGTGCAGTCCTCCAGTTCCTGGGATCATAAATTCCTTTGTCCCTCTGTATCTGGATTTTTTTTCAGCCTCCATTCACTGGGTTTTATCTCCTTCTGTTTACATAGCTTATCTGCTTCTCTGGTGTCTGGATTTATTGCTTGGGATTATCTTCTGGGATTCTGTATTCTGGGCTTCTGTGTTCTGGGACTATCTTCTGGGTTTATCTTCTGTGTTCTGAGCCCATAACCTGTAGCAGAATGCATCTTCTGAGAATGATCACCGGTGCATCAGAGAACTTCACTGAGTAAGTTATCTTGAGTAAACAGTATTTACTTCATATGGGTAAACATGAGATAAAAGTATTCAGTAGCACACAGTCCGTGCTTCTGGCATAATACACTCAAAAGTGAAAGTAAAACTAACAACAACTTCCCTCCCGACAATACAGCAAACATATAACTTCACACTTTTGTCATCTGCTGTCAGGCTAGTGTAAAGTCCTCCCTTCACTTATAATAAGTCCTGATCTGTTGCATATGTCAATACAGGTAACCTTCATGACGCAGTTCCCTGATATAAGGGACCAGAGAAGAAAGGCAGAAAGGGCTTCGGCGCCAACCAGGGAGACAAGCAGAATGTATACAAAGGGAGACGCTGAGACTGAGCCATCAGAACGTGCCAGGAGGTCTGAACCAGTGGGTTGTTGTACACCCGCGAGCAGGGTCCAGCTGACGCCAAGCAACATTCATGGACCGGACCACGCAAGTCAAGACCTGAGGCTCAGACCCACGCCAGTCAAGGTCCACGAACCAGACCGCGCTGCTCAAGACCCTGGATCCAGTCCTCATTCGTCTAGGCCTGATAGATGACTATCGTTGGTCAAGCACCGAAGACTAGGTGAGGACCCTGATCCAGAAAAAGACATCTGTGGTAGTGAATTGGAGGTGTGAGTGCGTTGGGCCATTATTTCCAGCACTGATTTATAATACAGGGTTCAGTCTGGTGTAGTACAGCAGACAGGACGAGGTTCGGTCAGTGTGAGAAAGGCCAAGAGAGCATTGCTGGACTTTGTCATAAGGTCTTGTGACCTAGCGGGAAGAACCAGAGACTCCCACTAGGGCCTGTAGCAATTGGGGGTGAGGGGGGGAATTGCACTGCCATGCCTAAAGGCCCCGTCACACTAAACGATATCGCTAGCAATATCGCTGTAACTTCTCTGGTTTTGTGACGCAGCAGCGATATCGCTAGCGTTATCGCTACATGTAATACTTACCTCCGACCGGCTCCCCCGCTGGTTATCGCTGATCGCGCGAGAACGTCTTGGGCTGTTTCTCGTCGTCAGCTTCCTGCTGGGCTTCCTGTGGCGCCGACGAGCGACGTGTGGACGCGGGCGGGAGGACGTCGGGATCGCCTCGTCTGACAGGTAAGTAGCGACCCCCGACCGCTGCTATGTCGCTGGTGAGATCTGCCTGTGTGGCAGCTCACTAGCGACCACTTAGCGATGCACCAGCGATCCATATCGTTGTCGGGATTGCTTGTGCATCGCTAAGTGTGACAGTACCTTAAGATTTTGGAATACTGATCTCATCAGAGATTAGTCAGATAGCATAGAGAACATACTATAAGAGTTATAGTGTACTTGATAACAATCTTGTGCATTGTATATCATATACTACTAATACTCTGCTTCATACTATATTCTTACTGTTGAGACCACTTCTTCCCATTCCAACGTTAGAAAAAAACAGTTAAGTTGGTTACTTTCGCCTTGTCCTTGTCTGTGTGTTGCATCCGGTGACCTGTTTACACCAGCACTATGGTCATATCAAACACACAACTAGATAAATTCCTAGAGGGGTCTCGTTTCCAAAATGGGTTTACTTGTGGGGGGCTTTCACTGTTTAGGCACATCAGAGGCTCTCTAAATGCAACAAGACACCCGCAGAACATTCCATCAAAATATGGGTTCCAAAACGTCGCTCCATCTTTCTGAGCTCTTCCGTGCACCCAAACAGTAGTTTCACCCCACATATGGGGTATCTGCGTACTCAGAAGATATTGAACAACAAATTTTGGGGTCCATTTTCTTTTGTTACCCTTGTGAAAATAAAAAATTGGGGGTTAAAAAAAATTTTTTTTGGGAGGAAAATGTGATTTTTTTTAATTATTTTCACTGCTTAATGTTGTAAACTTCTATGAAGCACCTGGGGGTTAAATGTACTCACCACACATCTAGACAAGTTCCTAGAGAGGTCTAGTTTCTAAAATGGGGTCACTTGTGGGGGATTTTCACTCTTTAGGCACATCAGGGGATCTCCAAACGTGACATGTCATGTGTTAATTATTTCAGCAAATTTTACATTCAAAAAGTCCAGTCCCTGCCAGGCGCCAAAACAGTAGTTTTCTCCCACATATAGCATATCGGTGTACTCAGGAGAAATTGCACAATAAATTTTGAGGTCAATTTTTTCCTTTTACCCTTTTGAAAGTAAAAAAAAATGGGGTCTAAAGTAAAATTTTTGTGAAAAAGGTTAATTGTTCATTTTTACCTTCCACATTCCATTAATTTATGTGAAGCACCTGAAGGGTTAATAAACTTATTGAATAAGGTTTTGAGTACCTCGAGGGGTGCAGTTTTTAAATGGTGTCATTTTTGAGTATTTTCTGTCATATAGACCCCTCAAAGTCACATCAAATGTGATGTAGTCACTAAAAAAATTGTTTTGTAAATTTTGTTGGAAAAAGGAGAAATCACTGGTCAACTTTTAACCCTTATAACTTCCTAACAAAAATATAATGTTTCAAAAGTCGTGCTGATTAAAGTAGACAAGTGGAAAATGTTATTTATTAACTATTTTGTGTGACATAACTCTCTTATTTAAGGACATAAAAATGAAAAGCTTAAAAATTGCTAAATTTTCCAAATTTTTGCCAAATTTCCGATATTTTCAGAAGCAAAATCAAGTCATATCGAACAAATTTTACTACTATCATGAAATACAACACGCCAATCTCAGAATCAGTGAGATCCGTTGAAGTGTTGTAAATCGATCCGTGGGATCCATTGAAGAATTGTAAAATTTGGTCTGGTCAGGAAGGTGAAAACAGTTTTCAAGGTGAAGGGGTTAAAGGCGTTCACAAAACAAACACATCTCTGTTCAGCTCCAGCACAACTCTAAAGGCCGATGTAACAGGCCAGATTAACCCCCCCGCCCAGAATATAAAGTGGCCTATGCTAGTTTATACCCCGGGCATATTCTGGCCCAGGCCAAACTATACCCCGGGGTATAAATTGGCCTAGGCCAGTTTATACCCCTATGGATCAGACTATACCCCGAGTATATTATGGCCTAGGCCAGATTAGACCCCTCCGGGACAGAATATACCCCAGCTGCTGTAGATCAGATATTTCATGCTTTTGAGAATCATCAAAAACGGGGTCCAGGCAGCACATGGGGCCCCAGGCAGCACACAGGGGCAGAGACAGCGAACAGGGCCCCAGGCAGCACACGGGGCACCAGGTAGCGCACAGGGGCCCCTGGCAGTGCACAGGGCCCCTGACAGCACACGGGGCCTCAGGCAGCACACAGGCGCAGAGACAGCGAGCCGGGTCCCAGGCAGCGTACGGTGGCCCCAGGCAGCACACAGGGGCAGAGACAGCGAACGGGGCACCAGGCAGTGCACAGGGCCCCAGGCAGAGCACAGGGGCCCCAGGCAGCGCACAGGGGCCCCAGGCAGCACACAGGGCCCCAGGCAGCACATGGGTCCCCAGGCAGCACATGGGTCCCCAGGCAGAGCCCAGGGCCCAAGGCAGAGCACAGGGCCCCAGGCAGCAGACAGGGGCCCCTGGCAGCGCACAGGGCCCCAGACATCGCACAGGGGCCTCAGACATGGCACGGCGGCCCCAGACATCGCACATCGCATATGGGCTTTAGACATTGCACAGAATTAAGTGATATACTCAAGAACGGGGTCCCAGACATTGCACAGGGGGTCCCAAACAGTGCACAGGTGGTCCCAGACAGCACACAGGGAGCAGAGACAGCGCTGTCTCTTCCCCCCTTGTGCACTGTCTCTGCCCCCTGTGCTCTGTCTGGGACCCCGTGCGCTGTCTCTGCCCCCATGAGCTGCCTTAGGCCCTATGCGCTGCCTGGGGACCCGTGTGCTGCCTGGGGCCCTGCGTGCTGCCTGGGGCCACTGTGTGCTGCCAGTGCCCCTGTGTGCTGCCTGGGGCCCCTGTGCGCAGCCTGGGGACCCATGTGCTGCCTGGGGCTCTGTGTGCTGCCTGGGGCCCTGTGTGCTGCCTGGGGCCCCTGTGCGCTGCCTGGGGCCACTGTGCACTGCCTGGGGCCCCTGTACTCTGCCTGGGGCCCTGTGCACTGTCTGGGGACCCGTGTGCTGCCTGGGGCCCCATGTGCTGCCTAGGGCCCTGTGCGCTTCCTGGGGCCACTGTGTGTTGCCTGGGCCCCTGTGTGCTGCCTAGGGTCCTGTGCACTGCCAGGGGCCCCTGTGCACTGCCTGGGGCCCTGTATGCTGCCTGTAGCCCCTGTGCACTTCCTGGGGCCCCTTTGTGCTGCCTGTGGCCCCTGTGTGCTGCCTGGGGCCGCTGTGCTCTTCCTGAGCCCCTGTGCTCTTCCTGGGGCCCTGTGCCCCGCCTGGGGACCCCTGTGCTGCATGGGGCCCCTGTGCACTGCCTGGGGCCCCTGTGCGCTGCCTGGGGCCACTGTTTGCTGCCTGGGACCCCTGTGCACTGCCTGGGGCCACCGTGTGCTGCCAAGGGCCCTCTGTGCACTGCCTGGGGACCCTGTGTGCTGCTTGGGGCCTCTGTGTGCTGCCTGCGTCCCCTGTACACCGCCTGAGGCCCCTTTGTGCTGCTTGGGGCCCCTGTGCTCTTCCTGGGGCCCTGTGTGCTGCCTGGGGACCAGTGTGCTGCCTGGGGCCCCTGTGTACTGCCTGGGGCCACTGTTTGCTGCCTGGGTCCCCTGTTCGCTGCCTGGAGCCACTGTGTGTTGCCTGGGGCCCTGTGCACTGCCTGGACCCCTATGTGCTGCCTGGGGCTCTGTGCGCTGCCAGGGGCCCCTGTGCGCTGCCTGGGGCCCTGTGCACTGCCTGAGGCCCCCGTGCGCTGCCTGGGGCCCCGTGCGCTGCCTGGGACCCCGTTCGCTGTCTCTGCCCCCCCGTGTGCTGCCTGGGGCCCTGTGTGCTGCCTGGGACCCCGTTCACTGTCTCTGCCCCCCCGTGTGCTGCCTGGGGCCCAGTTTTTGATGGTTTTCAAAAGTGTGAAAAATCCGATCTACAGCAGCTGGGGTATATTCTGACCCGAAAGAGTATAATCTGGCCTAGGCCAATTTATACCCCGGGATATAGTTTGGTCTAGGCCATAGTATACCTGGGGTATAGTCTGGCCCAGAGGGGTATAAACCGGCCTAGGCCAATCTATACTCCGGGGTATAGTTTGGCCTAGGCTATAGTATATCCGGGGTATAGTCTGGCCCAGAGGGGTATAAACTGGCCTAGGCCAGTTTATATCCCGGAGTATAGTTTGACCTAGGCCAGAATATACCCGGGATATAATCTGGCCTAGGCCACTTTAACCCCGGGTATATTCTGGGCCAGGGGTTAATCTGGCCTGTTACACCGGTATCACACATGGGAGAAACTCGGACGAGTCTCGCATCTTAATACTCAGCACTTGGGAGTGGAGCGTGCGGCTGTATAGAAAGACATGCAGCCGCACACTCCGCTCCCGAGTGCCGGTGGCAGTGCCAGGTATTAAGATGTGAGACTCATCCCAGTTTCTCGCATGTGTGATCCCGGCCTAATTCTGCTGAGCTAAATTACCTGCTGTTATTAGACCTGTCAACCCTGAGCTGGATTATGGTAATATGTACCAGCTGAAACCATGTAGTAAACAGGTCGCCTCTCAAGTACAGTGGCGACCAAAAGTTTAGTATTTTTTTTTAAGTGTCATTCCTTCTGTCTGGTTGCTGTGATGCCATTTTCCAGGTGAGTTTAGTATACCGGAAGCAAATGGTTGTCAACTATAAGGATGAAAATTGTGTTTGACATTCTTTTATCCTTCTATGTGTTAGTTTTCAACATTTGCTGGGCCAAACGTTTTTGCATATATTGATATGGGTAGCCAAATTTTTCTGAAATGTTTTTTTTTTCAGTGTTTTTTGGTTAAAACATGACAAAGACAAATTTATCAGCAGATGTCAGGAAGCTTATTATTCTGAGAGTGAAGTCAGACAAAAGCCAAAAAGAGGAACTATGGAATGAATTCATTCATCTCAGAGTCAAATATCACGTTTAATAAAGAAAGAAAAAGAAGTTTATGGAACAGCTGACAAACCTAGAAGTGGACGACCACGGAAGGCTTTCTCCAAAAGTTCATCACATTATTAAGCAGTCAGTATCTTATGTCCATAAAAGTGCTGTACAGATTTCACATGAAATGCAAGAAGAATATGGGGTCAAAGTGAGTTACCAAACTGTGGGGCGACGGCTAAGAGCAGTGGAGTTTAATGCACGAGTTCCAGTTAAGAAGACTTTCATCTCTGCAATGAACTTGAAGGTCCGACTTGAGTTTGCCAGAGAACACAGCCAATGGAAAGTGACAGATTGGTCTAAGGTGTTGTGGTAGCATGAATCCAAGTTCAGTCTGCTTGGTAGTGATGGAAAGCACTATATATACCGCCCAACTGAAAAATATAATGGTGTAAGGTACCAAACACCTACAGTGAAGCAAGGTGGTGGCAATGTCATGGTTTTGGGCTGCATCTGCCATTGGCTCTCTGCATAGAATTGATGGAAAGATGAATGCTACCATGTGCAAGGATCTACAGGAGAATGCAATCCTGCCACATGGTAAAACCAAAGTACGCAGAGGCTGGAAATTCCAGCAAGACAATGATCCTAAGCAGACATCCAATTTAATCAAAGATTGGTTAGCAAAGAAAAATGTCCGCCTGTTGCAATGGCCAAGCCAATCCCCTGATTTACACCCTATAGAGCAACTTTGGGATGAGTTAGGCCGACGAGTTGGGTCTCGTACCCATAGCAATAAAGATGAATTGTTTGCAGATTTGCAAATGGAATTTAGCAAAATCCCTCAGAATGTCTTATACCCAAGTGACTGCAATGCCCCATTGGTGCAGTAATTAAAGCAAGAGGTTATGCTACAAAATACTAAGTTATGGCATTGTAGCAATTAATTTCTCTATGTTGTGATTAACAAATAGTACATGCAAAACTTTTGGCAGTCAGTTTTCTTTCATTAAATGACCATACCGATATTCTAAAACATTTTGGTTTAAATTAAGATCTTATATGATGACAACTTTATGCACTTTCAATTCATCACCATGACATCACAACAACCAGACAGAAGTAGGGTAATCATTTTTTTTTAAAAAAAAAAAGCAAAATTTTTGGTCCCCACTGTACATAAAGCGTAATCAGCATAGAAGGATATCAAATCTAACTTTTACCAATATTCATTAAAAATAACCTGGAGTAGAAGGACAAATGTACACCGACCAATCTTCACAAACATATAAAGTGCAAGTGCTCATAATAGCCAGTGTTCACAAAAAAAGGTTCAATCTCACCCATATGTCTTGATGAGATGTATCTTTCTAAGGTTGGCCAGAGAAGTTGTAGAAGGGAATCTTGCACTAAAATACCCTGCCGTGCCCCTTGTAAGACTCCTGCCCTCATCAGGGCAGTATTCAAGTGCGGCACTGCCTGATATAGTACCCAAATTTATCCTCCCTATGCGTTTCCTCCTCAGTATCGAGGATTCTTCAAGGAAGTTTATATACTAGCAAAATGGGAGAGACAAGTGTCAGGAGACCCATTAACCCTCTCAGAAACCTAGCGTTACTGGTACAGATTTTTGCATTACTGAGGCCTACCACCTCGGTGAGACATATCTGCCATCCAGGACCTTACCTCCTGGTTTCTTACAAAGGTCACTGAGCACATCAAGACACCATGCGCACTTGCACAGAAAACTCCCGATCCTCATCAAATTCGTATTTCAATGCATGCTGCGGCGAGGACCAGATGGGTGTTGCAGAGAAGTTGGAGAGGTGAGTGAGAAGGTGAGCATAAGGATTTTTTTGTTTGTTTTTAACCTTTCGATGGCTTTTTACGGTTCAGAAACATGGCGGCGAGCAGCTGCTATTTTGCTGAATCAACACAGAAGTGAATTACAAAAAGTGTTGGTGAATGCAGATTTTTGTAAAATCCGAGTAGAATTCTTCACCCTTAAATTCACCATGGTATGACTTATGGTGAGACAGAAGAGGGATGGAAATCACTTCTCTCTCTGCTGTACTAACAGTGAATACAGAAAGGAAGTTGATGACACTGAAAAATATTTCACATGAAGGGACATAAAAAATGTATATAAATGATCCACGTTTTTTAAATAAAAAAAAAAAATACATGATCACTGCTCATCTCCTGAAATTGGATGTCTTTTTTTTCTGGGAATTGTATTTACTCTAATAGAGATCTGACTCTGATAAGGGGGGGGGGGACAGGAAAATAATAAGGGTAGAACCCCCAAGAAGCTGTAAGGAGCAACACCCCACGGTTCGTGTGCTGGAACGCTCAATGCTGGAAGTTTCTACTTTGATAAATGTTTAGTTGTATTCTTTTGTGAATATAATAAAAGGAACAAAGTTTTTTTTAAGTGAGAAAAGAAACAATCCAACAAAATAAATTCTTTACAATTCAAGTTTATTGAAAAATATATAATATTAACATAATTATATAACATATAAAAAAACACAGTCATTACACTTTGCATATTTTTTATTTTTTATTACTTATTAATTTATGCAGTGTGTAAGGACTGTTTCTGAAACACGTTTTTATTGCTGTTGGAACTGGATTTTTTCTGCTTTTTACATTTTTTCAATAAACTTGAATTTTTAAGGATTCATTTAACTGGATGTTTTCTTATTCCTTGTCTGGGACTTGCAGTACTACAAGTACTCCACGCAACCTGAATCATGATCCTCTGGGGTGATCATTTGTTCCTTCTACGGCCACATTCACACGTTCAGTATTTGCTCAGTATGTTATATCAGTATTTGTAAGCCAAAACCAGGAGTGGAACAATCAGAGGAAAAGTCTAATAGAAACACGTCACCTCTTCTGTATTGATCACCCACTCCTGGTTTTGTCTTCCAAATACTGAGGTAAAATACTGACCAAATACTGAGCGTGTGAACGTGGCCTTAGAAGATTCTGCCCGCATAAGACGGATGTTATAGCACAAGTATGAATAAATCCTAATATTAATGAAATCTCTGCATATTCATCTGCATTGATATATTACGCATGTTCCTCCACCGTCCTACCTGTCCAGGGATCCTGCGGTCTGATGTCTGTGTAACTGCCATCCGTGTACTCCACATAAAATGCTTTCTTGTATATTTGAGAACCAGGTGCCTTTAAAAATGGCCTGAAATATCCAATAAAAAAACAACAACTATAAACTAAACATACCTGTATAGTAAAGGAAATACTGCAGTAACTCCCCCAATATTTCTCTGTGTAATGTCAGGGACTGATACAATGATGAAATATTCCATGAATCAGCTGAAAATTGAGTCGGGGATTAAACCCTTTTTGGGGGAGCACAGCAGCTCCGGACATTGCTTAGTGGCTGCTGCCGAGTTCTGCTCCTCGCCTCATGTGAATGGAAAATAAAGTGCAACCCCCAAGGTATGGAATACGATAGTCGGGGACGACAATAGACAAAGGAAGGGAGAGTGTGGGGAAGGTGACAGACGGACGGACTTGTCAGCAAGAAGAAAGGATGGTTTGTGCACTTTTGACAGATGTTAGCTATGACAGAAGGGAAACAGCTGGGAAAAGTGTAGATTGAGTGCAATACCTTGGGTTTACCACAAGATGGCAGGGGATAGCATGAGTTCAGGACTTGACAGCAGCTTAGGGCTTTAGAAACCGTTGGTCATGGGGGGCGGAGTTACAGGGAACCGGGAAAGTTATAAATAGGACAGGAGGGTTCCAGAAAGTTCCAGTCCCGGGAGGAGCTCAAGAGGAGAGGAGTCTGTGATGAAGTGTGTGCTGTGTGGAGAGCTCAACTAGGGGACTGAGGAGAAAGGAAGTCAGGGGGGTGGCCCCGACACGAAGAACCGGAGAACAGACGAGGCCCCGGGCGAAATATACCAAATTGACGACGACCTCTGACCAATAAATTGCTGTTGGTGAACAGGCCCAAGGCGGCCACAGTGACCGAGCTGGTAGGAACGTGACTAAGCTAAAAAGTAAGGTGTATGTACCGGGGCTTGGAAACGGAAGGCTGTGGAAGAAGTGCGGTGTATTGCTGGAGTCGTCAGATGGACAACTAAAATAAACTTGGACCTGTTGTACCCGAAATCTGCCTCCATCTTGTGTCTGTGACGTCTGTGCGCAGTAAATGAGGGACCACCCCCCAGTCTGGCCCACACCACTACATAACGTCAGGGACTGATACAATGATGAAATATTCCATGAATCAGCTGAAAATTGAGTCGGGGATTAAACCCCTTTTTGGGGGAGCACAGCAGCTCCAGATATTGCTTAGTGGCTGCTGCCGAGTTCTGCTCCTCGCCTCATGTGAATGGGAAATAAAGTGCAACTCCCAATAGGCATTGTGCGGGGATGACTTGCTCCACCCAATACCTCGCTCATATCAGGCATCATGATCTACTAAAGTTAATTTCAGCTGATTGTTAGGGGCTACGGACCTCGGACCACCCACTGATCTCATATTAGTGACCTATCTTATGAATAGCTCATCAATATGTCATTCTTGGACAACCTTTTTCAGTAACCATTACTGCTTGGCACATAGTTATGTACATGTAACTTACATTTTCTGGCTCAGATAGGAGGTTTTACTCTGGCAGGGAATGACAGTATTGTGTAGGAAACAATTTGGGCAGTGTTATGTGGCCACTGTTTGGTAGTACTTACTTTTAGTCACTGTATGACTATTATTTGGGTGCCAAATTACAGTTTTGTGTGGGTATTATATTCTTATTTGTGATGCCATACTCCTTATACATTCACCAGTGAAGCATTAGATGAAGAATTGACTGCCACGCATATAAGAAAAAAATACAAGTAAAAAAAAGCACAAAGAACACAAATGAGCAAACACCCTACAGAACTGAAGCCAGGTAATGGTAATAGTGCATGTAATTACATAGGGGATTCAGTTAACGCTATTTTGATTTTTTTAAATACATAAAAGTCATCCCACCGCAACAAGGTGCAGTGTGCACCCATCAGGGCGGTCCTAACCTGTCTCCAGTATTTAAACCTTACCATGTGTCACACTGCATCAATGTGAATAAGGGCCGAGCAGGACAGGGCCAGACTGAGACACCCACCCTTGGTTAGCTATACAGATGGAATAGTTAGATCAGAAAGGGGACCGTCTCGATGGGTTCACCTTGACATTGCTGGGATGGCTTTTAGCTTATAGTCTAGCTTGGCATATACATAAGAAAATTAATATAATAATACTTAACATGCACTGCAATTTTAAACATTTTTGCTTAACTTTTGGCTTTGTTAACATCAAAATTTCTAATTCCGATGTTCTGCTCCATTATAGTAGTAGAAAATCAAAATGAAAGGATGTGCTGGACCTATCACATGATTGACCCCATTGATGCAAGATAGTCTGCATACTCATTGTTCATGGAGCATTGCCAAAGGAGTCTATTCTGGTGTCTTTTGTGGAGACCCAGTACTTCCCCCCACATTGCCACAAGGATATTGCGCTTAGCCAGACTCTGTTTTACACTGATGAGGGGCAAACACCCTAAATCAGCTGAATTAGTTCAGTTTCTGGCTTGGCATTTGTCCCTCTTCATGTTGCATGGCATTGCATATCGCTTTATAGGGTAGCCACCTCTCCTGGTTGGTAATTGTGAGATAGTTTCTTCTTATTCTCTAATAGTTTTAATTTGCAGAATTATCTGACATATTTTAGATTGAATACCCAAAATGATGCTCTTGGTAAAGCATACGCTCTACGTAGTGCCATTAGTCCATGACACCAGAGGCTTTTATTAGCTTTGGTAAGCTTGAATAACATTTTTTTTATATATTTTGGGGGAAATTTGTCAAGACAGATGTTTCCTATTGGAAGTTCGTGATCTGGTGCCCGACCCAAACTTTATTCCAAAGTACCAGAATTCTACCCAAACTTGAACCAGAACCCATACCCCCTTGAATACAATGCTGACCCGAACTTTTGAGATGGAAAATTCTCTCTCCTTCCCCAGTAACTCCGAACATTGCAAGAGACTTCCAGGAGAAGCCCATGTTTGGCATTTACCATCGGATACTAACTGTCCTGTTCAAATGCCGAACTTTTAAGCTTGGGTTCTCTCATCTCTACCCGTAACCTAAAAATTGTGGGTTTCCATATGCCAGAAAATTAAATCTATGCCAACTTTTAACTGAAGCAAATTTTGGCTGCAAAGTACATCACGTTTCTGGCATACATTACAATGTGTTGTGCAGCAATAGGTCACATCCCCTTTTGAGAAATCCCAACCGCTTCTTAGAAAAGAGCAAAAATTCATAAAATTTTGCGCAAGTAACACTTGAGACACATTTAGCAACTGTTGTTGAGGTGACGATTAATTCTCCCCGTTTATCTAAACAGTATTGATTTACATTAAGTAGTGGAAATTTTGCTAGACTGAAATTTTGGCTATCAAGTTTCTAAATTAGAAGGTTGGCATCCGTATTTTAACATCCAAAAAATACAGAAATTCCTATTAAGTAATTATATACTGCATAATATTACTTTGTAAGCTGAAAACTATCGGCCACGTCACCTACTCCATTTTTTTTTCGGGGGGGGGGGAGTAGACAATGTTTTTTGAAAATTGTTAAAATCAATTGTGACCTCGAGTTTTTGCGTCACAACAACATTTTCTTGGTGAAAATTGATACACATGTAAGAAAAAAAAGATTTCCAAAGCAACCATATTCTACAACTGCCGAAGTGACGTTTACCTGTCTTCTCCCGAAAACACTGTCCCATCCCTGTAATTCCACAACTGTTCCACAGCAGCAATGTAGAATATTCTAGTGACGGCCTCACATGTGTGACATAGAAATGACAGCAGAAGGAAGCTCCCGAGCCTCATCATGGGTACGAGCTGTCACAGAAGAATGTCTCACTTCTGGATGTGCCTTAATCTTCCTTTTATTAGCAGATGCCTTTCCTTTAATTTTTCATGTTAACTGCCTTCGAAAAGGAAGGAAATTTCACAGCAGGAAACCAAGGGTGTGACGTTAAGTTACACTTCACTTTGATGTCTACTGTGGGGAAAGTGACTTTGGATTATTTTCAAACTTGCCAATAAATCCTTAGTTAATTTGTTAAGAATTTGAAGAATGAATTCTAAAAGTTTACACCCACGACTTTCTTTTATACATTAACTATACATAACTTTTTCATATATCCCTTTCTTTGCCTCTTTCATGCCTCTTTCATATTTTTTACCTTTTCCAAAACCATTGTTACTTTTACTAAAAATATTGATAATTGCATGAATTGGAATGGTGAGCTCTGGTGTGCTACATGGAAGGGCATTCACTCGGTTTATTCTAATCCTACATTTTTCCTTCAATGTTTGATGTTTGCATTGATTTTCTTGCAATAACTGATCAACGAGATTTAAAGAAAAAACTCACAGTTGTCTTTGTGACCACATCCCTTTACTATGTTACTTCTATAAGTAGCAGAATAAAAAGTTTTGCGTGTGATGAGTGGTTATTAGCACCACGCTGGAGTCCTGCTCTGACAGGCGGGGTCCTGCTGGTCCTCTAGCCATTTTCTTAGGGCATGCGCACATGCATTCCTGCCCTCTTGAAGGGTCAGCGCGTGCACTTGCTATTTCCTCCCCAGTAGGTATTAGGTATTGCTTCCTCCCCACTGGAGAGATGTCTGTGCAAGCTTCCTGTTTCAGTCTAAGTTGTGTAAGGTCGCATATCAGTACAAGTCCTGTTTGTTATACTCTAGTACAAATCTTGCCTGCTGCACTCTGATGCAAATCCTGCTTGCTGCACTCAGATGCAAATCCTGACTGCTGCACTCAGTGTAATTCCTGCCTGCTGCACTCTGATGTAAATCCCGCCTGACGCTCACTAGTGCAAATCCTGTCTGCTACACTCTGAAGCAAGGTCTGTCTGCTGCACTCTGACACAAACTCTGTCTGTTGCACTCGGATACGAACTTGGTCAGCTGCAGTCTGATGCAAGCTCTGCCTTCTGCTCCATCCAGCCTGTCCTTCTGGGTCCAGCTGCTGCACGACCGTTGGTCTGTCCTGGAGTGGCAACTGGCGTTCATCGGGAAGCGAAGTCTAACCTCACCATCAGTGGCTCTAGTGAATAGTCAGGTGATAGCTTAGTCACGCCCCTCAAGGCTCTCCGTGGTCGGAGGCACAGTGGTTCCACAAACCACGATCGTGACAGTTTGCTCAGGCCATGGATCCCGCTGGACTCCGGATCCTGCCTGTTCGGACCACGTACCAAGAGCTTTGCCAATAGAAAGACGCACAGGAAGAGCTTCGCCTTTCCTTGTGGAGGACTCATCGGAACCCATGCAGATCGACCACCTTGCCTTTGCTAGACAGTGACTGAGGAATCATCGCGCTAAAGGCCAGTGCCTGTATTGTGGAGTTATGGGTCACTCCATTCCAGTCTGTCCGGTGAGAGCAGAGAAGGTCCGGTGTCTAGGGGTGGTAGAAGAGGCCTCCCTAGACTGAAAGGACATCTCTCTACCCCTGACCCTTACTGTGGCCATGACAATAGGTGAATGCCAGTTTGTTGAGTTGGCATATTTGGATTCCAGGGCAGCCGGAAATTTTATCCTCCAGGCTGTAGTGGATTGGTTCGAAATCCCAGTTCATCCGCTCATGAACCTACTGGAAAAATCATCTGTCGATGGGAGACGGTTCGTCTGGCTACTGAGCCGCTTGAGGTCCATATTGGGATGCCTCATTTTGAGAAGATTGCCTTCTATGTTCTTTCCCACATGTCTCACACCTTTCACTTAGGCCTACCATGGCTGCGGCAGCATGAACCTGTGTTTGACTGGAGAAATGGAGAGGTGCGCTGGTGGGGACATTCCTGTCATGAGAAGTGTCTGGCTCCAGTACGTCCATTTCAGGTCCCGTCTTGTCCGTCATCGCTGCCCGGTTTGGCATCTGCTTATTGGTCTTTTGCTGATGTTTTTGACAAGATGGAAGCAGAGACTTTGCTGCACTACAGGCTGCACAACTGCCCTACTGACGTAATTCCAGGATCTACACCCTCTAGAGGCCGAATTAACCCTCTGTCCCCAGCTGAGACTCAAGCTATGTCGGACTACATTCAGGAGAATTTGGCCAGAGGGTTCATTCAGAAATCCTCCTGTCCTGCTGGGGCTGGGTTTTCCTTCGTTAAGAAGAAGGATGGATCACTCCGACCCTGTATTGACTATTGAGGTCTCAGCCAGATCATGGTGAAGAATAAATACCCTATCCCACTGATTCCTGAGTTGTTCGACCGATTAAGGGGTGCCAGGATCTTCACCAAACTAGACTTAAGAGGCACACAAGCTTATCCGCATTCACCGGGGAGACGAGTGGAAGACAGCTTGTAACACCAGGGACAGAAATTATGAATACCGAGTGATGACCTTTGGTCTCAGTAATGCTCCCGCAGTTTTTCAAGAATTCATCAACGACATCTTCCGAGACCTGTTTTATTCCTACGTAGCTGTGTATCTAAACGATATTCTGATATTTTCCTCAGATCTGGCTTCCCACAGACTAGCAGTTCGGCAGGTTCTTCTGCGTTTTTGGGAGAACCGCCTCTATGCCAAGTATGAGAAATGCGTTTTTGAACAGTCCTCTCTTCCCTTCTTGGGCTACATCATCTCGGATACCGGACTCAGGATGGATCCTGAAAAAGTCTCTTCCATACTTAAATGGCCGTTGCCCGTAGAGATCAAAGCAATTCAGCGATTTCTTGGCTTTGCTAATTACTATTGGCAATTCATCCCTCACTTCTCCATACTTACCGCTCCTATCTCTGCTATGACCCGAAAAGGAGCTGATCCGAAGAACTGGTCCTCTGAGGCTGAAGAGGCCTTCCGCTCTCTTAAATGGTCTTTCTCCACCGCTCCTGTTTTGCATCGCCCGGATTTGAACAAACAGTTCTTCCTACAGGTGGACGGATCCTTGTTAGGGGCTGAAGCTGTGCTCATCCAGAAGTCCTCCTCGGGTCGCCGCTTGTCCTGCGGTTTCTTTTTTAAAGTCTTGTCTGCTCCTGAGCGTAACTACTCCATCAGGGATTGAAAGTTACTTGACATTAAGATTTGCTCTGGAGGAATGGCGTTACCTGCTGGAGAGCGCAGTCTATCCAGTGGTCATCTACATGGACCATAAGAACATGGCGTATCACCAGTCTGCCCAAAGAATTAATCCACGCCAAGTTAGGTGGTCTTAGTTTTTTGTCCGCTTTAACTTTCTTTTGCATTTCAGGTTCTGTGACAAGAATATCAGAGCCGATGCCCTCTCTCACCCTTTTCTGTCCAAGGATCAAGAGAAGGATCCACAATATATCATTGAACCGTTTAAGATGGTTACTGTCGCTCCAGTCAGTCTGTAACAAATTCCTCCAGGGAAGACCCTTGTGGCTGAATCCGAGAAGGAGCGAGTTTTGTCTTGAGGCCACTCATCCAAGGTGGCTGGTAACGCGGGACAAAGGAAGACTCTTCAGTTGATTTCTCGCCACTACTCGTGGCCGTCCATGAGGACAGAGATCTATGCTTACGTGGCTGCCTGTCCAATTTGTGCCTGCAATAAAGTCCCCAGATGACTTCCTGACAGTTCTCTCCTGCCATTACCTATACCGTCTGGTCGATGGCAGCACATAGCTATGGACTTCATTACGGATTTGCCAGTATCTGAAGGTTGCACCGTCATCTGAGTAGTTGTGGATCACTTTACCCTGTTGTCTGCTCTTCCATCCGTTCCTGAACTGGCTGACAGCTTCATCAAGCCTATTTTCCACCTGCACGGATTTCCTCGTCACATCATGCCCCATCGAGGTTTGCAGTTCTCTTCCAGATTCTGGCGAGCTCTCTGTAAGCATCTGGATGTTGCCTTGGAGTTCTCTTCAGCCTATCACCTCCCAGTGCAATGGACAAGTGGAGCGTGTCAACCAGGTCCTGGGCAATTACCTGCGACAATTCATCATTGCCCACCATAAAGACTAGGTGAAATTGCTTCCTTGGGCTGAGTTCTCATATAACAATCACATTGCTATATCCTCCCCAGCCAATAGCTGTGTGACATTAGGTATATATTGCTTCCTCCCAACTGGGGAGGTGCCTGAGCAACCTTCCTGTTTCAGGGTAAGTTGGGTAAGGTCGCATACCAGTACAAGTCCTGTTTGCTATACTCTAGTGCAAATCCTGCCTGCTGCACTCTGATGCAAATCCTGCCTGACGCTCTCTAGTGCAAATCCTGTCTGCTGCACTTTGTCGCTAACTCTGTCTACTTCACTCTGACACAAACTCTATCTGCTGCACTCAGATACGGACTTGGTCAGCTGTACTCTGATGCAAGCTCTGCCTGTTGCTCCATCCAGCCTGTCCTTCTGGGTCAAGCTGCTGCGCGACCGTTGGTCTGTCCTGGATTGGCACCTGGAGTTCATCGGGAGCCAAGTCTAACCTCCCCATCAGAGACTCTAGTGCATAGTCAGATGATCGATTAGTCACTCTCCTCCAGGCTCTCCGCGGTCCATGGCACAGTGGTTCCATGAGTGTGACAATGGTAAAGAGTAGTAATGAGTGAACATGCTCGGATAAGGTGTGTGGTATGCCGACTGGTCATGTGTTTAATGGGCGGTATGTATCACAGAGGTGGGTGGCCTTGTGATGGAAACCTGAGCTTATTTGCTCAACAGATTTACTGCCGATGGTTTATTATACATTGGGAAGGCTTCCAGGTGACTTGGAGAGATGGGTGGGTCTAGTCACCTACATACCCCACCCAAAGGAGTGTGTCTGGATACCCAAGATGGAGCCTGTGTGTTTGTACATGGGCAGCAGTGCTGACTAACCTGAGCCCGAGTGAGACGTGTTGGAGGAGGCCTCTGAGGAAAAGTGGTATCCGGGAACCTGTGTGGACGTCGCTGACAGGTAACGGACATTGATCCGTATTAGGCACACCGAGCTCAGAGAGAACCGTGGGTTGTAAAAAGCCAGATGGTTGCCGGATCGTGCATGGGGGGGGCTGTATGTTGCACAAGTTTGTGAAGAGAGGTTTATGCTGTGTAAATAAACCGAATGGACTTTTTAACCAAGTGTTCCGGTATATTCCTCAACGACCAGCCAATTGAGTACTCTCCGATCCATAGATAATGGAGACCTGTTACAGGTGTTATAGAAAGGATGTAGAACAAGTTCACTTCGACGCGCGTTTCACATCCTCTTCAGTTTCATCAGGAAGTCTATTATATATTTTATATTAATATCTTAATAAAAATTGTGATTTTATGTTAAATTTGATCATGTTGCTCCTTCAATGACTCTGTAGGTACTAAATATGATATTTATCTTTGAAGGGATCTTCTTTATTATTGTTCCCAGCAAAGAGCAAACAGATGAACGGCAAACTAGGGCACACAAATCACCACATTTACAGATGGAGCTATTTATCTGAAGCATTGCGGTATATATTTCAGTCAAAAAACGGAGGTGCTTGCATGAAAAAACATGAATATTTCAATGTGAAGCGAAAAAGAAAGAAATATGCAGCACTCACCAATATAGCTGAAAAACTGTGCGTCTTTATTTCACATGAATTCCATCAATAGACATGTGGACATGCAGGACGTTAGAGGAATGTTAGGGAAGGGAGGTGCCGGACAACGGCCGTTTCGCGATTACTCGCTTCTACGGGTCCAGGTGGAGCATTCCTCTTTATTATTGTGAAGAATATTATTGGTTACATAATACTATTACAGTGTACAAATTTCAAAAAACTGACCGTCACATCCACGCATAAACTAAATGTGAACAGGTACTTAACCTAGAGTCACCAACTCATACACACTTAAACAGAAAATGAAGCACTCTGTAGCTCCATAGCATGAAAACATGTAATATGAAAAATAAACTGCATTACTGCATTTGAAATATGAAAAATTGAGAAAGCTTAGCGCATAAAATGGCCAATTTACAGTATGTGTACCTGGAAGTCATGTCAAGGCATTTCTCGCTTTCCAGGACCCTAACCTAATGCCAATCCTCACTTAGACTAAAATCTTCATCTGTATGGGAACCTATGTAAATCCTCTCCTTAGACTGAAATCTATATCTCTATGGAGGAGTGGTGGCCCTGCTGTGATTAAAAATGCCTACGGTTAAAAGGCGGAGTGCTCAGTCAGAAGGTTAATGAATATAAATTTCAACAAACTGCCAGCCTTGTAAGGGATAACATACTTTTAGGCTTCATTCAAAAATCAGTAACGTTTCCTGTGCGTGAAGACACAGACAGTTTTTATTGCTCTTTTGTTGGTGATTATTTTTCCATATGCCTCCCCCCCCAACAAAAAAAATAAATAAATAAAACACACACAGGAGAAAAGTATTTGATAGACTTAACTGGGTATTTATAGAAGGTGGTTGTGAAGTTAATTGGACTACAGCGTGCCATGTTAAGATGGATAAGGTCCTCCTATGGTACTCCTGCAGCCTGTGTCTGGGTGAATAGTGTCCTCTGAGATAGCTTTCCCATCGGAGATGGCATTCACCTTGGTTGATCTTTACCCTCAAACCTTTCCTTCTTCGCATTAGAGCTATTCTATACATATTGGAATAAAAGATCCAAGATAAACCTATAAAATTGTTGCCTATGCTGACAACTTACTATTCATTTTCAATAGCCTGAATATCTCCCTTCCTAATCTAATATTGGAATTCAAAAGATACGTATCTCCGTCTAACTTTAAGGCTAATCTATTCATATCCAAAGCACTGAATATCAATCTACCAAATAAGACCATTTTCTCATTACAACATGGGATTACATTTTGTTGGTCATCACAGTCTATGAAATACATGTGAGGAGATTGCAGGCACGTAGGATGCAGTAACGGACTGTACACAGACCAAGGGTTATTATACAGTAAAAACTCCACGCCGGGAGAAAATGGAGGGATAATATTTCCTTATAAGGCAAAAGGTTAATGGGGATAACTTAAGGAACAGGGACAAGTAAAGCTGAGAATACAATAAAATATAACTTATCACTCAGGCGCCAGTCACAGTTGAACTTCTGTCTGTGGCTGGTGCTGCCTAGATTGCGTCGCAGTGGGGGTCTGTCACAATCCTTTTTTTTTTTTTTTCCAAAATTATATTTATTGAAATTTTACATAGTTAAACAGGAAAACACATCAATTCTGCAAACAGTGCAGAGTAGATTAAAAATACATCAAGAAAACAGACATACAAACGTAGGAGGCAAGGAATAAGGGGGGGAAAAGGGGTAGGACAATCCTGTGGTAAATGGTGTAGTATCTTTTGACCTTGGCGGTGTCCTCTCGTGGTCCTGACGATGGCGGCGAATCCTCAGGATCCCGATGCGGGTCTTGGGTGCAGCAGAAGAGGTGATGAAGAGGGATACGTCCTTATCCTCAGCGGTGAGTGTTCCAACACTATGGAGATTTGCAGCACTGCCCAAACACAGTTTACAATGGGCAGCCCGGTTCGCTGTGCCGAATCGACACATGCCTAAGTCCCGTTCACAGACCTTGTCTCTCACGGTCAGTACTGTCAGCCGGGGCAGCGCTGTCGGCTGTGTCAGCGGTCTCAGCGAGGGCAGTGATGTCGGCTGGGACAGTGGTGTCTGAGCGATACTCAGTCGACGGTCTCCTGTCAAAGAGCTCTGCTGTCACAGACTCTGCTCTGCCCAGACGTCTCTCAGGTGATTTTCCCTCACAGGCGTCCCGTACGCCCGAAGTTCCCACCCAAACTGTCTGGTCACTCACGCGCTGCAGCCCTGTCCCCTTAGCCATACCCCCTTTTCTCAAACACAGAGTACGGTCTGGAATCTCAAGCTTTTTACCCCGCAAAATAGGTGACAGCTCCGACAGTTCTGGACCCTTCACGGAGGAGACATGCCTAGCTAGTTCCTTCCCTTTACATACACATGTGGTCAAAATTGTTGATACCCCTCGTTTAATTGTAGGTACGTGAGCCGACTGGGGGGTGACCCCTTTCTTCGCCGCGAACAGACTTGAGAGAGAGTCCAAGGTGTGTCCAACAGGTCCTCTTTATTGGTCGGACTCTCACGACCCACAGCACCACACAGCAGCTGCACGACAAACTCCACAGCACCACACAGCAGCTGCTCAACTCCGCACACAGGCCCGGGTATCTTCACTTACCTCCTCTCCTCTATGACGTCCCTCATGGCTCTTTCACTGTGGCTGCCCTAGGCCTACCACCACAGCGCTTTGCCTGCCCAAGTCTGTCCGTCTTGTGGTACCCCCAGGCTCTCTCTCTGTCTGCGGCTTCTGCTGTCAGGGTCACCCCCCTGACCGTCTTCCTCAACAGTCCTTCCTGGAGCTTCTCCTGTCTCTTCCTTTAGTCTTCTTTCCTGAGCTCCCCTCTCTGGACTGTCTGTTCTGGAACTCTCTCTCTCCTCTTATATCCCCTCTCTCACTGGGAATTCCCCTCTAGAGTTCCTGTAACCCCGCCCCCATGACTGTGCATTTTCATAGCCATAAGCTGATGATGTTCTCTGCTCACTACTCTCTACTCCCATCTTGTGGCCAAACTGCAGTACTACACCCATCTCTCCTATCTCCAGCTGTTTCCCATCTATAAATGCAACAGTCCACCTAAAGCACACTATAACTTTACCTTCCCACTGCAGACAGGTCCGTACGTCAGTCCACTTCCCCTACATATTGACAGAAAAACCCACAATGGTCACAGAAATAGCTTGAATCTGACAAAAGTAATAATAAATAAAAAAATAAAACTCATGAAATAGGCATGGACAGAAATGATGGTACCCTTAACTTAATATTTTGTTGCACAACCTTTTGAGGAAATCACTGCAATCAAATGATTCCTTTAATTGTCAATGAGACTTCTGCACCTCTGAACAGGTATTTTGGTCCACTCCTCAAGAGCAAACTGCTCCAGTTGTCTCGTGATTGAAGACTGCCTTTTCCAGATGGCATGTTTCAGCTCTTTCCAAAGATGCTAAATAGGATTTAGGTCAAGTGTTATGATTAGATCACCGAGGAGGCTAGCCGGGGAATAAGCTAGGAAACCAGAAAACCAGAAAGGTTGGTAACTAGAGTTGAGCGAAACGGGTCGAAAAAATTCAAAAGTCGCCGACTTTTGGCAAAGTCGGGTTTCATGAAACGAAACCCGACCCTAGGATGAGGTCGGCCATGAGGTCGGCGACTTACGCACCAAAGTCGCGTTTCAAAAGTTTGTTTTGCGCTCTTTTTCAGCCAATCAGGATCCACGGACACTGTGGGCAACGTGATGACCTAGGCACGGGTCACCACCATCTTTCAGAAGGGCATGCAAGTGATTGGCTTGCTTTGGTGGGCGTCACAGGGGGTATAAAAGGGCGTGCACGCCGACCGCCATCTTACTTCTGCCAATCTTAGTATAGGGAGAGGTTGCTGCTGATTCTGTAGGGAGAGCATTAGGCAGGGAAGAAGACAAAAAAACTGCTTCTGTTGCTAGCGATTTGGCCTGCACAACACACAAGTCACTGTGTGTGCAGTGCAAGGGGAGGCTATATTGTGGTGTATCAGTGGTGTTGGTTGTTGGGCTGCCTTTTAAGGCTTCCTGACACGCTGGCATTGCTGTTTACCCACTGCTCCGCAAACTGTTTTTTAAAAGCAATCCAATCTCCCTTATCCTCTAGTCACTTTTGTCACAGCTGTGCCATCGAGCCTGTCACATAGCGCTCAGATATCAGTGGGCCTCACACAATCCACAAGTGTCCAGTGTCCAAAAGTGTGCGCAGAGATTCAAAATCTCCATTATCCTCTCGTCACTTTGGTCACAGGCAGCTGTGCCATCGAGCGTGTCACATAGCGCTCAGATATCAGTGGGCCTCACACAATCCACAAGTGTCCAGTGTCCAAAAGTGTGCGCAGAGATTCAAAATCTCCATTATCCTCTCGTCACTTTGGTCACAGGCAGCTGTGCCATCGAGCGTGTCACATAGCGCTCAGATATCAGTGGGCCTCACACAATCCACAAGTGTCCAGTGTCCAAAAGTGTGCGCAGAGATTCAAAATCTCCATTATCCTCTCGTCACTTTGGTCACTGGCAGCTGTGCCATCGAGCCTGTAACATAGCGCTCAGATATCAGTGGGCCTCACACAATCCACAAGTGTCCAGTGTCCAAAAGTGTGCGCAGAGATTCAAAATCTCCATTATCCTCTCGTCACTTTGGTCACAGGCAGCTGTGCCATCGAGCGTGTCACATAGCGCTCAGATATCAGTGGGCCTCACACAATCCACAAGTGTCCAGTGTCCAAAAGTGTGCGCAGAGATTCAAAATCTCCATTATCCTCTCGTCACTTTGGTCACAGGCAGCTGTGCCATCGAGCGTGTCACATAGCGCTCAGATATCAGTGGGCCTCACACAATCCACAAGTGTCCAGTGTCCAAAAGTGTGCGCAGAGATTCAAAATCTCCATTATCCTCTCGTCACTTTGGTCACAGCTGTGCCATCGAGCCTGTCACATAGCGCTCAGATATCAGTGGGCCTCACACAATCCACAAGTGTCCAGTGTCCAAAAGTGTGCGCAGAGATTCAAAATCTCCATTATCCTCTCGTCACTTTTGTCACAGGCAGCTGTGCCATCGAGCCTGTCACATAGCGCTCAGATATCAGTGGGCCTCACACAATCCACAAGTGTCCAATGTCCAAAAGTGTGCGCAGAGATTCAAAATCTCCATTATCCTCTCGTCACTTTGGTCACAGCTGTGCCATCGAGCCTGTCACATAGCGCTCAGATATCAGTGGGCCTCACACAATCCACAAGTGTCCAGTGTCCAAAAGTGTGCGCAGAGATTCAAAATCTCCATTATCCTCTCGTCACTTTGGTCACAGGCAGCTGTGCCATCGAGCGTGTCACATAGCGCTCAGATATCAGTGGGCCTCACACAATCCACAAGTGTCCAGTGTCCAAAAGTGTGCGCAGAGATTCAAAATCTCCATTATCCTCTCGTCACTTTGGTCACAGGCAGCTGTGCCATCGAGCGTGTCACATAGCGCTCAGATATCAGTGGGCCTCACACAATCCACAAGTGTCCAGTGTCCAAAAGTGTGCGCAGAGATTCAAAATCTCCATTATCCTCTCGTCACTTTGGTCACAGGCAGCTGTGCCATCGAGCGTGTCACATAGCGCTCAGATATCAGTGGGCCTCACACAATCCACAAGTGTCCAGTGTCCAAAAGTGTGCGCAGAGATTCAAAATCTCCATTATCCTCTCGTCACTTTGGTCACTGGCAGCTGTGCCATCGAGCCTGTCACATAGCGCTCAGATATCAGTGGGCCTCACACAATCCACAAGTGTCCAGTGTCCAAAAGTGTGCGCAGAGATTCAAAATCTCCATTATCCTCTCGTCACTTTGGTCACAGGCAGCTGTGCCATCGAGCGTGTCACATAGCGCTCAGATATCAGTGGGCCTCACACAATCCACAAGTGTCCAGTGTCCAAAAGTGTGCGCAGAGATTCAAAATCTCCATTATCCTCTCGTCACTTTGGTCACAGGCAGCTGTGCCATCGAGCGTGTCACATAGCGCTCAGATATCAGTGGGCCTCACACAATCCACAAGTGTCCAGTGTCCAAAAGTGTGCGCAGAGATTCAAAATCTCCATTATCCTCTCGTCACTTTGGTCACAGGCAGCTGTGCCATCGAGCCTGTCACATAGCGCTCAGATATCAGTGGGCCTCACACAATCCACAAGTGTCCAGTGTCCAAAAGTGTGCGCAGAGATTCAAAATCTCCATTATCCTCTCCTCACTTTGGTCACAGGCAGCTGTGCCATCGAGCCTGTCACATAGCGCTCAGATATCAGTGGGCCTCACACAATCCAAAAGTGTCCACTGTCCACAAGTGTGTGCAGAAATTCTAAATCTCCCCTGTCCTATAGACACCTTGTACCTTGTTTTACATTACTATATAGTTTGTTGGATTTTGTCTACATTTCTACCAAAAATGAGGAAGGCTGGTGGAAGAGGCCGTGGAATTGGGCGGGGGTTGGCAGCTGGTAATGATGGTGTTGGTGGTGGATCTGATGGTAGTGGCAAGAGCAAAATAGGACCGAATGCAGGAGGTGCTGACCCTGCGTCATCGTCTGGCTACATAAGGCCTCGAACGCTTAGTTTTCTAGGAGTTGGCAAACCGCTTTTAAAGGCAGAGCATCAGGAAAAAGTTTTGTCTTACATTGCTGACTCAGCCTCCAGCTCTATCGCCTCCTCTTCTTCAGTTGTAAAAAGTAAAAGCACTGAGTCGTCATTGGAGGCTCATGTTCATGAACCACACCTTTCCTTGTGTCCTTCACCCCAACCAAGATTGAAGGATGACGCAGGCCATACTACTGATTACTCCATGGAGCTGTTTTCACATACCATGCCTGGATTATCAAGTGAAATGGTGAATTACCCAGGCCAAGATGAATCTGACATGGAGTGCACTGATGCACAGCCGCTGATGGATGATTCTGCTGGTACATTCACTCAGAGCACTACATTGTCATCGCAGTGTACAGAGCCAGATTTTGACCCTGATGAGACTCAGGTGCCCCTTCCCGCACACTATACCACCATACACGGTGACACAGAGAAAGGTGCACATGACATAGAAGAGGAGGTGATGGATGACCCAGTTGTTGACCCAGATTGACATCCATTGGGGGAAGAGGGTGCTGCTTCCAATAGCTCAGATGAGGAGCATCCACAGCAGACATCGACATCGCAACAGCTGTTATCTGGCAGGCCCGGAGCACTCCAAAGACAGGTTCCAAACATCAAAAGAGTTGCTGGACAGCTTGTCCAGAGGGTCAAAAGATCACAGCGTGCTAGGCCGCAAAATGTCTGCCAAAGTAGGAAGAGTGCAGTGTGGCACTTTTTTGACAAAAATCCTCATGATCAGGCCAAGGTTATCTGTAAGAAGTGCGCAAAGACCTTAAGCCGAGGGAAAAATCTGAAAAATTTGAATACCAGTTGCATGCTTAGACATTTAACCAGCATGCACTTGCAAGCGTGGACACAACACCAAACCTCAAGTGCCACATGTGCAACTGATCACAACGAAGGTAGTCAGCAACGCTACATTGTTTCCCCCACTGTAAGCCCACCGGTTAGCACAGCAGCAAATGTTGAGGTGTCGTTGCAAGACCACAGCAGTCAGGGAATCCCACTGTTATATCAACGAAAGACTGATTCTAGGCCATCAGAAAGAACACCAACTCCATCACCATCATCAACCCTCTCTCAGTCCGCCCTGTCCACCGCTACCTTCCACCATATGCAGCTCTCAAGTCCAGCTCACCCTCCCAGACACTATGAGTAGGTCAAGAAAGTACTCAGTCTCTCATCCGCGTACACTGGGTTTGAACGCCCACATTGCCAAACTAATCTCGTTTGAGATGATGCCCTTTCGGTTGGTGGAAAGCACAGCTTTCCGCGAACTCATGGCCTATGCAGTACCACGCTATGACCTACCCAGTCGCCACTTCTTCTCTCGCAAAGCCATCCCAGCCCTCCACCATCATGTGAAAGACCGCATTGTCCATGCACTCAAGCAGTCAGTGAGCGGAAAGGTGCACCTCACAACTGATGCATGGTCCAGTCGGCATGGCCAGGGCCGTTACGTGTCCATCACTGCGCACTGGGTTAATGTGGTGGATGCAGGGTCCACAGGGGACAGCGGTGGTGGGACAGTGCTGCCTAGCCCACGGTATAGGAAACAGTTGGCTGTAGGCGTTCGACCCTCCTCCTCCTCCTCCTCCTCCTCCTCCAGAAGCGAAAGCTCGTCCACAGAGCGCAGTCGTACGAGCACTCCATCTGCAGCTGCCACTGTTGCACACGATGTGTCCCCCTATCGAGCAGCTAGTGGAAAGCGTCAGCAGGCTGTGTTGCAGATGATGTGTTTGGGCGACAGACACACCGCCGAGGTGCTGGCCGAGTACTTGAAGCGACAAACTGAGTCATGGCTGGGCAGTGTACATCTTGAGGCAGGCAAGGTAGTTAGTGATAACGGCCGTAATTTTGTGGCAGCCATAGCCCTTTCAAAACTCAGCCACATACCTTGCTTGGCTCACACCTTGAACCTGGTGGTGCAGTGCTTCCTCAAAAATTATCCAGAGTTAACAGCCCTGCTCCAGAAGGTGCGAAGACTGTGCGCGCACATCCGCCGGTCGCCTGTACACTCCGTTCGTATGCAGAAGCTGCAGCGATTGCTCCACCTTCCCAACCACCGCCTCATTATCGACATTGCAACAAGGTGGAACTCCACCCTGCACATGGTGGAGCGGCTGTGCGAGCAGAGGCAGGCCATAATGCATTTGTGGGAGGATACATGGCCAGGCACTTTGAGAGCAGACATGGAGTTGACAGGTGTGCAGTGGTCGAAGCTGAAAGACCTTTGTAAAGTCCTTCAGTGTTTTGAGGAATGCACACGGCTGGTAAGCGCAGACGACGCCATCCTAAGCATGAGCATCCCACTTATGCGTCTGCTCATGCAAACTTTGACGCACCTTAAGGAGCAGGCGTCTGCAGCCAATGTTGATGAGGAGGAAGAGGAGGAGGGAATCCTTGATGACATTCAGCCATTGTCTGCTCAGGGACCTCTCCTGGACGAGGTGGAGGAAGAAGAGGAGGAGGAGGAGGATGATGGGGATGATTACTTAGGGGAGGAGGATGCATCTCGTGGGGCAAGTGAAAATGTTGGCGTGGCAAGGTCTGGTACAGGGTTTGTGCGTGACTGGAGGGATGTGGATTTGCCAGAAAGTGCTCCTCCACCCAGCACTCGCAGTACATCATTGACACCGGGAACATTGGCCCACATGTCAGATTATGCCTTGCGGATCCTAAAAAGGGACCCCCGCATTGCCAAAATGATGAACGATGACGACTACTGGTTGGCCAGCATCCTGGATCCACGCTATAAAGGCAAATTACAAAACATCATGCCACAGGAGAACCTTGACCTAATATTGGCTAATAAACAAGCAACTCTGGTAAATCGGTTGCTTGAGGCATTCCCAGCACACAGCAGCGGTGATGGTTCTCACACGAGCCGTACGGGCCGGGGGCAGCTTGGCAGAGGTGTTCGTGGTGCACACAGCAGAAGTGGCGTTGGAGACAGGGGTTTCATGACAATGTTGTGGACTGATTTTTCAAATACCGCTCACACAACTGGTAATACTGCATCGATGGAAAGTGACAGGAGACATCAGTTGTCAACTATGGCTACAAACTACTTTTCCTCCCATATCGATGTTCTCCCACACAAGTCATTCCCCTTTGACTATTGGGCCGCTAAACTGGACACCTGGCCTGAATTGGCCCAATATGCCTTACAGGAGCTCGCTTGCCCAGCTGCAAGTGTGCTATCGGAAAGAGTCTTCAGTGCAGCTGGATCAATCCTGACAGAAAAAAGGACCCGTCTGTCAACCCAAAATGTGGATGATCTAACCTTCATTAAAATGAACCACGCATGGGTTTCCAAGGATTTTGTCCCACCTTCCCCTGATGACACATAGGGTGACAGAAAAATGGCTTGCTTTGGTCCACCTCTTCCTGGTACTGCTGGTGCACACCCGCCGTCAGACACACCGCTGTACTATGAGGGGCCCAGTGCCAGTACCGACGCCCACGAGTGGGCCCCCCTTGCTTGGGCAGGGCCCCAGCATTTGCAATCTTTACCTCTCCCTGCTCCTCCGCTGTGTAATCTGGGCCGTCAAATCCATACTGTGCCTGACACCGTCTGAGCCTACCTCCTGAGACATATATTTTGAATGTGTACGCTATCCATACATGTTATCCGGGGATACGGTACCCTTTCTAACCTTTGCGCAATCACGTGCAATCCATACTGGGCCTAACACCATCTGAGCCTGCCTCCTGAGACATATATTTTGAATGTGTACGCTATCCATACATGTTATCCGGGGATACGGTACCCTTTCTAACCTTTGTGCAATCACGTGCAATCCATACTGGGCCTAACACCGTCTGAGCCTGCCTCCTGAGACATATATTTTGAATGTGTACGCTATCCATACATGTTATCCGGGGATACGGTACCCTTTCTAACCTTTGTGCAATCACGTGCATTCCATACTGGGCCTGACACCGTCTGAGCCTGCCTCCTGAGACATATATTTTGAATGTGTACGCTATCCATACATGTTATCCAGGGATACGGTACCCTTTCTAACCTTTGTGCAATCACGTGCAATCCATACTGTGCCTGACACCGTCTGAGCCTGCCTCCTGAGACATATATTTTGAATGTGTACGCTATCCATACATGTTATCCAGGGATACGGTACCCTTTCTAACCTTTGTGCAATCACGTGCAATCCATACTGGGCCTAACACCGTCTGAGCCTGCCTCCTGAGACATATATTTTGAATGTGTACGCTATCCATACATGTTATCCGGGGATACGGTACCCTTTCTAACCTTTGTGCAATCACGTGCAATCCATACTGGGCCTAACACCGTCTGAGCCTGCCTCCTGAGACATATATTTTGAATGTGTACGCTATCCATACATGTTATCCGGGGATACGGTACCCTTTCTAACCTTTGTGCAATCACGTGCAATCCATACTGTGCCTGACACCGTCTGAGCCTGCCTCCTGAGACATATATTTTGAATGTGTACGCTATCCATACATGTTATCCAGGGATACGGTACCCTTTCTAACCTTTGTGCAATCACGTGCAATCCATACTGGGCCTGACACCGTCTGAGCCTGCCTCCTGAGACATATATTTTGAATGTGTACGCTATCCATACATGTTATCCAGGGATACGGTACCCTTTCTAACCTTTGTGCAATCACGTGCAATCCATACTGGGCGTGAGAACGGCTGGCGAGCTGTTAAGCAAGCTACAGCACCTGTCCAGACAAGTACAGGGATTCCCTAGCGAGGAGACTTATTTGATTGTTTTCAATGTTGGGACAGCAATTTTTGGGGAGCACTATACTCTGGAGAATGATAGATGGGGCCCACCATACACTGGAACATTCCAAAGGTGGACATCAGACACTGGAGCAGCATTTACAGGGCCCATTATACACTAGAGCATTAGAAATGGGGCCCATTATGTTTGGAGCATTATTTGGGCCCATAAGACAGTGGAGCTTCATCCATGGGGACCAACATATACTGTAGCATTATGTGGAGCTCATCATATACTGTTTCAAACATTATATGGGACCAATGATTCTGTATGGAGAAATAGATGGGCCTCGTCATGAGATGTAAAAAGTGAGGTATTTTTCATTGTACTATACCGCTATTTATCTGCCGTATCGGAGCATGATGAGTTGTGGTATGTGTTAAAGGGGCGCTCTTTCGCCCAGGGCACATGAAAACCTGCAGCCAGCCCTCCCCCCCCCACAACTTTAGCCAAATAACCCCCATTTTTCAGTGCGTAACTTGTATTATGAAGTTAATTAAGGTTGACAAGCTTAAGTAAGAAGAATTGATGCTTTTGGCATTCAAATGGGCACTGTAGGTGTGTTTCCTGTCCTCCTCTCACTGCCGACTTTTATTCCCCATTGACTTACATTGGGTTTCGTGTTTCGGGACGACCCCGACTTTTCCCTATAATCGGACGATCTTGCTCGACCCGACTTTTGTAAAAGTCGGGTTTCACGAAACGAAACGCGACCCTAAAAAACCAAAAGTCGCTCAACTCTATTGGTAACTAAGCGGAAAGCGGATTGCAGACCCCTAATGCTAACAACACAACTAGAATTAGCCGTGGTACGTACCTACGATGCCCTAGACGCCTTGGCACAGCCAAAGAGTTAACTAAGCCTAAAGCAAGAAAGGGGAAAGCTAAGCTGCCCCAGAGTAGAACCCCAAAGGAATAGATAGCCCCCAAGCATACAGTGGGGAAAAAAAGTATTTAGTCAGTCAGCAATAGTGCAAGTTCCACCACTCTAAAAGATGAGAGGCGTCTGTAATTTACATCATAGGTAGACCTCAACTATGGGAGACAAACTGAGAAAAAAAAATCCAGAAAATCACATTGTCTGTTTTTTTATCATTTTATTTGCATATTATGGTGGAAAATAAGTATTTGGTCAGAAACAAGCAATCAAGATTTCTGGCTCTCACAGACCTGTAACTTCTTCTTTAAGAGTCTCCTCGTTCCTCCACTCATTACCTGTAGTAATGGCACCTGTTTAAACTTGTTATCAGTATAAAAAGACACCTGTGCACACCCTCAAACAGTCTGACTCCAAACTCCACTATGGTGAAGACCAAAGAGCTGTCAAAGGACACCAGAAACAAAATTGTAGCCCTGCACCAGGCTGGGAAGACTGAATCTGCAATAGCCAACCAGCTTGGAGTGAAGAAATCAACTGTGGGAGCAATAATTAGAAAATGGAAGACATACAAGACCACTGATAATCTCCCTCGATCTGGTGCTCCAAGCAAAATCCCACCCCGTGGGGTCAGAATGATCACAAGAACGGTGAGCAAAAATCCCAGATCCACGCGGGGGGACCTAGTGAATGAACTGCAGAGAGCTGGGACCAATGTAACAAGGCCTACCATAAGTAACACACTACGCCACCATGGACTCAGATCCTGCAGTGCCAGACGTGTCCCACTGCTTAAGCCTGTACATGTCCGGGCCCGTCTGAAGTTTGCTAGAGATCATTTGGATGATCCAGAGGAGTTTTGGGAGAATGTCCTATGGTCTGATGAAACCAAACTGGAACTGTTTGGTAGAAACACAACTTGTCGTGTTTGGAGGAAAAAGAATACTGAGTTGCATCCATCAAACACCATACCTACTGTAAAGCATGGTGGTGGAAACATCATGCTTTGGGGCTGTTTCTTCGCAAAGGGGCCAGGACGACTGATCCGGGTACATGAAAGAATGAATGGGGCCATGTATCGTGAGATTTTGAGTGCAAACCTCCTTCCATCAGCAAGGGCATTGAAGATGAAACGTGGCTGGGTCTTTCAACATGACAATGATCCAAAGCACACCGCCAGGGCAACGAAGGAGTGGCTTCGTAAGAAGCATTTCAAGGTCCTGGAGTGGCCTAGCCAGTCTCCAGATCTCAACCCTATAGAAAACCTTTGGAGGGAGTTGAAAGTCCGTGTTGCCAAGCGAAAAGCCAAAAACATCACTGCTCTAGAGGAGATCTGCATGGAGGAATGGGCCAACATACCAACAACAGTGTGTGGCAACCTTGTGAAGACTTACAGAAAACGTTTGACCTCTGTCATTGCCAACAAAGGATATATCACAAAGTATTGAGATGAAATTTTGTTTCTGACCAAATACTTATTTTCCACCATAATATGCAAATAAAATGAAAAAAAAAAACAGACAATGTGATTTTCTGGATTTTTTTTTCTCAGTTTGTCTCCCATAGTTGAGGTCTACCTATGATGTAAATTACAGACGCCTCTCATCTTTTTAAGTGGTGGAACTTGCACTATTGCTGACTGACTAAATACTTTTTTTCCCCACTGTATATTGCCCGTGAGACAAGAAGAGGCACAAACAGAGGCAGAAAATAGAGTAAGCAAATGATGGGGCCCAAACTGTCTAGATAGCACAGGACGGAAAAGATACTGTCTGTAATCACGCAAAAACCCTAAAAAATCCAACACGTCTGATATGCAAAAATACTGAGGCCACATGACCTCTCCCCCACTAGATCAGCATTCTGGTGTGAAGTGGAAGCAAAGCAAAAGATACTGATATAACAGGGGACTAGCAATACTGATCAGACTGACATAAGCTGTGGCATATGGGGTCCAGCACTGGTCCCAGCAGGGAACAATGCTGAACCCACACAGCAAAGCAGAAAGCAGAGAAAGGCAAAAACTGGATCAAATGCAAAAAAATTCCAGCAAACAAATAACTTATCTGAATGATGCAGGACCAAGCAGGGGGCAATCGGACTTCAAAATGCACAGGAAGAAAACCAAATCACCAGCAACAACTGAGGGAAGCTTGCTGACTTAAATCTTCCCAGTCTGTAACACCTGACCGCCAATGATCCTCTTCAGGTGTTTGACTTCAGTCAACCTGACCATCTCCATTACCAGCAGCAACCACCAGAGGGAGCCCAAACTCAGAAGTCAGGTCAAAAGTGTTCACAACAGTCAGGGCTCATAGAAGGCCACTTCAGAATAGTCTGTTTTCCTCTTAGCCATTCTTGGGTGTTTTTAGCTGTGTTTTAGGTCATTATCCTGTTGCTAGACCCATGACCTGTGATTGAGACCAAGCTTTCTGACACTGGGCAGCATATTTCTCTCTAGAATACCTTGATAGTCTTGAGAATTCATTGTACCCTGCACAGATCCTAGACACTCTGTACAAGATGCAGCAAACCAGCCCCAGAACATAACAGAGGCTTCTCCATGTTTCACAGTAGAGACAATGTTCTTTCCTTGATATGCTTCATTTTTCCATTTTTGTCTAATCTGTCCATAGGACATTCTCCCAGAAGCTTTGTGGCTTGTCAACATGTAGTTTGGCAAATTCCAGTCTGGCTTTTTCATGATTTTCATTCAACAACAATGGTGTCCTCCTTGGTTTTCTCCCATGAAGTCCACATTTGCTCACACCACGACGGATGGTACGAACTGACGCTGATGTTCCTTGAGCTTGATGTTCACCTTTAATCTGTTTAGAAGCTTTTCTGGGCTTTTGTGTCACCATTCGTATCATCCGTCTCTTTGATTCGTATCATCCGTCTCAATTTGAAAATTGATGAATTTTCCTCCTTCGGCCACATCCAGGGAGGTTGGCTACAGTCCCATGGAGCTTAAATTTCTTAATAATAGGTGCAACTCTAGTCACAGGAACATCAAACTGCTTGGAGATGGTCTTATAACTTTTACCTTTAACATGTTTGTCTATAATTTTCTTTCTAATCTCCTGAGACAACACTTTTCTTCTCGACCTCTGGTCCATATTGAGTGTAATACACACCAAGTCAACAAACAGCACAGTGAGTATCTGTAGCCCTCTATACAGACCCACTCACTGATTCCAAGACTGTAAACACCTGTGATGGTAATTAGTGGACACACCTTGATTTAACATGTCCCTTTTGTCACATTATTTTCAGGGGTACCATCATTTCTGCCCAGGCTTATTTCATGAGTTTTATTTTTTTTTTAAATACTGTGGAAGCATGGTTGAAAAGCAATGTCTCACTTTCTTTTGTTCATTTTCATAGATTTTTGATTTATTATTACTTTTGTCAGATTCGAGTTATTTCTGTGACCATTGTGGGTTTTTCTGTCATTAAACGAGGGGTACTACCAACAATTTTGATCACGTGTATATCTAAGTATTGTACTCCTTGTAGATCTACACTCCACTTTTACACTCAATCTCCTACCCTTTCTCCAGGCTATTAGAGAAGATTGTGGAAAATGGCTTAAACACTTTTTTAATTGCTTTGGAAGATGTGAAATATTAAAAATTAAAATCCTTCAACATATTTTATATGTTCTCTAAACTCTCCCTATTAAAATCCCTACATCCTTTTTAAAATCCATTGATTCACAACAAATAAATCCTATTTGGGCAAACAAACCACCAAGAATACAGTGGGTCATTCTTTGTAAAGCTAAAAATAGGGTCGGGTTGGGCCTTCTGGTTTTAATTGTGTATTTTCTGTCTACCCTTAAGTCAGGAGTATTAGATTGGTGTAGACATACCTCCATGAAACTGTGGGTTCAAATAGAGCAAAGCTTTCTAGGGTTCTCTGTTGTGAGTTCATTTTCCCCTTCGTCACTGAGGTCTGGTGAACTCCCTATTCTGGTAAAGGAAGGTAATGAGCCTGATTATCAGGCACCTGAGCCTAATGATGATGACTGGCTGAGTGGAGTCACGGACTGGATATAAGGCTGCCGACGCCCTTCTGCATTGCGGGTGATTTCTCTGTGGACTTCTAGGAGACCAGTCTGATTCCTGCTCCTCTAAAGCTAAGTTTTCTGCTTTGCCTGTTAGCTTTTGTGTTTTGTTTTTGTTTGCCTTGCTTTTCTGGATTCTGCCATTCCCTGCTGGGGTGAGCTGAATCTCCTTTTGCTGTTTGCTCTGTCTTCAGAATATTCCTGAGTACTGACATAGCCTTTTTGAAGCCTAGCGTCTTTAGGGCCTTTTTCACTGTCAGTCTGTTGGCTCTTATTTTCATAGAGTTTTTCACGGATTGCAGACAGCAGCCTTCCTGCCCTTTCCTTTCTAGTTAGCTTGGGCCCCGTCTTTGTTCAGTCTATCTTTCTGTCTGTGTTAGTGTTCTTTCCTCTTGCTTCGCCGTCATTATATGTTAGGGGCTGCCTTTTGCTTTGGGGTCTGCTCTGGGGCAGTTTAGATTTCCCTTTCTGTCTTTAGGCTATATAGTCCTCCGGCTGTGATCGAGGGGTCTAGGGCATCGTAGGAACCCCCCACGGCTACTGCTAGTTGTGTTGATAGGTTCAGGGGTCTGCAATCCGATAGCTGCCAACTTCTCTGGTTTTCTGGGCTTAGCTAGCATTTTTGTTTTTGCCTCCTATGGTGACTCATTCATAACAGTTCTCTTTATCGGTCTTACCCTGGCTTACAGAAACTACTCTTAAACATCCCATTACCTCGCTCTCCTATTGTTTCTCCTGAGTTTCCTCAAAGCTTATCAAATCCAGTGTTTCAAATCTGGAGTTTTAGGAGGGATTTTATTATAGCTAGATTGGTGTGGACCTAGACTGGCCTTCCTTGAAGGCCTTACAAGGAATAGTGAAACGCACCCCCATCGGAACTTGGCGCTTACTTCAACTTCACCAGTTTTTCTTTGTTTCCTTCCAAATTATACCCAATATGTACGTAAACCAACTGCCTTTGAGACCCTGTGTTTGGGTGAGGGTATAATCCACCATACCTTTTCTATCATCTACTCCTTCCTTATTAATCCAACAGATCAGCCACCTTTTGGATTGTTGACCAAGTGGTAGGATTACTTGGCTCTTTCTCTTTCAGCCAATCAAAGGGTAAAGGTACTGTCCCTGGCTCATAAATCATCAATAAGCTCACATCTGCAAGAATCAAATTATAAAATCTTGTCCAGATAGTATAGGGTTCCAGCCAAATTAAATAAAATGTTCCATTCCATCGACCCTGTATCATGAGCAAACCCGAACTGTAAAGTTAGGAGTTCATACTGGACACCTAGTGTCCGGTGCTTAACTCCAAACATGAGCTTCTTCTGCATGTCCGTTTTACAGTCTATTTAGGGTTCCAGCTAAATTAAATAAAATGTTCCCTTCCATTAATCCAAAAGAGAGAGAGATTTGTAAGTGTTCGTCTGTTATGTTGAAAAATGTTATGTTCTCATTTCTTGCGTAAATATTTTTCTATTTTTTTTTTAAAAAGAAGTGCAAGCTGACAAGTGGTATGCTCCTTCATGTGCCTTGCCACAAATCTTACTCTAATCAGGAAATTCCAGTAAGGAATGCCAGAGCTCAGCATAAATTAGCCTCCAAAAATGTTTCCACCATTTTTGTGACATTTACTCCATTCAACAATGAAGAATTAGCTAGCTGTTTTTCAATCAATTTCATTGGCAAAACGCTGAACTTTCCCATTCACCTCTGTATGCAGCAACTTCAAATCAGAAAACGCCTGAACAACGGTTCGCTCACTTCCTTTAATTGTTTGACATCTTGGGAAACCTGACGCAGTTAAAAGATTCTGGAGTGGTTGAATATACTGTGCGTACAGTCGTTTTTATAAAATAAATATAAAGAAAAAAACAGCTCACCCTCCGATGCAATACGATCTGTACAGAAGCTCGAGATCAAAGCCACTGCCGGGCGTTGATTAGCACAGGAAAAGGAAGAGTTGATCCAGCTTCTAATTGACAACTCCACAATGTAGTAAAATAGTAAAGTCTTTATTTCCAAGATGAAAATGTGATCATGAAAATCATTTTTCTGTAGTTGTCATTCAGAAAAAAGCAACCTCAATATAATATGGAGGTAAGGGGAGCCATGGGGAGAAAAAGAAATGATGATATTAGATGCATTTCAAAACGCAAGTGTGTTCTTAGACATGGACTTCAAACCAAGTCTAAGAACTTGCGTTCATAGGTTGAGGTTGCTTTTTTCTGAATGTCAGCTAAAGAAAAAAATTTCTATGGTCACATTTTAATCTTGGAAATAAAGACTTTGCTATTCTAACACATTGTGGAATTAATAATTAGAAGCTGGATCAACTCTTCCTTTTGCTGTCATTTTTACATAGAACTGCGCATCTAATATATAAAGCTCAAGTGTGTGTATGTGTGTGTGTATGTCCGGGATTGGCATCCGCACCGTCGCAGCTACAGCCATAAAATTGAGCACAGTCACACGTCTGGACCCCGAGAGCGTCCTAAGCTATGTTGTGAGGCGAAATTTTAACCCTGCGCGTTCCAATTCACCAAACAATTTTGCCCCTATCTACATAATGGGGAAAAAGTGTGTGTGTATCAAGCCCCGCCCCTCATTATGATGTCATAATGGTTGCCATGGCGACGCAGATGTCATCATAGGTTGCAAGCCCCGCCGCTCATTATGATGTCATAATGGTTGACTATGGGATGGAGGATGTGTGATGGGTATATGGGCACTGGACTATGGGATGGAGGATATGTATGACGAGTATATGGGCACGGGACTATGGGATGGAGGATGTGTGATGGGTATATGGGCACTGGACTATGGGATGGAGGATATGTATGACGGGTATATGGGCACGGGACTATGGGATGGCGGATATGTATGATGGGTATATGGGCACGGGACAATGGGATGGAGGATATGTATGATGGGTATATGGGCATGGGACTATGAGACGAAGGATATGTGATGGGTATATGGGCACTCGACTATGGGATGGAGGATATGTATGATGGCTATATGGGCACTGGACTATGGGATGGAGGATATGTATGACGGCTATATGGGCACGGGACTATGGGATGGCGAATATGTATGATGGGTATATGGGCATGGGACTATGGAATGGAGGATGTGTGATGGGTATATCATAGAATCATAGAATCGTAGAGTTGGAAGGGACCTCCTGGGCCATCTGGTCCAACCCCCTGCTCAAAGCAGGATTCGCTAAATCATCCCAGTCAGATGTCTGTCCAGCCTCTGTTTGAAGACTTCCATTGAAGGAGAACTCACCACTTCTCTTGGCAGCCTGTTCCACTCATTGATCACTCTAACTGTCAAAAAGTTTTTTCTAATATCTAATCTGTGTCTCCTCCCATTCAGTTTCATCCCATTGCTTCTAGTCTTTCCTTGTGCAAATGAGAATAAAGTTGATCCTTCTACAATGTGACAGCCCTTGAGATATTTGTAGACAGCTATTAAGTCTCCTCTCGGTCTTCTCTTTTGCAAACTAAACATTCCCAAATCCTGCAACCTTTCCTCATAAGACAGGATTTGCATATCGGTCACCATTCTGGTCGCTCTTTTCTGAACTTGCTCTAGTTTGTTGATGTCTTTTTTAAAATGTGGTGCCCAAAACTGGACACAATATTCCAGATGAGGTCTGACCAAAGAGGAGTAGAGGGAAATAATGACTTCACGTGATCTAGACTGTATGCTTCTGTTAATACATCCTAGAATTGCATTTGCCTTTTTTGCTGCTGCATCACACTGTTGACTCATATTCAGTCTGTGATCTATTAGTATACCCAAGTATGTTTCACATGTGCTGTTGCTTAGCCCTATTCCTCCCATTCTGTATATGCTTTTTTCATTTTTATTGCCCAGATGTAGTACTTTGCATTTTTCCCTGTTAAAAACCATTCTGTTAGTTGCTGCCCACTTCTCCAGTTTATTTATTTCTTTTTGAATCCTCTCTCTCTCTTCTCTAGTATTAGCTATCCCTCCTAGCTTTGTGTCATCAGCAAATTTAATCAGTTTACCCACAATTCCTTCATCTAAATCGTTGATAAAGATGTTGAACAATACAGTGCCCAGGACAGAGCCCTGTGGTATGGGCATGGGACTATGGGATGGAGGATGTGTGATGGGTATATGGGCACTCGACTATGGGATGGAGGCTATGTATGATGGGTATATGGGCACGGGCCTATGGGATCGTGGATATGTATGAAGGGGTTTATAGGCACGGGACTATGGGATGGAGGATAATTATAATTTGCTATAAATAACTGTTGTGAGTTCATTTTCCCCTTCGTCACTGAGGTCTGGTGAACTTCCTATTCTGGTAAAGGAAGGTAATGAGCCTGATTATCAGGCACCTGAGTCTAATGAGGATGACTGGCTGAGTGGAGTCACGGACTGGATATAAGGCTGCCGACGCCCTTCTGCCCTGTGGGTGATTTCTCTGTGGACTTCTAGGACACCAGTCTGATTCCTGCTCCTCTAAAGCTAAGTTTTCTGTTTTGCCTGTTAGCATTTTTGTTTTGTTTTTTTGTTTTCCTTGCTTTTCTGTATTCTGCCATTCCCTTCTGGGGTGAGCTGAATCTCTTTTTGCCTGTAGCTCTGTCTTCAGAATATTCCTGAGTAGTGACATAGCTTTTTTGAAGCCTAGCGTCTTCAGGGCTTTTTTCACTGTCAGTCTGTTGGCTCTTATTTTCATAGGGTTTTTTACGGATTGCAGACAGCAGCCTTCCTGTCCTTTTCTATCTAGTTAGCTTGGGCCCAGTCTTTGCTCAGTCTATCTTTCTGTTTATGTTAGTATTTTCATCTTGCTTCACCGTCATTATATGTTGGGGGCTGCCTATTGCTTTGGGGTCTACTCTGGGGCAGTTTAGATTTCCCCTTTCTTTCTTTAGGCCTATTTAATTCTCCGGCTGTGATCGAGGGGTCTAGGGCATCGTAGGAACCCCCTACGGCTACTGCTAGTTGTGTTGATAGGTTCAGGGGTCTGCAATCCGATAGCTGCCAACTTCTCTGGTTTTCTGGACTTAGCTAGCATTTCTGTTTTTGCCTCCTACGGTGACTCAATCATAACAACTAACCACAGTTAGTTACTATGCCCGGGCAGCGCCAGGCTCTTCAGCTAGTGTTCATTATTTTGAGAGTTTAGTTAGCATTTTCTCAGAACGGTATCAGGTCAGAATCCAACCAAATAAGGGATCTTTCAGACGTCTACAATCAGTTCGATCTCTGACCGCGCATCGCTCAGATGAAGCGTGAAAGACTCATAGAAATAAATAAAGCCACCAGGCTTGGGGTCAGGAGACGAGTCTCTGCATTGTGATCCAAGATGAGACTGATGATCACGGACATCTGAAAGAGCCCTAAGACGTAGGGTGCACATACCCTGAAGGTGCGATATCATCTATGCTTAGTCCATACTGGCCTATTTGGGTGTAAGACGCTCTTTAATGTTCACATATACTTACCCCTCAAGGAGTAATTTTACATGGAGTTTTTCTTCCAAAGTATCACAAATAGCATTCCTAAAGATAGTGACCAAAACCCACAATAATTCTTTCTAGTGAATCATAAATAGCAAGTGTACTCAGCATTATTGGAAATGCAGACGGAGTGACGCGGTGGTGAGTCGCAATCTGTGGTCTGACATTTATGACAAATTATTAGAATCATCATTATTGTATAAGTTCCATACATTGGTGTGGTGTACAGTAAATATTAGTAGAATATTTCATCTTAGATTTGAACTCTAACCACAATGACTTTACATTGCAAAGATCAACGGTTATCATCTTCCTCTCATATGTTCAATGCTCACGAATGCAAAATTCTCAGAAAGTGCTTTGCACCAGCACCATAGCTAATCATACAAGGAACATAATTACCTAAACATTTTTACCTTAGGCTACTTCATACATTTGTTGTACATGTTTGTGTGTGGTTTGTTTTTTAAATGAATAGCATATTGACCAATGGAGATTCATTTATCTAAACACTGTAGCAATGCCAGGTCGTAAAGGGTTAAATCCTAGCTCTACAGGTTCTGATTATTTGCACCTGGCTAGCTCTGTATGTAACCAGGCTTGTGTTCATCTAAGTCAGTCAGCTGGGTGAAGCTGACCATAGTGGATTGGTGTTGGAGCTGAAGGGAGACAAGCCAGACTGCAAGGATCAGTGGAAAATGCTATAGACAAATGTTATGGACGATAGCTGTTGTCTTTGAGCGGATTGGGACTAGTTCAGCCGTGTATGGGTATCCAGGGTCTACTTTGTTTAGCTAGCAATTTTATTAGTCTTAGATTAAACTATGGTACATAGAATCTAAACACAGTAAAATTACTTGTGGAAAAACCACTAACACAGTATTTAGGAGGACTGAAAACCACCCGATATGTAATCCAACATTGAACAAATCATCAAAGAGTAAAAAGTAAGCTAAATATCTATAGTCATTTACTAACAGGGAACCATAAATAGAGGGTAAATAGATAACTGCTAAGGGACGCGAGGCGCAACAAAAGACCTGGGGCACATTACGGTTGTAAAGCCTTCTTCCTTCTCTAAACTAAATATCTATAATCATTTTCTAACAGGGAACCATAAATAGAGGGTAAGTAGATACCTGCTTAGGGACGTGAGGCACACCAAAAGACCCGGGGCATATTACTGCTGTATAGCCTTCTTCCAGAAGCTTACATTCAGCATGCTTCTTCACCAGCATTCTGATAACGTTTTATTGGATGGGCTGGGAGAGCACCTACAGCAGCATTAAAGGGTGACTGGTATGCCAGTGAAGGAGCACGGTGTATGTACTGTAAGTGAACGCAGCAAGAAGTGAGTGCATACTGTGAATATGTGGAACTTAACAACCGATGCATGCTCAGTTGAAAAAAACAGACCAGCCCATGACACGGACAGAATTGACGATGTCTCATTTCATAGGCCAAGAGTGCAATTATAGTCCAAGACCCCTGATGGCACGTGATTTTCGAGTGGCCAGTGAAGCAAAAGGAGTGACGACAGTTCCAGCCCTAAAATGATGCTTTGTTTGAGTCTCCCATTATTCACTGAGAAATCTTAAATGAATCGTCATCAGAAGTGGGTAATTCAACCAGACCACTGGCAGACACAGACATATCAAGGGTCCTGTACAAGAACAATATATGGGCCCTTTGCAGTCAAATCTTTCGTCATTACATACAATTCTCCCTGCTATGGAGGTGGTATTGGCCCCCATAGCTGTGCAACTGCCCTGGTTGCATCAATTATATGTCCACCCCTGAGTCAGGCAAAGTTTAATTATTGGACATTTACTTTTGGACTAACCTTTTAACTCATCCATTGCTAGGGGTCAATGGATAAATAAAAGTTCACTGTTCTTAAAAACAGAAGAGAGAAAATATTGTTGCAACATGGATATAAAATGGAGGAAAAACAGATGAAAAATTGTCCTTTTCTCACAGGTGTAAAAATAGACACATACAGTATGTGTCCTGGCAGCCATTATTCCAAGTCTGTAGAGGGGCATCTTTTCGTAAGCTATACATTGAATACCACCATCTCCAAATCTATCATTTAGAAAAGCAGGCGGTGCTAAATAATTTGCAGCAAAAAGCATTTTTCCAAGAATGCTTCTCCAAAGTCTGGCCCTCCGTTTTATATTTTATGCAATTACTATATTTAGATGCCAGACATAGACGCCCTGCAAACCTTTTTAGTACTGCTTCTAAGCTTCCTTTGCCATTTCCTCTTACACGTGCCTGGTGTAACTATTAGTCAGGGCGTGATAAAATTACCATGGTCCTCAATTTGTCTCATTCAAATGCAGTTCCCTAAGACTTGGTTCATATACGGTCAGTGCTACATCCTTGTTTCCAACTGGTATTCACGAAGAACACAGGCTGGAAACTGATGTAGGAGCTGATCCCATTGATTGCTTAGGATTTTGCAGTGACGAGGAGCAGGTTTCAGTCTGGTGGTCTCATCACCAAAAGTGCCCGATGGCAACTAATGCAATTTTTGCATCAATTTTACCATCAGTACTAATCTATTGTGTGGCACCTGAGCCTTTAGTAGTGAATATACATGAACGCAGCATAACCTATGCATAAAGGTAGCAACTGCTAGTCTCTGCTGTGTTGCTATTATTATTATTTATTTATATAGCACCATTGATTCCATGGTGCTGTACATGTCAGAAGCTTTCCTTTTCCCCTCTCTATTCATCCTTCAAGACCATAATACATATTAGATAGTCGTTGACCGATCGACCAATGTTTCAGCCTGCAACCATCTTGGCCACCTCTCCTTTGTGGGGCCAAGCGCGTCTGTGTTCCCTATGGTGGAGCCATCATCACACATGTATGGCCAGTCTCCAGGAGACAATATGATCAGCAGTCAGAAATCAGACATGCTGGATCGATATTTCTGCAGTGCTGACATTAAATTGTCTAACATTAGACTGTCGGACGATATTATCGATGTCAGAGGATTCAGCCAGCATTAGTTTTATGTGTTTGTGTGGCTTTAATATCTTTGGCACCCAATATATCTGCTACTAGTAAACACAATTTACTTGAATCATTTAATAAAATTGGGAAATCTGCACCCAGGCCATCTCCTCTATCATCCAATCTTACTACAGGACATCACAGCCAAGAAATAAAGTGTGCTTTGGGTCATGTAACTCCTCCAGCATCCCAAACATCAAGACACCCCAAATATCCAGATGTTCCCACTTACTCAACAGAGCTGTACAGAGATTGCTATCTTCACTCCTAGAGGGGATCATAATGCAATCAATCACCCAATATGTGAGAGGTTCATATACAGTTGGCAATATTTGGAATTTTTTTCCACAGACACTTTTGGGGGGGGTGTTATGAATGAGTCACCGGAGGAGGAGAAAACAACAATACAAGCTAAGTCCAGAAAACCGGAGAGGTTGGTAGTTATCGGATTGCAGACCCCTGATCCTATACACCACAACTAACAGTAGCCGTGGGGGGTTCCTACGGTACCCTAGACCCCTCGTCACAGCCGGAGAACTACATAAGCCTAAAGAAGGAAAGGGGAAATCTAAACTGCCCCAGAGCAGACCCCAAAGTAATAGACAGCCCCCAACATGTATTGTCAGTGAAATACAGATGAAAACACAAACACAGACAGAAAGACAGGCTGAGCAAATGATGGGGCCCAACTAACTAGATAGGACAGAAAAGATGCTGGCTGCAATCCACAAAAAACCCTACCAAAAAATGTCCCAACCATCTGATAGGGAAAAAGGCCCTGAAGTCGCTAGACTTCAAAATCACTATATCAGCACTCAGGTATATTCTGAAAACAGAGCAAAGAGATAAACTGATCAGAGACAAAAATGGAATTCAGCCAGTCCCAACCAGGACTGGCTGAATATAAACACTAAGGAAACCAGACAAAATCTCATGGAATAATAGCAGGACAAAAACTTAGCTTTTAGTAGACAGGAACTAAACTGGATGCAAGAGCTCAGAGCAGAAAGAATCACCAGCAGCCCTGCAGGGCGTCGGCTGCCTTAAATCCACTCAGAAATTCCAGATGTCCAATCACACTCCACCTGTTCAGATGACAGGATCTTCCCATCCCAATCAATTTCACTACCTCTCTTCACCAGCAGAGGGAGTTCATCAGACATCAAAGGTGAAGGGGAGAATGAACTCACAACAGGGGGGGTTGTGGTGGCTCATCTGGTGGGTCAAGCCAGTCAAGTTGCAACAGAAATAGTCTTAACAAATACTGTCAGAAATATAGATATACCCTTAACTGGAAATATGGTGGTTATGACAGTCCCTGAAAATTGGCCCATAACATTATCCCCATTTCACTAAATTTTTGCACCATGGATTGCTATCTCTGAGCATCTGCTCAACCGCGAGCTTGGCCAAAAAACTGCCAGATAGTAAAACTATTATCTGTTTCCATTGCTCCACAGTCCACTAATACTATAGGGAAGGATTGGCTTTCCACAGTTAGGCTATTAAGCTTGTTTGAATCTGTTTACAAATGGAATTTCAACTTAAATGGTTACTGTCATTTTAACAAACTTTTCATAAATCTATATTATAAGCTATTCACAAAGATATTGACTACTGCCAGGTATGACCGGAAGACATTTGAGATGGATGATGACGAGCTGGAAGTTGTAAAGTACTTCAACCTATTTGGATCAATGATCACTCAAGATTAGAGTTGAGCGACTTTTGTTTTTTTAGGGTCGCGTTTCGTTTCGTGAAACCCGACTTTTCCAAAAGTCGGGTCGAGCAAGATCGTCCGATTAAAGGGAAAAGTCGGGGTCGTCCCGAAACACGAAACCCAATGTAAGTCAATGGGGAATAAAAGTCGGCAGTGAGAGGAGGACAGGAAACACACCAACAGTGCCCATTTGAATGCCAAAAGCATCAATTCTTCTTACTTAAGCTTGTCAACCTTAATTAACTTCATAATACAAGTTACACACTGAAAAATGGGGGTTATTTGGCTACAGACTGTGGGGGGGGAGGGCTGGCTCCAGGTTTTCATGTGCCCTGGGCGAAAGAGCGCCCCTTTAACACATACCACAACTCATCATGCTCCGATACGGCAGAGAAATAGCGGTATAGTACAATGAAAAATACCTCACTTTTTACATCTCATGACGAGGCCCATCTATTTCTCCATACAGAATCATTGGTCCCATATAATGTTTGAAACAGTATATGATGAGCTCCACATAATGCTACAGTATATGTTGGTCCCCATGGATGAAGCTCCACTGTCTTATGGGCCCAAATAATGCTCCAAACATAATGGGCCCCATTTCTAATGCTCTAGTGTATAATGGGCCCTGTAAATGCTGCTCCAGTGTCTGATGTCCACCTTTGGAATGTTCCAGTGTATGGTGGGCCCCATCTATCATTCTCCAGAGTATAGTGCTCCCCAAAAATTGCTGTCCCAACATTGAAAACAATCAAATAAGTCTCCTCGCTAGGGAATCCCTGTACTTGTCTGGACTCCTCGTCGTCCCCATCTTCCATCTCACTGCACAGTATTTCAACTTTGCAAGTGCTGTGATCCTGGGCAAGCAGGGGGGGCCCACTCGTTGGCGACGGCACTGGCACAGGGCCCCTGATAGTACGGTGGTGTGTCTGATGGCGGGTGGGCCGAACCTGCACTTTCATCTGCAGCTTCCTCTTTGTCACCGTGTAAGATGGAACTGTATATGGGAAGGGTAACCTAAGTTTCATCAGGGTCAGATTCAGGTCGTGTAGTGTGCGAGGGGAATGTAGTGGTCTGGGTCAATGTACCAGCAGATTCATCGAGCAGTGGCTGGGCATCAGTGCACTTGTGTCGCCCCCAGGAGTACGGTCGCCACAGTGGCATTACCTTCTTCCTAGGGAGTGTGATGTCATGCTTGGGAGCAACGAAGGATCTCTCTAGCAGGTTAACTGATTGGGCGGCGTTATTCCCACGAGTCATGACCCTCCAAACAGCGTTCATGAAGGCAAAGTGTTTGTTTTACGTGGGCAGTATGGTTGCAAAGCTGAACCTTAAAGGAATGTCCAGAAGGGCACCACCAGGAGTGGAGCCTACGGTTAAAGTCGACTCCACCTGGGAAACCTCAACCATGCCAGCTACAGAACAGATGCACACATTGAAAGCTTAATTCCGTTAACGAACGAGACTCCATCATGCCCCGCGGTCCAAGTCCGGCTTACTAGAGGGACACGTGAGGCTCTGGCACATGAGATTGGCCAATAACTGGTGTGTCATGCCCTTACATGTCCGTGGCTGCATGTGCGCTACACTGAAAAGGCCAGCGTTTGTCGCTTACAGGTGCAAATAACCCGCTGAACAACGTTAGTGATGGGGATCACTGATTACAATTATTACCCACGAACAATGATTTCCCAGTAAGTGCAGGTCAACCGCAGTTCCGGAATTAGGCCTAACCGTCATTCCTGAAAAAATGAAAAACTTACGTGTGCAAACCACAGGTGCTGTAGCTTGCTTAACAGCTCGCCAGCCGTTCTCACGCCCAGTATGGATTACACGTGATTGCACAAAGGTTAGAAAGGGTACCGTATCCCCGGATAACATGTATGGATTGCGTACACATTCAAAATATATGTCTCAGGAGGCAGGCTCAGACGGTGTCAGGCCCAGTATGGATTGCACGTGATTGCACAAAGGTTAGAAAGGGTACCGTATCCCCAGATAACATGTATGGATAGCATACACATTCAAAATATATGTCTCAGGAGGCAGGCTCAGACGGTGTTAGGCCCAGTATGGATTGCACGTGATTGCACAAAGGTTAGAAAGGGTACCGTATCCCATCCCCGGATAACATGTATGGATAGCGTACACATTCAAAATATATGTCTCAGGAGGCAGGCTCAGACGGTGTTAGGCCCAGTATGGATTGCACGTGATTGCACAAAGGTTAGAAAGGGTACCGTATCCCCAGATAACATGTATGGATAGCGTACACATTCAAAATATATGTCTCAGGAGGCAGGCTCAGACGGTGTTAGGCCCAGTATGGATTGCACGTGATTGCACAAAGGTTGGAAAGGGTACCGTATCCCCAGATAACATGTATGGATAGCGTACACATTCAAAATATATGTCTCAGGAGGCAGGCTCAGACGGTGTTAGGCCCAGTATGGATTGCACGTGATTGCACAAAGGTTAGAAAGGGTACCGTTTCCCCGGATAACATGTATGGATAGCGTACACATTCAAAATATATGTCTATACATCAGGAGGCAGGCTCAGACGGTGTCAGGCACAGTATGGATTTGACGGCCCAGATTACACAGCGGAGGAGCAGGGAGAGGTAAAGATTGCAAATGCTGGGGCCCTGCCCAAGCAAGGGGGGCCCACTCGTGGGCGTCGGTACTGGCACTGGGCCCCTCATAGTACAGCGGTGTGTCTGACGGCGGGTGTGCACCACCACCGTCAGAGACACTTGATTGCACTATGAGGGACCCTGTGCCAGTGCCCGCGCCCAAGAGTCGGCCTACCCACCTGTCCAGGGCAACGGCACTCGCACGGTGTCGTGCGCTAGGTGGTGACCCCGGCCATGGGGGGGGAGGCAGCACAGTTAGGGAGTTTTAGAAAGTGGCATATGTTGATGTTGGACATTCAGCTGATGCAAAAGGCGAAATAGGTGAAGTACAAGGAAGAGGTGGACCAAAGCAAGCCATTTTTCTGTCACCCTATGTGTCATCAGGGGAAGGTGGGACAAAATCCTTGGAAACCCATGCGTGGTTCATTTTAATGAAGGTTAGATCATCCACATTTTAGGTTGACAGACGGGTCCTTTTTTCTGTCAGGATTGATCCAGCTGCACTGAAGACTCTTTCCGATAGCACACTTGCAGCTGGGCAAGCGAGCTCCTGTAAGGCATATTGGGCCAATTCAGGCCAGGTGTCCAGTTTAGCGGCCCAATAGTCAAAGGGGAATGACCTGTGTGGGAGAACATCGATATGGGAGGAAAAGTAGTTTGTAACCATAGTCGACAACTGCTGTCTCCTGTCACTTTCCATCGATGCAGTATTACCAGTTGTGTGAGCGGTATTTGAAAAATCAGTCCACAACATTGTCATGAAACCCCTGTCTCCAACGCCACTTCTGCTGTGTGCACCACGAACACCTCTGCCAAGCTGCCCCCGGCCCGTACGGCTCGTGTGAGAACCATCACCGCTGCTGTGTGCTGGGAATGCCTCAAGCAACCGATTTACCAGAGTTGCTTGTTTATTAGCCAATATTAGGTCAAGGTTCTCCTGTGGCATGATGTTTTGTAATTTGCCTTTATAGCGTGGATCCAGGATGCTGGCCAACCAGTAGTCATCGTTCATCATTTTGGCAATGCGGGGATCCCTTTTTAGGATCCGCAAGGCATAATCTGACATGTGGGCCAATGTTCCCGGTGTCAATGATGCACTGCGAGTCCTGGGTGGAGGAGCACTTTCTGGCAAATCCACATCCCTCCAGTCACGCACAAACCCTGTACCAGACCTTGCCACGCCAACATTTTCACTTGCCCCACGAGATGCATCCTCCTCCCCTAAGTAATCATCCCCATCATCATCCTCCTCCTCCTCTTCTTCCTCCACCTCGTCCAGGAGAGGTCCCTGAGCAGACAATGGCTGAATGTCATCAAGGATTCCCTCCTCCTCTTCCTCCTCATCAACATTGGCTGCAGACGCCTGCTCCTTAAGGTGCGTCAAAGTTTGCATGAGCAGACGCATAAGTGGGATGCTCATGCTTAGGATGGCGTCGTCTGCGCTTACCAGCCGTGTGCATTCCTCAAAACACTGAAGGACTTTACAAAGGTCTTTCAGCTTCGACCACTGCACACCTGTCAACTCCATGTCTGCTCTCAAAGTGCCTGGCCGTGTATCCTCCCACAAATGCATTATGGCCTGCCTCTGCTCGCACAGCCGCTCCACCATGTGCAGGGTGGAGTTCCACCTTGTTGCAATGTCGATAATGAGGCGGTGGTTGGGAAGGTGGAGCAATCGCTGCAGCTTCTGCATACGAACGGAGTGTACAGGCGACCGGCGGATGTGCGCGCACAGTCTTCGCACCTTCTGGAGCAGGGCTGTTAACTCTGGATAATTTTTGAGGAAGCACTGCACCACCAGGTTCAAGGTGTGAGCCAAGCAAGGTATGTGGCTGAGTTTTGAAAGGGCTATGGCTGCCACAAAATTACGGCCGTTATCACTAACTACCTTGCCTGCCTCAAGATGTACACTGCCCAGCCATGACTCAGTTTGTCGCTTCAAGTACTCGGCCAGCACCTCGGCGGTGTGTCTGTCGCCCAAACACATCATCTGCAACACAGCCTGCTGATGCTTTCCACTAGCTGCTCGATAGGGGGACACATCGTGTGCAACACTGCCAGCTGCAGATGGAGTGCTTGTACGACTGTGCTCTGTGGACGAGCTTTCGCTTCTGGAGGAGGAGGAGGAGGAGGAGGAGGAGGGTCGAACGCCTACAGCCAACTGCTTCCTATACTGTGGGCTAGGCAGCACTGTCCCACCACCGCTGTCCCCTGTGGACCCTGCATCCACCACATTAACCCAGTGCGCAGTGATGGACACGTAACGGCCCTGGCCATGCCGACTGGACCATGCATCAGTTGTGAGGTGCACCTTTCCGCTCACTGACTGCTTGAGTGCATGGACAATGCGGTCTTTCACATGATGGTGGAGGGCTGGGATGGCTTTGCGAGAGAAGAAGTGGCGACTGGGTAGGTCATAGCGTGGTACTGCATAGGCCATGAGTTCGCGGAAAGCTGTGCTTTCCACCAACCGAAAGGGCATCATCTCAAACGAGATTAGTTTGGCAATGTGGGCGTTCAAACCCAGTGTACGCGGATGAGAGACTGAGTACTTTCTTGACCTACTCATAGTGTCTGGGAGGGTGAGCTGGACTTGAGAGCTGCATATGGTGGAAGTAGCGGTGGACAGGGCGGACTGAGAGAGGGTTGATGATGGTGATGGAGTTGGTGTTCTTTCTGATGGCCTAGAATCAGTCTTTCGTTGATATAACAGTGGGATTCCCTGACTGCTGTGGTCTTGCAACGACACCTCAACATTTGCTGCTGTGCTAACCGGTGGGCTTACAGTGGGGGAAACAATGTAGCGTTGCTGACTACCTTCGTTGTGATCAGTTGCACATGTGGCACTTGAGGTTTGGTGTTGTGTCCACGCTTGCAAGTGCATGCTGGTTAAATGTCTAAGCATGCAACTGGTATTCAAATTTTTCAGATTTTTCCCTCGGCTAAAGGTCTTTGCGCACTTCTTACAGATAACCTTGGCCTGATCATGAGGATTTTGGTCAAAAAAGTGCCACACTGCACTCTTCCTACTTTGGCAGACATTTTGCGGCCTAGCACGCTGTGATCTTTTGACCCTCTGGACAAGCTGTCCAGCAACTCTTTTGATGTTTGGAACCTGTCTTTGGAGTGCTCCGGGCCTGCCAGATAACAGCTGTTGCGATGTCGATGTCTGCTGTGGATGCTCCTCATCTGAGCTATTGGAAGCAGCACCCTCTTCCCCCAATGGATGCCAATCTGGGTCAACAACTGGGTCATCACCTCCTCTTCTATGTCATGTGCACCTTCCTCTGTGTCACCGTGTATGGTGGTATAGTGTGCGGGAAGGGGCACCTGAGTCTCATCAGGGTCAGAATCTGGCTCTGTACACTGCGAGGACAATGTAGTGCTCTGAGTGAATGTACCAGCAGAATCATCCATCAGCGGCTGTGCATCAGTGCACTCCATGTCAGATTCATCTTGGCCTGGGTAATTCACCATTTCACTTGCTAATCCAGGCATGGTATGTGAAAACAGCTCCATGGAATAATCAGTAGTATGGCCTGCGTCATCCTTCAATCTTGGTTGGGGTGAAGGACACAAGGAAAGGTGTGGTTCATGAACATGAGCCTCCAATGACGACTCAGTGATTTTACTTTTTACAACTGAAGAAGAGGAGGCGATAGAGCTGGAGGCTGAGTCAGCAATGTAAGACAAAAGTTTTTCCTGATGCTCTGGCTTTAAAAGCGGTTTGCCAACTCCTAGAAAACTAAGCATTCGAGGCCTTATGTAGCCAGACGATGACGCAGGGTCAGCACCTCCTGCATTCGGTCCTATTTTGCTCTTGCCACTACCATCAGATCCACCACCAACACCATCATTACCAGCTGCCAACCCCCGCCCAATTCCACGGCCTCTTCCACCAGCCTTCCTCATTTTTGGTAGAAATGTAGACAAAATCCAACAAACTATATAGTAATGTAAAACAAGGTACAAGGTGTCTATAGGACAGGGGAGATTTTGAATTTCTGCAGACACTTGTGGACACTGGACACTTTTGGATTGTGTGAGGCCCACTGATATCTGAGCGCTATGTGACAGGCTCGATGGCACAGCTGTGACCAAAGTGACTAGAGGATAAGGGAGATTTTGAATCTCTGCACACACTTTTGGACACTGGACACTTTTGGATTGTGTGAGGCCCACTGATATCTGAGCGCTATGTGACAGGCTCGATGGCACAGCTGTGACCAAAGTGACTAGAGGATAAGGGAGATTTTGAATCTCTGCACACACTTTTGGACACTGGATGGACACTTTTGGATTGTGTGAGGCCCACTGATATCTGAGCGCTATATGACAGGCTCGATGGCACAGCTGTGACCAAAGTGACTAGAGGATAAGGGAGATTTTGAATCTCTGCACACACTTTTGGACACTGGACACTTTTGGATTGTGTGAGGCCCACTGATATCTGAGCGCTATGTGACAGGCTCTATGGCACAGCTGTGACCAAAGTGACTAGAGGATAAGGGAGATTTTGAATCTCTGCACACTTTTGGACACTGGACACTTTTGGATTGTGTGAGGCCCACTGATATCTGAGCGCTATGTGACAGGCTCGATGGCACAGCTGTGACCAAAGTGACTAGAGGATAAGGGAGATTTTGAATCTCTGCACACACTTTTGGACACTGGACACTTTTGGATTGTGTGAGGCCCACTGATATCTGAGCGCTATGTGACAGGCTCGATGGCACAGCTGTGACCAAAGTGACTAGAGGATAAGGGAGATTTTGAATCTCTGCACACACTTTTGGACACTGGACACTTTTGGATTGTGTGAGGCCCACTGATATCTGAGCGCTATGTGACAGGCTCGATGGCACAGCTGTGACCAAAGTGACTAGAAGATAAGGGAGATTTTGAATCTCTGCACACACTTTTGGACACTGGATGGACACTTTTGGATTGTGTGAGGCCCACTGATATCTGAGCGCTATGTGACAGGCTCGATGGCACAGCTGTGACCAAAGTGACTAGAGGATAAGGGAGATTTTGAATCTCTGCACACACTTTTGGACACTGGACACTTTTGGATTGTGTGAGGCCCACTGATATCTGAGCGCTATGTGACAGGCTCGATGGCACAGCTGTGACCAAAGTGACTAGAGGATAAGGGAGATTTTGAATCTCTGCACACACTTTTGGACACTGGATGGACACTTTTGGATTGTGTGAGGCCCACTGATATCTGAGCGCTATATGACAGGCTCGATGGCACAGCTGTGACCAAAGTGACTAGAGGATAAGGGAGATTTTGAATCTCTGCACACACTTTTGGACACTGGACACTTTTGGATTGTGTGAGGCCCACTGATATCTGAGCGCTATGTGACAGGCTCGATGGCACAGCTGTGACCAAAGTGACTAGAGGATAAGGGAGATTTTGAATCTCTGCACACTTTTGGACACTGAACACTTTTGGATTGTGTGAGGCCCACTGATATCTGAGCGCTATGTGACAGGCTCGATGGCACAGCTGTGACCAAAGTGACTAGAGGATAAGGGAGATTTTGAATCTCTGCACACACTTTTGGACACTGGACACTTTTGGATTGTGTGAGGCCCACTGATATCTGAGCGCTATGTGACAGGCTCGATGGCACAGCTGTGACCAAAGTGACTAGAGGATAAGGGAGATTTTGAATCTCTGCACACACTTTTGGACACTGGATGGACACTTTTGGATTGTGTGAGGCCCACTGATATCTGAGCGCTATGTGACAGGCTCGATGGCACAGCTGTGACCAAAGTGACTAGAGGATAAGGGAGATTTTGAATCTCTGCACACACTTTTGGACACTGGACACTTTTGGATTGTGTGAGGCCCACTGATATCTGAGCGCTATGTGACAGGCTCGATGGCACAGCTGTGATCAAAGTGACTAGAGGATAAGGGAGATTTTGAATCTCTGCACACACTTTTGGACACTGGACACTTTTGGATTGTGTGAGGCCCACTGATATCTGAGCGCTATGTGACAGGCTCGATGGCACAGCTGTGACCAAAGTGACTAGAGGATAAGGGAGATTTTGAATCTCTGCACACACTTTTGGACACTGGACACTTTTGGATTGTGTGAGGCCCACTGATATCTGAGCGCTATGTGACAGGCTCGATGGCACAGCTGTGACCAAAGTGACTAGAGGATAAGGGAGATTTTGAATCTCTGCACACACTTTTGGACACTGGATGGACACTTTTGGATTGTGTGAGGCCCACTGATATCTGAGCGCTATGTGACAGGCTCGATGGCACAGCTGTGACCAAAGTGACTAGAGGATAAGGGAGATTTTGAATCTCTGCACACACTTTTGGACACTGGACACTTTTGGATTGTGTGAGGCCCACTGATATCTGAGCGCTATGTGACAGGCTCGATGGCACAGCTGTGATCAAAGTGACTAGAGGATAAGGGAGATTTTGAATCTCTGCACAAACTTTTGGACACTGGACACTTTTGGATTGTGTGAGGCCCACTGATATCTGAGCGCTATGTGACAGGCTCGATGGCACAGCTGTGATCAAAGTGACTAGAGGATAAGGGAGATTTTGAATCTCTGCACACACTTTTGGACACTGGACACTTTTGGATTGTGTGAGGCCCACTGATATCTGAGCGCTATGTGACAGGCTCGATGGCACAGCTGTGACCAAAGTGACTAGAGGATAAGGGAGATTTTGAATCTCTGCACACACTTTTGGACACTGGATGGACACTTTTGGATTGTGTGAGGCCCACTGATATCTGAGCGCTATGTGACAGGCTCGATGGCACAGCTGTGACCAAAGTGACTAGAGGATAAGGGAGATTTTGAATCTCTGCACACACTTTTGGACACTGGACACTTTTGGATTGTGTGAGGCCCACTGATATCTGAGCGCTATGTGACAGGCTCGATGGCACAGCTGTGACCAAAGTGACTAGAGGATAAGGGAGATTTTGAATCTCTGCACACACTTTTGGACACTGGACACTTTTGGATTGTGTGAGGCCCACTGATATCTGAGCGCTATGTGACAGGCTCGATGGCACAGCTGTGACCAAAGTGACTAGAGGATAAGGGAGATTTTGAATCTCTGCACACACTTTTGGACACTGGATGGACACTTTTGGATTGTGTGAGGCCCACTGATATCTGAGCGCTATGTGACAGGCTCGATGGCACAGCTGTGACCAAACTGACTAGAGGATAAGGGAGATTTTGAATCTCTGCACACACTTTTGGACACTGGACACTTTTGGATTGTGTGAGGCCCACTGATATCTGAGCGCTATGTGACAGGCTCGATGGCACAGCTGTGACCAAAGTGACTAGAGGATAAGGGAGATTTTGAATCTCTGCACACACTTTTGGACACTGGACACTTTTGGATTGTGTGAGGCCCAATGAATATCTGAGCGCTATGTGACAGGCTCGATGGCACAGCTGTGACAAAAGTGACTAGAGGATAAGGGAGATTGGATTGCTTTTAAAAAAGCAGTTTGCGGAGCAGTGGGTAAACAGCAATGCAGGAATGTCAGGAAGCCTTAGAAGGCAGCCCAACAACCAACACCACTGATACACCACTATATAGCCTCCCCTTGCACTGCACACACAGTGACTGGTGTGTTGTGCAGACCAAATCGCTAGCAGCAGAAGCAGTTTTTTTGTCTTCTTCCCTGCCTAACGCTCTCCCTACAGAATCAGCAGCAACCTCTCCCTATACTAAGATCGGCAGAAGTAAGATGGCGGTCGGCGTGCACGCCCTTTTATACCCCCTGTGACGCCCACCAAAGCAAGCCAATCACTTGCATGCCCTTCTGAAAGATGGTGGTGACCCGTGCCTATGTCATCACGTTGCCCACAGTGTCCGTGGATCCTGATTGGCTGAAAAAGAGCGCAAAACAAACTTTTGAAACGCGACTTTGGCGCGTAAGTCGCCGACCTCGTGGCCGACCTCATCCTAGGGTCGTTTTTCGTTTCATGAAACCCGACTTTGCCAAAAGTCGGCGACTTTTGAATTTTTTCGACCCGTTTCGCTCAACTCTACTCAAGATGCAATGACAACACCGGAAGTCAATAGAAGAATAACTATGGTCAAATCAACAGTGAAGTCATTGGACAAGGTCTTCAAATCGAGGGACATTTCACTGGTGAGGAAGACATGTCTCGTACATAGCCTGATCTTTTCTGTAGTAATATACTATAAAGAAACAGGACAGAAGAAGAATTGGAGCCTCGAAATGTGCTAGAGAAGGATGTTATCAATACCATGAATGGCAAGAAGAGTAAACTAATCAATCTTGGAACAAATCAAGCCAGACATGTCACTTGAAGCAAGGATCACCAAGCTACAACCTGCCGACTTTGGACACAGCATACAAACAGAGCTATCACTGGAGAAGGACATCATGGTCAGAAGAATAGGAAAGGTTAAGAGGAAAAAGAGGAAGACCAGGAACCTGATGTCTTAATACAGTCAAGATAACGGCAGAGAAGACCCTGGTGGAGCCTGGTGGCTTGCACAACATCGATCTTCCGCTAGATTGTTCTTCCACCAAGTCATCATGGCTCCAGATTGAGCCGCAGGCCATTAAATAAATCATAAAATATTATAAGCAAATATGAGAAACTTTGTAATATATCCAATTAGATTAATACACTTCTTTCTCTACTCATGAGGTATTTCTTCTCTCCCCTCCCCCACTCTGCCTTCTGGACTTATCATTCACTCAGAAATACAACTAAAATTTGGCTGGACTAGATTGACTGTCAGCTTACTGAAGGAGTAGATTACTGCTTCCTATTCAAGTCAATAGATAGGGGTCAGAGGAGGGATGAGCAAAGTGAAAATGAGTGTGGCAGAAAGATACCATTCATTGCCTATGTGGGTTTTATCTCAGCACAGTGCTGGATTCACAGCTGCACTGCTCAGAACTGCTGTATAATTTCCCCATAGATGCATAGAGACAGATTGTATTGCCAACTGTTTAGCATATAGTACATAGAGAAATAAGCATCAATACTATACATTACCAAGTATTGTAACATCACTTCTCCACTGGAGGGACCACACTGTCAGCGAGAAGGAAATATTCTGGTCTTGTCATCACAGAAACCGTGCATCCACGATACCTTCTGGAAATGTCCCTACCTCACTGACACAGGGTCCACCTTTTTATACACAACTCCCACATTCTCCCCTATTACATCTGTGCAGTATGTTTAAGGCCCTTTTACATTTAGCGATGCACCAGCGATCCGACCAGCGATCCGACCCGGTCAGGATCGCTGGTGCATCACTAAATGATCGCTAGTGAGCTTTCATACAGAAAGACCTCACAGCGATGCAGCAGCGACGCAGCGCACGATACTCACCTTTAACACACAGCGATCCTGACGTCCTCCCGCCCGCCTCCACGCGTCGCTCGTCGGCGCCAGCAGGAAGCCCAGCAGGAAGCTGATGACGAGAAATGGAGCCAGACATTCTCGCGCGATCAGCGATGGACAGCGGGGGAGCCGGTCGCTGGTAAGTATCACACATAGCGATATCGCTAGCAATATCGCTATAACGTCACAAAACCAGTGACGTTTTAGCGATATTGCTAGCGATATCGCTTAGTGTAAAACCCTCTTTAGGCTGAATCATCAGTATCTTGCCATTGCGCAATTGGTTGTTGTCTTGATAGCAGCACAAGACTTCAAGGTCTGTTTGTTATAGACTCCTACAATCTTAAAGTTTGTTTGCACCAACCCAAGATTTATTTGCCATTGGCATGTCTCTTAACAATAGCACAATGCTTGAAGGTTGTTTGCTACTGATTACAACCCAAGATCTGTTTGCCTCTAACAATCAAGGTTGTCTGTCACTGTTCAAATTTCAACATATGTTGCTTGTCACAAAGTTAACTCTTCATGATCATAGCATAACGCTCTAAGTTGGTGGCATGTGATCAGCATGACTTCCATAATCACCTATTCTGAAAACTGGATACCTTTCGTAACCCAGTCACACATTCATACTCGTCTCATTTGTATCACAAACGGTCCTCGATTATTGATGTCATGCATGACCATTGCTACATGAGACCATCAAAACATTTTGGTCTCCCTTGTCTCCGAGCATCATACTATTATTGAACACAAGACTTCCTTGTTCAAGCAGCATAAATATTCATTATTTGTACAGTTGTTATTTTTAGCCTTGTCTTACGGTATTGGGTCGCCCTCCCAGGGCTGTGTGGTACTCGGTACTGGGCCAGTATCAGCGGGATGTGTCACAGCAGCGGGGACCCAGTCCGTGGCCCTGGGCGCACAAGTAATGGGGGAATGTAATGGTTTGAATGAATAGTTCGTGACGCCACCTGTGGTGTTCGGTAAATGAGATGTTAGGCCGACGCTGCATGCAGATCCTCTGGGGCTGGTGGTGTGTTGCAGCCAAGATGGTGAAGCTCCCCACAGGTGGAGCTTTAGCCCCAGGGCAGTGTAGATGTGGGGGAAGAGGAGAGGCACAAGCGGTGTAGAAGCTGGTACCCAGATGTAGCGGGGCTGGATGCGTTGGCACAAGAATGAATGGAGGACACCAGGGCTTGCAGTTCCAAAGCTTTACTCACAGTCTGTAGTACACACAGGTGCCTGCCTCCGTGTCGTGTCCTCCAGGTCAGGGACTCAGTTAACCTCCAGGCAAGATGGAATGCTCCCTTCCAACGCTCCGCCAACATGTGCCTTTCTGAACATCTCCTCTATAGCGCCTTTTAATGTGAAGTACTCCCAGCACTGAGTTACACTGGAGTGCTTCCTGACAGATGTTCCCAAGAACTCTACTTGTACGGCAGACAGCTGTAGCCTGCTTCGGGGACTCCCTACTCCTGAGTCCCGGCTCACTATCCAAGTTTCTGTTGTGCCCCCAAGTCTTAGATGGGAGTAGTGCATTTACAGCCCACTACTCCACCGGTGTCTGCTGCAGAACCATTAGTGTTCATACAACCTTGGGGACCGGGCCCTGGCCTTGCGCTTAGAACTTCTAGGCAGGGTTCTTCCTCTAACCCACGTCCTCTCTGTTCCCTTTTACTCCTTCATTCCGTTCTAATTTCTCTCTCCTATGGAAGATCAGGTTTCAGTTCAATGTCTTTTTCCTTCTTTCCTTTCCCGTGCCAGCAGACCCAGGTCACTTAGGTCTGCTGCAGCACCTCCTTCCTCCATCCCTCTCTCAGGGATCTTCTTTCCTCACTCCTCTCTGAGTAGCTTCCTCTCCCAGACTGACCTGTAATTCTAAACCTTCCCGCTCTTTTATGTATTCTGAACTCCACCCGCCTCCCAGCACGTTTCGTGTTCCAAGCAGGGAACCACCAAAGGTGCTCTGCTACTCTTTAAGCAAGGAGCCGCAATGTGGCTTTGCTGAACTACTCTGTTGTGTGGGGTGCGAGTGTTGGAGCGTGGTCAGGAGCCTCCAACTTACCTGGATGGTTGGGCACCACACCTCAGGAGGAGGTGCAGTACCTCGGTGGCGACTAAGCCTCTGGGGCGCCACAGTATTAACACAGAGCAAACACTTTGTGGCTCAGTATTAATGATATTACACTGTAGTATATTGCAATATATAGTGTTTGAATTCAAACAACCATATTTTATATTTGCAATACATTCCACCCTTGATCTAGTGATCTAGTGACCATACTATATCAAAGCATATAAACAATATATTATAATATGTAGGCCCATACTTTTATTAGCACCACAATCCACCCTTGGATATCTTATAGCCACACATTATTTATCCAACAACAACAAACCAATGCATGCATAATACAAATTACTCCTTAAAAGTTAACCTAGAGCTAACACCTGAACCACTAGTTATATTAGTTGGAATATAACTAAAGGTGATATTTCCAAAGGAAATCATCTAACCTCTAGGCAATCATCCATGTTCTGTAAATGATGGAGAGATCACTATACTGTTAAGGGCCTGTCACATTAAGCGATATCGCTAGCAATATCGCTATAACGTCTGTCATGATCCCAGTGCAGGTTTTTGAGCTGCACACCGGGGGTTAATGTCTGGAGCTCTGTGCAGGTTTTGACCTGCACACTTGGGGTTAATGAGTACTGATATAGTCTTTTTGAAGCCTAGCGTCTTCAGGGCCTTTTTCCCTATCAGTCTGTTGGCTCTTGTTTTGATAGGGTTTTGGCGGATTGCAGACAGCAGCTTTTCTATCCTGTCCTATTTAGTAGTTTTATTTCCGCTGATCAGGATGATTGGGTTTCATTTTTGCCCTTGGCCGAATTTGCTTTAAATAATAGAGCTAGTTCTGCGACTTTGATGTCACCTTTTTTTGTAACTTTGGGTTTCATCCTCGATTTTCTTCAGGGCAGGTGGAGCCTTCTGCCTGCCCAGGTGTTGACACTGTGGTGGGGAGAATGCACCAGATCTGGGACCAAGTGGTGGATAAGTTATCTCTCTCCCAGGAAAAGGCCCAGCGGTTTTCCAACCGACATAGGACCATTGGTCCCCAGTTTAAGGTTGGTGATATGGTTTGGTTATCATCAAAAAATATCGCTATGAAGGTGGCTTCTCCTAAGTTTAAGCCTAGATTTATTGGACCTTACAAGATTTTAGAGATTATTAATCCAGTGTCTTTTCGTTTGGCTCTTCCTGTCACATTTAAAATCCACTATGTGTTTCATAAGTCCTTGTTGAAGAGGTTTGTTGAACCAGTAGTTCCTGGGGTGGCACCTCCGGACCCTGTATTGGTTGAAGGTAACATGGAATATGATGTAGAGAAGATACTGGATTCCCATCTGGCTAGACGGAGACTCCAGTATTTGGTTAAGTGGAAGGGTTATGGTCAGGAGGATAATTCCTGGGTCTCTGCCTCTGATATTCATGCCAAAAGATTGGTGCGTGCCTTTCATCGGGCTCACCCTGATCGCCCTGGTGGCGTGGATGAGGGTTCGGTGACCCCTCCTCAAGGGGGAGGTACTGTTGTGAGTTCATTTTCCCCTTCACCATTGAGGTCTGATGAACTCCCTCTTCTGGTGAAGGAAGGTAGTGAGGCTGATTACCAAGCACCTGAGCTGGATGATGATGACTGGGTGACGGGAATTGCTGACTGGATATAAGGCAGCCGACGCCCTTCTGCCTTGCTGGTGATTTCTCTGAGGGATTCCAGGAGGCCAGTCTGTTTCCTGCTCCTCAAAAGCTAAGTTTTCTGCTCTGCTTTTTGCATTTGTGTTTTGGTTTTGTTTTGCCTTGTTTTTCTGGATTTCTGCCATTCCCTGCTGGGGTGAGCTGAATTCCTTTTTGCTCTGTCTTCAGAAAATACCTGAGTACTGATATAGTCTTTTTGAAGCCTATCATCTTCAGGGCCTTTTTCCCTATCAGTCTGTTGGCTCTTGTTTTGATAGGGTTTTGGCGGATTGCAGACAGCAGCTTTTCTATCCTGTCCTATTTAGTTAGCTTGGGCCCCATCATTTGCTCAGCCTATCTTTCTATCTGTGTGAGTGTTTTTTCATCTTGCTTCACCGTCATTATATGTTGGGGGCTGCCTAATGCTTTGGGGTCTGCTCTGGGGCAGTTTAGATTTCCCTTTCTGTCTTTAGGCTATTTAGTTCTCCGGCTGTGATCGAGGGGTCTAGGGCACCGTAGGAACCCCCCACGCCTACTGCTAGTTGTTGTTGATAGGTTCAGGGGTCTGCAATCCGATAGCTGCCAACTTCTCTGGTTTTCTGGACTTAGTTAGTATTTCTGTTTTTGCCTCCTACGGTGACTCATTCATAACAGGCTTTACTACGGGTGCCCGGGGCTCACTAGTCATGCCCCCTTCAGAGCCCCCCGCACCGTGGTCCCGAGGTTCCACTTAAAAAATAAAAACGAATGTGAACTTCACCATCTCTGCCTCCACCTCCATTCGTTACAGATTGCTCCGGACATGGAATCCGCTGGACCCCAGAGGCCTCCGACGTTGGAGTTGTGCCAAGAGGTGACCCGTTTAAGAGATCAACAGGATAAGATCACGACGTATCTACGTAACCTGTCCACCCGCATGGATTCCCTGCAGAACCCGACTGCTCCTGATTCATCTAGCAACACCCAGGTACCTGCTGTCATGACAAGCAAGGGCCCCCGCCTGGCGGCTCCTACCCGCTTCCATGGTGATCTCCCTCAGTGTCGGGGTTTTCTCAATCAGTGTACCCTGCACTTCGAAATCTTGGGGCATATGTTTACTTCTGACCGTGCCAAAGTGGGCTTCATTATGTCACATCTAGCAGGAGAGGCTCTCGCCTGGTTAAATCCGTTATGGGAAAGAGGAGACCCGCTGGTTAATGATCTTCAATCTTTCCTAAACACTTTTCGCAGGACCTTTGATGAACCCGGCCAGGTCACGTCGACCGCTTCTGCCCTGCTTCGCTTACTCCAAGGAACCCTCACAGTGGCTCAGTATGCTGTTCAGTTCCGCACCCTCTCGTTTGAGCTATCCTGGAACGATGAGGCCTTGCTGGCTACCTTCTGGGAGGGCCTATCTGGAAAAATTAAGGATGAGCTGGCGGGACGGGACAGACCTACCATCTTGGGTGACCTGATTTCCTTGGCGACCCGGATTGACCTGCGTTTTCAGGAGCGTTCCATGGAGATTAAGCGTGACAGGAGGTCCTACCACCTGGACTCTAATTCTTCCAAAACGTCTACCTCATCCTCTTCTCCTGAAGCTATGGAGGTAGATCGAGTAAGCCTGGCCAGCACGCGCCAGGAGGTGCGTCGCAAAGACGGAAGCTGTCTGTACTGTCGTAGTTCCAAACACCTGATCCGCCCCTGTCCAAAGAAGTCGGAAAGCTCCTGTGCCTAGGCTCGGTAGGAGAGGCCACCCTAGGTAGAGAACATTCCTCTCCTTCGGTGCAGATCTCAGTCTCCGTGACCTGCGGAGCAATAAAATTTTCTGGACTCTGTCTGTTGGACTCCGGAGCCGCCGTAAGCTTTATCCAGCAGACGCTTGTGGATCGCTACCACTTACCAGTTCAGGCTCTTCCCAACCGATTATTAGTAACCGCTGTCGATGGCCAGCCTCTGACCGAACCCGTCAAGTTCCAGACTGAGCCAGTGGGTAGGTCTTATGCATTCTGAAAGAATCCGTTTTTATGTGTACCCTGGTTTGTCTCACCCCTTGCTTCTAGGTTTGCCTTGGTTTCAGAAACATGAACCAGTCCTTAATCGGAGAACAGGCGAAATTCTACATTGGGGAGATTCCTGCTCAGACCATTGTTTAACCCTGATTGAACCAGCTTCACCCCCGGTCCAACCTGCTACCCTGCCTGGATTACCATCTGCTTACTGGCCCTTTTCTGATGTCTTTGGGAAAAAGGATGCTGAAAAACTTCCCCCGCACAGGTCGTATGACTGTCCAATAGACCTTCTTCTTGGAACATCTTCACCCCGTGGGAGAGTTTACCCTCTTTCCCAGGCAGAGACTCAGGCTATGTCGGACTACATCCAGGAGAACTTGGCCAGAGGGTTTATTCGAAAATCATCGTCACCGGCAGGAGCAGGCTTATTCTTCGTGAAGAAAAAGGACGGATCCCTGCTGCCCTGTATCGACTACCGAGGGCTGAACCAGATCATGGTAAAAAACAGGTACCCTTTGCCTCTAATTTCAGAACTGTTTGACCGTCTCCGAGGGGCCAGGATCTTCACCAAACTGGATCTCAGAGGTGCTTACAATTTGATCCGAATCAGAGATGGAGACGAATGGAAAACAGCCTTCAACACCCGTGATGGCCACTACGAGTACCTGGTAATGCCGTTTGGTCTAAGCAATGCACCCGCTGTTTTCCAAGAGTTCGTCAATGACATTTTCAGGGACCTGCTTTACACCTGTGTTGTTGCCTACCTAGATGACATTCTGATTTTTTCAACTGACTTGGTCTCGCATCGCAGACAAGTGCGCCTGGTCTTACAGAGGCTCAGGGAGAACAGACTGTATGCCAAGTTTGAAAAGTGCCTCTTTGAACAATCTTCTTTGCCTTTCCTCGGTTACATTGTTTCCTCCACAGGATTAAAAATGGATCCGGAGAAATTATCAGCTCTACTCAAGTGGCCTCGTCCATCTGGGTTTGAAGGCCATACAGCGATTCCTGGGCTTCGCCAACTACTACAGGCAATTCATTCCTAACTTCACCCGAGTGGCGCCCATCTCAGCTCTAACCCGGAAAGGTACAAATCCGGAGGATTGGCCTCCTGAGGCTGAGGAGGCCTTTGTTTCTCTCAAAAAGACCTTTGCAGTCGCACCTGTTCTTCATCGTCCTAACTCCAATGAACAATTTTTTCTTGAGGTCGATGCCTCTTCAGTAGGTGCGGGAGCCGTACTAACCCAGAAATCGTCCTCCAGGCGAATGCATTCCTGTGGTTTGTTTTCCAAGGTTTTTTCTTCCGCAGAGAGGAATTATTTGTTCGGGATCGAGAATTGTTGGCTATCAAATTGGCTCTGCAGGAGTGGAGGCATCTTCTAGAAGGAGCTCTTCATCAGGTAGTCGTATACACCAATCACAAGAACCTTGCTTACCTCCATCTGCACAAAGGCTGAATCCTCGTCAAGCCCGCTGGGCTTTGTTTTTTGCTCATTTTAACTTTGTTCTTCATTTTTGCCCAGTTGACAAAAATGTCAAAGCAGACGCACTTTCCAGAGCCTTTCTACCTCCCGATCAAGAAGAAGAACCACAGCACATCATTGAACTCTCAAGGTTAGTCACGGTCGCTTCTACTGATCTTGCAGGTAGGCTTCAGAATCTTCCAATTACGTCTGCTCCCTGGCAACATATCGCGATGGACTTCATCACAGATCTCCCGGTCTCATCTGGCTGTTCTGTGGTGTGGGTAGTGGTGGATCGCTTCTCTAAAATGGCTCACTTCGTTCCACTACCCGGTCTTCCAACTGCTCCTGAGTTGGCGGACCTGTTCATTCAGCACATCTTCCGTCTCCATGGTTTCCCTCTCCACATCGTGTCCGACAGAGGAGTCCAGTTCACCTCAAGATTCTGGAGAGCAGTTTGTAAACTGGTAAGAATTGAACTGGATTTTTCCTCAGTGTACCATCCCCAGTCCAATGGACAAGTGGAGAGGACAAATCAAATCCTGGCTGGATTCCTGCGTCACTTTGTTAACGCCCATGATGACGACTGGGTAGACTTACTGTCCTGGGCCGAATTTTCTTACAACAATCAAGTAAATGAATCTTCTGGAAAGTCTCCCTTTCAGATTGTCTTCGGATTGCAACCCGGAGTACCTCTTCCCATCTCCTGATCATCTGGCTTTCCAGCTGCCGATACCTTCTCCGAAGATTTCTCTAAGGTCTGGAGGGATACCAAAACTGCTCTGGAGAAAGCCTGCCAGCGTATGAAAAGGCATGCGGACAAGAGACGTTTGGATGCACCTATCTTTTGCCCCAGAGACAAGGTATGGCTCTCTTCTAAGTACATCCGGTTAAAGACGCCATCCTACAAATTGGGTCCCCGGTTCATCGGACCGTTTGAGATCTTGAGACAGATCAATCCAGTCTCGTACAAACTGAAGTTGCCCGCTTCTCTACATGTGCCTAACTCCTTTCATGTTTCTCTCCTCAAACCAGTAGTTTTGAGTCCCTTCTTTAAGGATCCAGGTACCACTCCTGACCCTGTCTCGGAGGATCATGTTTTTGAGGTAAAACCTATCCTGGCCATAAAAAAAGTAAGGGGTAAGACCTACTACCTGGTGGACTGGAAGGGTTTTGGTCCTGAGGAGAGATCTTGGGAGCCTAGGGAGAACATCCAGGCTCCTCTCCTCCTTAAACGGTTCCAAGCTGGCTTGAAGAGGGGGTGTAAAGAGGGGGATACTGTTACACCCGGTCCCCGTCCTGGTGCTGCATCCAGGTCTGCCGCTGTTACACCTGGCCCCCGTCCTGGCGCTGCGTTCAGGCCTGCCACTGCTCTCCGTTCTGGGCACTCACCTCGAGCCTCACATAGGCAGCAGCCGGCCCCCTCTGGATCTCATGCTGCTGCTCAGCGTTCTGTCCTCCCTCCTGCCTCCTCCTCCTGGCACCCTGTGAGGAGATCTGTAGCTAAGACTATTAGGGCACGCCCGCCGGCTCTCTTGCCTTCTTAAAGACTGCATCTGCAGTCTCTGTGCATTGTCTAATGCTCTCTGTTTCCACAGCATATCAGTATCCTGTGTTACCTGGTTATATCAGCAACCATCTGGGCCTAAGCCATCCCGTCCCGCCTACAGCCATCCGAGTCCAAGGACTGTGTGAAGGTCACTGGAACTGACTCCTTACCAACTAACCGGATCCAGCGCATTACGGACTCTGCTGTAACTTTTGTTATCCCTTTTGGTCCCGCTGGGACAGCTGCCACGTGTTCGGGGTCTAACTGGAGGTAGCACCTGTGTCCTCCGGGTATTCCATTCTGGCCCTGCCTGAGGGGCTTTACTACGGGTGCCCGGGGCTCACTAGTCACGCCCCCTTCGGAGCCCCCCGGACAGTGGTCCCGAGGTTCCACTTAAAAAATAAAAACGAATGTGAACTTCACCATCTCTGCCTCCGCTTCCATTCATTACAGCTATAAGATATCCATATTTTTATTAGCACCACACAGGTGTGGAAAGCCCTTATGTCTCATATATACAAGTAATATTATACCCAGATATCAGGATGGCACTGTTATCTTGTTTTTGAGAGGTCAGAGATGTCTACATAAATAAAATATGTGTGCGTGTAGTGGCTGCAGGCGCTTGTATACTGCATCAGGTACTGGTAAGGATTGCCACTAGTATGCTATATCTGATACAAAACCAAAAAAATGAGCCGGAACACGTTGGTATAAGTTCAATGTGTAGATGCCTGTTCACACTGTGGCCATTTAACAGACAGAACCTAGAATAGAAAGGAAATGAGCAAATAACCTGTAGTAAATAATTAAGTAGCAATAGTACATGTAAATGACATGTACTGTTTGATCAAAACAGTGTAAAAGCCATCCCACCACGACAAAGTGTACCCAGTTGGGATGGTCCATAACTCTTTTAGTTCACCTCATTATGTGTCAGGAGACCTCAGTAGATGGAGGCAGAGCAGAACCTACACACCTGACTATTCAGAAAGGTATATACAGTACATAAGATGAAGAGCCCAAAAAGGGGGAGTCACACCCCTGTATTTACAAAGTGCAAAAAACTAAAGCAAAACCAAAAGATTGAGCCGGTGCACATTCACACAGAGATCATTTAACAGACATAGCCAAGGATAAAAGCTAAATGAACAAGTACCCTGCAGTAAGGAAATAAACAGTATTAATACTATAATGAAATAATATATATATATATATATATATATATATATATATACATATATATATAAATATATATACACACTACCGCTCAAAAGTTTGGGGTAATTTTGTGTTTTCCATGAAAACTCATATTTTTAGTAATCAAATGAGTTGCCAAATGAATTTAAAATCTAGTCCAGACATTGACAAGGTTCGAAAAAAAGATTTTTACTTGAAATAATAATTTTCTCCTTCAAACATTGCTTTCATCAAAGAATTCTCCCTTTGCAGCAATTACATCATTGCAGACCTTTGGCATTATACAGTTAATTTGCTGAGGTAATCTGGAGAAATTTCACCCCATGCTTCCAGAAGCCCCTCCCACAAGTTGGTTTGGCTTTTTGCGTACCATATGGTCAAGCTACTCCCACAACAGCTCAATGTGGTTGAGATCTGGTGACTGCACTGGCCACTCCATTACAGATAGAATACCAGCTGCCTCCTTCTACCCTAAATAGTTCTTGCATAATTTGGAGGTGTGCTTTGGGTCATTATCCTGTTGTAGGATGCAATTGGCTCCAATCAAGCGCTGTCCACAGGGTATGGCATGGCGTTGCAAAATGGACTGATAGCCTTCCTTATTCAAAATCCCTTTTACCTTGTACGAATCTCCCAGTTTAGCAGCACCAAAGCAACCCCAGACCATCACATTACCTCCACCATGCTTGACAGATGGCGTCAGGCACTCTTCCTGCATCTTTTCAGTTGTTCTGCATCTCACAAATGTTCTTCTGTGTGATCCAAACACCTCAAACTTGGATTTGTCTGTCCATAACACTTTTTTGCAATCTTCCTCTGTCCAATGTCTGTGTTCTTTTGCCCATATTAATCTTTTACTTTTATTAGCCAGTCTCAGATATGGCTTTTTCTTTGCCACTCTGCCCTGAAGGCCAGCATCCCATCTCTTCACTGTAGATGTTGACACTGGCATTTTGCATGAACTATTTAATGAAGCTGCCAGTTGAGGACCTGTGAGGCGTCAATTTCTCAAACTACAGACTCTAATGTACTTGTCTTGTTGCTCAGTTGTGCAGCGGGGCTTCCCACTTCTCTTTCTACTCTGGTTAAAGCCTGTTTGTGCTCTCCTCTGAAGGGAGTAGTACACACCGTTGTAGGAAATCTTCAGTTTCTTGGCAATTTCTCGCATGCAATAGGCTTCATTTCTAAGAACAAGAATAGACTGTTGAGTTTCACATGAAAGTTCTTTTTTTCGGGCCATTTGAGAGTTTAACGGAACTATCAAATGTAATGCTCCAGATTCTCAACTAGCTCAAAGGAAGGTCAGGTTTATAGCTTCTCTAATCAGCCAAACTGTTTTCAGCTATGCTAACATACTTGCACAAGGGTTTTCAAGGGTACTCTAACCATCCATTAGCCTTCTTACACAGTTAACAAACACAAAGTACCATAAGAACACTGGAGTGATGGTTGTTGGAATTGGGCCGCTATACACCTATGAAGATATTACATTACAAACCAGACGTTTGCAGCTAGAATAGTCATTTACCACATTAACAATGTATAGAGTGTATTTCTGAATCATTTAATGTTAGCTTCATTGGAAAAAACTGTGCTTTTCTTTCAAAAATAAGGAAATTTCTAAGTGACCTTAAACTTTTGAACGGTAGTGTATATATTATATGGAGTCTAATGGCCGTGCAATCAATGGGAGGTATGTGTCGGAGAAATGGCTGATCTCTGCGATGCAACCCGGAGTATTTTTCTTTAGTGCACGTAAGCACTAAGATGTCGTTTAGTGCACATGGGTCTGGGTCTGGTTATCCATATAACTCATCTGTGGGTGTGGTTACAGAATACATAATGGAGGCTGTTTGGCACATGGTCTGTGACTGGAGGTGTGAAGACCTCCATTGTCTGTGTGCAGAGAGGGAGAAGTCTTCCTGCATATGAAGCTCCAGACCAAGCCTGAGTCCTGGATATTACCCCAGCCTGTATCCCCACAGGCCTGAGGGAGCAGAATCCTGCCAGGACCTATGTGAGGTCAGGGTCATGTGACCTGGCAATGTGAGTTAGCAGTGCCTGGTGTCTTGGGAGAGCAGGAACTCCCACATAGCTCTCAGAGGAGCTAGAGGACTGTGGAGTGAAAACCCACAAACGTCACAGAAAGCAGACTGGTGGTTCATTCACCTCTGAGGTGGCAGAAGATGACAACTGCACTGGAATTTTTCCTCCTACTTCTGGAAGGGGACAGAAACTGTACTGAGGCATGTGACACCAGGACAGTAGGTGGTGAGAACTCCAGGGAACCCGAGGCTGGAGTGATGGAGTCTGGGAGTGAGAACAGTGACTCTTCAGAGAGCCCAGCAGAGACACTAGAGGTGGTTGAAGGTACAGGTAGAACTCTGAAGCAACAGAGAGTGGGTGGGCAAGTTGCCCCATCTGAAAATATAATTAAAATTATGGTGCGACATGTGCTAGCCAAAAGGGAACAGGATCCCAAAATAAAGATGCTTAAAGAGACAGTAAGAGACCATCTCGAGAGAGAAAAGGTCCCGAGGCAAGCGGCTGAACACCGAGTGGATGAGCTGGAGAAGGAAGTCTCGGAGCTCTGAGGTCACCTGTCAACATGTCAAACCATGAACCAGGCCATTTTGGAAGACATGGAGGTGCTCTGAGAAGCGTTAAGAGGACTTCTACAAGAAAAGGAGAGGGTGGTCTCGGACTTACAGCGGCCATGCCAGAGTGGTAAGGAGGTGGAGCTGCAAATGCAAATCTTGGCGAGGGGTGATGAAGAGTGTAAAGCTCAGGGAGAGTTTGCGCTAAGACCTGAAAAAGACAATCACCCGGTCATGGCAGATGACTTGATGGAAATGTCCAAGGCAATGCAGGAGCTGTCCGTCCCTGAAGAGAATGAGACTTCGCTCTTCAAGTGTGTTGTAGAGGTACCCGAGGACGTGCGGGAAGCTTGTGCCAGTGAGGCTGTGCATGAGGCCTTTAGAAAGGCAGTAGAAGGATATTGGGTATACTAGCTGACAGAGACTAAACAGTTGATTATACTGTCAACTAGGGAAGTCACAGTGAAGCGGGTGGCTATCCTGGGTGACATGCATCTATACTGCCTCCGCATGAAACAGATGATCCTGTTGAGGAATAAGGAAGCCGCTTGACGTCTGGAGCACGTAAGGAATACTCAAAGTTAGCTGGGGTTTGTGGAAGGCTTCATTCAAGTGCCCAGAAGTCTGGTGAGGAAAGTCATTGGGAGACTTGGAAAAGTGATGCAGGAAATCGTGAATAAAACCAGTGTTGCGAGAGTGAGGATTTCGGCTGATGATGAAACCCAGGTAGCTGATGAAGGTGGGATGGTTCCATTCGTCATTATCGAGTCAAAGGAAAGCCTTAGGAATATCCGAATGCTCCTTGAGTATCGGGTGGCATACCTAAGGGAGATAGAGCAGCTATTGACAGACTGCAGATTAATAAACAGCTGCAGGAAATGGAAAGAAGATGGTGACCACTTTCAACCCGAGGTATAGAGAGACGAAGGTGTTCGCCAAAGACTAGAAGTATGCAATCTGAAGCTAAAAGGATTAGAAGTAGTGATTCCTCTGTTAACTCCATGCTGAGTAGCATAGGCAGGAGACCCTGTAGCGGACGTAGTGATAAAGGGTCAGTCTCAGACCAGATAGAAGGCTTGACTGTAAGGGAGTCTCGTGGCCGCACAAAGCATTGGAGGCGGTCAGGGAGAGAAAGGTCCGACAAAGGGGCAACCCTACCAGAGGAGGTATCGGAGTCAGATGACATAAGGTTCCAAGAAGGTTCAGAGACAGAGCCCGATTTTGACAAACGGGTGTACTATCAAAGGCGACCGAAAAGGGTCTCTGGTCGGGTAATGGAATGTACCAAGCTTCACAGCTTTAGGCAGAGGGGGGAGGTATGTAAGGAGGCTAATGGCCATGTAATCAATGTGAGGTATGTGTCACAGGGATGGCTGCTCCATGTGATGTAACCCGGAGCATTTTTCTTTAGTGCCCATAAGCACTAAGATGTCGTTTAGTGCACCTGGGTCTGGGGTTGCGAGTAACTACGAGAGATAGGTGGGTCTGGTAACCCATATACCTCACATGTGGGTGTGGTTACAGCCTACATAGTGGAGGCTGTTGTTTGACACATGGTCTGTGACTGGAGGAGTGGAGACATCCATTGTCTGTGTGCAGAGAGGGAGAAGTGTCCCTGCGTATGAGGCTCCAGACCGAGCCTGAGTGCTGGACATTACCCCAGCCTGTGTGCTCATAGGCCTGAGGGAGCAGAATCCTGCCAGGACCTGTGTGAGGTCAGGGTCATGTGACCTGGCCATGTGATTTAGTGGCTGCTGGTGTCTTGTGAAAGCAGGAACTCCCACATCGCTCTCGAAGGAGCTAGATGACTGTGCTATGAACACTGATGCTTTGTTTTGCCTGCCCTAAAGGCTGTTTCCCTTTTTGTTGGTTCTTTTGGTTTTATGAAGCAAATAAACTCATATGGACCTTGAAAGGAACATGGCTCCTGTCTTCCTCTTATCGCACCTGAGTGAGTACAATCCCTACAATATATATATAGTTCAATGAGCATATGCAAAATAGTCAGGTCTGTGTCCAGCTCTGCCAACATCTACTGAGGTCTGCAGTCACATAACGAAGTGAACTACAAGAGTTACGGTCCATCCCGATTGGGTCACCTTGCCGAGGTGGGTGAACTACAAGAGTTACAGTCCATCCTGAATGGGTCACCTTGTCGCGGTGGGTGGACTACAAGAGTTACGGTCCATCCTGATTGGGTCACGGTGGGATGTTTTTTACGTGCTTTAGAAAACAATAGTGTTAACTAAGTCCCCTATTATTAACATGTACTATTACCATTTATTTTTGTACTGCAGGGGGTTTGTCGATTTTGTTTTTATCGTAGGTTATATCTGATACACGTTTATAGATATAGACACCTGTTTCTTACAGTTTAAATTTATTAGGTTCAAGAAACAAATAAAATGTAAGTTTTGTCAAGCAAAGTAAACTACGGTAATCAATCAATTGTGGTGTAAGATAACCGGTATTAATTTGTACAATTCTAAATAAATTGGAAGAATTAACTGATCAGTGTTTGTGATAAGACTTGAAGTGTAATGGAAGAAGCAGAAAATATCCTTATAAAGCAAATAGGTGATGCAGAAAATCAGGGAGAAGTACAACTGTACAGGTTGGTGGTCACTTAGGAAATAGTGATCACAAAATAATGAGTTTTTACTTACAATTTAGTTTAGATATTTAGTACAGGAGCTAGAAAAGCTTTTCCATGAACTAAAAGATTACTTTAATCTGGGAAAACAATATCCTCAAAAAAAGTGCACAAATGCAATAAAAAGAAAACATACACTGCCAGAGAAAACAAGTCAGAACTCTGCGAAAACTCCAATAAATAAATAGAGCTGTAAGAGTCGCAATAGACTGTCGGAAATTATGAATGTATCAGTTAAAAATGGTTGAAACTCGGATGGAACTCTGTTATGAATGGATCACAGAGGAGAAAAAAATTAAACAAGCTAAGTCACAGAAAACCAGAGAGGTTGGTAACTATGCAGATTGCAGATCCCTGATCCTAACCACACAACTAGCAGCAGCCGTGGAGTGTACCTACGATGATCCTAGACGCTTCGTCACAGCCGGAGGACTAAATAAGCCTAAAGCAAGAAAAGAGGAAAACTAACTGCCCCAGAGCAGACCCCAAAGGAAAGACAGCCCCCACACATGAATTGACGGTGAAACAAGATGAAAGCACAAACACAGGCAGGAAAATAGGCTGAGCAAACGATGGGGCCCAAACGAACTAGAAAGGATAGGAAAGGAAAGACACTGTCAGCAATCTGCCAAAAACCCTACAAAAATAATGTCCAACATTTCTGATAGCAAAATTAACCCTGAAGTCACTAGACTTCTCCCACTATATCAGCTCTCTGAAATATTCTGAGACAGAGCAAAAAGAGGCCAATCTAATAAGGGACAAAAAGCAAATTGGCAAATACAGATAAATAAGAGTGGAAATTCAGCACAGCCCCAGCCGGGGCTGGCTGACCACACAAAAAACTGAATAGACCAACAAAATCAAGTGTGAACATTAGCAGAAAAACTTAGCTTGAAATGACTGGAACAGAGCTGAAAACCAGGACCTGAAAAGCCAGAAGGAGGTGCTGCCATAGGAACCACTGGCTCAACAAACCTCTTCAACAGAGATTTGTGAAATACGTTATGGATCTTGAACGCAACTGGAAGAGCCAATCGAAAAGAAACAGGATTAAGAATCTCCAAAATCTTATCAGGTCCAATAAATCTTGGCTTAAATTTTGGAGATGCAACCTTCATAGGAATATTCTTAGAGGCCAACCAAACCATATCACCCACTTTAAACCGGGGACCAATGGTCCTATGTCGGTTAGAAAATCGCTGGGCCTTTTCCTGAGAGAGTGACAACTTATCCACCACTTGGTCCCATATCTGCTGCATTCTCTCAACTTGCCCTGAAGAGAATCGAGGATGAAACCCAAAATTACAGAAAAAGGGTGACATCAAAGTGGCAGAACTAGCTCTATTGTTCAGTGCAAATTCGGCCAAGGGCAACAATGAGACCCAATCATCCTGATCAACAGATATAAAACATCTTAAATAATACTCCAAGGTCTGGTTTGTTCTCTCAGTCTGTCCATTGGTCTGGGGATGAAATGCGGAGGAGAAGGATAACTGAATTCCCAGATTGGAACAAAAGACTTTCCAGAATCTGGAAACAAACTGGACTCCTCTGTCGGACACAATGTTCTCAGGAATCCCATGTAACCGAACCACCTGTTGTAAAAACAAGGGCACCAACTCAGCGGAAGATGGCAACTTTGGAAGTGGTACAAGATGGACCATCTTCGAAAATCTATCACAAATAACCCAGATAACAGTCATTCTCTGAGAGACAGGAAGATCAGAAATAAAATCCATTGAGATATGGGTCCATGGCCTCATGGGCACTGGCAGGGGCATCAGCAACCCACTAGAACGAGAACAGGGTTTAGACCGAGAACAAGTCCCACAGGACTGAACAAAATTCCTGACGTCACGAGATAAGGCAGGCCACCAAAAAGACAGACTCACCAAATCTCTGGTACCAAAAATACCTGGATGACCAGCCAATGTGGAGCAATGAATTTCAGACATCACTCTCTTTCTCCACTGGTCAGGAACATACAATTTTCCCATAGGGCAACGCTCAGGTTTATCCTCCTGAAATTCCTCCAGGGCGCGTCTGAAATCAGGCAAAATGGCAGAAAGAACTACCCTCTCACCTAGGATGGTAGTAGGCTCGGTCACGTTAAGAGAATCGGCAAACAAACTCCTAGAAAGGGCGTCTGCCATAACATTCTTAGTGCCCGGAAGAAAAGAGACCACAAAATTAAAACGCGTGAAAAACAAGGCCCATCTAGCCTGTCTAGGATTCAAGCGTTTGGCCGACTCCAGATAAATCAAATTCTTGTGATCGGTGAGGACCACAACTTGATGTCTAGCTCCCTCCAACCAATGTCTCCACTCCTCAAATGCCCATTTCATGGACAACAATTCCCGATTCCCCACGTCATAGTTGTGTTCAGATGAGGAGAACTTTCGAGAAAAGAAGGCACAGGGATTCATCTTAGAAGTCACAGGGTCTCTTTGGGACAAAACGGCTCCTGCACCAATCTCAGAAGCATCTACCTCTACCTGAAATGGAAGTGAGACATCAGGTTGCCGTAAAACTGGAGCTGAAGTAAATCTCCACTTAAGCTCCTGAAATGCTGAAACAGCCTCAGGAGACCAATTCAGCACATCAGTGCCCTTCTTGGTCAGATCAGTCAGTGGTTTTACAATACCGGAAAAATTACCTATAAATTTACGATAGAAATTGGCAAAACCCAAAAACTTCTGGAGGGCCTTCAAAGAAGTAGGCTGAACCCAATCATAAATGGCCTGTACCTTGGCCGGGTCCATTTCAATAGTCGATGGAGACAAGATAAATCCCAAAAATGAAATCCTCTGTACACCAAAGAGGCATTTCGATCCCTTAACAAACAGGGAATTCTCCCTCAAAATCCGGAACACAGTCCGGACGTGTTCCACATGAGAATCCCAATCACTAGAAAAGATAAAAATATCATCCAGATAGATGATCAAAAACTTATCCACAAAGTCACGGAAAATATCATTCATAAAGGACTGGAAGACAGAAGGGGCATTAGTGAGCCCAAAAGGCATCACCAGGTACTCAAAATGTCCCTCCGGAGTATTAAAAGCCGTCTTCCATTCATCCCCGTGCTTGATGCGAATAAGATTATACGCCCCTCCGAGGTCAAGCTTAGTAAACCAGCAGGCACTCTTAACTCTGGAGAATAAATCAGACATCAGAGGTAACGGGTACTGATATTTAACCGATAATCAATACACGGTCTTAATCAACCATCTTTCTTGGCCACAAAAAAAACCCAGCACCTAAAGGTGACGAGGATGGTCTAATATGACCCTTCTCCAACGACTCCTTAATATAGGATCGCATAGCATCATGCTCGGGTACTGATAAGTTGAAAAGCCGACCCTTGGGAAATTTACACCCAGGCATCAACTCAATTGCACAGTCATAACTCCTATGAGGAGGCAAAGACGCAGACTTACTCTCACTAAATACATCAGAAAAATCAGCTAGATAATCAGGAATATCATGAGACTGAGGAGAGGTGGAGAAAACAGGAGCGTCCCTAAGAACACACTGACAACCCCAACTCACCACAGACCCAGATTTCCAATCCAAAACTGGATTATGAGTTTGCAACCAGGGAAAACCCAGAACAATAGTATCATGAAAATTTTGCAGCACCAAAAATTTACAATTTTCTTGGTGGTCTGGGGCAACTCACATTATAACCTGGGTCCAAAACTGAGGTTTATTCTCCGCCAAAGGAGTAGCACCAATACCCCTCAAAGGAATAGGCGTCAGCAGAGGCGTCATGGAAAAACCACAATGTTTAGCAAAGTCCAAATCAATCAGATTCAACGCTGCTCCTGAATCCTCGAAAGCCTTAGTAGAAAACGTGGATAAGGAGCAGATCAGAGTAATTGCCAAAAGAAACTTAGGTTGTACACTGCCCACAGCAAATGTGTGTGCAAAACGTTTCTCTCGTGTAGGGCAGACAGAAATAGCATGAGAGGCGCCTCCACAGAAAAAAAACAGCTTATTACGCCTTCTAAACTCCTGACGTTGCGCCCTAGACAAAACCCCATCACATTGCATAGGTTCAGACATTTGTTCAAAAGGTGGCAGCGCCTTCCGTGTAGTTTTACATTCACGTAAACGCCGATCAACTTGAATGGCTAATGACATAGAATCATCCAGACCAGAGGGAACAGGAAATCCCACCATAACATCTTTTACGGTCTCTGATAAACCCTTCCGAAAGAGAGCTGCCAATGCACTATCATTCCATGTAGTAAGGACCGCCCACTTTCGGAATTTTTGACAGTATAACTCTGCAGAATCCGGACCCTGGTTTAATGCCAACAGGGTTCTCTCAGCTTGATCAACAGCATTAGGTTCATCATACAACAACCCCAAGGCTTGAAAAAATGCATCCACATTAGTCAGAATAGGATTTTCAGGTGTCAGAGAAAAAGCCCAATTCTGGGGATCGCCGCGCAGCAAGGAGATGACAATTTTAACCTGCTGCATAGAGCTCCCCGATGACTTAGGCTTCAAGGCAAAAAATAATTTACAATTATTCTTAAAATTCAGAAATTTAGACCGATCCCCAGAAAACACATCAGGAGTAGGGATCTTAGGTTCAGCAGCATGTGACTGAATGAGGTAGGTGGAAATTCCCTGTACTTCAGCAGCAAGTTGCTCCACACGATCAGACAATTGCTTAATCTCCATTAGGAAAAAAAAAAATCCTCCTACGACCCCAGAGAAAAAGCGGAAAAAATAAATTAAAAAAAAAAAATTCTGACACTTTTTTTAACAATTCTTTCCTGCTTTTGAGTACCCTTGAATCTGCGGTATGGCTGGTGATTCTGTTATGAATGGGTCACAGAGTAGAAAAAAATTAAACAAGCTAAGTCACAGAAAACCAAAGAGGTTGGTAACTATGCAGATTGCAGATCCCTGATCCTAACCACACAACTAGCAGCAGCCGTGGAGCGTACCTACGATGATCCTAGACGCTTCGTCACAGCCGGAGGACTAAATAAGCCTAAAGCAAGAATAGGGAAAAACTTACTGCCCCAGAGCAGACCCCAAAGGAAAGACAGCCCCCTCACATGTATTGACAGTGAAACAAGATGATAATAATAATAATAATAAATGTTATTTCTATAGTGCTGACATATTCCGCAGCACTTTACATTTCAGAGGGGACTTGTACAGACAATATACATTACAGCATAACAATAATCACATAGATCATAACAGATACCAAGAGGAATGAGGGCCCTGCTTGCAAGCTTACAATCTATGAGGAAAAAAGGGGAGACACGAAAGGTGGGTGGTAACAGTTGCCCTGATTGTATGGACCAGCCATAATGTTAAGTGTGCAACAGTACGGATGCAGAGGGCTAATGGATGCATAAAGCATGTGGGAACATGATTCGGGGAACCTGGTTATGGTAAAAAAAACTTCTGGCTGTGCCACACAGGGATAGATTAGGTTAATATGTTGAGGCGGTAGGCCAGTCTGAATAAATGCATTTTCAGGGCACGCTTAAAATTGTGGGGATTGGGGACTAATCGTATTGACCTGGGAAGTGCATTCCAAAGAATTGGCGCAGCACGTGTATAGTCTTGAAGACGGGAGTGGGAGGTTCTGATTATTGAGGATGCTAACCTCAGGTCATCAGCAGAATGAAGGGCGCGGGTAGGATGGTATACTGAAACAAGGGAGGAGATGTAGGGTGGTGCTGAGCCATGGAGGGCTTTGTGGGTGAGGGTAATAAGTTTGTACTGGATTCTGGAGTGGATGGGTAGCCAGTGTAATGACTGGCACAAGGTAGAGGCATCGGTGTAACGATTGGTGAGGAATATGATCCTGGCAGCTGCATTCAAGACAGATTGGAGGGGGGAGAGTTTGGTAAGAGGGAGACCGATTAGAAGGGAGTTACAATAGTCGAGACGAGAATGAATAAGAGAAACAGTAAGAGTTTTTGCAGAGTCAAAAGTAAGAAAAGGTCGAATTCTAGAAATGTTTTTGAGGTGCAGATAACAAGAGCGAGCCAGTGATCGGATGTGGGGGACAAAGGAAAGCTCAGAGTCAAGTATGACCCCAAGACATCGGGCATGTTGTTGGGGAGTAATAGTAGAACCACACACGGAAATGGCAATGTCGGGTATAGGTACATTAGTAGCGGGAGGAAACACAAGGAGTTCAGTCTTTGACAGGTTCAGTTTCAGATATAGTGAGGACATGATGTTAGACACAGCGTTTAGACAATTGCCAGTGTTTTCTTGAAAGGCTGACGTGATGTCAGGAGAAGAAGCGTATAATTGGGTGTCGTCAGCATAGAGATGGTACTGGAAACCAAATCTACTGATTGTTTGACCAATAAGGGCAGTATACAAAGAGAAGAGGAGAGGGCCTAGGACTGATCCTTGAGGAACCCCAACAGTAAGGGGAAGATGAGAGAAGGAGGAACCAGCAAAAGATACAGTAAAGGAGCGGTCAGAGAGATAGGAGGAGAACCAGGAGAGAACGGTGTCCTTGAGGCCAATGGAACGGAGCATAGTGAGGAGGAGCTGATGATCCACAGTGTCGAATGCTGCAGAGAGATCCAAGAGAATTAGCATGGAGTAATGACCATTTGATTTAGCTGTTAGTAGATCATTAGAGACTTTAGTGAGGGCAGTTTCAGTAGAATGTAAAGAGCTGAAACTGGATTGGAGAGGGTCGAGAAGAGAGTTTTCTGAGAGATAGCGGATAAGATGGGAGTGGACCAGGTGTTCCAGGCGTTTAGAGATGAAGGGAAGATTAGAAACAGGTCTATAGTTAGCGGCACAGTTTTGGTCGAGGGATGTTTTTTTAAGTAGTGGATGTATGATGGCATGCTTAAATGAGGAGGGAAAGATACCAGAAGAGAGAGAGGTTAGGTGAGGGGTGACAGCAGGGGAAAGGGTCTGGAGTAGATGTGACGGAAATGGGTCACTGGTGCAAGTGGTTGGGTGAGAAGATGCAAGGAGCCTGCTTACTTCTTCTTCTGTGACTGGTTCAAAGTCAGAGAGTGAGCTACATGCAGTGGGGGAGGGAGGACAGTGCATGGTATGAGGTGATTGGGAGATAATTTCCTGTCGGATCTGGTCAATTTTTTCTTTGAAGTAATTGGCCAGATCGTCAGCTCGAAGCTCCGTGGTAGGGGCCAGGGGATGAAAACACAAACACAGGCAGGAAAATAGGCTGAGCAAACGATGGGGCCCAAACTAACTAGAAAGAATAGGAAAGGAAAGACACTGTCTGCAATCTGCCAAAAACCCTACAAAAATAATGTCCAACACTTCTGAAAGCAAAATTAGCCCTGAAGTCACTAGATTTCTCCCACTATATCAACACTCTAAAATATTCTGAGACAGAGCAAAAAGAGGCCAATCTAATAAGGGACAAAAAGCAAATTGGCAAATACAGATAAATAAGAGTGGAAATTCAGCACAGCCCCAGCCGGGGCTGGCTGACCACACAAAAAACTGAATAGACCAAAAAAATCAAGTGTGAACATTAGCAGAAACACTTAGCTTGAGATGACTGGAACAGAGCTGAAAACCAGGACCTGAAAAGCCAGAAGGAATCACCAGCACCAGAATAGGGCGTTGGCTGTCTTAAATCCAGTCTGAGATTCCTGAGGTCCAATCGTCATCCTCATTATCAGGTGGCAGATCTCTACTGATTAAATCAGCCTCACTACCTCCAGTTACCACCAGAGGGAGCCTGGAAGGAGAACTCACAAGTGGTGGACCAGAAAATGAACTCACAACAGAACTCTGACGTGTCTGGCGCTTGATTTGATTTGCTCCCAGTAGATTTGATGATTGAATACTGAAGCGTGAACATGTGACTACAGTATATGTTTGTTAGGCACGAGAAGACACATCACTCAACTCTTCTGCAATCACTTCAGGGCAGGAGCGAGCACACAGATCACTCTCTCTTCACTGCGGGCATTGCTCGAGTATTGCTGTGCAGCGAGCAACATCAGCTGCTGAAAGGAGAGAGTGATTCTTGTGCTCCCTTCTGCACACTACTGATAGCAGAATAGACAGCAGTGAGGAGAGAACATGTGTCTCCTGACGTGAGCTAATTGCAGAGAGTAATGATAGCAGCCTGGAGAGAATGATGTGTCTTCTCGCTGCTGCACAGTGGCAGTGCACACATAATGGAGGTTTATTTTCATAAAGTGCTGGTTCTGGGTAAGCAAGTGCTATCAATCAACAGAAGGAGTGACTGTAATCTTATTAATTAGGAGGAAGGGTGCATTAAGACATTTAGCCACTTCAAGGGTGGACTAAGCACCCTCTTTGAATATTACAACAGAGTTGTTTTGGGGGCAAAGGAGGTACAGATTTCAAAATGAAAATAGCAACAATATTGCTATGTAGATAGTTTAAAATGTAAATTTTGGATGATAGACTTCTTTAGATGAAGATGCCCTCTTTCACCATGGACGTAAGGCTAGATAGAGCAAACTGTTCATAGGCACTGTTGGGCGCATATGCTCAGTTGCTTTACCCGGTCCCGACAGCAGCCACACTCATAATGGAAACTATAAGGGACCATTATGAATAACGACAATGTGTACCACTTTTTGTAGCTGCATTGTTTTCCTATACAGACAAACAGCATATAGACGGAGGCCAATAAAACCCACTAAACCCACTGTTGACCTCCATTAGGTAGCTGGGGACCTATGGAAATGTTAAAGCATACATCAGGGAAAGCTCATGACAGACTAGCATAAATGCCTAATTAAAGCGATATTCCCTTCATTTTTTTTTATATTTATTTTCACATCTTCACATTCTAAGAGGAAGAATTTTTAATTTCTCCGTCATCAAAGCTGCCTTTGGGATTGTTTTTTTGTCAGACAATATTGCAAATAAGAGGATTTGGAATAAGCTGCGTTTAATTGAACATAATCTTTCAAGAGTAGACACATTGCTTCATATAGTGCAGAGGGATTACAAAAATGACAGAACATTTGCTATATTTTGTTGTAATATTCTCGTGATTTGAGTCATCAAATAGTCTAGTGATCACCAGTTAAAATTAAAACGGATTGTCTATGTATAGACGAGGGCAAGATGGATTCTGGCCACAAAGGAAAAGCATCTTCCTTTTTTCTAGATCTATATAGCTTACAGCAGGAAGTAGCAACAAGTTACTGCACAACTTTCTAATGATCTAATGAAATACCAATGCATGACTTTGAACCTGTACCATTGACTGAAAGATCATACAGAAACACCCTGTGATGAAGAATTATGAAACTCTTCCTCCTAAACAAAAAATAAACATTTGTTAGTAACAGCAAAATCCAGAAAAAAGGTTTCTTGGCTGTTTTTTTAGTGGGATTACTGACCAACTGCAAGATGTCTTTTTCAATGCCCCCCCAAAAAATTGTTATATTTCCATTATGGCTGTCCAAAAAGTGCTTCAAAGCTCCTGAATATGTTCTGTTTTTTTTTTACATACATCGGGTGAAAAGTATTTAACTCGTCATCAATTTTCTAAGCAAATATGTTTCTAAAGGTGCTATTGATATGAAATTCTCACTAGATGTCGGTGACAACCCATCAAAACCACACAGGCAAAGAAATCACCATAGATGTCCATAAATTAAGTTGAGTGTAATGAGAAATTACACAGGGAAAAAGTTTTGAACACATGAATAAATAAAAGCTCAAAAAGCCATGGAAAGTCATGACACCAGCTGAAATCTATTAGCAATTAGGAGGCAATCCTGCGACTTAGTGAAAAATAATATCAACTGGCTCAACTGATGGCCTATAAAAAGGTGTCTCATTATCAAGGAGCCACACAAGAAACATCTCATGATGAGTAAAACTAATGAGCTGTCTCAAGACCATTGCAACCTTGTTGTTGCAAAACATACTGATGGCATTGGTTACAGAACAATTTCTAATCTACTGAAGGTTCCAGTGAGCACTGTTGGAGCCATAATACAGAAATGGAAAGAACAACATTTCGCCTAAACCGGCCACGACCAGGTGCTCACTGCAAGATTTCTGACAGAGGAGTGAGAATAATTGTCAGAAGAGTTGTCCAATGACCACCTGTGGAGAGGTACAAAAAAATCTTGACCTGGTACATTTGTTTCAAAGAAAAGGCACTGAACCTCCATGGCCTGTATGCCTGCTCACAACGTAACCTTCATTGGCCAGTATGCATGCTCAGCACACAAGACTCCATTGCTAAACAAAACGCATGTTCAAGTGCTTTTACAGTTTGCTCAACAACGTTTAGATAAGCCTGTGAAATACTGGGAGAATATAGTGTTGCCAGATGAGACCAAAATTGAACTCTTTGGATGCCATAATACACTGTGTTTGGAGGCCAAAATGTACTGCATATCACCCCAAAAACGTCAAACCAACAGTGAAATTTGAAGGTGGGAACATCATGGTGTGGGGATGTTTTTCAGCATCCGGCACTGGCAAATTTCATATTTTTGATAGAAAGATGAATGGACAAATGTACCAGGACATTCTTGCTGCCATCTACAAGGATGATAAAGATGAAATGAGGGTGGACATTTCAGCCAGACAATGATCCCAAACACACACCAAGGAAACTCTCAAATTGTTTCTGAGGAAGAAAATAAAGCTGCTAGAATGGCCAAGCTGATCACTGGACCTGAATCCAATAGAAAATGTATGGAAGGAACTAAATCTCAGAATTTATAGAAGGAGCCCACAAAGATGTCAGGATCTGAATAGTGTTTGTGTGAAAGAATTGGCCAAAGTCTCACCTGATCAATGCCTGCAACTAGTTTCTCCATACAGGAGGTGTACTGAAGCTGTCATCAACAACAAAGTGTTTTGTAGCAACTATTGAATAAATTATAGGGATGAGTGAACGTGATCGGTGACAGTTGGATATCACTCAAGTATCTGGGTGCTCGGCACTTGGTGAGCATTAGCCAAAGCTCAAATTTGAAACTAGAATCCCATGTTTAGCATGCGGGGATTGCCTGTGTGTCACAGTAATGCTGCAGCCATTACTGTGATTGACTGAGACCACCTTGACGTTGGTTGATGGGCAGACATAACTTGGCCAAATTGCTTCTTATTTTTTTTCTAGTATAGCTATTCATATTTCATATATTTATTCATATTTCATATATTTCACATTGACATGCTTTAGCATGATAGAGTGTAACTTTTTTGTATATTTTACATGGAGGTAGCTGCTCCTAAGTTAGCACCTATTCACACTAGCTTGGATGTATCAGTCAGTTTTTTGTTATTGGCTGGCAGTCTGACATCAGGGGTTATAAAAGGAAAGGCGCTGCCACGCTTGGCACACTGACACCATTGCAGAGCTCAGTGACACTACCTATTTTTTGGAGAAAGAGTACTTGTCCAGGGCTGTGTTTACACAGTTGAACGAATCAGAGTCCTTTAGTGTCAATACTGGTGGTGATTCTGAAAACCATCATACTAACAGCCCATGTAATGGCTAAATCTGTGCTTTGCTGTTTGCGTCAGATACATTCTGCATAAAGCCTAGGGAGGGACAGATGCTGGAGCAGGTAGAGTGGCAGAATACTGTCTTTAGGAAGGGGTTAAGCTTTGCAGTCCGCTGTTAAATATATATCTGCTTCACGTGAACACTTTCTTTGGGGGGAGGGGGGGTGAAAAAAAACAAGGTTACTTATCGTTAGCAGTTTTTTCTGGAACCCATGACAGCACACCTGAGAGAGGGATCTACCCAGCCAGGATAGGAAACTTAAGGTACTGTCACACTTAGCGATGTACCAGCGATCCCGACCAGCGATATGACGCGGCCAGGATCGCTGGTACATCGCTAAGTGGTCGCTAGTGAGCTGCCACACAGGCAGATCTCACCAGTGACATCGCTGGGGACGGGGGTCGCTACTTACGTGTCACACTAGGCGATCCTGACGTCCTCCCGCCCGCCTCCACGCTCGTCGCTCGTCTCTCCACAGGAAGCGCCGCAGGAAGCTGACGACGAGAAGCGGTCCAGGACGTTCTCGCGCGATCAGCGATAACCAGCAGGGGAGCGGGTCGTTGGTAAATATCAGACACAGCGATATCGCTAGCAATATCGCTATAACGTCACAAGTTATAGCGATATTGCTAGCGATATCGCTTCGTGTGACAGGCCCTTTACTGAAATAAAAGAGCGGTAAATCTCCCTCGCTTCAGTTGGGTTACATAGCATGAGAGGACTCAGGGTAATTTACACAGAAAACCAACACCACATTATATCAACAAAAGACACCCAAACTATAATGCAAACACAAGAGGTGAGAAGAGGCGACTATACGGGTGCTGTCATGGGTTCCAGAAAAAAAGGCTACCGGTAAGTAACCTTGGTGTTTTCCCTTCATCCATCACAGCACACCTGAGAGATTTTTGGAGAAATGAAAATACCTTAGGGAGGCACCACTGCTTGCAGCACCCTTCTACCAAAGGTTAAGTCAGCCAAGGAGGACAGATTCAGTCTGCTTAAAGAAAGTAGATTGTGAGGACCAGGTAGCGGCCTTACATATCTGCCCAGGAAGTAGCCACGGCTTCGGTGGAGTGAGCCTTGATGCCTTCAGGAACCGGAGCATCACTCGCAGAATAGGATAAGCTAATGGCCTCCCTGATCCATCTGGCAATGGTACCTTTAGATACCCCGCAACCCTTTCTGTTACTGTGGAAGGCTATGAATAGGGACTGATAATTCCTCCATTGCATAGTCAAGGACATGTACTCTAACATGGATGTCCTCAAGTCTAAAGTATAGAATTTTTCATCCCCTAGATTTTTAGGGTTATCACAGAAATCCAAAGACATTCTGATAGGGATTCTAGATGGTGAGCCCCATTGTGGAAAGTGCCGATAATGTAAGTAAAGCGCTGTGGAATTAATGGCGCTATATAAATGAGTAAAATAAATAAACAAGGGTAAGGTGATCTCCTGGCTCCTATGGAATTTAAGACTTACATTGGGGAGATAAGCCGGATCTGGTCTTAGAACCACCCTGTCCTCAAACACTTGCGTGTATGGGAGGCAAATAGACAGGGCTTGTATGTCACTTACCCTACGGGCTGATGTTAAGGCCACTAGCAACACCGTTTTAAGTGTGAGGAATTTCGCAGATAACTCCTGTAAGGGCTCGAATGGTTCCCTAGGTAGCGCCTCTAAAACTAGGTTCAGGTCCCATGGAGGAAGTTTCGGAATTATAACCAGTCTAGATCTACTACAGGATTTAATAAATCGGGACACCCATCTATTGAATGCTAGATAGCAATTATACAAGACACCCAAGCCAACACCCGTATCTTGAGAGTATTAGTTGCAAACCCTAGTTGCAATCCGGACTGTAGAAATTCTAGAATGGCCCCTACCGGAGTTTCATCCCCCAAGGGCTGCCCTAAAAATTCCAGGAATTTTTTCCATGCTCTACAATAGATCTTTGATGTAATCGGCTTCATACTTTTCAACAGGGTGGAGACTAGCCCTGGTGAAAATCCCTGCCGACTCAGTAATGCCCTCTCAAATTCCATGTTGCCAGATGGAAGCCTTTCACTTGAGAGTGGCACACTAGTTCCCGGGTAAGCAGGTCCAGGATCTCTGGTACAATCCATGGATCGGTAACAGACATCCACCTTAGAAGGGAGAACCACGGTCTCCTCGGCCAAAATGGAGCAACGAGAATTACTCTCGCCTGATCCTCTCTGATTTCTCACGACCGCTGGAATCATCGCTATCGGGGGACAGACAGAGCCATACTGAACTTCCAAGATATCTGAAGGGCACCTACTGCAAATGGATTTTCCCTTGGGTTTAACAAGCAAAAATTCCTCATTTTCCTGTTGTGTAAACTGGCAAACAGATATGTCTCTGGCCTGCTCCATGCCTGCACTATTTGCTGGAAAATTCGAGGATTTAGAGACCATTCTCCCTGTCTCAGTTTCTTGTGACTCAGGAAGTCAGCTTTCATGCTTTCTATACCCCTTATGTGAAGTGCCATAAGAGTTAGCAAGTGTTGTTCTCCTAGCTGGAACAGGATGTTTGCTGCTCCCATAAGGGTATGGGACCTTGTTCCCCCCTGGTGGTTGATATAAGCCACCACCGTGCGATTGTCCGACATGACCCCAAAGGAAGGGGAGAAAGTGTCTTAAGGCTCTTTCCACAGCCCACAGCTCCTTTAAGTTTGAACCCTGATCTCTTTCTATAGGAGACCTAGGAGCCCTGCACTATGACCTCAGATTTGCTCCCCATCCGGTATCGCTTGCGTCTTTCATGATAACATCCTCCACCGGCCTCAACCACTGGACCCCTGATGACAAATGCTCTCTTACTGTCCACCAAGCAAGGGAGTCTCTTACAGCTAAGGAAAGATGTACTTTTCCTTCTAAATGCCCTTTTAACGACCTCTGTGCCGACAGGACCTCCCACTGTAGCTGCCTTAGGTGAAACTGTGCCCATCTACCAGGATCCCTAGCAAGGACATTGCCCTCCTTAATGTCAATATAGGCTTCTGGCTTGCTGATAGCCAAAATAATGGGTCTCTCTATCAGGTAATTCCAGCACACAGCACAGTTCCTACTCCAGGCCAGCACAGGGAGCTCTGAACCAAACTGCTGAGGAGCTGCTCTCTGTGGTCGGGAAAAGAAAGTTAGTGAGTTGGTGCAGTGAGAGTGGATGTGTGGAGACGAGCTGGGGACTGAGCTGGAGTCAAGCTCACCCCTAAGCTGAGGAAAAAAAAATTGATCATGACTAAGACTATTTTTTAGTTGAAACGCGTTGATCCTCCTCACTGGTGTGCTTGGTGTTTGCTATAAGAAATTTTTTAGAACCAACATATTTTTAAGTTGTCCAATAAAGCTTTGTTAATTGCAGCCACCTCCGTCTCCAGCTGGATCAATTTTTTTTCCTCTTGCTCCTAATTCATGTGGATGCTCACCACAGTCCGTGCTGGGCGTTGGCAGGCTTGGGGATTGCTTTGCAGACGGGTAAGCTGACTACACTTTTTTTTACTTACCCCTAAGCTGAAGCGCATTGACCGTACCCCGGCGTCCGAGGCTGTGTGGATACTAAAGGTCCCACAGCAGAAACCGGAGGAACAAGAGGCTGTAAATGCTCTGTTCCCAACTAAGACTCGACGGCACAGCAGCAACGTGTGTGAGCCAGAGAGAGAGGGCTATTGCTGCCTGCCATGCGAGTGGAGTTCTAAGTAAGAGCAAGCATGAGGAACTTGAGTGTAATTCATAACTACAAGTACTTCAGATTAGCACTAGAAAGGAGACTACACAACCAATCTGTATAGAGAGATTCCTAAGTTGCTTCCAGGCCGACCAACTCTTGTACCGTCTGTGATCTGAATCCTGGACTGTACCTACAAAGCACAGTAAAAGGTAAAAGAAACTGCACTCTGTCGTGTTCTTTGAATCCTCCCTGCAACCCCTTCAGCACTGCTACATCTCTGTGTCTAAACACTGCATCATCTACCTTAACATCTACTACTACTGCCCTGGGACTACAGCTCTGCCTGTGGAGAGCTTTACTAACTCTGCTGCATCATACTGTCTGTCCCAGAGGATCTGCACTGCAGCGCTGGTCCCCCTTCTGACCAGATTCCACAGGTGGTGTCATGAACTATCTACCTATAAACGTTATTTAGCTTCATTCCACCTATTTTACATGGACACCCAGGGCCACGGACCGGGTCACTGCCCCCGCGATACATCCCTTTAATACACCGGCCCCGGTAGTAAGTAATCCCACTTGGCTTGGGGGTGATCCATACAGACCTGGCGCTTTGAGTCCAGAACCAACCCCAGGAAGGATTGTATCTTTTCTGGTCTTAGCTTTGACTTGAGGGTATATATCACCCAACCTAGCTCCTTTAGGGCCACTGTCACTTCCCTCACTTGTTCTATACAGTGATCTTTTGGCCTCCCAACTGTAAGGAAGTCGTCCAGGTACGGGATGACAACAATGTCAGAAGACCGAAGGTAGGCCATCACCTCCGACATTACATTGATAAACACCCTTGGGGCCACTGACAGACCGAACGGGAAGGCTGCATACTGATAGTGCCTGACCTGTCCCTAGACATACAGAGGCATCCTTAGGAACTTTTGATGGTCCCGATGGATTGGGATGTGGTAATAAGCATCTTTTAAGTCAATGACCGCCATGAAGCAATCCTGAAGCAACAGCTTTATAGCAGTGTTTACTGGATTCATTTTGAAAGAGTAATTCACCACCCATCAGCTGAGCTTCCTCAGGTTGACGATAGTCCTTAGAGAACCATCCGGCTTCTGTATCAAAAAGAGAGGGAAATAAAATCCTCTTCCTACCTCTTCCACCAGGACTTTGCGCAGAACCTGCTTTTGCACCAGTCCCAAAATCTCCGCTTCCAGGGCTTACTGTTCTCCTGGTGATTTCCTGCGGGGTGTTAACATAAATGTCTGCCAGGGTGGGTGAATGGATTAAGTCTATCATCAGACCGTCTTTGATGACAATTAAGGACCTGTCACACTAAGCGATATCGCTAGCAATATCGCTATAACGTCGTTGTGTCTGATACTTACCAACGACCCGCTCCCCCGCTGGTTATCGCTGATCGCGCGAGATCGTCCTGGGCTGCTTCTCGTCGTCTGCTTCCTGCTGTGACGACGAGCGACGCGTGGACGCGGGCGGGAGGACGTCTGGATCGCCTCGTCTGACAGGTAAGTAGTGACCCCCGACCCCTGCGATGTCGCTGGTGAGATCTGCCTGTGTGGCAGCTCACTAGCGACCACTTAGCGATGCACCAGCGATCCTGACCACATCATATCGCTGGTCGGGATCGCTGGTACATCGCTAAGTGTGACAGTACCTTTAGGATCCAGCGACTGGGGGAGATGTTTACCCATGCAGGGAGAAAGAGAGCCTCCCCCCTACCTCTGACCTGACGTCACTGGGGGGGGCTTTTTTGATGATGCAGAAGGTCCTCGGAACATATATCCAGACCCCATCCTGTCTTTGAAATCCCAGCTTTCTTTATTTCTCCAGGGGGGTGACCCCTATTAAATTTTCTCCTCAGAAAAGAAGGTTTCCTAGCCTCACCCAGGAAACCCCTTCTTATCCCCTGCCTTCTCTAAGATGTCCTCTAATTTCTGACCACAGAGAAACAGGATGGAGCAGAGTCTATTTTTCAAAGGCAGGTCTCCCAGACACTCTTTTAGCCACAAGGCCCATCTAACTGCATTGGATAGGCTTGCTGACCTAGCTCTCAACCACACAGAGTCTGCTGAGGAGTTTGCTAGGAAAGCTGCTGCTCCTTGCAACAGAGTCATATTGACCAAGATTTCATCTCTTGGAACCTTACTCATCAGCTGTTCCTCCATCTGTTGCAGGCAGACCATAAAGGAGCGGGCAAGTACACGTGCCGGCTATTGCCGGCTTCAGACCCCCTGCGACTGCCTCCCAGGTGTGCCTCAGGAACCTATCTGCTTTTTTTATCTAATGGGTCTCTAAGTGTGTCGGAGTCCTCCAAGGGCAGGGACAATTTTTTAGAGGACTTAACTACTGCCCCGTTGATCTTAAGGATTTTGTCAGAAACCCTCCGAGTGCTTTTCCTCAAAGGGGTATCTCCTTTTGGAAGATGAGATCAGGCTACCGGACCACTCCTTCTCTATGAGCGCCTTTATCCTAGTGTTAACTGGAAAGGTGAGCTTACTTCTTTCCTCCAGGCCTCCAAACATAACATTCTCTAAGGATTTAGGTGTTTTTTACTCTTTTAGGCCCATTTTTGACCTGACTATCCTAACCACTCTATCCGTGTACTCGGCTGGAAAGCAAGGTCGGCCGCCTACATCACTTTCCGATGAGTAGTAGGAGGATGGGGAGGAGGAGGAGGAGGGAGACGGGGATTCTACATGATATTCCCCACTGGATTGCGAGGCCTCTGAATCCGTGACAAGCCCCCGAGCTCTCTTGCTACCCTTTTTCAATGCTGACTTTAGGGAACCATTCACCTCCGCCCTGATTATGGCCCTAAGGCTCATGGTGAAGTCGGAAGTCTCTTCCAGTAATGTTTTCTGTATGCAGTCAGTGCAGAGATCCTTCTGCCACTGAACTGCCAACGGGGTTTTACAAAGGACATACTCCCTATTCTTTGTCTTGGCACTAGCCTTCCTAGGCCTCTAGTAATTAAGCAGAAAATGGCCCCTATTAACAACAAAGGTGACATTCTCGTAGATCACTCATCACCCGCTGTCAATCAAGGGTACCGTGTTGTGAGTTCATTTTCCCCTTCACCATTGAGGTCTGATGAACTCCCTCTTCTGGTGAAGGAAGGTTGTGAGGCTGATTACCAAGCACCTGAGCAGGATGATGATGACTGGGTGACTGGAATTGCTGACTGGATATAAGGCAGCCGACGCCCTTCTGCCTTGCTGGTGATCTCTCTGAGGGATTCTAGGCTCCTCAAAAGCTAAGTTTTCTGCTCTGCTTTTTGCATTTGTGTTTTGGTTTTGTTTTGCCTTGTTTTTCTGGATTTCTGCCATTCCCTGCTGGGGTGAGCTGAATTTCTTTTTGCTCTGCCTTCAGAAAATACCTGAGTACTGATATAGTCTTTTTGAAGCCTAGCGTCTTCAGGGCTTTTTTCCCTATCAGTCTGTTGGCTCTTGTTTTGATAGGGTTTTGGCGGATTGCAAACAGCAGCTTTTCTATCCTGTCCTATTTAGTTAGCTTGGGCCCCATCATTTGCTCAGCCTATCTTTCTATCTGTGTGAGTGTTTTTTCATCTTGCTTCACCGTCATTATATGTTGGGGGCTGCCTATTGCTTTGGGGTCTGCTCTGGGGCAGTTTAGATTACCCTTTCTGTCTTTAGGCTATTTAGTTCTCCGGCTGTGATTGAGGGGTCTAGGGCACCGTAGGAACCCCCCACGGCTACTGCTAGTTGTTGTTGATAGGTTCAGGGGTCTGCAATCCGATAGCTGCCAACTTCTCTGGTTTTCTGGACTTAGCTAGTATTTCTGTTTTTGCCTCCTACGGTGACTCACTTCATAACAGTACCAGATTCGGAGGCTGATCAGGGGACGAACATCGTCCCTCCTGGATACCGAGGTGTCCTGCGAACTCTGGTTGGGACGGCTGCCGCTCCTGCCACTCGAGCTGCTGCACCTCTTAGTGTGTCCAAGCTGGTGACAAGGCATAGATACTGGTGAATGCTCCTGCTGCTGTAAGACCTGCTGTTGCTGCCCACTGTGATCCTCCATAATGGGGAGCTTCGGACATGAGCGCCTCTTCTGTGGTCATCCCTCCTTATAAAAGAGTGATCCACTGTGCTTCCCACCTCCTCCAGCCACCCTGCTCGGACGAGCCAAGTATCCATGCTCCTAGGCTGGCATGTTCGCTATGGGCGCTACCATCTTGGCTCCGGCGCACACCCCCTGACGTCACGCGAGCACGCCCATTCCCAGCGTGCCTCGCGCAAGATGTCAGGGGCGCATTCCCCCAGAGGCCCGGCTCACTATGGAGCGGTGGTCAGCAGGCAGAGGAGGGAGAGTGGCGGGGCGGCCACAGAAGTCGCTGAGCTCATGACTGTGCCGCCCCACGTCCGCACATAGGTCAAGGCCCCACAGGACCTATGAAAGGTGCTTCCACCACCTGAAGGCTGGCATACAGGTGTTCTGCCTGTTCTTCCCATGTCAGGACAGGCATGGGCGAGTGGATAAGTAAAAGTCTTCATATTGCCAAGTTTTCAGTACGAGGGTCCCCTTCAGGACAGGAAACCCAACTGAAGTGAGGGAGAGGTACCGCCCTTTTATTTCAGTAGGTTTCCTTTCCTGGCTGGGTGGATCCCTCTCTCAGGTGTGATGTCATGGGAGAAGGGAAAAATTAACTACTGTATATTTTCACCCATAGAGTATTATGTGCTTTGTGGTACATTTCAGTGGTATAGAATACTCCAACAAAGCTTTGAATTTTTTTATGGATTCAATTAGTCATCCATACAGTGTAATGTGCTTAGTGGGTGACAACGATGGCAGAATCAGGTGAAACTCTTGAATGGGTGATCAGTGGAATATTGGAGCCAGACCAAGGTGTCGTGACAGCAGAGGTGGCAGGAGCCTGTGATCCGGAATCGGACGCTTTTCCCGGATCCACCAAGGCCCAAACCCAGACCGCAGCCTTCACTGCTGGGGTTCTTGCAGACTGGAGAGCAGACTGCGGGGCCTAGGCTGGTCAAAAGAGACAAGAAGGCGAGCCAGGACCAGGGCTAGAGAACTGCTAGTGGGCGCTCTAGCCGCAAGGTACCGACAGTTGGCATTCCAGGGGGAGGTCATTTCGTACGATCAGCAGCGGAGGGTTTGGGACCAGTCATCACATCTCATTCAAACATGAGGCAGTAGATACAGAACACTTGCCTCAAAAGGCTACCAGAGCTGACAGCTGGAACCAGGGTCACGCACCTCAAAATGAAGGGACAACATCGCTGGTACGTGGTTTGTCTGATCCGAAAAGGAAAGGAGCAGGATGAACCTTTCATGAGTAATGAATGGGCATTAGAGAGGCTCCTCCAGGTGGCTCAAGATAGGGCTACTATCCTTACAGTTAAACGTGGGTGTACGAGCGACCCCGATGCAAACTTGAGTAGCGATCACTGTGATAGACCCTATCACAGATCAAAATGACCCAGGAGGCTCAAACCCCATAGATTTCAGATTCACGGGGGGCAATATAACCTTATTCCAGATCAACGTTTTAAAAGGGCAATGAGGGAATAAGGCCCCTTAACCGCCGCCGTCTTAATTCCTTAGTGACTGGACCAAATTTTTCAACCAGTGTCACTTTATGTTGCAATAACTCTAGAACACTTCAACAGATCTCATTAACTTTGAGATTGTTTTTCCATAACATATTGTATTGTTTATGTTAATAGTAAATTAATGTCGAACTTTTCAGTGTTAATTCATAAATATATCAGAAATTTGGCAAAAAATTATGAAAATTAGCAATTTTCAAACTTTGAACAACAATCCAGACAGTCATGCCACATAAAATAGTCATTGAATAACATTTCCCTCATGTCTGCCTTACATCAGCACAATTTTTAAAATATCATTTTATTTTGTTAGGATATTAGAAGGTCTAAAACTGTAGCAGCAATTTTTCATTTTTTCAAGGAAATTTACAAAACTTACTTTTTTAGGGACCTATTCAGTTTTGAAGTGACTTTAGGGGACATAAGTCGTAAAAGCACCAAAAGTGAGACCTTTTTAAAAACGGTACCCCTCAAGGTAATCAAAACTGCTGTCAGCTAGTTTATTAACCATTCGGACGCGTTTCAGGAATTAATACAAAGTGGCATGACGGGATGTAACACACGTATATTACTTACCGGTAAAGTGTTTTTACGAAACACATAACAGCATCAAAGTGAGAGGGGATCCACCCTTCAAGGGCAGGGAACCTTTAAGATAAACAGGGTGGCTACTCTCTTCGCATCAGTTGATTACAGAGCATGAGAGGACATCCGGGTTAGTGAACACACATATATATACATTTATACAACTTTAGGCCTCTTTCACACATCCATGTCTCCAGTACGCGTGGTGTTATGAATGAGTCACCGTAGGAGGCAAAAACAGAAATACAAGCTAAGTCCAGAAAACCAGAGAAGTTGGCAACTATCAGATTGCAGACCCCTGAACCTATGAACACAACTAGCAGAAGCCGTGGGGGGTTCCTACAATTCCCTAGACCCCTCGATCACAGCCGGAGAATTAAATAGGCCTAAAGAAAGAAAGGGGAAATCTAAACTGCCCCAGAGCAGACCCCAAAGCAATAGGCAGCCCCCAACATATAATGACGGTGAAGCAAGATGAAAACACTAACACAGACAGAAAGATAGACTGAGCAAAGACGGGGCCCAAAACTACCTAGATAGGAAAGGACAGGAAGGCTGCTGTCTGCAATCTGCCAAAACCCTATCAAAGACATAAGCCAACAAGCTGATATGAAAAAGGTCCTGAAGCAGCTAGGCTTCAAAAACTAAATCAGCACTCAGGTATTTTCAGAAGACAGAGCTAAAGGAATTCAGCACACCCCAGCAGGGAATGGCAGAAATCCAGAAAAACAAAGCAAAACAAAGTCAAAGCACCAAAGCAAAAGGCCGAGCAGCAAACTTAGCTTTAGAGGAGCAGGAATTCAGACTGGTCTCCAAGGATCCCACAGAGAAATCACCCGCAGGGCAGAAGGGCGTCGGCAGCCTTATATCCAGTCAGTAGCTCCACTCAGCCAGTCATCATCATCAGCCTAAGGTGTTTGATAATCAGGCTCACTACCTTTCTTTACCAGAAGAGGGAGTTCCTCGGGCCTCAGTAATGAAGGGGAAAATGAAATCACAACAGTACCTCCCCCTTGAGGAGGGGTCACCGAACCCTCAACTACGCCACCAGGGCGATCAGGGTGAGCCCGATGAAAGGCACGCACCAATCTTTTGGCATGAATATCAGAGGCAGAGACCCAGGAATTATCCTCCTGACCATAACCCTTCCACTTAACCAAATACTGGAGTCTCTGTCTAGCCAGACGGGAATCCAGTACTTTCTCTACCTCATATTCCATGTTACCTTCAACCAATACAGGGTCTGGAGGTGCCACCCCCGGAACAACAGGTTCAACAAACCTCTTCAACAAAGATTTATGGAACACATTATGGATTTTAAATGTGACAGGAAGAGCCAAACGAAAAGAGACCGGATTAATAATCTCCACAATCTTGTAAGGTCCAATAAATCTAGGCTTAAACTTAGGAGAAGCCACCTTCATAGCAATATTTTTTGATGATAACCACACCATATCACCAACCTTAAACTGGGGACCAATGGTCCTATGTCGGTTGGAAAACCGCTGGGCCTTTTCCTGGGAGAGAGATAACTTATCCACCACTTGGTCCCAGATCTGGTGCATTCTCTCCACCACAGTGTCAACACCTGGGTAGGCAGAAGACTCCACCTGCCCTGAAGAAAATCGAGGATGAAACCCAAAGTTACAAAAAAAAGGTGACATCTAAGTGGCAGAACTAGCTCTATTATTTAAAGCAAATTCGGCCAAGGGCAAAAATGAAACCCAATCATCCTGATCAGCAGAAATAGAACATCTCAAATATGACTCCAAGGTCTGGTTTGTTCTCTCTGTCTGCCCATTGGTCTGAGGGTGAAAAGCAGAGGAGAAGGACAACTGAATTCCCAGCCTGGAACAGAAAGTTCTCCAAAATCTAGACACAAACTGGACTCCTCTGTCAGATACAATGTTCTCAGGAATCCCGTGCAAACGAACCACCTGTTGTAAAAACAGGGGCACCAACTCAGAGGAAGACGGCAACTTAGGGAGTGGTACAAGATGAACCATCTTAGAGAACCTATCACAAATCACCCAAATAACAGTCATCCTTTGAGAGACAGGCATATCAGAGATGAAATCCATTGAAATATGGGTCCATTGCCTCTTGGGGACAGGCAAAGGCATCAACAACCCACTAGAGCGAGAACACGATTTAGACCGGGAGCATGTCCCACAGGACTGCACAAAATTCCTGACATCACGAGACAAGGAGGGCCACCAAAAAAACCGACTCACCAGATCTCTAGTACCAAAAATACCTGGATGACCAGCCAAAGCAGAGCAATGAAATTCAGACATCACTCTCTTCTTCCACTGGTCAGGAACATACAATTTTCCACTGGGACAACGCTCAGGTTTGTCCTCCTGGAACTCTTCCAGAGCACGTCTCAAATCGGGCGAGATGGCAGAAAGAACTACCCCTTCGCCTAAGATGGTAGCAGGCTTGGTCACCACAGGAGAATCAGCAAAGAAGCTCCTAGAGAGGGCGTCTGCCTTGACATTCTTCGTTCCAGGAAGAAAAGAAACCACAAAATCATAACGTGTAAAAAACAAGGCCCACCTAGCCTGTCTAGGGTTCAAGCGCTTAGCCGACTCTAGGTAAATCAAATTCTTGTGGTCAGTGAGCACCACAACTTGATGCTTAGCTCCCTCCAACCAATGTCTCCACTCCTCAAATGCCCATTTCATGGCCAACAGTTCCCTATTCCCCACATCATAGTTACGTTCAGATGGAGAGAACTTTCGGGAAAAGAAAGCACAGGGATTCATTTTAGATGTTACAGGATCCTTTTGGGACAAAACAGCTCCTGCACCAATCTCAGAAGCATCCACCTCTACCTGGAACGGGAGTGAGACATCAGGTTGCCGCAAAACCGGGGCGGAGGTGAATCTTCGCTTCAGCTCCTGAAAGGAAGAAACAGCCTCTGGAGACCAATTTAACACATCAGCACCCTTCTTAGTCAAATCAGTCAATGGCTTGGCGATGCTAGAAAATTTTGCTATAAATTTCCGATAAAAATTAGCAAAACCCAAAAACTTCTGGAGGGCCTTCAAAGAAGTGGGCTGAACCCAATCGTGAATGGCCTGTACCTTGGCCGGGTCCATTTCAATAGTTGACGGAGACAAAATAAATCCCAAAAAAGAAATCCTCTGTACTCCAAAAAGGCATTTAGATCCTTTGACATACAGGGAATTCTCCCTCAAGATCCGGAACACAGTCCGAATATGTTCCACATGAGAATCCCAATCCTTGGAGAAGATCAAAATATCATCCAGATAGATAATCAAAAATGTATCGAAAAAAATCTCGGAAAATATCGTTCATGAAGCACTGGAAGACAGAAGGGGCATTAGTGAGCCCTAAAGGCATCACCAGGTACTCAAAATGTCCCTCCGGAGTATTAAACGCCGTCTTCCATTCATCCCCATGCTTAATGCGAATAAGATTATACGCCCCCCCTGAGGTCAAGCTTGGTAAACCAGCAAGCACCTTTAACTCTGGAGAATAGATCAGAAATCAGGGGTAACGGATACTGATATTTAACAGTAATTTTGTTGAGGGCACGATAATCAATACAAGGTCTTAATGATCCATCCTTTTTGGCTACAAAAAAAAAACCGGCACCTAAGGGTGACGAGGATGGTCTAATATGACCCTTCTCCAACGCCTCCTTAATATAGGATCGCATAGCCTCGTGCTCGGGTACAGATAAATTGAAGAGCCGACCCTTGGGAAATTTACACCCCGGGCTCAGTTCAATTGCACAGTCATAACTCCTATGAGGAGGCAGAGACGCAGACTCAATCTCACTAAATACATCATAAAAGTCCGCCAAATATTCAGGAACATCATGCGACTGAGGAGAGGTGGAAAACACCGGAGCCTCACTAAAGGCACACCGACAACCCCAACTCACCACAGACACAGATTTCCAATCCAAAACTGGATTATGAATTTGTAACCAGGGAAACCCCAGAACAATAGTATCATGCAGATTATGCAACACCAAAAATCTGCAATTTTCTTGATGGTCTGGGGCGACCCGCATTACCACCTGGGTCCAAAACTGAGGTTTATTTTTAGCCAAAGGAGTAGCATCAATCCCCCTCAAAGGAATAGGCGTCTGCAGAGGTGTCATCGGAAATCCACAACGTTTAGCAAAATCCAAGTCCATTAGGTTTAGGGCTGCTCCCGAATCCACAAAAGCCTTGGCGGAAAATGTGGACAGGGAGCAGATCAGAGTAATAGCCAGAAGAAACTTAGGTTGAACACCCCCAACAGAAAACGTGTGTGCAAAGCGTTTCTCTCGTTTAGGACAGACAGAAATAATATGCGAGGCATCTCCACAGAAAAAACACAACTTATTACGCCTTCTGAACTCCTGACGCTGCTCTCTGGAAAAAACTCTATCACATTGCATAGGTTCAGACTTTTGTTCAACAGGTGGCAACACCTCTCGTGCAGCTTTGCGTTCGCGCAAACGTCGATCAACCTGAATGGCTAATGACATAGAATCGTCAAGACTAGAGGGAACAGGAAATCCCACCATAGTATCTTTTACGGCTTCTGACAACCCCTTCCGAAAGAGAGCAGCCAAGGCATTATCATTCCAGGTAGTAAGTACTGCCCACTTTCGGAATTTTTGACAGTACAATTCTGCAGAATCACGACCCTGGTTCAATGCCAGCAGGGTCTTTTCAGCCTGATCAATGGCATTAGGTTCGTCATACAACAACCCCAAGGCCTGAAAAAATGCGTTCACATTAGTCAGAATAGGATCATCTGGTTTCAAAGAAAACGCCCAATCCTGGGGATCGCCACGCAGCAAAGAGATGACAATTTTAACCTGCTGCGCAGAGCTCCCTGACGAGTTAGGCTTCAAGGCAAAAAATAATTTACAATTATTTTTGAAATTCAAAAATTTAGACCGATCCCCAAAAAATACATCAGGTGTAGGAATCTTTGGTTCAGCAGCATGTGAATGAGCAAGGTATGCGGAAATTCCCCGCACTTCCGCAGCGAGCTGCTCCACACGATCAGACAATTGCTTTATCTCCATTGAGAGAAAAAAAAATTCCCCCTACAGCCTCAGAGATATAGCGGAAAAAATATACACTTTTTTTTTTTTTTTTTTTTACAATTCTTTCCTGCTATTGAGTACCCTAGGATCTGCGGTAGGCGGGTGATTCTGTTATGAATGAGTCACCGTAGGAGGCAAAAACAGAAATACAAGCTAAGTCCAGAAAACCAGAGAAGTTGGCATCTATCAGATTGCAGACCCCTGAACCTATCAACACAACTAGCAGAAGCCGTGGGGCGTTCCTACGATGCCCTAGACCCCTCGATCACAGCCGGAGAATTAAATAGGCCTAAAGAAAGAAAGGGGAAATCTAATCTGCCCCAGAGCAGACCCCAAAGCAATAGGCAGCCCCCAACATATAATGACGGTGAAGCAAGATGAAAACACTAACACAGACAGAAAGATAGACTGAGCAAAGACGGGGCCCAAAACTACCTAGATAGGAAAGGACAGGAAGGCTGCTGTCTGCAATCTGCCAAAACCCTATCAAAGACATAAGCCAACAAGCTGATATGAAAAAGGTCCTGAAGCAGCTAGGCTTCAAAAACTAAATCAGCACTCAGGTATTTTCAGAAGACAGAGCTAAAGGAATTCAGCACACCCCAGCAGGGAATGGCAGAAATCCAGAAAAACAAAGCAAAACAAAGTCAAAGCACCAAAGCAAAAGGCCGAGCAGCAAACTTAGCTTTAGAGGAGCAGGAATTCAGACTGGTCTCCAAGGATCCCACAGAGAAATTACCCGCAGGGCAGAAGGGCGTCGGCAGCCTTATATCCAGTCAGTAACTCCACTCAGCCAGTCATCATCATCACCTCAGGTGTTTGATAATCAGGCTCACTACCTTTCTTTACCAGAAGAGGGAGTTCCTCGGGCCTCAGTAATGAAGGGGAAAATGAAATCACAACAGTGTGGTGACAGTTTTCACACGTACCGGAGACACGTACTCACATAGACAAATTCAATGGATCTGTGCACATGTCAGTGTGTTTCCACGGACCATGTGTCCATGGGCAAAACACGCTGACATGTCTGTTTTTTGCCATCAGGAAGAACGGCAAAACGTCCTGCATACGAGCACACGGAGAACACACATTGATGTCCTCCGTGTGTCACGCATCTGCATCAGGAAATAAGCGCTACAGTAAAAGCTGTTCCCCAGCGGAAGGTGCTGAAGCCGGCTCTCATCACTCTCCCCTGCTCTGCCAGCGAGCAGAGGAGAATGATGAGCATTATAATAAAGTCTGAATGACAGCAGATGGGGGATTTTGGGACTCTTATCCCATCATCCGACACCTGCTGCCGCTAATAACGGTTACAGTAGGTGCAGATGATTGGGGTATTCCATAGCCCCCCACCTGCTGTCTTTCAGACTAATATAATGCTCATCACTCTCCTTTGCTCGCAGGCAGAGCAGGGGAGAATGATGAGAGCCAGCTTCAGCACCAGCCACCGGGAAACAGCGCTTACTGTAGCACTTCTTCCCCGGCAACCGTCCGTGTGGTACTGATGCGGCACACGGTTGCCACCCATGTGCCACACGAAGTACACACACGGACATCTCCGGTACTGGTTTTTCCAGTTCCAGAAATATCAGGACGTGTGAAACCACCCTTACTGACTATATCAATTATCCTCACCTCCACTTTAAGTGGAAAACTATATAAAACGACCCACCAAACAAAGGGTGAAGACTTAGTAGCGGGAGGGAATATAAGGGTGCTGTCATGGCTTTCGGAAAAACACATTACCGGTAAGTAATATACGTGTTTTCCTATCACCAATGACAGCACCAGCAAGAGAATTACAGAAAAATACTCTATCAGAAAGGGACCACAGTGTGATGCTTAGGGACAGACGGGCGTCTGAGAGTGGACCCTCTGGGTCGCAGTACTGAGGCCCCCGAGAGCGAGCGGACCAGATGGACCCGACCCCTATACAGGGATCGTTAGGGGCAGACTCAAGGGAGTCAGACACCGCAACAGTTGGAACCAAGAGGGATGGCTCAAGGGACTAGGGAACGCTACGGGCAGGGCTAGGGAATAGATGCCCCAGACCTGAACAGAACAGAAGGCTAAGTATGCCAGAGAGAAGCGGGAGAGGTCAGGGTGACCGGACGAGACTAGGCGTACAGGACGGAGCGGGAGGTACTAAACGGAGCACGAGTACTGGATATAGGACCGGAGGTACCGGACGGAGCACAAGGTACTGGATACAGGGCAGGAAGAACTGAACGGAGCACAGGGTACTGGATACCGGGCAGGAGGTACTGTACGGAGCACAGGGCACTGGATACCGGGCAGGAGGTACTGGACGGAACACAAGGCACTGGGTACAGGGCAGGAGGTACTGGACGGAACACATTGCACTGGGTACAAGGCAGGAGGTACTGGACGGATCACCGGGCACTGGATACAGAGCGGAAAGTTTAGGTTACAGGGCAATCCCCCATAAACGCGGCCAAGATTAACGTAGGAAATGCACATGGTAATCAGGCGCCTCCAACAAGGAGGAGCCACCTGATATACCCTGTGCCAGCAGGTGATTGGACGGCAGGGGCTTTTGGGCAGGCGTTGCAGGGTTAAGAAACCTGCAGAGAGCGCACCCGTGGCCTAAGGCGCATGCGCAGGACTGCATCTGGCCAGGAGGAAGTGAGCGAGGAGGAGACAGGTGGGACCCTCGGAACGGAGAGTGCAGTACAGCGTGATGTGGGACGGTGAGTGGGGGCGGCGGGTACAGCCGCCGACGTGACAGTACCCCCCTTATGTCTTCCCCTCCTGAGATTAGCCAAAATGTTCTCAAAATAAGTGGAGCGTTAATATTTTCCCAAGGCTCCCAGGACCTCTCCTCAGGACCAAACCCCTTCCAATCGATAAGGAGGAAGGTTCTTCCCTTAACTCTCTTCATGGCCAGAATATCTCTTACATCAAAGGTGTTATCGGCCCCTATTGGCTGAGGAGAAGGAAGTGGTGCAGGGCGATATTGATTAAGAACAACAGATTTAAGGAGCGAGACATGGAAGGTGTTAGAGACCCGGAGAGAAGCCGGCAACCTCAACTTGTAAGCCACGTTAATGCAGGGGGCATTTATGCACATGTAATCGAAGTATATGTATCAAAGTACTGGCAGTTATAACATGGATGAATGTGACACGCATCTCTATTCTCTTCATACAGGTAACCAGCTCTTTCAATCTCTGCTCTGAATCAACTCCTGTGTTTCTCCATTCAATGTCAGCAAGCAGTTAATCCTGAATGCTATCTATGTGTTTTCAACTATGCAAGCTTATATCTGGTAACCAGCTCTTTCAATCTCTGCTCTGAATCAACTCCTGTGTTTCTCCATTTAATGTCAGCAAGCAGTTAATCCTGAATGCTATCTATGTGTTTTCAACTATGCAAGCTTATATCTGGTATATAGTTATTTCAACTTACTCTGCTTGTCCCCTTATGTTGTGAGGTCAAGAAACTCTTCAAAGTGCTTTATGATCCATGTAGTGCTGGACATCTGTTTATCTGACCACAACATTTTATTGGGTCCTGCTGTCTCAATTTAGTTTGATTAACGAGAAGAGAGAGAGCAAAAAAAAAATCTTAGCCTTAACCTCCTATATATTCATACATAGCTAGGGGGAGCATTTATGCAGGGGGCATTTATGCACATGTAATCGAAGTACAGTTTATCAAAGTACTGGCAGTTATAACATGGCAGTTAGACAGGGCAGGAGACAGGTAAGACATTTATATACATCTACTCCCAGTTCATTTGGAGTACAACAAATATAAACCATATGCATTTGTGTAATTTATATCCTGGCCGCTGCATTCACACACATCCACCACCCTGGCATTAACTCTCTACACTCCATCCATATCGGCCCCTCACTCCTTTCCTCTCCTATGTATAGCACTCACGCTCTTTTCACATTGTTAAATTGCACAGATCCAGTCAGTCCCACCATTCAACATAAGAGACGTTCTCACAAATCACTTAACCATCTGCTCACTCTTTCTATCCTCCTTCTCCTAGTCGCAGGAGACATTGCTCCCAACCCTGGTCCCCCATGTTATAGAAAGTCAAACCCCCAACTGCTACACTCAGAAACCCCTCTAATCTTATTAATATTCCCTGCAAGCCATCTGTCTCTCTTAATTGTGCACTTTGGAATTCTCGCTCAGTGTGTAACAAACTCTCCTTCATTCATGACTTTTTCCTTTCTAATTCTCTTAACCTCCCGGCGCTTACTGAAACCTGGATCCAGCAGTCAGACACTACCGCTGCTGCTGCTCTTTCATACGGGGGACTACACTTCTCTCATACCCCAAGATCAGACAATAGAGCAGGTGGAGGCGTTGGTCTGCTCCTATCACCAAAATGTACCTTTCAGGTTATCCCTCAACTACCCTCACTAGTCTTCCCTTCTTTTGAGGTCCATGCCGTCAGTCTCTACACCCCCTTCTCCATGCGAGTGGCAGTGGTGTATCGTCCTCCCAGCCCCTCCCATCAGTTCCTGGATCATTTTGCCACTTGGCTTCCACATTTTCTCTCCTGTGACATCCCTACCCTCATCATGGGAGATTTCAACATCCCCATTGCTCTTCCCCTCTCACCATCTGCTACTCACCTTTTATCTCTAACCTCCTCATTTGGCAATTCGCAGCTTACTAATTCTCCAACGCATGAAGATGGAAACTCCCTCGACTTGGTCTTCTCTCGGCTTTGTGCAGTGGATGATTTTGCAAACTCCCCTCTCCCGCTCTTTAACCACAATCGTCTTTCATTCTCTCATTCTCTATCAAGAACTGCCAGGCTGCTCAAGTCACCCTCACTGTCCATACTTATAGAAACATACAGGCCATTAACACCCAGAAACTTATGAAGAACTTGCTGTCTTCATTGACCCCTATCTCCTCCCTCTCATGTCCTGATTCTGCATTGAAGCATTACAATGAAACACTTCAAAGTGCCCTGGATGAATTTGCACCCCCTATAAATAGAACACCACAACGCAGACAGTGACAACCCTGGCACATGGTGCAAACACATTTCCTGCAGCGGTGCTCCAGGTGTGCCGAACGTCTGTGGAGAAAATCCAATCTACGCAAAGATTTCATCCATTTTAAGTTTATGCTTAGGTAAATGTTTTTCCCAGCAATATGCGCTCCTGAAGGATGATGATGGAACTTGATATTTAGATTCAAGGATGATTTTTATTTTTAATTCAAAATAGAATACAACCGGTTTCGACTGCTAAGAGTCTTCCTCAGGTATAATGTCAAGAATATAAACGGATATGATTGAACACATTTTATAGCAGATCTACCTGCATATGGTTTTGGGTGGGGGCTGAAAGGTCTGTTTTTCAGACACACCCAGATACTCAGATATGCAGGATTTTGCACTCTGAGGAATCGAACAAAACTCATATACCAAATAAATGTTACACAAAAATTTTCGCATAAAAAAAATTAAAAAGTATATATATAAAAATATTCCAAACAAATTTTTCACACTAAAATTTTTTTTCTCTTTTTTTCTCCCCTTTTTCTAAAAACACTATAAATATAATAATATTATGTGTAAAATTTCTTTAAAATGTTATTAAACATACTGAAGTGTGATTTGATACAAAAATATAAAATCCTACAAACATGTACATTATAGAAAAATTTAAAACTCTTCCTTAAAACTCTTCCTAATTTAAATATCATATGCCCTCTATAACATCATTTAATCCATCTGGGTATAATGTCCCCTGACGGAAGATCCAATATGATTCTTTCCGGTTTAGCTTTTGTATCCTATTAGTACAATTCTCAGGTATTTGCTCCAGCGGAGTCACGGAAATATTGAATGTTTTATTATGCTTATGAAGTAAAAGTGGATACCATACAACTCAGCAAAAGTATACATAAAAATGTTTGTCCTAAATCCACTTTTCACCCCACCCACCATCGAGGTAGCCATTTGGATACTTTTTATGCTTTAGTATCCGAGGAATTTCGGGAATTAAATAAGACTGGGGGTAAAACTATACAAAAAGGGAAAACAGAAACTACGAGCTTAATAAGAAATGGACCAATAAGGCATAAAGGACCCTTTCAAAAAACTAACATTTCAAAGGAAGAAAAAGAAGCCTTAAACAAACTAAAGGACAATGATAAAATTGTAATTAGAGAGGCAGATAAAGGAGGGGGTATTGTCATTCAGGACCGAGATGACTATTTGGAGGAAGCATATAGTATACTATCGGATGCAAAATACTACACTAAATTAGATGCTGATCCTTCCAAGAAACATATTGAAGAATACCATAGGTTGATAGACACTGCCTTTAACCAAAACATTCTAAATAAAAGGGAAAAACGTTTCCTGACTAACAAAAATTCGAATACAGCCTTCTTTTATCACCTACCCAAGGTGCATAAAAATCCTGCGAAACCTCCCGCAAGACCGATCATTTCGGGTATAGGATCATTAACCAGCCAGCTGTCGCATTATATCGACTTGTACTTACAGGATCTAGTCAGAAAATTACCTTCTTTTCTCCTAGACTCCAGTCAATTAATAAAAGAATGCGAAAATTTTGTTTGGGAAGAAAAGTACATGTTTATAACTTTAGATGTACATGCCCTTTACTCCACTATTGATCATATATTGGGAATTAATTCAGTTTCACATTACTTGAATGGGATAGCAGATATGCCAGAACAACAGAGACAATTTTTAATAAGGGGTTTAAAATTCATATTAGAACATAACCTTTTTACCTTCCAGGGGCAATTGTATATACAGCGGCTTGGCACCGCAATGGGGACTCGGGTAGCGCCAAGTTTCGCAAATCTTTTCATGGGGTGCTTCAAGTCCTCATCGCCCCTGTGTCAGCAACCTTACTGTAACAGCATAATATATTATCGTCGTTTTATTGATGATTTAATTGTATTTTGGAAAGGCACTGAAGTTGAAGCTCAAGAATTTATTGTGGCATTAAACAGGAATGACTGGGGTATTACTTTTTCTGCAGAGGTTAATAAGGAAAAAATAAATTTTCTTGATCTAGAAATATCCCATGAAAATAAAAAAATTTGCACGAAAACATATTTCAAGAAAACTGACACAAATGGTTTCCTCGATTATCGAAGTGCACACCATCAAAAATGGAAGCAAAACATTCCTTATAGCCAATTCCGCAGAATTAGGAGAAACAATACAAATAAGGAAGATTATGTGGAACAATCGAAAATTCTCATTGATAGGTTTACGGATAAGAAATATCCAAAACGATTAATCATGGCAGCATACAGAACTAATCTAGAAAGAACTCAGCAGGAGTGTTTATCTAGAGAGAACAATAAAAACAAGGAAGTGGAAGAGGGGATAACTAGAAGAGGAGAAAAACCTGAGCAGAGAATTAATGTAAACAAAAATAGGAATAAGGAAAGAAAAAAAGATGGGTGGCAGTACAATTTTATTATCGCTTTCAATCGTAGTAATACAGAGATAAGAAATATTTTAAACAAATATTGGTACTTGTTGAAAAAGGATACTTTTTTGAAAAAACTTTTACCAGATAGACCCAATATTACCTTTCGTAGGGGCCAAACGGTGAAGGGTATAATTGCTCCTAGTAATCTCAGAATGACCAAAGATGAGGAACGGGAATGTATAAAGAAAAAAGAAAAAATTAGGATAAATAAAACTGATGCTTTCAAACTGGGTATCTATCGATGTGGTTCCCGAAAATGTTGTACCTGTGAAATTATCAGTCATATGACTCAGTACATTATGTCGTATAGTACGGGTGAAACCATAGCAATCACGCAAAAATTAACGTGTGATATTGACTTTGTTATATATGTTATCACCTGTGCCTGTGGGCTGCAATATGTGGGTCGGACCACTCAGTCCTTACGATCCCGTATGAATGGCCACAGACACAATACTAAAAATGGCTTTTTAAAGCAGAGTTTATCCCGGCACTTATGTTTGAAGCATAGTAAAACATTCAATATTTCCGTCACTCCACTGGAGCAAATACCTGAGAATTGTACTAATAGGATACAAAAGCTAAACCGGAAAGAATCATATTGGATCTTCCATCTGGTGACATTATACCCGGATGGATTAAATGATGTTATAGAGGGCATATGATATTTAAATTAGGAGTTTTAAGGAAGAGTTTTAAATTTTTCTATAATGTACATGTTTGTAGGATTTTATATTTTTGTATCAAATCACACTTCAGTATGTTTAATAACATTTTAAAGAAATTTTACACATAATATTATTATATTTATAGTGTTTTTAGAAAAAGGGGAGAAAAAAAATTTTTAGTGTGAAAAATTTGTTTGGAATATTTTTATATATATACTTTTTAATTTTTTTTTTATGTGAAATTTTTTTTGTGTGAAACTTTTTGTGTAACATTTATTTGGTATATGAGTTTTGTTCGATTCCTCAGAGTGCAAAATCCTGCATATCTGAGTATCTGATATGGCATCCACCTCTAGGATGAAGGGCCTGCTGATTACTGGCTGGTGTAAGATCGGGGCTGTTGCAAAGGACCGTTTCAGGGCAAGAAAGGCGTCTTCGGCCTCTGAGGGCCAAACGTTTGGTTTTGTCCCTTTCCGAGTGAGAGCGGCGATTGGCTTGGTCACCGAGGAAAAGTGAGGGACGAACTGCCTATAGTAACTTGCGAAGCCCAAAAACCGTTGGATGGCTTTTACTCCGACTGGACGCGGCCATTTGAGCATGGCGGACAACTTCTCGGGATCCATCTTCAACCCAGAGTCCGTGATAATATACCCTAAGAAAGGCAACGAGGTTTTCTCCAACAGGCATTTCTCTATCTTAGTATAGAGTCGATTCTCCCGTAGGCGTTGCAGGACCAGATGAACACTCCTCCTATGGGAGGATAAGTCGGACGAAAAGATGAGGATGTCATCCAAATATACCACGACACACGAGTACAGAAGGTCCCGGAAGATTTCATTAACAAACTCCTGGAACACCGCCAGAGCATTGCAGAGCCCAAAGGGCATGACCAAATATTCGTAATGGCCATCCTTTGTGTTGAAGGCAGTCTTCTACTCGTCCCCAGCACGAATTCGGATCAAGTTATAAGCACCCCGCAGATCTAATTTGGTAAAGATCCGGTCAAAGAGTTCAGGGATTAGTGGAAGGGGATACCTATTGTTGACTGTGATATTATTCAGGCCTCGGTAGTCAATACATGGCCGAAGGGAACCATCCTTCTTCCGGACAAAGAAAAAACCTGCGACCGCAGGAAAAGACCATTTCCGAAAGAAACCCTTGGCCAAGTTTTCCGGAATGTACTCAGACATGGCCGAGGTCTCTGCTGGAGACAGTGGATAAGTTCTCCCCCTGGGAGGGGTAGCTCCCAGGATCAACTCAATTAGGCAGTCATAGGTCCGATGCGGTGGCAGGGTCTCCGCCTCTTTCTTACTGAAGACATCTGCGAACGAGTGATAAGCCGTGGGGAGCCCTGGAAGATTGGCAGGAACTTGTAGCGGACTGAGACGGGCAACAGACAGCGTTCATGGCAGGAGGAGCCCAAGGGCAGGCTCTCCCCTGAACGCCAGTCGACAACCGGCTCATGCGACCAGGGTAGGCCAAGGAGCAAGGCGTGAGACAAGTTGGGTAGAATGTAAAAGGCTATTCTTTCCAGATGAAGCACTCAACTTGTAACTCCAGCTCGGCAGTAACCATAGTGATGGGTTCAGGGAGCGGTTTGCCATCAACAGAAGCAATCATGAGCGGGTTCTCTAGAGTAACAACCGGAATCCGAAACCTGTCCACTTCTTCGAGACGAATGAAATTACCAGTCGCACCCGAGTCCACATACGCCTCCACAGATCTACGCTCCCATCCTAGAATAATTAGAGCTGAAATGGTAAGGGTCAGAGAGGAATCAGTGTCACCTGGGAGGCCTCTCTTACCTGGCCTAGGTGGAGAAGTTTCCCAGTCTCTCCGTGCAGGTGCGCAGAAAATGATTAGCTCCACCGCAATAAAGACACAAACCCTGCGCGCCATTCTTTCCCTCCGCCGTTGTTCTGACAACTTTATCCAGTCCACCTGCATGGGCTCAGGAGCGGAGCTACTAGAAGGCGTGGAAGACCGGGGAGTGGGGGCGTGGTATGACCTAAAAGGTCTCCTCTCTGACTCACAAGAGCATTCTTGGAACCATAAATCTATACGGGTGGCAAGGGATATGAGATCCTCCAAGGTGGTAGGAGTGTCCCTGCCTGCAAGCTCATCTTTTATTTTACCCAAGAGCCCTCTCCAAAAGGCCCCAGCTAAAGCCTCATTATTCCACCCCAGCTCTGATGATAGTGTCCAAAAGCGGATGGCGTACTGTCCCACGGTGATAGTTCCTTGTTGGAGATTAAAAAGGGTCTCGGTAGTGGAAGCCAACCATCCAGGCTCATCAAATACCCTGCGGAAAGTGTCCAGGAAATTCTGTATGCTAGATACCACTGGATCGTCCCTCTCTCACAGGGGATTTACCCAAGCTAAGGCCTCCCCCTCAAGGTGGGACACAATAAACACCACTTTGGCCGATCTGAGGGGTATTGCTGGAGCAGAAGCTCAAAGTGCAGACGGCAATGATTCAGAAACTCCCTATACAATTTGGGATCCCCGCTACACCTAGGAGGCTTTCCCAAACGTTGTGGCGGGTGAGATACTGGGTCACGAGGTGGAGCAGAGGCGGCAGCAGAGGACTGAAGAGAGAGTAGTCGATCATCGATAGATGCCATGTAACTCGGGATGTGGAACTGGGTATCACGCTGCTGCACAAGCTCCTGTTGGAGCCCGGCCAGCAGAGGAGCGTTCCCGGGGCCGGTGGTCTGTAAGGCAGAGAGTTGAGTGTCCATGGATTTCATGAAGGACATTATTCGTGTCTGGTTTTCCCACAAAAAGATCAATTCTTTTTGCGCAGCAGCAGAGGTACCAGCGGGGTCCATGGCCTGATTACATTGTGACACTTAGGGACAGATGGGCATCCGAGAGTGGACCCTCTGGGTCATGGTACTGAGGCCCCCGAGAGGGAGCGGACCAGGTGGAGCTGACCCCTATACAGGGATCGTTAGGGGCAGACTCAAGGGAGTCAGACACCGCGACAGCTGGAACCAAAAGGGATGGCTCAAGGGACTAGGGAACGCTACAGGAAGGACTAGGGAATAGATGCCCCAGACCTGAACAGAACAGAAGGCTAAGTATGCCAGAGAGAAGCGGGAGAGGTCAGGGTGACCGGATGAGACTAGGTGTACAGGACGGAGCAGGAGGTACTAAATGGGGCACGAGTACTGGATACAGGACCAGAGGTACCGGACGGAGCACAAGGTACTGGATACAGGGCAGGAAGTACTGAACGGAGCACAGGGTACTGGATACCGGGCAGGAGGTAATGGATGGGGCACAGGGCACTGGACACCGGGCAGGAGGTACTGGACGGAACACAGAGCACTGGGTACAGGGCAGGAGGTACTGGACGGAGCACAGGGCACTGGGTACAGGGCAGGAGGTACTGGACGGAGCACAGAGCACTGGGTACAGGGCAGGAGGTACTGGACGGAACACAGGGCACTGGGTACAAGGCAGGAGGTACGGGACGGAGCACTGGGCAGTGGATACAGAGCTGAAAGTATAGGTTACAGGGCAATCCCCCATAAACGCAGCCAAGATTAACATAGGAAATGCACACGGTAATCAGGCGCCTCCAGCAAGGAGGAGCCTCCTGATATACCCTGTACCAGCAGGTGATTGGACGGCAGGGGCTTCTGGGCAGGCTTTGCAGGGTTAGGAAACCTGCAGAGCACGCGCCCGCGGCCTAAGGTGCATGCGCGGGACCGCAGCTGGCCAGGAGGAAGTGAGCGAGGAGGAGACAGGTGGGACCCTCGGAACGGAGAGCGCAGTACGGCGTGACGTGAAACTGTGAGTGGGGGCGGCGGCGGAGCCTGCCGCTGATGGAACGGCGGCGGGCACAGCCACTGACGTGACACACAGCTTGTAGAACCCTTTTCCCAAATGTGAGATCAGAAGAGGCAGAAAGATCTAGTTTATAGTGACTATAGAAGGTGGAAGGTGACGACCACATTGCTGCCTTAGGCTAGTTTCACACTAGCATTTTGAGGTGCAGCGTACGCTCGCAGTGAAGCTCCGCCCCCTGCTGCGCCTCCTCCGGTCAGCTCCGCCTATGGGCGCATGACGCTGCATGCGACCTGCGTACCATATCTTTAGCATTGGGTATGCAGGCCGTGCGCAGGTATGCTTTTGCCGGCGCATGTGTCCTTTTGACTGTGCGCCGACCTGCGTCAAACACATCATGTTGCATTTTGGTGGTGCGGCGCACCGGCAAAAACATACCTGTACACGGCCTGCATACCCAATGCTAAAGATAGGGTATGCAGGTCGCTTGCAGCGTCATGCGCCCATAGGCGGAGCTGACCGGTGAAAGGCGCGGCAGAGGGCGGAGCTTGACGGCGAGCATGCGCTGCGTCTCAAAACGCTAATGTGAAGCTAGCCTTACAGATTTGCTCAATGGATACATCTGCTCTTTCAGCCCAAGATGTTGCCATTGCCCATGTAGAGTGGGCCCTCAGGTCATCCAGGATCGGTCTTCCTGCACCCACATAGGCCAACTTGATAGCTTCCCTTATTCACCTGGATAGAGAACCCTTTGAGGCTCCCGTCCCTTTCCTAGAACCCTGGAATGAGATAAACATAGCCCTATCCTTCCTCCAAGATTTTGTTGCCCATAAATAGTGAAGGAGGCACCTCTTGCTATCTAGGGTGTGGAATTTCTTTTTCCTATCATTCTTCGGGTTAGGACAGAAGGAAGGTAGAGATATCTCCTGCGACCTATGGAATCTAGACATTACTTTAGGCAGATAGGCAGGATCAGGTTTTAAGACTACCCTATCATCCATTACCATAGTAAAGGGAGGATCTGCTTAAAGGGCCTGAATGTCGATGATTCTCCGCGCTGATGTAAGGGCTACTAAGAGTATGGTTTTTAATGTAACTAGCTTCATAGACCCTTCCGCTAAAGGTTCAATAGGGGGTGCGGTGACGGAAGGGCAAATTCATCTAAATGTTCGGCTACAACCCGGTGACAAATGGTGGGACTATGCAACCATCCCTGAGGAAGCCGTGTAAAGGCATATTGTCTTCCCTTCCAGGTGAAAGCAAACTGATCCCAGTATTGCTTTGCAATTGGTATGGTAAAAAAAATGCATTAGCTAAATCCAGATCACCATACCAAGTTCCTTTGTGTTTGTGTATCTGTTCAATTAGAGTTATGGTGTCAGGTACTGCAGCTGTGAGAGGAGGTGCGTATTTATTTAATTCCCTGTAATCCACAGTCATTCTCCAAGAGCCATCACTCCTTTTTAACCGACCACACAGGATTGTTCCATTCAGCAGTAGTAGGCACAAGCACACCAGTTTCTAACAAATTCTGAATTGTCTCACTGATCTCCTTATCCCCCCCGGGATCCTACACTGTGTCATGCTAATTATTTTTGAACTTGGAGGGATTTCTACTGGAGGCATTTTTATTTTTCCCACCACCTATGGAGTCATTTCAATGAAAGGCTTCACTGATAGTTGAGATGGTCGAGCCATTACTACGGGGGGGTACTCCAAATTGGTATTTGCCATCTGGTAGTTGCAGAGTCATTTCTTTGAGTATGTCAATGGCAATTATATACTCTGGAATAGGAACAATCATTACAGGGTACATTGCAGTAGGAAGATTTCCAACCTTTAATGATATTCTTGACTGAACTGCCTCAATTTGCTTTCCTCCTAATCCTATATCCGCCCCTGCATCTACCAAAGCTTTAACCTGTTGCCTATTTTTGTTTTTCCACTAAATTACCAAATCTACATGGGGGCGCCTATCCATTTGTGGGGCGTGGCCAGCAAGTCAATCACTTATCTTCCCCCCCCCATCGATCCTCCATTTCATCTTGATAGGAGAAAATGATCGCTCCTTCTGTTGGGCTTTGAATTCCCATACCAAGGACTTAACTTCAGCATAAAGATTCTCAAACCCCGATGCTGTGGGCTTTGACAGAGACGAAGAGGGAGTGGGCCCTCTCTCTCCCGTGTCCTGTCTTGCCCCCAATGTGGATATTCAGAATCTTTTACTGTAACCTTTTTATTATGTGAAACACCTGGCTTTTTATTAAGTCCTCTCTTTTGATATAATTTCCACATCTCGTCAGTACCAATCCCATCTATTTTATCCCTGTGGATGCCGTCCTTTATTAAGGCCATAAACATATCTTTCCTGGTAATGCGGGACCTAGGATTGTAATGACTTTTAACCTCATCATTCTGCTCTTCAGAGGGAAAATTCCCTTTTTGTTTGGGACCCCAATCTCCCAGATCCCCTAACTGTCGAATTGCCTCCAATGTATTAGCGATTGTTTTCCCAGTCTGATTTATCATTAGCTTCATCATGATATGTTTATAAGCTGGAGGGGCATTTCTAATGATACGATTTCTAACAGATACACTTACAACAGCTTGCATATAATCATCATAGGTGTTTGCTGAAATAGCATTTTTCATTACTTCCTCCTTTATCCTCTGGGCACAATCTTTCAATGTAAACCATGGTTTTTCATTTGGCAGCCAGTCCGCATCAGATGGGTATTTATGCTGCAATGCCATAGCCACAACATCAAGCATACTACAGTACATACCACATGTGGTTGCTGGATTATCAAGGTACGGAATGCCTCCTTCACTACAGGCTCATGGCTGAGTTGAACACATTTTGGGCCATCTACGGCATCCACCTGTACTCCATGAGCCCCATCTCCCATAATCTGACTGCCCAAGCTATCAGGGATTCATTTGGTTTTTGGGAAAAACGATCCTGAAGATCATTAAGCTCCTGCTGACTGTAATCCTCTACCGCATTCTCATTCCGTTTACCTGTAGCGGTCTCTACAATCCGTCTCCGATATATAGGATTAACTTTCACTGGGTTAAGAGGAGGATTAATTTCTCTCTCCTCCTGGGGATGTTCTTCCTCAGATTCGGGATCAGTGATGTGTTCAGAGTCGGTTGAATTCCAAACATCACCATCCCACAGATCAGTGTTCCACTTAATAAAAAACCAGGTGTTTCACATAATAAAAAGGTTACAGTAAGAGATTCTGAACCTCCACAGTGGGGGCGAGACAGGACACGGGGAGAGATAGGGCCCACTCCCTCTTTGTCTCCGTCAAAGCCCACAGCATCGGGGTTTGAGGATCTTTATGCTGAAGTTAAGTCCTTGGTACGGGAATTCAAAGCCCAACAGAAGGAGCCATCATTTTCTCCTATCAAGATGTCTTCATCTGAAATGGAGGATCGATGGGGGGAAAAAGATGAGTGATTGACTTGCTGGCCACACTCCACAAATGGACCTCGCTGTGTAAGTTGCTGCAATGGCTGGTTTCAATGCCCCTGTAGATGACTCCCATGTTGCCTTAAGAAAGGTATCAACCTTCCTATCAAGGGGGTCCTTTAATAGTCCGGAGTCCACAAAGGCGAGGGATGAGGTTTCTGAGGCTTTAGATATGGCAACATCCAACTTGGGAGCTTTACTCCAGGACAAGGCCTCCTCCTCAAAGGGATACTTTCTTTTGAAGGAGGACGGTGAGGCTGGCGTCAAGGTCACAGAGGCTGCATGCTCTGCTGCTGCTGGCACTGTGGAGAGGGCTGCTGTGCCTCCATTGTTGCACCGGTGCCCCTGACTGGCCGGCAATCTACCCTTAAGAACTATGCCCATAGGGGATCTATTCCTGCAGCTTCCGGTACCACCCCTGGAAGTGCTCTCGAGCGCAAAGGTCCTGGCTGTGTCATCAGAGCATGACTTCCTGCTACTGGCCGCGCTCTAATACCGCACCATTACGCAGGACTGACGGCTACCATGCGGTGATGGCGCCGCAGCCTCCCGCATGACCGACGGTTGAGACCACAACGGGCCCTCCCATGGCGCTTCCAGCTGCCGCCATACAGGTAAAGGCTCTGCACATCAAGGACAGGAAACCACTAATGCGGAGATAGGAGCTGCCCTTTTTATCTTAAAGGTTCCCTGTCCTTGAAGGGTGGATCCCCTCTCTCGTTGGTGCTGTCATGGGTGACAGGAAAAATGTTATTTTTACCACCTAAATGTCGCTAACTTCTGAACATGTCAGTATAGCCGGCAGACTCTAGGGCCTTTATTTGGTTGTGAATTACCATGGAAAACATTAGGACCACGCAATCAACACCAATCAAGGCTGATACAGCAAGATGTCAGCTATAGTATACAGTCAACAACAGCTGCATTTTCACCAGTCGGGGGATGCTATTGTCTGATATGTGAGGTCAGTAAAAAGACGTATTGGTGGTCACTAAGGGGTAATACATATCGGCAGTCGTTAAGGGTATAAAGGTATCACAGCAAATAAACAGTTCATTCAGCAGGCAGAGTCCTCTTCCTATCAGTTTCTGACTGCGACTGTCAACTGCAGAGGTCTTTTCTTCCTCCCAGATACAGCTCACATTTTGGCTTGCCATTAAGCACCTCACCCCCACCTAAGCACGCAGCTCAGCATCCCCGAGGTGAACACATGTCCTTGTTTTTAGTAAAAGCTAGCCAGGCGCATCTAATCAACACCTGCAGAGCTAGGATTTACCCCAGTCCTACCCAGATTTCCTACATAAGGGTATCGTTACACCTAGCGACTCACCAGCGATCCTGACCAGCGATATGACGCGGTCAGGATCGCTGGTGAATCGCTAGGTGGTCGCTAGTGAGCTGCCACTCAGGCAGATCTCACCAGCGACATCGCAGGGGACGGGGGTCGCTACTTACCTGTCACACCAGGCGATCCTGCGTCCTCCCGCCCGGCTCCACGCGTCGCTCATCGTCACAGCAGGAAGCGCCGCAGGAAGTGGACGACGAGGAATGGTCCAGCAGCTTCTCGCGCGATCAGCGATAACCAGCGGGGGAGCCGGTCGGACGTAAGTATCAGACACAGCGATGTCGCTAGCAATATCGCTGCAACGTCACAAAATCGGTGACTTTACAGCGATATTGCTAGCGATATCGCAGTGTGTAACGGGGGCTTAAGTTAGTTTGAAAGCTGTACAACTCTGCAATGAGTGTCCCTTGTGGCAAGTGCAGTCAGCCATGTTATCAGCCAACACTATGACTATAATATAGTAGTTATTTAGATCTCTGAATCATGGAATTCCCCCCCCCCCCCGTATTGAAATATTATACATTTCAAGGCACGTGAAACTTTTCACATGCCTTGCACGCTTGAAAGCATATATATTTTCCATGAATTTCTGCCAGAAATGGGCTTCTTTTACTGAGCTGGCATCCCAATCAGAGTAAGATTTGCTTTAGTGTTAAATGGTGATAAAGAACAATTGAAAACCATGGTTAATCTTAAGCATCTGTACGGGTCTCCAGAGGCCTATCAGGGTGTGATTGTTTAAAAAATGAGTCCAAGCCTCAAGAGCAGAACAAGACAAGAAGCTCCAGAATTCCAATAAAAGTTATAGGCCGCATTCAAAATCCAAGGAATACAGAACACAGAAGCCAAAACTTGATGTACCCATATTAAGTAACACATTATAGATCTGGAAAAAAAAATTACTTAACATAATTCTGAGGCACTAATAATAAAGATCACGGCATCAATCCAACCCTTGGTACTTTATGAACACTAAATGCCACTAAAAGGAATAACCAAATGGAACAAGGAATGTAGAGTACAAAATATACACAATTTTATTCATATTAGAATTCATATATCATACAATCACATATAGATGCCTCAAATTATCAAAAAGCCGCTGGATACATGGACAGAATAAATCACTACATTATTAAAAGTAAACCAATAATGGTGCTACACTATGGCATATAGTACCTGCATAACTATAAGTGAGACCGCTAAAGACCATATTACAATAAGTGCCCCAACTGACACATTACTCCTAAATTTAGTACCTAGACCTTCCAGGGGCAAAACATTTTTTACGGCAGGTATATGCACATGCGCTGCCTGGATCGCCCTGAGCCTCTGCTTATTTCATTAATGTGGCTCTAGCTATGCACGTCGCACTTTAGACACTTTTCTCATTTAGACACTCTTTTCACGGCAGGTGTATGTGCGCATGCGCTGCCTGGATCGCCCTGAGCTTCCTGGTTCCGGCTCAAAAATGGAGTCGCTGAACTTCCGCCCGGTTGTCAGCGGCCCATTGTCCGGAAGTGGGTGGCTCTGTGAGGTGCGGTCTCGGCGCCGGATGCGCCGCTGTACTCCACGCCTACTATCCACACATACGTCGCCAACCAATGGGTGAGCCGCCTTTGTTCATATACCTTCTGCTATTTAGCGGTGGACTGTTATGGCCCTTTTGATTGGTCATCGGTGATTTATAGGGACTTCCAGCCTCCCTGTGGTCATGCCCCCGGAAGAGGCGAAACGCACGTCGGGGTAGATCACGGTGATAGCGTGGACACATAATATACAGGTATTATTAACTCCACATTTGGTAGCAGTTGTTATGGCTTGCCCTGAATTGCTGAGAATGTAATCCGCTTCTGTTAGGTCCAGGTACTAAATTTAGGAGTAATGTGTCAGTTGGGGCACTTATTATAATCTGGTCTATAGCGGTCTCACTTATAGTTATGCGGGTACTATATGCCATAGTGTAGCACCATTATTGGTTTACTTTTAATAATGTAGTGATTTATTCTGTCCATGTATCCAGCGGCTTTTTGATAATTTGAGGCATCTATATGTGATTGTATGATATATGAATTCTAATATGAATAAAACTGTGTATATTTTGTACTCTACATTCCTTGTGCCATTTGGTTATTCCTTTTAGTGGCATTTAGTGTTCATTTATCCTTGCGGAATGTACCCATAGTTGGTGTTGGGTTCTAAGGACTAATATGTATACCTTGGTATTTTATGCCTAATTCATTGTCATTATTCTTTGTTGCACATGTAGTTACGATATAATTCGCCTCCATGAGGTGAACAGGTAATGCTCGGCTGTGGCTACAAGTACCAAGTGCATGAATTGTGTACGGATGGATTCTGTGATTTGTATTTTACTTCATAAAGTCTCAAGTGTTTCTGGAATGATGGACCATCGTCTTCTGCAAACTCTAACGTGGTCCCGTTACTCCTGGAGCATCCCAGTGAGCAGTTTCTGTACTTTTTTGGTTGTGACTGAAGCCCGTAATAACAGCCATGATCTTAGATTTCCACATTTCACTCACACAAAAGAAGCTATTTGCATCTTGTGGATAAATTTCCAAAACCTTTATTACAAATGATTCATAATTTATACAGTCCTCAAACAAGAACATTTTCAGATTTCTTTACTTAACCACAGAAAAGATCAATCATACATGAAAACATTTACAGCCATCATTTTTATCACGATGTATTGCACAAGGGCAGATTTGTTCCTTCAATCTATACATTGGCTAGACTGGATGTTCTACAGAAATCAAGATAGCTTCTGATGACTTCTGATGTGACCAGACTGAAATGTCGAGAGGCGCAATTGAGTTCCATTCCTTTTTTTTTTATGAGCTTGATTTATTTTTTCTTAACATTCATCAAACCATTTATTCCTCATGGATGTTAAAGAGTTTAGCTACTTCATTCAAGTCGGCATGATGCTCACCATCCTTAATTATCTGTAAAGGTAAATCACAGGCACACAATGAAGATAGATGGTAGATCCAGAGGTCCATCTGAACATTACAAATGATGAAAATGGGCAGCAAAGTATTAAGATACCTATATATGCAGCGAACATACTGTACCTGCCTTCCTTCATGTACAAGAAGTTTTAACAAAAAAGAATACATGGGCAAAAGTTAACTGTTCCTTTAATGACTATTTAGTTATTATTGACTACACCATGTACATATGTCGTGCCCCACTGTGTATACAGCTAGGTCCATATATATATTTGGACAGACGATATTTTTCTAATTTTGGTTCTAGACATTACCACAATGAATTTTAAACAAAACAATTCAGATGCAGTTGAAGTTCAGACTTTCAGCTTTCATTAGAGGGTATCCACATTAAAATTGGATGAAAGGTATAGGAGTTTCAGCTCCTTAACATGTGCCACCCTGTTTTTAAAAGTGACCAAAAGTAATTGGACAGAATAAATAACTGTAAATAAAATGTTCATTTCTAGTACTTGGTTGAAAACCCTTTGTTGGCAATGACTGCCTGAAGTCTTGAACTCATGGACATCACCAGACGCTGTGTTTCCTCCTTTTTGATGCTCTGCCAGGCCTTCACTGCGGTGGTTTTCAGTTGCTGTTTGTTTGTGGGCCTTTCTGTCTGAAGTTTAGTCTTTAACAAGTGAAATGCTTGCTCAATTGGGTTGAGATCAGGTGCCTGACTTGGCCATTCAAGAATATTCCACTTCTTTGCTTTAATAAACTCCTGGGTTGCTTTGGCTTTATGTTTTGGGTCATTGTCCATCTGTAGCATGAAACGACGACCAATCAGTTTGGCTGCATTTGGCTGGATCTGAGCACACAGTATGGCTCTGAATACCTCAGAATTCATTCTGCTGCTTCTGTCCTGTGTCACATCATCAATAAACACTAGTGACCCAGTGCCACTGGCAGCCATGCATGCCCAAGCCATCACACTGCCTCCGCCGTGTTTTACAGATGATGTGGTATGCTTTGGATCATGAGCTGTACCAGGCCTTCGCCATACTTTTCTCTTTCCATCATTCTGGTAGAGGTTGATCTTGGTTTCATCTGTCCAAAGAATGTTCTTCCAGAACTGTGCTGGCTTTTTTAGATGTTTTTTTTAGCAAAGTCTAGTCTAGCCTTTTGATTCTTGATGCTTATGAGTGGCTTGCACCGTGCAGTGAACCCTCTGTATTTACTTTCATGCAGTCTTCTCTTTATGGTAGATCTGGATATTGATACGCCTACCTCCTGGAGAGTGTTGTTCACTTGGTTGGCTGTTGTGAAGGGGTTTCTCTTCACCATGGAGATTGCTCTGCGATCATCCACCACTGTTGTCTTCAGTGGGCGCCCAGGTCTTTTTGCATTGATGAGTTCACCAGTGCTTGCTTTCTTTCTTTCCCAAACTGTAGATTTTGCCACTCCTAATGTTGTAGCAATTTCTCGGATGGTTTTTTTCTGTTTTTGCAGCTTAAGGATGGCTTGTTTCACCTGCATGGAGAGCTCCTTTGACCGCTTGTTTCCGTCACAGCAAAACCTTACAAATGCAAGCACCACACCTCAAATCAACTCCAGGCCTTTCATCTGCTTAATTGAGAATGACATAATGAAGAGATTGCCCACACCTGTCCATGAAATAGCCTTGGAGTCAATTGTCCAATTACTTTTGGTCTCTTTAAAAACAGGGTGGCACATGTTAAGGAGCTGAAACTCCTAAACCCTTCATCCTATTTTAATGTGGATACCCTCAAAGGAAAGCTGAAAGTCTGAGCTTCAACTGCATCTGAATTGTTTTGTTTAAAATTCATTGTGGTAATGTCTAGAACCAAAATTAGAAAAATGTTGTCTCTGTCCAAATATATATGTACCTAACTGTATACGGCTTGAGTTTTGTAGGAATACTGGAGGATGAGGCACGGTACTCTATGTCTGGGCAAAAAGAAGAGTATTCTGGTGGACATTTACAGTAAAAACAAATTGTGCTAGGGTTAGAAAACGACTAGTGCTGGCCGGTGAAGCGAAGTGGAGGGGACATGCTGGGCCACCATGGGGCAGTGAAAAGCCCTTATAAGAGGGATTTTTGAAACAGTTTTACGAGAGTAAAAATTAGGCAGTAACAGATCTCTAGGGATGAGTAAGTTTTTCCTTCTGCTTTCAGGCAGAAGGGGGGGATATAAAATGAAAGCAGTAGTGAACAAGAGAGGAGTGGCAGATTTTCTGCAACATTAGGTACTTTTTCAGTGCATTTTTATTGCTTTTTATATGGAATTTGTGTCTCTTTTTTGATATTTCATTTTAGAGTACTATTCATGGAGTGGCTGGTGAACTAGGGAATTGCTAACGGTTTGGTGATGGAATCGGTTGGCCTGCAGGTATGCTGTATGGGTTAATGCTTGGGCACGGTTGGCAGATATATTTATTAGGTTGGCTTGCGCATTAACTTTAAACAAAGTCTGAACAGGTTGTGGCAAATATCCCATTGAGGAACCAGTGGTCGGTTAAGGTGGTTCCCATAAACCAAGGAGCAACTAAAATATCCATTGGGTGCTGTTATCTAGCTACAGTCAGTTCTTGCTGTCCTTTAGGCTTATCATACAGTCCTGGACTGAACTGGAAAGGGTGAAGTAAACTATAGTAAGGGGAGGTCAAGTGAAAGCCCATGAGAAACAGCAGGTTGAATGTTGAATTGAGCATATGTATAGAGAGAAGCATTTGAGAGCAGTCTTGTAAAAAGATACAGAACACTGTTAAAACAGAACCAGAGTCAGAAAAAAGGAGGCTTAAAAATCAGAGCCAGTGCGAATGCTCTTAGATACATGATGGAGGTTGAGGGATTAGTGTGATAATGTGTAAAGTAATAATGATGGTGTGGACCCTGAAAGAAACCGCAAATTACTTTGTGTTTTATCAGCCTGATTTTTTTTTTTTTTTTACTTTTTTTATTGGAAAATAAATAAAATAATTCACAATAATCAATAAAATGTTGTGTCCATTATTCCCGAATGACAGGCAAAATAAAATTAAACCCTCCAACTGCTTTCAGTCATACCTTGCGTGCGATCGGCATGCGGTTGAAGACGTTCCAGAGCACAATGCCTACCACCACATTATCTCGAAGGTAGAAGACAACTCCCTTTCCATAAGAATCTCCCTGCTGTGCTGGAGAGGGAAGCGAAGGAGTAGTGGCAGCGCCGTCGCTCACTGGTAGCACCGCACCTTGATCATCACTCTCGGAGCGGATCCCAGTGCCTACATCATACAGTGACAGCCACTTAATATAATCACTAGTTATATGGGATATATCTGTCAGATTGAAAAGATTTTACTATTCACTCTGATCCGTATGATAAGATTGTGATACGCATAATATATATATGTGTTAAAATTGTAGCCAGGAAACCAGGCTACATAATAGAAATGATGTAAAATAACCCTATAGGACACATATATATATGCAGGACTGTAAAGGGTAACTGTCAAAATTGAATAGCAACAACAAAAAATGAACGACCAACAGCCAAAAAAACCCTAAAAGATAATAATATTTTATTGGTATACATCATAAAATGAACACAGGTTCACATGTAAAGGGGGGTCAAAAGGCATAAAAATGGCGAAAAAAGCCATGCATGTTGTCTACACCATACAGGAATCATATTTCAAAGAATCAAATTAGCCATAATTGGTTCTTCAAAAGGCAGTTAACATTAGTCATATGGCCATCAAATAACGGCCAATAGCATATGGTAACAATAATCACATAAAAATCACACAATCCCTACAGTTGGTCTGTCAGTCACCTAGAGGCAATAAAGCATATATACAGCACCAGTGTGCATAAACATCCATATGGACCGACCTGACCCACTGCAGATAAATGAATAGAGAACCAAAGTAGTGGCATGTATAGAGTATAACAGCGTTACCTGAATGGATGGGAGACAGACACGCAGGCTAACCCCGACGCGCGTTTCGGAGCAGGGCAGCTCCTTCCTCAGGGGGCGTTCATTTTATGATGTATACCAATAAAATATTATCTTTTAGGGTTTTTTTTGCTGTTGGTCGTTCATTTTTTGTTGTCACTCTGATCCGTGTGGAGCAAATGTACATAAAAAGTAACAGATATCATGAGTATTACAGAAAATGGCAGACATCAACGTGGAACCCTCAATTAAATCTTTGCCTTTCACCTGGGGTATAAAGGCCAAATTTAGTAATTATATCTCTACATATAACATATGTCTGGGGACAGGTATATGGCACTAAGGGAGCATTATATATAGTCTTTAAGGATCGCCTGGTCTGCCATCTGTAATTTTTAGTGGGGGGGAGATAAAAGCAGCCAACCTGTCGTAAACAATTAACTCAAACTAAATCAGGTCTCTCTTCATATTTACTGTAATGCAAATATAAGCAAAAAATTAAATTTTTAAACTCTCAAAATGAAAAAAGACAATAAACAAAAAAAATTTGTATCATCCCCTTTTTCCCCCATTTAAAAGATACACAATCCACAATATTACTGCATTGATAAAATCCAGCCCATCTAATTAAATAAAAACAAAAAAACAACCCACATAGTAGACGACTTAAAAAAAACACCTAATTGTGCATAGTGTCAGCTTCCTAAAGGCAGCACCATACACCCCATGGTTTCCTCTGTCCCCCAATGAAGCAATGGTAAGCAACCAAAAATCCTGTTTCATAGTGCCCATTGTGTAGTAACTAGTGATGAGCGAGTTTACTTGTAGCTCGGGTTTTCCCGAGCATGCTCAGATGTCCTCCGAGTTTTTTGGCGTGCTCGGAGATTTAGTTTCTGTCGCCTCAGCTGCATGATTTATGGCTGCTGGACAGCCTGAATACACGTGGGAATTCCCTAACAAACAGGCAATCCCCACATGTATTCAGGCTATCCAGCAGCTGCAAACCATGCAGCTGAGGCGACAGAAACAAAATTTCCGAGCACGCCAAAATACTCGATCACCCGAGCATGCTCGGGAAAACCCAAGCGACGAGTATACTCGTTCATCACTAGTAGTAACCATAATTCTCCAGATCACAACAATTTCAGCAATACAAAACATGTATACTTTTTTTTTTTGTTATATATATATATATATAGTGGGTACTTAAAGTATTCAGACCCCTTTAAATTTTTCACTCTTTGTTTCATTGCAGCCATCTGGTAAATTCAAAAAAGTTCATTTTTTTCTCATTAATGTACACTCTGCACCCCATCTTGACTAAAAAAAAACAAATGTAGAAATTTTTGCAAATTTATTAAAAAAGAAAAACCGAAACATCACATGGTCATAAGTATTCAGACTCTTTGCTCAGTATTGAGCAGAAGCACCCATTTGAGCTAGTACAGCCATGAGTCTTCTTGGGAATGATGCAACAAGTTTTTCACACCTGGATTTGGGGATCCTCTGCCATTCTTCCTTGCAGATCCTCTCCAGTTCTGTCAGGTTGGATGGTGAAAATTGGTGGACAGCCATTTTCAGGTCTCTCCAGAGATGCTCAATTGGGTTTAGGTCAGGGCTCTGGCTGGGCCAGCCAAGAATGGTCACTGAGTTGTTCTGAAGCCGCTTCTTTGTTATTTTAGCTGTGTGCTTACGGTCACTGTCTTGTTGGAAGGTGAACCTTCGGCCAAGTCTGAGGTCCAGAGCACTCTGGAAGAGGTTTTCATCCAGGATATGTCTGTACTTGGCCGCATTCATGTTTCCTTCAATTGCAACCAATCGTCCTGTCCCTGCAGCTGAAAAACACCCCCATCGCATGATGCTGCCACCACGTTTCACTGTTGGGATTGTATTGGGCAGGTGATGAGCAGTGCCTGGTTTTCTCCACACATACTGCTTAGAATTATCACCAAAAAGTTCTATCTTCATCTCATCAGACCAGAGAATCTTATTTCTCATAGTCTGGGAGACTTTCATGTGTTTTTTAGCAAACTATGCGGGCTTTCATATGTCTGGCACTGAGGAGAGGCTTCCGTAGGGCTACTCTGCCGTAAAGGCCCAACTGGTGTAGGGCTGCAGTGATAGTTGACTTCGTGGAACTTTCTCCCATCTCTCTACTGCATCTCTGGCGCTCAGCCATAGTGATCTTGGGGTTCTTCTTTACCTCTCACCAAGGCACTTCTCCCACGATTGCGAAGTTTGGCTGGATGGCCAGGTCTAGGAAGACTTCTGGTGATCTTAAACTTCTTCCATTTATGGATTATGGAGGCCACTGTGCTCTTAGGAACTTTGAGTACAGCAGAAATTCTTTTGTAACCTTGGTCAAATCTGTGCCTTGCCACAATTCTTTGGCCAGTTTCTTTGACCTCATGATTCTCATTTGGTCTGACATGCACTGTGAGATCTTATATAGACAGGTGTGTGCCTTTACAAATCAAGTCCAATTAAACACAGCTGGAGTCCAATGAAAGTAGAATCATCTCAAGGAGGATCATAAGGAAATGGACAGCATGTGACTTAAATATGGGTGTCTGAGCAAAGGGTCTGAATACTTATGACCATGTGATATTTCAGTTCTTTTTTTTTTTTTAATTAATTTGCTAAAAATTTCTATATTTCTGTTTTTTTCCCCAGTCAAGATGGGGTGCAGAGTGTACATTAATGAGGAAAAAAAATGAAAATTTTTGAATTTACCAAATGGATGCAATGAAACAAAGTGAAAAATTTAAAGGGGTCTGAATACTTTCCTTACCCACTGTACATAAAAAAAAAAGTATACACATTTTATATCGCTGAAATTGTTGTGACCTGGAGAGTCATGGCTACCACACAATGGGCACTGCAAAACAGGATTTTTGGTTGCTAAAAATCTTCATTGTGGGACACAGGAAACCATGGGTGTATGCTGCTGCCGCTAGGATGCTGCCACTATGCACAAAAAAGTTAGCTCCTCCTTCACAGTGTACACCCCACCAACCGGCACTAGGATAATCAGTTAGTGAGAAAGCAGTACGAGAAATAATATGTAAAAGAGAAAGAAAAACACACAAACTCAAACTGTAACAATATAACATAGTAAAGAGAGCTGTTAAACTTGGGAGGGTGCTGTGACCCCCAATGAAGGCTCCAAGAAACAGATTTTACAGTAAGCAACCAAAAATCCTGTTTTCTCAATTGCTTCATTGGGGGACAAAGCAAACCATGGGACGTCCCAAAGCAGTACCCAAGGGGAGGGAACAGCAGAGACTCTATTCAGGTCGGAGAACCCATGACTGCAGCCTGCAAGATCCTTTTACCTAAACTGGCAACCGCCAAAACGTAGGTATGGACGATGTAAAATTTGATGAACATGTGGATGGAGGACCAGGTTGCCGCACTGCAGAGAAGCCGGGCGAAGGACCTATGGTGTACCGCGGGGGGTCCCTACTGCCCGGTTAGAGTGCCTTAAACCCAGCAAAAGGCATTCTGCTCTGACCTGGTATGCCTCCAAATTGCCGACTGGATCCAGCGAGCAATCGTTGCTCCGGAGGCCGGAAGGCCTCAGTGCGCACTAGGGTGACCGGATCTCATATGGGGGGGAAAAAATGTCACAATCTTGTGGGATTATCGTTTTTTGATCCCACCATTACAGACAATGAAAAGTTGTTAATGGCTAATAAATTGCTCAGTAGCACAGATGAACCATCAGAGCACGCTAACCTACATGAGTTGATAATTTTACATAGTTATCTAATCTATTCTAGAGCTTTTGTTAAAGTAGTTTTTGAAACGTCAGAATATAATGCTCGGCATTTGCTTACAACTTGCAGGACATATTGCTTTTGTTCTTCATCTTTTGTCAGAAGGTCGTTAAAGTCGGTTACTTCCTACCTCTTTTAATTTTTCTTTCCTAACTTTTGGATTTACAACCCTAGCGTGCTCTGATGGTTCATCTGTGCTACTGAGCAATTTATTAGCCATTAACAACTTTTCATTGTCTGTAATGGTGGGATCAAAAAACGATAATCCCACCAACTCTGCATTCAAATACCACAAATGGTTCGAAAATTTGGTCAGGGCTATTTCTGCAATGTTGTTGTCACATTCTTTATAGTCTAACAGACTATGCAAAATACCTAAATCTTAAAATACCTCAATTTGGATTTTTTCAAACTTTGAGCGACGAGCGGCACGGGTTAACGTCGTTTGATCGAGCTCAAATTTTGGCTCTCTCAATATGTGGAAAGGGGAATCGTTTTGTGGGGTCCAGACGGACAAAATTCCGACATCGATTTTTTGCGGTCACCCTAGTGCGCACCCTTAGTAAAAATAAAGAAAGAGTCGGTCAGATAAACGCACATCGCCCTGACCAGGTCCTGGAAGGACCGTATTGGTGGAAGAAGTGGTCCAGTTCTCAGTGAGATCAGGGGAGAAGGGATATAGGATACCGAGGCGCTTCCCTCTTTGAAAGCGGCTGGTCAGGTTGTTCTGTTCCCTGGAGACTAGCTCCTCAAATTCTCTATGAGGTGCAAAGACTTTAGGAGCTGATCTCGACCGTCTTAACAAAACCGCCTGTTCTGTGGGTTCCGTAGTGCGATGTTAAAAAGTCTGGACCATGTTTCTCCTATCAGAGGTCTGGTGAGAATCCGGGTATGAGTAATCCTCAGACAGTACATCCGAAACCACCACAACTGACTCTGGGGAAGAGGACCGAGAAAAAGATGCCCGCTGGCGGAGGCCAGGGGGAGAAAGGGAGCGGGAGAAAGAAGAGCGACGCTCCTGTCTAGATCTATTATGGTCCTTGCTGGTAGGCACAGCCGGAGAGTCCTGCGATCTGCTAGGAACGGACAATCCGTCAAGAACGGACACCAGGATCTGGGACACTCTGGAGAGATGCGTGACAGATTGCAGCAGAGAGGTAGTCAACACTGGGATAGGGGCACCACTCTCTCCTGGGGCAGTAGGGGACTCCCGGGTAGCAGGCACGGGAGGGGGGGGTTGGGGTCGCTGCAGTGCTGACAGAAGGTGGAGGACTGACTTGAAAGGAGTTTACATTAACATGAAGAGCAGACAAAGAACAAAGAAGAGGAAGCAGGGGGGCAAGAGCGTTCTCCTTTAGAGTTAGGCATGATAAGAAGCAGACCCACTAACTGATGGTGCTGCAGGTCCTACAGAGATGAGTCACCTTCCGGGTTGCAGCTGCAGGAAAATGACGGCCATAGAGAGGGGGAGGTGGGCTGGCAGTGCCAGGAAAGGGCGTGCAGACGATGAGCTGCAGAGAAAGAAGGGTGGGCGTGGGCTGAAAAGCCAGCTCACTGAGGGAAGAAAGGGGCGGAGCTAATCGCCAGAGCAAGAGGCAGATGGGAAAAAAAACTCTCAATGGTGCCAGGAGTGGGCGGAGTTAGCTGAGAAAGGAGCGGGGTCAAATCACAGGACTAGGCCGCACTGAAGCCGGGGCCTAAATTAGTAGCAGAGGTCCTGGGAACAGGGAAGGGCGGTGCCTGACAGGTAAACCTGCGCCACCAATAGCCAGAATAAAGGTAAAAAACAGGCCCCATAGACTAAAAACCCCATCTAACTACGAGTCCTGAATAAAAGATGAGGGGCAGTAAGACTTATCCATCCTCTTCTGTCCTCTTCCTCCATATTCCTCTATGTCTTCTTATCTTGATCTTTCTTTATCCTCTTCTTTCTTCATAACCTGAATCTTCTCCTCCAAAACCTCTGGACTGGAACCTGACGAAAGAGAGAGTGAGAAAGGGAGATCTGCCTTGCCATCCTGAGGATGTCCGAAAATTTAAGTCTGAGGGACGTCCATGCCTCCTTAAACTGACAGGCTCTGGTGGGTGAGACGGAAGGAGACGGGGGCCAGGACCAAAAACTGATCACCTAAACACTCTTCTGTGTTTGGGCTTGGAGTCCTGCCGGCTAGACATATGAGGATACAGTGGTGGCAGTACACGCCATACTCAGTCTCTATGTGAGAGTACAGTTGTGACTGTTCACATTGTATCCATCCAGAGGTAGGGGACAAGATCCATCTGAAAAAGAAGAGAAGTTACTGGAAAACGCCGAAAACCAAGGTAGATATGGACCTAGTGAAAGACCCGTGTCCACTTCCTACTGACACCAAGCTAAACTGAATATCCTAGTGCCGGTCGGTGGGGTGTATACTGTAGAGGAGGAGCTAACTTTTCTTTGTGCATAGTGTCAGCCTCCTAGCGGCAGCACCATACACCAATGGTTTCCTGTGTCCTCCCCATGGTTTCCTGTGTCCCCCAATGAAGCGACAGAGAAAAAAAAAAAAAAAAAACTGTTGAATTGCATTTTTTTTTTCACCATTTCAGTCCAGTTTTTAGAAAAATTAAAAACGTAAAATTGTCTGCGAGGTCGATGGATTAACGGATTGACTATACTGTGCTCCTGATTGCTTTCTCATCACTTCCTTACCGCTTTCCTCTGCGGCTCTTTTCGGAGTGTCTTTCTCTGTCGCTTTGGCAAACACTCCGACTGTAGGAAGTGCGCTGTCAACAATGCCGATGGCTTCATAGCCGACATCAGGACCCAGGTCGCTCCTGAAGGAGAAACAGAAGACGGCAAATCTCAAGATAAGATTTTATTGGATTATATCATTTAGTACAAAACATTAAAAAATAAAATCTTTGTTTTTGGATAAAAATACAAAGTCTGAAACTAAGGATTCATGAAACCGCTCACTAATGTTCACCATGAACGAGGGGCTTTACCGCTGTAGATGCCAAATATTAACCGCACAAAACCAAGGAAAGATTAAATAAAATTGCTAAATTTTAAACAAGATAAAAAAAATCAGTATAAATAAATGTGCACCAGATCTGCCCTGAAATTATACGCAGCCTTTAACTGCTACAAATTGCAAAACCCTTCACTTCTCCAGATCATCCAAAACTCATTAATAAGAAACTGTAACAACAAAAATAGTAAAGAAAAATAAAAAAATGCCACATCACTGCGGTGCTCCACGGACATCAGTTATCTTCTCCTGAACACGTTTCCTCTGTGTCACCACTTACCAGAACATGGATTGGTGCCAGTAAGGTTTAGCGGCTCCAGTCATGTTTTCTCCCGCAAGACGTCCACTCACTACGGCGTGATCGTGGTGCTCCACTCGTCTCCTGCCAAGCTTAATGTCATAGAAGCAGGCCGCGTCCCCTGCCTATAAAAATACAAAAAAATAACAAGGAATTTGAAGTACATAATAAACAATACATCTACAATAGTGTTGAGGGAGTATGCTCATATCATAGAATCGTAGAGTTGGAAGGGACCTCCTAGGTCATCTGATCCAATCCCCTGCTCAAAGCAGGATTCATTAAATCATCCCAGACAGATGTCTGTCCAGCCTCTGTTTGAAGACTTCCATTGAAAGAGAACTCACCACCTCTCGTGGCAGCTTGTTTAACTCATTGATCACCCTAACTGTCAAAAGGTTTTTCCTAATACCTAATCTATGTCTCCTCCCATTCAGTTTCATCCCAAATATAGCAGTATCTGCACATGCTTGTATATAGCTGTATCTGAGCATGCTCAGGTGCGATGAGAGTGTCGTGGGGGCACCTGAGCATGCTGGCTCAACACTAATCTATAGCCATCCATCATTGTACAGCAAAGGGTCATTTCATTGCAATAAGGAATCAGAGGATCTGGTTGTTCTGATAAGTTGGTTTTAGGCTACGTTCACATTACATTGGGGACACATGTTTGTGGCTCCATCTGAAGCTCTGGAAAAAAAAAGTAGGGACACGGTGGTGAAATAGTCATGTAGACTGGTCAAACCTGCATGAGATGCGCAGGAAATGACCCATGAAAAATAGATTGTGCTCAGCAGCGCATCATCTGGTGTAAACAGGACCTGTGCTGCAGAGAACAATCATCTTTGGTCCAAATTATCATTGCACCCAACAAGTGTTTTGTTCGATCAGCAGTCTGTTTACACTGAACGATCATAAAATGAGCGCTACTTGCATGATAATCATGCAGTATAATTACACCCAACTGTCTTAAAACATCTGGGTGGTCCGACGTGTACTTTGCAGTAATGTTCTAACCTATCACTGGATAGTGTAGAGGGAACGGGATGCCGGCTACCAGTCACAACCGAACTTGCTAAACAGAAGGCAGAAAGGGTTTATTACCATTTCTGCCATCCTGAACAAGAGCTGTGTACACAGAACAGAAAGTACGGCCTCCTCTGCACCCAGCGATCATGGGATTGCTAGGTGCAGAGAGGGTGCAAGAGCTACTGGGTCTTAGGAGTCTGTTCTGCAGCCAGGAGGTTGACTTTTCCCAATAATAATAGCTAATAATCAGCCCCAATTATGGGGGAAAATGGGTTTAAAATTAAAAAAAAAAAAAATAATAGTATTTAAATGTTGAAATGCTCGTGCAAGACCTTAAGGAGGGCACAATCTTTCAAATAACAGAAAAACAAATAAAGCATGAATACATAAAACCACCATTAATTCAAATTTCTTTTACAAGGCCCGACACCGTGTTCTGCACTCCCAATCACGCGCAGTGCGCCTCTCTGAAGATGGAACGAGTACACCTGACTTCAGAAATCAAAGGAGAAAGATGCCGCGTGTGTGAGATAAGTACGGCGCTGGCGATGACGCCGGCTCTTGTAATTCATTTATCACTCCCACAGGGGCGTTGTAACATGCTAAGTGGGCCGACCAGTCTGGGGACACTAACGCCCCCCGTCCAATAGTCAAGCACCTCATATCATAAATGGATTTTAGAAATACTTTTTTTAAAGATCTGTTTATGTGTGTAATGTAATACAGGGACTGTTAGGCAGGGAATTTATATATGCAGTCATAACCCCGGTGGTTCTGGGGCCATGGGGGGCCTGACAGGTTCCCTTTAAAAGTTTATCAGCAATTTCTCATTTTTTCAACAAATCTACAAAACCTGTTTCTATATGGACCTATTCAGATTTAAATGGACCTGGAGGGGCCTTCATATTGGAAACGCTCAAAAAGTGAGGCCATTTTAAAACAAAAACCCTCAAATACTTCAAAACTGTTGTAAAGAAGTTTTTCAACTCTTCATGAGCTGCACAGGAATTAATGCAAAGTGGAATGAAAAAAATCAATTTCAATTTTAACCACTATAATCTTGCTTTAGCCTCAAATTTTTCACTTTTGCAAGAGGCAACACCAAAAAGTAGACCCTACAGTTTGTTACCCAGTTTTAGTTTGAGCGCAGCGATGCCCCACATGTAATAACAAAAAGTTCTGTTTGGACGGAAGGAGCAATATTTTAATTTTGAACACAGATTGTCTGAAGTAGATTGTGGGTGATGTCACATTTGCACGTCCCCTAAGGTGCGCAGAAACTCCCTACAACTGACCCCCATTTTGGAAACTACACCCCTCAAGAATTTTATCTAGGTGTCTCGTGAGGATTTTGAAATGACAGGCATGACACAGAATTTGATAACATTAGGCTGCCATAAGTGTTGAATTTAAGTGCTCGCTACTCCAGTTTGGGCAATCCCCATGTTTTTTTTAGGTGTCTAACAGTCGCAAAACATGTGGGGCAGGGACTCGAGCATGTCACTCAAGAACTCGTGAAACTCTATGCATACCCGATGACCAGACGCAAAGTAGAGTGGCGAGCACTTGCGTTCAAAGCTAGTCGTCATATAATCATTTTATTTTATACTTTTGTAAAAACCCTAACCCTAAGCCCAACCCTAACCCCAATCTCAACACCGACGCAACCCCAACCCCCAACGACAACCCCAACCCCCAACGACAACCCCAACCCCCAACGACAACCCCAACCCCCACGACAACCCCAACCCCGACGACAACCCCAACCCCGACGACAACCCCAACCCCGACGACAACCCCAACGACAACCCCAACCCCGACGACAACCCCAACCCCGACGACAACCCCAACCCCGACGACAAACCCCAACCCCGACGACAACCCCAACCCCGACGACAACCCCAACCCCCAACGACAACCCCAACCCCCAACGACAACCCCAACCCCCAACGACAACCCCAACCCCCAACGACAACCCCAACCCCCAACGAAAACCCCAACCCCCAACGAAAACCCTAACCCCCAACGAAAACCCTAACCCCAACGACAACCCTAACCCCAACGAAAACCCTAACCCCAACGACAACCCTAACCCCAACGACAACCCTAACCCCAACGACAACCCTAACCCCAACGAAAACCCTAACCCCAACCCTAACGACAACCCTAACCCCAACAACAACCCTAACCCCAACCCTAACACTAAGCCCAATACTAAGCCCAACCCCAATCCTAAGGGCAGAGAAATAAATAAAATAAAAAAACAATGCAAGGGGATAACAGTGATGATTTACTAATTATTGGACTTTTAATCACTGTGATAGAGCCTATCACAGTGTTCAAAAGTCTGGAACCAACAGGAATAGCTTAGTTACTCACCGATAACGGTGTTTCTCGGAACCCATGACAGCACCACAGAGAGAGGGGATCCGCCCTTCAGGGACAGGAACCTACAGATAAAAGGGCGGTACCTCTCCTCCGCCTTCAGTTGGTTACAGAGCATCAGAGGGTCTCCAGGTTAGTTAAACAGAAATATATGCACAACATTATAATATTGTTATGTATCAGAAGCACCGTGCTTAAACGGAAATACTCTACAAACAGTAAAACATGCTCACCACACTCGTGAAGGGGAAGGGAATAAGCGGGTGCTGAGAAACACCGTTATTGGTGAGTAACTAAGCTATTCTCTCTCACCCATGACAGCACCACGGAGAGAATTACAGAGATTGGTAGCTTAGGGAGGGACCACCGCCTGAAGGACCCTTCTCCTGACGGTCAGGTCAAACGTAGAGGCTAGATCTAATCGTTAGTGCCTGAAAAAAGGTCGAAGGTGATGACCAGGTGGCCGCCTTACAAATTTGTTCTATCGATACGTCAGAACTTTCAGCCCATGAGGTCGCCATCGCTCTTGTGGAATGGGCTCTCAACCCTACCGGGATGGTATTTCCACTGGATGAGTATGCCAGGACAATCGCATCCCTTATCCACCTTGCCAGGGTACTCTTAGATGCTTTGAGTCCCTTCCGAGGTCCCTGGTAACACACAAAGAGAGAGCATTCCTTCCTATATTTTTTGGTGGCCTCTAGATACTGTACTAGGCACCTCTTCACATCTAAGGTGTGGAATTTTTCTTCTCCCTTATTTTTAGGATTTGGGCAGAAGGAATGAAGGACTACATCTTGGGACCTATGAAAATGTGATGACACTTTTGGTAGATAGGCCGGGTCAGGTTTTAAAATGTCTATCCGCTAGAATTTTTGTGAAAGGTGGCCCTGCTGATAAAGCTTGCATATCGCTCACCCTGCGAGCTGATGTTAGTGCCACCAGAAGCACTGTTTTTAACGACAGGATTCTTAGGGATGCCGAGTGAATAGGTTCAAACGGAGGGCCCATTAGTGTGGACAGTACAAGATTCAGGTCCCATGATGGTAATCTTTGACTAGCTATTGGCCTAGATCTGGTTACAGCCTTAATAAATCTTGCCACCCAAGGATTACCTGCCACATCATGGTTATAAAGGGCGCCTAAAGCCGCTACTTGCACCTTTAATGTATTGACCGCTAGACCCTGTTCTAGGCCCCTTTGTAGAAATTCTAGGATCTTATCAATGTGAACCCCGTCCTGAACCTTTACCCCCGAAGTGGATAAGAATTTTTTCCACGTGCTCTCATCGTAACCGGTTTTCTACTTTTTTGTAACGTAGTTATCAGGTTCTCGGAAAAACCTCTATCTCTCATCAGCGTCCTCTCAAATTCCATGCAGCTAAATGGAGGTTCCCTGCCTGAGGGTGTAACACTGGGCCCTGCGATAGCAGGTCCGGGAGATCTGGTAGGATCCATGGGTCGGTTATCGAGAGCATTCTTAACCAGGAGAACCAAGTTCTTTTGGGCCCGAAGGGGGCTATTAATATCATTCTTTCCCCGTCCTCCCTGACTTTTCTTAGGACTGCTGGAATAAGCATGATCGGTGGAAAGGCATATATTAGGCTCTGTGTCCATGGGAGCATGAAGGCGTCCAGAGCTAGAGGATTCCCCCTGACGTCTAGGGAGCAGAAGGTTTTCACTTTTTTGTTTCTGAAGTCAGCAAACAGATCTATGTCCGGGGCCCCCCGCATTTTTACGATCTGCCGAAAAACGGACCACTTTAGGACCCATTCCCCTTGCCATAATTGGGTGCGGCTCAGAAAGTCTGCTCTTTGATTCTCCGTGCCTTGGATGTGTAGCGCTGACAGAGATAGCAGGTTTGCCTCTGCTAGTTTGAGGACTCTGGAGGATGTGTCCATTAGGGCTCGGGACCTGGTTCCCCCCTGATGATTTATATAGGCTGCTGTGACTCGATTGTGCGAAAATATGCGGACATGATGACCTTGGAGCAAGGGTAGGAAGTGTGTTAATGCGTAGCCCACTGATAAGAGCTCTTTCTGGTTTGAGGAGGCTTCTAATTCTTGACCTCCTCACGCACCCTGAGCCACCTCGTTGTTCATGTGTGCTCCCCATCCTGTGGGACTTGCGTCCATGGTAACTATGTGTGTTATTTTTGTTACCCAGGGGATCCCTTTGGAAAGGTTGTCTTGGCTTCTCCACCAGGCTAGGGAATGAGTAGTTTTTGAATTTAGGGTAATACGACCCTCTAGGTGTCCCCCTACTGCTGACTGGTTGGCTAGTACGTCCCACTGGAGATCTCTCATGTGTAACTGAGCCCATTGGACTGCTGGCAGGCAGGCCGAGAGAGAACCCAGCAGTGACATAGCTTTCCTTAATGTCATGGAGGGATTTTGGATTGCTCTTGTTACAATTTGAGCGATTTTCTCCTTCTTGCGGTCTGGGAGGCGGCACTCTTGAATGTTTGAGTCCAGTGTTAGACCCAAGAATTCCTGCACTCTGCTGGGCTCCAACCTTGACTTTCAGATTTAGGAGCAAGCCCAGGCCCTGTAGTGTTCATCACCCTGTCCCTCTGTTCCCAACATTTTTGAGCCAAGCTGCTTGCTATTAAAAAATCGTCTAGATACGGGATTATTATTATGTCTTGCTCCCTTATATGGGCCATCATTTCCGCTACTATTTTGGTAAAGACCTGTGGTGCTATCGATATTCCAAACGGCAAGGCTCTGTACTGGAACTCTTATCTCGCCCTTTATCGAGACGGCTAACCTGAGATATTTCCTGGACTCTTTGTGAATGGGGACGTGATAATAGGCGTCGCTGAGATCTAACACTGTCATGAAGCAGTTCGGGAAAAGGATTTTGGTGGTGGACCTGACAGACTCCATTTTGAAGCTTTGATTCCTGACGTATCTGTTTAATTTTCTTAGATTTATGATTGTCCGAAACGTGCCGTCTGTTTTGGTCACCAGGAAAAGAGGGGAGTAGAACCCCCTGCCCCTTTCCTGCAGGGGAACCTCCTTGAGAACTCCTTTTTTTACCAGGCTTAGGACCTCGCTTTCTAGGGCTTCCTGCTCTTGCGTACTGGATCTCAGCGGAGTCATTACATACTTTTGAGGTGGAAGAGAGAGAAAGTCTATTCTTAGGCCCTCCTGGATTAGGTTTACTATCCATGTGTTGTTTGAGATTCTCTTCCAGGCTGGCAGGAAAAGGGTTAACCTTCCCCCCACCCTGGGCGAACTGTCACTTAGAGGGCTTTTTGTCTCAGGACGAATTACCAAAGAGGAACCCTCTATCTCTTCTCTTGTCGTCCCACTTTTGTTCCCTCGGTGGTCTCCTCTGAAAAAACTTCCTATTCCGAAAGGGCTTTTTAAATGCTGCAGGCCCCAAATTTGGGAACCCTTTCTTCTTGTCCCCCGCTTTCTGGAGGATGTCGTCTAACGTCTCCCCAAAAAGGAATTTCCCTTCACAGGGGATTGAGCACAGTTTCATTTTAGTTTGTAGGTCCCCATGCCAACTTTTAAGCCATAGTGTTCTACGGGCTGCGTTTGAGATTGTTGCTGCCTTGGAGGACAACCGAACTGAATCGGCCGATGAGTCCGCTAAGAAGGCAGCTGCTCCCCTTATTGCTGGGATAGAGTCTAGGATTTTATCCCGTGGCGTCACTTCCCTTAGATGCTTTTCGAGTTGGTCAACCCAAACCATTAGGGCTCTTGAGGTACATGTTGCCGCTATGGCTGGGCTGAGGCTACCTCCAGCTGATTCCCATGCCCCTTTAAGAAAGGTATCTACCTTTTTATCTAGGGGATCCCGGAGGGTGCCCATGTCCTCAAAGGGAAGGGCGAATTTCTTTGAGGCCTTTGCGACAGCTACGTCGAGCTTCGGGGCCTTATCCCAGGATGTAGATGCCTCTTCCTCAAAGGGATATTTTCTTTTAAGGGAAGGAACAGTGGTGTTTTTCCTGTCCGGTTTATCCCATTCTTTTTTGATTAGGCCCTGAACATTTTCATTTAGCGGGAACACTCTCCGCTTTTTCTGGCCTAGTCCCCCGAACATTAAGTCCTGGACTGTTTTATCGGGCCTAGGGTCCAACACCCCCATTGTAGACCTTACCGCTTTCACTATCTTGTCTACCTCTTCTAGGGGAAAGCAGTGACGCCCCTCTCTTTCCTCGTCTGAGGAACCGGATTCTGAGGTTTTAGACGCGATTTCTCCCGACGTTGAAGAGTCTGACTGGGAAGTCACTATTGTGTCTTTCTTTTTTGATTTGCCCCTGTGCTTAAGGGATGTAAGGGCACTCTGAACCTCCGACTTGATTGCGGCTCTTAGGTCAGAAGCGAAATCCAGAGTTTCCTGACAGAGGACTTCTTTTGTACAAGACTCAGTTTTTTCTCCCAAGATATAGGTAGGGGTCTAGTACAAGTGGGGCATTCCCTGTTCTTCTTTTTCCCCTTCTTCTTTACCTAGTAAGGGAAAGGAATTCTATTACAATGGTGAACATTCACGGAGATCACTCACCCAGAAGTATGCGGCTGCAGGTACCGATTCGGGAGATGGAGTCAGGTCCTGTACAGGCTGGTCTCCTTGCGGCGATTTGCTCCTTGCAGCTGACGTGCTGCGCTGCATGGAGTGACTGCTGGAATGGCCATTCCTGTCTTGTTCCTTGCGATGGTGGTGGTGTTGCTGCTGCTTAAGCTGCTGCCTGGCATGCTGCTCCTGTTGCTGGTCACTATCCCCCCATTGTTCAGGATCGCTTCCAGCGAGGAGTGTTTCTGGACCCACCATTTTAAATTTCCCGGCTTGTGACGTCACCGCTCTCATCATGCACCGCGTTCGCCGGGGAGAGCGCTCCTGCGCATGCGCCCGTTCCCGGGACCTGGAAGTCGGTTTCTATTTCCGGGGCGGCCGCCATCTTGGTACACTTCTGTACCATGGCGCCGCCCGCATGTTTGCCGGGTCCCTGCGAGCCCCGACCTTCTCTCCGGAGCGGCGGCTCCGACGTCTCTCCCGCCCGCTCACCTGGCAACCCGTATCGGCCCCAGCAGTGGCGGCTTCGGGCACCGCACCTTCCCGTGGCAGGGGCCTCCCCGCTGCCATGCACCGGTCAGGCCGGCCCCGGATCCGGATACGACGAACAGGTACCGTCCTGTGGGTCCCCCCGTCAGGGACAGGAACCCAACTGAAGGCGGAGGAGAGGTACCGCCCTTTTATATGTAGGTTCCTGTCCCTGAAGGGCGGATCCCTTCTCTCCGTGATGCTGTCATGGGTGAGAGAGAAAATTCCCTGCTGTTGCCGAGTGCTGGCCAACAGATCTCAGCAGGCGTACTACGCATGCGCCCACCATTTTTCTTTATGAACAGGAAAAGGATAGCCGGGTTACATAGCAGGAGGGCCTGGGGGATGGCTGAGGGGTGATTGGGGTCATGATTTCTTTGACAAGTTATATCATGTAGAGGACACCTTTTTGTTTTGCGTGATTGCTGCTACTCATTGAATAACGGCGATCACATGATCGGGGACCGGAAAATCCAGCCCTTATATTATACCCCGGTAGACGAGACCCCAGATATTTTAGGACTCTGGGGGGCGCTATAGACCTATTCCCGATCGCCGTTTTATAACTACAATGAAAGACTAAGGACAGTCAGTGATTAAGTTGTTACACTGGCTGCCCATTCATTACAGGATACAATTCAAAGTACTTATTCTCACCCACAAAGCTATCCACAGTGCGGCACCCCCTTACATCTCCTCCCTCTTTTCTGTCTACCGGCCTAACCGACCACTGCACTATGCAAATGACTTTCGACTAACCTCTGCCCTAATCCGTACCTCCCACTCCCGACTCCAAGACTTCTCCCGTGCTGCGCCAATCCTCTGGAATGCTCTACCCCAAGATATTAGGACCATCCACAATTTGCATAGTTTTAGGCGCTCGCTCAAAACACATTTGTTCAGAGCGGCCTATCACATTCAGTAGTCAAAGTCATTTTATGCTTGTGTGTGTGTAGCCCATTCACTATCTCCATCTATCCCCCACCCCCTGAAGATGGCTGGACCATCATTGCAAATACATCACTGTAAATACAAACCTGTGCATTGTATCGCCCCCACCTTTGTAGATTGTAAGCTCCCACGAGCAGGGTCGTCTTATTTCGCTTTAATTATTGTATTGTTAACGTTATTACTTATGACTGTTGTGTTTGAAACTGTTCAACTGTAAAGCGCTGCGGAATATGTTGGCGCTATATAAATAAAGATGATTATTATTATTATTATTATGGGGCTAATCTGTAAGTGCAAAAACCCTACAAATAATGTGTCTGGTCAGGAACAGGGTTAAATGGCCCAATACTGAATTGTAATAACTCAATAGAAAAAAATCTATTTTGTTTGTAGGACATAGACTTTAGTATGATGCAAGTGCCCGATATGCTTAGTTAAACCTATAGACAATCTATTCCCTCTATTGTCTGACCAGAATAACCTCACAACATGCCCTTTGTGTGCAGCAAGGGAATATCACTTAGTGATATATGACCGCTCTAAAAGGGAAAGTCCAGCTCAGCGGATTTCTGCACCGAGAGGTGTGCGGAGCAGGTGAAGTCACAAGTACTGACACTGGCTGGGACACGCACCCAGGGGTGGATTAAGGGTAGCCAGGGCCCGGGGCAGTTCAGACTCTGTGGGCCCCCCTCGTCACGTGACGGGGGTCACGAATCGTAGAGCCACACTCTACATAGAGAATAATGGGGCCTCCAGCACCGACCTCCACCCGCAGAGCCACACTCCACATAGAGAATAATGGAGCCTCCAGCACCGACCTCCACCCGCAGAGCCGCACTCCACATAGAGAATAATGGAGCCTCCAGCACTGACCTCCACCCGCAGAGCCCCACTCCACATAGAGAATAATGGGGCCTCCAGCACCGACCTCCACCCGTAGAGCCGCACTCCACAGAGAATAATGGAGCCTCCAGCCCCGACCTCCACCCGCAGAGCCACACTCCACATAGAGAATAATGGAGCCTCCAGCACCGACCTCCACCCGCAGAGCTGCACTCCACATAGAGAATAATGGAGCCTCCAGCACCGACCTCCACCCGCAGAGCCGCACTCCACATAGAGAATAATGGAGCCTCCAGCACTGACCTCCACCCGCAGAGCCCCACTCCACATAGAGAATAATGGGGCCTCCAGCACCGACCTCCACCCGTAGAGCCGCACTCCACAGAGAATAATGGAGCCTCCAGCCCCGACCTCCACCCGCAGAGCCACACTCCACATAGAGAATAATGGAGCCTCCAGCACCGACCTCCACCCGCAGAGCCACACTCCACATAGAGAATAATGGAGCCTCCAGCACCGACCTCCACCCGCAGAGCCGCACTCCACATAGAGAATAATGGAGCCTCCAGCACTGACCTCCACCCGCAGAGCCGCACTCCACATAGAGAATAATGGGGCCTCCAGCACCGACCTCCACCCGTAGAGCCGCACTCCACAGAGAATAATGGAGCCTCCAGCCCCGACCTCCACCCGCAGAGCCACACTCCACATAGAGAATAATGGAGCCTCCAGCACCGACCTCCACCCGCAGAGCTGCACTCCACATAGAGAATAATGGAGCCTCCAGCACTGACCTCCACCCGCAGAGCCACACTCCACATAGAGAATAATGGAGCCTCCAGCACCGACCTCCACCCGCAGAGCTGCACTCCACATAGAGAATAATGGAGCCTCCAGCACCTACCTCCACCCGCAGAGCTGCACTCCACATAGAGAATAATGGAGCCTCCAGCACCTACCTCCACCCGCAGAGCTGCACTCCACATAGAGAATAATGGAGCCTCCAGCACTGACCCCCACCCGCAGAGCCACACTCCACATAGAGAATAATGGAGCCTCCAGCACCGACCTCCACCCGCAGAGCTGCACTCCACATAGAGAATAATGGAGCCTCCAGCACCTACCTCCACCCGCAGAGCTGCACTCCACATAGAGAATAATGGAGCCTCCAGCACCTACCTCCACCCGCAGAGCCGCACTCCACATAGAGAATAATGGAGCCTCCAGCACCGACCTCCACCCGCAGAGCCGCACTCCACATAGAGAATAATGGGGCCTCCAGCACTGACCTCCACCCGCAGAGCCGCACTCCACATAGAGAATAATGGAGCCTCCAGCACCGACCTCCACCCGCAGAGCCGCACTCCACATACATGGCTGCTGTCAGTGCTCAGTGCTGTGCGCACAGGACCTGTGATGAGGTCACAGGAGGGGAGGAGACAGGGGTCACATGATCGGGGGCCCTGTCACCTTACCTCCTGTGATCTCATCACAAGCCTTTGCACGCTACCAGCAGCATCAGCGTTCACGCTACTTGTAGATGCTGCTGGTAGCAGAGCACATAATGCCGCCCCCACGGTCACTCACTTTTAGGTGGGGAGAAGATGGAGTGCCATTGCAGCAGCCAGCAGGAATGTGGTGGGGGCCCCCTTAGAAGCTCTTGTGGTGGGGGCCCCGGGGCTGAAGCCCCGCCTGCCCTGCCTATAATCCGGCCCTGCGCGGTGGCGGATTATAATGGGGCAATTTACTGGCCTGGGCTGTGGGCCCCTTAACCCCACTGGGCCCGGGGCAACTGCCCAAATTGACCTCATTATAATCCGCCACTGCACGCACCCATCCCGGCAGACGTGACATCATCTGCCGTGCTCGCCTCTCGGTGCACAAGGAAGCAGAGCTGCGCTAGCCCTTTAATAGTAATATGTCCAAATATGATTTTTTTTTCATATAAAATATAAAAATAGTAAAACTAATAAAAATAGTAATAAGTAACAATAATAAAGCACTAGACCTACTCTTGTACAATCCCAATAAATCAAAATTTCTATAAATGGAAAAGATGAGGGGAATAGCGAGAAGTAGGCTAAGAAACCAAAAAAAAAGTTTCACAGTCAAATATTTTTTGTGGATTAACAAAAAAAAAAAATAAAAAATCACACAATGGAGAAAAACACTACCCTAAATAAAACGAATATCACACAAAAATCAAACTCACCACCCACACATTGTTGCGAGCCTGTAGTTCTGCATTAACCCTGTACCCTCCAAAATCGCCATCCAGCTCCAAACCGCCCGATTTTGCCAATTCGGTGTTCGGTTCCAAACCGACGGCTGCCACAATGTGATCGGTTTCAACCTGGAGAAGAAACGAAAGACAAAAGTCATGAATCTGAAAAAGTATATAAAATGTTATATTTTATGTATCTATCTACATAATTAAAGGGGTGGTCTCGGGTTGGTACATGATGATACACGCATATGACGCAGGGTATGTGAAAAATTAATGGTGGTCTCAGAAATCCAAGAAATATAATCTTCCAATCTACCGATTGACAAACATTACATAGCTATGGGGGGGGGGATGGTTTGAATAATCAGTTTCAAATAATTTTCGGGAAGAGTCAGCAACATGCATCATTCCAGGTGTTGTGAAACTACAACTCCAAACATGCCTGCTGCTGTGAAGCCACGCTGGGGGTTGTACTTAACACCAACTGGATTTCTGCAGGTTGTAGACCCATTTTAGGGATTGTACACATGTATTTTTCAGTACATTTACAGTCCTCGTCAGGAACAGCTCCTGGTTCGTATATATATCATGGAGGCTGGGAAGACTTTCTTACACTGGTATTGGTCACCAGGAACTTCCATGGTTATTACATTTATACCAAAAACATGCAAAAAACAAGCCGCGTAGACACCATCACATGTTTCTCAACGCAAGCAATGACTAGCCAGGTCTTTCCCCGGGAAGGAACAACCACGGGAAGGGCAGTCTCCAATGAAGGAAACCACCTATGCCAAAACATGGTATCCATCCACAGACAGCTGTTTCAGAGTATTGCCCCTCATCAGTGTGGAGTAGGAAACTGGCCAGTAGGAGCAATGCCTAGTAAGAGATTGTGAAGAATGAGGATGAATGAACTCATGGAGATCAACATCCAACACTGCGGAGACACCATCACATGTTTCTCAACGCAGTGATTAAGGGATGGGGGCATTGCTCTAGAATCACTGCGTTGAGAAACATGTGATGGTGTCTCCGAGGTGTTGGATGTTGATCTCCATGAGTTCATTCATCCTCATTCTTCACAGTCTTTTACTAGGCATTGCTCCTACTACAGTCATGGCCAAAAGTTTTGAGAATGACACACACATTAATTTTTACAAAGTCTACTGCTTCATTTTTTCTAATGGCAATTTGCATACACTCCAGAATGTTATAAAGAGTGATCAGCTTAACAGCAATTACTTGCAAAGTCAATATTTGCCTAGAAAATGAACTTTATCCCCCAAAACACATTTCCACATCATTGCAGCCCTGCCTTAAAAGGACCAGCTAACAACGTTTCAGTGATTGCTCCATTAACACAGGTGTGGGTGTTGATGAGGACAGGGCTGGAGATCATTCTGTCATGATTAAGTAAGAATGACACCACTGGACACTTTAAAAGGAAGCTGGTCCTTGGCATCATTGTTTCTCTTCTGTTAACCATGGTTATGTCTAAAGAAACACGTGCAGTCATCATTGCACTGCACAAAAATGGCCTAACAGGGAAGAGTATCGCAGCTAGAAAGATTGCACCTCAGTCAACAATCTATCGCATCATCAAGAACTTCAAGGAGAGAGGTTCCCTTGTTGCCAAAAAGGCTCCAGGGCGCCCAAGAAAGACCAGCAAGCGCCAGGACCGTCTCTTAAAAGTGTTTCAGCTGCGGGATCGGGCTACCAGCAGTGCAGAGCTTGCTCAGGAATGGCAGCAGGCAGGTGTGAGTACATCTGCACGCACTGTGAGGCGGAGACTCTTGGAGCAAGGCCTGGTCTCAAGGAGGGCAGCAAAGAAGCCACTTCTCTCCAGAAAAAACATCATGGACAGACTGATATTCTGCAAGAGGTACAGGGAGTGGACTGCTGAGGACTGGGGTAAAGTCATTTTCTCTGATGAATCCCCTTTTCGATTGTTTGGGACATCTAAAAACCGGCTTATTCGGAGAAGACCAGGTGAGCGCTACCACCAGTCTTGTCTCATGCCAACTGTCAAGCATCCTGAAACCATTCATGTGTGGGGTTGCTTCTCAGCCAAGGGAATGGGCTCTCTCTCAGTCTTGCCTAAAAACACAGCCATGAATAAAGAATGGTACCAGAATGTCCTCCAAGAGCAACTTCTCCCAACCGTCCAAAAGCAGTTTGGCGATCAACAATGCCTTTTTCAACATGATGGAGCACCTTGCCATAAAGCAAAGGTGATAACTAAATGGCTCAGGGAACAAAACATAGAGATTTTGGGACCATGGCCTGGAAACTCCCCAGATCTTAATCCCATTGAGAACTTGTAGTCAATCATCAAGAGATGGGTGGACAAACAAAAACCTTCAAATTCAGACAAAATAAAAGCATTGATTTTGCAAGAATGGACTGCTATCAGTCAGGATTTAATCCAGAAGTTGATTGAGAGCATGCCAGGGAGAATTGCTGAGGTCCTGAAGAAGAAGGGTCAACACTGCAAATATTGACTTGCTGCATTAACTCATTCTAACTGTCAATATAACCTTTTGCTACTCATATTATGATTGCAATTATATTTCTGTATGTGATAAAAACATCTGACAAACACACATAAAAACCAGAGGCCAGCAGATCATATGAAAATATTATATTTGTGTCATTCTCAAAACTTTTGGCCATGACTGTAGCCAGTTTCCTACTCCACACTGATGAGGGGCAATACCCCTAAACAGTTGTCTGTGGATGGATACCATGTTTTGGCATAGGTGGTTTCCTTCATTGGAGACTTCCCTTCCCGTGGTTGTCCTTCCCGGGGAACGACCTGGCTAGTCATTGCTTGTGTTGAGAAACATGTGATGGTGTCTCCGCGGCTTGTGTTTTGAATGTTTTTGCATATTTCCCATAAGGGATGGGGGCATTGCTCTAGCATCACTGCATTGAGAAACATGTGATGGTGTCTCCGCAGTGTTGGATGTTGATCTCCATGAGTTCATTCATCCTCATTCATTACATTTATACCATGCAGAAGACACTTTCTTTCTAACCAGACTCCACAGAATGGAATAGTGTAATACAGACTTTTTGTTGTAAAAAATGATAGTCTTGGCCTTTGTCCAGCTACTGCAATCCTAAGTATTTTGAGTGTTCTAAGACTTACACTTTTGGTGCAGCATTTGCCTAAAGAGACTTTGGGTTTTTTTTTGTTTTTCTTTTCAGAATATTTCCAAGAAAGCATCACAAGCCAGCGAAGATACTAGCAGATAATGTAAAGGTAATTTTGTCCCACAGGCCCAACTACTAAGATCGAGATACATTCTTAAGGAAAATAGTTACAGAGTTCAAAGTGTGGTGAACAACTAAGAAAAAGTGGGGAGTGGGTGAAGAAGAAGAGTGGTAGGAGCCACAGTATAACCGGGGAATACAAATAGAAGTGGAATATTGCCTATCTTTAACCCCTTACCTACAATTGACGTAATATTCCGTCCATGTGACCATGGACCTAATTACCATGGACGGAATATTACGTCATCGCGTTCAGCGGCGCCCACGTGGTGAGCGCCGCTGATCGCGGCCGAGTGTCAGCTAATTATCATAGCTGACACCCGGCACAATGTGTCAGGGGCGGTCACGGACCGCCCCTGACACGTTAACCCCTTGCACACCGCGATCAAACGCGATCGCAGTGTACCGGGGGTTAAAGGGAAGCATCGGCAGGGAGGGGGCTCCCTCCGTGCTTCCCTGAGCCCCCCACGGCAGCGCAATGTGCAGCGCTGCTGCGGGGGGCTCCTTTCCTCCAGGCCCCCGAATCCAAGATGGCGACGGGGGCCTTCGGGGGCCTGAGGAAGCTGGCTTCCTCAGTGCCTGCAAAGCGCAGGCATGAGGAAGTCTGCAGCAGTGCCTGTGACAGATCGCTGATCTGTCACAGTGATCTGTGATGTGACAGATCAGCGATCTGTCACAGGACAGTGATGTCCCACCTGGGACAAGGTAATAAAGTAAAAAAAAAAAAGTGTTAAAAATAATTTTAAAAAAAATCGCTAAATAAATTAGTAAAAAAAAAAAAAAATATTCCCCAATAAATCCATTTTTTCAAAATAAAAAAACCCCAAAACAATAAAAGTACACATATTTGGTATCGCCGCGTCCATAATGACCTGCCCTATAAAACTGTCCCATTAGTTAACCCCTTTAGCGAACCCCTTAAAAAATAAAAATAAAAAACAAAGCAAAAAATAATGATTTATTATCATACCACCGAACAAAAAGTGCAATAACGCGCGATCAAAAAGACGCATATAAATATCCATGGTACCGCTGAAAACGTCATCTTGTCCCACAAAAAACGAGCCACCATACAGCATCATCCGCAAAAAAATAAAAAAGTTATAGCTCGCAGAATAAAGCGATGCAAAAATAATTATTTTTTATATAAAATTGTTTTCATTGCAAAAAACCGACAAAACATAAAAAAACGACCTAAATGAGGTATCGCTGTAACCGTACTGACCCGTAGAATAAAACCACTTTATCAATTTTACCGCACGCGGAACTGTGTAAACGCACCCCCCCAAAAGAAATTCATGAAACGCTGGTTTTTGTTCATTCTGCGTCCCAAAAATCGAAATAAAAAGCGATCAAAAAATGTCACGTGCCCGAAAATGGTACCAATAAAAACGTCAACTCGTCCCGCAAAAAATAAGACCTCACATGACTCGGTGGGTCAAAATACGGAAAAATTATAGCTCTCAATATGTGGTGATGCAAAAACTATTTTTACAATAAAAAGCGTCTTTTAGCGTGCGACAGCCACCAAACATAAAAACCGCCATAAATCGTAAATCAAACCCCCCGTGATCACCCCCTTAGTTAGGGAAAAATAATAAAACTAAAAGAAAATGTATTTATTTCCATTTTCCCGCTAGGGTTAGGGTTAGGGTTAGGGCTAGGGTTAGGGCTAGGGTTAGGGCTAGGGTTAGGGCTAGGGTTAGGGCTAGGGCTAGGGTTAGGGCTAGGGCTCAGATTAGGGTTAGGGGTGTGTTGAGGTTAGGGTTGGAGTTATAATTGGGGGGTTTCCACTGTTTGGGCACATCAGGTGCTCTCCAAAGGCAACATGGCGTCTGATCTCAATTCCAGCCAATTCTGCGTTGAAAAAGTCAAATGGTGCTCCTTCCCTTCCAAGCTCTGCCATGCGCCCAAACAGTGTTTTACCCCCACATGTAGGGTATCAGCCTACTCAGGACAAATTACAAAACAACTTTTGGGGTCCAATTTCTCCTGTTACCCTTAGGAAAATAAAAAATTGGGGGCAAAAATATAATTTTGCAGAAAAAAATGTTTTTTTTGTTTTCACGCCCAGGCGTTATAAACTTCTGTGAAGCACTTGGGGGTTCAAAGTGCTCTCCACACATCTAGATAAGCTCCGTGGGGGGTCTAGTTTCCAAAATGGGGTCACTTGTGGGGAGTTTCAATAGTTTAGGTACATCAGGGGCTCTCCAAACGCACATGACACCCGCAGACCAATCCATCAAAGTCTGCATTCCAAAACGTCACTACTTCCCTTCCGAGCCCCGACGTGTGCCCATACAGTAGTTTTCTCCCACATATGAGGTATCAGCGTACTCAGGACAAATTGGACAACAACTTTTGGGGTCCAATTTCTCCTGTTACCCTTGGGAAAATAAAAAAATTGGGGACTAATTGATCATGTTTGTGGAAAAAATACGATTTTTTTAATTTCATGCCTGGGCATTATAAACTTCTGTGAAGCCCTTGGGGGTTCAAAGTGCTCACCACACATCTAGATAAGTTCCTCAGGGGGTCTAGTTTCCAAAATGGGATCATTTGTGGGGGGTTTCCACTGTTTAGGTACATTAGGGGCTCTCCAAAGGCAACATGACACCCGCAGACCAATCCATCAAAGTCTGCATTCCAAAACGTCACTACTTCCCTTCCGAGCCCCGACGTGTCCTCATACAGTAGTTATCTCCCACATATGGGGTGTCAGCGTACTCAGAACAAATTGGACAACAACTTTTGGGGTCCAATTTCTCCTGTTACCCTTGGGAAAATAAAAAAATGGGGACTAAAAGATGATGTTTGTGGAAAAAATACGATTTTTTTATTTTCACGCCCGGACGTTATAAACTTCAGTGAAGCACTGGGGGGTTCAAAGTGCTCACCACACATCTAGATAAGTTCCTTGGGGGGTCTAGTTTCCAAAATGGTGTCATTTGTGGGGGGTTTCTACTGTTTTGGTACATCAGGGGCTCTCCTAACGCGACATGGTGTCCGATCTCAATTCCAGCCAAAAACGTCAAATGGCGCTGCTTCCCTTCCGAGCTCTGCCATGCGCCCAAATAGTGGTTTACCCCCACATGTGGGGTATCAGCGTACTCAGGATAAATTGCACAATATCTTTTAGGGTCCTGTTACTTTTGGAAAAATAAGAATTGAGGGTGAAAAGATCATTTTTGTGGAAAAAATATGATTTTTTAATTGTACTGCTGTACGTTATAAACTTCTGTGAAGCCCTTGGGGGTTCAAAGTTCTCACCACACATCTAGATAAGTTCCTTGGGGGGTCTAGATTCCAAACTGGTGTCATTTGTGGGGGTTTCCACTGTTTTGGTACATCAGGGGTTTTCCAATCGCGACATGGTGTCCGATCTCAAATCTAGCCAAAAACGTCAAATGGCGCTGCTTCCCTTCCGAGCTCTGCTATGCGCCCAAATAGTCATTTACAACCACATATGGGGTATCAGCGTACTCAGGACAAATTGCACAATAACTTTTAGGGTCCTATTACCCTTGGAAAAATAAAAATTGGGGGTGAAAAGATCATTTTTGTGGAAAAAATATGATTTTTTAATTGTACCGCTGTACGTTATAAACTTCTGTGAAGCCCTTGTGGGTTCAAAGTTCTCACCACATATCTAGATAAGTTCCTTGGGGGGTCTAGTTTCCAAAATGGGGTCACTTGGGGGGTTTCCACTGTTTAGATACATCAGGGGCTCTCCAAACGCGACATGGCGTCCGATCTGAATTCCAGCCAATTTTGCATTGAAAAAGTCAAACGGCGCTCCTTCCCTACTGAGGTCTGCCATGCGCCGAAACAGTGGTTCCCCCCCACATATCAGGTATCAGCGTACTCAGGACAAATTGCACAATAACTTTTGCAGTCCAATATCTCCTGTTACCCTTGGTAAAATAAAGAAAATTGAACCTGAAGTATTTTTTTTGTGAAAAAAAGTTAAATGTTCATTTTTTTTTTAATATTCAAAAAATTCCTGTGACACACCTAAAGGGTTAATAAACTTCTTGAATGTGGTTTTAAGCATCTTAAGGGGTGCAGTTTTTAGAATGGTGTCACTTTTGGGTATTTTCTATCATATAGACCCCTCAAAGTGGCTTCAAATGTGAAGTGGTCCCTAAAAATAAAATGGTGTTGCAAAAATGAGAAATCGCTGGTCAATTTTTAACCCTTATAACTTCCTGACAAAAAAAAATTTTGGTTCCAAAATTGTGCTGATGTAAAGTAAGCATGTGGGAAATGTTATGTATTAAGTTTTTTGTGTGCCGTATCGCTGTGATTTAAGGGCATAAAAATTCAAAGTTGGAAAATTGCGAAATTTTCAAAATTTTCGCCAAATTTCCTTTTTTTTCACAAATAAACGCAAGTTATTTGAATGCAATTTTACCACTAACATGAAGTACAATATGTCACGAGAAAACAATGTCAGAATCACCGGGATCCATGGAAGCGTTCCAGAGTTATGACCTCATAAAGGTACAGTGGTCAGAATTGTAAAAATTGGCCCGGTAGTTAACGTGCAAACCACCCTTGGTAGTGAAGGGGTTAAAGGTTTATTTACACTGCAAACTATCATAAATGAATATTTTTACGAGTGCTCAGTTTTAGCTAATTGTGCAGTGTAAACAGACTGCCGATCACACGATGAATAAGCAAATGTCAGACGTTTAAAGTTTTATCTGGCCATTTAAACGACACAGCTGCTCTAACAGTCAAATAAAAGTCAGAAGAGGAGAAGGAGAGCGGCTTTCAAGAATAGAGAATTAACCATCAAATGCATTTTATGAATCATTGCCAAAAAAGAAATGTGGTATCTTGATGATTTGGTATAGTAAATGGTAAGGATTAGTTGGGTGGCATTATGTTCACATTCTCTTCGTGGCACATTTTCCCACTTGCTCAGGGCCTATGGGTATGTGCACACGCTGCGGATTCCATTGTGGATTTTTCCGCAGGTAAAATGACCTGCGGGTTTTCTGCGGATTTCACCTACAGATTCCTATAGTGGATTAGGTGTAAAAACGCTGCGGATTCCATGCAAAGAAATGACATGCTGCGGAAAATAAACCGCTGCATTTCTGCACGGAATTTTCCGCAGCATGTGCACAGCGGATTTGGTTTTCCATAGGTTTACATGGTACTGTACACCGCATGGAAAACTGCTGCGGATCCGCAGGACCAAATCTGCTGCAGATCCGCAAAGTGTGTGCACACACCCTAAGAGTTTAGGAAAGAGTCCATTGATTCTGTAAGCTTCTTCGCCCACCATTTCAGGACAGCATTTGATAGGAATATTGGTCTGAAATCCGCATAGTCACGGGCGTCTTTCTAACATGTGCAGACGTGTGACATGCGAGCACTGGTTAGCGATTTACAAGACTTTAAAGTGAGCCATACTGTAGACCAGGGGTCCCCAACCGCCGGTCCGCGGCCCAGCACCGGGCCGCTGCAGTGCCCTTGCCGGTCCGCGGACACAAGGGGAGCCAGGGGCGGTCAGTGGCGTAGCGGGGGCTGGGGCGGCGCGCAGCAGTTCTTAAACTGCCCTCATGTGTAGCGGCGGCCAGGGAGCGATCCAAGCAGCTCCGCTGCCTGCAATAGGGAATAGCAGGAGCGGAGCTGCAAGGTCCCGTCCAACTTCCTGCCCGCCGCCCGCGCTTCCTGTCTCTGACTGACACAGAGAGGAGCGCGCCGCTGCTGTGTCAGAGCGAGGAAGCGCGGGCGATGCTGCGACAGGTGAGAGAAGAGGTGGTGTGTGTGTGTATGTCTGTCTGTCTGTGTGTGTGTCTGTGATTGTGTAGGTGGAGCCTGGCCCTGAAGGAGATGGGGACATGAGGAGAAGACCATGATGGGGAGAGAAGGCCATGATGCCTGGGGTGATGGGAGAAGGCCATGATGGGGGTGATGGAGAGAAGGCATTGATGGGAGTGATGGAGAGACGTCAGTGATGGGGTGAAGGCAATGATGGGGAGAAGGGAGTGATGGGGTGAAGGCAATGATGGAGAGACGGCAGTGATGGGGTGAAGGCAGTGATGGGGAGAAGGGAGTGATGGGGTGATGGAGCAGGCAAGAATGGGGTGATGGAGCAGGCAAGGATGGGGGTGATGGAGCACTCATTCAAAACCTATGGTGAGTTGAGTCACATTATAAATGTTATTTAATTATAAGTATGAACTGCTACACTACAACCGCGTCCATAGCCCCGCCCCTTATTACCAAAGCCCCGCCCCTGCCACACCTCCATCCCCGTCCTGCCGGGCCATGGAAGAATGGTCTTGCTTGAAACCGGTCCCTGGTGCAAAAAAGGTTGGGGACCACTGCTGTAGACGATACTGTGGATTATCTACCACATAAGCAACGCCAACATTAAGCTGGTGTGAAATTCGGTAACAAAAATATATACAGAACGAAAACACTTTATAACCGGATATTTAACCGTGTGTTGCATTACCTGTCTTCCATCCTTTAGGGAAATATGAAGCTTCCCGCTTTTGTAGCTGACAGACTTGACAACAGCATCAGATATGACATCAACACCCTCTAGACAGGACATGAAAGACAGTAAGAAACAAAATGTAGAAGAGTAAAAATCTGTAATAAACTGCCCATCAGACCTTTAAGACCTAAAGATGCCAAACCCACCTCTCTTAACTTTATCAGTAGTCCAGTGACTTAGATACTCGGGGAGAACCTTCCCCATATTGCCACTTTCTGGAAACATCTGGGTAACGTCAAGATTTGACTTCTGTGCTGTTAAAAAAAAAAAAAAAAAAAAAAAAAAAAGGTTATAATGTAAAACAAACTTTTTATCTTGTGGTCATACTTTCATCTGAAAACCCCCAAAACTTTTTTTTAAACTCACCTCTCCTTCCCAGGGCACAAGCCAGTTCACTTCCAAGGAATCCACCCCCTATGATGGTAATAGAGCCAACCGATGAGGAAAGGCGTTCCAGAGAGCGGAAATCAGATACCTAAAGAAACATTTTCATAAAATGGTAGATACTAGCAAGAGAGATGCCTACTAGGTGATATATAAATATGATGAGCATACCCGTCTGAACAGCGTGGTTCTCTTCTTCACCTCCTCACTGGCCCGTTCTATGGCTGGAAGGTTACGAGGGGTTCCTCCTGGAAGGGGGAAACAATAAGGACAATGGGGGAGATTTATCAATCCTAAAAAGACCACCTTTCATGATTTGCACCAATGAGACAATCTGCGGTTTGCCTGAGACACGGCTAAGGCTTCTTTGAAAATGGTGCAACTTGGCTCAAAAGTTATTGCAGCCCGACGTGAGACAATGCAGAAGATCCGTTCTGGCTACTAATGTCTGTATCTCAGCTTTACACACAGCCCGAGATGTGTCAGCCGCTCTCACTCCCAAATGCAATTCCAAGAGGACCATGGTTAGAGCCGCAATCTAAGTCTTGTTTGAAAGTCTAGCTTTCCCTCTCTAACCCTTACATGACCATGGATTTTTTTCATTTTTTATGCTTTTGTAGTTTTTTTTTTTTCACATCAACATAGCTGAATGAGTGCTCGTTTATTGCAGGATGTGTTGTAGTTTCAAATGACACCATTAGCCTTACCATAAAGTGTACTAAAAACAAAGACAAAAAATTCCAAGCTTGGTACAATGGAGAAAATCATGCACTCGCACCATTCTTCTTTTTTCGGTTTCGTTATTTCACAAGCGCTTGTTGCAGTGAAAATCAAATCTGGCAACACGAAGCTTGTGTCAATACTAAAATAACTATACAAGTTTTTTTTTGTTTTTTTTTTACATTTTACTAGCTGAAAAAAAAGTTTCAGAACTTTGTAAAACAGAAAAATTTGCTTACAGTCGCTGACTTCATTTGAGCTGCATTAGGGTTTGCTTTTTTGTGCATCGAGCTGTTTTTATTGATAGTTTTGGGCCACATACAACATTTTGATAGGTTCTTATTGTATATTGTGCAGGAAGGTGTGGTGAAAGAAATACAACAGTTCGGGATTTTTTTTTTTTTTTTCTTTACTCAGTTTATTTTACATTTTCATAGAATGGACTTTCGTGGACATTCTTTTAAATAGGAGAAAAGTGAATCAAACTTTTTATCTAATTGTAACATAATTTTTTATTTCCACTAAGGAACTATGGCCTGCAATCAGGTTAGTGAATAGTAGTAATAACAATGTCCGATGAAGTCCTGCCTTTGGCTGCTTCATGGGATCACAGAGATGGCGACCTATGAGAACATTGCGACTGCACTGCTGAAGGGTCAATGGGCCCCAGAATGGTTATATACCACTGATTGAGATCTGATGTGACCCAGTCTAAAGGTTTTCAGTTGCCTCCATATATTTTTTACATCTTGCAACAACCTGCAGCACTTTTCAATGCATGGAGTCTTCAGTCCTTAATTTCCAAACCCAAATGCTCCAACTTGAGTCACAATACAGTAGTTGCAGCGTATGATATAATAGGGGAACTTTATATAAACGTGTGTATAATATATATATATATATATATATATATATATATATATATAAAAAATGAGAAACAGCACAGTACTTAGCTTCGGGTACACGGCCCCAGGCAAATAGTCCAGTATCCGCCACAGTATCCAGTATTCATTGCAAAAAGAGGCAGCACTCCTTGGTAAGTGTTCAAATGGTGGTGAGTTTTATTAGACCCACATAACCAAGCAACGTTTCAGCTCAAATGAGCCTTTCTCAGGCAGTGGGTGTTATTACAAAAAGATGTCTATTTATAGACCCAATTAACAATCTCATAATAGTGCCAATCGTTCTACACACAATATTACAAAATACATTTAAAGTGCATAAATTCATTATAATCCATATAGAAATTCACATGTGCAAATAGTGCCAAAGGTGCTATGTGCTTTTTACAATATTCCATTTATATATTATCAATAGCATAATCGCTCATCATTTTCAGTGGTTATATAATACAGTATCCAGTACTGCCCCCTCAGTTTACATACCACCACATGGAGGACGCCATGAACGCTGTTTCTGGCGTTCCCATAGTTCTACTGCGCATGTTCCATGCGTCATTACTGTTGTCATACTTCACCGGCCAATAGAAAACCTTGTGTGACATTTTCCTTCATGCACAGGCGCACAGCAATTCTATCGCCTCTCAAGCGCCATCTTGTATGTGGCATCAGATCAATTCTCTGCATACATAGCCACACAAAGCGTCTTATATCATTATAGATTTATATACAAGCGTTTTAACTTGAACCATATACAGTATGCTTTTACCTCTTGTTACAGCTGCTAATATTTTAAGAGATTTTAATGGCATTTATGTTCGCCCTGAAATCAATTGGTTTGGACTACAAATTGATTTGGAGCGTTTTTTTTAGAGCTATTAAGCTTAAAGAGTGGTTTCATGGTAAAAATAATGTGAAAAAAATAAAAATGAGTGAATTTGACTTAAGCCAGGTTGAGCACAGAAAAAAACAGTAATTCAGTTGTGGTGGAAGCATTTGAAAAAGCAATCAGGGATGATGTAGAAAAACTAAGAAATAGGACTACAAAGGGTTATAGACAACCAAATGTATCAAGGGAGGAATATTTGGGTTTGCAGGAACTTGACGACGACATTGTCATCAAACCCGCTGACAAGGGGGGCACTGTCGTCGTCATGGACAGGTGTGATTATTCGAATGAAGATAAGAGACAACTCATGGATAATGAAGTGCATCAGGTGATGGATAGTGATCCAAAATTTAAAATAATGAAAGAAATAAGAGATTGTTTACAAGAAGCCTTGGAATCTTATGTAATTGATCAAGATTTGTTTGAATTTTTGTTGGTTGAAAATCCCCATACTCCAGTACTATATGTGATTTCAAAAATCCACAAAACATTAGTGAACCCCCCCCGGGACGACCAATAGTATCAGGGGTGGATTCACTATTTAATAAGATGGGAATCTTTTTGGACAGAACATTAAACCCTATTGCGAGGAGATGTAAATCATATGTACTGGATACGACAGATTTTTTGAACAAACTTGGGGCAATCAAATTAGAGAGGGAGGTGATATTGGCGTCTTGACGTCGTGTCGCTCTATATTTCAATTGATCATAGACGTGGTTTAAGTGCTGTTGAACTCAATAGGATGTACCATTGAAGAAAAAATTTTTTTTACTAAAAATGTTGGAAATTATTATAAGGCGGAATTATTTTCTGTTTGGCGATACGTTCTATACACAAAGACGTGGTACAGCAATGGGGGCGAATATGGCCCCCGCCTATGCAAATATAGTTATGGGGGTCTTAGAGGAGAGCTTCGTCTATGTGTCCCACCACTTTCAACATACGTTGGCGTGGTGGAGGTACATAGACGATGTTTTCCTCCTCTGGACAGGCTCAGAGGAAGAGCTTAATGAATTCCACCAGTTTCTAAATACCGTTGATGAAACAATTAAAGTTTACTTTAGTCTTTTCAAGGACACAAATACAGTTTCTGGATGTCCTTATAAAACAGACAGAAGGTGAATTGGTTACCACATTGTATACTAAAGAAACGGACAAAAATAATTTGTTGGTATATGATAGCCAACACCCACACAGTATGATAAGGTCTATACCATTGAGCCAGCTATTGAGGGTAAAAAGGATTGTGAGAATGGATAATGAGGTAGATGTGGCCATGGATACTATGATTAAAAAATTCTTAAATACGGGTTATCCCAGAAATCTTTTGGTAAAAACTAAAAAGAAGGTTATGGAACAAGATAGAAATGAATTAATTTGCAAAAGATCTGGTACCAATAAGAAGAAATGTTTACATCGAATCCCAGTCATAACCACATATGAGGAAAGTAAGGATATAGCAAAGATTATAAAAAAAGACTGGGGAATGTTGGGGAGGTGTTTACCCCATATTGAGGAATTAACTCTGCCACCACTCTTTTCATATAAAAAGAATAAAAATATTGGAAACTATCTGGTAAAGTCTGATGTTGGATCTTTAAAAAGAAGCTTTCAAACCACATTGACGGGTAGTAAAAAGATGAGCTGTTATCCATGCTTGTCATGTGTGAATTGTACTTTGATGTTGAAGGGTTCTACCTTCAAGCACCATGAAACTTCAAAAGTATATAAGATAAATCAATATTTAACTTGCGATTCTGAGTTCGTGATATACCTTTTGGAATGTCCTTGTAAATTATGGTATATTGGAGAGACTACATGCGATTTTAAAACTAGGATAAACCAACATAGATATACCATTAGAAAGAAAAAACTTGATTTACCAGTTCCCAAACATTTTGTTGAATGTAATCACACTGAAAGGGATTTGAAATTTAGGATAATAGATGTGGTCCCTATACAAAGAAGGGGTGGGGACAGAGAACGCATGTTCAAGAAAAAGGAATTGAAGTGGATCTATGAGCCGAGTACTTTAAAACCCAAAGGACTAAATGTTGAGTTTAAAATACATACTATTATGAGAAAGATTCCTCTCTTAGCAATGAATTGGAGACCTATAGTAAGTTAGGAAGTGTCTTTGATAGTTCGAGACTGTTCCTAATTTTGATTTTTTATCTATTTTAGATACATCACTGTCTACAATGGTATCGGAATTGCCCTGATGAAGACATTAACGACATGGAGGACTAATTGATATATATTTAATTAAAAAAAAATGTTTCAAAAGAGATTCTTTATATAAAAGAAATTCTTTTCCAATACTGTGTCATAGCGTTGGCCAATTGTCCATAAATTGAACCTCTATGGCTGCAGGGATAATGGGTGTGTTGCCACATGGGACATGTGACCTGAAGAGAGCTGTGTGTCACACAGGAGTGACTATTTGGATAACTGGAGACAGCCTGCTGAAGGTGTCGTCCGGGGCGAACATAAATGCCATTAAAATCTCTTAAAATATTAGCAGCTGTAACAAGAGGTAAAAGCATACTGTATATGGTTCAAGTTAAAACGCTTGTATATAAATCTATAATGATATAAGACGCTTTGTGTGGCTATGTATGCAGAGAATTGATCTGATGCCACATACAAGATGGCGCTTGAGAGGCGATAGAATTGCTGTGCGCCTGTGCATGAAGGAAAATGTCACACAAGGTTTTCTATTGGCCGGTGAAGTATGACAACAGTAATGACGCATGGAACATGCGCAGTAGAACTATGGGAACGCCAGAAACAGCGTTCATGGCGTCCTCCATGTGGCGGTATGTAAACTGAGGGGGCAGTACTGGATACTGTATTATATAACCACTGAAAATGATGAGCGATTATGCTATTGATAATATATAAATGGAATATTGTAAAAAGCACATAGCACCTTTGGCACTATTTGCACATGTGAATTTCTATATGGATTATAATGAATTTATGCACTTTAAATGTATTTTGTAATATTGTGTGTAGAACGATTGGCACTATTATGAGATTGTTAATTGGGTCAATAAATAGACATCTTTTTGTAATAACACCCACTGCCTGAGAAAGGCTCATTTGAGCAGAAACGTTGCTAGGTTATGTGGGTCTAATAAAACTCACCACCATTTGAACACTTACCAAGGAGTGCTGCCTATATATATATATCTCAAAAAAATAAAGGGAACACTTAAACAACAGAATATAACTCCTAGTAAATCAAACTTCTGTGAAATCAAACTGTCCACTTAGGAAGCAACACTGATTGATAATCAATTTCACATGCTGTTGTGCAAATGGAATAGACAACAGATGGAAATTATTGGCAATTATCAACTTGATACAGGAAAGATGTATATCTTTGTACCGTGTGTATATATATATATATATATATATATCCACACACACAAGCACTGACAACCCTCTTTACTTGTAATGAAAAAAAAAAAAAAAAAAAAAAAAAAAAAAAAAATCGAGATTAACGCCATAAACGTTACCTGTGGCGATCAAGCACTTTTCATATGAGATTAGAGTTCCGTCATTCAGTTTCACCTTGTTCTCCCGGACATCTAGGTGTACTACCTGAAAAACAAGTAAAAATTAGAGACATCAGAAACCTTCTCTTTAAAGGGACCCTGTCAGCAGGATTGTGCACAGTAACCTACAGTGTCAGGTCGGCGCTGTTATACTGATTACAATGAAACCTGGTGATGAAATCCGTCTTGTGGAATCTTTATTTTCCATGCTGATTATTATAGAAGTATAATGAAGTATAAGTATTGAAAAACAAAGTCACTTTCAGCAGGCAGGTGGCGAAGCCTGTGCTGCAGCATGATCGCATATATAATGTGCATTAAACTGTTTTATCTAGTCATTTAAATTCTGAAAAAAAAAAAAAAAAACTCTCAAAATAGCACCAGCCACTGATGCTACTGTGCAGATGGCGCTATTTTGCTAGAGGGGAAAAAAATTGTCTCCAAGATGGCACTGCCGGCGCCTGCGCAGTAGCATCTATTGGATCGTTGATAGATGCTACTGCGCAGGCGCCGCCATCTTGGTGGAGACAATATTTTTTGTTTTTCTAGCAAAATGGCATCACCGGCGCCTGCCGAAGGTGATTTTTTTTCTATACATATAATCAGTATGTAAAATAGGGGCAGGTCAGTGAGGGATCAGTGACCTGTCATAAGCCATCAGTATGAACACCTAAGCAGAGCACAACACGAAGACCCCCCACAGCCTTGCCCACAGGGCGCCCCGAAGCACTAAAATATCATAAACTGAAACTGAAGAATAAACAACAACAAGACGGCGTATAAGGGCGCCGATCTGACAATGTCTGCAGGTTACTGAGCGCAATTCTGCTGACAGGTTCCCTTTAATTGCAACGCAATTAGTTTACACAGTCATGACACCCTTGAAATTGTTCAAGAAAATGAAGTGTTTCTCCAAGGAAATTATTACAATGTCACATGTTTTGTTTTACATGTTTATTTCCTTCTTGCGTATTGGAACACACAAAAAAGGAGAAGAAAAGGCAAATTCGACATAATTTCACATAACCCCCCCAATAATAGGCAGGAAAAAAATGTTGTCCCCCTGAACTTAATATTTGGTTGCACGCCCTTTGGAATAAATAACTGCAGTCATTTATATCCAGACTCAATGCTACCACTTCAGAACTCTCCAGCGCTTTGTTTCCATCCATTTTTTGGTGATTTGTGAAGCATGTTTGGGTTCATTATCCTGCTGGAAGATCCATGACCTAGGACGCAATCCAGGTTTCTGACACTGTGTTCTACATAGTGACCCAAATTCCTTTGGTAATCTTCACATCTCATGATGTTTTGCACACAGTCAAGGTGCCCAATGCCAGAGGCAGCAAAACAACCCCAAAACATCTTTGAACCTCCACCATATTTGATTGTAGGTACTGTGTTCTTTTCTTTGTAGGCCTCTCTCCGTTTTCGGTAAACTGTAGAAAGATGTGTTTTACCAAAAAACTCTAATTGGTCTTATCTGACCACAAGATGCTTTCCCAGAAGGATTTAACCTTGCCCATGTGCATTTTGGCAAACTGCAGTGTAGCTTTTTGATGTGTCTGTGTCAGCAGTGGGGTCCTCCTGGGTCTCCTACCGTAGCGTATCATTTCATTCACATGTGGACGGATAGTTTGCACTGACACTGATGCACTCTGAACCTGCAATACAGCTTGAATCACTTTGGAAGTTGATTAGGGCTGCTTATCCACGATCCGCATTATCTTGAGTTGCAACCTTTCAATTTTTGTCTGGTGTCCAGGGATATTAGCTACAGTGCCACGGGTTGTAAACTTATTGATTATGTTGCACACCGCGGGCAAAGGAACATCAAGATGGAGAGAAATTGTAACCTTGAGATTGTTGATATTTTTCAACAATTTTGGTTCTCGAGTCCTCAGACAGTTCTCTCCTCTTTCTGTTCTCCTTTCTTAGTGTGGCACATACAGACACACAATGCAAAGATTGAGTCAACTTCTCCCCTTTTTATCTGGTTTCAGGTGTGATTTTCATATTGCTCACACCTGTCACTTGCCACAGGTGAGTGTGATCGAGCATCACATGCTTGATACAGTTGTTTACCCACATTTTTTGTAAAGGTACCAACATTTTCGTCCAGCCCATTTCTGGGGTTTTGTGTGAAGTTATGTCCAATTTGACTTTTTTTCCTCTGCTTTTTTTATATTGTCCCAATACACACAAAGGAAATAAACATGTGTATAACAAAACGTGTAATTGCAATAATTTTCTGGGAGAAATACTTCATTTTCTGGAACAATTTCAAGGTGAAAAAAGACACTTTCAGCCATGACAGTATTCTTGATTATCACCCATTTTAGGATGAAAGGCCCCTAAAACATCTCGAAAGGAACAGATGGAGATAACCTAGAAAAGGATCTCTTTTGTTTCTTTTTCTACCCATTAAAATAAAGTTTTCTAAGTGGAACACCCTTTTAACATAATCAAGTTAATCATCCCAATAACATCTTATTATTTGCATTCTATTACAGAAGAGATTGATGTTACCTTTCTCCCAGTAACAACTGAAACCCCGCCATGCTCTGAAGACATCAATTCCTCTGGAGCCACGTAGAAGGACGGTGGCTGGAAAAAGATACTGTGCGGAAGACAAAAATGCTTTATTACTCTACGATCTCAAGCACTCATTGCATATACATGGAGAGGCTCAATTACTCGTCCAACCTCCTTTCTTTGCCGTTCCACTGCTTAAAGCGCAGGGTTTCTGTAACATCGGGGTCATCCGCAAACCAGAGTTCTTTGGAAAGAGGAGGTCGCATATAAGGATGGTCCAACTCATCTGACACAATCAGAACCTAAGATATATAATGTAATAATATTAGAATTGCGCAGACAATAATCCAGAACACATTACACCTTTAACACGCTCACCTTCGCACCAGGATCTCTTGCACGTATGGATCGTGCTGCAGCAAATGAAGCCGTACCTCCACCAATAAGAAGGAACGGTACATGGCTCGGTAAAACAGCAGCAGGTAGAGCTTTTTGCTTTTCTTAAAAAAAAAAATTAAAAAAATGATATTATAATATATATATTGTGGTGTAATGACCACTGTGTCCACTAGGGGGCGCTGTGTGGATGTCCCAAGAGAGAGGATGAGTGGCAGAATACGGAGTGGCCGTTGTGTATCTCAAAGTGGGTGGCTTTGAGATGAAGGCTTGGTTATGTGCTGATCAGCAGAGCTGATCTTTCGTGCCTATGTGTTAGGGAGAAGCCTTCAGGCAACTGGAGAGATGGGAGGGTTCTAGCTGCCCACAAACCCACCCAGGGGTGTGTCTGATAACACCTATAGTAAAAGGCTATGTGAGTAGGTCAAGGACCAGTGATGAGGTCATAGCCATGTGACCCAGTGGGCGTGGCTACGGACCATATAACGTAGCCAGGGTAGGTCACAAGGGGTGAATGCTGGGACCAGGTTGGTCCAGCTTGGAAGGTCCCGTGAAGAGAAGGATCTCCTCACTAACAGCCTGTGGAGCGGCTGGGCGTGTGCAAGGGCGATGTGTGCCTGAGAGCTCCCTGGAGGGAACTAACATAAAACGTCCTGATAAGCCGCATAAGGAACACTGACGGGTGAGATAACAATGGGGCTGAATAGCCTGTTTAATGGACGCTATGCTGGTGATATGAAGCTTTGTACATTGCTGCTGTGGTTTATGAGGGTGAATAAACCGCAGGGACTGCTATGTTTTTATGGAAAACCTGGTGCCGGATGTGTTTTGTTCGCTGCCAAGCGAGTGATCCCCTACTAGATGACAGCGCTACCTCACAGTTGGTGGAGAAGCTATGGGCAGTGTTGTAGCCTTGTTGCTGTGAGCAACGGAAAAGGACTGCAAAATTTGGTGGCAAAGAGCAACGCTGAGCCAGGAGGGCTGACGGTTGTGGAAGCCGTGTGATGTGCTGCTGACTGGCCACGTGTGAGCAAAGCCTGTGACGGCCTGCAAGTGGGGAAGCCACTGTCCGGCTGTGGTTTTGGAAACCGTGGGGCAGCCTAGTGAGTAAGGCACTGTCCGGATCGGTGAGCTCAGTGCGGCCGCTTCCCCAGGAGAAAGAGACTGGTAATTGCTAGGGTGCCTCTGCGGAGAAGAGGTACCCGAGGACCTGTGTGGGCAACACAGGAGAAACGGACTGGTGTTCGTGTGGTACTGACCTGGGTCAATGAGTAAAACGGTGACCCGTGTGGCCGACACAGTTATCGGACAGCTGTTCATGTGGTACTGACCTGGGTCAGTGAGGAAGACAGTGTACCTGGAGGGTTCAGTGAGGAAAGGTCCTGGAGGGTCAGCCCTGGGAGCAGAGTCGGATCCCAGGAGCACGTGGTGTGACCTTGGACCTGGTGAGGCGCGAGTGTTGGGCAGTCTCAGGCGGAGACAGACGTCCTGAAGAGCACCCGCCGAGCCCCTGGACCTGGTGAGGCCGGTGTGTGGGGAGACCCTGGGAGGATGGTCGCTCCCTGAATCGCACCCGGTGCGCCCTGTGTGTTGGACGGTCTCAGGTGGAGATAGGAGCGTCCTGAATAGCACACAGTCAGGACACGTGAGGTTTTGAGTTTTTTGTGGTGTGTTTTTTCTTTTTTCGCGACTCAGCTTGCGGTGGCTCAGTGGGAGTCAAGGTGACAAGCAGCTTGATGTGGCTCAGTGGGGCCACGAAGGTGACAAGCGGCTTCCGGTAGATCGGCGGGTCCACGAAGACGGCGCAGCAGGAGCTGCAGTGACTCCAGCCGCTGTGTGTGTGAACAGCAGCCGGTGGTGCCAGTGATCGGTGGCAGCAGGAGCTTGTGTGGTATCGTAAGAGACAAACTGTGTGGTGTGAACTGTGGTCTGAGAAGACCGGTATAACAGACATGGGGAGATCCCGAAAGGGGGTAGAGTCGTAAAAGGTGGCGGTGACCCAAATCGGGGTGGTAGCCCAAAAGGGGGTGGAGTCCCAAATTGGGGTGGTAACCCAAAAAGGGGTGGAGTCTCAGAGGGAGGCGGTAACTCAAATTGGGGTGGTGGTCCAGAAAGGGGCCGAGTTTGAAGAGATGGCAGCACTGGTTGGCTCAGTGGGATCAGTGGGTATGTCTGGGAAACTGCAGTGTACGTGTATGTCAATTCCAGAATGTGGGATATACTTTCCGGAGCATGACGGGCCGCAAGTGTGTACAGTGATGCTGCACCGGGAAGGAATCTCGGGACGGTTGGACTCCAAGAGTCAGGTGACTCTGGTAGGAACTCCTCTCACTTTCTGTCTGACCGAGAAAATGGCCCAGGTTCGCTGTAAACATGGGGTCACGGTGAACTATATGCTAGACAGAGTGGTGTTTGAGGGGCCCGGAGGCAGTGATTGCCAAGGTGGCGGGATACCACCAGACTTAGTGTATACCTTGGAGGGCGGCAGGGACTTTGTCGTGTTGGATGACCTATGGTACGAGGAGGGAGACGTTCCTCCGGTTGGGCTAACAGATATTAAGACGGCGACGGCTCGTGACGTGGAGAGGTCAGAGGTGGAAGTGACCGGGAAAAGGGGTACGTCAGCCCAACGGACGAACCGGACATCTCGTGACAAAACTGACGCTGACATGATAGATAAGACGGCTGAAGTAGTCACACAGTTAGTGAGTAACTGGAGGGATGACTCGGCAGGTCGGGGTGACTCAATCTGTGGGGGTGACTGTGGCTCTGAGAGAGACAGGGAGCACAGACTAGAGGAGCTAGATAAAGAAGTCTCTGAGCTCAAAGGTCACATGGTAACGTGGCAAGAACTGAATAAGGCCCTCAGGGACGAGGCAGAAGAACAGGTTAAACGAGAAAGAGTCCTGAGACAAACGGCCGAGCACAGGGTCGAGGAGCTCGAGAAAGAAGTCTTGGAGCTCAGAGGTCACATGTCCACCTGGCAGAGTGTGAACAAGAACCTCAAGGAAGAGATGGAGGAACTCAGAGGAGTAGTAAAAAGTCTTCTGCGAGAGAAGTTGGACAAAGACTTACCGCGGGTGAGCGTGAGTGATAAGACAGAACTGCCAGTAGCCATCGTGGCAAAGGGTCATGAAGTGATCCCATCGTGTGAAGTTGGTGAGTTAAGAACTAAAGAAGACAGTCACCCGGTCGGGGCAACTGTAGTGAGGGAAGTGTCCGTGGTAAAGCCAGATCCTTCGGTCCAGGAAGAGAGCAAGACCATGACCTTCCAGTCTGTGATTGATGTACCAGAGGACATGCAAAAAGCCTGTGCTGAGGAAGGTGTGCATGAGGCTTTCAAAGAGGCGGTCAAAGCCTGTAAGGTGCACTGGGCACTTGAGACTCGGCAGTTGGTGATAGTATCAGCCAGAGAAGATACATCAAACCGAGTAGCTGTACTGAAAGAGATGCATTTGCAGTGTCTACGTGTCAAACAATTGATTAGGCAGAGTAATGTGAGGGCTGCTCGACGCCTAGAGATAGCAAGAGAGGCTATGGATCGGCGGGGTTTGCGGAAAGATGTGGTTCCGGTACCCAAAGCTCTGATTGGGAGAATCATTGGAAGATCCGGGAAGGTGATGCAAGACCTCGTGAATATCTCCGGTGTGATGAGGGTGAGGATCCCTCCTGATAATGAAGACCTGGTATCCAGTGAAGTGGGTAGAATTCCCATCATCGTGGTTTGCTCCATGGAGAGCCTGAGAGATTTTCGGATGCTCGTGGAGTATCGAGTGGGGTACCTGCAAGAAATTGAGCAGTTGAGGCTGGACCATCAGCGAATTAATAAAGAAGTACGGAATACCAGGTGGCGGCCGCCTCCAATCCAAGATGTAAGGACCCGAAGGGTTCCTCCAAGTAGTGACATGGCAGGTGGCCGAAGAATGTCAGCAAGTGGCAGTTCGATGGGCCGTGTGAGGCTGAGAGACAGCAGTTCCTGTGAGACGCTGAATGGGTCAGACTCAGGCCAGACAGTAGGACCGATTAAGACTGATGACCGTACCAACCGGGAGAGCCGGTCAGTGGGAGACCGGTCAGGTGACGAAGCGCACTCTAGGAGGGTGGTGACTAAACAGTGTCTGATGACGCAGACAGACTGCAAATGGAGGGTCAAAGACAATGACCGGTATTCTGACGGCTTGGGGCGGGGGAGGCCTAATGCAGAGATGAGGCCGTATGACAGATGGAGACGGTTCTCTCGACCTGTGGGGCAAGGTGTAATGTGTGCCCGGTCTCGAGATCCTGGTGTAAGATTGTGTGTTCAACCCCACAAGTTTGAACAGAGGGGCAGAGTATGTGGTGTAATGACCACTGTGTCCACTATGGGGCGCTGTGTGGATGTCCCAAGAGAGAGGATGAGTGGCAGAATACGGAGTGGCCGTTGTGTATCTCAAAGTGGGTGGCTTTGAGATGAAGGCTTGGTTATGTGCTGATCAGCAGAGCTGATCTTTCGTGCCTATGTGTTAGGGAGAAGCCTTCAGGCAGCTGGAGAGATGGGCGGGTTCTAGCTGCCCACAAACCCACCCAGGGGTGTGTCTGATAACACCTATAGTAAAAGGCTGTGAGTAGGTGAAGGACCTGTGATGAGGTCATAGCCATGTGACCCAGTGGGCGTGGCTACGGACCATATAACGTAGCCAGGGTAGGTCACAAGGGGTGAATGCTGGGACCAGGTTGGTCCAGTTTGGAAGGTCCCGTGAGAAGGATCTCCTCACTAACAGCCTGTGGAGCGGCTGGGCGTGTGCAAGGGCGATGTATGCCTGAGAGCTCCCTGGAGGGAACTAACATAAAACGTCCTGATAAGCCGCATAAGGAACCCTGACGGGTGAGATAACACTGGGGCTGAATAGCCTGTTTAATGGACGCTATGCTGGTGATATGAAGCTGTTGTACATTGCTGCTGTGGTTTATGAGGGTGAATAAACCGCAGGGACTGCTATGTTTTTATGGAAAACCTGGTGCCGGATGTGTTTTGTTCGCTGCCAAGCGAGTGATCCCCTACTAGATGACAGCGCTACCTCACAATATATATATATATATATATATATATATATATCGCTCTCTCAATACCTAAGAGTCGCTGTAACCCACTTTCTTACCTTGTTTGTCCTTATTAACTTCTTTGGATTCCACTTGTTGCACAAAAGAAAATAATTAGACACACAAGTTATTATTAGAGATATATACAAATATAGGCACAAATTAGTTACCGGTGCTCCCTGAACTATCCGGATTTTCTGCAAGATAAAAAAAAAACAAATATTATGAAGACACGAAGACTACACCGTGTGCATAATTATTAGGCAAGTTGTATTTGAGAGGATTCTTTTTATTATTGAATAACAACTATGTTCTCAATCAACCCAAAAGACTCGGATATCAAAGCTTAATATTTTTGGAAGTTGGAGTGGGTTTTTTTTAGATTTGGCTATCTTAGGAGGATATCTGTTTGTGCAGGTAACTATTACAGTGCAGAATTATTGGGCAACCTAATAAAAACCAAATATATACCCATCTCACTTGTTTATTTTCACCAGGTAAACCAATAGAGCAACACAAAATTTAGAAATAAACATTTCTGACATTCAAAAAAAAAATAAAAAAATGAGTGACCAATATAGCCACCTTCGTTTACGATGACACTCAAAAGCCTTCCATCCATAGATTCTGTCAGTTGCTTGATCTGTTTACGATCAACATTGCGTGCCGCAGCCACCACAGCCTCCCAGACACTGTTCCGAGAGGTGTACTGTTTTCCCTCCCTGTAGATCTCACATTTCATGAGGGACCACAGGTTCTATCTGGGGTTCAGATCAGGTGAACAAGGGGGCCATGTCATTTTTTCTTCTTTTAGACCTTTACTGGCCAGCCACGCTGTGGAGTATTTGGATGCATGTGATGGAGCATTGTCCTGCATGAAAATCATGTTTTTCTTGAACGATACCGACTTCTTCCTGTACCACTGCTTGAAGAAGGTGTCTTCCAGAAACTGGCAGTAGGTCTGGGAGTTGAGCTTCACTCCATCCTCAACCCGAAAAGGTCCCACAAGTTCATCTTTGATGATACCAGCCCATATCAGTACCCCACCTCCACCTTGCTGGCCTCTGAGTAGGAGTGAAGCTCTCTGCCCTTTACTGATCCAGCCTCAGGCCCATCCATCTGGCCATCAAGAGTCGCTCTCATTTCATCAGTCCATAAAACCTTAGAAAAATCAGTCTTAAGATATTTCTTGGCCCAGTCTTGACGTTTTATCTTATGTTTCTTGTTAAAAGGTGGTCGTTTTCCAGCCTTCTTTACCTTGGCCATGTCCCCGAGTATGGCACACCTTGAGCTTTTTGATACTCCAGTAACGTTGCAGCTCTGAAATATGGCAAAACTGGTGGCAAATGGCATCTTGGCAGCTTCACGCTTAATTTTCCTCAATTCATGGGCAGTTATTTTGTGCCTTTTTTTTGATCAACACGCTTCTTGCGACCCTGTTGGATATTTACCATGAAACGCTTGATTATTTGGTGATCACACTTCAAAAGTTTCGCAATTTCAAGACTGCTGCATCACTCTGCAAGACATCTCACAATTTTTGACTTTTCAGAGTCCCTCAAATCTCTCTTCTGACCCATTTTGCCAAAGGAAAAGAAGTTGCCTAATAATTAAGCACACCTTATATAGGGTGTTGATGTCATTAGACCACACCCCTCCTCATTACAGAGATGCAAATCACCTGATTTACATAATTGACAGTTGGCTTTCAAGCCTATACAGCTTGGAGTAGGACAACATGTATAAAAAGGATGATGTGATCAAAAGATGGATTTTTGGTTCTTACCGTAAAATCTCTTTCTTTGAGCCTTCATTGGGGGACACAGAATACCATGGGTGTATGCTGCTGCTGCTAGGAGGCTGACACTATGCAAAAACAAGAAAATTAGCTCCTCCCCGGCAGTATACACCCACCGACAGGCACCAAGCACCTCAGTTGGTGAAAAAGCAGTAGGAGAAGCAACGAGAAAAACTCGAACCATATGTACCAACCCAACAAGGGACTCTAAGACCCAACACGGTACAACTTAAACAGGGAGGGTGCTGTGTCCCCCAATGAAGGCTCCAAGAAAGAGATTTTACGGTAAGAACCAAAAATCCATCTTTCTTTATCGCCTTATTGGGGGACACAGAATACCATGGGACGTCCCAAAGCAGTCCCAAGGGTGGGAACAGCAATAAGGAACGAAAGTAACCGAAAGTCTTAGGTCGGCCGGTGAGCCACCGCCGCCTGCAGAACCTTCCTACCAACCACAGCATCAGACGAGGCCTGGGTATGAACCCTGTAGAACCTCGTGAAGGTGTGCAAAGATGACCAGGTTGCAGCCTTGCAAATTTGCATGGCCGAGGCCTGGTGACGAGCAGCCCACGAAGCCGCCACAGCCCGGGTGGAATGAGCACTTACTCCCGGAGGGGGGCGCTTTTCCTGAAGACGATACGCTTCCAGAATGGTAGAACGAATCCAGTGAGCGATCGTGGATTTGGAAGCCGGAAGGCCCTTCTGGCGACCTTCAGAGATGATCAGCAAGGAATCGGACAGACAAAAGGAAGACGTCCTGGCGAGATAGACACGCAGGGTTCTAACTACGTCCAGTTTGTGGAGAGACTTCTCAAGAGGATGAGATGGAGCCGGACAAAAAGAAGGAAGGACGATATCCTCATTGATATGGGAAGCGGAAACCACCTTTGGAAGAAAAGAAGGAACGGGCCTGAGGACGGCTTTGTCCTGATGGAGAATGAGGTAAGGGGAACGACATGACAAGGCCGCCAATTCAGAAACTCTTCTGATGGATGAAATGGCGATCAAAAAGGTGACCTTCCAAGAGAGAAGGGACAAAGGAATGTCCTGGAGAGGCTCGAACGGCGCCTTCTGGAGAGCGCTAAGGACGAGGTTGAGATCCCACGGGTCTATTGGCGAATGATGAGGAGGAGCCACGTGGGAAACCCCTTGCAGAAAGGTTTTGACCTGTGGTAGAGAAGCTAGCTCTCTTTGGAAGAGGATAGAGAGAGCGGAAACCTGGCCCTTGAGCGTACTGAGGGACAGACCCGCGTCTAACCCAGACTGAAGAAACCCCAGGATAGATGGGATAGAAAAAGACATTGGGTAGACTCTTATCATCGCACCAACGGAAAAAAGCCTTCCAGTACCTATAGTAAATGCGGGAAGAGGCTGGTTTCCTGGCTCTGATCATAGTTTGAATAACCTGACTGGACAGACCTGATTCTTTCAGAATTGCGGTCTCAACGGCCATGCCGTCAAACTCAGAGACTGAGAATTCTCGTGGTAAAGGGGGCCTTGTGAGAGAAGGTCTGGACGGTCTGGAAGCCTCCAGGGAACGTCCCCGAGCATGTTGACCAGTTCCGCGTACCAAGGCCGTCTTGGCCAATCTGGAGCGACTAGATTCACTGGTACACCTTCCGATTTTATCTTTTTGACCACTCGAGGGATCAATGCCAGAGGCGGGAACAGATACGGAAGTTGAAACTGGGACCACGGAGTCACCAGTGCGTCGCATGCGACGGCTAGAGGGTCCCTGGACCTGGCTACGAACTGCGGCACCTTGTGGTTCATCCGAGATGCCATGAGATCGACATCCGGGGTGCCCCAACGGTCGCATATCTGAGAGAAAACCGCGGGGTGCAGGGACCATTCGCCGGACGCTAGGCCCTGGCGACTCAGAAAGTCGGCTGCCCAATTTTCCACCCCTGGAATATGGACGGCGGAGATTGTCGGAACGTAACGTTCTGCCCAGCGTAATATCTTGGCCACTTCTGACATTACTTGTTTGCTGCGCGTGCCCCCCTGATGGTTTATGTACGCCACGGCCGTGGCGTTGTCCGACTGAATACGGACCGGCTTGCCGGAGAGGAGGGGCTGCCAATGAAGAAGGGCCAGGAAAATTGCTCTGATCTCCAAAAGATTGATTGGGAGGAGAGACTCCTGTGGCTTCCAGCGGCCTTGGGCCGCTTTCTGATGGAACACGGCTCCCCATCCTAGAAGGCTCGCATCGGTGGTGATGACTTGCCACTGAGGCGGAAGGAAGGACCTCCCTTGGAGAACTGACGCTGGCCGTAGCCACCAAGTGAGAGACTGCCTCACTCTGAGAGGAAGCCGAATAGGACGTTCCAAGGACATCGTGGTCTTGTCCCAGGCTGAAAGCAGAGACAGCTGGAGGGGGCGAAGATGAAACTGCGCAAAGGGTACTGCTTCCATGGAGGCCACCATCTTCCCCAGGACCTTCATGCAGAACCGAATGGGAATGGGAGCAGGCCTCTTGAGAGTTCTGATGCCCTTGGACAGAGTTGTAAATTTTTCCTTTGGAAGAAAAACACGGGCTAGCTTCGTGTCGAATTCCATACCCAGAAAGGTCAGACGCTGGGTGGGTATTAGAATGGACTTCTCCTTGTTGACCAGCCAACCTAGGCGGCTGAGAGTGTCCAGGGTTATCTGAAGGCTCCGGAGACAGTCCTGGCGAGACGAACCCTTGATCAAAAGATCGTCCAGATAAGGGATGATGAGGATCCCTCTGGAGCGAAGGATGGCCATGACGGTCGCCATCACCTTCGTGAAAACACAGGGCGCTGAAGCTAGGCCGAAAGGAAGAGCTGTGAACTGAAAGTGGTCTCCCTGAAACGCAAATCGAAGATACTTCTGATGTTGCACACAAATTGGAATGTGCAGATAGGCATCCCGAATGTCCACTGAGCAGAGAAATTCCCCGGGCTCCATGGAAGCAATCACCGACCGAAGAGACTCCATCCTGAAATGAAGAATCTTCACGTGGCGATTGAGCAATTTGAGGTCCAGAATAGGACGAAGAGAGCCGTCTTTCTTCGGGACTACAAAGAGATTGGAGTAGAACCCGGAAAACCGTTCGTCTGAGGGAACGGGAACAATGACTCCGGCGGAAAGAAGGGAGGAAATGGCCTGCAAAAAACTCGGAATCTGGGCCCGCTGTCGCGGAGGCCGAGACCAGAAAAACCGTCTGTTCGGGAGTGAAGCAAATTCGATCTTGTATCCGGATGCGACGAGTTCTCTGACCCAAGCGTCGTCGACAACGGACAGCCAAGCATCCGCGAAAAAGGAAAGTCTGCCTCCCACCCTGGAAGAAATTCCAGGTGGGGGTGACCCGTCACTTAGACGAAAATCTGCCGGAATTGGCTCCTGCAGATCTGGAATCTTGTCCTCTAGATCTCCAGCGAGGAGCGGGTTTGTAGGAAGGTTTCCTCTGATCCCGCTCCCTGGTGGCGGGCGGCCGATCCTGTTGAGTGGCTCTCTCCGTGGCAGAGAAGGGACGAAAGGGCCTGAATGGTCGAAAACCCCTTCTGTTGAAAGGACGTTTTGGTCGAAATTGGGGAAGCGAAGTACTTTTACCTCCAGTGGCATCGGAAATTATCTGATCCAGCTTTGCTCCAAAGAGCCTAGAGCCATGGAATGGCAGATTGGTAAGCGACTTTTTCGAAGTAGTGTCCGCATTCCATGACTTTAGCCAAAGGACTCGGCGTACAGCTACTATGTTGCTGTTAGCCCTTGCTACGCAGCCGGCCGCGTCCAAGGAGGCGGCCAAAAGGTATTTTCCCGCCTGGTTAATCTGATCTGCAAGATCTGCCAGCTCGTCTTGAGGAGCTGACGCTAAGATGCCTCTGCGAAGAATTTTTGCCCAAGCGGAAATGACCTTTGCCACCCAGGCGGATGCGAAAATAGGGCAGAGAGAGGCGCCAGATGCCTCAAAGATAGACTTAGCCAGAGATTCAATCTGCCTGTCAGTAGGATCTTTGAGCGATGCCCCGTCTGGCAGAGAGAGCACCGTTTTTGAGGCTATCCGGGAAACTGGAGGATCTACCTCGGGAGCCTTGGACCACTTTGAGAGCAGTTCTGCGTCAAAGGGGTACAGAACGTCCAAGTACTTGCGGCCTGAGAAACGTTGCTCAGGGCGCTCCCAGTGTTTGGATAAGGTAGTATCGAAATCGTTGTGATTGGGAAAGGTTCGAGACGGAGGTCTGGCTCGTTTAAGGAGAACCGAGCTTTCCTGAGGTGGAGCCTCATCCTGTTTAAGTTTTAGTGTTTGGAAGATAGCTGCAATAAGACTATCGACCATGTCCCGCGTTTTAGAAACGCTGTTCCCCTCTGAGCTAGCTTCCGAATGAGAATCATCGCCTGACTGAAGGTTGTCATCCGAGGAAGGAGAAGGAGGCCTGGGAGCGGAAGGGCCCTGCGAGCTCGAAGACGAAGTGGACAGAGCCCGCTTCCTAGAAGTCCTTCCCTGTCTGTCTCTCTGAAGGTCGTGGTCAGGTGCGGACGACTCACCCCGAGAGGCGGTCGGGGCAGAGGTGGCTGAGGATAGCTGAGGTAATCGTTCTAAGACCTGGACCAGCGACTGTGATACTTTTGTCAAGTCAGAAACAGACTGTGACATTGTAACGGACCACTCCGGGGGGAGAGAGGAGGGAAGAGCGCCCTCCGCCCGGGACTCTGTGCGTTCCTGAGATGCTGACATATTTGAAGGACTGCAAGGGGGGGCAGAATGGGGACGACTGACCCGATGCCCACTTCTTTTTACAGCGTGCACAGGCGTAATAGGTAGCGGTGGGCCTGAAGCAGAGATCCCCTGAAGGGTTGGGCATAAGTAAACTGCACTGAATGGCCGCAGAAATTAGGGAATAACTGCCGAGGAGAGCTAATCCTTGCCTCAGAGCCGAGCCTACCGAGATTCTGTGCGAGCAGCAGAAGAAACGCCGAAGTGTCCCCCAAGCAGCGCAGGAAGGAGTGATTCAGGCATCAGGAAATCCTTGTGCTGGGAGATGGGGGCGGAGCTTAGCGGCCGCGCCGTGACTGGTTAATAGCGACGGAGAGGGCATGGCAGAAGAGGGGGGCTGGCATCCAAGAGAGAAAGAAGCCCTGTGATGGGCTAGAAAGGGCGCGCTGAAAAGAGCGCGCTCAGGAAGGGAGGAGGGAGAGCAGAGGAGTTCCCCGCGCTGAGGGGAAAGTGAAAGTGCCTCCCACCCTGACGGCGCCGCAGCCCCATGCCCGACATACCGCGCTAAGGATGCAATCTGACCAGGTCCTGCTGCTTGTGACGCTGCGGTGAGTGAGGAGATCCCCATAGACTCCATGACTAGAGCAGGGAAAGTGTAGGAACGCAAGCGGCTGGGCGCGCGGCAGGCAGAAAAGGGCGGGAGATTCAAATCTGTGGACCTGAAACCAACAAGGTCCCTTCTTCTCCCATGTCACTGAAGCTTATGCGGGGCCGGAGGGAACGTACAGGCACTTACCTGACGTCCCTGAAGAGGATGAACACAGGGGCCCATGGGGAATCGGCAGGCCGCTGGGAGGGGAAGGAGTCCTCTGTACCCGCATCCTGCAGAAGACAGCTTTCTTGGAACACCTACGATCGCCGTCTTCCTCTCAGCCCTGTCCCGAGAAAGGGGTGAGGAGGGGGATTCGGCAAGGACCAGCCACCTGTCCGCAACCCTTAACACCAGAAGTGATAGGGAAAAGTCCTGCCTGCGGTACTGCGATGTGGGTGACACCACACTGCTCGCTCAGCCGCATGATATAGGAAATCAGGGTGATAACTTATACCCTGTTTCCCAATGGAAAAAACCTAAAAGACAAAAGAGGGAGAAAATTAAAATTTCAAACTAAACCTGAAAGGAAAATTGGATTAAAACTGCGGATCTGGGGAGATCCCGGTCCGCCTCCTACAGACACTAAGCACAAACTGAGGTGCTTGGTGCCTGTCGGTGGGTGTATACTGCCGGGGAGGAGCTAATTTTCTTGTTTTTGCATAGTGTCAGCCTCCTAGCAGCAGCAGCATACACCCATGGTATTCTGTGTCCCCCAATAAGGCGATAAAGAAATACTCATTTGCCTAATAATTCTGCACCCAGTGTACAGTCACACAACTGATAGCTATATCACCTCCATACAAATAAAGGGCTGGTGCTAGCGTAAACATTTATAGCATGTCAATAGATTATGCCATTAATGCCTGAAAGGTGAGGATGTCATAGGGGGTGTCCATTTGGAGAATAGGGGTGCCATGGTCCCAGATTGCTGCTGATGAAGGTTGTCAATGTAGTAATTGCTGCCATACTCACTGCAGCAGCTCCCTGAACTGCCCCTATGACTGGAAGCAAGCGGCTGCAGGGAGGATCCAAGTCCCTTTTCTCCCAGTAGCCACTGTTCCAATAAGGCAGGCTTTTAATACCATTTTACTGCTGATTAAACCCATATTCAGCAGGTGAATAGCATTTCTGGACATGACTGGTTGCCTTTAAGCCTTTTCTTTTATTATAACACAGTGTCAGCTCTTGGTAAAAAAAAAATGTATGGAGGCTGAAAAAGCCCTTTAAATGTTACATCGGTTGTCCGCTCCATTTATACTGAGGAGATATCATTAGGATAGGTCATCACTATAAGGGCTTATTCAGGAGTCAAGGATTTATTTTCTTCCACGTTATAAGGGGTCGGAGTTTCATCAGTGTTTTTGCTCAGGGTGTCAGTTTTTATCATCAGAGTTTGGTCAGGGTTTCGTCAGTTTTTTCAGATAAATAATGAAGGTTCACCATTCATCTCATATCAAATAGTCTGTGTAAAGCATACTGCACACTAACAGAGCTTGGGTGCCATCCATTTTTTCTCATGGACCTATAGACTTGCATTGGTGAGATTGATCGAGACTCAGATCAAAATCGAACATGTCTCTAGGGCCGCGAAACGCATGGGCATGTGAACAGCCATATAGACTATACTATGTACAAGTTCTATCACTGGAAAACACAGACAGAACTTGTACGAGAGAAGCTGACATCTGAATGAGCCCTGAGATTGGTGAGGACTTGACACCAGGCCACCCCACCAATTAGAGGTCATAAAGGGCATATGTTAACACTCCAGCTGCCTACACCTTGTGGCCACTGCTCTGTACTGAGGATAATTCCCTATTAAAGGAGTGCAGTACTTGCGAGCAGCTAATAAACACGTGTATGGCGCTGTGGTGTTCTCCTTCGTGCACGGTTTATGTCCGACCGTGACAACGGATCAGTAGGGTTACCTGGTACCAGATCCCCCACCAATCTTATAGTGCTGACCTAGCCTAAGGAGGTGGTGACAGCGGATCACAGGGGTTCAGAGAGTTGGACCTCCACCGATCTTACATATATGACCAACTCTTAAGATCACAAAAGTTCTTGACAAGACTTAAAGGGGTTGTCCAGGATTGGTGTTAAAGTCTGTAATCACTCTACATCTGCAGTCATGTAGAGTGATTACAGACTTTAACACCAATCCTGGACAACCCCTTTAAGTCTTGTCAAGAACTTTTGTGATCTTAAGAGTTGGTCATATATGTAAGATCGGTGGAGGTGTTTAGGGATGAGCAAATCCGAACTGTAAAGTTCAGGTGTTCGTATCGAACTTCTAGCATCCGGTACCCGACCATGAACACTGACTACTTAATGTATGTATGGTTTCATGATTGGGTCCGGAAGTCTGATATAGCTTGTTGCACTTCTAGCTCCATCACAGCCATGTCACGTAATTGCATGGCAGTAATTGGCCGATGCAACACGTGACCCGACCTTACAGTGTAAAATAAATAAATAATAAAAAAAACAACGCGCGGTCCCAGTCTTTTTTTAAAACCAGCTGAGGGTAAACAGCTGCTGGCTTACACGCTGTCATCTGTGTGACAACATGGTAACCACAGCACTCTGACCGGCGGTAATATTAGTAAGTTTACTGCCAATCACAGCCGATGTTTCCCGCACAGAGCACAACGTAGGAACCGCGGGATATTCAGGCCCCCCATTCACTTGAATGATGTTCGGGGTTAAATTTCCAGTTGAGGTCCGATATTAACTGTATATTTGTCGAACACACTGAACCCGAACAAGCACGGGTTTGCGCATCAGTAGTTTTGAATCCTAACAAGCACGTATACTGCAGGTCGTCACGATTCTCTGGTCCTGGATACAAAAGCGAGCAGTCACGTGTCTACCAATATGCAGTCATGTGCCAACTAGACGTGAGTGAGGCTGAACATGTCTAGTCAGAAAGTGGCTGGTTTGGAAATCGCATACTTGCAGTCCCGACGTCGGAGAATCCTCACAGCGTGCACATGGAGCACTGTGAGTATTTACAAGTCTGCAGTCCCACAGCATGATATAGAATGACTGCAGACTTGAGCCCCAAGCATGGACAACCCCTTAAATACATTTAAAGTTGAGGCCTACAAACCTATGGACTCTCTAATGGACTTGATAGTTGAGATCCTCTCGCTAAACCGGGATTTGTCTCTGTGTAACGTTCTGTATGCCTGGAGCAAAAAGATGGAACTTAAACTACAGAGAATGTTTTATACAAAAATCAATTTATAAAACACAGGGCACTATAGAAGCTCTTCTGGTTCTTGAAGAGTATACGGGGATTTCTGCGACTACAAAATCATTTATATTGAAATTTGGCATGTACTATTGATTAGAAGTAAAATAACAAGCATGTTGGGGTACAGACATGATGAAACCAGTAACAGAAGGAAAGTATCATGAATAAAGATATAAATTATATTGGAAATCATCTTTTTGTTCAGGAGAAAGAAGTTCTGTGGGATATTGGTGCATCCTGTCCGTACCCCAGGATGCCAACTATTTCATGTACCTCTAAAGTGTCTCAATATGTCAGCGTTCACGAAGTGTAATAATTATTGATTTTGATACAATTTTATGGAATCCTGTCTTCAGCTCACACTTGGAAAGTTGTGCCGTCGTACCATTGGAACGGCGGCGGCATCGGAGGGGACAAGAGTATAAGTGTTTTAATTTTTATCGGGGGGGGGGGGCAAACGTTCAGATTGAGAAGGGGATCTCCTAATAGTGGACAACCCCTTTAATGTTAAGGTTACGTTCCCAGTAGGAGTTTTTGATGTAGGGGACTTTCTGCCCCAATTAGGTAAATTAGGTTACTTGCTATTTCTGGCTTTTACAAAACTTTATCGATATTGTCATGTGCGCATTACGTGTGTTTTTATTCTGCAGATTTTCCGCATCTCATACAAGCCTATGGGGAAAATCTGCACATAAAACTCCGCGTACCCACGAGCTAAATTGACAGGTTGCGAATTTGAAACACGGAGCTCAGGTCAATTTAGGCTGAGTAGGAAGAAGTCCAGTGGGCAGGAGACTATAAATCCCATCCAGTTTGCTGCAACTATAAGACGTGGGAGCAGAGACTTCAGAGGGACTTCTCATCTCGTGCCTGGAGGCAGGTGCGGACCCCACCAATGTGCACTAATAACACTGGAGAGGGGATCAACGTTCCCAGATTAGGATTTCTGGTCACCTCTCCACTGAGTCACACATGTAATGGCCCTGCTTTCCACAAAGATGCAATTTGCATGGGTGGGACCACTACTTTCCTTTGGCTTGGCCATAAATATGCAATATGGGCAACCCCATTAAATGGTTTCTTTGCTATAGCCAGCTGCCCTTAGCCTCCTAAACTGCCTCCATGTTTGTTGGCATGCCCTTGTGGGTGCAAGTGATGAGATATGCAAGAGCGACGTCACCGCTGGCTCTCTACAAACCTGGTGTGTGATGTTCTAACCCCTGTGCAGTGAAGCTGGGTGTATGCTCCCTGGGTCTCATCGGTGTACAGCACCTGCCCATGGCGGGAGCGGGGTCGCAGATCTTAGCCAGCCTGGAGACTTGAGGAGAACCGGCGGTGACATTGCTCTGACAAATCGTGCCACGCACACCGATATGGGTGCTATGGAGTGGAGGATTAGCCTGGGGAGATCCACGCCGCCAAGTGTAGTCACCAACGGATTTGCAAGGTTCGAAGTTAATTTTGTAGATATTCACCAATCTCTAAGACACAAAAAGGGGCTTGTTACAATGTAGGAAAAGTCTGAGCTACACAAAGGTCGTCATCTAGGGAGGCGAGGGCAGCTGGCAGGTTCCTTTTAAGGACGTCACGTTATCTCTCCAGGTATCCACCATTTTCATACTTACATATATTCCACCTCCCACTGTGGCCACTGCAACAAGTATTCCATACGCAGCCCCTCCGGGGGTCGGGACGTTCGAGAGGCTCCCGGAGTTTCTTAGTACCGGATTATAGGGTGTGGTAAAGCGTTGGAACAGGCAGTCTGTAATGAGAGGAGACAGGTTAGGAAGCTCCCAACATTTCCCGACCAAACACTCAGGATTCTCTGCCAGCTTGGGGCACGACGGACATTTATTCTCAAAGCAATTTACAGTTGTAAAAAACAACTGAGGATAGAAACCGATATAATAGTGAAATATTAAAGGCTTTCTCGGCCCTTTGTGTAAATCCTATAATGGCAGCTGTCAAATCCAGAAATAATGCAGTGCAGAGGACAGATCCAAGTATGCATGAATCCTCTTTCTATAAATCAGAGGTCCTACAGGTGGAATTACAACTTTTTTTCTGTAAATGTTACTGGCCAGAGGTATTCTGTAGAGCTGCTAAAAATGTTCAACATGAACCCCTCCACTGGGAGGACAGAGTTCCCTTAAAGGGGCTAGCCCAGACTATATCTAGGTGCCTAAGAACTAACAGGCAGGTCATTGTTAACGACCTGCCTGTTGTGCCAGACACCGATCTCTTCTGGCACAGACTGCTCCTGCCGGTATTCAGTGACTTCCGCTGACAGAGAAGTGGCTTCTCTTCCGTTTTGCTCTGTTGACAGCGTGTGACTGCTCACATCATGCTGACTGACAGCCGGCTGCTTAGCTGCGGCGAGTCAGCTATCAATCAGCATGAAGTCGGCAGTCACACCCCAACAATAGAGCAGCCTAGAAGAAGAGCTGCTCTGCTGACATTGAGCAGCTGAACTGCTGGCAGGAGCTGTCTGCACTAGGTAAACAGGCAAGTAGTTAAATTGGATATCAACTACCTGTGTTCGTTTTTAGGCCAATAAGACAAAAATATAACCATCCTGGACAACTGCTTTAACCTTGTGCCCAAAAAAAAGGAGGATAAAAGGAGTGGATGCTGTGCACGAGTGCGGGGGGCTCTCTCCATTACATTGGAAAGTGCTCGGCAAGGGCATGCCCGGGACTCAGCACCCACTGCACTGGTGATGGCCTATGATATGGCATGCTAAACTGGACACAGCATGGAATAGTGACTGCAAAGCGTAGTAAAACAGTTTTTTATATCGCCTCTTTGTTACGGAGATATTGCCTTGTAAAGTTTAGGTTATTATTTATGATAAGTGCAGGGGGCGTTTCCAGAGAGTCCTTACTGAGGGCGTGTACTTCTTCCCGTCTATGACCTTGACCAATCATAAGCAGAAAGCAACACACAGGAGGGAAAAAGAACTTGCCCCCCCCACAACAGCCTAGAACAGGCTGTCTCCTGTGTGAGACATGTAATGACAGTCTGCTCTCCTTGCTGGTCAAGCTGCAGTGCTGTGTGTGATTGCTAGTGTTGGGTGTAGAGGAAAAATTAAACACTTCATCTCATGTCAGTCAGCGTGCGTAGTGTGGTGGGGGGGGGAGATACATCCGAGCTGACCGCACTGAGAGGAGAACTGAAGGGCTGCTGTACTACCTCTCCCCCAGGGCTGGCTGTCATTACAAGTCTCACACTGAGAAATGTGCTCTAGGTTATAATGGGGGTGTGTTCTTATGTCCCTTAGTGTGGCTGCCTGCTTACAATTGGTCTGCATCATACAGGAGGCAGAAGTACACGCCCCTCCAGAGACAAATCCCTAGTAACGCCCACCTGAACTGTAACAAATAAGCTAACTTTACAAGCCAATATAAACTACGTGCAACTCCCTGACAAGGTCAGTTCACCATGCTCAGACTGGAGAAAGATCCCCTTTATCGGATGAAGACACTGTGTGGAGAAGTTTTCAACTTTAAAGCAGATATATTCCTCTAAAAATCATTTTTAAGACCGGATTTTGTTAACTATATTGGATCGTTTGCCTTCTACAGCTCCTGTGCCGCTCTCCACTCAGTTTCCTTGGAGCACCGAATACAGCGGAGCGCTGCGCTCGGTTGGTCTTTGGCACTCAGCTATGAATGTGGCAGCAGAGCGCATGGTCATCCTCCGTTCCTTTCACATGCGGTCAGACCCCTAATCACACAATATGATCCCCTTTTTCACGGACCGTGATTAACGTCCAAACCTGAGAAAACCCCTTTAAGAATTAAAAAAGAAATACTGAGGAGCCCCATGGTATTTTATTTCCGTCACCATCTAATACGCCTCCCCGCGTCCGGTGTCACCGGCCCTATAATACGTAGCACTCAGCTCTGTGGACTCCCCCTTTTAGCGCCGGTCTCAGTAACATGTGTGCCAATGCTCCAAGGTTGCAGCCTGCCCTGCTGCCCTCTACACGGTCAGCACACAAAGGGCACAGCGCCCGCTGCCAGACACCACCATGGCCTCCTCTGCACTCACTGCCGGTCGCCTGTAACTTGTGCCTGGTCTGCAGCCCCGCATTGCCCGCTCTCAGCCCTAGGACACCCGCTCTGGACAGCGCCATGACAGAAAGACCTCAGTGCGGTGACGTCACCGGCAGCGCTATGTGTTCCGGCAGGAGGGGCGGGGCCAGGAAGCGCCGGCGGCCATGTTTTGTGAGGGCAGAGTTTTCCAGAACAGCTCCATATAGCTCTATAACGCTGTGAACGCAAGTTCTTTCCCTTCCCATGTAGTAATGTGGTAGCAGTGACCCGCTTATTCCCTCAGGGCGCGGGGATTCCTGGAAGGTCAAGTGATGGCAGCCCGGCCCTGCCTGCGGCGCTGTACAATGTGGCGGCAGCTCTGCAGGACGGCTTCGCGCGGCTCAGGGCTGCACACTGTCAGGGCCGGCTATGGAGGAGAGAGCGGCCCTGCGCTCCTCACCACCCCCATATTCTACGTGAACGCGGCCCCGCACCTCGGACACGTGTACTCGGCGCTGCTGGCGGACGTGCAGCACCGGTACTCGGTTCTGTGCGGCCGGGACTCGCGGCTTAGCACCGGTAAGAGGGAATGCTCAGGCTTGCCCCTAGCAACCAGGTGCTGCAGCAGTGGGTCTCCCCATCTACTGCAGGTGCTATAGCCCCCCTATAATCCAGGGAGACCTCAGGGGAGACTGCTGCGGACAGCTCAGGGTCTATGGCATAATCATGTACTGCATGATCGCCAGGTGAGGGTACTCTGCACCAGCCATGGAGCGAGGTCCTTAGGGTGGGTGTCTCCATGAGGGCGCTCTGTACACCAATCATGGAGGGGGGGTCCTTAGGGTGGGTGTCTTCCTGAGGGTGCTCTGTACACCAGTCATAGAGCGAGGTCCTTAGGGTGGGTGTCTCCATGAGGGCGCTCTGTACACCAATCATGGAGGGGGGTCCTTAGGGTGGGTGTCTTCCTGAGGGTGCTCTGTACACCAGTCATAGAGCGAGGTCCTTAGGGTGGGTGTCTCCATGAGGGCGCTCTGTACACCAATCATGGAGGGGGGGTCCTTAGGGTGGGTGTCTTCCTGAGGGTGCTCTGTACACCAGTCATAGAGCGAGGTCCTTAGGGTGGGTGTCTCCGTGATGGCACTCTGTGCACCAGTTATGGAGCAAGGTCCTTACGGTGGGTGTCTCCATGAGGGCGCTCTGTAAACCAGTCATGGAGCGAGAGGTCTTTAGGGTGGGTGTCTCGATGATGGCGCTCTGTACACAAGTCATGAAGCGAGGTCTTTAGGGTGGATGTCTCCATGATGGCGCTCTGTATACCAGTCATGGAGCCAGGGTCCTTAATGTGAGTGTCTCCATGATGGCGCTCTGTATACCAGTCATGGAGCCGGGGTCCTTAATGTGTGTGTCTCCATGATGGCGCTCTTTACACCAGTCATGGAGCGAGGTCCTTAGGATGAGTGTCTCCGTGATGGCGCTCTGTACACCAGTCATGGAGCTGGGTCCGTCTCCGTGATGGCGCTCTGTACACCAGTCATGGAGCGGGGTCCGTCTCCGTGATGGTGCTCTGTACACCAGTCATGGAGCGGGGTCCTTAGGGTGGGTGGCTCTGGACCAGTGTCCGGCAGGACTGAGGGCTCTCTGTACACCAGTCATGGAGCGGGAGGTCCTTAGGGTGTACGTCTCTGTGATGGCGCTCTGTACACCATTCATGGAGCGAGGTCCTTAGGGTGAGTGTACACCAGTCATGGAGCAAGGGGTCCTTAGGGTAGGTGTCTCCGTGAGGGCGCTCTGTACAAGTCATGGAGCGAGGTCCTTAGGGTAGGTGTCTCCATGAGGGCGCTCTGTACACCAGTCATGGAGCGGGGTCCTTAGGGTGGGTGTCTCCGTGATGGCGCTCTGTACAAGTCATGAAGTGAGGTCCTTAGGGTAGGTGTCTCCGTGAGGGCGCTCTGTACACCAGTCATGGAGTGAGGTGTATGTGAGTTAGACCCATGCCAATATCTGCTAATAGTACCCCACAGCAGCCTCCATCCATGATAGGAGTAAATATGTCATTCAAGGCACTGGAGTAAAAAATAAAAGCTTATATTTGCCACCGGCATCAGTGCCTTTTCAGTGATGTCAGCACCAGGTCTACACCTGCTTTGCACTGATGAGGGGTAAACACCCCAAAACATGTTTGCAAAAGGAGTTTTTGATTTCACTTTTTAAAGGGGTTGTCCGGCTTTGATGTACAATTCTGCAGTCACTGTTGGAAGCTTGGAGTGGGCAACATTCTGACTAGACATGCCTGACCTCACTCAGTACACTTGCATTGTATCCTTATACACATGTATCCTTGCACACGTCTACTTGGCCCGTGACCACATGTATGCAATTGACATACTTGTGGTCACCGCGCCCAGTTTGTGTTATGTCAGGATTTACAAGTCTGCAAACACTAACCCCTTGAAGTCACATGGCAAGGCTCGTTAAAGGGGTAGTCCAAAACGAAAGTTTAATCTCACACTATGTAATAATCTTATCACTTTTGTAATATACTTAAATTAAAAAATCCCTACTGTTCCCTCTCTTCTAACTTCTCGTCTGCTTTTTTTTTTGTTGTTTTTTGTGAGTATTCCAGCATGCACTGCAGATTCTCAAATAGGATGTCATCGGTGGGCCGGGGCTGCAGTCACTGCTCCTGCTACTGTCCCAACCCTAAAATCAAGCACTATCAGTGATATCTATTCAGGGTCTGGTCTGTATTCCCCCTGCTCGCCACATTCTCTACTTTTCAGTTTGTAGTGACAGTGCACTCTTGCTGACTCGGCTCTTTTAGACCCCGTGAGGAAGGTGCACTCTGTCAGTGTGAATTCAGATGAATATACAGCAGAGAGCGCACTGTCAGTGTAAATTCAGGTTAATATACAGCAGAGAGAGCGCACTGTCAGTGTGAATTCAGATGAATATACAGCAGAGAGTGCACTGACCATGTATTAGAACTGATAGCAAGTGTATACTCAGAGCACTGATGTCATTGATCCTTTGTTTCAGGGTGGGGGACAGCAGTCCCGGCAGTGACCACAGCCTTGGTCCCTTGATAGCATCCCATTTGAGAATCCTTAGTGCATGCTGGGATACTCCAACAAAACATCGGAAATTTAAAAAAACAAAAAAAACAAGCTAGAGTACAGCGGGGACAATAGGGAATTTTTAAATTTAAGTTTATTAGAAAAGTGATTGGATTATTAAACAGATACACATTTGGTATTAAATTCACATTTGGTTTTGTACCATCCCTTTAAAAGGTTGATATTGACTTTTAAGATTGCTGCATCCAATAGGCGGTGCTGCATATGGTGTCTCTGGGGGGTGACCAGGGCTGTGGAGTCGGAGTCGGTGCTCATTTTGGTGGAGTCGGAGTTGGAGTCGGTATAAAATGGAGCGACTCCGACTCCTAAAATATATAATAAATTGGGTACAGTAATTCAATGCAGGATGTGCTGAATATTTATTCATAGGAGTTTGGGAAAGTTATGAAATGTCCTATAAATGGCTGTTATATTCCTGATCTAAGGCTACATTCACACACAGCGTTTTTCCTGTGTTTTTTGAGGATACGTTTTTCAGCTGCCAAAGTTGATCATCTTTTTAAAAAACTGCATCACCTGAAAGGTTTTTGAGCTCATAGATAATGTTCTCAATAGCAAAAGCAGATTAGAAATCTGCTCTATCTATCCATTTATCCATATCTGTCTATCCATATCGTATCTGTACCAAAAAGAATGAAAACCAGGTAGTACACCAATATATATTCTGTTCTATCTAAATATCTTGATTATTGGATCATAAAAATGATTAAATGTCTGAGGTTCACATTGTACTACAATAAATTTTTCACTTAAATATAAGCAATATGTGTCGGAGTCGGAGTCAGAGTTGGAGTCGGTGTAAGGGAAATTGAGGAGTCGGAGTCGCAGGTTTGGCTTACCGACTCCACAGCCCTGGGGGTGACACTGATCTATTCTTGTGTGTGTTGTTACAGGCACTGATGAACATGGCATCAAGGTGCAGCAAGCTGCCGCTGCTTTGGGTTCGGACACGTCGAGCTTCTGTGCCGCCGTGTCCCAGCAGTTCCGCGCAGTGTTTGACACCATGGCCATCTCTTACACGGACTTTGTGCGCACAACAGAATGTCGTCACTCACAAGCAGTTTGTCACTTCTGGAAGAAGCTGGAAGAGAAAGGATATATCTATAAGGGGACGTACCAGGGATGGTACTGCACCTCTGATGAAGCTTTCCTGAGTGAGGAACAAACGCTGGAGCGCAGAGATGGAGAAGACAACATCTTCAGAGTGTCAGCCGAAAGTGGACACCAGGTATCAGAGAAAGATCCCAAGCTAAAATGTAGACATATCTGTACGGATGCGGTTTTATTATATCTACATAATAATAATATTGTAAAATCCTCATTTAAAGACACAGTAAAGAAAAAAATCCTGGTTACATTAGAGAAGTAGCTGATCAGAACTTAAGGGGTTGCATTACAGAGATTGGGTGAGGAATGGTATGATTGGTTGCTATGGGCAATCTATGCAGATGGGTAAGGAATTGGCTAAATGACAAGAAACAAAGACTCGTCACAATTGGTACGTTCTCTCAATGGGATATAGTCAGCAGTAGGGACGGCAGGAATCTGTACCGGGAGCAGTGGGGACTGCAGGAATCTGTACCAGGTGCAGTGGGGACTGCAGGCATCTGTACCGGGAGCAGTGGGGACGGCAGGAATCTGTACCGGGAGCAGTGGGGACGGCAAGAACCTGTACCGGGAGCAGTGGGGACGGCAGGAATCTGTACCGGGAGCAGTGGGGACGGCAGGGATCTGTACCGGGAGCAGTGGGGACGGCAAGAACCTGTACTGGGAGCAGTGGGGACGGCAAGAATCTGTACCGGGAGCAGTGGGGACGGCAGGAATCTGTACCGGGAGCAGTGGGGACGGCAGGAATCTGTACCGGGAGCAGTGGGGACGGCAGAAATCTACTGGGAGCAGCGGGGACTGCACGGATCTGTAGTGGGGGCTGCAGGGATCTGTACTTGGAGCAGCGGGGACCCCAGGGTTCTGTACTGAGAGCAGTGGGGGCTGCTGGGATCTGTACTGGGAGCAGCGCGGACCGCAGGGTTCTGTACTGGGAGCAGTGGGGGCTGCAGGGTTCTGTACTGGGAGCAGCGGGGACCACAGGGTTCTGTACTGGGAGCAGTGGGGACCACAGGGTTCTGTACTGGGAGCAGCGGGGACCACAGGGTTCTGTACTGGGAGTAGTGGGGACGGCAGAAATCTACTGGGAGCAGCGGGGACTGCACGGATCTGTACTGGGAGCAGTGGGGGCTGCAGGGATCTGTACTTGGAGCAGCGGGGACCCCAGGGTTCTGTACTGAGAGGAGTGGGGGCTGCTGGGATCTGTACTGGGAGCAGCGGGGACCGCAGGGTTCTGTACTGGGAGCAGTGGTGACCGCAGGCATCTGTACTGGGAGTAGTGGGGACGGCAGAAATCTACTGGGAGCAGCGGGGACTGCACGGATCTGTACTGGGAGCAGTGGGGGCTGCAGGGATCTGTACTGGGAGCAGCGGGGACCCCAGGGTTCTGTACTGAGAGCAGTGGGGGCTGCTGGGATCTGTACTGGGAGCAGCGGGGACCGCAGGGTTCTGTACTGGGAGCAGTGGGGGCTGCAGGGTTCTGTACTGGGAGCAGCGGGGACCACAGGGTTCTGTACTGAGAGCAGTGGGGGCTGCTGGGATCTGTACTGGGAGCAGCGCGGACCGCAGGGTTCTGTACTGGGAGCAGTGGGGGCTGCAGGGTTCTGTACTGGGAGCAGCGCAGGGTTCTGTACTGGGAGTAGCGGGGGCCGCAGGGATCTGTACTGGGAGCAGCGGGGACCGCAGGGTTCTGTACTGGGGAGCAGTGGGGGCTGCAGGGATCTGTACTGGGAGCAGTGGGGGCTGCAGGGATCTGTACTGGGAGCAGCGGGGACCGCAGGGTTCTGTACTGGGAGCAGTGGGGGCTGCAGGTATCTGTACTGGGAGCAGCAGGGACCGCATGGTTCTGTACTGAGAGCAGTGGGGACCGCAGGGATCTGTACTGGGAGCAGTGGGGACCGCAGGGTTCTGTACCAGGAGCAGCTGGGACCGCAGGGATCTGTACTAAGAGCAGCTGGAACCGCAGGGTTCTGGTCCAAGAGCAGCTGGGACCGCAGGGATCTGTACTGGGAGCAACGGGGACTGCGGGGGATCTGTACCGGGAGCAGTGGGGACCGCAGGGATCAGATATAGCCAAGCAAAGGTAGATTGCAGTACTAGGACTTGCTATCATACGTGTTCACTTTGGAGAAAAATACTGCTTAAGTAGTGTTCATTTTAATAATCTTTTTATACCTAGGCCCTTAAAGAGTGTCTGTAAGTAAGATGGATCCCCCCAAAACTCATATATGGAGATGTAGGTCTTATGTAAATCCATCGACACCATATTATATATTCTATCTGTTGCTGCAGTCCACAACTTTTTAAATTCTTATGCAAATGATGCTTTAAGTGCTCTGGTCAAGCTAAAGAGACTGTTGGGAGAGACAATTTGAGGAGGATGAGACTTGTTAATTGCTCTGTGATGACCAGAGCACATACATCCTCATTTGCATATGAATTAAAAAAGCTCATTACTGGGGAGTGCAGCAACTGGTAGAAGATGTAATGGTGTTCGTGGATTTACATTTCAAAGACCTGCATCCTGATAGGTGGTTTGGGGGGGATTGCTGTTACTGACATATTCCCTCCAAGGATAGGGCATTCTACATCTGGAGGAGAGAAAGTATCATCATGAATGAGGATTCTTTACTGTAAGAGCGGAGACACTATGGGACTCTCATCCAGAAGATTCAGTCATAGCGAATGCATTGCCCAGTTTTACGATTGATCCTTTCTTGTTTAGGTACATTGGATGAGTGAAGAAAATTACATGTTCAGACTTTCTCACCTGCGCCCTAAACTCCTCGCCTGGCTGCAGACAGAACCCATCTACCCGGCTCCATTTCTCCGTACTGTGCAGCAGTGGCTGGAGGAAGAATTACCAGATCTTTCTGTGTCTCGCCAACGTAATCGTGTGTCATGGGGCATCCCTGTCCCTTCGGACTCCTCTCATACCATCTACGTTTGGCTGGACGCCTTGATCAACTATTTAACTGTTGCTGGATTTCCAGACCAAAAGTTTGCTCCTTGGGGACCGTCAACCCATTTGCTCGGTAAAGATATTTTGCGCTTCCACGCGATATACTGGCCGGCTTTCTTATTGGCAGCTGGTCTTCCTCCACCCAAAAAATTACTTGTCCACTCTCACTGGACGTGTAATGGGGTCAAGATGTCAAAGAGCCTTCAGAATGTTGTGGATCCTACAGAATGCATTGGGCGGTATACAAGGGACGGGCTACGGTATTTCTTACTCCGCCATGGCTCTCCTGAGCGGGACTCTGACTTTACACACCATATTGTGTGCACACTCCTAAACTCTGAGCTTGCTGATGCCCTGGGTGGACTGTTAAACCGCTGCACGGCACACACAATAAACCCCGGGCAATGCTGGCCGTATTATCAGTGCACTAGTGTACCCGCTGCGGCAAATCAGGATCTGCACCGACTGCTGGGCACTGTACGAGAGCTGCCTGGACTGGTGGACCACTACATGAGTAGATTCCAAGTAAACAAAGCCTTAGAGGCCATCGACGGCAGCGTACGGTGCTCAAATGCTTTCTTCCAAAGCCAGGCCCCATGGAAGCTGTGTAAGGGAGGAGAGGACGACAAGTCATGGGGACGATCTGTTCTGTACCTTACCCTTGAATCCTTAAGACTTTATGCTACTCTTCTTCAGCCTGCAGTTCCAGATCTAGCGAAAACCATATTGGATAGGCTGGGTGTCCCCAATGGCTCCAGGACTCTGAAAGGGAATTGTTTCTTTGCGGCAACATTGGGTGACAATTGTTGCTTTCAGGGTCAGAGCCTAGGATCAGAATGTGGCCTCCTGTACCCAAGACTGGAGCCCGAGAACAAATAATATACCAAGATGTGTACAATTCATATGGGTATCTGTAAAAAATAAAAATAAAGATGGAACTGTAACAAACCGGGGTGAGCGGACCCATGGAAGTTCGAGTTCTGGTACTCTCTTTTTTTGTTTCACATTATTCCTTTATTAATAAAAGCCCTTTCCTCGCTGATTTTATAATTCTATTTAGAATTTTTTTTTTTTGTTTCAGTAATATTCAAATAAAAAAGTAAAGGTAACTGTTGATGAGGGGTCTTCTTTAACCCCTTTACTCCCAAGGGTGGTTTGCACGTTAATGACCAAGCCAATTTTTACAATTCTGACCACTGTCCCTGTATGAGGTAATAACTCTGGAACGCTTCCATGGATCCCGCTGATTCTGACAGTTTTCTCGTGACATATTGTACTTCATGTTAGTGGTAAAATTTCATTCAAATAACTTGCGTTTATTTGTGACAAAAACGGAAATTTGGCGAAAATTTTGAATATTTTCCAACTTTGAATTTTTATGCCCTTAAATCACAGACATACGGCACACAAAAAACTTAATAAATAACATTTCCCACATGTTTACTTTACATCAGCACAATTTGGGAACCAAAATTTTTTTTTTGTTAGGAAGTTATAAAGGTTAAAATTTGACCAGCGAATTTTTACAACACCATTTTATTTTTAGGGACCGCATCACATTTGAAGTCACTTTGAGGGGTCTTATATGATGGAAAATACCCAAAAGTGACACCATTCTAAAAACTGCACCCCTCAAGGTGCGCAAAACCACATTTATTAACCCTTCAGGTGCTTCAAAGGAATTTTTTGAATATTTAAAAAAAAAAAAAAATGAACATTTAACTTTTTTTCACAAAAAAAATTACTTCAGGTCCAATTTTTTTTTTTATTTTACCTAGGGTAACAGGAGAAATTGAACTGCAAAAGTTATTGTGCAATTTGTCCCAAGTACGCTGATATCTGATACGTGGTGGGGAACCACTGTTTCGGCGCATGGCAGAGCTCGGAAGGGAACGAGCCTTGTTTGACTTTTTCAACGCAAAATTGGCTGGAATTGAGATTGGGCGCCATGTCATGTTTGGAGAGCCCCTGATGTGCCTAAACAGTGGAAACTCCCCACCAATTACCCCATTTTGGAAACTAGACCCCCCCCCCCCCCAAGGAACTTATCTAGTTATGAGGTGAGAACTTTGAACCCACAAGGGCTTCACAGAAATTTATAACGTTCAGCCGTACAATTAAAAAAATCATTTTTTTTCCACAAAAATGATCTTTTCACCCCCAATTTTTATTTTCCCAAGGGAAACAGGACACCAAACGTTGTGCAATTTGTCCTGAGTACGCTGATACCCCACATGTGGAAGTAAACCACTTTCTCCATCGCTTCATTGGGGGACACAGAAACCATTGGTGGATGCTGGCTGCCACTAGGAGGCTTACACTATGCACAGAAAAAGGTTAGCTCCTCCTCCGCAGTATACACCCCACCGACCGGCACTAATTTCCTCAGTTTAGCTTAGTGTCAGTAGGAGGTGGACACAGGTCTTTCATTAGACCCATATCTACCTCAGCGTGCGTCGTTCCCTTGCAGGTTTCGGAGTGAACAGTCACATCCGTACTCCCACAAAGAGACTATGAGTACGGCGTGTACTGCCACCCCGTATCCTCATAGCTCTCCACGGCAGGACCAAGAGCCCCGAGCACGGATGCGTGTCAGGCGATCCAACTGGTCCTCGCCCCCCGTCTCCCACCCACCAGAGCCTGTCGGTCTGGATGAGACGCAGATCTCCTTCTGTGGAAGAGGACAGGATCATAAGGTACAAGTTTTTGCTGTGAGGTAAGTATGGGACCCCGGAGTGTCACCTCCTCTCCCCACGTCTCTCTCTCTTATTTTGGCCAGCCATGCTGCAGGCTTGGGTACCTTGCGGAGCGGGCGCCCTTAGTGACATCCCCAGGTGTCACGGCTCCTTTCAGCAGCCTTTTCCTCTCTCTGCGCCCCCCCCTCCCCGGCTGCACTTATCTTGTTTCGGCTCAACAGCCGGGCGGCAGGCATGGATCCATTGCGGGGCGATTGTGCAGCGTTGCCTCCGCGCCGCCGCTTCTACTCCAGGCCCTGGCTTCTATTGCGGCCTTGTTCGGCGTCGCGGCCACGCCCCCCGCCTTTTTCCTTATGCGGGCTTCTCTCCCGCCCGTTCTAAGCCCTCCCACCGCTCGCTCCGCTCTTTCCCTCCACGTCTGCGCTCTGGAGGCGGCGCTCAGCAGCGGGCGGTACCACCTTTGGCTGCAGTTAACCCCGCCCTCCTCCCTGTCTCCACAAGGAAGCACGCGTTTTTTCTACCGGGCTCTCAGGCGGCCGCCATTTTCTCCAGACTGTCAGCCGGACTCCTTCGCCGCTTCTGTGGCCCTACAGATATGGACGCGCTGTGCAGCAGCGCTCGCTGAAAGCATCCACAGGACACCGAACCGTGAGTAGCTCCCTGCCTCCTGTCCCCCATCCTTCGGCACTGCTTCAGTGACTTTCCCCCCATCCAGCCCGCTGCCCAGGAGCCCCCTATTGCTCCACGTGAGAGCGAATCTCCCATTCCTGACTGGGCTTCTTCCCTATCTCAATCAGTGGCGTATCTCACCATGGCGTCTCAGTCCCTAGTGGCCATTCTTCATAAGTTGTCCCTGGACTCCTCTGCAGGACCCAGCAGGTCACAGGAGGTTCCACCTGAACCAGCCACCATGAGCCGCAAAAGACCCAGGCAGGATCTCCTGCCGGAATCTTCCCCTCGCTCCATCTCACCACATAGTCCTTCCCAGCAGTTTCCTTCCCGTGCATCCTCACCTGAGTCAGGCGAAGCGTTCTCGGATGCGCCATCCGAGGAGATTTTAGAGCTGGATTCGGACCATACCGCGGACATGAAGGTTACAGTACAGAACCTCATTGCAGCGATTAACCATACTTTCGAGATCACAGACTCCCCTGCGAAACCCTCAGATCAGGAGGTTTCGTTCAGACGGGCATAAACACCTTCCGGAGTCTTCGCTCCTCATTCTGAGGTTGCCAAGCTCCTCACCAGGAAAGGAAAAATCCGTCCAGGCGCTTTCAAAGAGGGAAGCGCCTCGGCGTGCTGTATCCATTCTCTCAGGAGCTTACCGACAACTGGTCGGCTTCTCCCTCTGTAGACGCTCCTGTGTCCAGACTATCTAACAGCACGATCCTTCCGATTTCAGGTGTGGCGGCTTTGAAGGTTTCTAACGACAGGATCATAGAATCCTTAGCAAAGTCAGCATTCGGAGCTGCTGCGACGCTGCTAAGCCCAGCCTTTGCCTCCACTTGGGTAGCACAAGCTCTCTTCCTCAGTCCAAGCCTTGTAGACCCCCTCCAGGGTGTCAGCTTCGGTCTTTCCGCCGCGTCGTGACGGCAGAATCTTTTTCCAACCAGCAAAGGCCGCAAGCACGCCAGGATAGGAAGAAGGTCTCCTTTATGCCCACTTCATCCTGGCGATCTCACTCCTCCCAGGGCAGAGGGTCCAGAACTGGAAGGTCCACCTCGGCATGACTATCTACAAAGCCCCGAGGCGCCTTTCCAACTGGGCGGCCGACTCCTTTTCTTCAGGGACATCTGGCTTGCCTCGGTGGAAGTTGCTTGGGTCAGGGAAGTCGTATCCTCAGGATACAAGATAGTTTGTGTCTCGGCCCCGGGATCGCTTCTTCGAGTCCCGTCCTCCAAAAGACCCCGCCTTAGTTCCGGGCGTCTTTGCACCCATCGACTCGCTTCACCGTTCCGGGGTCATTTTGCTCGTTCCCGAAACAGAGCGATTCACAGGGTTTTACTGAAACCTGTTTGTAGTGCTGAAAAAAGGCGGCGCGGTTCAGCCCATTCTGGACCTCAAACTGCTGAACTAGAGGGTCCGCCTGCGTCATTTCAGGATGCAGACCCTTCGTTCAGTAATCGCTTCCATGGAGGCGCAGGAATTCATGTGTTCAATAGACATTTCGAGATGCCTATCTGCATGTCCCCATCTTTTACAGGCATCAGATATTTCTGCGTTTTGCGATTCATCAGGACCACTACCAGTTTGTCGCCCTGCCGTTCGGTCTTGCCACCGCGCCCAGAGTGTTTACAAAGATCATGGCGTTGATGGCCCTGTTGAGGATCAGAGGTCTCGTACTCTTCTCGTACCTCGACGCCATTCGAATCAAAGCTCCGTCTTTTCACCATACTCTCCAAAGCCTTACCATCGTTCTCGGCACCCTGTCCAGTTTTGGGTGGCTCATAAGTCCTGCCTCGTTCCGACTCACCATCTTGTGTTTCTAGGCTTATTGTTAGACACCCGTCGGTCGAGGGTCTTTCTCTCGGAAGAGAAGTTGATCTCTGCGGCGAGATGTTTGATCGCTACAGAGCCTAAAGCTTCCATCTTTCCGGTCAGCCATGAAAGTCTTGGGGAAAGATGGTGGCGATGACGGAAGCGATCCCCTTTGCTCAATTTCACACGAGAGCGCTTCAATAGGCCATTCTGTCTCGGTGGAACAGGTCCGTTCTCTCCCTGGATCGTCCAATTCGCCTCTCGTTCCGGGTCAAACAGTCCCTCAATTGGTGGCTGACGTCACCCCTCATCTCCCTGGGCCGGTCATTCCTTCCGATTTACTGGCAGATTGTGACAACGGGTGCCAGCCTTCTCGGCTGGGGAGCTGTGTTTCGCAATCAGATGGTCCAGGGTCGGTAGTCGATCCAAGAGACCACTCTGCCGATCAACGTCCTCGAGATACGGGCGATTTATCATTCACTGGGAAAGGCTTCTCGGGTCTGCCGGTCCGGATTCAGACAGACAATGCCACAGCGGTGGCATATGTCAACCACCAAGGGGGGGACACGGAGCTCCTCGGCTCTAGCGGCAGTGTCCAGGATTCTCCACTGGGCAGAGGTATTGGTCCCAGCGATATCCGCAGTGCACATTCCCAGCGTGGACAACTGGGCCGCCGATTTTCTCGGCCGCGAGGGTCTCACGGCGGGAGAGTGGTCCTTACTTCCGGACATCTTTCATCAGCTTTGCCGTCGTTGGGGGACTCCGGACGTGGACCTGCTGGCGTCTCGCCTGAACAGGAAGGTCCCACAGTTCGTATCCAGGGCCTGAGATCCTCTCGCAGTGGGCGCCGATGCTCTGACCATTCCCTGATCGCAGTTCAAGCTCCCTTATCTCTTCCCTCCCCTTCTTCCCAAGCTGTTGAAGAAAATCAAGGCGGAGGGGTATCAGTCATCCTCATCGCTCCGGATTGGCCCAGAAGGGCTTGGTTCACGGACATCGTCAATCTTCTCGCGGATGCCCCCTGGAAGCTTCCAGACAGAGCGGATCTGCTGTCTCAAGGTCCAATCTGCCATCCCAATTCTCTGCCACTTGATTTAACGGCGTGGCTGTTGAAACCGCGGTTCTGAAGCGGTCAGGTTTTTCAGATCGGGTTATTCACACCATGATCCGGGCTAGAAAACAATCGTCTTCGAGAATTTATTATCGTACATGGAAGGCCTATTTCACTTGGTGCGAGGCCAATGACGTTCCGCCCATGTCCTTTTCTCTCCCTTCTATCCTGGCATTCCTCCAGGCGGGCCTTGCCCTCAGTTCTTTGAAGGGTCAGCTTTCAGCGCTCTCCATTCTTTTTCAGAAGATGTTGGCCTCCCGTCCGCAGGTCAAAACCTTTCTTCAGGGAGTGGCTCATTCGGCACCTGCGTACCGCGCTCCCGTGGTTCCATGGGATCTCAATCTGGTTCTGGAGACTCAACGGTCTCCCTTTGAACCTCTCAGGGAAGTCTCCCTGTCCCTTCTCTCCTGGAAAGTGGACTTTCTGGTGGCCATCACCTTCATCCAGCGCGTGTCGGAAATGGTGGCCCTTTCTTGCGCCCCCCTTTCCTGGTGCTCCATCAGGACAAGGTGGTCCTGCGGCCCCCGCCTTCCTTCCTAAGGTGGTGTCCATTTTTCACCTAAATGAGGACATTGTTCTCCCGTCCCTTTGTCCGGGCTCAATCCACCCTCTGGAACGCTCCTTGAACAAGCTAGACCTGGTCGGGGCCATGAAGGTGTACCTGGCTAGGACGTCTCCCTTGCGGAAGACAGACTCTCTTTTCATCATTCCAGATGGTGCGCGGAAAGGTCAGCTGGCCTCCAAGGCTACCATTGCTCGCTGCATCAGATCGGCAATTTTGGAGGCCTACCGGGTCAAACATCGAGTGCCCCCTCCGGGAATTAGAGCTCACTCTACCCGGGCAGTGGGTGCCTCCTGGGCGGTGCACCACAGAGCTTCTGCGCAGCAGCTCTGCAAAGCGGCAACCTGGTCTTCGATCCACACGTTTGCCAAATTTTACAAGGTCCACACCTATGCTTCGGCAAAGGTCAGCCTAGGCAGAAGGATCTTGCAGGCGGCGGTGGTGAGTCCGCTGACCTGATGGAAGTTTGTTTCCCACCCCAGGGACTGCTTTGGGATGTCCCATGGTTTCTGTGTCCCCCAATGAAGCGATGGAGAAAACAGGATTTTTGGTTGCTTACCGTAACTGTTTCTCGGAGCCTTCATTGGGGACACAGCACCCTCCCATATTCTGCAACTCCTGTTCTTAGGTTGTTTGTTGATTACAGTTGAGTTGTCTGTTGTTTTCATTCTGTTTTATTACTTCTCCTACTGCTTTCTCACTAACTGAGGAAATTAGTGCTGGTCGGTGGGGTGTATACTGCGGAGGAGGAGCTAACCTTTTTCTGTGCATAGTGTCAGCCTCCTAGTGGCAGCCAGCATACACCCATGGTTTCTGTGTCCCCCAATGAAGGCTCCGAGAAACAGATTTTACGGTAAGCAACCAAAAATCCTGTTATTTGGGCACATGGCAGGGCTCTGAAGGGAGGCAGCGCCATTTGACTTATTTGGCTGGAGTTGAGATCAGACGCCATGTTGCGTTTGGAGAGCCCCTGATGTGCCAAAACAGTGGAAACCCCCCAATACTAACTCCAACCCTTACCCCAACACACCCCTAACCCTAATCTCAGCCCTAGACCTTACCCTAGCCCCAACGGGAAAATGGAAATACATTTTTTTAATTGTATTATTTATCCCTAACTAAGGGGGTGATAACGGGGGGTTTGATTTACTATTTATGGCGAGTTTTTATGTTTGGCAGCTGTCATACGCTAAAAGATGCTATCATTTTTCCATATTTTGACCCATGTGTGGTCTTATTTTTTGCGGGACGAGTTGACGTTTTTTATTGGTACTATTTTCGGGCAGGTGACATTTTTTGATCGCTTTGCATTCTGATTTTTGGGACGCAGAATGAACAAAAACCAGCATTTCATGAATTTTTTTTTGGGGGGGGGGCGTTTACACCGTTCTGCGTGTGGTAAAATTGATAAAGCGGTTTTATTCTTCGGGTCAGTATGATTACAGCGATACCTCATTTGTCGTTTTTTTTTGTTTTAGCGCTTTTATACAATAAAAACAATTTTATATAAAAAAACTAGCTGAAGAGCCCAGCGTTGCCTGGGCATAGTAACCAACACAAATTAACATCATATCATATATTCAACACTACAGATTTGCAACACAAATTAACTAAACGATTACCCAAGTATTGATAGTATTTTATTTTCAACTCATTCAAGATTTTTGGTTTTTCCTTTCGGTGCAAAGATGAACAGATTTTTTGCAGTTTCAACTCTTGAACAGACCACGTAAAGTTGACCATGAGAAAAGCATGGAGATTGCAAATCGATTCCTACTACTTTCAAGGACTGTCCCTGAGCATTGTTAATGGACATTGCAAATAGCAGTTGAACTGGAAACTGGAGGCGTTTAAAATCAAAAAACAAATCAGATGGAATGAGTGGAATTCTTAGAATGACAATGTCCTCTCCTTTGGCACATCCTGTTTCTGAGCCGTGTATCTAACCCTATCCTGTGTGTTACTGACTGCTCAGCTGTGTATCTAATCCTATCATGTGTGACACCGTCTGCTGAGCAGTGTACCTAATCCTATCCTGTGTGTTACTGACTGCTCAGCCGTGTATCTAATCCTATTCTGTGTGTTAATGACTGTTGAGCCGTGTGTCTAATCCTATCCTGTGTGTTAATGACTGCTGAGCCGTGTATCTAATCCTATCCTGTGTGTTAATGACTGCTGAGCCGTGTATCTAATCCTATCGTGTTAATGACTGCTGAGCCGTGTATCTAATCCTATCCTGTGTGATACTGCCTGCTGAGCCGTGTCTAATCCTCTCCTGTGTGATACTGCCTGCTGAGCCGTGTGTCTAATCCTCTCCTGTGTGATACTGCCTGCTGAGCCGTGTATCTAATCCTCTCCTGTGTGATACTGCCTGCTGAGCCGTGTATCTAATCCTATCCTGTGTGATACTGCCTGCTGAGCCGTGTATCTAATCCTATCCTGTGTGATACTGACTGCTGAGCCGTGTATCTAATCCTATCCTGTGTGATACTGACTGCTGAGCCGTGTATCTAATCCTATCCTGTGTGATACTGTCTGCTGAGCCGTGTATCTAATCCTATCCTGTGTGATACTGTCTGCTGAGCCGTGTATCTAATCCTATCCTGTGCGATACTGACTGCTGAGCCGTGTCTAATCCTCTCCTGTGTGATACTGACTGCTGAGCTGTGTGTCGAATCCTCTCCTGTGTGATACTGACTGCTGAGCTGTGTATCTAACCCTCTCCTGTGTGATACTGACTGCTGAGCTGTGTATCTAATCCTCTCCTGTGTGATACTGACTGCTGAGCTGTGTATCTAATCCTATCCTTGTGATACTGACTGCTGAGCCGTGTATCTAATCCTATTCTGTGTGATACTGGGCTCCCCCTGCAGTCTGTGTCAGAGGGTGGTCTGTGTTGGCACGGTAATAAATTGTGTTATTTCCAGCTTTACAGAAGGATGATAACACCATAGAAATGATAATGATAAGAATAATAGGCCAAATTGTTTGGTGAACTGGAACGCGCAGGGTTAAAATTTCACCTCACAACATAGCCTATGACACTCTCGGGGTCCAGACGTGTGACTGTGCAAAATTTTGTGGCTGTAACTGCGACGGTGCAGATACCAATCCCGGACATACACACATACAAACATACACACATTCAGCTTTATATATTAGATAATTATTTTTGCATCGCTTTATTCTGCGAGCTATAACTTTATTTTTTCACTGATGATGCTGTATGGTGGCTCATTTTTTGCGGAACAAGATGACGTTTTCAGCGGTACCATGGTTATTTATATATGTCTTTTTGATCGCGCGCTATTGCACTTTTTGTTCGGCGGTATGATGATAAAGCATTTTTTTTTTGCTTTTTTTTTTGAAGGGGTTCACTAAAGGGGTTAACTAGTGGGACAGTTTTATAGGGCGGGTCGTTACGGACGCGGCGATACTAAATGTGTACTTTTGTTTATTTTATTTTTTTTTTATTTAGAAAAAAATTAGGGAATATTTTTTTTTATTTATTTTGGGTTCTTTTAAAATTATTTTTACAAGTGTTTTTTTTTTTTTACTTTATTATATTGTCCCAGGGGAGACATCACTGTCTTGTGTCAGATCGCCGATCTAACACTTAGAACACCGCTGTGTCAGATCAGCAATCTGACAGGCGCTGCTGCAGGCTTCCTCATGCCTGCTGAAAATGAGGCCGCCTCCCTGCAGGACCCCGAAGGCCCCCGCGGCTATATTGGATCCGGAGACCTGCAGGAAGGAGGACTCTCTGAGCGACACAGCACATAGCGTCGCTTCGGGGGTCGCAGGGAAGCACGGAGGGAGCCCCCTCCCTGCGCGCTTCTCTCCTATGCCCCCGTGAGCGCCGCTGATAGCGTGTGACGTAATATTCCATCCTTGGGACTTAGGTCCCAGGTCACATTGACGGAATATTACGTCCAATGTTGGAAAGGGGTTAAAGAGTAGCCACCTATAGATTTAACTAAAAGGCAGATTGTTTTTTCCCCTCATTTTTGTAGAATAATCTACTGAAGAAATCAGTTTTATATATTTTTTATATTCTGAAGCAAAGACAAGAAAGATTTCAAATGAGAAAAATTCTCAATTTGTGTACAGTTAAAAAAGATGGATTTTTGGTTCTTACCGTAAAATCTCTTTCTTGGAGCCTTCATTGGGGGACACAGAATACCATGGTGTATGCTGCTGCTGCAAGGAGGCTGACACTATGCAAAAACAAGAAAATTAGCTCCTCCCCGGCAGTATACACCCACCGACAGGCACCAAGCACCTCAGTTGGTGAAAAAGCAGTAGGAGAAGCAACGAGAACCATATGTACCAACCCAACAAGGGACTCTAAGACCCAACACGGTACAACTTAAACAGGGAGGGTGCTGTGTCCCCCAATGAAGGCTCCAAGAAAGAGATTTTACGGTAAGAACCAAAAATCCATCTTTCTTTATCGCCTTATTGGGGGACACAGAATACCATGGGACGTCCCAAGGGTGGGAACAGCAATAAGGAACGAAAGTAACTGAAAGGCTTAGGTCGGCCGGTGAGCCACCGCCGCCTGCAGAACCTTCCTACCAACCACAGCATCAGACGAGGCCTGGGTATGAACCCTGTAGAACCTCGTGAAGGTGTGCAAAGATGACCAGGTTGCAGCCTTGCAAATTTGCATGGCCGAGGCCTGGTGACGAGCAGCCCATGTAGCCGCCACAGCCCGGGTGGAATGAGCTCTTGCTCCCGGAGGGGGCCACTTTTCCTGAAGACGATACGCTTCCAGAATGGTAGAACGAATCCAGCGAGCGATCGTGGATTTGGAAGCCGGAAGGCCCTTCTGGCGACCTTCAGAGATGATCAGCAAGGAATCGGACAGACGAAAGGAAGAAGTCCTGGCGAGATAGACACGAAGGGCTCTAACTACGTCCAGTTTGTGGAGAGACTTCTCAAGAGGATGAGACGGAGTCGGACAAAAAGAAGGAAGGACGATATCCTCATTGATATGGAAAGCGGAAACCACCTTTGGAAGAAAAGAAGGAACGGGCCTGAGGACGGCTTTGTCCTGATGGAGAATGAGGTAAGGGGAACGACATGACAAGGCCGCCAATTCAGAAACTCTTCTGATGGATGAAATGGCAATCAAAAAGGTGACCTTCCAAGAGAGAAGGGACAAAGGAATGTCCTGGAGAGGCTCGAACGGCGCCTTCTGGAGAGCGCTAAGGACGAGGTTGAGATCCCACGGGTCTATTGGCGAATGATGAGGAGGAGCCACGTGGGAAACCCCTTGCAGAAAGGTTTTGACCTGTGGTAGAGAAGCTAGCTCTCTTTGGAAGAGGATAGAGAGAGCGGAAACCTGGCCCTTGAGCGTACTGAGGGACAGACCCGCGTCTAACCCAGACTGAAGAAACCCCAGGATAGATGGGATAGAAAAAGACATTGGGTAGACTCTTATCGCACCAACGGAAAAAAGCCTTCCAGTACCTATAGTAAATGCGGGAAGAGGCTGGTTTCCTGGCTCTGATCATAGTTTGAATAACCTGACTGGACAGACCTGATTCCTTCAGAATTGCGGTCTCAACGGCCATGCCGTCAAACTCAGAGACTGAGAATTCTCGTGGTAAAGGGGGCCTTGCGAGAGAAGGTCTGGACGGTCTGGAAGCCTCCAGGGAACGTCCGCGAGCATGATGACAAGTTCCGCGTACCAAGGCCGTCTTGGCCAATCTGGAGCGACTAGAATCACTGGTACGCCTTCCGATTTTATCTTTTTGACCACTCGAGGGATCAATGCCAGAGGCGGGAACAGATACGGAAGTTGAAACTGGGACCACGGAGTCACCAGTGCGTCGCATGCGACGGCTAGAGGGTCCCTGGACCTGGCTACGAACTGCGGCACCTTGTGGTTCATCCGAGATGCCATGAGATCGACATCCGGGGTGCCCCAACGGTCGCATATCTGAGAGAAAACTGCGGGGTGCAGGGACCATTCGCCGGACGCTAGGCCCTGGCGACTCAGAAAGTCGGCTGCCCAATTTTCCACCCATGGAATATGGACGGCGGAGATTGTCGGAACGTAACGTTCTGCCCAGCGGATTATCTTGGCCTCTTCTGACATTACTTGTTTGCTGCGCGTGCCCCCGATGGTTTATGTACGCCACGGCCGTGGCGTTGTCCGACTGAATACGGACCGGCTTGCCGGAGAGGAGGGGCTGCCAATGAAGAAGGGCCAGGAAAATTGCTCTGATCTCCAAAAGATTGATTGGGAGGAGAGACTCCTGTGGCTTCCAGCAGCCTTGGGCCGCTTTCTGATGGAACACGGCTCCCCATCCTAGAAGACTCGCATCGGTGGTGATGACTTGCCACTGAGGCGGAAGGAAGGACCTCCCTTGGAGAACTGACGCTGGCCGTAGCCACCAAGTGAGAGACTGCCTCACTCTGAGAGGAAGCCGAATAGGACGGTCCAAGGACATCGTGGTCTTGTCCCAGGCTGAAAGCAGAGACAGCTGGAAGGGGCGAAGATGAAACTGCGCAAAGGGTACTGCTTCCATGGAGGCCACCATCTTCCCCAGGACCTTCATGCAGAACCGAATGGGAATGGGAGCAGGTCTCTTGAGAGTTCTGATGCCCTTGGACAGAGTTGTAAATTTTTCCCTTGGAAGAAAAACACGGGCTAGCTTCGTGTCGAATTCCATACCCAGAAAGGTCAGACGCTGGGTGGGGATCAGAATGGACTTCTCCTTGTTGACCAGCCAACCTAGGCGGCTGAGAGTGTCCAGGGTTATCTGAAGGCTCCGGAGACAGTCCTGGCGAGACGAACCCTTGATCAAGAGATCGTCCAGATAAGGGATGATGAGGATCCCTCTGGAGCGAAGGATGGCCATGACGGTCGCCATCACCTTCGTGAAAACACGGGGCGCTGAAGCTAGGCCGAAAGGGAGAGCTGTGAACTGAAAGTGGTCTCCCTGAAACGCAAATCGAAGATACTTCTGATGTTGCACACAAATTGGAATGTGCAGATAGGCATCCCGAATGTCCACCGAGCAGAGAAATTCCCCGAGCTCCATGGAAGCAATCACCGACCGAAGAGACTCCATCCTGAAATGAAGACTCTTCACGTGGCGATTGAGCAATTTCAGGTCCAGAATAGGACGAAGAGAGCCGTCTTTCTTCGGGACTACAAAGAGATTGGAGTAGAACCCGGAAAACTGTTCGTCTGAGGGAATGGGAACAATGACTCCGGCGGAAAGAAGGGAGGAAATGGCCTGCAGAAAACCCGGAAGCTGGGCCCGCTGTCGCGGAGGCCGAGACCGGAAAAACCGTCTGTTCGGGAGTGAAGCAAATTCGATCTTGTATCCGGATGCGACGAGTTCTCTGACCCAAGCGTCGTCGACAACGGACAGCCAAGCATCCGTGAAAAAGGAAAGTCTGCCTCCCACCCTGGAAGAAATTCCAGGTGGGGGTGACCCGTCACTTAGACGAAAATCTGCCGGAATTGGCTGCTGCAGATCTAGAATATTGTCCTCTAGATCTCCAGCGAGGAGCGGGTTTGTAGGAAGGTTTCCTCTGATCCCGCTCCCTGGTGGCGGGCGGCCGATCCTGTTGAGTGGCTCTTTCCGTGGCAGAGAAGGGACGAAAGGGCCTGAATGGTCGAAAACCCCTTCTGTTGAAAGGACGTTTTGGTCGAGATTGGGGAAGCGAAGTACTTTTACCTCCAGTGGCATCGGAAATTATCTGATCCAGCTTTGCTCCAAAGAGCCTAGAGCCATGGAATGGCAGATTGGTAAGCGACTTTTTCGAAGTAGTGTCCGCATTCCATGACTTTAGCCAAAGGACTCGGCATACAGCTACTATGTTGCTGTTAGCCCTTGCTACGCAGCCGGCCGCGTCCAAGGAGGCGGCCAAAAGGTATTTTCCCGCCTGGTTAATCTGATCTGCAAGATCTGCCAACTCGTCTTGAGGAGCTGACGCTAAGATGCCTCTGCGAAGAATTTTTGCCCAAGCGGAAATGACCTTCGCCACCCAGGCGGATGCGAAAATAGGGCAGAGAGAGGCGCCAGATGCCTCAAAGATAGACTTATCCAGAGATTCAATCTGCCTATCAGTAGGATCTTTGAGCGATGCCCCGTCTGGCAGAGAGAGCACCGTTTTTGAGGCTATCCGGGGAAACTGGAGGATCTACCTCGGGAGCCTTGGACCACTTTGAGAGCACTTCTGCGTCAAAGGGGTACAGAACGTCCAAGTACTTGCGGCCTGAGAAACGTTGCTCAGGGCGCTCCCAGTGTTTGGATAAGGTAGTATCGAAATCGTTGTGATTGGGAAAGGTTCGAGACGGAGGTCTGGCTCGTTTAAGGAGAACGGAGCTTTCCAGAGGTGGAGCCTCATCCTGTTTAAGTTTTAGTGTTTGGAAGATAGCTGCAATAAGACTATCGACCATGTCCCGCGTTTTAGAAACGCTGTTCCCCTCTGAGCTAGCTTCCGAATGAGAATCATCGCCTGACTGAAGGTTGTCATCCGAGGAAGGGGAAGGAGGCCTGGGAGCGGAAGGGCCCTGCGAGCTCGAAGACGAAGTGGACAGAGCCCGCTTCCTAGAAGTCCTTCCCTCTCTGTCTCTCTGAAGGTCGCGGTCAGGTGCGGACGACTCACCCCGAGAGGCGGTCGGGGCAGAGGTGGCTGAGGATAGCTGAGGTAATCGTTCTAAGACCTGGACCAGCGACTGTGATACTTTTGTCAAGTCAGAAACAGACTGTGACATTGTAACGGCCCACTCCGGGGGGAGAGAGGAAGGAAGAGCGCCCTCCGCCCGGGACTCTGTGCGTTCCTGAGATGCTGACATATTTGAAGGACTGCAGGGGGGGGCAGAATGGGGACGACCGACCCGATGCCCACTTCTTTTTACAGCGCGCACAGGCGTAATAGGTAGCGGTGGGCCTGAAGCAGAGATCCCCTGAAGGGTTGGGCATAAGTAAACTGCACTGAATGGCCGCAGAAATTAGGGAATAACTGCCGAGGAGAGCTAATCCTTGCCTCAGAGCCGAGCCTACCGAGATTCTGTTCGAGCAGCAGAAGAAACGCCGAAGTGTCCCCCAAGCAGCGCAGGAAGGAGTGATTCAGGCTCAGGAAATCCTTATGCTGGGATATGGGGGCGGAGCTTAGCGGCTGCGCCGTGACTGGATAATAGCGATGGAGAGGGCATGGCAGAAGAGGAGGGCTGGCATCCAAGAGAGAAAGAAGCCCTGTGATGGGCTAGAAAGGGCGCGCTGAAAAGAGCGCGCTCATGAAGGGAGGAGGGAGAGCAGAGGAATTCCCTGCGCTGAGGAGAAAGTGAAAGTGCCTCCCACCCTAACAGCGCCGCAGCCCCATGCCCGACATACCGCGCTAAGGATGGAATCTGACCAGATCCTGCTGCTTGTGACGCTGCGGTGAGTGAGGAGATCCCCATAGACTCCCTGACTAGAGCAGGGAAAGTTGAGGAACGCAAGCGGCTGGGCGCGCGGCAGGCAGAAAAAGGGCGGGAGATTCAAATCTGTGGACCTGAAACCAACAAGGTCCCTTCTTCTCCCATGTCACTGAAGCTTATGCGGGGCCAGAGGGAACGTACAGGCACTTACCTGACGTCCCTGAAGAGGATGACCACAGGGGCCCACGGGGAAACGGCAGGCCGCTGGGAGGGGAAGAAGTCCTCTGTACCCGCATCCTGCAGAAGACGGCTTTCTTGGAACACCTACGATCGCCGTCTTCCTCTCAGCCCTGTCCCGAGAAAGGGGTGAGGAGGGGGATTCGGCAAGGACCAGCCACCTGTCCGCAACCCTTATCACCAGAAGGTGATAGGGAAAAGTCCTGCCTGCGGTACTGAGAGGTGCGATGTGGGTGACACCACACTGCTCGCTCAGCCGCATGATATAGGAAATCAGGGTGACAACTTATACCCTGTTTCCCAATGGAAAAAACCTAAAAGACAAAAGAGGGAGAAAATTAAGTTCAAACTAAACCTGAAAGGAAAATTGGATTAAAGCTGCGGATCTGGGGAGATCCCGGTCCGCCTCCTACAGACACTAAGCACAAACTGAGGTGCTTGGTGCCTGTCGGTGGGTGTATACTGCCGGGGAGGAGCTAATTTTCTTGTTTTTGCATAGTGTCAGCCTCCTAGCAGCAGCAGCATACACCATGGTATTCTGTGTCCCCCAATAAGGCGATAAAGAAACAAGTTTTACCTACAGATCTTCTGAGTTGCAACCACCTTACAACCGCAGGTCAAGGATGCACAAATTGGTACCAGAATGAATGATCAAAGTGGTGATTTATATTATAATATCAGTATGGACGACTGTTGTATCGCCAATTCTCCTGTGGAACTGCAAAATCAGCAGACTGCATAAATATAAAAAAAAATGTATATTTTTTTAATATATAATTTATGGGGAAAAAATTCTTGGTCTGAAAAAGCCCCCAAGTTTATAAAATGATCCGGCGTTTATATCATTGGTGTAAAGTTCCAGAAGTGATGTTTTCTATAAGATTCCTGTTATTTTCTCCGCTTGTCCGGTTCTCTCTTCTCAGACTCTTTTGGTCTTTTTAATCCATTTTCTCTGTGTTTGGCTTCCGGTAACGCATGTCTCTGCTCGGCATGTCTTTCCGATCCGCCATGATGACCACTCTGCCTCTCGTAACGTGGCTGGCTAGACATACTTTTTGGAGCAGTCTCGGTTGGGGAAGTTTTCCGATTATCCCTGGAAGTCGGCTGACTAGTATTGTATTTTTCATACCCTGGATCATCTCTTTCTTGTTTAATTGCCTTGGTGGCTTTTCCGCTGCTTCTGTCAGTTGAACGGTCTTTGCTCGTCTTTTTTTTCTTTTTTTCTATTAAGACACCAAAAAAAAAGTTATTTTTTACAGTATAAGGCTAATACGTTACACTTTTTGGGCCTGAATCAAAGAGTTTGACAGAACCCATTAAAAAACCCAGCGCTCCCATCATACAGGCTGGCGAACAGAACGCTGCTCTTAATTTCCCATCAGTAATAAGTCATATACAGATTATTACGCCAATATATTTTAGGACAAGAAGCGGTGCTTTTAACCCTTTCACCACCTTGTAATTTTGCTCTTCGCTCCCCTTCTTCCCAGAGCCGTAACTTTTTTATTTTTCCGTCAATATGGCCATGTAAGGGCTTGTTTTTTGCAGGACGAGTTGTACTTTTCAATGGCACCAACTGTTTTACCATATAATGTACTGGACAATGGGAAAAAAATCCAAGTGCGGTGAAATTGCAAAACAAAGTGCAATTCCACAATTGTTGTTTTATTTACCATGGTGACTATATGCGAAAACTAATCTGGCTATATGACTCTCCAAGAGTTTGTAAATACTAAACATGTATAGGTTCAGTTTTTTTTATGTGAGTGGTGAAAAAAAGTCAAAAGTTTGTAAAAAAAAAAAAAAAAAAAAAAAAAAGGAAAAAAAAAGTCCACATTTTCCAAGATTCGTAATCTGGGGCTGGGTGAGGGCTTATTTTTTGTGTGCCGAGCTGACGTTTTTGACACCATTTAGGGTAGATGGGATCTTTTGATCTCCTGTTACTGCATTTTATTGCAATGTTGCGGCAACCAAAAAAAAACCCTAATTCTGGCGTTTTGTTTCTCTTTCTCGTTACATCGTTTACCAATCTGAAACGACGATACCAAATATGTATTTTTATTTTTTTTTTAACTTTTTTATTGTTTTATTTTGAAATGTGGCAAAATGAGGAGTGATTTGAACTTTTAGATTTTAGTTTTTTTAATATATTTAAATACTTTTTTTACTGTCTTATACTCTCCTTAGAAGACTAGAAGCTGCAATCATCTGGTCACCTGTGCTACACACAGCAGAGCTTCAGCCCTACTACATGTGCTTCTCACAAAATTACAGTAGAATATCATCAAAAAGTTAATTTCAGTTCAATACAAAAAGTCAAACTCCTATATTATTTATTTCTGTTAATGTTGATGATTATGGCTTACAGCCAATGAAAACCCAAAAGTCATTATCTCAGTAAATTAGAATACTTTATAACACCAGCCTGAAAAATGATTTTAAAATCTGAAATGTTGGTATACTGAAATGTATGCTCAATAAATGCACTTGATACTTGGTCGGGGCTCCTTTTGCATCAATTACTGCATCAATGCAGTGTGGCATAGAAGCGATCAGCCTGTGGCACTGCTGAGGTGTTATGGAAGCCCAGGTTTGATAGCAGCCTTCAGCTCGTCTGCATTGTTGGGTCTGGTGTCTCTCATTTTCCTCTTGAAAATACCCCATAGATTCTCCACGAGGTTAGGGTCAGGCGAGTTTGCTCATCTGCTATGAATGCTGGTCAGTACTATTTGGTCAGTATTTTACATCAGTATTTTTAAGCCAAGACCAGGAGTGGGTGATAAATCCAGAAGTGGTGACGTGTCTCTACTATACTTTTCCTCTAATTGTTCCTCTCCTGGTTTTGGATTACACATACTGATGTAAAATACTGACCAAATACTGAACGTGTGAACATGGCCTGAATCTGTGACTAAAGGATTGTCTTACTATGTAAATCGAACATTAAACACATTAGTTACTGTAAGTATGAGCATGCTTTCACCGTAACTATCTACCAGTGTCATCTTTATCATCAGAGCTCCCTGACCGACAATCAAAGGAAAATAGATACCTTTCCTCGGCCTCTGCAATTCTTCTGTTTCTTCCTCTGACGCAGATGGGGAAGGAGTCCGAGCGCCACAGCCGCTCTCCCGTAGTTGTCGTGTCACATCATCAATATCTTCACCGTCTTTAGGTGGCCGATAATTGGAGACATGATCTACACGGATTGTTCGCCCTTTCAGCTACCGGAAAAAATAGTTAACATTGAAGAAATTTTTATATATATATATATATATATATATATATATATATTTTTATTAATAATAATTGGTATTTATATTGCGCCAACATATTCCGCAGCGCTTTACAGTTTAACAGTTTCAAACACAACAGTCCTAAGTAACAACGTAACAATACAATAATTAAAGCAAAATAAGGCGACCCTGCTCGTGAGAGCTTACAATCTACAATGAGGAGGGGGAGATACAAAGTACAGGTGTGTATTTACATTGATGGTCCAGCCATCTTGAGGGAGTGAGGGATGGCTGGAGATAGTGAATGGGCTACACATGCACTTAACACATAAAATGACCGATTAGGGAATGTGATAGGCTGCTCTGAACAAATGTGTTTTGAGGGAGTGCCTAAAATTGTGCAAGTTGTGGCTGGTCCTAATTCTTGGGGTAGAGCATTCCAGAGGATTGGCACTACGCAGGAGAAGTCTTGGAGTCGGAGGTACGGATTAGGGCAGAGGTTAGTCTAAAGTCGTTTGCAGAGCGCAGCGATTGGCTAGACAGAAATGAAGGAGGAGATGTAAGGGAGTACCGCACTGTGGAGAGCTTTGTGGGTGAGAACAAGTACTTTGAATTGGATCCTGTAATGAATGGGCAGCTAATGTAACGATTGGCAAAGAGCGGACGTGTCCGAGTACCGATTAGCCAGATGGACGACCCTGGCTGCTGCATTAAGTATGGACTGGAGAGGGGAAAGTCTAGTGAGGGGGAGGCGAATTAATAGATCGTTGCAGTAGTCCAGGTGGGAGTGGATCAAGGTGACAGTAAGGGTTTTTGTTGTCTCCATGGTGAGAAAAGGGTGGATTCTAGAGATAGTCTTTAGGTGTAAGTGGCAAGAGATTGTATATGGGATGTGAAGGAGAGATTAGTGTCAAACATAATACCCAGACAGCGCGCCTGCTGCCGGGGTGTTATTATGGTGCCACCCACGGAGAGGGAAATGTCAGATTTAGGGATGTTATATATATATATTTATATATATATATATATATATATATACACATACACACACACACACACACACACACACACACGTATATGGACAAAAATATTGAAACACTCCTTTTACATATTGAATTCAGGATTTTCAATACTGAATAGGTGGTTGTAAAAAGGTCACGGATACCTGCATAGTACAGATATATGAGTCACTGATGTAACAAGTCAGTTCATGAAATTTTTGCTAACTATTACATAGATAAATGAAGAGTTATTATTGAAAAGTGCAAGTGTTCAGAAAGCTCAGCAACTTATCCACAGAATGGAGACCACATAAAATTACATATTGGGAGTCGCTGGGGAGCAGAGGGCAGAAAAGTCTCTGCACTTGGTTAACTCCATAACTGAAAAGTCTATATCTCATCTGGAATTGATATCAGCACAAATACTGTGCGCTGTGAGTCTCATCACATGGGTTTCTATGGCCAGTCAGCTACACTGGCGTCGGAAGGAGTGGTGCAAAGCTGACACCACTGGACTCTAAAGGAAACCTCTTCTGCGGAGTCACACTTTTCTATCTGGCATCTGATGGAGGAGTCTGGGTTTGGTGAATGCCAGGAGGACGTTACCCGCCTGAGTGCATTGTGCCCACTGTACAGTTTGGTGGAGGAGAGATAACACTACAGGGTTGTGTTTCAGGGCTAAGGTCCTAGTGAAGGGAAATTTAATGCTTCTGTGTACCAAATCACTTAAGGTAACTGCATGCTTCTAACTTTACTGGAACAGGTTGGTGAAGACCCAAAGCAAGGTCCATAAAGACATGGTAGGTGACATTGGTGTGGAAGAACTCGATCCCATCCAACACCTTTGAGATCACCTAGAACGGAAATTATGAGCCCGGTCCCCTCCTCCAACATCAGCGTCTGACCTCACAAATGCTCTTCTGAATGAATGGGCAAAAAGTCCCAAAAGAGTGGAAGCTGTAAAAGGTTAGACCAAATCCATATTAATGCCTATGGAATTAGAATAGGATGTCATGGAAACAAATGTAGCGAGTAAGTGTCCCAAAATTGCTATCTGCCACTCACCTTGATGCCATTAAAATTATCTACAGCCAGGACTGTGCTCCTCTGATCTTCATAGCACAGAAAGCAGAATCCACGGGAGCGTCCGGTCACTTTATCACGGACGAGGTTAATATTCACTATTTCCCCATACCTAGATAGAAAGAGCAGGGTTAGAAGACTTTTACAGCCATTATAGAAGGGCAACATGAAAACTGCTATATGAAATAAATATGGAAATACTAACACCCTTCTGCAAAAGGGCGTTCATGTACGTCCTGGGGAGGTGTAACTGACCACGTCAGGACGAACATGTATGTCCCAGAGACAACCGATGGCAGGAGATACCGAGCTCCCACTGCTGGGACAACACGTCGCTCAGATCTCGGCATTTCTTTTTTTAACTCTATTTATTGTAGAAAAGTAATAAAATAATTAAATGTAAATTTGGGATCACTCTGACCTACAGAATAAACTTTCTTCATGCAGCAGAGTGAATAATGTCACATTTAAAATGGAAAATTATTGGCAAAGTTGTTTTGCTTATATTCCTTCCCCATAAAAAGCTAATAAAATGAGTTCTATGAATCCACAGATGGTGTCACTAAGAAATACAACTCTATGGAATAATGGAAAAAAAGTTATGGCTCTTGGAAGGTAATCATTAATAAAAAGCAAAGGGGGGAAAAGGGTCATAAACGCCAAATCTGGCTGCGGGCGGTATCCGTTACACCACCCCCTCAAAAAAAAAAAAAAAAAAAAGTTATCCCTCTAGTCATAAGATAAGCGATAACCTGCAAATCAAATTGCAGGGGATCTGATCTTTGGGACCTCCAACGATCCCAACATCGAGGCTCCGAACACTCGGGAACGGGGCTCTGCAGTCCCACCCTGAATTGTCTAGAAAGTCACAGAGGTACACATGCTCAGTCTCTGCTCAGTCATTGTGTAGAAGATCGCCAAGAAGACTGCTCGGCTTTTTCAGGCAGTCCCACAGACAATGAGTCCCGTAGAGGAGGTCTCTATTCAGGATGGGGCTCCAGGGGTAGCAATCAGCCAGCTATTCTATTGATATGGGACAACAGGTTTTCCAGCACTCCTTGTATGAAGACGCTCTCTCAGCTAAGTATACTATATTAGTGTTCAGCTCCAGGACGGTGCAAAATAGTCTACTCAGTGGAAGAGCACAAAAAGTAGCCATGTGCCAGGAAAAAATTAAATTAAAAATATTGTATCATCATCAGTCACGATTTAGTGAGCTATTGCGCAAGATACGCATTGATACTGTTTTTCATTTTATTTTTTCCTTGCACATTTTAATTGTACCTTGCATGTGGGCTATTTTTTGTGCTCTTCTACTGAACAGACTATTTTGCACCATTGTGGAGCTGAATATTTTCTCCTTACCCTCTCTAACCATGTCCTGGCACAGGCTGTTTTTCTCCTCGGGTTGCTGCAATCATTTATGTGGATGAGCTGGACTTTCTTATTACATTATATTAGTAACTAGATTTGTAATGTTTTTATTATGCAGACCTCCATTTACCTCCAAAAAGTCATTTTCTGTTTTTTGAGTAACTAGATTTAACAGATGTTTGCTGCACATTTGTACAAATAATTAGACAGTGGCAATCTACTTCCATTCTGAGCAGGATCGGCTTTTCCTGGGATTCCTAGACTTTTTAATCCAGCATGAAGGACGGGAAGACCTGGCAGGAGTGATTCCATACTACCGCTACCCCTGCCTTAGAGATGGAAGCCTATTTGGTGTCAGTATGTGACAATTGCCATGCAATGAGCAGTCAGAGGTCCAAATAGGATGGAGATCTATTAGGAAATCATGAATCTCTTTATTGTAATCTCTGAAGTGTATCTCCACGTTAGAGCTTTTTTACAGTACACTCTGGTACGAAGCATCCTATACAAGACAACACAAAAAGATGTTGGCTCACTACAGGCACAGTACGAAATCCGTGTCAGTGTCCGCCCCCTCTATTACATCTGCATTTTTCCATTATCTCTAACCCCCTTTATTGATTGACAGCTATGGCTTCATAGAGCCAGACAAGGGCGGAAATGAAGGAAAAATAAGCAGGTGGGAAGATGTACGGCCACACCATGATGCTGACAAAGTCGCTTTAAGCTCCTGAGTTCCTGTTCCCCACAGCTAGTTATAAGCTTAGCTTGACCTGGTTTACACCCTTGATATCAGCTCCTGCTTTTCATGCTATCAGCCCTTTCCCGTATGTGGACAATCCTTTTGCCTGTCACTTCTTCTCCAGTCCCAGTTCTCCTGGTATTGATGCGTTTTCTGATTTTTTTTGCCTCCTGTACTTGGTTCGAGCAGTCATTCTGTGCTGAACGATAATCTTCAAGAAGTGCCAGGCTACCAAGCAGAGCCCCCGTGACGTGCCATATAGTGAGCAACACGTGGGTATAACATGCTAGAAAGGTCAAACTATTTACAACTTTGATGTTTGGATGTTAGAAAGAAAACAGATCAATTAACTAATCTTTGTTTCATACTATCCTTAACAAAAAAAAAGCAAACAGGAATATTCAGAATGATGAGGAAGGGAAAACAAGCAGAACAATCATGAACTCACTGTGAGAAGACACAGATAATGTCCCCTTCTGTCAGCTCAAATGGCAGCCCACCTGAGAACAAGAAAGAGCGTACAGGGGTTACTTTGATAATACATGATCACAGTGCTGTAAATTAAGTGCTCCGTCATGATCGTACATAAACTCACCCAGAAAGAGCCAAGCGCTGTCTTTATAATCCTGATGCCAAGACACTGAGTCCTTTACACCAAGTTTGGCCTCTCGTGCATTCAGTTCATTGATCAACTTTACTTTTGTTAGAGGACTAGAAAAGAGGAAAGACAAGTTCTGGAATGTCTGTGATGTATATGGCATTTATACATAGAACGTTCCTATGCTGTTTACTCCTATTAACAGTTTAGATTGCTACCAAACATATTAGGCACTGTACATATAGGATCCCTGTTGTATTAGGTTCCCATGAAAGCGATTGACTCATGGGACTCTCACAAAGTTTCCAACCATGTTGAAATTGCTCAGATAGTCGCATGCCAGTTAGTCTCCCTATAGGGAATACTAGAAGTCATAGCGACTTTCATGCAACTGAAGTGTCACGTGTCACGGCAGCCTATGAGAGTTTGACGTAGAAAGGAAGGATACTTTGTTCATGGCTGAAGACATTTGTTCTTGCTCATGTTCTTAGACAACTGTGGCAACCAAAACTTTGAAGAGGTATTCTCATATTATTAAATTAGTTTAGTTACATAGCATGAAAATAAGCAAGTTTGCAATTGATTTTTCCATCTGCTGCCATTCTCCTGCAATGAACGCTTTTATCTTTCATAGTGTAGAGCTAGTTTCCGTGTAGCTCAGTCACTAGTGCCTGTCCAGACCCTGGCCGAGAGTGCGCAGCAGCTATATTCTGGGAGAGGAGTTAAAGGGAACCTGTCACCTCTGAAAACGCCATTTACCTGTAGATATAGGGTTAATCTGTGCGTAAATATCATTTCAGTAAATTTACTTATATCCTCCTGGAAGCTGCCGTCTCTCAGTCGTGGAGGTGTTCTCAGGGTGATTACAGTCACTGCTCACTATGGCCTGGTACACTGAGTGACTGCTCACTCTGCACAGAGGGAGAGAGGACAGAAAGACCTGTCTAGGAGCGGGGATAGGCTGCCGGAGATCTGCTTTAACTAGTTATCTGAACACACAGTCCCTATCTGCCTTTTGACAGGCGTTTTCTCTGAAACACAGCAGAATTTCAGCAACAGTAATGCAGCATTCCAATAACACAGTGTCTGATTCAGTTTGCTGTTATGTTTAGGCAGCATGAATCAGAAGACAGATTGCCTTTAATTTTTGTGAAGCAGTATGAATATAAAAGGTCATTCTGACATAGTTTTTTTTCTTTCCTGCATCATGTTCACAATTTAGATTTTTTAGGCACTTGAAAACATTTTGTTTTCTTTTTACAATAATTGTTAGTCCCACAAGGGAACTTTTATGGCATAAATAATACACTGTACTACTGCCTACGTAGTGCAGTGCATTACCCAAACTGTCAGTATTTTACAGACAGGCAGCCTAATAGACCATGCCTCTATCACAATCAATCATCCTTTGATCTTTGCCAGACCAGGATGCCATTGATTGGCCTCCAGTTTCCTTACAAACCATCGACTCCTCGCGATCCCTTTATGGGAAGTTGAGGGAGCGATCTCTCTCTGTCACACTCCTTACATGTGCTATTTTTGCACCAGTATAAAAAAGTGGTAATTGAGCTGCTGCAGAGCACTGACAGCACTCATTCCCAGCTGCTTTGCTTGTCCTAGCTGTGGGGGGAGCGAGCACTGATCGCTGTAGAGAACTCTGGGATGGGTGAACATGAACTGCCTTTTCACATCCTTATGGAAAGTAACACATTCTAATAGGACCTGAAAAGGCCGTGGAATGAAGGGAACTTGTTAATAATTTAAAGCACCTTGTACTGAGAAATTTGCTGACAAATCCCCTCTTAAGTTTAAAGGTCCATTTACATTGCACGACTATCGTGAAGAAGCGAGCATTCAAGGGAATGCTAATTTTACTATAATCATGTAGAGTAAAGAAGTTTTGGATGAACAAGCAAAATGCAATTTTGATGGGTGAAATGATCTTTTGAGCTCCACAAAATAAATTCTTCTTGGAGGTGCGTTGTCTGACGTAAACAGGACTCCTGCTGCCAAGAAAAATGGCAGTCAATGCGCATTGACCGATATATTACAGATTATTCAGTGCGTATTGAAGCGGGGTCAACCTATGTTAGCAACTGCCAAGTATGACTCCATCTGTTTAATCAAGACTAAGAACCTAGGCTCCGGTGCACACTTGCTTGCTCTTCCTTCCTTCAAGTTGAGCAGGTGCACTGGCAAGAAAGGCACCAAGAAAAAGCAATCACATTATGAAACACCATGCCTCTTTTCTGTGATGTTTTTATGCCATAGTTTCCAAAACGGCATAAAAAAAACACTATGATTTGCAGCAATTTTAAACATTTGCTCCTCGCCCACCTTCCATTCTCCAAATCAAAGGGGGTCTTAAAATCAAGGCTGAGTCCTTGCACCATTGCCAGGCGTCTGCTTCCGCTTCAGAGGGCGGCCGTCGTAGTGCAGGCGCGGACTGATGACGCACCGGTCACGCGCTGCAGACCGCGACCCTGACGTCAGGGGTGTGCGCCTCTGGAGGAACTGGGGGTAGCAGCATGTGCATGCGCGGCGTCAGTGGCCGCGCGCGCCGGGTGTCTCGCCGGCCCCCGTCGGGGGCGCGGTCAGGGGGAGGGGAGGTTGCCGGGTGCAGGAAAAGAGGTACTCGGCGGGCCTGATGGACTACACCTGCAAGCCCCAGAGGGGGCGGTGCCGTAGCTACATAAGGGCTCAGGTCACAGTGAGAGCTGCTTCTGGCCCTGTGTCATTTCATAATGGCGTCGCAGGAGCAGCCAGAGCATCTGGAGGATACGCAGCCTGTCTTCTGAGAATCCGGAGCAGCATTCTAGTAGCAGCAGCCGTTCTGAGAAACATAGGTCCACCCAGAAGGCGAGACCTGAGAAGTCCACGAGCCGTAAGGGATTGGCGGCTCCGATGGACCCCCCACAGAACCCAGTACTGCGCTGTTATAAGCCAGGGTAAGAAAGCTACGAGAAAGTTCACCGGGGTGATTATCTGTTCCCCTTATGTTCCCTCTCTCCCATTCTACCAGGGGAAAAAGTGCTCGGGGAAGAGCAAGCACAGAGAGTGTGCCGAATGCGGGCTCCCCCTTCCGGATGGTCAGGGAAGGAAGCTCTGTAGACCCTGCATTCATCGCCTGTTCTCGGAAGAGACAGCTGACTTTACCTCCAGTATAAGGGAGATAGTCAGACAAGAAGTCAGGGGTTCGGTTAGATCCATTTCTCCGGCAGGGTCTAGAGAAAAATCCCCTAAATCCCTGGTTCTAGTCTCCGATAGTGATTCGCAGGAGCTAAAATCGGATTCATCATCTTCTTCGTCATCTGAAGCCAGATCAGGCCATTCCTGTTTCCCACTGGAGCAGGTCAATCATCTGGTAAAGGCGGTAAATACTACAATGGGGATTGAGGTGACCCCAACAGAGAAGTCAGTACAGGACTTTATGTTTCGGGGTTTGGACCGGAAAAATCGAAGGTCATTCCCTTGATAGATAAAGTCAGTGCCCTTATCACAAGGGAATGGAAAAAGCCCGAGAGGAAGGGCTCCCTACCTCCGGCTTTTAAAAGAAGGCATCCATTTGATGAAGCAGCTTCATCCTCATGGAATAAAGCCCCAAGATTGGACGCGGCTATAGCGAAGGCATGTAAAAAGACTTCCCTACCCTTCGAAGATCTTAGTAACTTAAGGGACTCTCTGGATAGGAAGGCGGATGCGTTCCTTAAGGGAACCTGGGAAACATCAGCTGGAGCCCTACGGCCAGCAATTGCGGCCACATGCACCTCCAGGTCCTTAACGGTTTGGTTGGACCAGCTGGAAGAACAGATCAGGGATAAAGTCCCAAGGCAGGACATTATTTCCTCCCTCTCTACGGCTCAGGGGGCAGCGGCCTTCCTCTCTGATGCGTCGGCGAAAATTAGCAGCCAGATCCGCGGCCCTCTCCAATGCCGCCCGTAGGGCCTTATGGCTTAAATGTTGGCCAGGGGATATGCAGGCCAGATCTAAATTATGCGGTATCCCATGTGAAGGGGTCTACTTGTTTGGCAAAGTTCTGGATAAGCTGTTAGAAAAGGCAGGCGACAGCAAGAAGCGCTTTCCATATTTAGGAAGACCGCCGTATAGAAGAGACTCCTACAAAAGGTGGTTTGATCGTAGGAGAACATTCAGAGAAAGACCCAGATATGACACCAGGAGAAGAGGTAGGGGGTATATGTTTAATACCCCTCGAGACCGTAATGATCCCAAATAACTGTCGGACCAGGTGGGAGGGAGGTTATCATCCTTCTACCCAGCCTGGTCGCGTATTTCAAATAGTCCTTGGATACGGAGCATCATCAGTGCATGACTGAGGTTCGAGTTCCAGCAGACTCCGTGTGACAACTTTATTCTAACTCCCATCCGCTCTTCGTCCACAGAACAGAAGGCGTTGGAGGCGGAGATCTACGATCTTCTCCAGAAAGGTGTTTTGGTCGAAGTTCCTGACCTACAAAGAGGTAAGGGGTTTTACTCCCCCCTCTTTCTAGTCAAGAAGCCAGATGGCTCTTATCGTACCATTATTAATCTCAGAAGCCTTAATAAATTCATTAAAATCTACTCTTTCAAAATGGAGTCTGTAAAATCGGCGATTAAACTGCTATTTGGTGGGTGCTTTATGGTAGTCCTAGACCTTAAAGACGCCTATTATCATGTCCCGATACATGCAGATCATCAGCCGTTTTTAAGGGTGGCCATCTCACTGGGGGGAAAAATAAGCCATTTTCAGTACAGAGCACTTCCCTTCGGGGTGGCAGTGGCACGCCGGGTCTTCACAAAGTTAATGGCGGAGGTTATGGCCCATCTGCACGAACAGGACATTCTCGTAATTCCTTATCTGGACGATCTCCTAATTGTGGGGAACTCGGAGCCTCACTGTGCCTCCCAATTAGGGAAGGTAATATCCAGCCTTCAGAATCTAGGTTGGATCATTAACTTTAAAAAGTCACAACTGCAGCCCCTGAAAGTACAACAGTTCCTCGGCCTTACCCTAGATTCTGATATACAGGAATGTCGGTTACCAGAGTCTAAAGTCTTAAAAACCCAACATCAGATACGTAGGGTAATAGATAATCCATCGATTTCCCTTAGAGGGGCTATGTCACTTTTGGGCTCACTTACGGCGTGCATTCCAGCAGTACTCTGGGCCCAACTCCACACAAGAACCCTGCAGTGGGACATCTTACACAACACCGTAGGTTAGAGGCTTGCCGAGGGTAGAGTCACCTTATCTAACATTACCATTCAGTCACTACATTGGTGGTCCCTGAGTTCGAATCTGCGTAGAGGTATTCCTTGGGTAAACCAGATCTCCCGAATTCTAACTACGGATGCTAGCCCCAGGGGCTGGGGGGCTCATATGGGGGATAACTGGGTCCAGGGAGTGCGGTCGCCGTCCGAACAGAGATTCTCCTCTAACCTTAAAGAACTGCTAGCAGTAGAGCGGACGGTAAATGCTTTCCTTATGTCCCTAAAGGAGGACGAACACATCAGACTATTCTCAGACAACCAGGTAACGGTAGCCTACATTAACCACCAGGGGGGGAACACGGTCCAGGCCCTTAATGGATGTAGCGAATCGTATTTTTCAGATCGCCGAGCTTCACCTCCTATCCCTCACAGCTCTACATATAAAAGGGAAACAAAATCTAACAGCCGATTTCCTAAGCCGCAACAAGCTCAAACAGGGAGAGTGGACACTAAAAAAGGCTGTCTTCGGGCAGATCGCACACAGGTGGGGGCTTCCAGAGATAGACTTGTTCGCCAACAGAAGGAACAGTCAACTCCCCTTATTCTGTTCTCTGGATCCCAGAGAAGACTCGTTTGCAGTGGACGCTTTCCTGATTCCGTGGAGCTTTGGCCTGGCATATGCCTTCCCCCCGCTGAATCTGATTCCAATGGTGCTAAGGAAAATCCAAGAGGACAGGGCCCACGTTATCTTAGTAGCCCCATTCTGGCCCAGGAGGTCATGGTTTCCTTGGCTGAGGAAGATGTCGGTATCTCAGCCATGGATTCTCCCCGAGCTCCCAGACCTTCTATCCCAGGGTCCAGTTTATCACCCACGAGTTTCCAATTTACATCTAGCGGTATGGAATTTGAGGGGGAGCTGCTAAAGAAGAGGGGGTTTTCCCGAGGTCTAGTCAACACCCTCTTAAAAAGTAGGAAAGCCTCCACAAGTATCTACGCCAGGGTCTGGAAGAGGTTTTTGGCAGTGTCGGGGGCGGAGGTCGGTCAGAAAATCCGCGTTGATCAGATTCTGGAATTCCTTCAGAGGGGGTTGGAGATGGGCCTAGCCACAAATACTCTTAAGAGTCCAGGTTTCGGCGCTAGGGGCTTTTTACAACTGCAACTTAGCAAGCAATTACTGGGGGGCAAGATTCATTAAAGCAGCAGCAAGATCCAGACCCATTATTAAAGACAGGCTGGTCCCATGGGACCTCAACTTAGTTTTATCAGCACTCACAGAGCCACCCTTTGAGCCTATTGACTCCGTTCCCATAAAAATCCTGTCATTCAAAACTGCCCTGTTGGTTGCCCTAACGTCAGCCAGGAGGGTTAGTGATCTGCAAGCCCTCTCTAGGATACCTCCATACACCCAGTTTGCAAAAGATGGGTCTGGCCTTAAGATGACCCTCTTATATCTACCCAAAGTCGCCTCGAAATTCCACAGGCTTCAAGAGATAGTGCTCCCATCCTTCTACCCGAACCCCTCTAACCTGACCGAGCAGAAGCTCCATTCCCTTGATGTGAGACGGTGCCTTCATAGTTACATTTCGGCCACGGAGCCATGGAAAAGGGACAATGCCCTATTTGTATCTTTTCAGGGAGCTAGAAAAGGACTTAGTGTCCAAGAACACCCTAGCTAGGTGGATTAGGGAGGCTATCTCTTGCTTATACAGCAGGTCGGCTGGAGATTCCGCAAGGCATAAGAGCACACTCTACTCAGGCCATGGCAACTTCCTGGGCAGAGAGATCGGAAGTATCCATCGAGGACATATGTAAGGCGGCCATATGGTCCTTTCCATCAACTTTTTTCAACCACTATAGACTAGATTTAGGTGGGTCCGCCGACCTCACGTTCGGGAGAAAGGTGCTTGCGGCAGCCATCCCTCCCTAGAGCTCTCCTCATCTCTGTAATTCTCTCGTGGTGCTGTCATGGCGACTGAATAAATGCTCAGCTACTTACCAGTAGCGGTGTTTTTCAGGAGCCCACGACAGCACCCTCACTTTCCCTCCTTCTGCTTTCACGTCTTGGATCAGCACCTTTACTTTTGGTTAAAAATTTGTCACAGGAGTAAAGTATATTTAGTTTGACTGTGCATATATGAATTGCTACTAACCAGGGAGGTCCTCTCATGCTCTGTAATCCAACTGAGGCAGGAGAGAGGGCCGCCCTTTTTATGTCTGTAGGTTTCCTGTCCCCGAAGGGCGGATCCCCTCTCCCGTGGTGCTGTCATGGGCTCCTGAAAAACACCGCTACCGGTAAGTAGCTGAGCATATTTGCTCTGCATGGCACAAAAAAGAGCTTTTACTATAATCCCCTATGGCGCAGTCTAGTCTGACGGGCGTCTCTAGTCTTGATTCGGAGCCTCCTCTCTTCTTTTGATCTTCGTCCTCCTTCCCTGTCTTGTGTGGATAAAGCATCCTACATCATCCACAGATTTCTCCATCGTGCTCTTGTGCAGACATAATTCTCTATAATGCCCTGCAGAGTAACAGCACCATAGTGTGCATATACCAGGAAAGGTCTAATGACCCATAGGTAAAGCTGGTGCATGCGCAATACAGTACTGTTCTCTACCCTTGACATGGAAAAGAAGTGCGCCTGTACAGGAGAGATAAGGACATTATGAGGATGATGTAGGACGCGTCATCCACACTAAGCAAGAAGAAAGACAGTGATCATAAGAAGAGAGGAGGCGCCAGATCAATACCAGAGAGGCCCATCAAACCAGACCATAGCTGAATGGAATAAGAGCCTGTATAGGAGATTGGGGTCATACATACAGCGCCCTAGAACACTGGATATGAGGGTGTACAGGTGCGGGTGGTAGAGTACATGGGGAAACCAGGGGCAGGATCCTTTATAATAAACACAGGATTACAATGAATAATATAGCCTTCATGTGGCATCATGGTCACAGCATCGTACACCGCGAATGAGGGCAGCACATCATGCAGGGCGCCATTATATACCATGATGTATAGAATTAAGGGGGGGGGCACTTATTTACAAGCGATCCTACTGTCTATAAAACAAGATCCTGGAGAAAAACAGAAACCCCGATGTGACAGACGTGTAACAGATCCATGGGGTCAGTACAGAGCCATGAATGGGAACAGGAGAAGCAGGGGACGTGTGTGACACGGCTGGGCCAATAGCTGCTGGAATATGACGCTGCCTCACTACAAGCAGCAGCCTGGCGTCATCAGACAGCACGGGCCGTGGATCGCAGACACACACCGCACAACACGCACTTACTTCATTGCCGCTCTTCTCCGTCGCACACGTGTGACGCACAACTCTGTCGCAAAGAATGAGCTCACAGGTGGGCGGAGCAGAGCGGGTTGGTCGCACGGCGTGTGACGTCACCGTGCCACATGATCTGGTGCGAGGTTCGGCGAGTAATGAATCAGGAGGACGCTAGGGGTCAGAGTAGACCCTGATCCTTCCTCCCTTGCCACAGTGACGGTCGCGCCATGCTTGTTCCTCAGGGTTTTCTTCTGTGGACGTGAGCACACGGTGTGCTTCTCCCTCTGCTTCCTATATTAACCCTTTCCAGAAAAGAGGGTAGTTATATTGGGGGCTTTTCACACATTGCAGCTTTTCTGCAGGTTCGGTTTTCTGGAATCTTAGCAACCTGCAGGGATTCCTACCATGGCAATAATGATAACATGGTGGGGTGTCATCGTCGGGACGCCCACTGAGCCAAAAAACAGGGTCCTGAAATCCTCTAATGGCACTGTCAGCTCTTCATTAAAGGGAAGGTGCACTTAGTTTTAGCGAACAGTAGGGGGAGACTGGAGAAGACCACCAATTCACCAGTGCTTATGGGGGCCTTGTTGTAGCGCTCACTCCTGACTCGGAGTGGGGTGCACCTCGCCACTAATCTTCAGCCTCCGCTGGGGTACAATTTGGGGCGCACTGAACGCTGCTGCTTGTCATGCCTTAGATGAGCGGGGGTCTCCATGCCTCGTTTCTGGTTGGTCCACGCTGGAACAACAATGGTGTGAATATGCCAGAACCCAATTTCTTTTTTTTTTTGTGCGCAAGAAAATTTGCAATTTTTTCAAAGCTTTTTTTTTGCACCAAAAATCTGTCGACAAAGCTTTGATGAGTCACCCATATAGTATGAAAATCCGGTCTGGGTACATTGAGCCCGATTCATCATTTGCTCAGGGTGGGGGGGAAGGTTAAGCTACTTTTTGACTTGTGTTTTTCGCTGATATGTTTTGTTCCAAATTCACAATTTTTTTTCTGTCTTTAATTTTTCAGTGGAAAAGTCGCACATCTCGTGAAATGTAAAAAACACTCAAAAATAATCACTCTGGGGGAAGGGGAGTGGAGTGGAGATAAGTCAAATTTTGCGACTTTATTTTGAAAAGTTGCATTTTGTGAATTGGACATGTGGAGAAAGCCACAGTGGCACAAAAATCTGAAAAGCGAGGAACAAAAGACAACTTGAAAAAGGCACAGATCAGAAAGCTACTGTCAGGTTGCAGTAAACTGCTGTCAGGATCCCTTTAATTTTCCATGAGGCTGCAGAAAATGGCTCCTTACATTAGCATACCTACTTTATTTTTACATAAAAAATATTCATGTCCCACAGCGGGACTAAGTAAAAAAGATAAATAAAATATGTTAAAAAAAATATTGTTTTTAGTCTGTAAGAAGAGCAAAGCCTAAAAAATAGATATAAATCTGTTATCCCTGTAATCGCACTGACAAGAAGAATCAGTTTTATCACTTTTACCGCACGAGGAATGGCGTAAAATATATATATAAACAATAACTGAATTGCTGTTTTTTGTTCGTTCCGCATCTGAAAAATCTGAATAAAATGTGATCAAAAATGTTATGTATCCCAAAATGGTGCCAAAAAACTCTCCAACTCGTCACACAAAAAATGATCTCTATTCACCAAGAAGTAAAAAAATGTCTAGATCTCAGAGTATGGCAACAAAAAATGATATTTTATTTAAAAAAAATGCATTATTACCGTGTGATAGCAGCAAAACACAAAAAAGTTTAGAAATCTGGTATTATTGTAATTTCACCCACCCAAAGAATAAAGTCATCTAATCACTTATACTGCACGAGGAACGGCGTAAAACAGAACTATTCTTGTATTGCTGTCTATTCATTCCACCTCCCAAAAGTTGGAATAAGGCTCGGTTCACATTTATCCTGCCCTCTCCAAGGAGCACTTATCTTGTGGTTTCAATGTAAATGCCCCCCAAAAATTCAGACAAACTCCTAATGGAACCACTCGCTTATGAGGCATATGAAGTCACTTTTGAATGGGCTCTATTCCAGCGGTGTCACGTTATTTTAGTCAGTCACTGGAAATGTATGGGTTCCCACGTTACTGGTAGAACAAAACTCTGGAAAAGCGACATGGCTCTCACCACCCCCAAATATAATCCAGTGAACTCTGCTTCCCAAATGCCCCGTCCTTCTGAGCCCCACTGTGCCTATAGTGCAGTAAGGGACCACATGTTTAGCATTACTGTAGCAGGGAGAGCCCATTTAACAATTTGCGAAGTGCGTGTCTCCAGAAGCACATGCTGGGCGCAATGTATGGGCGCTAAGTTGCTATATTTGCAGTTCTCCAGAAAAAAAGCATTGTGTGGATGTCACCAAGTGAGAACAGCCAAAGTAGTCACTGCTATGGGGTGACGTGTGGGGGTCTCTGCTGTTTTGGCACCTCGGTGGCTCAGCAAATGTAACATGGTGTCAAAATTTGCTTTCCAAAATTAAAATAGCACTCTTTCCTTTCCTAGTTTTGCCGTGTGCCCAACCATTAGCTTTTGTCCACACATGGGGTATCAGAGCACTTGAATGAAATTGCCCAACAACCCATTTTTGCCCTATTAGCTCTCGTGAAGATGATACATTTTTGGCTAAAACAGTATTTTAGTGGGAAAAAAATGTCCACGCCCATCATATTATCATTCCTTACCGTCACTGCTCCTTACGTCACTGCAATCTCCCAGCAGATTCCGCGCATGCGCAATGCTACTCAGCTTTCCAGGCATGCACACTGAATCTGGGTTACGGCCCAGCTTCATATCCTGTGGGCACATGCTACAGAGCCACTAAGCGTCAGCGTGGCAAGCAGGAAGACAAGCGAGGATAGCGTGCGTGCTCACAATCTGTCATGTGGCCACTGACGCTTAACGGCTCTGGAGCATGCATACATAGGATTTGAAGTTGGATCGTACATCCAAATTCAGTGTGCATGTCCGGAAAGCAGAGCGTCATTATCCATGCGCGGCATCTGCTGGGAGATTGTGGTGACGTAGGTGGAGTGCCCCGCGCCGGGGCTAGTGGGGTACTCGGAGCCGGGCCCGTTGGTTTCAATGGGAGTTGTCACAGTGGCAGTGACCTGGTCCGTGGCCTTGGGCGTCCATTGTAAAAGGGGATTGTTGAGCGTGTGGATAATGATTAAAGTTTATTAGTGAATGATTAGTGACGCCACCTGTGGTGTTCGGCAACGTAGATGTTAAGCCGACGCTGCAGACAGATCCTCTGGGACAGATGGTGTGGTGCAGCAATGATGTTGTGGCCCTCCACAGGTAGGGCTGTAGTCCGAGGGCAGTGTAGATGAAGCGCTAGTGAGGAGAGCGTAATGGTGCAGTGTTAAGCACAGAGATGTAGCAGTGCTGAGTGGGTTGGCGCAGGAATAAGCGGAGGACACCAGAGCATGTAGTTCCAAAGCTTTACTCACAGTCTGTTGAGCATACAGGTGCCCGCCTCGGTGCCGTGTCCTCCGGGTCAGGGACTCAGTCAACCTCCAAGCAAAATGAAGTACTCCGTTCCAACACTCCACCAACATATGTGCCTTTTCTGAACGTCTCCCTTCTAGCGCCTATTGTGAAGTACTCACAGTACTGAGTTACACTGGAGTTCCTCCTGTCAGATGTTCTTAGAACTCTACTTGTACGGCAGACAGCTGTAGCCTGCTTCGGGGACTCATTGCTACTAAGTCCCGGCTCACTCTCGTTGCTGTTGTTCCCCCAAGTCTTTTGTTGTAATAAAGTGGTGACAACTTGTATTCCTCCGGTGTCTGTCGCAGGACCATTAGTATCCATACAACCTCGGGGACCGGACCCCGGCCTTGCGCTGTGAACCTGGGAAGGGTTCTGCTCTAACCCTAATCCTTAGTCCTCCTCTCCTTACGTTCCGTACTAATCCTTCTTTCTTATGGAGAGAGTCAGGCTTTCCATCAATGTTCCTTCCCTGTGCCAGGGGACCCAGGTCACTGAGGTCGGCTGCAGCACTTCCTTCATCCATCCCACTCAGGGGATCTTCTCTCTCCCTCTGACTCTGTCAGACTGACTAAATCCTAAACTCTTCCCGCTCTTTTGATGCCAACTAAACTCCACCCGCCTCCCAGCACGCTTCGTGTTCCAAGCAGGGAGCCACCAAAGGGTGCTTTGCTACACTACTGCATTGTGTGGGATGCAGGTGTTGGAGCGTGGTCAGGTGTCTCCACCTCAGGGGCGCCACATACGCAGCAGTGTCGGGAAGGAATGCTAATACGATAAACGCGGAGAATTTCAAATGGCAGGAAAGGGACAACATTACCTCCTTTGTCGGCTGAGCGGACTATGACATCAGACCAACTTTGGATTTCTGTTATCGCTTCTTCCATTGTATGTTAGATTTAGAGAGCATTTTCAGTCTATTTCCACAGGAAAAGGGGTCCCTCTTTTGATAGAACATGTTAAAAAAGTGCATGGGGGTAATGCAGAGTCGCTGCAGTTCGCAGGTGTAGAAAAAGTATCACAGCCAACCCAAGGGGGAAACCATCATAGAATTCTCTTACAAAGAGAATCTAAGTGGATTCTACGAATGAATGCCACAGGACCTTTAGGGTTAAATGAGAAAATAGATATGGCGGTGTTTTTGTAGGAACTGCTCAGTGTTTCTATTTCCACATTTTATTATGATAGAGATTTTTTAACCCTTGTTTTTAATTCTGTGTTTGACTAATTTGTTCACATGCTTCACACAATTGGGGGAGTATGAGTCGGAAATCAGGAGGTGTGTCCACATGTGTGTGCTTCTAAATTCCCGCCTGCCTGTATTCCAGCCTCAGGACGCGTTGAAGAGCAAGTGCGTGAAACGGCCATTGTCCACTCTCCGTACGTTCCTCCCGTGTCAATGCCTTTTAATCAATAAAGAATTTTCACGACAGAACGGTGAGTGCCATCACTTTTTTCTCTTTTGTACAAAATCAGATTAAATGTTTGCTTTACTGGATTGAGCGCCCGTTCGGACGGTAGTTTGGCGGTCTGTCCAGGTGTGTGGTTTTCGACTTGAATAGCAGTCATGGAACTGCTTTGGGGTTAAGGAGCAGTGCCGAATCTTCTGTCTCTCTTATGTATTTTGTTTTGCACATGGAAAGTATTTTGACCCCTTTAAATTTTTCACCCTTTGCTTCATTGCAGTCATTTGGTAAATTCAAAAAAGTTCATTTTTTTTCTCATCAATGTACACTCTGCACCCCATCTTGACTGAAAAAAAAACAGAAATGCAGAAATCCTTTTCCTAACATTAAAGGAGGTGACGTAAATATTGTAAAGCCCAGAAAAAAAATTTTGGGGGGCAAAAAAATAAATAAAATGCAAAACAAGTAGTCACCAGCGGCACACTAACCAACGTGTTTCTGCTATGGAGCCTTATTCATGGTAGTACATAGTGTGCAAGGTAGAACATATATACATTATATACATACAAAGTCAAAATCACATAGCATATGTCGACCAATACAGATGAAGTGTTACGGCTGCGGCCGCGGCCCAACCAACACCTCCACGTCGCCAGACCACAACGACGTGAGGCAAGCGTCTCAGGTGGGAACGGAATGTGGACCCACTGGACCACAGAGGGGGACCTGGACCTACCCAAACTAGGGAAGGGCAGCGAGCAGGGTCTGTGGCAGCTGAGCATGTGGACAAGATGGCGACATGCAGAACTAGATGACACCACACAACTTCAGGTATGAAGAAACATAAACTTTACTTAAACGAAGTCGCAGTAAATGAACAGAACATAACTATGCCAGGCTCCCGATTCCGCACATCAGGGAAGCGCACACGTCTCAGGTCAAAAGACGAAGGCAGGAGGTCATCACGGGTAGATGCAGTCCAGGGTCATCTGGCACAGGCTTACTAGGAGTACCTCTCTCTCGGACCTCAGGCTTAGCACAGGCACAGCAGGAAAACATCAGACACCGACCTTGGACAGACAATGGCAGGGGGTCATCACGGGTTGACCCCAGGGAAACGGCGGAACATCGGGACACAGGCAGGACATCGGGACACAGGCAGGACATTGGGACACAGGAATAACATAGGGACCCAGGCAGCACAGATCCAGAAACACCGGCGTGGCAGCTCAGGTCATCGGCTGGGACACGGACGACACCAGCCTGGCAGCATAGGTCTTCGGCTGGTCAGATCCAGACAGCTGTCACCGAGGAACAATGCTGGAGACTCCCCAGGACCCAGAGGAGGAGTCCATCCTGGAACACAGGCGGGACCGACTCTGGAAGATAGGCTGGACAACTAGGACCACAGACCAGACATCTGGACAGAGACTGGACATCAGGACACCGACAGGACATCAGGACAACGGCAGGACATAGGAAAGCGGTCGTCAGGTTCCGGACATGAGAACCGACCTTCAGGAACCAGTTAGCGATCGTCAGGCTACAGTCACCAGACAGCGGACGCCAGACTCCGGACATCGGACACGATCTCCAGGCACCAGTTGGCGATTGTAAGGCACCAGGCAGCGGATATCAGGCTCCAGGCTTCAGTCATCAGGTTCCAGACATGGGACCTAGGAAGGAACTCAAGCGGGATGGTGCAAGTGTAAAGGTTCATCGGATGCAGTGAACAGCAGGAGGCAGAGAAGGAGTTAACAAAGTTTACTTGAGCAATTAATGGATATACATTCAAGGAAACCTTCAGCACAGGGAGGTGTTGAGACAGTGAAATATACAATATAACACAACAAAAGAGTAAAAATGAAGAAAAAGACTTATCGATTGAAGATCTTATTGGAGAATGGTTGAAACAGTTCCAGATGGTGTCGCAGTCCATGAACAAAGTCTTTGGCTCTGTGGCATAAGAACGAGCTGCACTGTCTCCTGACCGTGCTGAAATATCCCAATCTGCTTGTCTTGGGGTCGTTGTACTTGGGTCCGTTGAACTTGAGACCCTTGAACTTGCGTCCATTGAAAGTTCCTGCTGTGGGTTGTTGAAGCGTGACGCAACATGCCGGGAGCATGATGTAGTACAGGCCGCAGGGATGACAAGGCCTCGTACAGAATCACAACGTCCAGGAAAGGTCAGAAAGTCTGCTGCACTACCCGTTATGGGTCTTGTTCGTGTGGAGGCACTGGGTACAGTACATGAGAGGGGGACAGTCTGTAAAGAGCTGGCGTCGGTGGCGGTAGTTGAGGAGAGGGAGCCAACCTTCGTCCTGTTCTGTAGTCGACTTCCCGCCAAGTCCCTCTCCCTCCCGCGCTCCTCTCCTTTTAAGTCCCCCACGCCACCTTCAGTCAGGTGCTCGAGCTCTTCCCGCCCAGTCAAGTCAGGCAAGTCATCCCCCTGCAACAGCGGTGACGGCCCCAATAGTTCCGGCTCCAGAGCGTATTTCTATCCGATGACACTATTCCTGTTCACCCCCTTATACTCTCCCTTTCCTTTCACTCGCCATTCCACGGGTGAGACATCCTGGAGTTTGTTATGTTTGTGTTGGCCTTTTTCAGCAACCTGTTGCCAAATAAATTGGTCCTGGTTGTATCGGTTGAGGGGATGTCCAGCTGTTGTATGTTCGAAGCGACGTAGATTGGAAGAAGTAGTGGAGTCTCCAAGTGTAGTTGTACTCGGCTGTTCCATTGTTGGGAAGCCAGATCAGTGCCTTCCGTGACATCCTCTTCTGAGACCCCAGGGCCCTGACTTTCGGACACATTTTCAGGCTGTTGTTCCGTGTCCTCCTCCTCTTCATCCTTCTCCATTGCGGGAGAGACCAACTCAGGAACCTCTGGCGTTTCTTCTAGCACGAGATCCTTGGAGAGGCATGGCCGGAGCATACTTCTGTGTACTACCTGATTGGGGGCATCCCCTCTCCTTCTGGTTGCGTTTCATAGACGGGTCCTTTTCCGCTGACTCGACGCTTCACTCGGTATGGCCACCTCTCCCATTGGTTCTCCAGTTTGTCCCGTGGCCATTTATCCCTTACTAACACCCGGTCCCCAACTGAAAGATCTGTCCCTCGCAGAGGGAGTCTCTCAGGGTGTTCCAGCTTCTGGAGTCGAGTTTGTACCAGCCGATGCTATTCCATCCGGTTTGCGTTCAGTTGGACCATCATTTATTTTTCAACAGGACATTGACCTCAAACACACCTCCAGGCTGTGTAAGGGCTACTTGACCAAGAAGGGGAGTGATGGGGTGCTACGCCAGATGACCTGGCCTCCACAGTCACCAGACCTGAACCCAATCGAGATGATTTGGGGTGAGCTGGACCGCAGAGTGAAGGCAAAAGGGCCAACAAGTGCTAAGCATCTCTGGGAACTCCTTCAAGACTGTTGGAAGACCATTTCCGGTGACTACCTCTTGAAGCTCATCAAGAGAATGCCAAGAGTGTGCAAAGCAGTAATCAAAGCAAAAGGTGGCTGCTTTGAAGAACCTAGAATATAAGACATACAGTATTTTCAGTTGGTTCACACTTTTTTGTTAATCATATAATTCCACAAATTCATAGTTTTGATGCCTTCATAGTGAATCTACAATTTTCATAGTCATGAGTGTATATGAGTGTAGCCTCAAAGTTCAGGTCTCCCAAGCACCTCTCCATCAAACGATGGAACGTACCCAGAGCGTTGGCAAGGCCGAAGGGCATCCTGTTGAATTTGAAGAGTCGCATGGGTAGGATAAAAGCCGTCTTCGCCCGGCCCTTCCCCGACATGGGCACCTGCCTGTATCCACTAGCTAGATCCAACGTTGAGAAGAATTTGGCTTTTCACAAAGCGGACAAGGACTCTTCAATCCGAGGCAAAGGGTATGAGTCCTGCACGGTGCAGGCGTTAAGCTTGCGATAGTCTACGCAGAACATCAATGTCCCATCCTTCTTTTGTACCAGCACAATGGGGGCCGCCCACAGAATTTGACTCTCCCTGATGACGCCTGCCTGTAGCATCTGACCGAACATCTCTCATACTTTTGTCAGGAACACCGCACTGCACTTGCTCACTGAGCCAGTGCACGTGTCCTGAGTAAGACAACCTGTGCTCAGAGATACCTGTGGAGCGAGCAGCAGCAGAGAAGATGCATGCTTCAGACCCACAGGACCTGAAGCATGTGACTGCTGGGGGCGTGGCCTAAACACCCGAGAGTTAGGAGCTGCAGGAAAACTCCTAGAATGGTAACTACGGAACAAAGTTACTAATAGGCATAGACTGGGAAATAAACCAGATCAGGCCGAGGTCAAAGCACGAGATAGCACGACAATTACCAAAGGGCAAGACAGAACGGATAGTCAAGACATAGTCAAGAAGTCAGAAACCAGAGAAGCAGATATACAGTACAGAATCAACATCAAACTCACAACGGGGGACAGAACCGGATCACAACCATATAAGCAAGCTATAAGACAACGAACAGGCACACAGAGGTCACAACACTCGGCCAAAGGCAAAAGTATAACTGACAGAGATTGGAGTATCTCAGGGCAATAAAAAGCTCTGCCTGAACCAAAGAGAGGCCACAATAATTAACCCCAGGTGTGCAGGTCAAAGCCTGCACTGAGCTCAAGACATTAACCCCTGACGTGCAGGTCAAAACCTGCACTGGGATCATGACAGTACCCCCTTCTCAACGGGGGGCCTCTGGACCCCCAGGCTTCCCCGGATACTTGGCATGGAAAGCCCGAACCAGGCGATCTGCATGTACAGAGTGAGCAGGGACCCACGAGCGATCCTCCGGTCCATATCCCTTCCAGTGGACCAGGTACTGCAAAGAGCGGCGCACCCGCCGAGAGTCCACGATATGTCCAACCTCATACTCCAAGTGACCCTCCACCAACACTGGAGGAACAACAGACTCGGAGTCCTCCTTGACATACCCCATGGGTTTCAACAGAGATTTATGTAACACATTGGATATCTTTAAGGAGGCGGGGAGACGCAACCTATAAGCCACCGGGTTGACTATCTCCACAATCTTGTACGGACCAATGAACTTTGGTCCCAATTTAGTTGACGGTACCTTCAAGTTGCTGTTACATGTGGAAAGCCAAACCTTCTCCCCCACATGAGACATGTGTCCCGGGGCCCTCTTTTTGTCAGCAAAATATTTGTACCTCCCCAGGGCCCGAGAGATATTACGCTGGACTTCAGCCCAGAGGTTTTTTCACCATTGGACGGACCCCTCTGCCCCTGGACAACCGGAATCCACCCGTGAAAACTCCCCAAAATGAGGATTAAACCCATAATTGATTAGGAATGGGGACATGTTGGTGGACTGACTCACCCGGTTGTTAAAAGCGACTTCCGCCAACGGTAACGCATCACACCAATCCTCCTGTCTGGCGGAGGTCAGACACCTGAGAATTTGTTCCAGGAATTGATTGGTGCATTCCGTCTGACCATTACTCTCCGGGTGATATGCCGACGAGAAGGAGAGTGAGATGCCCAATTTCATACAGAATGCCCTCCAGAGTTTGGCCACAAACTGCACACCTCTGTCAGACACCACATTCAGGGGTACCCCATGCAATCGGACCACATGCTGCACGAACAACCTTGACAATGTTTCTGCTGAGGGTAGTGCTGCCAAGGGAATGAAATGGGCCTGTTTTGAAAACCTATCCACCACCACCCAGATCACGGTATTGCCCCTGGAAGGTGGAAGACCGGTAATAAAATCCATGGAGAGATGAGTCCATGGCCTATCAGGAACCGGTAAAGGTATGAGTTCCCCAGCCGGCCGGTTATGCGAGCTTTTGGAACGGGCACAAACTCCACAAGCAGCAATGAATTTCTTGACATCGGACCCCAGTGAAGGCCACCAAAAAATCCTGGCTACTGCCTCTCTAGTGGCCGTGATACCGGGATGAGCACTCAGCCTAGACTCATGAAACTCCTGCAGAAGTCTAGGCCGCAATAAATCCGGAACAAACAATTTATCCCCTGGCCTGGTTGTCGGAGCTAGGAACTGAGTCCTCAAAATTTCTTGTTTCAACTCTGATGAGACCCCCGTCACTACCACCCCTGGGGGAAGAATGGAGGACGGCGGCTCGGGGGAAAACACCGGGTCAAAACTTCTGGACAGGGCATCCGCTTTAACATTTTTGGACCCTGGTCGAAAAGTAATGGAGAATTGAAAGCGTGAAAAAAAGTGACCAACGGACTTGTCTAGGAGTAAGCCTCTTAGCAGATTCAACGTATGCCAAATTTTTGTGATCCGTGATAACAGTGATAGGGTGAGCCGTCCCTTCCAAAAAGTGCCTCCATTCTTCGAATGCCAGCTTGACCGCAAGAAGTTCTCTATTGCCTACATCATAATTTCTCTCGGCAGATGAGAACTTCTTGGAGAAGAAGGCACAGGGTTTGAGATTAGTAAGGGTGGCCGGACCTTGGGACAACACTGCCCCCACCCCTACTTCAGAAGCATCCACCTCCACAATAAATGGTTTGGACGGGTCTGGCTGGACCAACACCGGGGCGGACATGAAACATTTCTTAAGAGCTGAGAAGGACTCCTTAGCGAGTTCCGACCAATTTTTTACATCAGCCCCCTTCTGGGTAAGATCTGTGAGTGGTTTAACCACTTGAGAGAAACCTTTAATGAATCTCCGGTAATAGTTTGCAAATGCCAAGAAGCACTGGAGCCCCTTGAGATCATGAGGTTGAACCCAGTCTGCGATCGCCAGCACCTTCTTAGGGTCCATATGAAACCCCTCACAAGATACAATCAGCCCAAAAAAAAAGACAGTTCCTGTACAAAAAATGAACATTTTTTCAATTTAGCAAACAGGTGGTTCTCCCTGAGTCTCTGGAGAACTGTCTGTAGATGTTGTAAGTGAGACTGACTGTCTGGGGAATACACCAAAATGTCATCCAAATAAATGACAATAAAACGGCCTATCAGGTCAGAAAACACAACATTGATAAAGATCTGGAAAATAGCGGGGGCATTAGTTAACCCAAAGGGCATAACCAGGTTTTCAAAGAGTCCCTCAGAAGTGAGGAACGCAGTTTTCCACTCGTCCCCTTCCCGAACCCTTATCAGGTTGTAGGCCCCCCGGAGATCTAATTTGGAAAACCATTGGGCCCCAGATAACTGGTTACATAGGTCTGGGATGAGGGGAAGTGGATAAGTGTTCCTAACCGTTATCTTGTTAAGTTCCCGAAAGTCGAGGCAAGGCCGCAAACCACCATCTTTCTTCTTCACAAAGAAGAATCCTGCTGCCACAGGTGACACAGAAGGCCTGATATGCCCTTTGCAGAGACTCTCAGCTATGTACTCCTTCATGGCTTGGCGCCCAGGCCCGGACAAATTGAACAATCGAGCCTTAGGTAACTTGGCTCCGGGTACTAAATCAATGGCTCAATCGTAGGGTCTAAGTGGTGGCGGCGCCTCAGCCTCACTTTCGGAAAATACGTCTTTGAAATCCTTCAGGTACTCCGGAATACCTTCCAGACCGACAGACTACACAGATACGGTTTTAACAGAGTTAACAAAAGGCCCCAGGTTACAACACTTACCTTTACATCCCCATTGAGTGATCTCCCCCGTCACCCAATCAATGGTAGGATTATGGCGTTGAAGCCAAGGCATCCCCAGTACCAGTCCTGCAGGCAAGTTATCTAACACAAGACAAGTTAATTTTTCCACATGAGTGTAACCCACTTTCAGAGAAAAAAGTTCAGACCTGAAACAGATACCTGTTGTGAGCTCATCTGTTCATTCACCTTTTGTGTCCAAGGATCCACCTGATCAAGTGGACTGTGACTGGGTAACAGGAACTTCAGACTGGATATAAGGCAGCCGATGCCCTTCTGAGTGGCTGGTGATTTCTCTGCTGGATTCTTGGAGACCAGTCTGATTCCTGCTTCCCAAAGATAAGCTTTTGCTCTGCTATTGAACTTATTAGTTTTGGTTTTGTTTACCTTGTTTTTTGAGTTCAGCCATCCCCGGCCGGGGGTGTGCTGGATTCTTATTCCTTGATCAGTGTTCTCTTTTGCTCTGCTTTCAGAATATTCTGAGTGCTGATATAGGGTTTGAAGTCTAGTGACTTCAGGGTCCTTTTTGCTTATCAGTTATGTTGGTAATATTTTTAGCAAGGTTTTCTCGGATTGCAGACAGCAGCTTTTCTGTCCTGTCCTTTTTAGTTAGCTTGGGCCCCATCGTTTGCTCAACCTATCTTTCTATCTGTGTTAGTGTTTTCATCTTGTTTCACCGTCATTATATGTTGGGGGCTGCCTGTTACTTTGGGGTCTGCTCTGGGGCAGTCAGTTTTTCCCTTTTCTCTCTTTAGGCTTATTTAGATCTCCGGCTGTGTCGAGGTGTCTAGGATCACCGTAGGAACACTCCACGGCTACTGCTAGTTGTGTGATAGGATTAGGGGTCTGCAATCCGTTAGTTTCCAACCTCTCTGATTTTCTGGGCTGAGCTTGTGTTTTCTTTTTTCCTCCTCAGTGACTCAATCATAACAGATTCACCAGCCATACCGCAGATTCTAGGGTACTCATAAGCAGGAAGGAATTGTTAAAAAAAAAAAAAGTGTCAGAATTTGTTTTTTTGTGTATATTTTTTCCTCTTTTTCTCTGAGGCCGTAGGAGGAATATATATATTTTTTTCTGATGGAGTTTAAGCAATTGTCTGATCGTGTGGAGCAGCTTGCTGCTGAAGTATGAGGAATTTCCGCCTATCTTGCTCATTCACATGCTGCTGAACCAAAAATCCCCACTCCTGATGTGTTTTTTGGGGATCGGTCTAAATTTTTGAATTTTAAGAATAATTGTAAATTATTTCTTGCCTTGAAGCTAACTCATCAGGGAGCGCTGCGCAGCAGGTTAAAATTGTCATCTCCTTGCTGCGCGGCGATCCCCAGGATTGGGCGTTTTCTTTAGTACCAGATGATCCTATTCTAACTAATGTGGATGCATTTTTTCAGGCCTTGGGGTTGTTGTATGATGAACCTAATGCGATTGATCAAGCTGAAAAGACCCTGTTGGCATTGAGCCAGGGTCAAGATTCTGCAGAACTGTACTGTCAAAAATTCCAAAAGTGGGCGGTCCTCACCACTTGAAATGATGGTGCCTTGGCAGCTCTCTTTCGGAAGGGTTTGTCAGAAACCGTAAAAGATACTATGGTGGGATTTCCTGTTCCCTCTGGTCTTGATGATTCTATGTCATTAGCCATTCAGGTTGATCGGCATTTACGTGAACGTAAAATTACACGGGAAATGCTGCCACCTGTTGAACAAATGTCTGAACCTATGCAATGTGATAGAGTTTTGTCTAGGGCGCAACGTCAGGATTTTAGAAGGCGTAATAAGCTGTGTTTTTTCTGTGGAGATGCCTCTCATATTATTTCTGTCTGCCCTAAATGAGAGAAACGTTTTGCACACACATTTGCTGTAGGTGGTGTACAACCTAAGTTTCTTCTGGCAATTACTCTGATCTGCTCCCTGTCCACATTTTCTGCTAAAGCCTTTGTGGATTCAGGAGAGGCCTTGAACCTAATGGATTTGGATTTTGCTAAACGTTGTGGTTTCCCTAAGAAGCCCCTGCGGACGCCTATTCCTTTGAGGGGTATTGATGCTACTCCTTTGGCGAAGAATAGACCTCAGTTTTGGACCCAGGTGGTAATGCGGGTCGCCCCAGACCATCAGGAAAATTGCAGATTTTTGGTGTTGCATAATTTGCATGATACCATCGTGCTGGGGTTCCCCTGGTTGCAAATCCATAATCCAGTTTTGGATTGGAAATCTGTGTCTGTGGTGAGTTGGGGTTGTCGGTGTGCTCTTAGTGACACTCCTGTTTTCTCCACCTCTCCCCAGTCGCATGAGGTTCCTGACTATTTGGCTGTTTTTTATGAAGTGTTTAGTGAGAGTAAGTCTGCGTCTTTGCCTCCTCATAGGAGTTATGACTGTGCAATTGAGCTGAGTCCGGGGTGTAAATTTCCCAAGGGTCGACTTTTTAATTTATCTGTACCCGAACATGAGGCTATGCGTTCTTATATTAAGGAGTCGTTGGACAAGGGTCATATTAGACCATCCTCTTCACCCTTGGGTGCTGGGGGTTTTTTTGTGGCCAAGAAGGATGGTTCATTAAGGCCCTATATTGACTATCGCTCCCTTAACAAAATTACTGTTAAATATCAGTATCCGTTACCCCTGATTTCTGACCTATTTTCTAGAGTTGAAGGTGCTTGCTGGTTTACCAAGCTTGACCTCAGGGGGGCGTATAATCTTATTCGCATTAAGCATGGGGATGAATGGAAGACAGCGTTTAATACTCCGGATGGACATTTTGAGTACCTGGTGATGCCTTTTGGGCTCACTAACACCCCTTCTGTCTTCCAGTGCTTCATGAATGATATTTTCCTGGACTTTGTGGATAAGTTTCTGATCATCTATTTGGATGATATTTTGATCTTTTCCAGGGATTGGGACTCTCATGTGGAACATGTTCGGACTGTGTTCCGGATTTTGAGGGAAAACTCCCTGTATGTTAAGGGATCGAAATGTCTTTTTGGTGTACAGAAGATTTCATTTTTGGGATTTATTTTGTCTCCGTCAACTATTGAAATGGACCCGGCCAAGGTACAGGCCATTTATGATTGGGTGCAGCCCACTTTTTTGAAGGCTCTCCAGAAGTTTTTGGGTTTTGCTAATTTTTATCGTAAGTTTATAGCCAATTTTTCTGTTATTGCCAACCCATTGACTGATTTGACTAAGAAGGGTGCTGATTTGCTGAATTGGTCTCCATAGGCTGTTTCTTCTTTTCAGGAGCTGAAGCGGAGGTTCACTTCTTCTCCGGTTTTGCGACAGCCCGATGTCTCACTTCCATTTCAGGTGGAGGTGGATGCTTCAGAGACTGGTGCAGGAGCTGTTTTGTCCCAAAAAGATCCTGTAACATCTAAAATGAACCCCTGTGCCTTCTTTTCCCGAAAGTTCTCTCCTTCGGAACGCAAATATGATGTGGGGAATCGAGAACTGTTGGCCATGAAGTGGGCATTTGAGGAGTGGAGACATTGGTTGGAGGGAGCTAGACATCAAGTTGTGGTCCTCACTGACCACAAGAATTTGATCTACCTTGAGTCGGCCAAACGCTTGAATCCGAGACAGGCCAGGTGGGCCTTGTTTTTCACACGTTTTGATTTTGTGGTCTCCTTTCTTCTGGCCACTAAGAACGTTAAGGCTGATGCCCTCTCTAGGAGTTTTTTGGCTGATTCTCCTATTGTGACGAAGCCTGCTACCATCTTAGGTGAGGGGGTGGTTCTTTCTGCCATCTCGCCTGATTTGAGACGTGCTCTGGAGAAGTTTCAGGAGGATAAGCCTGAGCGTTGTCCCACTGGTAGGTTGTATGTTCCTGACCAGTGGAGGAGGAAAGTGATGTCTGAGGTTCATTGCTCCGCGTTGGCTGGTCATCCAGGTATTATTGATACTAGAGATTGGGTGAGTCGGTCTTTTTGGTGGCCTGCCTTGTCTCGTGATGTCAGAAATTTTGTGCAGTCCTGTGGGACTTGCTCCCGATCTAAGCCTTGTTCTCGTTCTAGTGGGTTGTTGATGCCTTTGCCGGTGCCCAGGAGGCCATGGACCCATATTTCAATGGATTTTATTTCTGATCTGCCTGTCTCTCAGAGGATGACTGTTATCTGGGTGATTTGTGATAGATTCTCTAAGATGGTCCATCTTGTACCACTCCCTAAGTTGCCATCTTCCTCAGAGTTGGTGCCCTTGTTTTTGCAACAGGTGGTTCGCTTGCACGGGATTCCTGAGAACATTGTATCGGACAGAGGAGTTCAGTTTGTCTCTAGATTCTGGAGGACCTTTTGTTCCAAGTTGGGAATTCAGTTGTCCTTCTCCTCTGCATTTCTCCCTCAGACCAATGGGCAGACGGAGAGAACAAACCAGACTTTGGAGGCTTATTTGAGATGTTTTATATCTGCTGATCAGGATGATTGGGTCTCATTTTTACCCTTGGCCGAATTTGCTTTAAATAATAGAGCTAGTTCTGCCACTTTGATGTCACCCTTTTTCTGTAACTTTGGGTTTCATCCTCGATTTTCTTCAGGGCAGGTGGAGTCTTCTGCCTGTCCAGGGGTTGACACTGTGGTGGAAAGAATGCAGCAGATTTGGGACCAAGTGGTGGATAAGTTGTCTCTTTCCCAGGAAAAGGCCCAGCGGTTTTCTAACCAGCATAGGACCATTGGTCCCCAGTTTAAGGTGGGTGATATGGTCTGGTTGTCATCAAAGAATATCTCTATGAAAGTGGCTTCTCCAAAGTTTAAACCTAGATTTATTGGACCTTACAAGATTTTGGAGATTATTAATCCTGTCTTTTTTCGGTTGGCTCTTCCTGTCACATTTAAGATTCATAATGTATTTCATAAGTCCTTGTTGAAGAGGTTTGTTGAACCAGTGGTTCCTATGGTGGCACCTCCTGACCCTGTGTTGGTTGAAGGTAACATGGAATATGAGGTAGAGAAGATACTGGATTCCCGTCTGGCTAGACGGAGACTCCAGTATTTGGTTAAGTGGAAGGGTTATGGTCAGGAGGATAATTCCTGGGTCTCTGCCTCTGATATTCATGCCGAAAGATTGGTGCGTGCTTTTCATCGGGCTCATCCTGATCGGCCTGGTGGTTCGGTGACCCCTCCTCAAGGGGGAGGTACTGTTGTGAGCTCATCTGTTCATTCACCTTTTGTGTCCGAGGATCTCCCTCTTCTGGTGAAGGAAGGTAGTGAGGCTGATTTGGATGAAAGAAACTGTGACTGGGACTGGGTAACAGGAACTTCAGACTGGATATAAGGCAGCCGATGCCCTTCTGAGTGGCTGGTGATTTCTCTGCTGGATTCTTGGAGACCAGTATGATTCCTGCTTCCCAAAGATAAGTTTTTGCTCTGCTATTGAACTTATTAGTTTTGGTTTTGTTTACCTTGTCTATTGAGTTCAGCCATCCCTGGCCGGGGGTGTGCTGGATTCTTATTCCTTGATCAGTGTTCTCTTTTGCTCTGCTTTCAGAATATTCTGAGTGCTGATATAGGGTTTGAAGTCTAGTGACTTCAGGGTCCTTTTTGCTTATCAGTTGTGTTGGTAATATTTTTAGCAGGGTTTTCTCGGATTGCAGACAGCAGCTTTTCTGTCCTGTCCTTTTTAGTTAGCTTGGGCCCCATCGTTTGCTCAACCTATCTTTCTATCTGTGTTAGTGTTTTCATCTTGTTTCACCGTCATTATATGTTGGGGCTGCCTGTTGCTTTGGGGTCTGCTCTGGGGCAGTCAGTTTTTCCCTTTTCTCTCTTTAGGCTTATTTAGATCTCCGACTGTGACGAGGTGTCTAGGATCACCGTAGGAACACTCCACAGCTACTGCTAGTTGTGTGATAGGATTAGGGGTCTGCAATCAGCTAGTTTCCAACCTCTCTGATTTTCTGGGCTGAGCTTGTGTTTTGTTTTTTTCTCCTCGGTAACTCAATCATAACAGATACCATCCCGGGTAAGAGAGAACGAGTTAATTGCCACAAGTTTAAAAGGTTCCTGAAGCCTGACTGTCCCTATCTTATTAAGAGTCATAATCCAGGCATCAATCAGGTTAACAGTGGAGCCACAGTCAACAAAGGCGGTAGTCTGATCAGGACCATCACCAAGTTCCAGTTCCACCCGAAGCACAATTTTTGCAAGTGAGGAAAAAGGTACCTGAAGGTCTGAGTAGCCTCCTCGACTACTACCCAGACCTAGTCGTTTCCCGCCACCTTGGAGGATGACGGACATGAGGGGCAGTCCTTCTTCCAATGTCCAGATTCCCCACAATAGAAGCACAACTGCTTCTCCCGGCGGCGTCTTCTTTCCTTCTCATCACAGGTGACAGCGCTCAGCTCCATAGCCACCGGAGGAGTCCGGGTCTCAACTCCACTGGAGAATAATGATGTTTCAAGTTGCATAACACCTCTTGCCCACAGTCTGCGATCCCTGCGAACCGCTTGGGTCATGGCATCCTCCAGGGAGTCAGGTGGAGGATGGAGTGCCAGGGCAACCTTCAGACATTCACACAGGCCTCTACGGAACAGCCCCCGAAGGGCGGCATCACTCCAAGAAACCTCAGCTGCCTAACGCCTAAATTCAGAACAGAACTTCTCCTTGTGTCTATATTATCCTCCATGGTGAGGGTGGTTCTGGTATAAGCGGTACATATGGATGTATTAGAAACAAATTTCTATGTTGGGCCATCTTGGGAGGGGCATGCGCTGTGCACGCACCTGCCGCGCCATAAGAAGAACTGTAAGAACTGCCCAGTGGGTATTGCTCGTACACTCGGGCCGCATCCCATGCGCAGTGCTGGTACCGGTTCATTGATGACGTTTTTATGATTTGGCAGGGGTCGGAGGCTGGCCTTCTGGACTTCATCCGGGGACTCAATCAGAACACAATCAATATTAAATTGACACATAAGATTGATGCCAAAGTGATAGAATTCTTGGATATCAAGATTATGGTCGATGGGGAGGGCAGGATCCAAACAGATATTTTTCGTAAAGATACTGCAGTAAATGCTTTGCTGCATGCGACCTCTGCCCATACCCCCTCGACCATACGAGCAATACCCACCGGGCAATTCTTACGTATGAAACGCGTGTGTTCGACGGATGCAGCCTTTGAGGGTCAGTCTTGTGACCTAACTTCCAGGTTCAGTGAGCGTGGATATAGCAATAGGTGTATCAAGAAGGGATTGCGTCGTGCCCGGGGTACTCCACGTAGTGAGCTTCTTTGTGGCTCCATGCGCAATGTGGGTAAAGATCAACCCCTGAGATTTATTACAACTTTCAATAATCAGTGGACTGATATGCGCCAGATTCCTCAGAAGCACTGGTCAGTCCTTAGAACGGATACTACTTTAGGCAAGATATTACCTGAATACCCCCTGATGACTGCTAGAAGGGGGAAAAATCTTAAGGATTTATTAGTTAAAAGCCATTATGTGGCGACTACCCCTAAGTTCTTTGGGGTGCAACAACAGCGTTGGGGATGTTATCCCTGTGGCTCGTGTCGGGCCTGTAGTAATATTATAAGGACTTCCTCTTTCATGGCTTCCGATGGTGGTAGGGAATATCGTATCCTCACATATATCTCCTGCAGCTCACGGTATGTCGTGCATTATGCAACTTGCCCCTGTAATTTGATCTATGTGGGTTTGACATCCCGTGAGCTGCGGGTAAGGACTCGTGAACATGTCAGGGACATCCGGGCGGCAAAAGAGGCTACTGATGTCCCTGGCTTGAAGACAATCCCCAGACATTTTCGGTTGCACCATAACTCGGATCCATCCGGTTTGTGTATACGGGGGATTGACCGGGTCCATTGTGGTATTAGAGGGGGAAATCTTAAGCGTACCCTGGCACAACTGGAGTGTCGTTGGATTGTGACCCTGGGCACAATGACTCCTAAGGGTCTCAATGAAAAACTATCATTCTCACCATTCCTCTAATTATCTGTTTTTTCCTCTTTTCTGTTGTTTTCTTTTAATTTGTGTGGGTTTTAATTTTCATTTTTGTTTTTTAAATTTTCAACAGTTGGTATATATTCGTAATATCATTATTCTGGTTTTGAAGACCCTTTATTGGCATTATCTGGACTATGAGGAGGCTGAATTGCCATATTATCCTAGAATTGAAAGGACTTATACATCGCCTGTGAACAAATCAATGAAAGATGCATGTATATGGAATCACAGCATATTTATATGTATTATTTATAATGTACTTATTATCTTTTTTGTTTGTTTTTCTGTGTCATTATTATTATTAATTGTTATCATTTGCTGTGACCTGTATCTATGCTTAGGATGTTCTATGGCATTATACTGTATAAAAACTTCTCCTTGTGTCTATATTATCCTCCATGGTGAGGGTGGTTCTGGTATAAGCGGTACATATGGATGTATTAGAAACAAATTTCTATGTTGGGCCATCTTGGGAGGGCATGCGCTGTGCACGCACCTGCCGCGCCATGGAAGGTATCCTCACGGAGCCGGCCCGAGTCTGTGTGTCCATGGTTACATGGGCACTATGACGGGTTCCGGGATGACCGGAAGTGACGCGGCGGGGAGCCTGCGTTGCCTGCGCATGCACCGCCATGATGGCCGCACGCGTCGATGTGCCCATAGTAACATGGGCACTGTGACGCGCGCTCACTACCGGAATTGACGTGTTGACCTTGCGCTGATTGCGCCTGTCGCTGTATGATGACCGCTCATACCGGACATGGACTATGCTAATTATTGCCAGTATAAGAGGGCCTAGGCCCACAACAGTGGCCATACAGCCCCCCGAGGAAGCCTCTGGGCGAAACGCGTCGGGGTTTTGCCAGTGCCGCTCGACCTGTCCACATGGGTAAGAGACATTATCCTTAAATACCTTGTCTGTGAACTCCTTCGGGTATGATGCAGAGTGCGGGGTACAGAGGTGCTTGTTTAGTTTTGTTACTTGTGAGTTACTAGTAGCATAATTTGGGAACATTATCCCATTTGCTCCCACACTTGAGGATGTTTACTTTTTGACCTCTGTTTGAGGCATGAGCAATTTTATGCACAGGCACTCTATTATTACTAAATAATCCACTTTAGTTATACCCTGCACTAGATGTTCTTTAATGGCTTACATCCTGTGCACATTGTGTCGAGCGGTTTGTTGTTTCCACCGTATATATGCTCATTGGATTTGTGTTTACATGTATTTTATCCAATAAAACTGATTGTATATTTTTGCACAAAAACAATTGTTTTGTGTGATTTCTCGTTAGAGGCAATACTTTTCCAGGCATTTTGAACTCAGGAGGTCTTTGGTAGGTGCTTTATGCATTATTTGCAGTTTATTTTTTCCTTTTTTATTTTAGGATATTTGTGTTTTTTGCTTTTTGTTTTCTCTGGTTAATGGTCATGTGTTAATATGCACTTACATTGTGTATACACATTAACTTACTTTCTCAGTTCAGACTCCAGTTTTTTTGAACTGATAGATCTGTTGTAATTCATCCATGACTCTCCCTAAGAAGCAGGCTCCCTTATCAGAGTGAATCTGCTGCGGTCATCCGTAGACCTGAATAAAATTTTTGCAGATGGCATGGGCCGCTGATTCTGCCGTTTGATCTCGAGTTTCGTGTTACCACAGCGAACTTTGAGAAATGATCAATCATTACCAGACAGTGGTCATATCCCTGGTGCGTCGGTCTGATGGTCAAGTAGTCAATGGTCAATAGTTCCAGGGGTGTTGATGTCACAATAGTCTGTGTTGGAGCTCTTTGTTCTGGAGATTTGGCCTGGCAGAGTTTACAAGCTTCCTCAACCACTGCTCTCAAACAAGGATGGTAGACAAAACGTTGTAGCAATTGGAAAGTTTTCTCAGCACCAAAATGGGCTCCTCTCTTGTGAGCTTCCGCGGCGATTTTGCACAGCACCGTCTCGGGGATCACCACCTGCCAAGTAGCTCCTAATTCTTTCTGTAACTGGGCTTTATGGTACAACAGACCATTTGTCATTTGGAGTCGCTCCCACTGTCGAAGTATTCTCAGTGCTTCGGGTTTCAGAATGTCTCTTTGGTCCTGCCTGGGCAATTGTTTCACCGTCACCCATTGTCGGAACAGCGCAAGTTCACCGTCCTCCTGCTGTAAGTGGACACACTCATCCCTGGATATTCCCAACATTCTCTTGCGCGAGGAGGTCCAAATTTGGTCCAGCGTTGATGCCACTGTTCCAGCAGTCTTTCGGAATCGGGGAACTTCCTTATTCTCTAGCTTCTCATCAGGATTCTGTCCAGGTGTTGCATGCCTCGCCCTTCCCCACTTTGGACCTTCCCTACCAGGACTGTCACCCTCTGCTCTTGTTCACGTAAGCAAAAGTGATGTGGGGGTCCACCCATACCTTATCCCTCAGGGTCTGTTTGGTCAGAATATCTCGTAACCCAGTCACCAGCAAATCACGTAGCACGACGTTGGTCGGCCCTATTCCCACACCGTCCTTTCTGACAATAGCGGTATGCAACTCTTGTATGGCATTCATATACTGCATCACCGTCTCCCCCTCCCTTTGCATATGACTAAACAGGCGAGTCCTGAGCTTCCCTACATCAGTCGGGTTCTCGAGGGTTGCTTCCAGAATCTGCAGTACTTTAGTCAAAGTGTCATGGTCCCAGGGGGGCGCGCAACTTCACGGAGTCCCTAGCTTCTCTGTCCAGGGCCATAATGGCCACCTCAGCCTCTAGCGCGGGAGTCATCGGGTGCATTCTCAACATACCCCTCATATACTCGGTCCAGCTCCACAACATGGTGTTGGACCCCATGAATTTAGGCAAATTGCTTAACATGGCCCCCAAAGAGATACTGGTCCTGGGCCCGGCTGCCAGTTCTGCGGACTCCATGTTGCCAGACTGCATCCTGCCGACTAAGCCAAAATGTAAACTTTCGTTGGATGCAGTGAACAGCAGGAGGCAGAGAAGGGGTTAACAAAGTTTACTTGAGCAATTAACGGATATGTATTCAAGGAAACCTTCCGCACAGGCAGGTGTTGAGACAGACAGTGAAATATACAATATAACACAACAAAAGAGTAAAAGTGAAGATAAAGGCTTATCGATTGAAGATCTCATTGGAGAACGGTTGGAACAGTTCCCGACGGTGTCGCAGTCCATGAACAAAGTCTTTGGCTCTGTGCCGTAAGAACGAGATGCACTGCCTCCTGACCGTGCTGAAGTATCCCAATTCGTTGGTCTTGCGGTCATTGTACTTTGGTCAATTGAACTTGGGAATGTTGAACTTGGGATAAAATTCCTGCTGTGGGTTGTTGAAGCATGAGGCAACACGCCAGGAGCATGATGTAGTACAAGCCGTAGGGATTACAAGGCCTCGTACAGAATCACAACGTCCAGGAAAGGACGGTAAGTCTGCTGCTCTACCCATTACGGGTCTCGTTCGTGGGGAGGCACTGGGTACAGTACACGAGAGGGGGACAGTCTGTAAAGGGCTGGCGTCAGTGACGGCAGTTGAGGAGAGGGAGTCAACCTTCGTCCTGTTCTGCAGTCGACTTTCCGCCAAGTCCCTCTCCTTCCCGCGCTTCGCTCCTTTTAAGTCCCCTACGCCCCCTTCAGTCAGGTGCTCGAGCTCTTCCCACCCAGTCAAGTCATCCTCCTGCAACAGCAGTGATGACCCCGATAGTTCCGGCTCCAGAGCGTATTTCTGTCTGATAACGCTATTCCTGTTCACCCACTTACACAAGCACCATCGGATTGGACCGAACCGGACGGAGTTAGCACCGCAAAACAAGCTGATCACAGTGTAGTAGACGCTCAGCAAAAACACCACTCCATCTTCAAAAGAAAAACCCAGGTTTGTTCACAGGACACCAGTTACAGGAAACTCACAGTCACTGGGTACATGATTCCAAACACAGAAGGACTTCAGGAACATAACACAGCAGGAAACAAGACAAAGAATTTGGTACCATCACTTAGACAGGACAGGTCCAGGGACAAAAGACATCAGCTTTCCTAGAACTGATCGCAAGCAGAACAGGAGCTGAACACAAAACACACAAGGCAAGGTTCAGGAACTTAATGCAAAGCTCTGGCAACGCCCAACAGGAACGAGCAACTTTATATAGGAGCTGCCCCTCAGAAATAGGCAGGGGATAGCAATCTAAGTGCACACACTAACCCTAATAAAAGCAGGGAAGGTGTGGTCGCGCGCACCTTAAGCACAGACAGAAACCATTACAGCACAATCAGCACAGGAACTGAGGCTTAAAGGGAATCTGTCACCCCATTTTTCGACTATCAGCTGCCGGCACCGACATCAGGGGCTTATCTACAGCATTCTGTAATGCTGTAGATAAGCACCCGATGTATCCTGAAAGATAATAAAAACGACTTATATTATACTCTCCGGGGGCAGAATTTTTGCTTTCTTGGCCTTTTTTCAGAGAATATGAATTATAACACCAAAACTTTTTCTCCACTCATGGTTAGTGGTTGGGTGAAGCCATTTGTCAATCTAATGTGTTTTCTCTTTTTAAATCATAATGACAACACAAAACATTCAAATGACCCTGATCACAAGTTTACATGCCCTGGTGATTTTGGCCTAATAACATGCACAGAAGTTGACACAAATTGGTTTGAATGGCTACTAAAGGTAAAATCCTTACCTGTGACCTGTTTGCTTGTAATCAGTGTGTGTGCATAAAAGCTGAGTGAGTTTCTGTGATTCAGACAGACTCTTGCATCTTTCATCCAGCTACTACTGACATTTCTGGATTGTGAGTCATGGGGAAAGCAAAAGAATTGTCAACGAATCTACGGGAAAAGGTAGTTGAACTGTATAAAACAGGAAATGGATACAAAAAGACATCCAAAGAATTGATAATGCCAGGCAGCAGCGTTCAAACTGTAATTAACACATAGAAAATCGGGCTCTGTAAAAACAAAAGCATGGTCAGGTAGACCAACAAAAATTTTGTCCACAACTGCCAGGAAAATTGTTTGGGATGCAAAGAAAAACCCACAAATAACATCAGCGAAATACATGACTCTCTGAAAACTAGTGGAATGGCTGTTTCAAGATGCACAATAAGGAGGCACCTGAAGAAAAATGGGCTACATAGTCTAGTCACCAGAAGAAATCCATTACTGCATGTAGTGAAAGTATGTATTTGTATACTGTAGATGTATGACCGGCAGTAAATTAGCATCTGTTTTTAGGCTGCAGCTCTTCACAAAGGTCATAATCTATGTTATCCTGAGAAAAGGCAGTTTTCCTGGTCTCAGGGTCCCTGACCCCAGGGTGCCTTCCTGAGAACTCATAGAATGGAACCATTTCACACCTCTGATGCCTTTGAAGGAAGATGCCAAATAGGACCTAGTATAGCCTGACACTTTCAATTTTTTATGGGGAAAAAAGGTTACGACAAAGAGCATTTTAGAGAAAAATAATGTATTCATTGGTAAAGTAGCCATGGTCCAGTCACAAACCAGGAATTAGAATACTAACATGAAGCGTTGGTCTACAAATCTGATCTCCAGTCTAAACCTATAAATTGGGCCCTCCACAAAAAAAAATGCGTTTGACATTGAGGGCAGCCAAGCTGATGTGATCCATACTTCCTCCCTCAGGAAACAGAATAACAGACTGCAAAGTTTAGATATTTCTTGCAAGTTTCTCTCTTTTATTTTATAACTGTTTTGCATATTTGTATGTCACTTTTTTCCATATTTTATGTCCTTTTATTGTAAGCACTGTACCTTTTCTATTAAAGCTTAAAACTTTAATAAGTTTGAACCTTGTATGCTCTAAAAGAACCCATAACCTCATAGTGTGTGATCCTAGTGATTGGCAGACAGTAGTAGTAGTAGTATTTCCAGGACTCATTGCCCGTATTTTCAGTGAGTGGTGACAGCGTGTGTGAAACGGGGAGCGTGGTCTGTGTCGGAATGTGATTTATGTTACCAGTGCAGCATAGGACAGAGGTTGAATGCTGGATTGAGAGGATATATTAACCCTTGCAGACGCAACCCCAGTCACGTGCTAAGAAGCGGGTACGTGACACTGTGCAAATGCCACAAAGTATCTCGTCAAAAATAAACAATAAAAAACAGCACAGAGACAAGCCTAAAAACTTCTGGAACAAGGGAATTTGGAGTGATCAGACCAATATTGAACTTTTTGGCCACCACCATAAACATTACATTTGGAGAGAAGTCAACAAAGCCTATGATGAAAGAAACACCATTCCTACTGTGAAGCACAGAGGTGGATTGGTGATGCTTTGGGGCTGTGTGAGCTTCCAAGGCACAGGAAACTTGGTCAAAGTTGAAGGAAAGATGAATTCAGCACGTTATCAGCAAATACTGGAGGCAAATTTGCAATCATCAGCCCGGAAGCTGCGTATGGGACGTACTTGGACGTTCCCACATGATAACGATCCAAAACATAAAGCCAAGTCGACCTGCCATTGGCTACTACAGAACAAAGTGAAGGTTCTGGAGTGGCCATCTCAGTCACCTGACGTCAATATCATTGAGCCACTCTGGGGAGATCTCAAGTGCGCAGATCATGCTAGACAGCCCAGGAATTTACAGGAACTGGAGGTTTTTTGCCAAGAAGAGTGGGCAGCTTTACCATCTGAGAAAATAAAGGACCTCATCCATAACTACCACAAAAGACTTCAAGCTGTCTTTGATGTTAGAGGGGGCAATACATGGTATTAAGAAATGGGGCATGTGAACTTTTGATCAGGGCCATTTGGATGTTTTGGGTTATCATTATGATTTAAAAAGAGAAAACACAGTAGTTTGACAATAAATGGCTTCGCCCAGGCACTAACCATGAGTGGAGAAAAAGTTTTGGTATTATCATTCAATTCTCTGAAAAAAGGCCAAGATAGCAAAAATTCTGTTGGGGTATGTGAAGTTTAGAGCACAACTGTATGTGATAGAAAAAATCCACGATTTATTGAGTACTTTAAAACAGCGGCAGTTCCTCCAGTAGCATAACGACTTACACATTTCGGCTTTCAAAGCCTTATTCTTGGTTACACAATGCATGTGGGAAAGTCAGCCAAGTGTCAGTTGTGCTCCAATAAGGAGACATGCAATTGATTGTAGCATTAAGTTGCAGGTGAAACAGTGAATGAGAAGCAATTTTGTCTGGTTCATTTTTATGTGAAATTATGTCCAATTTTCTTTTTTTCTCAATTTTTTTTGTGTTGTTCCAATACACACAAAGGAAATAGACACATGTATAACAAAACGTGTAATTGTAATAATTTTCTGGGGGAATACTTCATTTTCTGGAACAATTACAAGGGTGCCAAGACTTTCGCCCATGGCTGTATGATTTGAAGAATACTAAATAGCCATTCAATTGATGACCTTTTCTGTCATTCCACATTAAACCTTCTTTCCGGATGAGTAGTCAGATTAATATAAGTATTTGTTAACCAGGGGATGAGATTACAGCTATACCTCCTATTGAAATTTAATACATAAATTTTGTGTCATTGTGTAGGAGATTTCTGACAAACCGTCCCTAATGTGCATGAAATAGTTTAATTATACATTTTTGTAATGCTCAAAGTCCCATCCCTTAATGTTGCAGATGTCCCCACTTGCTGTGTGCAGGTATAGAGGTTATTGGTTTATTTTTACTTCCCCTCACAGGATCCAGCGCTGTGTATTCACCAATGCAGTGGCATCTATTGTCTGCAGCGCTGACCTACAGTACTCAGTGGTGCATCCAATCACCTTGTTGTCTCTTTATGGGCTCTTAGATTGTCTTCAGTGCCATCAACATCAAAACTAACAAAACTTCTGATTTTGTGAGTTTTTTTAATCATAAGCAATAAATCAAACGCTATAATTTTATTAGGCAAAAATGCTACATAAACGTTTTTAAAAAATTTTCCCAGGCATCTTTTTGACATTTTCATAGCTTTTCTATTTATTTGATTGTGAAGTACGGAGAAGATTCATAACCGAAAACATCTGAATAATTGACAATTTCCTTTTTTGAAATGCTTGGCGTTATTGAGAACAGGAGCGTACCCACTCCATCTGCTATGCCGATAGATACATGCTGATGCAGATGGCACAGCCACAACTGCTTTTGGCATGGACTATATGAAATATAACTTTCACACTGGACAAAACTATAAAGTAAAGGTTCGGAGCTAGTGTTTGCAAATATATTAAAAAAGGATATCCGGGACTTTATTAAAAACAAAAAATGTACCTAAGCACTAACAAGCAGGCAATTGCAACTTACTTGCCTGTTTTGCCCAGTGCCGTTCTTCCCCAGCAAAGACCGCTCCTGCCGAGGATTCAGAAGTCTTCGCTGATGTCACGTCTACAGAGTGGAGGATTCTTTTCTGCTCCGCTCTGTCAACGTGGTGGGACTTCCGGCATCATTCTGATTGACAGCCAGATCCCCATTGCCTAACTTGGGGAGCCAGCAGTCCATCAGAATGACATCAGAAGTCCCACCTCATTGCATCAGCAGAGGTAGCAGAATCTCCAGCAGAAGCTGTCTGTGACCTCTCTGTGCCGAGGAAGAATGGCACCGGGCACAACAGGCAGTTAAGTTGCAATTGCCTGCCTGTTAGTTCTTTGGTACATTTTTGTTGTTTTATAAAGTCCTGGAGACCACCTTTAACCAGTATTAACCGTACTTTATTTCCTGCAACAGCCGTCCTTGTTATCACTCCCCGGTTGTTCTCATCGGTCCTCGTTGGCAACTGTTCTTTTACCTTTACCTTTGTATCTTCATCCCTCCACGCTGTTTTAGACAGTAAATAATACTTCCTTCCCTCCTAGTCCAACTTGCCACCATTAGATGGAACGGATAAATGCTCATCTTCAATCCACTTCGATCTGGTGGCTCCTTTGTTTCAAAAGAAGTCATATCTCAAATCTGCAATGGTCCTTCTCGAAAGCCTCCTTATTTTAAATGACGTAGATTATAAGACCATACTGGACATAAGGAAGAAATATTCTGTGTAGATTCTGAATAAAATTTACTTCTACATACTTTAATGATATATCTACAAAATAAACAGTTAAAACCAGCCCATCGGATAAAACATAATTTGCATGTAACGTTAATTTCAATACGAATGTAAAGTTTGTCATTTCCCTAAAAGGCCTTAAAGGTAATGTACATTGAATATAAGTTATCACTTATCACAGCATAGGATTTTATCCCCAAAAGGGCGCTTGCATCTCTGTTTAAAAAGGGAGTATCAGTACACATGGCCGACCGACACTCCATTCATTCTCTATGGGGATGCCAGAAAAAAGACCTATTCAGCACTTGGCAGCCCCATGGATGTTAGGCTCACCAGGTGAGGTGAATCCTCTAGGCCTCAAGTTCAGGTGGGCACATGGACCCTGGGCGTTGATGCAGCAAGCAGGAAGCAAAGACTTGTCACACAGACGAATCTCAGGATGGATGAAGTAGAACCCAGGAAGGATGAAAGCAAATAAAGCCCAGTATGAACAGAAGGTGGAGCACAACAAACACAGAGGTCTAGCGTCTCAATCCCAAGACACAGGTGTGTGGCTTAATGTGCCTTGAATAGACCTAGAGAGATAATGTCATAGATCAGTGCCGAGCAACCTGCAAAACCTGATGTGGAGTACAACAGATGGCAGCGGACTCAGGAGAAGGGAGTGGAGCTCAGGATACCCAGGACAGGTGTGTAACAGTAGGAAATAAATAGAGCAGAGCTTGAGTATTTTCAGCAGTGATAAAAGTGGCCCCCTGTCACGCTCCCCGCCTGCCATACTTACCAGTGTGGTCCCGCTGCTCCTCTGTGCGCCTCCCGGCGCGCTCCTGCTCCACGTTGCGTCCCCGCTCCAGACATCCGGGCTCCCCGTCGTCGGTCCTGCGCCTGTCATTCCCCTTGGCGCTCGGACCTCTGGGAGCAGTGACGCAGTGGCTCCGCCCCCAACATGGCGGTGCCCACCAGCTATTTCAGCAAGGCGTCTTGTCAGGTAAGACGCCTGATTATCTTTTGCGGTGATGCTGTCCCTGCGTTAGCGTTTCCGCCTTCCTCAGGCCCCTGTGTTCTCTGCCTTCTGTGCTGTCTGCCCTGCCTCCGGTAGCCCCTCTGCTCCATGTCCTCCTGCCCAGCCCTGTGTCTCAGCCTTGTCTTATCTGCCTCTCTGGTCCGGTATAATGGTGATGCTAAACTATGCCGGGGTTTCCTGAACCAGTGTCGTCTCCATTTTGAACTGTTGCCCCAACAGTATCCCACTGACCGGGCCAAGGTAGCCTTCATAGTTTCTCATTTAGAGGGGGACGCTTTGGCGTGGGTGAATCCCCTTTAGGAGCATGATGATCCCCTAGTTTCCCAGCTGGCCATTTTTCTGGACACCTTTCGGCGGGTTTTCGAGGAACCAGGTCGTCTAGCCTCCACTACGGAGTCCCTGTTCAGTCTTTGTCAGGGTTCGCAAACTGTGGGTCAGTATGCCATCCAGTTTCGGACCCTGTCGTCCGACTTGGGATGGAACAATGAAGCGCTGGTAGGAGCCTTTTGACGGGGTCTTTCGGGTCGTATAAAGGACGAGCTTGCATGTCGGTGGTAAGCGAGTTTCTTTGGTGGCCTATGTGGATTCGGGTGCTGCTGGAAATTTTATCAGGCTCAATGAGGTCACCAAATTGTCTATCCCCGTTAGGACCCTCGAGAAGCCTCAGGTCCTCACCTCTGTGGATGGCAGGCCTTTGCTAGAGACTGTTATGTTGGTAACACAGGAGGTTGAGTTACAGGTAGGGGCCCTGCACAAGGAGAGAATTACGCTCTACGTTCTGGCTGGTATTTCTCATCCCGTCCTTCTCGGCCTTCCTTGGCTGCAGCTCCACGAGCCCACCTTGGATTGGCATAATGGCAATGTTTTGCGCTGGGGGGAGTCCTGTCGAGCTCGGTGTCTGCTGCCGGTGCATCCTGTAGGTATTTCCTGTCCTCTCCCTGTCCTCTCCGGGCTGCCGTCTGCGTACAGTTCCATCTCGGATGTCTTCAACAAGAAAGAAGCTGAAGTCCTTCCTCCACACCGTCCCTATGATTGCCCCATTGAGCTCGTTCCTGGTACCACGCCTCCTCGTGGAAGGATTTACCCTCTCTCCCCAGCGGCGTCCCAGGCCATGTCCGAATATGTCCAAGACAACCTAGACCGAGGCTTTATTCAGAAATCTTCATCCCCTGCTGGAGCAGGCTTTTTCTTTGTGAAAAAGAAGGATGGGTCTCTTAGCCCGTGTATTGATTATCGTGGCCTAAACCGCATCACGATGAAGAACAAATATCCACTGCTGCTTATTTCCGAGCTTTTTGACCGCTTGAGGGGAGCAAGAGTCTTTACCAAGCTTGACCTGCAAGGAGCCTATAACCAAGTTCGCATACGTTTAGGAGATGAGTGGAAGACCGCATTCTACACACGTGACGGCCACTATGAATATTTAGTCATGCCATTTGGCCTCTGCAACGCGCCAGCGGTCCTCCAGGAGCTCGTTAACGATATCTTCCGAGACCTCCTATACTCCTGTGTCGTAGTCTACTTAGACGACATCTTGATCTTCTCCCTAGACCTGTCCACTCATCGCCGAGATGTCCGCCAGGTCCTCCAACGCCTCAGGGAGAATTTCCTCTGCCAAGTTGGAGAAATGCATCTTTGAGCAATCTTTGCTGCCCTTTCTTGGGTATATCGTCTCGAGCTCTGGGTGTTGTGAACTCATTTTCTGGTTTACCTCTGGCTTCTGGTGAGGGTGGTGGAGATGGCTGTGTTGACAGCGGAGTCGTGAGTTCTCCATCCGGGCTCCCTCTGGTGGTGACAGCAGGTAATGAAGCTGATCTAAATTGCCGAGACCTGCCACCTGCTGATATAGGGAATTGAAGTCTAGCGACTTCAGGGTTTTTGTTATCAGAAAGTGTTGGACATTTTTTGGCAGGGTTTTGTGCGCGATTGCAGACAGTATCTTTCCTTTCCTGTCCTTTCTAGTTAGTGTGGGCCCCATCGTTTGCTCAGCCTATTTTTCTATCTGTGTTTGTGTTTTCATCTTGTCTCACCGACAATACATGTTTGGGGGCTGTCTATTGCTTTGGGGTCTGCTCTGAGGCAGTTTAGATTTCCCCTTTTCTTGCTTTAGGCTTTTTTAGTTCTCCGGCTGTGATGAGGCATCTAGGATCATCGTAGGTACGCTCCATGGCTACTGCTAGTTGTGTGGATAGGATTAGGGGTCTGCAATCCGCTTAGTTACCAACCTCTCTGGTTTTCTGGGGCTTAGCTTGTTTTTGTTTTTCCTCCTCGGTGACTCATTCATAACACTTTGTTAGAGATGGATCCTGAAAAGGTTTCTGCCGTCCTCAATTGGCCACATCCCCATGGGGTGAAGGCGATCCAGCGTTTTTGGGATTTGCCAATTATTATAGGCAATTTATCCCTCATTTTTCTACCCTGACTAAGCCAATTTCTGCTCTTGTCCGCAAGGGAGCCAATCCTAACCACTGGCCCGCGGACGCTGAGGTCGCCTTCGAGGCTCTGAAACAAGAATTCGCAAAATCTCCTGTGCTCGACCGCCCTGATGCCAATAGGCCGTTCGTCCTCGAGGTGGACTCATCTTCAGTTGGAGCAGGAGCAGTTCTTCTGCAGAAATCCTCCTCTGGCCGCTTTATCACCTGCGGATTCTTCTCTAAAGCTTTTTCCGCCCTGGAATGAAATTACTCCATTGGGGATAGAGAGCTGTTAGCCATTAAGCTAGCCCTCGAAGAGTGGCACCATCTCCTCGAAGGGGCCATCCATCCGTTCATCATCTTCACGGATCACAAAAATTTGGAGTATATTCTGTCCGCCCAAAGACTCAACCCACAGCAGGCCAGGTGGTCTTTGTTCTTCGGGCGATTCGATTTTGAACTCCACTTCCGACCAGGGAACAAGAACATCAAGGCTGAGGCCTTATCCCGGTCATTTTTGCCTATGGACAGCGAGGATGGACCTACACATATTATCAACCTGGCCAAAATTCTTACCGTGGCCCCACTAAGCCTAGTCACTCCACCACCGGGTAAAACCTTTGTTCCAATTGGGGACAGGCTGAAGGTCCTATGTTGGAGTCATTCCTCTAAGTTTTCCGGGCATGCTGGAACCAGGAAGACCCTCTCTCTCATCTCCCGCCACTATTGGTGGCCCTCGCTTCACCGAGACGTATTGGAATTCATCGCCTCCTGTCCCTCCTGTGCCAGAAACAAAGTCCCTAGACAACGTCCTTCTGGTCTCCTACACCCATTGCCTGTGCCTTCGGCCCCATGGACTCACATTGCGATGGACTTTATTACCGATTTACCTCCTTCCTCTAAATGCTCTGTGATCTTGGTGGTCGTAGATCGGTTTTCCAATATGGCCCATTTCGTTCCTTTTCCTGGTCTGCCTACGGCCCCTGAGTTGGCGAAGATTTTCTTGCTCCACATCTGCCGCCTCCATGGTTTTGTTCAGCATATTGTCTCGGACCGAGGAGTCCAGTTTACTTCCCGCTTTTGGCGAGCTCTCTGCGGATTGATGAAGATCATTCTAGATTTCTCCTCGGCTTATCATCCTCAGTCGAATAGGCAAGTTGAGCGAGTCAACCAAGCTCTAACATCAGCTCCTGCTCCACTTCGCGTCCCCGCTCCAGACATCCGTGCTCCCCGTCGTTGGTCCTGTGCGCCTGCGCCTGTCATTCCCCTTGGCGCTCGGACCTCTGGGAGCAGTGACGCAGTGGCTCCACCCCCAACATGGCGGCGCCCACCGGCTATTTCAGCAAGGCGTCTTGTCAGGTAAGACGCCTGATTATCGTTTGCGGTGACGCTGTCCCTGCGTTATCGTTTCCGCCTTCCTCAGACCCCTGTGTCCTCTGTGCATTCCTTCTGTCCTGTCTGCGCTGCCTCCAGTAGCCCCTCTACTCCGTGTCCTCCTGCCTAGCCCTGTGTCTCAGCCTTTGTCTTATCTGCCTCTCTGGTCCGTCACCCTCTGCTATCTGTCTGGTCGCTCTGTGTTTTGTCCGTACTGTGCTCATCTTTCTCTCTCACCTGCAGCTACCAGCCTCCGTCAGCCTCCAGTGCCTCCGGTCCCGCTTGCCTCTATTTTTCCTTGGTTCCTGAAGTCCTCCGTACATCTGGGCCCCGTATTTCCTTGCCACTGACTCTCCTATTTCTAGCCCTGGTCGCCCCTTTGGCTCCAGCTGTTGCGGTTCCATCCCTCGTGGGCCTGCCCCTAATGCTCCCTGTATAGGGGGTGGTTCCACCTGGTCAGCTCGTCCTCGGGGGCACTGGAGCCGTGACCCAGAGGGTCCACTTCCAGGTTTCACCGTTTTCCCACACCGTAACACCCCTTCTGTCAATTGATGCGACTGCCTGCATTCCGAGCCCCACCAATCAATAAGTTATGACCTATTCTATCCTGGAGCATTGGAAATTATATTATCACCACAGCTAAGAGCACGGAAGAATGAGGGACGATTCTTGCCAATTTTTTACCAGGGTCCATCGAATTGATTCTCCCATCATCACCACATAATCTTTATTCACGAGCATAATGATGCTAACACTGTCACTGTACAATCACAAGAGCTAAGTCAGAGATTACATCCACAAGGTTATTGAAACAATATATTAAATTAAGGTTTGGAAAAAGGATTAGAGAGATTATTTTACCGGAGAACCCTTTTAAATTACAGTGATCTCTTGATCTGATGGGACTGGTGTACATACTTTAAATAAATGTATGTTGGTATGACTGCACAGTCCTGAAATTAAAATGAGAATTTTACTTTTTGGGCAGGTCAACTTTTAAAAAAAGATTATACTGCCCTTCTGACGTTGATTTTCAAAGTACATCAGCCTCTCAAATCTAAGATCTAACTAATAATATAAGCGTCTTGAACTGTGACACCAGTGGAGTCAGCAATGCACAACCGGTGATCGCTCCCATCTTTTGCAGTACTGCCAACATCACAATCCCATAATTCCCGGCACCATAGACTGAACCTGCGTATTGTTCTGTGTCTGTGTAGTAAACGTAGGCTGATATCACTTGTGGGTGTTTTTTCTTAAATATTAATTAAATAGAGAAAATAGAGTTTCAAAACTATTTCCCCTTTTTTAATAATCTTTAGTATAATCACAGATACAAATTTCAATATTCTCTTTATTTTGGCAACAACGTGTTTTTAAACATTCTAAATTTATAAACATTTAACAAAACTTACAATTTTAGGGAATCTTGAAAATATTGCAGTAGTTTGTTTTCATGCACAAAGCAAAGTCTCAGAAGTATCAGGTCGTAAGTAACGTCCCCCGTATGAAACAATTTGAAAAGCATAAGGTGTTCATCAGTTGCGGTAGTGAGTATTGTAAGTCTTTTTGTATATATCAATTCAAAGTAGGGGTTAAAAGCTATATGAATAAAAAGATAATTTTTTTTTGGTTGCAAACGCAAAAAACATCATTTCTAGGAAATATTGTTGGGAAACAATACATAAAACCATGACAGCATCCATTACATGGTTTCTTCTGTGCTCAAAAATGATGTCAAATAGGGCACAATCTGCGTTCTGATTTTTATTTCAGAACTCAAAAGTACACACGGCCTTTTACTGGTGTAATATTGCTTGAGCGATGGTTACCGCACCTTTAGAAGGGATTGTCCACAACTAAGACAACCCCTTCGTGATCTAAATGTTTGGCCCCCATAAAATAATAAAGCCTATACTCACCTCCCATGCCAGCACCATTCCCGCAGTGTCAGCACTCGCTCTCTCCGTGCCTCTTAGGTCATTGTTGTGGCATGTGTCCTCGGGACCCAACTGTCCCCGCTTTAGGGCAAATCGAACATGAAGAGGACATCCAGGATGACGTCAGCGGTGATTGAACATTCGGGTCACGTGTCACAACACCGCACAACAGCCCCTGGGAGAGTTAGTGCCGACACAGTGGGAACAGCGCCAGAATGGGAGGTGAGTATAGGCTTTATTACTTTATTATTTTATGGGGGCCAAGCGTGGGGTATGTGAAGAAGTTGACCAAGTAGTGGACAACTTCTTTAAGGTTAGGGACCCACTAAAAAGTTTCACCTTGACATGTTGCATTTGGCACCATACAGCCTGATCATAATGCTTATTAAAAATTCCTTGGTCAGTTTTGTAAATTTTTGCTTAGCCGTGGTAGATCAGAGGATGTTCGGTTTATGACTTTTTTTCTACAGTTATGTTAGATTCAATATAGTTTCTGTTGTGTAGAAAGTTCTGCCCTAATTCTCAGCCCTGGAGATGAGCCCATGTATTTCATTGCAATTGAATTCTCCTTGAATTTTATAAAAACTTGTATTGTCCAAAATGTTTATTTTGTCATTCAATTCACAAAAATTCAGCAAAATGGAGGCCAGATGCTGCTGCCATTTTACTCAGCTGTAGAGGGCCAAGCAGATGGTTAAAATTAAAAACAGCACTTGCCTCACTACTCACCTGTCCGGCCATCCTCACATCCCACCATTCGTACCTCTGAGCCTTTTTTTTTCCCCTTTACATATCACATGGATTCCCTTTTCATTGCAGGATAGGATTTCCAGCACAACCAGGCCTCTGACATCTGACATGTGTCGCGCATTTTTCAGCACGATTTACAGTTACGTCTGAGGCCTCGTGATGTCAGGAGTCCTGGCCTGGAGTGAAGAAGCCGAGAGAATCCACGCAACATGGAAATGGGAGAAGAAGAGACTTGGTGGACCGATTGGTGGGCAAGACCCCAGAGCATAATAAGGAACATTCATTTTGCTGTAAATCGAATTTTCCTGGTAAACCTGCGTCATATGGCAAATTTAAATGTTGGCAGATCCACTCATCTCTGCTCAGCAGCCCACAGCAAAGAGGATGGAAACAACCAAGGCTGGACACCATCTTTCTAATAATCCCAGTACAGCCACTAGGGCTGCATCTGTACATCACTGAGCAAGACGTGTACATCTGCATACACCTGAGACTTACATCTCCGAAGTCTCAATGTAAAATCTCTACCTGAAACCTGCTCCCAACATTTACATTTTTTTAAATTACTGTAGTTTTTGGACTATAAGATGCATTTTTTTCCCAGATTTGTGAGGAAAATGGGGGTGCGTTTTTTACACTGAATGTAGCTTAGCAGGGAGATGGCGGTGGCAGGAGTGGGTCTAAGCTGCAGGCCCTGAGCTGGGAGGAGGGGGTGAGATGCTGCAGGGCAATGCTGCTTATCCCAGGTTGGTAGGAGGGGTGTTTGGCACTGCGGGGACTCCACCAATATTTTGTGAAAGCCTAGAACCCTCACACTTTCATGGCTTCAATGTGGTGGACTGTGAAAATGCTCAGAATTAGATCTTGGCACCGAGATCTCATCTCCCCCTCCTACCAGCCTGGGACTTGCAGCATCGCCCCTCAGCATCACACCGCCAAAAAACCCCTTCTACCGGCCTGGGATGGGACTTGCAACATGGCCCCCCCCCCGGTATGCTGAAACCGGACTGTAAGCTTTGACATTTGACGCATTACTGTTGTGAGTTCATTCTCCCCTTCACCTTTGGTGTCTGATGAACTCCCTCTGCTGGTGAAGAGAGGTACTGAAATTGATTGGGATGGGAAGAGCCTGTCATCTGAACTGGCGGAGTGTGATTGGACATTTGGAATTTCTGAGTGGATATAAGGCAGCCCACGCCCTGCAGGGCTGCTGGTGATCCTTTCTGCTCTGAGCTCTGGCATCCAGTTTTAGTTCCTGTCTACTAAAAGCTAAGTTTTGCCCTGCTATTATTCCATGAGATTTTGTCTGGTTTTCCTTAGTGTTTGTATTCAGCCAGTCCTGGTTTGGACTGGCTGAATTCCATTTTTGTCTCTGATCAGTTGATCTCTTTGCTCTGTTTTCAGAATATACCTGAGTGCTGATATAGTGATTTTGAAGTCTAGCGACTTCAGGGCCTTTTTCCCTATCAGACGGTTGGGACATTTTTGGTAGGGTTTTTTTTGCGGATTGCAGCCAGCATCTTTTCTGTCCTGTCCTATCTAGTTAGTTGGGCCCCATCGTTTGCTCAGCCTGTCTTTCTGTCTGTGTTTGTGTTTTCATCTGTTTTTCACCGACAATACATGTTGGGGGCTGTCTATTGCTTTGGGGTCTGCTCTGGGGCAGTTTAGATTTCCCCTTTCCTTCTTTAGGCTTATGTAGTTCTCCGGCTGTGTCGAGGGGTCTAGGGCACCGTAGGAACCCCCCACGGCTACTGTTAGTTGTGGTGTATAGGATCAGGGGTCTGCAATCCGATAGCTACCAACCTCTCCGGTTTTCTGGACTTAGCTTGTATTTTTGTTTTCTCCTCCTCCGGTGACTCATTCATAACACATTACATTTTTTTCCCCCCTATTTTCCTCCTGAAAATTTGGGGAGCGTCTTATGTTCTGAAAGATGTGGTAGTTAATTTTTATTTTTAATTGATACAAAAACAGAAATCAAAATAAAGACACAATCCTTTGAGTAATAGTATGGTAACACCCAGTTGTCAATTTATTCATAAATATTCAGGAGGAATAAGAGGAACATCACACTCAAGAGTTATAGGAAAAGATGTTCCCACGGTGTTGTTCCAGAAGATACAAATGATTGGTAAAGCAGGAGTCGGGGTGACAGCCGGACAAGGTCTTTTTTAGACTGTTTTTTTCTGCAGTAGATTTTGATTACCAGTTTGCATTCTGGGGCAGAGTGATGATAATTGTGACTAATTGCTGTAGGTAACGCCTGTAAACTTATGCTGTTTTTCTCCTCCGTACGCGAATAAGAAAAAGTGTGAGATTTTACATCAGAAAAAAAACAGATGGCAAATGTATGGCTTCCATAAGGGCTAATGCAGTGGATTTTTCCCATGGTACCATTAGACCGTTTCATAAATCTCCCACATTGTATTTAAAATAGTTTGCTATTTTGCATAACTAGATTTAATTTACATAATTAGAATTAGTTTTATAGATTTATTGTAACAAGCTTTTGTATTGCGTTTATCCATTCTTAGATGAGACAATATTACTCCAGCTAATAAGTCAACAAGCATTTTCTTAGGTAGAAACAGAGCGCATCAGACCATGGGGTGACAGCCATATATGAAGATACGAGAGATCCAGGTAAAGTGCTCACCTGAGCGAGTTGTGTAGGTGGCACAGTACCAGCAGCTGCTGCCTCGCGGCTAGGGATGAACTCCACCAAGATACTTGACCAGAAGAGACAATTCACTGTTACTGGCTGCACCACAGAAATAAAGATCCTTGATCCAGACATATAACCGGTAGTTTTTATTCCTCGATGCATTTCAATGTTGGCCTGTCATCTTCATCAACATACCAATCCAGCTTTGAAACGAGTCATGGAATAATAACCCCTCATTATATCTCCGGATGAAGGATCTTTATTTCGTAGTGCTGCCTATGACAGTGAATTGTCTCATCTTACTACACGTGCATTTCTTATATTCTTAATAATCAGAATTTGATTTCCTTAAAGGGATCTTGTCCGCATCCCCATGTCTCTCACACTGCCCACATTTCTTTATTACACCCTTTTGATGATTTTTGCTTTACATATTAGGCTACTTTCACACATCCGGTTTTCAGCATCAGGCGCGATGCGGCGAAAAGTGTAAAAACCGGATCCGGCGCCTGTTGCCACAGGATCCGGTTTTTCCCCCATTCAGTTTCATTATTGCCGCATCGCGCCGGATACCTATGCGGCGTATCCGGTTTTTGCCTGATCTGGCAAAAACAGCCTGTCCGGCGTCTGGAAAAAACGTTCCATGTAACGTTTTTTTGCAGCGCCGGACCGGCTTTTTCCACAGCGCATGCCCGGACTCTGTGAATGTTAACCCCACAAGTGCCCGGCGAGAGAAAGAGAGATCTCTGTCACCAGGACACTTGTGAGAGATCTCTCTCGCTGGGCACTTGTGGGGTTAACACTCAGTGTCTGGGTGAGAGAGAGAGATCTCTCTGTGGGGTTAACCCCACAAGTGCCCGGCAAGAGAGAGAGATTCTCTCGCCTGGACACTGAGTGTTAACCCCACATGTCTCTCTCTCTCTCCACCCCCCTCTCCTCTCTTCTCCTCTCCCCTCCCCTCTTCACCCCTCCCCTCACCTCACCTCCCTTTCAGCATCTGTCTCTCTGGCTGCTTCTGTCCACCTCCTCCTGCGGCTCCTTTAAATCTTGTCCGAGCCGTATCAGACGCCGCACACACATCCGGTGTCACGGCTGCAGGCCGGATCCGGCGGCCCGGCTTTTCGCCGCACGCCGCCGGACCCCACACACCAGATGTGTGAAAGTAGCCTTATCCTAAAATCTTTTTATAAGTTGGCCAGCGATATGGTAATTAGAGGGTGACTATTCCTTGAGATGGGCATTGTTTTTCCCCGGACTACTCAGGACTACTCATCACACTGATCACTTTATCACACCCCTATGGAAGGAAGTAACATGAACTGGTGTCACCACTGGTTCTTGGTAAATCTCCATGACAATGCGCTGTATGCCGGGTGTATGCTCCACAGCTTCAACCGCTCACTGAGAATGCCCAGGAAGACATCAGTAGTGCACGAGACAAACTACTGCCGCCTCTGCAGATCTTGCAGCTTTCAGTGCCCTACGGCTCCATGGCTTCCTTTTGAATACACAGTAGTAAAATACAATTGTTGTACACATGGTATGTGAGAAAGTAGAATTACATACTGAGATAATACTCAAGAATCAACCATATACCATGGATATATAGGACATAAAAGGACAACTGCACTTCATGCAGAAAAAAGCCAACACATACGCAGTCAAGAAGTCCAATAAAAACACAATTTTATTCAAAATTATATAGTAAAAGCATGAACACAGAAATACATGGAAACAGGGGGAAGGGAAAATACAGTGTGCACAAGTTGGCAAGAAAAAAGCTGTAGACAACACTAAAACAGGCATGTAGCCTTACCTGAGCGCTGTATAAAGGAGTGCTGATGGCCTACCCCGACGCGCGTTTCGGAATGCTATGCTCCTTCCTCAGGGGCCGTCAGCACTCCTTTATACAGCGCTCAGGTAAGGCTACATGCCTTAGCCCCCTTCCCTTTTTGTTTAAATACCAGCATTTGCTCTATGATTTTCTGTGACTATATATGTTGTAGGTCACACTAAACGGTTTTTATTCTGAGCACTTGCTCTCTATTTTATGACATATGTCAATTTATGCTATAACTACCGGTTGTGTGTTATATATTTCGTCCTGACTTTCCACACATGTTTGGTCTATGCGATTTCTTTAGGTGGGCTAACCTGGGCCTGTTTTAGTGTTGTCTATGGCTTTTTTCTTGCCAACTTGTGCACGCTGTATTTTCCCTTCCCCCTGTTTACATGTATTTCTGTGTCCATGCTTTTACTATATAATTTTGAATAAAATTGTGTTTTTATTGGACTTCTTGACTGCGTATGTGTTGGCTTTCTTTTGCATACACAGTACACCAATGAAGCCAGGGTGCGTACTTCCCGCTCCAGAAAGGCATAGATTTGCAAAAAAAACAGCGATGACGCTGGTCTTGCCAATAGTGGCGTTATTACATGATTAGTGGGACAATTAGTCTGGGGACAAACAACGCCCGGCCCTATGACGAGTCTATGACTACCACATCACTGGCCAAGTTCTAAAAATGATTTTAAGGTAATATACAAAGCAAGAAGCCACCACAAAGGACAGGTTTGAAAGTATATTAAAAGTAGAATAAAGACTTTGTGGTGGTTTGGGGGACATGGGGAAGGTGACTGGTTCCCTTTAATTTAATTTTTGTTTTTGCATACATTACCACATTGAGCTGAAAACACCTTATTTTTATACCTATATGTTTTGTCCACATCACCAGGCTCGGACTGGCCCACAGGAGGACAGGAAAATCCTCCGTTAGGCCCCTGTGAAGGAGTACCAATATGTAGTGTTATTACACTTGACTCACAATTTGCAGAAAAACGTATAATCTCATCATTCATTAAACAAGCCAGCCAAATTAATATTACATGGAAGGAAAAGTACCGTAAATTTGTGTACTAGGGTCAGGTATTTTTTGCATGTAGCTGAACGGTGGGCTCAAAGAATCAATGTTACTGGTGGACCTTTGCCAAACTAGTCCGACACTGCACATCACCATTATAGTTCTTCAAATTCTTTCAGGAGGAGGTGCTCAATCCTTTGTGACATCAGTCCTCAAACAGCTTATCACAACTCCTCCGAGCATGAAAATGCAGGATCCCCAGGCAAGTCCATAGCCCCAGCTGAACTGGGAATCGGGAAGAAGAAATTTTGCCGCCCGAAACTTTAGGGAAAAGAGTATAAGAGCACTGATCTGCAATAAAACTACAGGGAGAAAAAGACAATTTATTAGCAAAGGACAAATTTGCTGGTTTTAATGAATGCGTATGTCTGTGCAATATTATGCAAAAAGACAGCAAATATACACATCAAGCAAAGAAATTAATCTAATAGCACAAATTCAAAATACAAAACAACTACAGCAAAGGCATTAATGATTAGTGTGGGGTAATAGCTTAAATAATATTAATAAAAATGAAACTCCGCTTTTGGCTAGTCACATGAAGTTTTACATCTCCGAAAAAATGATTGTCCTTTACTAAACACTGGCATTGATAGTTAGTTCCACTATTTGCTACGTGGTCGCTACGTTGCTTATGTCACTGCTTCTTGGTGGTCAAATGGCTCTGAATTGCAAGGGTTTTATGTTTGGCCCTGTAGAGGACAATTGTCATTTCTGAATTAGATCATCACAAAACTTTTGACAAAAATCTACAGAGGAACAAGCAGGATTCAGAAAAGGCATAGGAACAAGAGATGTGATTGCTAACATTAGATGGATAATGGAAAAGGATGCAACCAGGAGATCTATTTTTGTTTCATTGACTACAGCAACGCCTTCAACTGTTTTGACCACCAGAAAGTTTGGAATACCATGAAGGATATGTGTGTGCCGAACCATCTGATCAGCCTCATTAGGAACCTGTACATAGACTAAGAAGCAACCGTCCGAATAGAACATGGAGACATGGCATGGTGCAAAGTAGAGCAATGAATCAGACAAGGCTGCATCTTGTCACAATTTCTCTTCAAGTTATATACAGAAGCTATTTTCAGGAAGGCTGGACATGCCAGAAAAGAAGATGGAATCAAAATTGATGGACGAATTATCACCAATCTTAAATAAGCAGATAACGCTACAACATTACATACAGCATAAGATACAGCATTCTTGTGTGAATAAACAGAAATTGACTTGCTCACAACTAAGTTTCTATGAAGAGGTCAGTTCCGGATTGGACCAAGGGAATGCAGTGGGCGTGGTGTACATGGACTTTTCAAAAGCTTTTGATACGGTGCCACACAAAAGGTTGATACATAAAATGAGAACAATGGGGATAGGGGAAAATATGTGTAGGTGGGTTAAGAGCAGGCTCAGGGATAGGAAACAAAGGGTGGTTATTAATGTAGCACACTCGGACTGGGTCACGGTTAGCAGTGGGGTACCACAGGGGTGTTTTGGGCCTGCTTCTTATTAACATATTTATTAATGACCTTGTAGGGGGCATGCAGAGTAGAATTTCAATATTTGCAGATGACATTAAACTCTGCAGGGTAATCAATACAGATGAGGACAATTTTATATTACAGGAGGATTTATGTAAACTAGAAGCTTGGGATGATAAATGGCAAATGTGCTTTAATGGGGATAAATGTAAGGTCATGCACTTGGGTAGAACGAACAAGTTGTATAATTATGTGCTTAATTGTAAAACACTGGGCAAAACTGTCACTGAAAAAGACCTGGTTGTATGGGTGGACGACAAACTCACATTTAGTGGCCAGTGTCAGCCAGCTGCTGCAAAGGCAAATAAAATAATGGGATGCATTAAAAGAGGCATAGATGCTCATGAGGAGAACATAATTTTACCTCTATATAAGTCACTAGTGCGACCACACTTAAAATACTGTGTACACTTCTGGTCTCTGGTGTATAAGAAAGACATAGCTGAACTGGAGCGGGTGCAGAGAAGAGCGACCAAGGTTATTAGGGAACTAGGAGGTCTGCAATACCAAGACAGGTTATTACACTTGGGGTTATTTAGTTTGGAGAATCGAAGGCTTTGGGGTGATCTTATTATAATGTATAAATATATGTGGGGACAATACAAAGACCTTTCTAATGATCTTTTAACTCTTAGACCTGTGACGGGGACAAGGGGGCATCCTCTACGTCTGGAGGAAAGAAGGTTTAAGCATACTCACAGACGCAGATTCTTTACTGTAAGAGCAGTGAGACTATGGAACTCTGCCATATGATGTTGTAATGAGTGATTCCCTACTAAAATTAAGAACTATACCTTTCTTGAAAAGTATAATGTATAAGTATAAAGTAAATTACAGGTTATATATACTAGATTCCTTGATAGGGCGTTGTTCCAGGGAATTAGTCTGATTTCCATATGTGGAGTCGGGAAGGATTTTTTTTTCCCAATATTTCCCCAATGTGGAGCTAAGTGTATGCCGCATGGGTTTTTTTTTTGCCTTCCTCTGGATCAACATGTTAGGCTCTATGGGTTGAACTAGATGGACTTAAAAGCTTCCTTTAACCTTAAAAACTATGTTACTATGTCAAGTGTGCATTCTTTTCTCCGAATGCTCATTATTTGAGGGCCTTATCTCTTAATTTGGCCTCACTGGTGATCCGGCATATCTGACTTTGGGTCATACCAAAACAGCTCCAACAATAGCAACAAGCATAGATAGAATGAAGGACTTATTACTGAGTGTCAAGATGGAAAACTCAAGCATGGGACTCGCACTAAATACAAAGATATTGACTACTGTCAAGTATGACCAGAATACATTTGAGATGGAAGATGCAAAGGACTTCAACCTACTCAATGATCACTCAAGATGCAGCGACAACACTGGAAGTCAATAGGAGAACAGCTATGGGCAAATGAACCATGAAGTCACTGGATAATGTGGATAATGTATTCAAATTGTCTTCAAATTGAGGAACATTTCACTGACGACAAACGCACAGCTCGTACATAGTCTGATCTTTTCTGTAGTAGACGATAAAGAAACAAGACAGAAGAATTGATGCATTCGAAATGTGGTGCTGGGGAAATATGCTATCAATACCATGGATGGGAAAAAGAACAAATAATCAATTTTGGAACAAATCAAGCCAGACATGTCACTGAAAGCAAGGATCACCACTACTGATGAGCGAGTATACTCGTTGCTCGGGTTTTCGCAAGCATGCTCGGGTGTCCTCCAAGTATTCTGCCATGCTCGGAGATTTAGTTTGTGTCAGCGCAGCTGCATGATTTGCAGCCGCTGAACAGCCTGAATACATGTGGGGATTCCCTAACAAACAGGCATACCAGAATACTCGCTCATCACTAATAATCACGCTACGACTTGCCTACTTTGGACACATAATATGAAGAGACTGAGAGCAATCATTGGAGAAAGACATCATGGTTGGAAGAATAGAAAAAACAAGATGAAGGAGAAAGACCATCAACCCAATGGCTTGATACAATCAAGATAACGGTGGATAAGACCCTGGTGGACGATCTAGGCTTACACAAGATCAATCTTCCTACAGAGGGTCCATCCATCAAGTCGATATGGCTCAAGATCGAGCTTAGGCCTGTTTCACACTTCCGTTTGTTTCCATCAGTCAAAATCCGCCGTTTTGCAAAAAAAAGGATCCACCTTTTTTTTTTTTGGCGGATCCGTTTTTTTTCCCATGGACTTGCATTAGTGGCGGATTTTGACGGATGGTCATCCGTTGGATCCGTTTTTTGACGGATCCGCCAAAATTTTGGCGTCCGCTTACTTGAGTGGACGGACAATGAAACGTTTTTTGTCTGCACGGGTCCGCTTTTTTACACTGAGCATGCCCGGAAGAATTTCCTTTCCAGATATTTAACCCCAAATCCTGTTCTGACGGATTTCCGACTTCAGTGGATCCATCAAAACAACGGTCCGGTGGCATACGTTGTGTCACAGCGGAAACGGATCCGTCTTTTGCATTTTTTCACGGATTGCAACTGAACAAAAAAACGAAAGTGTGAAAGAGGCCTAAAGGCCGATAATAATAATAATAATAATAATAATATCATTACAGGTCTATCAAAAGTTCCCATGACTCAGATAACACAATGCTGGAATATCAAGGCACAAATCTTGTAAGTTGACACTTAACTGGACATTGGTCAATGGCTTGTGCAATTTTAAGTTATCTTATTATTATTATTATGCATTTATATAGCGCCATTTATTCCATGGCGCTTAACATGTGAAAAGGGGAAATATAGACAAGCGTAATATATACAAGAGTAATAAACAAGTTTAAGACAAGGGACACACAAGTACATAAGAAGAGGGGACCCTGCCCGTGAGGGCTCACAGTCTACAGGGATGGGTGAGGATACAGTAGGAGAGGGTAGAGCAGGTCGTGCGGTGGTTCAGTAGACCAAGGATCATTGCAGGCTGTAGGCTTGTCGGAACAGGTGGGTCTTCAGGTTCTTCTTGAAGGTTTCCGTTGATGGTGAGAGTCTGATGTGTTGCGGTAGGGAGTTCCAGAGTATGGGGGAAGCACGGGAGAAGTCTTGTATGCGGTTGTGGGAAGAAGAGATAAGGGGGGAGTAGAGAAGGAGATCTTGGGACGATCGAAGGTTGCGTGCGGGTAGGTACCTAGAGACCATGTCACAGATGTATGGAGGAGACAGGTTGTGGATGGCTTTGTATGTCATGGTTAGGGTTTTGAATTGGATCCTCTGGGCAATAGGAAGCCAGTGAAGGGCCTGGCATAGGGGGGAGGCTGGGGAATAGCGGGGAGACAGGTGGATTAGTCGGGCAGCAGAGTGTAGGATGGACTGGAGCGGTGCCAGAGTGCTAGAGGGGAGGCCAGAGAGTAGGAGGTTGCAGTAGTCGAGGCGGGAGATGATAAGAGCGTGCACTAGTGTTTTTGTGGTTTCGTGGTTGAGGAATGAGCGGATCCGGGAAATATTTTTGAGTTTGAGGCGGCATGAGGAGGCGAGGGCTTGGATATGTGGTTTGAAAGAGAACGCAGAGTCGAGGATCACCCCAAGGCACCGGGCATGCGGGACTGGTGAAAGAGAGCAGCCGTTGACATTGATGGATAGGTCTGGTGGAGGGGTAGAGTGAGATGGGGGAAAGATAGGTTATTAATATTATATGCCGAGACAAACCATTTAAGTCTGAAAACTGTAATGAAGTGAAGGTAGCGATGTGAGTCGAACGTTACAGGAGACCTTAGAGTAAATGACTCTTGAGAGGGTGGCAGAGAGAAACTGCCCCCAGAGCAATGGGAAGAGGTAGCTCCATATCTTACTGGGGAACCGAACACGTACTTATGGCCTTGCCCTTTAAGATGCCAAGGAGTACGACAAGCTGAAGGCGGAGATTATGACACATTTGGGTTTCACCCTCGCAGTCCAGGCACAAAGGGTGCACCTCTGGCGCTATCAAAGGGACAACCCTCCTCAGTACCAGATGTTCGACTTGTTACACATGGTTCAAAAATGGCTGCAGCCTGAGACCTCCTCTCCAGCACAGATGGTGGAAAGAATGGTAGTGGACCGGTTAATACACTCACTACCTAAGCCCTTGCAAAGCTGGGTTGCCCAAGGGAATCTCCAGAATAAAGATGACCTCATGGAAAGATATTTGGCTTTGAGAACTCCATAAGCAACCAAGGGAGCCTGAAGTCACATTTCTGGGATACCCAAAAGAAGGGGTCCAAGTCCACATCTGAGGGGCGTGCAAAGATTCAAGAGGGGTCAGAGTCGGGTTCAAAGGTTACATCTGTTACCATTATCTGTTGGAAGTGTCAATTCCCAGGTTATTTACAGTTATGACAGAAAATGTTGGCACCCTTGAAATTGTTCCAGAAAATGAAGTATGTCTTCCAGGAAATTATTGCAATTACACATATTGTGTTACGTACATGATTATTGCCTTTGTGTGCATTGGAACAACACAAAAAAGAGGAAAACAAGGCAAATTGGACATCAATTCACACAAAAGCCCCAAAATGGTCCAGACAAAAGTGTTGGCACCATTCCAAAATTGTGGATAAACAACTTCGTTTCAAGCACGTGATGCTCTTTCAAACTCACCTGTGGCAAGTAACAGGTGTGGGCAACATGAAAATCACATCTGACACCAGATGAAATGGGGAGAACTTGTCTCATTCTTTGCATTGTGTGTCTGTGTCATCCTTTTCATACCCATAGTGCTTGAGTGTACTGGTCTTGTAGGATACTTACATATAGCTCAGCATTGAGACCACCATTGATCCTGGTCAAGTATCCAATGCCTTTGGTTGTGAAACAACCCTATATCATCAGGCTTCCTCCACCAAACTTGACATTTCCTTCATGTCAGAAAAATATGAGTTACTTCCTAAATAACCGAAGTACCCATCCAGAGCTGCCTGTTGCCTCTCCTTGGTTTATGAATGACATGCTTCTCAAGCAATTCCCCCTCGCAGCACACTTCTCCCCCCCTCTCTGCTCTGTGGAATTCTATCCCCTTCTCCCTTCCCCCACCAGCTGGTCATTACTCAGACCAGTTCAGAGCAAATTCTCCCGCCAATGATTTAAATTTCCTTTGTCTATTCAAACTCAAATGTAGTAACACAGTAATCGTAGAGACAGGAAACATATCTTTTCAGAATCAGTGTAATTTCGGCTAAACACAGCCACGTTTTGCAGCCGGTGTGCCCATCAGAAACTGAGAAAATGGTTTCTGCACCCCATTGACATGCAGACATGTCATGTTTGGTCTCAAATGAAAGATAATCTCATAATCTCGTAATAGAAAATAAAATACCCCTATCAACACTCTGTGAGCTTCCCAGCCAGAGATACAAGTTTTTAATGCCTTTTCAAAAGAGGCGTACATTCGTTAACACAGCCCACCCAGTGAGGTCAACAAGAGAAAAGCATAAATCTCTGATGTTCAATGAGGTAGGTGTCAGATGCCAGGAGGGACAGCTTAATCGCTGTGCTGACGGACCATTTTCCTTGGGATGGCCCCCCTCCCATTTATCGATACGTCATGCCTGTGACTGAGATAGAGTAAGTTTCTTATTTTAATTCCTTTTATTTGTAACTGTCTATACATACTGTATTTTGTCTTCTTTTGTAATATCTTTTGTATTTTTGTAAACACTGCCTATATTTTCTGGAGTAAACAAAAAATTTACTTGCTTCGCTTTTCTTGCTTTGTGATCGAACCGACACGTACTCCGTGCCAAATTATGCTACATGTGGGTGGGCTCCTGACCCGATATAGGCCTTAGTATCAAATGAGGAACTGGTGGCAGCAAAGTGTCCTGGTGGTATTGGGAAACCCTGGCAGTGATGAATTGGAGGTTTAGGTGTATATTCCCTGCCTGGGACTGGTGATATACACTCACTGGCCACTTTATTAGGTACACCTGTCCAACTGTGTGTTAAGACTTAATTTCTAATCAGCCAATCACATGGCGGCAACTCAGTGCATTTAGGCATGTAGACATGGTCAAGACAATCTCCTGCAGTTCAAACCGAGCATCAGTATGGGGAAGAAAGGTGATTTGAGTGCCTTTGAACGTGGCATGATTGTTGGTGCCAGAAGGGCTGGTCTGAGTATTTCAGAAACTGCTGATCTACTGGGATTTTCACGCACAACCATCTCTAGGGTTTACAGAGAATGGTCCGAAAAAGAAAAAAAATCCAGTGAGCGGCAGTTCTGTGGCCGGAAATGCCATGTTGATGCCAGAGGTCAGAGGAGAATGGGCAGACTGGTTCGAGCTGATAGAAAGGCAACAGTGACTCAAATTGCCACCCGTTACAACCAAGGTAGGCAGAAGAGCATCTCTGAATGCACAGTGCGTCGAACTTTGAGGCAGATGGGCTACAGCAGCAGAAGACCACACTGGGTACCACTCCTCTCAGCTAAGAACAGGAAACTGAGGCTACAATTTGCACAAGCTCATCGAAATTGGACAGTAGAAGATTGGAAAAACGTTGCCTGGTCTGATGAGTCTCGATTTCTGCTGCGACATTCGGATGGTAGGGTCAGAATTTGGCGTAAACAACATGAAAGCATGGATCCATCCTGCCTTGTATCAACGGTTCAGGCTGGTGGTGGTGGTGTCATGGTGTGGGGAATTTTTTCTGGGCACTCTTTGGGCCCCTTGGTACCAATTGAGCATCGTTGCAATGCCACAGCCTACCTGAGTATTGTTGCTGACCATGTCCATCCCTTTATGACCACAATGTACCCAACATCTGATGGCTACTTTCAGCAGGATAATGCGCCATGTCATAAAGCTCGAATCATCTCAGATTGGTTTCTTGAACATGACAATGAGTTTACTGTACTCAAATGGCCTCCTCAGTCACCAGATCTCAATCCAATAGAGCATCTTTGGGATGTGGTGGAACGGGAGATTCGCATCAGGGATGTGCAGCCGACAAATCTGCGCCAACTGTGTGATGCCATCATGTCAATATGGTCCAAAATCTCTGAGGAATGCTTCCAGCACCTTGTTGAATCTCTGCCACGAAGAATTGAAGCAGTTCTGAAGGCAAAAGGGGGTCCAACCCCTTACTAGCATGGTGTACCTAATAAAGTGGCCAGTGAGTGTACATACCGCCGTCACTGCAGAGTGCCCAATAACCAGTATGCGACAAGGCAGTCTTTCCGGCGACTACTTATCCTAGGTGCAGTTCCCTGACTGATCTGAGGGTAAGGGGGGCGCGCAAAGAGCTGCAAGTTCCTAACCTGAACTGAAACTGTAAACATAAGTTGTGAGGATTTATATATTACCTGACCATATATATAAATATGCAAAAAACAAGAGCAGACTGCACCGCAAGGAAACCAATGAACCGACAAATTACGGTGCGTTATAATTCATAACACCATGACCTGCACATGTGAGCCAATACTTCAGGTGCACACCGAATGAAAAAAGGAGTATGCATACTGGGTACATTGGAAGGAAAAATGCAGTGGCACTCACCAGTAAAAGTCCATTCTTTATTAAACAAACGGGTTACAGCATCTTCATAGGGAGAAAGGGAGGAGGAGTGTGTGGCTGACGACGGCCGTTTCACTCTATTGAGCTTCTATGGGTCCCGAAGCTGTAATCCGTTTGTTTAATAAAGAATGGTCTTTTACTGGTGAGTGCCACCACATTTTTCCTTCCAGTGTACTTATATAAATTCCTGACAACAGGGGGGCAACAATCCCCTCCGAGCCCCTGACACTTCAATTTCTTGATTCGTTAGCCCCTTTTCCCCTTGTTTCTTCCAGACTCGTTTACAGTCATCAGAGCTTAGTCTATTGACTTTCATCTCATTGCTCCAGATCACCTGTTTCCAATCTTCTACTGTCCACTTTTTGAACTTTTCTGCAAACTCAAACAGATGCTTCATATGATAACATTGAAGTCGAAGCTTCTTCACCATTCCAGCCTTGTGTAACGTGCATCACACGGTGTTTGCATGGACGTCTGTGATCTCTCTATTATGAAGCATACAAGCGTCCTCCACTCCTGAATGTCTCTACAGAACTTGATAGACCTTGTGATGAGCTGACTTGTCGACTCCAATATTTTGCCTGGACGTCTACCTCTTGGCTTTCAAATAGACAGATGGGCGGACTTCATTTCGTTTTTTACCAAAATACTTGATGCAGTTTGGCAATTTTCTTGGCCGAGAGACCGCTATCGATGAGCTGGATGATGCTGTTTCTCTTTTCATGGGAAATTAAACTAATAACACGCTGAGCTATTACGGAATATGAAAGCAGGTTGTAATGTGTAGTATTTAGGAAGAAAAAGAATTTTCCACTACCAGGAGCAAAACCAAAACAATGCAGTGACATGACAAGAAACTGAGAAGTATACTAATATCTAGCATAAACTAGGAATGAACTGTGTAGAAAAGACATTAAGATGTAATGGAGAAATCCCTGAACTACAGAGGAATTTTGTCATTGAGAGTTTAAAATTTGTGTTAGAAAATAATTATTTTACCTTTGACAACAAAATATACAAGCAATGCATTGTCACAGCGATGGGTACTAAAGTAGCAACTGCTTTTGCTGACATTTTTATGGGCTCTACTGAATAGAAATACATCACAATTGCAAAGTATAAGGAAAATATAATTGTATACCGAAGAAATGTAGACAATTTGTCATGAAATTAATGAAAATGACTCAAGAATTGAAATGACATTGAATATCCAAAAACACGCCATCAATTTTCTAGATATAATTATCAAACCAAAAAAAAATGGGATCACTACAAGAACATTCTTTAAAGATGCTGCTGTCAATATCAATTTGCATTTTCATAGGTGTCACTATGAAAAATATGGTTAGAAAATGTCCCATTTAGCCAATTTAAGAGGATAAGAAGAAACTGTACCGATATTGATACATATATCAATCAGGGAACTAAGGAACTCTTTTAACCCCTTTTTGACATCGGGCATACATTTATGCCAATGTAGGACTCCCTCCCTTTGATGTGGGCTCCGGCGGTGAGCCCACATCTTTCCTGGGACATGTCAGCTGTTTTGAAAAGCTGACATGTGCCCGGAATAGCCATCCACCCATGGCTATTAACCCGTTAAATGTCATTGTCAAACGCTGACAGCAGCATTTAACAAACTCTTCCGGCAATCGCGCCGAAATTCCGCCCACCGTTGACCCGTTGGGCGGGTCAAAGAAGAAGTCAAAAGAAATAAATAAAGGAATTTTATAGATATACCTGACATCAAGCAGGTAAGTATCGTGAGAATATAGTACACCTCTAAAACCTAGTGGTGGTAACACAAATAAAAATCATGAATGGCACTGATAAAAAATTAAATTATTATGATGAAGGAAAAAAAAGTAGGGTTGGTCAAGATTTTAAACAGGGTGCATAAAGTCTGCGCTCATCTATGGATGGAGGTCCAGATGATCTTCAAATGAAATTCTTGTAGCTGGCAAAATATCCAATATAGTCCAGCCTTCCTGCACAAGATGTAACAGAATAGTGGGCCAAAATTTCCATGCCTCCGATTGTCCTTGTGATAAACTGAAGGTATTGAACATGAGGGGCCATGTCATGAGTGTTCCTAAAGATGTATTCCTAGGTAACAGAGAGAAAAGAAAATGAGTGAACATCTCCCACTAGAAACTGTTAATGTCAAAATTGTTTGTAAAAGCCCATAAAAAGGAGTTCCTCATTAAGGCCATGAAGTGCTAGCCTGCGCAGATCATGGATCCACTTAGACTCACATCTCAACAATTTCCTTGTCACATCGCTCCCTCTGTTCAATGGAATCTCTTCCAGACCCATTTGTTGTTAATTCGCTTTCTGGCCTCCCTCTGGTTATTACTGAAGGTAGTGGAGCTGGTCAGATTGACAGAGGGGTTGCGAGTTCTCTTTCTGGGCTCCCTCTCATGGTACTGGAGGTAATGGAGCTGATCTGATTGATAGAGGCTTGCCACCTGATAATGAGGATGACGATTGGAGATCTGGGGTTTCAGATTGGGATTTAAGACAGCCGACTCCCTCTTTCCCTGCTGGTGATTTTCTTCCTGTGCCTCCTGAGGTCTGATGTCTCCAGCTCTGTCCCTGCATGTTCAGCTAAGTGGTTAATTTGCTATTCTGTTTGCATTTGATCTGGTTTTGTCTATCTCTGTTTTGTGCGGGTCAGCCAGCTCCGGCTGGGGCTGTGCTGAATTACCGCCCATATGTTACTGCTTGTGCCAGTTTGTTTTGTCCCCTGTTAGATTGGTCTCTTTTTGCTCTGCTTTCAGAATATACCAGAGTGCTGATATAGTGGGGGTGAAGTCGTGCGACTTCAGTGCTTTTTGTGCATCAGATGTGTTGGACTTTTTTCAGGGTTTTTTGCGTGATTGCAGACAGTGTCTTTCCTTTCCTGTCCTGTCTAGTCAGTGTGGGCCCCATCATTTTCTCAGTCTATTTTCCTACCTGCATTTGTGTTTTCATCTTGTCTCACCGACAATATATGTTTGGGGGATATCTATTCCTTTGGAGTCTGCTCGGGGGAAGTTTAGATTTCCCCTTTCTAGCTTTAGGCTGAGTTAGCTCTCCAGCTGTGCCGAGGCATCTAGGATCATTATAGGTGCGCTCCACGGCTACTGCTAGTTGTGTGGATAGGATCAGGGGTCTGCAATCTGCTTAGTTACCAACCTCTCTGGTTTTCTGTGGCTTAGCCTGGGCCTGCTCTCCTCCTCGGTGACCCATTCATAACACCCACCCTTGAGTCTCGTGGGGCGACCTCTATGGGCATCCAGGAAATGTGTCACTACCGAGGTTAGGCTTTTACCCTTCTCGCAGTCCTTTTTAGCTGTGGAAATATTAGAGAGGTGCTGTTGTGTCCTTCTGCGAAGTTCCTGTGTTTTCTGACCCATGTAGATTTTTGGACAATCACAAATGAGTGCATGTATCAGAAAACGGCATTTACAATTGAAGAAAGTTCTTTTCAGATTAATCTGAAAGGGGGGAATGGTTAGAGAAAAGTCATCCTGTGCCACTATATTTTGACAAATGCTACAATTCCTACATGGATGAGTACCAAAGGTTCTTGTACCCCTATTTAACTTAGTCGAGGGGTGCGTGTAATGGCTATGGCACAACACGTCTTTGAGGTTCCTTGCCTGTCTAGCTGTTAGGCTTGGTGTTTCAGAGATGTGGGGACTCAATTTAGGCTTGCTCAATAATATACCTCAATTATGGTTAAGGATTCTGTAGATGTCCTGCCATTGATTATTGAATGTAGAGTAATGATGCCAAGGGGTCTAGAAGGTTCACGTATATGTCTCTGCAACATATTGGAACGTGTACTTGCTTTCACTCTTTTATATCCTCTGCATATTACCTTCTTGGGGTATCCACAACATTTGAAATGGTCTGTCAGATTTTCGGCTTGGTCATGAAACTCTGATGTAACACTGCAGTTCCGCCGCAGTGCAAACACACATTAAAAATGCATCATGCGTTTGTGTGCATTTTTTGTGGTTTTGCGCACGTTTTTTAAAAAAACGCATGCGTTTTTTTGCGCTGACGTGCGTATTACCATGCGCACGTCAGCGCACCCATAGACTATAATGTGTTTTTGGGTGAATTTTGTGCGCATTGCGTGCGCATGCTTTTTTTTAGACAGGTTGGACGCACAAAAAATGCAACAGGATGCATTTTGTGTGCCCGGGCGCACACTACAAAAAAAACGCATGCGCATACAAACACGTACAAACGCATGTGTACGCGCACCCATGTTAAGTATAGGGAAAAAAACGCATGAGTTTTTTTGCGCAAAAACACAGCGCAAAAAAACACAAGTGTGAAACCAGCCTTAGCCGGAGGAATTCTTCTGTAGGAATGCAATTTTTTAAATGTTTAGGGTGGAAACTGGTATAATGGAGTAAACAAACCCTCCAATGTGAGTCTAAGATCCAGGAACTCAACAGACAAAAAAGACATATGGGAGGTAAGCCTGATGTTAAGAGAGTTCTTGTTTAAATCTGCAATGAAATTATTGCAATCATCCATGATGCCTGTTCAAAGAAAAAGGATGTCGTCAATGTAACACAACCATGTGTGGATTGCAAAATCCTTATGTTTATAGACGACCGTTTCATCCCACCACCTCAAGAAGATGTTAGCATAGGAGGGTGAGCAGCATGCCCTCATAGCAGTACCAGTGGTCTGTTTGTAAAAACATCTGTCGAAGATAAAATAATACTTGTCAACCACAAAACGCAACAACTCAAGAACAAATGAGTCATGATCCCTATCCCCTGAGGAGCTGCGGTCCAGAAAGAAGGATAACGCCTTCAAACCTATCCCATAGCCAATGCTTGTTTACAGGGACTCCACATCAAGTTTAAGAAGGATAGTATGAAGTGTAATACGTTTATCCTTAAGATGCTGGATCAGGTGTGTGGAGTCCCTTACAAATTAATTCAAAGCCATGGCCAGTGGTTGGAGGAAGAAGTCCAGGAAAGTACATGGTTTTTCAAAGAGGCCCCCCATTCCAGAGACAATAGGCCTACCTGGTGGTTCGACCAATGTCTTGTGCACTTTGGGTAGTAGGTAAAAAATCGGTACTGTTGAATTATCCGTGGTTAAGAAATCTACTTCCTTTTTTGTTAAGGATATTGCACTGTGCAGCTTGTCCGATCAATGTATCAAGTCGCCTCTTGAAGCATGGAGTAGGATCTGCAGAAGAAGGAGGTAACATGAAGAATCTTGTAACTGATGTTTTGCTTCCCTAAGATAGAAGGAATTAGGCTAAAGTACTATGTTCACTCCTTTATCGGCCTCATGGACGATGAAATTATGATTTTCCTGCAGACTTTTGAGAGCTCTACTTTCCAACAGGCCCAGATTGTTATATCTGTTTTCATCAAGGTGTAGATCCTGGATCTCCCTGTTCACACTGTTGGAAAAATCTGGATTACTGGAAAAAAAGAGAAAAAGAGGGAGTAGCCTGTGAGGGAAGACGTCCAGTGAACCGTCTTCTTGCAGAAGGACATTCATTCTCCTGTAGGAGATCCACAAGATCCTGGAAGGCTTGCCTTTCATCATTGGGAAGCTGGTCAACAAGGGAAGGATGGTGATACAATGATTTGAAGGTAAATTGTCAGCAAACTAAATATACATCTTTTATGAGGGTGAACTTATGTTCATGGGGCAAATGATAATCTACAGTTGTGGCCAAAAGTATTGATACCCCTGCAATTCTGTCAGATAATACTCAGTTTCTTCCTGAAAATGATTGCAAACACAAATTCTTTGTTATTATTATCTTCATTTAATTTGTCGTAAATGAAAAAACACAAAAAGAATTGTCCTAAAGCCAAATTGGATATAATTCCACACCAAACATAAAAAAGAGGGTGGACAAAAGTATTGGCACTGTTCAAAAAATCATGTGATGCTTCTCTAATTTGTGTAATTAACAGCACCTGTAACTTACCTGTGGCACCTAACAGGTGTTGGCAATAACTAAATCACACTTGCAGCCAGTTGACATGGATTAAAGTTGACTCAACCTCTGTCCTGTGTCCTTGTGTGTACCACATTGAGCATGGAGAAAAGAAAGGAGACCAAAGAATTGTCTGAGGACTTGAGAAACCAAATTGTGAGGAAGCATGAGCAATCTCAAGGCTACAAGTCCATCTCCAAAGACCTGAATGTTCCTGTGTCTACCGTGCGCAGTGTGATCAAGAAGTTTAAAGCCCATGGCACTGTGGCTAACCTCCCTAGATGTGGACGTAAAAGAAAAATTGACAAGAGATTTCAACGCAAGATTGTGCGGATGTTGGATAAAAGAACCTTGACTAACATCCAAACAAGTTCAAGCTGCCCTGCAGTCCGAGGGTACAACAGTGTCAACCCGTACTATCCGTCGGCGTCTGAATGAAAAGGGACTGTATGGTAGGAGACCCAGGAAGACCCCACTTCTTACCCCGAGACATAAAAAAGCCAGGCTGGAGTTTGCCAAAACTTACCTAAAAAAGCCTAAAACGTTTTGGAAGAATGTTCTCTGGTCAGATGAGACAAAAGTAGAGCTTTTTGGGCAAATGCATCAACATAGAGTTTACAGGAGAAAAAAAGAGGCATTCAAAGAAAAGAACACGGTCCCTACTGTCAAACATGGCGGAGGTTCCCTGATGTTTTGGGGTTGCTTTGCTGCCTCTGGCACTGGACTGCTTGACCGTATGCATGGCATTATGAAGTCTGAAGACTACCAACAAATTTTGCAGCATAATGTAGGGCCCAGTGTGAGAAAGCTGGGTCTCCCTCAGAGATCATGGGTCTTCCAGCAGGACAATGACCCAAAACACACTTCAAAAAGCACTAGAAAATGGTTTGAGAGAAAGCACTGGAGACTTCTAAGGTGGCCAGCAATGAGTGCAGAACTGAATCCCATAGAACACCTGTGGAGAGATCTAAAAATGGCAGTTTGGAGAAGGCACCCTTCAGATATCAGGGACGTGGAGCAGTTTGCCAAAGAAGAATGGTCTAAAATTCCAGCAGAGCATTGTAAGAAACTCATTGATGGTTACCAGAAGTGGTTGGTCGCAGTTATTTTGGCTAAAGGTTGTGCAACCAAGTATTAGGCTGAGGGTGCCAATACTTTTGTCTGGCCCATTTTTGGAGTTTTGTGTGAAATGATCAATGTTTTGCTTCATTCTCTTTTGTGTTTTTTCATTTAAGACAAATTAAATGATGATAATAATACCAAAGAATTTGTGTTTGCAATCATTTTCAGGAAGAAACTGAGTATTATCTGACAGAATTGCAGGGGTGTCAATACTTTTGGCCACAACTGTATGTTCCAATACCGTTCTTTCCATAGGTGTTAACATGTGTAGATAAATTAATGATTTGTAGATTACCTGACTGGTTTGTCACTGAGCATCCACCGGGCAGCGAGGAGGGAGTGGTTACCATCTGTTGTTGTACCTCATCACCCGTTTGTGGGCTGGAGATACATTTTGTAGCCTCTGATCCGCTTCTTGATGCCCCCCAGTCTTGCATCTGCCCCTCCTGTGGCTCCTTCAAGATCACTTGGGTCTGACGATGAAAAAAAAGAAAAAAAAAACATCGCTCGAAGATAACTCATATATGGTGCTGATGTCACCATTCGTTTTGGGTTCTGTCATGGCTGAGTGTTTGTTGCCACGAAGACTCTGTCTAAATGCCCGTCAGTTACTAAAGTCCAATTTATCCCTCTGAAATTTGTGTTTCTTGCCGTTAATTATATCGTTTTCAAATTTATCTATGATAGTTTTCAACTGTAGCTTGAAAGGTGTGACCAAAATGGTATTATCAAAAGCCACAAGCTTATTCTCTCTGACTTTGATGTCCTCCTTCAATTAAGCCAAAAGTGCCTGGTCATGTGCTATCAACCTGTCCATTAACCCTCTGTCAGGAACAATATTCGCACTAACTCGTAATGGAACAATGTGCCTGTCAAGCGCAGGCTAGAAAAATGCCTAGAATATCTAATTTTCTCAATTTCAGTGATCTAAAAGTGATCAGAGACCTTCATAGGGATGTAATAAAAGAGACTACCGATTATCAGGTGCAAAACAAACCCATTTACTCAACATAAAAGTAATAACTTTGGTATACACAAATTTCAAAACTCTCACCAAATTGCCCCCAATTATATCAAGTAACGGTTATTAAAAAGAGAAAATTTTGGCACAAAAACATTTTCTAGGCACCTAGAATAATATTACACACAGAATTAATCTGAATTAGATCCTGAAGGTTCCCCAGAAAAAACACATTTGCAAAGCAAAGAGCAAGAATTGCAATACATTTTTACTTGTGTCAGGCAGATTGCATGATGACATTTGAGACATTCATAATTAGAAAGCCTTCTGTTCCCGCTTTCCATGGTGCAGGTGGTGCATCTCCTTCTTTTGGGAGGTGTTACAGGTGTTGGGTTTTCAGTATCAATATCTGGGCGGAATCTTTTGAGCCTAACTTGAAGGTCAGAGGGGATACCGATGGTTTTCATACTTCTCCTGCGTAGCTCTCCAAGCATTAGTTCATGGGCCAATTTTTTCAAGGTACAATCGTCTACGGAGTCGTTCAAGCTCGTTTTCAAGGTAAATGATTTGTGAATTTATACCACCCAAATTTAGCATAGCGAAAAATATGGCAATGATGGGAGTGATGGGGAGAAGGCACAGTGATGGGGTGATGGAGAAGGCAGTGATGGGGAGAAGACAATGATGGGGTGATGGTCGAGAGGGCAATGATGGGGTGGTGGGTGAGAATGCAATGATGGTGGTGGTGGAAAGGGCAATAAATGGGGGTGGTGGAGGAGGAGGAAATGATGGAGGTGGTGGAATGGGCAATGATGGGAGTGGTGGGGGAGAAAGCAAAGATAGTGGTGGAGAAGAAAATGATGGAGGTGGGGGAGAGGACAATAATGGGATGCGAGGGGAGGAGGACAATGAGGGGTGTGGGGGATTGGGATGGGAGGAAGGGGGACTTATAATGGCCTTAGGAACAGGGGGAGGTGGAGGAAGACATTATCGTTTATTATGTCTAACACAGTCCCTTAGTATATAGTGTACTCACTAATTCTGTATAACACCATCCTTAGTTACATAGTTTCCTCTTTTATTATGTATAACACCGCCCCTTATTACCTACCATCCTCTCTAGTTATATATGGTGCCATCCCTTATTATATAGCTTCCTCTGCTGTTATGTACAGTGCTGTCTCTTACATAGTGTATTCTTGTTATTTTTGTTATTCACAGCGCCCTCTTTTATTACATGGTCCCCTCTCTTGCTAGATATAAAATGACTGCTGATCGAGGAGCCGGTGACCAGACGACCAGTCCATCAGCTCCTCCATTAGAAAGGAAGCTTTCCCATGCTCCATCAGCCATCATTGCATTATACAGCTAACAAGACAGGACGGTATGTAATAAAAAACAGGGCTCTATATAATCCAATATGTAAGGGACGGAACTGTACATAACAAGAGAAGGCACTGTGTATGGGACAGCAATATACATAATAAAGGAGACTATGTAATATATACCTGTATGTGTGTGTGTGGCTATATAATATCAATAATCTATCTATCTATATATATATATACACACACACGTAGCTTTGACGCCATAAAAGGAGGGGGGCCCGGACACATTTCTTGCACAGGGACCCCAAGCTGTCAGTGTCCGCCCCCTGTCCGCCAAAATAATTTGTACTTTCTGGGTTTTTTTCTGTCACATTATTAAAAATTATTATTAAAAAAAGCCATTAGGTCTTCATCCAGCATCATCAAGCTAATACATACATATATATAGAGAACTGCAAGAAGTTGAAAGTCTAGAAATTTAGAAATAATAGCAGAGTTAGTAGCAGACTAAAAATTAGATCTTTGAGTGTAGTGTGGGCTCTTCGGATGCTTCCGAATTATCAACGACCAAAGGGGCGGCAAATTTTTCGACCGCCCCGGGCGCCACAAACAGTTGCTACGCCACTGGTTCCATACGTTTTTTTATGGGTGGATTCTTGTTCCATTTGGTTTTTTTTATCTTTTCCCATATAATAAGATTCTATATCTTCTTCCTCCTCATCACTGTCCCCATCTTGCTCTGTTTCAGAATTTAGTTCACAGACTTCCACCTCATCATGAGAATCAATCTCACTTTCTTCAAAATCTTCATTTATTGTGGGGTCTGCATCATCATCATCATCATCTAACAGCATGTTTCCCACTTCCTCAACATGATGGGGTTTTGAAAGATCATACATTTTCTTCTCCATTTCAGAAGATAATCTGAAGCAAGAGAGAGAATATGCATTAGGGAACAATGTGCCTGAGAAGCACACTTTCATTTGTAAGAAAATCTGCCTTATTTATATGAAATATCCACAAACCTTTCTCTATCCATTCATAAAACAAGCTAAATAAACAATAGTAATGACTAAAAACATTACATACCAACCTTATAAAGTGTGATGTGTTCGGGACCAATGAGCCTGAGAAGCCAGCACAGCTATATCTTCCTTCCTGAAGCTCTGCAGACCAACTGTGGTATCAGGTTTCACACAGCAGCTAGAGCCAGGAGACTATCTAGAGGGAGGGGGTTTTCTGAAAATCTGGTGAGAAGGGAGAAATGAAAGTAGAAGAGCTGCGCCTGTCAGATCCATTGTTCCTGACAGAGGGTTAAGAGCAATGAACCTTTAAGACCTTTTTCCCAAGTCTTCTGAAATGTATCATCCTCCTCCCAGGCAAGAACGATCTAAACCCTTAAGGGGGTTTTACACATAGCGATATCGCTAGCAATATCGCCAAAACGTCACTGATTTTGTGACGTTATAGTAATATTGCTAGCGATATCGCTATGTGTGATACTTACCTCCGACCGGCTCCCCGCTGTCCATTGCTGATTGCGCGAGAATGTCCGGCTCCATTTCTCGTCGGGCGCTTCCTGCTGGCCTTTCTGCTGTGGGAGACGAGCGACGCTGGACGCGGGCGGGAGGACGTCTGGATCGCTGTGTGTGAAAGGTTAGTATCGTGCGCTGCGTCGCTGCTGCATCGCTGTGAGATCTTCCTGTGTGGAAGCTCACTAGCGATCATTTAGCGATGCACCAGCGATCCTGACCGGGTCGTATCGCTGGTCGGATCACTGGAGCATCGCTAAATGTAAAAGGCCCTTTAGGTTCCGTGGTATTAATCCTGTGACCTTGTATTCCTCCCGGCTCCTTATGTTCCACCACATGTTAGTAAGAGATTTGTGTAAATTGATAAGTTCCCCAGTTAGTGTAGAAATACCACCATCACTACTGACCGGCTCCGCAAGGCCGCCATCCCGTCTTAAAGATACCCTGAGCCCTCTGGCTCCAGGCTGTCTCTCTGGCCAACACATCCATATTTGAAAAGAAATATCTTGAAAATTCAATCTATAATCTGTGGATGCGTTTTTTGAGGCCTTAGGGCTTATTTACGATGAGCCAGATAGAGTGCGTTTGGCTGAGGACAAGATGATGAGTGTCTGTCAAGGGGAGCACTCAGCCGAGTGGTTCTGTTCTGAATTTAGGCATTGGGCAGCTGAGGTTTCTTGGAGTGATGCCGCCCTTCAGGGGCTGATCCGTAGAGGCCTGTGTGAATGTCTGAAGGATGCCCTGGCACTCCATCCTCCACCTGACTCCCTGGAGGATGCCATGACCCAAGCGGTTCGCATGGATCGCAGTCTGCGGGCAAGAGGTGTTATGCAACTTGAAACATCATTATTCTCCAGTGGAGTTGAGACCCGGACTCCTCCAGTGGCTATGGAGGTGAGCGCTGTCACCTGTGATGAGACGGAAAGAAGACGCCGCTGAGAGAAGCAGTTGTGCTTCTATTGTGGGGAGTCTGGACATTGGAGGAAGGACTGCCCCTCCTGTCCGTCATCCTCCATGGTGGCGGGAAACGACTAGGTCTGGGTAGTAGTCGAGGAGGCTACCCAGACCTTCAGGTACCTTTTTCCTCAGACTACAGCCTTTGTTGACTGTGGCTCTGCTGTTAACCTGATTGATGCCCGGATTATGACTCTTAATAAGATAGGGACAGTCAGGCTTCAGGATCCTGTTAAACTTGTGACAATTAACTCGTCCTCTCTTACCCGGGATGGTATCTGTTTCAGGTCTGAACTTTTTTCGCTGAAAGTGGGTTCCACTCATGTGGAAAAATTAACTTGTCTTGTGTTAGATAACTTGCCTGTAGGACTGGTACTAGGGATGCCTTGGCTACAACGCCATAATAATACCATTGATTGGGTGACGGGGGAGATCACTCAATGGGGATGTAAAGATAAGTGTTGTAACCTGGGGCCTTTTGTTAACTCTGTTAAAACCGTATCTGTGTAGTCTGTCGGTCTGGAAGGTATTCCGGAGTACCTGAAGGATTTCGAAGACGTGTTTTCCGAAAGTGAGGCTGAGGTGCTGCCACCACATAGACCCTACGATTGTGCCATTGAGTTAGTACCTGGGGCCAAGTTACCTAAGGCTCAATTGTTCAATTTGTCTGGGCCTGAGCGCCAAGCCATGAAGGAGTACATAGCTGAGAGTCTCCGCAAAGGGCATATAAGACCTTCTGTGTCACCCGGGGCAGCAGGATTCTTCTTTGTGAAGAAGAAAGATGGTGGTTTGCGGCCGTGCCTCGACCTTAACAAGATAACGGTTAAGAACACTTATCTATTTCCCCTCATCCCAGACCTATGTAACCAGTTATCTGGGGCCCAATGGTTCTCCAAATTAGATCTCCGGGGGGCCTACAACCTGATAAGGGTTCGGGAAGGGGACGAGTGGAAAACTGCGTTCCTCACATCTGAGGGACTCTTTGAAAACCTGGTTATGCCCTTTGGGTTAACTAATGCCCCCGCTATTTTCCAGAACTTTATCAATGTTGTGTTTTCTGACCTGATAGGCCGTTTTGTTGTCATTTATTTGGATGACATTTTGGTGTATTCCCCGGACAGTCAGTCTCACTTACAACATCTACAGACAGTTCTCCAGTGACTCAGGGAGAACCACCTATTTGCTAAATTGGAAAAATGTTCGTTTTTCGTACAGGAACTGTCTTTTTTGGGGCTGATTGTATCTTGTGAGGGGTTTCGTATGGACCCTAAGAAGGTGCTGGCGATCGCAGACTGGGTTCAGCCTCATGATCTCAAGGGGCTCCAGCGCTTCTTAGGATTTGTAAACTATTACCGGAGAGTCATTAAAAGTTTCTCTCAAGTGGTTAAACCACTCACAGATCTTATCCAGAAGGGGGCTGATGTAAAAAATTGGTCGGAACTCGCTAACGAGTCCTTCTCAGCTCTTAAGAAATGTTTCATGTCCGCCCCGGTGTTGGTCCAGCCAGACCCGTCCAAACCATTTATTGTGGAGGTGGATGCTTCTGAAGTAGGGGTGGGGGCAGTGTTGTCCCAAGGTCCGGCCACCCTTACTAATCTCAAACCCTGTGCCTTCTTCTCCAAGAAGTTCTCATCTGCTGAGAGAAATTATGATGTAGGCAATAGAGAACTTCTTGCGGTCAAGCTGGCATTCGAAGAATGGAGGCACTTTTTGGAAGGGACGGCTCACCCTATCACTGTTATCACGGATCACAAAAATTTGGCATACCTTGAATCTGCTAAGAGGCTTACTCCTATACAAGCCTGTTGGTCACTTTTTTTTCCACGCTTTCAATTCTCCATTACTTTTCGACCAGGGTCCAAAAATGTTAAAGCGGATGCCCTGTCCAGAAGATTTGACCCGGTGTCTCCCCCCGAGCCGCCGTCCTCCATTCTTCCCCCAGGGGTGGTAGTGGTGGGGGTCTCATCAGAGTTGGAACAAGAAATTTTGAGGGCTCAGTTCCTAGCTCTGACGACCAGGCCAGGGGATAAATTGTTTGTTCCGGATTTATTGCGGCCTAGACTTCTGCAGGAGTTCATGAGTCTAGGTTGAGTGCTCATCCCGGTATCACGGCCACTAGAGAGGCAGTAGCCAGGATTTTTTGGTGGCCTTCACTGGGGTCCGATGTCAAGCAATTCATTGCTGCTTGTGGAGTTTGTGCCCGTTCCAAAAGCTCGCATAACCGGCCGGCTGGGGAACTCATACCTTTACCGGTTCCTGATAGGCCATGGACTCATCTCTCCATGGATTTTATTACTGGTCTTCCACCTTACAGGGGCAATACCGTGATCTGCGCGGTGGTGGATAGGTTTTCAAAATAGACCCATTTCATTCCCTTGGCAGCACTACCCTCAGCAGAAACATTGTCAAGGTTGTTCGTGCATCATGTGGTCCGATTGCATGGGGTACCCCTGAATGTGGTGTCTGACAGAGATGTGCAGTTTGTGGCCAAATTTTGGAGGGCATTCTGTATGAAATTGGGCATCTCACTCTCCTTCTTGTCGGCATATCACCCGGAGTGTAATGGTCAGACGGAACGTACCACTCAATCTCTGGAACAAATTCTCAGGTGTCTGACCTCCGCCAGACAGGAGGATTGGTGTGATGCGTTACCGTTGGCGGAATTCGCTTTTAACAACTGGGTGAGTCAGTCCACCAACATGTCCCCATTCCAAATCAATTATGGGTTTAATCCTCATTTTGGGGAGTTTTCACGGGTGGATTCCGGTTGTCCAGGGGCAGAGGGGTCCGTCCAATGGTTAAAAAAGCTCTAGGCTGAAGTCCAGCGTAATATCTCTCGGGCCCAGGGGAGGTACAAATATTTTGCTGACAAAAAGAGGGCCCTGGGACACATGTTTCAGGTGGGGGAGAAGGTTTGGCTTTCCACACGTAACATCAACTTGAAGGTACCGTCAGCTAAATTGGGACCAAAGTTCATTGGTCCGTACGAGACTGTGGAGATAGTCAACCCGGTGGCATATAGGTTGCGTCTCCCCGCCTCCTTAAAGATATCCAATGTGTTCCATAAATCTCTGTTGAAACCCGTGGGGTCTGTCAAGGAGGACTCTGAGTCTGTTGTTCCTCTAGTGTTGGTGGAGGGTCACTTGGATTATGAGGTTGGACATATTGTGGACTCTCGGCGGGTGCGTCGCTCTTTGCAGTACCTGGTCCACTGGAAGGGATATGGACAGGAGGATCGCTCATGGGTTCCTGCTCACTCTGTACATGCAGATCGCCTGGTTCGGGCTTTCCATGCCAAGAACCCGGGGAAGCCTGGGGGTCCAGAGGCCCCCCATTGAGAGGGGGGTACTGTCATGATCCCAGTGCAGGTTTTGACCTGCATGTCAGGGGTTAATGTCTTGAGCTCAGAGCAGGCTTTGACCTGCACACCTGGGGTTAATTATTGTGGCCTCTGTTTGGTTCAGGCAGAGCTTTTTATTGCCCTGAGATACTCCAATCCCTGTCAGTTATACTTTCGCCCTTGGCATTGTGTGGTGACACCTGAGTGTGTTTGTGCTGTGTTCTGGTTGCTTGATTCTCTGTGTATGACTCGGTCTGTTCTCTGGATATTGCTTTGGATTCTGCTTGGTACCTTCTATGTCTGTTTTGGTTTTGACTTCTGCTTGGCCCTGACTATCCGTTCTGTCTCATCCCTGGTACTTTACTGATATCTCTGTGTATGACCTCCGTTTTGCCTGACTCTGAGTATTTCTGTATAGTGTCCTGCCATCTCTGAAAGCAGGACGCTAAGCCCCGCCCCCTTGCAGTCACAGGACCGTAGGTCCTGTGACTGCTTGCTAAACTTCAGCGTCCACAGGTCCCGTGTATTTGTACTTTCCGGCTGTACCTGACCCCGGGCCCCCCTCCAGTGCGGGTGAGTCCCTGCTCAGCGGAGGCTGCACGCCGGCACTGACAGGACCCTGACAGCTAGGCTTACTGAGATGGGGAAGTGGAAGAAGTCCCTGCTGAGAAGAGATAGACTGGAGCAGGCATGTCCCATTCGGCGTCTCGTAGGTTTGACAGAAGAGTCTGAACGGCTGGGGAGCATTAATATGCATCACGGGTTCCCTTTGCCACAGATTCAGGACCCCCGCATCTCCCACTACAAGCGCCCACAGATGCCAGTGACACCAGATGACAGGCCAAAAATCAAGGCAGTAGTGCCGCTAACTGCAGTACCGCCTGAAATTGAGGAACAACATTCCTTGGTAACAGCTGCAACTCCTATAATGATACACAGCAAAGGAACAACAAGGTTTACCCGTACAGGCCTCCAGACAATGCACTATCAGGGTGCAGTGGACCCATATAATTAGGATAGCAACACAGGTGCAAAAATACCAACAAAATAACCTGCTCACATCCTACCAATATATGGAGGGGGCGGTTATCTGGTATATAGATGCACATGAAAATTGTGTTTGAAACCAAATGGGCCCAGCTGCACTCTGAAAAAAAGTGCAAAGAAAACACATTTAAAAAAATGTGGAGTAATAGCTGATATTTTGGCCAAAATACGTGAGCCCGTAACCTGCGTCAAAGATCTCCACGTTACCAGCTGCAACTCCTGCAGAATCACAGGCAGCAGAGATATCACCAGCAGCAGCTGATGTGCTACCTACACAGGTAGATGCCAACCTCAATCCAGGAGAAGAGGAGTACCTGCAATTTGTGGCCAGTAAGCAGGAAGAGGATTTCCAGAAGTTCTTCCCTGGATGCAGCCCAAGTCAACAGCTTCCAGTACCCCAGGAGGGGACCACCAACACTAAAGATAACTAACTAACTCTGTTACCCAGGAGGGTATTTACACCATTGTGCCTGTTTTTCTATTTTTTCTATTTTTGTTATCATGATGTTTCCAGTTTTGTTGCCCAGTTTTTTTTGGCAGCGTCTTTATTACTGAACTGTGGAGATCATGGACACTGAATGATCCAGAACTGTAATGTAAATAGTTGCACCTCTTTAGGTGCCCTTTCTTGGTTTTACATAAGTATTTTAAGAATAAGGACTACCTCACTAAAAATAAGGACATTTCAAGACATTTTGGCTGGATCAATGTCTATATTGCACTTATTGATAATGTTTAGCATTTTTGATAGAAGAAGTGAATAGTGAATGTTTTATAGAAGTTAGACTAATGCTTTGATATCTGAATAAAGATTTAAAAATTTGCAGGTGATGAACCAGGCATCAGCGGTTGTCACTTAAGGTTAATAATAATAGTAGAAAGTAGAAAATGTGAAAGAAGAGATGATGAAGAAATGTGTTGACGATAATACTTGAAGTGGTAGTGAGTTACTGCCAAAAGCACTTTTGAATTAGGTACAGTATTAAGACATAGATAGTTAAAATTGTTTGCAACGTTCAAGAGTGAGTGCCTCCCACATTGGGAAGTTTAGATAAGAACTGTTTATTTAGCACTACAAAATTTTGTATGTTCCTGTATTTGTCCATCTTTTCTTCTTTTTCAGCCCGCGGACGTGCTGTGTTTAACAGGGGGTATGTGGCGCCCCTGAGGGTTCAGTCGCCACAGAGGTACTGCACCTCCTCCTGATGTGTGGTACCCCACCATCCAGGTAGGGTGGAGACACCTGACCACACTCCAACACCTGCATCCCACATAACATAGTAGTGTAGCAAAGCACCCTTTGGTGGCTCCCTGCTTGGAACACGAAGCGTGCTGGGAGGCGGGTGGAGTTTAGTTTGCACTCAAAGAGCGGAAAGAGTGTAGGATTTGGGTAGTTAGTCACAGGAGTCTGACTAGGTCAGTCTGTGAAAGAAGATCTCCTGAGTGGGATGGATGAAGGAAGTGCTGCAGCAGGCCTCAGTGACCTGGGTCTGCTGGCACAGGAAAGAGATATTCAGAAAGCCTAATTCTCTATAAGAAAGAAAGATTAGAACGGAACGTAAGGAGAACTAAGGACTAGGGTTAGAGCAGAACCCTTCCCAGTTCTAAGTGCATGGCCGGGGTCCGGTCCCTGAGGTTGTATGGATACTAATGGTCCTGCAGCAGACACCGGAGGAATAGAAGTTGTCACCACTTTATTCCCACACAAGACTTGGGGGCACAACAGCATCGTGAGTGAGCCGGGATGAGGTAGTAAGGAGTCCCCGAAGCAGGCTACAGCTGTCTTCCATACAAGTAGAGTTCTGAGAACATCAGAAAGGAGGAACTCCAGTGTATCTCAGTACTGTGAGTACTTCAATAAAGGTGCTAAGAGGGAGACGTTCAGAAAAGGCACATATGTTGGCGGAGTGTTGGAAAGGAGTACTTCATCTTGCCTGGAAGTTGGCTGAGCTCCTGACCCAGAGGACACTGTGCGGATGCGGGCCCTTGTACCACGATAGACTGTGAGTAATGCTTTGGAACTACATGCCCTGATGTCCTCCACTTATTCCTGCGTCAACCTGCCCGGCACTGTTACATCCCCTGCGCCTGACACTACACCATCTACGTGTCACTTCACCTACTCTGCCCTGGGACTACATCCCTGCCTGTGGAGGGCTATAACATCATTGCTGCACCACACCATCTGTCCCAGAGGATCTGTTTGCAGCGTCGGCTTAACATCTGCATTGCCGAACACCACAGGTTGCGTCACGAATCACTCATAAACTTTCATCACCTTAAGCACACTGAACATTCCCCTTTTACAATGGTTGCCCAGGGCCACGGGCCGGGTCCCAGCTGCCGTGACATCTCCCATTGAAGCTCATCGGGCCCGGTACCGAGTACCCCCACAGCCCTGGGAGGGTGACCCAAAGACGCATGTAAAAAAGATGCCTATGGTGGCACAACATGTGTGGTCCTAAGAGCCGGACCCAAGGAGAATAAATAAAGTAAATCCCACTAGGGAAACAAATATGAAAAGGACTCCCTGGGTCCACAAATGTATCAATCCCTGTGTTGCTGAATGAGAGCTGCTCTGAATGGAGATCAGCACAAAAAGAATATGCTAATGATCAAAGGGATCAGATACTAAAGAAACTGGTGTCCAAAGGTGGGTCCCATGGCGTCATACTACCTGCAAACAGGCCTAAATAGACCCAGCAGAGAAAGAGACCTGTGGGCGGTGAAGGCTGTGCTGCAAATAGGATGGTGGAGCAGACAAGGGCACAAGATGTGCCCAACGAGTGTCGCCAGAGAAACTGGCTAGTCAGGGGTGGTAGCAATAGTGCAGTGATGCGTGTTATAAATACCTTAACTAATAAGGCAGCCAGGAGACAGCTGAGAGCGGGCTCATGCATTGCACGATGTCGGCGTCCAACTGAAAGTGAAGTATCGCAGCTGTATAAGCTATGGACGCCGGAGAGAATAATGCGTATGCGCAGTACACATATACATATTTGGTATCGCTGTGTTCATAATCACCCAATCAATAAAAAAAAGATTAACCCGATCTCTAAATGGCGTAGTGAGAAAAAAAGTCAAAACATCAGAATTATGTTTTTTTGACCGCCGCGACAATGCATTAAAATGCAATAACGGGCGATCAAAAGATCGTATCTGCACAAAAATGGTATCATTAAAAATGTCATCTCAGTGCGCAAAAATAAGCCATCAGCCAATCCGAGATCACGAAAAATGGAGACGCTACGAGTCTCAGAAAATGGCGCAATTTTTTTTTTTTAACAAACTTTAGGTTCTTTTTTATCTAGGTGGTGAAAAAAAATACCAAACATGTTTGGTGTCTAAGAACTCGCAATGACCTGGAGAATCAGAATGGCAGGTCATTTTTAGCATTTATTGAACCTAGTAAAAAAGCCAAACAAAAATTAAGTGTGGAATTGCATTTTTTTTTGCATTTTCACTGCACTTGCAATTTTTTTCCCGTTTTCTAGTGCACGACATGGTAAAACCAATGGTGTCGTTCAAAAGTGCAACTCGTCCCTCAAAAACCAAGCCTTCACACAGCCATATTGATGTATTGATGGAAAAATAAAAAAAATATGGCTCTGAGATGAAGGGGAGCAAAAAACGTAAACGCAAAAATGAAAATACCTCAGGGGGTTAAGGAGTTGAATATACAATTTGCTGAAAAGGAATATCCCCACAAATTAATTGATAAAGCCTTTCAAAAAAGCAATGCTTCTTGATCAAGAATTATGCCTCACCAATAGCAAGAAAAACAATATAAAAGACAACCCCTTCAAATTAAGTTTGATTACTACCCACAGTAAGGCCGGGGTCACACTAGAGAGGAATACGGACGAGTGAGAGGCGTTAAAAGCACGCATTACACACGGACAACAGCCGTATATTTCTCGTCCGTATTCTACAGTCCGTGCCAATCGCAGCATGCTGGGATTGTCAGCGTACTACGCCCGTAGTACGCCAATGAAAGTCTATGTGTGCGCTAAAAATACGCATTACACACGGACCACACGTGTGACCGTCGAGAAATACGCACCCGGTGTCTTTTAGAAAAGCCGGCAATTCAGTGCGCTATACAGTAAACTCACACTGACAGGTTTAATAAAGAAACAAAAGAATAGATATATACACATAGAATGCATATATATATATATATATATATATATATATATAGTATATATATATAAACATGTCATTGAGACACACACATATATATATATATTTCACAGAGTTCTTCATAGCAGAATAGCCGCTAATTCAATTGCCGACTTCTGTCAAATCATTCCCCAACCCGAAATGAAATGACACATGGTTTACAATCAGTAAACCATGTCATTTCATGTTTTTTTTATATGTCCCTGACTAATAATTAGATGAGGGTTTGTGTGCAAAATTTGGGAGGTGTAGGTGTTATTTTAAGGGGTTAATTCGTTGTAAAAAAAAAAAGCGTGGGCTCCCGCTGTAATTTGTCAACCAGAGAGGTTAAGCAGGTGAGTGGGGGCAGATTTTAATAGCCGTGAGAGGGACCATTGTTTTTGGCCTCCCCTGGCTACAAAAATCTGCCCCCAGACACCCCAGAAATGGCGCATCTATAATATGTGCCGATTCTGGCACTTATCCTCTCTATTCCCATTGCCCTGTAGCGGTGCCGAATGGGTTATTATAACAAAGGGTTAATGTCACCATTCGATCGTAAGGTTGGAGATACATCTCAACGCATCTCTGGCAAAAGCACTTATTCACTGAGATACGACTATTGGCTGCAGACCTACTACATTGCAAGACGAACTGAATCATAATATAGGACACGGTGAGGCTATCTTTTTGGGTTTTTTTTTACCAAGAGATAAATTAATTTTAAATTGTACTCTTTTTTGATCACACAACAGGGAACCATAAAAACTGGCCCTGATCATGTTCTCCAGGTCTCAGCTATCCTCGCTAGCCGAGACCTCAGAGATTTTCCGACGCTGGCGAGCGCTACAGCCTTATTTCTCAGCACTGTTAAGAAGTGTCTCATCTGACCTGAGCCCCTTCTTCCGGATGTCATGTAGGGGACAGTGCTATCCTCCATCCAATCTCATTGAGTTAGGGATAGTTTGCAAAGAAGAAGGGACAAATATTTCAGCCTCTAGATGTGCAAAGCTGCTAGAGTCAGACCCCAAAAGACTGTAGCAGTAATCGCACTTAAGGCCTCTTTCACACATCAGGTTTTCGGCGTCAGGCACGATCCGGCGCTTTTGACTAAAACCGGATCCGGCGAAATGCAATGCCGGATCCGGTTTCCCCCCCATTGACTTGCATTAGAGCCGGATCGAGCCGGATGGCCATGCGTTTCATCCGATTTTCGCCGGATCCGGCAATGTGACGCGATCCAGCGTCTGGAAAAAACGGCTACTGTAACGTTTTTTGTCTCCGGCGAAAAAGCCGGACACGCCGGATCCGGCGTGTCCGGCTTTTTCATACAATGAAAGCCTATGAGCGCCGCAATGCGCCTGATCCGGCGACAGCCGGATCCGGCGGCCGGATCCGGTTTCTTTGGTCTGAGCATGCTCAGTAGCTCTGCCCACAGGACATATATAAAAGCAAGACAATGGGACCCTCAGCCACACCCAACATGCCACCCAAGCCAAGAACCAGGAGCAGGAGAAGGCAGCAGACATCTGCAGCAGCAGCACCATCAGCACCACCCCAAATGGAGCAGCATGCTGAACAACGGGAGGGGAGTCCAGCAACAGATGAGAGACGGTAATTATCAAATCCCCCATTCCTCCAAACTAGGGCTATGGAATATCAAGATATTCATTGGCCCTTTGTTTCTCTTTATTCAACAGCCGCCCAATAGATGCAGCAGCAGCAGCAGCAATGGCAGCAGCAGAAACACCACCCACAGCCATGGAGTCTGGCCATGAGGAAGACAGCACATCTTCTGGGAGCCCTCCCTCGCATCGTCAGCGTTTGACGGTAAGTTTTTATTTCCAAAATCCATCATCTCTGTAATATATGTGTATTCATTGCCTTTTATTTCAAAACAGGAATCACAAGATGAAGAGGAGCTCCCAGAAGAAGAAGGAAGGGGTGGACAGACACTTGGAGTGGGCTCACAATTGGTAAGTTTTTTGCATCAAACGCAGAAACACAACATCACACTACACACAACACATAGAAAACAATGTTCTGCAGACCACACACAGCAAACAAATGCCTACATCCAAAGACATAACATTTTTTGTTTTCTTCTCTAGTCTTCCCAATCTGGTGCTCGGCCAAGAGGTCCTCGCAGTGCCTCCCAGGGTCGTCGGCGACAGCAACGCGGCGGTCACCAGCGTGTAAGTATAAATATTTTTGCTTTGTTTTTTTTGCACTTTTTATTTCATTTCTTTTGTGGAGGCTAATTATGTTATTTTTGTCTTTTTCTTTAACAGCCTTCACAGCGTGCTCCCGACTCTGACGGTGAGGATGGAGGGATTGATGTGGACCGCCTCATCGATCTCGTCAGAGAAAGGGAGCCGCTCTGGAATATGGCTGACTGCCGCCACGCTGACCTGATCGTTACCCGACGACTCTGGGAGGAAATCTGTTCGCTCCTTGTGGACCGCTGGGAGGACCTCGAAGCTCGGGCCCAGATTAAAGAGCATAAGTATATACAGTACCGGTTGCTTGATTTAAACCAGTGTTTCCCGAACTCCAGTCCTCGTGGTCCCCACGGATCATGTGTTCAGGATTTCTATTTACTTTGGAAATCCTGAAAACATGACCCCTGGGGACCATGAGGACTGGAGTTTGGGAAACACTGATGTTGTATACTAACCACTTTGTCCTTTCTCGTTTCAGGGGAGAGAATTGTGAAGCGGTGGCGGTCTGTGAGGGATCGTTTCAAGAAGGAGTTCAATAAAGAGATGCGGGCCCCAAGTGGATCTGGAGGACGCAGGAGCAAGTACAAGTACGCACGAGCCCTGTCGTTCCTCCGGGAGACAATGCTCACCAGAAGGTAAATATTACACACCACATGTGACAAAAAAAGTTTAGATGTAACTTTTTTTTTTCAGCCAGGGCCATACCATGTCACTATTTTAATTGTTTTTTTTTCTCTTTATTCCACAGCACGGTGAGCAGCACTCGGGAGCCTGCACGATTGGACCCTTCTGAGGCGATCCCTGAGGAGACCGGCACCGAGGGACACTTCGACCGCCCCGGTACATCTGCACCTTCCCAGCCTTCCCACACATTCGACCCATCTGTCCCATCCACCAGCACAGGAGCATCGTGACCGCCTACATTACATGAAGCTGCTGGTGAGGAGATCGCTTTCCCTTTACCCCACCCTTCTGCCCCTGCCACCTCTAGTACACCTGCGGGTACTGGGCGGCAGCGGCAGAGGGGTCAGGAAAAGAGTTATGCGCCAGAGTTCTTGCATCTGAATGCATCTTTCCAGAACTGTCTAAAAGTCTTGTCAGAGCAAATCTCCGCAGGCTTTCAGCAGATCAACTCCAGCATTCTGGAGGTGAAGACACTTCTGCAAACCATGCATTCAGAAGCAAGTTCTTCGCCAAACCACACCTTTTTCAGGTCTGTTGTGGAGCGCATGGCAACACTATCTCCTACCCAGCAGATGCATGTAATGCATTCGTGCCACGGTGCTCTACAGCAGGTTACCTCCCAACCTCCACCTCCCACCACTGTAGTTCCTCCACCTGCACCCCCTCCAGCCACTTTCCATCCTCCCCCTCCTATTACATCTGCACCCCCTCCAGCCACTTTCCATCCTCCCCCTCCTATTACATTTGCACCCCCTCCAGCCACTTTCCATCCTCCCCCTCCTATTACATACCAGCAACCTCCCCAGTACCAGCAACCTCCCCAGTACCAGCAACCTCCCCAGTACCAGTCATCTCCCCACTTCCAGCAACCTGCCCCGTATCAAACTCCTTCCCCGTACCAAACTCCTTCCCCGTACCAAACTCCTTCCCCATACAACTTTCCATCAACATCATCTGCTCCTACAGTCCCTGCCCAACCCTCCACTCCACCGCCCACCACCTCTTCTGCCTCCCACATGTCCACCCATTCTGTAGCTTTTTCCACACCATCACCTCTAACTGTTCCTTCCCCACCACGATCCCAATCCTCTCTCCACACTCCCAGTGTCGAAGTGTCCCGCAGCCCCTCCAGCAGTATTTCCACCCCACACTACACAGATTTATGATGTGTTTTGTAATAAAAATGCCCATGTTTTTTTCAAACCTTTATTAAAAAAGTTTTTTTAACTTTAAAAACAGTTTACAAACAAAAAAATATTTTAAATAAAAGTTAAATTATTGTTTACACTGGTTGTCTGTCATTTCTTTCTGCGGCGAAATATGTTTAAAAAAAAGGTTAAATAAAGGGTATTTAAAAGGTAAAAAGGTATTCAAAACCAGGTATATAACTGTGGGTAAATTTTAGCTTTTTGCCACAGTTGTGTTCCTGGTTGTGTTTGAAGCAAAGTATTTCACCTAAAAAGTTGTGTTTATTGTTGGTGATTTCATAACAATGTACACAACTTTTGTTAAAAGGTGAAATACTTTGCATAAAACACAACCAGGTACACACCTGTGGCCTAAAGCTAAAAATAGAGACCATGACAAGATAGCCAACTTTGGTTGGCAAAGGTATATACTGTTGGTACAGAAGGTACACAAGTTTGGTTAGGGCACAAATCTTTCACACTCTGTCATCCTGCCAGTGTACTCTGCCTTGAGGTGACATAAAGTATAGTGCAAAATTGTCCCTCATTACTGAAACCGTCACAGAACTTCTAGTGGTAATGTCATGGTAATCTTGCAAGGTGGTTTCTTCAGAGGTGTCCTCAATGGAAATGGGTTCCTTGCAGATAACAAAATTGTGGAGTACCACGCAAGCTTTGATCACCTCGTCAACAGTTTCTGTCTTGAGGTTGATCGCAGTCAATAGGACCCGCCATTTGGCTGTCAGAATACCAAAGGTACATTCAACCATTCTTCTTGCTCTTGTGAGGCGGTAATTAAAAATGCGTTTTGGTCTTGTCAATCCTCTGCTAGAGTATGGTTTCAAAAGGTGTTCTGACAGCTGGAAGGCTTCATCCCCTACACAGACAAATGGCATAGGTGGACCAGATGTTTGCGGCAGCGGTCTAGGGGGTGGGAACTGGAAGGTGTTTCCATACAGTTTACTCCCCATGGCAGACAGTTTGAAAACTTGAGAGTCATTGGAGCGGCCATAGGCCCCAATATCCACAGCAATAAATTTGTATTCCGCATCAGCGATGGCCATGAGGACAATTGAAAAATATTTCTTGTAATTGAAATATTCCGATCCCGATCCGGCTGGCTTTACAATGCGGATATGTTTCCCGTCCACAGCGCCCAAGCAGTTGGGAAACTGACATATCTGTTGAAACTTGTCAGCAATTTCAATCCACCTCTCCGTTGTGGGCTCTGGTAAAAACTCTTCAGCTAAGGAGTCCCACAGTGCACGGCATGTGTACTTCACTATTCCTGATATGGTGGAAATCCCGAGTCTGTACTGGAAATGCAGTGACGAAAGGGATTCTCCAGTTGCAAGAAATCTGTGGGGAATTAAAAAACAATCAATTAGTTTAAAATCACAGCATTACATACCAAAACTCAGCTATAACACTTGGAGATACAAACTACCACCAACAAGATTGCAGTGAAAGTGTGCTCTGATGCGAGCATATCCAATAAATGTGGCTTACCTTAAAGTCACCATCAGACGCTCTGCGGGTGAAACAGAGAAGCGGCAATAGGTGTCTGCTTTTCTTATGAGGTGTGCAATGCGCTCCACCAAGTAATCAAAATTCTCCATTTTCATCCGAACATATCCAAAAAATTTATCCGGGTTTCGTCGAAGGTCCATGCAGAGTGTAGAATAGACCCCACGCGTCATTCTCTTGGCTGTGATGGGGTGGATCCACAAACGTCGTCTACGATGCCTGATGCGCTGCTGTCTCGCTCTCTCCTTCTCCAGAACAATCACCCTCAAACGATTCGCCTCCGCTATAAAATCCGCCAAATTCTTCAAAATATTTCCAATGACAACATCCATCTTCGCCAGTAACTTGCTCTTCTCTCCAACCTGCACTTTCTCCTCGACAACCTGGCAAAGAAGGGCTGTAGGAACACTCTATATATAGTTTTCCAGTAGCCAATCCCGTTCGGAAGGCCACAAGGGTCAATTTTAAAAACCGGATCCGGCGTAATCCGTCGAAAAACGGATAGAAAAACGGATGAACCGGATGAGATGGATCCGGTTTTGTCTGTCAAGAAAAAGACGGATCCGGCAGAAAACCGGATCCGTCACATCCGGTTTTACTAAACATTTGCCGGATCCGGCGTTCCGGCACGACGCCGGATCGTGCCTGACGCCGAAAACCTGATGTGTGAAAGTAGCCTTAGGTGGTCCTGCAAAGTACTCGGTGTGCTGAAAACAAATGCACCTCACAATTTTCAGATTTATATTTTTTAAATATTTAGAAAACCTTGTATCATTTATTTACACTTCACAAATACTTTCCCTACGCAACCTACCACATGGGGCTGCACACTGAAATAAGATAGGTAACTGGGGAATAAAGGTGAACTCACCAGACTGTGTACAGGACCTGTCCCATGTGACTGAGGGGGATAGGCCAGGGCGGAGCCAGGCGCCGACGACCAGCGGGGACAAAGAAAACCAGAGACAAGCCAATGTGTGCCAAGGTCAAAACCGAGAGATGCGGGAGGTACCGTGGACTGAGACGTTGGGGTAATCAAATCAAAGCCAGAGGTCAAAATGTCAGAACGAACAGTGTGGTACAATAGGGACAAACTGTAACAGAGTAACAATAGCCAAGCCAGGAGGTCAGAACCGAAGAAGACAATAGTACTAAAACTTGAGACAGACAACAGAGTGAGTGAGCGGACAGACTAGGTCATACACGGGAGGCAATCAAGCAATGCAGTATGCAAGCACACCAGGGGGTAAGACACACAGTCAGAAAAACAGACAGAGAAACTTAACCAGGAAGGGGTATATATGTCCCTCCCAGATCCAAAAAGAGGCACACAACATTAACCCCATGACAGCAGGGGTGTAACCCCATCCGTAACCATGACAGGTATCACAAAATCCCAATAAAATCCATTTAATTTGTGGGTATAACATGAAAAAAATGTGGAAAAGTTCACAGGGTATGAAGACTTTTTCAAGGCACTGTATATTAAGCTGTCACGCTCGAGTCGGGAGACCTGCGGCCAGTCTGTACATTGCAGTCTGATCTCAGTCCAATTTGCATACATGTCTGAATGCGCCCAAAGACTTGCTGAAGGGTTTTTCTAAGGCCATGTTCACATGGTCAGTATTTGTATCTAAAACCAGTAGAGGAAAAATCAGAGGAAAAGTATCCGAGAAACATGCGCTCTTCTCCATGAAACTTTTGTCGTTTCGTCTGGACATTTTTAAAAAGTTTCTGGGACAGCAGGTTCATTCTACTCACTGATATACAGGTTGATTTCCCAATTTTCTCCAGTCCATAATTATTAATTATTACACATTACCTGATGCAAGAAGCAGGAGAGACATACTGCAAAATCTCAAGGGCTGCTTCATTTGGCAGATCCATAGCACACAAACTATAAACCAAACTCCGCAAATGAGTGTAGCACAAAACACCAACACCAGGGTAGCCATTTGCCAGTCTGTGAAAGAAATACAAAATACAATTTACAATTGTTATCGAAACATGACACAGAACACAGGTTCAGTGCGGGAAATAAGTATTTGATCCCTTGCTGATTTTGTAAGTTTCCCAAATGACAAAGACATGAACAGTGTATAATTTTAACCCCTTAACCCCCAAGGGTGGTTTGCACGTTCATGACCGGGCCTATTTTTACAATTCTGACCACTTTCCCTTTATGATGTAATAACTCTGAAACGCTTCCATGGATCCCGGTGATTCTGACAATGTTTTCTCATGACATATTGTACTTCATGATAGTGGTAAAATTTCATTCAAACAACTTACGTTTATTTGTGAAAAACCAGAAATTTGGCGAAAATTTTGAAAATTTTGCAATTTTCCAACTTTGAATTTTTATGCCCTTAAATCACAGAGATATGGCACACAAAAAACTTAATAAGTAACATTTTACATATGTTTACTTTACATCAGCACAATTTTGGAACCAAAATTTTTTTTTGTTAGGAAGTTATAAGGGTTAAAAGTTGACCAGCGATTTCTCATTTTTACAACAACATTTTATTTTTACGGACCACATCACATTTGAAGTCACTTTGAGGGGTCTATATGATAGAAAATACCCAAAAGTGACACCATTCTAAAAACTGCACCCCTCAAGGTGCTCAAAACCACATTCAAGAAGTTTATTAACCCTTCAGGTGCTTCACAGGAATTTTTTGAATGTTTAAAAAAAATGAACATTTAACTTTTTTTCACAAAAAAATTACTTGAGGTCCAATTTTTTTCATTTTACCAAGGGTAACAGGAGAAATTGGACTGCAAAAGGTATTGTGCAGTTTCTCCTGGGTACGCTGATACCTGATATGTGGGGGGGAACCACTGTTTCGGCGCATGGCAGAGCTCAGAAGGGAAGGAGCGCCGTTTGACTTTTTCAATGCAAAATTGGCTGGAATTCAGATCGGACGCCATGTCACGTTAGGAGAGCCCCTGATGTGCCTAAACAGTGGAAACCCCCCACAAGTGACCCTATTTTGGAAACTAAACCCACCAAGGAACTTATCTAGATATGTGGTGAGAACTTTGAACCCACAAGGGCTTCACAGAAGTTTATAATGTACAGCCGTACAATTAAAAAATCATATTTTTTCCAAAAAATTATCTTTTCACCCCCAATTTTTATTTTCCCAAGGGAAACAGGACCCTAAAAGTTATTCTGCAATTTGTCCTGAGTACGCTGATACCCCATATGTGGGTGTAAACGACTATTTGGGCGCATGGCAGAGCTCGGAAGGGAAGCAGCGCCATTTGACTTTTTTGGCTGGAATTGAGATCGGACACCATGTCGCGTTTGGAAAGCCCCTGATGTGCCAAAACAGTAGAAACCCCCCACAAATGAAACCATTTTGGAAACTAGACCCCCCAAGGAACTTATCTAGATGTGTGGTGAGAACTTTGAACCCCCAAGGGCTTCACAGAAGTTTATAACGTACAGCCGTACAATTAAAAAATCATATTTTTTCCATATAAATTATCTTTTCACCCACAATTTTTATTTTTCCAAGGGTAACAGGACCCCAAAAGTTATTGTGCAATTTGTCCTGAGTATGCTGATACCCCATATGTGGGGGTAAACCACTATTTGGGCGCATGGCAGAGCTCGGAAGGGAAGCAGCGCCATTTGACTTTTATGGCTGGAATTGAGATCGGACGCCATGTCACGTTTGGAAAGCCCCTGATGTGCCAAAACAGTGGAAACCCCCCACAAATGACACCAATTTGGAAACTAGACCCCCCAAGGAACGTATCTAGATGTGTGGTGAAAACTTTGAACCTCCCAGGGCTTCACAGAAATTTATAACGTACAGTCATAAAATTAAAAAATCAAATTTTTTCCATAAAAATGATATTTTCACCCCCAATTTTTATTTTCCCAAGGCTAACAGGACCCTAAAAGTTATTGTGCAATGTGTCCTGAGTACGCTGATACCCCACATGTGGGGGTAAACCACTATTTGGGCGCATGGCAGAGCTTGGAAGGGAAGCAGCGCCATTTGACTTTTTTGGCTGGAATTGGGATTGGACGCCATGCCACGTTAGGAAAGCCCCTGATGTGCCTAAACAATGGAACCCCCCACAAATGACACCAATTTGGAAACTAGACCCCCCAAGGAACTTATCTAGATGTGTGGTGAGCATTTGGACCCCCAAGGGCTTCACAGAAGTTTATAACGCCGGGCGTGAAAATAAAAAAAATCATATTTTTGTTAGCGTTTCACTAGGCAAGGCGGGCTTCCAGAAGTGGACCCTCTGGACTGTGGCACTGAGGGGCCCCGGGCGAGCAACCTGGTGGGACCGACCCCTATACAGGGACCGTTAGGAGCAGGCCCAGGGGTTCGAATGCCACGGCAGCCGGTACCAAGAGGGGCGGCTTGGAATGGACTAGAGCGAGACAGAGGACCTGGTACCACGAGCACAGGGAAGGCGTAGGCCTCGGGTGGAGACTGGAGTAGGACAGCAGGAGACAAAGACACTGGCAGGCAGGACCGGAGTAGGACTGCAGGAATCAGGCACGGGTAGACATAACCGGAGTAGGACTGAAGGAATCAGGCACAGGTAGACAGGACCGGAGTAGGACTGCAGGAATCAGGTACAGGTAGACAGGACCGGAGTAGGACTGCAGGAACCAGGCATGGGTAGACAGGACCGGAGTTGGACTGCAGGAATCAGGCACGACTCGGGCAGGCAGGGCAGAGCAGGAGCACACAGGACCGGAGTAGGACTGCAGGGGCAATATACGAGCAGGCAGGACAGAGCAGGAACACATAGGACTGGAGTAGGACTGCAATAGAGCACAGGAAGGTAATACTGGTGCAGTGCACAGGGCAGAGGCACGAGGGCCTAGCATGCGGATAGTACAAACACGGTCGGGCGCCTCCATTATGGGAGGGTGGCCTGAAATACCTGAGGTCCGACCCCCATTGGTCCGGCGGTACTACAGGGTCAGGGCACCGCCGGAGTATAAGAAGAGGCAGGGAGAGCCGGCCGCGGCCTATGGCGCATGCGCAAGGCCCGTAGTGACGTCACAGGCCGCGGGCCGGTCTGAGGAGGACGCCGCCGCCGACGGAGGGAGTAGAGAGGCTGCGGCGCTGGAAGGTGAGTATGAGGGCGCGTGACGGGGGCTGTGACCGGGACCGTGACAGTACCCTCCCCCTTAAGCCGCCCCCTGCTGCGATTGGCAAAAAATCTCCTGAGAATGCGGGGAGCGTTGATATTCTCCCGGGGTTCCCAGGACCTCTCCTCAGGACCAAAACCCTTCCAGTCAATAAGAAAAAAGGTCCTCCCTCTGACTTTTTTCATGGCGAGAATATCTCTTGCCTCGAAGGTGTTGTCGGAACTCACCGGCCGAGGTGCGGGACAGGGTGAGGGATGGAACTGATTTAGCACCACGGGTTTCAGGAGAGAGACGTGGAAGGTGTTCGGGATTCGAAACAAAGCAGGCAACCTCAACTTGTAGGCAACTTCATTGACACGTTCCAGGATCTCAAAAGGACCGATGTACTGGGGGCCCAGTGTTATGAATGGGTCACCGAGGAGGAACAACAAAAAGCTAAGTCCCAGAAAACCAGAGAGGTTGGTAACTATGCAGATTGCAGATCCCTGATCTTAACCACATAACTAACAGTAGCAGTGGAGCGTTCCTACAATGTTCCTAGATGCCTCGTCACCGCCAGAGGACTACATAAACCTAAAGCAAGAAAAGGGAAAACTAACTGCCCCAGAGCAGACCCCAAAGGAATAGACAGCCCCCACACATGTATTGACGGTGAAGCAAGATGAAAACACAAACACAGGCAGGAAAATAGGCTGAGCAAATGATGGGGCCCGACTAACTAGAAAGGACAGGAAAGGAAAGCCACTGTCTGCAATCTGCCAAAAAACCCTACCAAAATAATATCCAACACGTCTGATAGCAAAATTAACCCTGAAGTCACTAGACTTCTCCCACTATATCAGCACTCTGAAATATCCTGAAACAGAGCAAAAAGAGGTCAATCTAATAAGGGACAAAAAAGGCAAATTGGCAAATACAGATAAATAGGAGTGGAAGTTCAGCATAGCCCCAGCAGGGGCAAGCTGACCACACAAGAAACTGAATTGACTAACAAGCGCAAGTGTGAACATTAGCAAAAATCAAACTTAACTTGAGAAGACTGGAAGAGAGCTGAAGTCCAAGACCTGAGAAGCAGACTGAATCACCAGCACCAGGATAGGGCGTCGGCTGTCTTATATCCAGTCTGATACTCCAGAGATCCAATCGTTATCCTCCTCATCAGGCGGCAGATCACTACCACTTAAACCAACCTCACTACCTCCTGTCACCACCAGAGGGAGAACGGAAGGAGAACTCTCAACTGGTGGAGCAGAAAATGAGCTCATAACAGCCCAGCTTGTAAGAGGGTAATTTTAACCGGATATACTTGGATGAGAGCCAGACTTTATCCCCGATGTGAAACGGCGGAGGATCTAACCTCCTCTTGTCTGCGTGATTCTTCATCCCCTCACTGGCCTTCTTGAGTGCCATGTTGGTCTCGGACCAGATCTCAGAAAATTCTTGGGACAGGGAGTTGGCTGCAGTTACCTCGGAGACCGGAGCTACAGGGAGAGGAATGCAGGGATGTCTGCCAAACACCACAAAGAACGGCGACTTGGTCGAGGATTCGCCGGTATGATTGTTGTAGGGAAGCAGGTCAACCCAGTCGTTCTGGTGGGCGTTGCAGAAATGACAAAGATATCCAGTCAACGTTTGGTTAGTTCGCTCTACTTGCCCGTTGGTCTGCGGATGGTAGACGGATGATAAATCCAAGGATATATCAAGGAGTCTGCAAAGTGCTCTCCAAAACTTGGAAGTAAACTGGACTCCTCGGTCAGATACAATATGTTGAGGTAGGCCGTGAAGCCTAATAATTTGATGGATGAAGATCTTAGCTAATCCGGGCGCAGAGGGAAGGCCGCTCAGAGGGATAAAATGTGCCATTTTGGAAAAGCGGTCCACCACCACTAGAATCACCGTACAACCAGATGAGCGGGGCAAGTCGGTGATAAAGTCCATGGCAATGTTCTCCCAAGGTAACATAGGAACTGGCAAAGGAAGCAGCAGGCCAGACGGAGGCCGACGTGGTATCTTATTCCTAGCGCAGGAGGGACAGGAGGCAACGAAGTCTGACACATCTTGGCGGAGAGTTGGCCACCAATAGTGCCGAGATATGAGGGCAAGAGTCTTCTGAATTCCGGCATGGCCTGCCAATTTGGAGGAATGCTCCCAAAGCAGAACTCTTCTTTTGGCAGTCTCAGGCACGAGAGTCTTGCCTGGGGGTGGAGAAAGCAAATTCAGCGGTGCCACGATGATAATCTTCGTGGGTTCGATGATGTGAGATGGTTCCTCCCCAACCTCTGACGGTTGGAAGACTCTGGATAGGGCATCGGCTTTGGTGTTTCTGTCCCCAGGGCGAAAATGGAGCTCAAAATCAAAGTGAGCGAAAAACAAGGACCACTTGGCCTGCCGAGGATTAAGTCTCTGGGCGGACTGAAGGTAGGCCAGGTTCTTCCGAGTAAATAACAAACGGGTGGACGGCTCCCTCCAGAAGATGACACCACTCCTCCAATGCCAATTTGATGGCCAAGAGATCACAGTCGCCAATCGAATAGTTGCACTCGGATGGGGAGAAGGCTTTGGAGAAGAATCCACAAGGGCGTAGGCGACCAGAGGTGGTTTTCTGAGATAGTACAGCCCCAGCACCTGTTGAGGATGCGTCCACTTCCAGCACGAAGGGTTTGCTATTCTTAGGATGGGACAACACAGGGGCCATGGAAAATGCCCGTTTTAGTGACTGGAAGGCCTCTTCAGCCTCTGGAGTCCAGGAAATGGAATTCGTCCCCTTACGGGTAAGGGTGGAGATCGGCTTGGTAAGTGACGAGAAGTGCGGAATAAATTGCCTGTAATAATTGGCGAATCTGAGAAAGCGTTGGATAACTCTTATGCTGACGGGGCGGGGCCATTTGAGAATGGCGGACAGTTTCTCGGGATCCATCTGCAGCCCGGCGTCGGAGATGATGTAGCCCAGAAATGGTAGCGAGGTTTGCTCGAACAGGCATTTCTCCATCTTGGCGTACAACCGATTCTCCCGAAGACGCTGAAGAACCAGGCGGACAGTCCTCCTATGAGACGGAAGGTCTGGGGAGAAGACAAGGATGTCATCCAAGTACACTACCACACAGGAGTACAAAAGGTCCCGGAAGATCTCATTGACGAACTCCTGAAACACAGCGGGAGCATTGAACAGACCAAAGAGCATAACCAGGTACTCATAGTGACCGTCACGGGTGTTAAAAGCGTTCTTCCATTCATCGCCTGCACGGATGCGGATAAGATTGTAGGCTCCTCTGAGATCCAACTTGGAGAAAATCCGCGCCCCTCTGAGGCGATCAAACAACTCCGGGATGAGTGGAAGGGGGTACTGGTTCTTGACAGTGATGTTGTTCAAGCCCCTATAGTCAATGCATGGGCGCAGCGAACCATTCTTCTTTTTGACGAAGAAGAAACCGGCTCCTGCGGGACAGGAGGACTTCTGTATAAATCCTCTGGCGAGGTTCTGCTGGAGATACTCGGACATGGCTGAGGTTTCTGCGGGAGACAATGGGTAAATCCTACCCCTTGGAGGGGTGGAACCGGGGATTAACTCGATTGGACAGTCGAAAGACCGGTGCGGAGGAAGGATCTCTGCCTCCTTCTTGTCAAAGACGTCTGCGTAGGACCAATAGGCCGAGGGAAGCCCTGAGAGCTCCAAAGGTGGGCGTGCGGGAGCAGCAGGACGAATAGGGTTCAGACACTGGCCTTGACACGAGTGTCCCCAGCGCAATACCACCCCGGACGACCAGTCGAGGACCGGCTGATGGGTCCGTAGCCACGGAAGACCAAGCAGAATGGCGTGAGACAAATCAGACAGCACGTAGAAAGCCACTCTTTCCTGGTGGAGAGCGCCGACTTGCGAATCAACCTCCTCAGTGATCATGAGGATGGGTTCCTGTAGCGGTTTGCCGTAAACTGAAGCAATTAATTAAGGATTCTTTAGGGTAACCACAGGAATTCGGTACTTGTCCACCTCTTCACGCCGGATGAAGTTACCTGCCGAGCCCGAATCCACGAAGGCCACCTTGGACCCACGTCTCTCCCCTGAAAGCAAAAGAACAGATATCGTGAGGGGTTGAGAGGGATCATTAACACCTAGGGAGGCCTCTCTTACCTGGCCTAGGTGGAAGAGTTTCCCAGTCTCTCAGGACAAGAACGGATGAAATGCGATGCTCCTCCACAATAGAGACATAGACCTTGCGCCCAACAACAAAGAGCAGCTGACAGCACAACGGAGGAGTAGATGCAGGTTCAAAGGTTCATGGACCCAAATGAACAATAGTCCAAAATAAGGAAGAAACTTGTTGAGTTTCTCCATATAGAGGTGGAGTCTGTGAAGAGAAACATTGCCGACCTGGAGCAGCAATTGACAGCTGAATTGACAACACAGGAGGTGGACTTATTTAAATCTCAGTTGGAGGATAAGTTGGTGAAATACCGAGGTGATATAGAGAAAACGAAACGTACGAAATGGTTTCGTGATGCTGATGATTACAGATCTGGTCGTATTTTCTCATGGCAAATGGGTCGGCAAAATACTCCATACCCTAGGAGAGATCGGCCTTTGCCAATGCGTAGAAGGAGGAGACGACCAGTTAAAGATCAAAGATTTGGGTTCACTACTGCTGAGTCTGATTCAACGGATGACTCTAATATGGGTGCAGCATCTTCATCTTCTATTTTTTAGGAAAAGACAAGATGGACAATATAACAAGAAAAGGAGGACCCGTCGAGGAGGTAGAAAGCACAGGAGAAAGAGGAATGTCACGCAAAGCACCAATGCGAACGAGGAATATGGAGGTGAAAAAGAGAATCCAGTAACACAGAGAGACTTGGTGGTAAATATCTCGTCGTGTGTGTTATCTGAAGTGGACTATGGGGTATTGTCTAAGGGACTGTCGTTTTGTCCCACAAATTCCCCTGATTGGTTTGAAATCGAGTGTGATTTGTTCTCTTTTTTTTAGGAGGCTACGATTGGCATCCTTTTTCTCTGATAAGGAAGAAAAATCGTGCAATTAGTGATGATGATAAATCTATTGGTTTTACGCTCCAGGGTGTTGGATTATACAGTAAGAGTAATTTTCAACCACTTGTTAGGAATAACTTTGTTGAATCATATATTCAGTTGGTCGAGAGAGATATTGCACAATTGAAGGGAGAGTTTCGGGGTCAACATAGGGGGAATCTTACATACTCTGAAAAACAGGCATTGGATAATCTTTCAAAAAATACTGCTAGTACGATAAAAGCTGCAGATAAAGGTGGTGCGGTAGTTGTTATGGATACAGACAAATATAAGATGAGATTCTTGGCCAACTTTCTGATACTGCAGTGTATGTTAGATTGACTAGTGACCCCACCCCCCATTTCTTGAGTGAATTGCGGCTCTTGGTGGATGAGTCCTTGCTCAATGGACTCATTGATCAGAAGCTATCTGAATATTTGGTGGTGGATGCTCCCCAGACACCAATACTATATACGTTACCGAAAATACATAAAAGTTTGGAGAATCCACCTGGGCGTCCCATAGTATCTGGGAGGGGGTCATTATGTAGTAAGGTTTCAATTTTTCTTGACAAAGTATTGCAACGTTTTGCTACCTCAGCACAGACTTATATTATAGACACAAATGATTTTTTGCAGAAAATTAGTGACGTTAAAGTTACTTCTCATATGGTGCTTGCATCCTTTGATGTGGTTTCTCAATATACGTCCATTGAGCATGATAGGGGTTTGGAGGCTGTCGATGTGGTGCTGACAGGCTCGGACATGGCGCCAGAGTGTGCACAACTGGTCCTAGCAATGTTAGGTTTCATCCTCAGGAGAAATTTTTTTCTCTTTGGGGATGATTATTACCTACAGTTGCGGGGTACCGCCATGGGGTCCAATGTGGCTCCAACTTATGCTAACATCTATATGGCGGTATTCGAGGACCGGTATGTGTACAATTCCATCTACTGGTGCCATGTCTGGGCCTGGTGGCGCTACATCGATGATATCTTCTGTATCTGGGATGGTAGTCTGGAGGATCTTCTTGATTTTCAAAATGAATTGAACAATGTATTCTCTGTGCTGAAGTTCACATTGACCCACTCTTATGATCAGGTCCAATTTTTGGACACGCTGGTCTATAAGAAAGATGAGTCTCTGTATACTGATCTTTTTGTAAAAGAGACAGATAGGAATAGTCTTTTGGTGTATGATAGTAATCACCCAAGACGGATGGTGGAGTCACTTCCATGGAGTCAGATGTTACTTGTACGGAGGATTGTCAAAGAGGATGATAAGTTGGATTTAAGATTGGACCAGATGTGTACAAAATTTGTTAATAGGGGTTACCCGATGGATCGAGTTAATTCTTATAGAGATAAGGCTCAAAATATATCGGTGGAGGATTCTAGCCGTAAGCGAACTAAAGGGCCTATGAGACGTGTTCCTTTTATCTCAACATATTGCCCAGTTAGTGGCAGGATTGGAGGTATCCTGAACAAACATTGGAGCCTCTTACAGAAGGGTCTGCCTCAGATATCAGAATTTGTGGACAGGCCTTTGCTTTCATATAGACGTGGATACAACCTTAAAGATAGATTGGTAAGGTCAGATATTGGTTCATCAAAAGTCAACATACAAAGGACAATATGTCCTCCTAAGATGGGCAATTTCCCATGTTTGGGATGTGCCTGTTGTGGCAACATGTTAAAGGGTGATAGTTTCAATCACCCTCGAACTGGAAAAAAAATTTCTATTAAAGAAAGGTATACGTGTTCATCAAGTTTTGTGATTTACTTGATTCTGTGCCCATGTGGGCTTATGTATATAGGAGAGACCACCATGGAGATTAGGGCTCGTATTAGTAAGCATAAGAGTACAATTAGGACTAAACTCGTGGAGTTGCTGATTCCGAAGCATTTTTTAGAGTGTAGACATTCAGTGAACCAATTATGATTTAGAGTAATAGATGGGGTTCCTGTATTGAGACGTGGGGGTGATAGGGTTAAGATGTTGAGGAAAAAAGAGTTGAGATGGATATCGATTCTCGATACATTGCAACCAAGGGGTTTGAACTTGGATTACAATCTACATACTTGTGTCACCTAATCCCTCACTTTGTGTCATTATCCTTTGATGTGGGTGTATATTTGTCTATGTGGCCTTTTATGGTCTTTTAATTAAATGTTTTTTTATTTATGTTTTGGTGTTTATAGGTGATACATTTGGATGGAGTGGAGGACACGGGGACTGAACAGTCCTGAATTACGAAGAGGATGTTGTCATTTGAGATTTTTTGTCGTTATTTCTTGCCTGCCATTCCCCATGCCCTCTTTTCCTTTTTTCTTTTGTTTTTCTTTTTTTCTTTTTTGTAATTATCCCAGTTTTGCTCCTTATATAATGTGAAACGTATGTGAATCAAGGATTTCGTAAAGTATGGAATATTATTAAAGTTATTATGGATATGGTCCCTTGATTCCAAATGTTTTTTATATGCTGCGTTGTTTGGGAGCATTTTGGCCTATCTGTGTGGACTGATTTATTCAAGTGTGGTATTACACTTGTCTTCGCTAATCCGCGCATGCGCGAGCTTGTGATGGGGTGCGCTGTGTGATCGCGTGCTTCGGATCTCTGCGCGTGCGCAGTCCCCCCAGTGGGCGGTTCGTGTGGCTGATCCCTTGCATGGCACCGCACATGCGCGGTGCTCTGTGACGGAGACGTCACGTGACCGGGTCTGCGGGGATGGACGGCGCGCGCGCGCCGTGACCTGGTGGTGCACGTCACTAGACCGCGCCTCTGATACAACCTGGCTCTTGCTGATGTTGTCATGTGGGTGAGAGGGAACACTGCTGATACATGGATGTGTGAGTCCTCATATGATTGGTCTTTTGGGGTTGGCGCCATTATTATGTGATTAGGGATTGGCGGTTTATACATGGATATGTATATTGCAAGTGATTGGTGCGTTATTTCTATGGATACCTTTGATGCATTACAATCATTGGTGGGCTGATTTGGGGATGGTTGTTTATATATGAAATGCTTTTGCAATATTTCTAATATGATTATGACCATTACTGTTAACGACTAGATAAACTGTGCTATTGAATATATATGTATCTGATGGATGTATTTATATGTATTTTATGTACGGATTTTTTGTGATGGGTGTTACCTAAATGGTGATTGGCTGTGCCACACTATAAAAGGCCACCATATGTGCTGTTATGTTATACTTGAAAAAGGCCACGATATGGCCGAAACGTTGTATTTTGTACTGGCAGAATAAATTTTTGATACAATTTTTCACCTAGACCGGATGCTGTTCCTCTTCCTTATTATAGACCTTGCGCCCGTCTCTCTCTCTGACGTGACTCAGCCAACCTGACACGGTCAACCTGCATGGGCTCGGGAGGAGGCGTGTGGGTGGACCCAGCTGGTCGTGGACTAAAGGACCGATTCGCGGATGGGATTGGTCGGGTGGGTCTCCTGTCCCTAGCTGACTCCCGCGCGCGCTCCTGAAACCGGAGGTCTATGCGAGTGGCCAGGGAGATGAGGTCCTCGAGCGTGGTGGGAGTATCCCGACCCGCCAACTCATCCTTTATCCTGCCCGATAACCCACGCCAAAATGCCCCTACCAGTGCCGCATTATTCCAACCCAATTCCGAAGACAATGTGCGGAACCGGATGGCATACTGTCCAACACTGAGGGCGCCCTGATGGAGGTTGAAAAGCGACTCAGTAAGAGAGGCTACCCGTCCTGGCTCATCAAACACCCTACAAAAGGTATCCAAAAAGACCAGAATGTTTGAAACCACGGGATCATCCCTCTCCCAGAGAGGGTTTAGCCAAGACAGGGCCTCCCCCTCCAGATGGGACATGATAAAGGCCACTTTCGCCCTATCGGAAGGATAATGGTGAGGTAGAAGCTCGAAGTGAAGGCTACATTGGGTTAAGAACCCTCTATAATGTTTGCCATTGTACCGGGGTGTTTTGGCAAGGCGAGGAGACTGAAAAGAAGCGGGACCAGGGGGAGTGGCAGATGACGTGGCGGCGGACTGGAGAGCCACCAAGAGATTATCTACACAGGCCATATAAGTCAAGATATGGGACTGGGCGTCACGCTGCTGGCCCAGCTCCTGTTGGAGACTGGCCAGTTGAGCAACATTTCCCGGATCGGCGGCCTGAAGAGCTGACAAGCGCGACTACATGGATTTCATTACGGACATGATGCGCCCCTGGTTCTCCCGCAAAAAGAGCAACTCCTTTTAAGCAGGAGCAGAAGCACCGGCGGAATCCATGGCCTGACCGTACTGTTTGCGTTTCGCTAGGCAAGGCGGGCTTCCAGGAGTGGACCCTCTGGACCGTGGCACCGAGGGGCCCCGGGCGAGCAACCTGGTGGGACCGACCCCTATACAGGGACCGTTAGGAGCAGGCCCAGGGGTTTGTGTTATGAATGAGTCACCATAGGAGGCAAAAACAGAAATACTAGCTAAGTCCAGAAAACCAGAGAAGTTGGCAGCTATCGGATTGCAGACCCCTGAACCTAACAACAACAACTAGCAGTAGCCGTGGGGAATTCCTACGGTGCCCTAGACCCCTCGATCACAGCTGGAGAACTACATAGCCTAAAGACAGAAAGGGAAATCTAAACTGCCCCAGAGCAGACCCCAAAGCAATAGGCAGCCCCCAACATAGAATGACGGTGAAGCAAGATGAAAAAACACTCACACAGATAGAAAGATAGGCTGAGCAAATGATGGGGCCCAAGCTAACTAAATAGGACAGAATAGAAAAGCTGCTGTCTGCAATCCGACAAAACCCTCTCAAAAACAAGAGCCAACAGACTGATAGGGAAAAAAGCCCTGAAGACGCTAGGCTTCAAAAAGACTATATCAGTACTCAGGTATTATCTGAAGACAGAGCAAAAAGGAATTTAGCTCACCCAGCAGGGAAAGGCAGAAATCCAGAAAAACAAGGCAAAACAAAGCCAAAACACAAATGCAAAAAGTAGAGCAGAAAACTTAGCTTTTGAGGAGCAGGAATCAGACTGGTCTCCAAGAATCCCTCAGAGTAATCACCCGCAAGGCAGAAGGGCGTCGGCTGCCTTATATCCAGTCAGCAATCCCAGTCGCCCAGTCATCATCATTCTGTTCAGGTGCTTTGTAATCAGCCTCACTACCTTCCTTCACCAGAAGAGGGAGTTCATCAGACCTCAATGGTGAAGGGGAAAATGAACTCACAACAGTACCTCCCCCTTGAGGAGGGGTCACCGAACCCTCATCCATGCCACCAGGGCGATCAGGGTGAGCCCGATGAAAGGCACGTACCAATCTTTTGGCATGAATATCAGAGGCAGAGACCCAGGAATTATCCTCCTGACCATAACCCTTCCACTTAACCAAATACTGGAGTCTCCGTCTAGCCAGACGGGAATCCAGTATCTTCTCTACCTCATATTCCATGTTACCTTCAACTAATACAGGGTCCGGAGGTGCCACCCCAGGAACAACTGGTTCAACAAACCTCTTCAACAAGGACTTATGAAACACATTATGAATTTTAAATGTGACAGGAAGAGCCAAACGAAAAGAGACCGGATTAATAATCTCCAAAATCTTGTAAGGTCCAATAATTCTAGGCTTAAACTTAGGAGAAGCCACCTTCATAGCGATATTTTTCGATGATAACCAAACCATATCACCAACCTTAAACTGGGGACCAATGGTCCTATGTCGGTTGGAAAACCGCTGGGCCTTTTCCTGGGAGAGAGATAACTTATCCACCACTTGGTCCCAGATCTGGTGCATTCTCTCCACCACAGTGTCAACACCTGGGCAGGCAGAAGGCTCCACCTGCCCTGAAGAAAATCGAGGATGAAACCCAAAGTTACAAAAAAAAGGTGACATCAAAGTGGCAGAACTAGCTCTATTATTTAAAGCAAATTTGGCCAAGGGCAAAAATGAAACCCAATCATTCTGATCAGCGGAAATAAAACATCTCAAATACGACTCCAAGGTCTGGTTTGTTCTCTCCGTCTGCCCATTGGTCTGAGGGTGAAAAGCAGAGGAGAAGGACAACTGAATTCCCAGCTTGGAACAGAAAGTCCTCCAAAATCTAGACACAAATTGAACTCCTCTGTCAGATACAATGTTCTCAGGAATCCCGTGCAAGCGAACCACCTGTTGCAAAAACAGGGGCACCAACTCAGAGGAAGATGGCAACTTAGGGAGTAGTACAAGATGAACCATCTTAGAGAACCTATCACAATTCACCCAAATAACAGTCATTCTCTGAGAGACAGGCATATCAGAGATGAAATCCATTGAAATATGGGTCCATGGCCTCCTGGGGACCGGCAAAGGCATCAACAACCCACTAGAGCGAGAACAAGGTTTAGACCGGGAGCAAGTCCCACAGGACTGCACAAAATTCCTGACATCACGAGACAAGGCGGGCCACCAAAAAGACCGACTCACCAGATCTCTATTACCAAAAATACCTGGATGACCAGCCAATGCAGAGCAATGAACTTCAGACATCACTCTCTTCTTCCACTGGTCAGGAACATACAACTTTCCACTGGGACAACGCTCAGGTTTGTCCTCCTGGAACTCTTCCAGAGCACGTCTCAAATCGGGCGAGATGGCAGAAAGAACTACCCCTTCGCCTAAGATGGTAGCAGGCTTGGTCACCACAGGAGAATCAGCAAAGAAGCTCCTAGAGAGGGTGTCTGCCTTGACATTCTTAGTGCCAGGAAGAAAAGAGACTACAAAATTAAAACGTGTAAAAAACAAGGCCCACCTAGCCTGTCTAGGGTTCAAGCGTTTGGCCGACTCCAGGTAAATCAAATTCTTGTGGTCAGTGAGGACCACGACTTGGTGTTTAGCTCCCTCCAACCAATGTCTCCACTCCTCAAATGCCCATTTCATGGCTAACAGTTCCCGATTCCCCACATCATAGTTACGTTCAGATGGAGAGAACTTTCGGGAAAAGAAAGCACAGGGATTCATTTTAGATGTTACAGGATCCTTTTGGGACAAAACAGCTCCTGCACCAATCTCAGAAGCGTCCACCTCTACCTGGAAAGGGAGTAAGACATCAGGTTGCCGCAAAACCGGGGCAGAAGTGAATCTTCGCTTCAGCTCCTGAAAGGAAGAAACAGCCTCCGGAGGAGACAGAAAGATAGGCTGAGCAAATGATGGGGCCCAAGCTAACTAAATAGGACAGAATAGAAAAGCTGCTGTCTGCAATCCGACAAAACCCTCTCAAAAACAAGAGCCAACAGACTGATAGGGAAAAAAGCCCTGAAGACGCTAGGCTTCAAAAAGACTATATCAGTACTCAGGTATTATCTGAAGACAGAGCAAAAAGGAATTCAGCTCACCCAGCAGGGAAAGGCAGAAATCCAGAAAAACAAGGCAAAACAAAACCATAACACAAATGCAAAAAGTAGAGCAGAAAACTTAGCTTTTGATGAGCAGGAATCAGACTGGTCTCCAAGAATCCCTCAGAGTAATCACCCGCAAGGCAGAAGGGCATCGGCTGCCTTATATCCAGTCAGCAATCCCAGTCATCCAGTCATCATCATTCTGCTCAGGTGCTTTGTAATCAGCCTCACTACCTTCCTTCACCAGAAGAGGGAGTTCATCAGACCTCAATGGTGAAGGGGAAAATGAACTCACAACAGGTTTGAATGCCACGGCAGCCGGTACCAAGAGGGGCGGCTCGGAATGGACTAGAGCGAGACAGAGGACCTGGTACCACGAGCACAGGGAAGGCGTAGGCCTCGGGTGCAAAGACAGCAGGAGACAAAGACACTGGCAGGCAGGACCGGACTAGGACTGCAGGAATCAGGCACGGGTAGACAGGACCGGAGTAGGACTGCAGGAATCAGGCACAGGTAGACAGGACCGGAGTAGGACTGCAGGAACCAGGCACGGGTAGACAGGACCGGAGTAGGACTGCAGGAATCAGGTACGACTCAGGCAGGCAGGGCAGAGCAGGAACACACAGGACCGGAGTAGGTCTGCAGGGGCAATACACGAGCAGGCAGGACGGAGCAGGAACACACAGGACCGGAGTAGGACTGCAATAGAGCACAGGAAGGTAAGACTGGCGCAGTGCACAGGGCAGAGGCACGGGGGCCTAGCGTGCGGATAGCACAAACACGGTCAGGCGCCTCCATTATGGGAGGGCGGCCTGAAATACCTGAGGACTGACGCCCATTGGTCCGGTGGTACTACCGGGGCAGGGCACCGCCGGAGCATAAGAAGAGGCAGGGAGAGCCGGCCGCGGCCTATGGCACATGCGCAAGGCCCGTAGTGATGTCACAGGCCACGGACCGGTCTGAGGAGGACAATGCCGCCGACGGAGGGAGGAGAGAGGCTGTGGCGCTGGAAGGTGAGTAAGAGGGCGCGCGACGGGGGCCGTGACTGGGACCGTGACAATATTTTCCACAAACATGATCTTTTAGTCCCCAATTTTTTTATTTTCCCAAGGGTAACAGGAGATATTGGACTCCTAAAGTTGTTGTCCAATTTGTCCTGAGTTCGCTGATACCCCATATGTGGGAGAAAACTACTGTATGGGCACACGTCGGGGCTCGGAAGGGAAGTAGTGAAGTTTTGGAATGCAGACTTTGATGGAATGGTATGCGGGTGTCATGTCGCGTTTGGAGAGCCTCTGATGTGCCTAAACTTTAGAAACTCCCCACAAGTGACCCCATTTTGGAAACTAGACCCCTTATGGAACTTATCTAGATGTGTGGTGAGCACTTTGAACCCCCAAGTGCTTCACAGAAGTTTATAACGCCCGGGCGTGAAAATAAAAAAATCATATTTTTTTTCCACAAAAATGATGTTTTTGCCCCCAATTTTTTATTTTCCTAAGGAGAAATTGGACCCCAAAAGTTGTTTTGCAGTTTGTCCTGAGTATGCTGATACCATATATGTGGGGGTAAAACACTGTTTGGGCACATAGTAGAGCTTGGAAGGGAAGGAGCACCGTTTGACTTTTTCAACGCAGAATTGGCTGGAATTGAGATCAGACGCCATGTTGCGTTTGGAGAGCACCTGATGTGCCCAAACAGTGGAAACCCCCCAATTCTAACTCCAACCCTAACCCCAACACACTCCTAACCCAAATCTCAGCCCTAACCCTAGCCCTTACCCTAACCCTAGCCCCAACCCTAGCCCTAACCCTAACCCTAGCCCCAACCCTAGCCCTAACCCTAATCCTAATCTTAACGGGAAAATGGAAATAAATACATTTTTTAAATTTTATTATTTTTCCCTAACTAAGGGGGTGATACTGGGGGGTTTACTATATATGGCGGGTTTTTATGTTTGGCAGCAGTCACATGCGAAAAGACGCTTTTTATTGTAAAAATAGTTTTTGCATCACCACATTTTGAGAGCTATAATTTTTCCATATTTTGACCCACCGAGTCATGTGAGGTCTTATATTTTGCGGGACGAGTTGACATTTTTATTGGTACCATTTTCAGGCATGTGACATTTTTTGATCGCTTTTTATTCCGATTTTTGGGACGCAGAATGAATATAAACCAGCATTTTCATGAATTTCTTTTGGGGGGTGCGCTTCACCGTTCCATGTGCGGTAAAATTGATAAGGCGGTTTTATTCTTCGGGTCCGTACGATGACAGCGATACCTCATTTATATTTTTTTATGTTTTGGCGCTTTTATGCAATAAAAACAATTTTATTTAAAAAATAATTATTTTTGCATCGCTTTATTCTGTGAGCTACAACTTTTTTATTTTTTCGCTGATGATGCTGTATGGTGGCTCATTTTTTGCGGGACAAGATGATGCTTTCAGCGGTACCATGGATATTTATATGCGTCTTTTTGATCACGCGTTATTGCACTTTTTGTTCGGCAGTATAATAATAAAGCATTATTTTTAGCTTTGTTTTTATTTTTATTTTTTAAGGGGTTCGCTATAGGGGTTAACTAATGGGACAGTTTTATAGGGCGGGTCATTACGGATGCGGCGATACTAAATATGCGTACTTTTATTGTTTTTTTTATTTCCAAAAAATGAATTTATTAGGGAATTTTTTTTTTAATTTATTTAGCGATTTTTTTATGAATTATTTTTACACTTTTTTTTTTTTTACTTTATTACAGGGGGGACACAACTGTCATGTGACAGATCGCTTTATAGGCACTGAGGAAGCCGGCTCCCTGCAGGCCCCCAAAGGTCCCCGTCGCCATATTGGATCCAGGGACCTGCAGGGAAGGAGACCCTCGCAGCAGCGCTACACATAGTGCTGCTGTGGGGGTCGCAGGGAAGCACGGAGGGAGCCCCTCCCTCCCGATGCTTCCCTAAACCCCCGGTACACTGCGATCGTGTTTGATCGCAGTGTGCAAGGGGTTGACGTGTCGGGGGTGGTCCGTGACTGCCCCTGACACATAGTGCCGGGTGTCAGCTGTGATAATCAGCTGACACCCGGCCGCGATAAGCGGCGCTCACCACATGAGCGCCACTGATCGCTATGACGTACTATCCCGTCCATGGGCATAGGGGCCCGGGTCCCATGGACGGGATAGTACGTCAGATGGCAGAAAGGGGTTAAAGGCAGGTTAAATTTAACATTGAGAGATAACATTGAGATCTCACCCAGCATCTTACTTATGGTTTTGTAGCCCATTCCAGCTTTGTAAAGGTCTATGATCTTGTCCCTGACATCCTTAGAAAGCTCTTTGGTCTTGCCCATGTTGTAGAGGTTAGAGTCTGACTGATTAATTGAGTCTGTGGGCAGGAGTCTTTTATAAAGGTGACTATGTAAGACAGCTGTCTTTAATGCAAGTAATGAGATGATTAGGAGCATCTAACTGGTCTGTAGGAGCCAGAACGCTTAATGGTTGGTAGGGGATCAAATACTTATTTCTCACTGCAAAATGCAGTAAATTTATAGAATTTATAGAATGTGATTTTCTGGATTTTATTTTTGATATTCTATCTCTCAATGTTAAAATTAACCGACCCTTAAAATTATAGACTGTTCATGTCTTTATCAGTGGATAAACTTACAAAATCAGTGAGGGATCAAATTCTTATTTCCCCCACTGTATAGGCTATGTACACATGTTGTGTTTTTTTTGCTGCAAATTAAAAGCTGCTTTTTACAGTACAAGCAAAAGCTATGAGATTTCAGAAACCTGACTCAATTGGAAAACTGCTTCTTTTTTAAAATCTGCAGCTTGTCACTTCTTTCAGCGTTTTTTCACCATTCAAGGGAATGAGTAAGCACATAAAATGCTGGAAAAAATGCAACCCAGTTTTTTGCTGCATTTTTGGTGAAAAATAATAACTTTATTAAACAAGTTCTCTAGACAAATGACACATATCCACCAAAAAAAGCAGCAAAAAAATGCACCAAAACCTGCTTTTTGTAAGCAGCATCTTTACTGCCCAAAAAGCATGCTTTGCCTGCAGAAAAAAGCACAACTTGGAACATAGCCATAAACCTATATGATTAGTTTTCTTTAGTTCCACTTTTTTGAGCTACGTTAATTACCGTAAAACTTTTATTTCTGAGCAGGGTTGATTGATGCAACCCGATTTTGTATATTTTGTGCCTTCGCCAGGCTCACGCCTGCTGAGAGCGAAGCTGTGGATTTTACAGGTATGCCCGGTCAGAAACGCGTTGGTGTTTTTTTTAATGATATAATGATACATAATACACTGGGGTAAAGTCTTATGAGAATTCTACTACATAGAATGTAGTTTGTGTGATCCCTGTGGGCTGGACAGGTTTTTTTCTACTTGGAAAAACTTGTTAAATACCTGCAGAAATTCTTTGCAAACACTCAAATTCTGACAGCGGCATTTAACACACACCGGCATGGCGGCATGCCATTAGTACACCAGTTACATGATCGCAGGCCACCGATGGGTTGCTATAACAGAAGACCGCTATGCTCGTCATTACAGAGCTCCCATGGAACCCAGCCTGTGGCCGAACTTCAAAGTAGATTGTGGCATCGATGTATACACAGCAGCATAAACGATCAGATGATCACAGCTTCAAGTCCCCTAAGGGGACTAACAAGAACAGTGAAAAGTAAAAAACAAGTTCTAAAAAATGTGAAAAAAACAAACAAAAGTTAAAATCACCTCCCTTTCCTCCTATTAAATATACAGATAATAAAAAACATATTTGGTATCGCTGCGTTCAGAAAAGTCTGTTCTATCAAAATATAAAAATAATTAACCTGATTGGTAAAAAAAAGAAAGTGCCAAAATTAGTTTTCTTTTGGTCTCTGCAATACCGCAAAAAATGCTGCAACAAGTAATCAATACGTCACATCTATCCCAAAACGGTATCAATAAAAAGTCTCGTTCCTCTCCCAGATCCATCGAAAAATAAAAACATTATGAGTCTTGGAAAATGGTGACACTACTCAAAACATTTTTTCACCATTCGAATAATAAAAAAATGGACATGTTGGGTATCACCGCAATCATTGCTGATGAGCAGAATCATACTGCAAATTCATTTTTACCACGCAATGTATGCTATAAACACAATTCCAAAAAAGAATCAGTGTGTCCAGATTGAGACAAGAGGGTTGCATTGACAATCCAACACAATGGGCAGCACTTTGAACACATTTTATAAGTGATCATAATCTTGTACATAACTCATGAAAGAATAAAATTATGTTAAAACCAAGCACGCCATTGTTTTCTTGTAAAATTCTCAACAAGTTTGATGTGTCACATGACCCTCTTCCCACTGGAAAAAATAAAGTTGGATCCAAAATGGCCGACTTCAAAACTGCCGCCATGGTCACCACCCATCTTGAAAAGTTTCCACCCTCCCATATACTAATGTGCCACAAACAGGAAGTTGATATCACCAACCATTCCCATTTAATTTAGGTGTATCCATATAAATGGAACACCCTGTATATTTTAGTTATCCTACATGTTTACTGTCAAACATTGTCGAAAATCAGAATTTATCCTGCTACTTCCATCCGCAATCACATATTTATTTACACTTGAGACCAAGTTTCATTGGCAGCCGTTCGTGCCCATGCTATGACTGCCTCCGCCACATTCCAGAGATGCCGGGTTTTGGTTCTGATCATTAGCACATCTTTTATTTTTACGTACTGATCTTTTCCAATCATTTCTTTACAAGTTGTTCTTGGTTCCAACAGTTTTCAAGATGTTTAGTAGCATAATCTAACCAGGCCTTCTAGTTCTTAAGTGTTACCAGTACATTGCAGCGCTTGTTCAGCCGAGGACTCCTGTATGCTCCATGAGGGAGCTATCGCCAGACTTGTCAACTGTGGCTCGCTGGGTGAACAAGGAAATCGACAGTTTGAAATTAGACATTCCTAGTCGACATCTTCACTGACAAATCAGTTGGCTGAGGCCCTCATATACGATAGACGTCAGCTGAATGCACTAACATCAACAGGCCGGGCCGACAGTCTGATGTGTATGGAGGCATTACAATCCTAGAGTGTTAGAGTTAGAAGGGACTTTCAGGGTCATCGTGTCCAACCACCCGCTCAATGCAAGATTCACTAAACCATCCCAGACAGATGTCTGTCCAGCCTCTGTTCATTTGCGCTTTAATCATTTCCTCATCTTCTTGAGTGTATTGTGTTCTTGAATTGGATAGATATTATGCATAACAGTGTCCATTTTAGGACATGATCATATATCAAAGTCAAACGTCAGGTATCAGAGTCAGGTACCAGAGTCAGGTATCAAAGTCAAGTATCAGAGTCAGGTATCAGAGTGAGAATTTCTGATGTTTGACTCTGATATATGATCATGTCCTAAAATGGACACTCGTCCATTTTAGGACATGATCATATATCAAAGTCAAACATCAGAAATACTCTGTCTGATACCTGACTCTGATACTTGAGTCTGATACCTGACTTTGATACCTGACTCTGATACCTGAGTCTGATTCTTGAGTCAGGTATCAGAGTCAGGTATCATAGTCAAGTATGAGACTCAAGTATCAGAGTCAGGTACCAGAGTCAGGTATCAAAGTCAAGTATCAGAGTCAGGTATCAGAGTGAGAATTTCTGATGTTTGACTTTGATATATGATCATGTCCTAAAATGGACACTCTACTGCATAGATTTTTCTTTACCTATGAAAGAGATCTGTGATGATCCACCATAGTTATCTTCTGTGCTGTTTTAGGCTTTTTGGTTTCCGGAGGTTACCAGTGTCTTCCTTTTTTTAGGAATGTACCAGCTTATTGATTTGGCCCTTCAGAAAGCTCTTGCTATTTTTTGTTTCTTGCCTTTTTTCTCTGCCTAATGATGGCATACTTCACTTCCTTTCACACCCCTTTGGATGTACACTATATTGAGGCTTTATGAAAAACTAACAATAGTAAATCGAATGAATCAGCACCATACCCTAAATCTCCTTAACCGCTTGACGACATATGACATACATGTATGTCATATCTCGAATCCCTGCCTTTGAAATGAGCTCAGCATGCTGCATTTTCCCGGGCAGATGATGACTGATTTAATCAGCCATCATGTGAGTTTAACAGTCTCAGGTGAAGGGAGCTACAACCACGGCTATTGACCTGTTAAATACCCCTCAATCTCCTACAATGGCATTTAACATGTGGCAGTAGATGGAGGTGCATCATTCCATGAGCCCATCGGCATGCCTGTGACGTGATCGTGGATTGCTGATGAGTTGCCATGACAGCCGGGGGTCTGCTGAAGACTCCCATGTTTGTCATTACAGATCTTCTTTGAAACCTAGCCTGTGGCTGGCGATCTAAGGAGACCGTGATTTTTGCTATATGCAGTGATGCTGTGGTATTGCTGTATATAGCACAAGTGATCAGATGATTGCATCTTCAAGTCCCTTAAGGGAACTAACAAGTACAGTGAAAAGTACAAAAAAGTTTTATGAAAAATAAATAAAAAAAACCTTAAAAGTTCAAATCACCCCTCCTTTTCCCCCATTAAAAATAAAAACATGTGGTATCACCATGCTTATAAAAGTCAAATGTATCAAAATATAAAGATAACCTGATTGATAAACACCATAAATTACATTTTTTGGTCACTGCAATTTCGCAAAAAATTCTGTATGCAGCAAGTGATCAAAAAGTCACATACAGTATATACTTGAATATAAGCCGAGATTTTCAGCCCATTTTTTTGGGGCTGAAAGTCCCCCTCTCAGCTTATATTCGAGTCATATACACCAGGGGGTCGGAGGGGGAGGGGGGGCGGGGGTGTCAGGTCATACCCGTCCTGGCACGGTCTCTGCAGCCCCCAGCTTCTCCGCGATCTCCCTTCCTTTCTTCAGTGGTCATATGGTACCGCTCATTACACTCATGAATATGCGCATATTCATGAGGTGTAATGAGCGGTACCACGTGACCACTGAAGGCAGGAAGGGAGATCGCGGAGAAACTGGGGGCTACAGAGACCGTGCCAGGACCGGTAAGTATAGCGATACTCACCAGTCCAGGTCCATCGCTGCTTGCTGCTGTCTGTCATCTGTCAGTGACGTTCAGACAGCAGAGGGCGCGGTGACGTGGTTAGTGCCTGCCGCGCCCCCTGCATTCTGAACGTCACTGACAGATGATGTGCCAGACAGCAGCAAGCAGCGGCACCTGGCCCCAGCGACGGAGAGGTGAGTATGTCATTTTTTTATTTTTAAATGCAGCAGCACATGGGGGCATAATCTATAGAGCATCTTATGGGGGCAGCACATGGGGGCATAATCTATGGAGCATCTTATGGGGGCAGCATATGGGGGCATAATCTATGGAGCATCTTATGGGGGCAGCATATAGGGGAATAATCTATGGAGCATCTTATGGGGGCAGCATATAGGAGCATTATCTATGGAGCATCTTATGGGGACAGCATATGGGGGAATAATCTATGGAGCATCTTATAGGGGCAGCATATAGGGGCATAATCTATGGAGTATCTTAAGGGGGCAGCATATTGGGGCATAATCTATGGAGCATCTTATGGGGGCAGCAAAAGGGGCCTATTCTATGGAGCATCTTATGGGACCATAAGCTTTATGGAGCAGCATATGGGGCATTTTATTCTAGGGAGCATCTTATGGGGCCATAACCTTTATGGAGCAGCATATGGGGCATTTTATTCTAGGGAGCATCTTATGGGACCATTATTAACCTTTGTGCAGCATTATATGGGGTGTATTTTGTATGGAGCATCTTATGGGGCCATCATGAACTGTATGGAGCATTATATGGGGCTCCTGATTCAATATGGATATTCAAAAACATTTAACCTACTGATGTCTCAATTAATTTTACTTTTATTGGTATCTATTTTTATTTTTTCTATTTTTATTTTTTAAATTTACCAGTAGCTGCTGCATTTTCCACCTTAGGCTTATACTCGAGTCAATAAGTTTTCCCAGTTTTTTGTGGCAAAATTAGGGGGGGGGGTAGGCTTATACACGAGTATATACAGTATATTCCAAAATGGTATAAATAAAAACTTTGCCTTGTCCAGCAAAAAATACACCTTCCCACCGTTCCATCGACTGAAAAGTGAAAACGTTACGGGTCTCGGAAAATGGCAACACAACCCAATTTTTTTTTTTGATAAGTTCTAATTTTTTATAATAAAAAAATGGACATGTTTGGTATCAGTCCCATTGACAACCTGTGGACAAACAAAATCACTGGAATTGTGATAAGCTTTGAGCATTGATTAGGTAAGAAGGGGTGGCCATCAGGGCGGCACAGTGGCTCAGTGGTTAGCACTGCAGCCTTGAAGTGCTGGAATCCTTGGTTCATTTCCTACCAAGGACAACATCTGCAAGGAGTTTGTATGTTCTCCCTGTGGTTTGCGTGGGTTTACTCCCAAATTCCAAAGACATACTGATAGGGAATTTAGATTGTGAGCCCCATCAGGGACAGTGATGATAATGTGTGTAAAGTTATTTGAAATTAATGGCGCTATATAAATTAGTAAAAAAAATAAATACAAGACTGCGATGTTCCTTAAATATCATACAATTGTAAGAAAACAAAAAATCAGTAAAATATTCTTCTTTAACAGTTGACTTAATTCTTATGTTATATGTATACATTTTGCCTAAAGTGAAGCAATTTAAGGGCTCTCAAGACCCTAAAAGCATGTCATTATAGTTTTCCGGTTAGTGACACTTTTATTTTTGACACAGAGTTTCCCTTCCACCTGCTATTGCCCAATGTGCCCATATCGCCAGCTTTTCTCCTACTCACCACTAGTCAGGACAGATCTGCAGTGCCACGCATCCATTTGTTTATTGCATATTTCCCACAGAGATAGAGAGAAATGCTTGGAGGTCACCCAGGCAGGACTAACAAGAGCCACCACGTCTAACGCCAGCGCCAGGAATCCACAGAGCAGAACAATCAATGTGAAATGCCTGGGAGGCATCGCCGGAGGCAGCTCAGACATGTCTGGAGGCATCGCAACCACGGATGAAAGGAAAATATTTAGGAATGAAAATCCAGATTCTTCTGATTTCCAATATCATCCACTCATTCCTATCCGTCCAGTCTCCCTGGTGTCGTCCACACCGCTGGGCTTTAGACTTACACCGCTCTTTGGAAAATGTTCTGCATCCTGCATCCCGTCATCCGAAGGCATCACCTGATGCTGACACCATAAGCCCCACAAAACAATGGAGCGCACAAATGGCAAATGTGACACTGTGTGACCTTCAGCATAGACCTCTCTGGACCTGCAGCACGTGCACAACAGCAGAATGGGTTCTTAATGTGACACAGATTGATCATTGTTAATAAAATTACTCGATTTTTGGACTAAATTAATCTGAGTTTCAGTAATAATCTAGAACATATCTATCTACCGCAAATGGACAAAAGTATTGGGACAACCATACATCACAATTAAGACATCTGCGCGAATCGGTCTGAGATTGGACCGCCGTGTATGGACTGACTGCAGCTCACCCTAGTGTGACAGCTTCACGTATATCTATGGGGTCGATGTGCACGGATGTCTAAATGAGCCTTTACAGGAGCTTTTATTAAATTCCATTCTAAATGTATAATCATCAATATGGAATTGGTCTCTACTTACAAGTGTAACCGTCGTTTTAATTTTCATTTCATAAATCAATAGTACACATGAAAATAAGAAACTTTGTAATATACCTTATCAGAGAAATCGGCTTCTTTCTCCTCCTGGACTGATCAGTCATTATCAATTCCCAGATAAAATCTGTATTAATAATAATCTTTATTTTTATATAGCGCTAACATATTCTGCAGCGCTTTACAGTTTTGCACACATTATCATCACTGTCCCTGATGGGGCTCACAGTCTAAATTCCCTATCAGTATGTCTTTGGAATGTGGGAGGAAACCGGAGTACCCGAAGGAAACCCACGCAAACACGGGGAGAACATACAAACCCCTTGCAGATGTTGTCCTTGGTGGGATTTAAACCCAGGACTCCAGTGCTGCAAAGCTGCAGTGCTATCCACCGAGCCACCGTACTGCATTCGCAACCTGGGGTCCATCGTGCGGTGATGGATAAACCGCAGCTAGCACAATGGCGGAGAAAGGCTGCAAGAAAACACAAAGCACACTGAGTTAAATGTCACTCAGCGTGCACAGAGTGCAAAGTAACAAGATCTATTACACCACAGAGCGATACTATGAAGCAACGAAAAAAGGATTATACCCTGTTAGACTGCACAGGCGTATAGAAAAATGCTAATTGGGGTCCCTATAACATAACCCCACAGGGAAGCTGGTGGTTGACACTGCTCTGACACACGGGTGTGCTTTATCCAGCGCCTGAGGACACCTGATGCAGATGCTAAGTTCAAGCGGGAGTTCTCACCCTACACTGACTGTCTAGATAAACACTCACAGTGCTATTAGCGTCACACGTGCACACAGGGTGGTAAACTAGCCACCAACACACCAAACACACATACTAGCGCACAGGTGTGTGCTCCAGAGGACCTTTTTACATACAGCTAAAATCCAGACAGACAGGACCTTGCCCGTGGACCAATCAGAAGCTGCCACATCATCAGAGCACCTGAAGTTCGAACACCAATGGGAAGGCACCATATCATGGACATGCTCAGTAGGATGAAATCTGGACTTAGGCTCCAGAGCACAGCGCTGCACGTGTAAACCAGTAGTCACTATAGGCTTAGCTGGAGGACTAGCAGTAACTACACCTGCAGCATGAGTCTGGGCAAGACGCTGGAGTCTGTCCTGAGCAGTCATCCCAGCAGCTGAGCCTGAATGGGAGACCACAGCACCAGACAAGGCTTGAGATCCATCCCGTGCATCGGGAGAACCCCGTCGAATAACAAGGACTGCATTTGACTATGAATGTAAAATTTCCCGGAATCAATAGTGGATATCATATATTTGGAGAGACCCTAATGTGCCTAGAAAACGGAAACCCCAAACAAGTGATGCCATTTTAGAAACTACATCCCTACAGAGCACAGACAGGAAAGACACAGCAGGGAAAGAAGCCAAAGACAAGGAGGCAGGGGTAGTTAAGACAAGCTAAAGGGACAAAGACTCAAGGACCAGGATATTCTGCCTCCTGGAGGGCAGACAGACAGGCATGAGACAAAGCTAGGAGTGTAGCCTCCAGAGAAGGAGAAACACAGAACAGGGCCTGGCTTACTCAGCAGCAAAACATTGAGTTTAGACATTGCTCAGGCAATGTTCCAGTAGGTGGGGCAGCCCTAAATAGTCGAGGGCTCTAGGTAATTGGTCAGGGACACATTAGACAGGTGCACCCTGACTGCATAAGAAGCAGAGAGTTTAGGCGCCGCCCCCCTATACACACAGTCAGGAAACATGAACACAGCAGACAGGAGACAAGGCAAGGAGCTAACGGCAGAGAGGAATCACAGCATGACCTGGAGCAGTGAGTTGGTGAGTGGGGGATGGGAGGCCATTCAGCGATGCCAGCAGGGTTGTTACACTCCAGCTCATTTCTTTGGTTTTGTCGGCCTAATCTTGGAGACCAGACAACCATTAGAGGGGTCTTCTCACTTTTCATCTTGGCGGTGATAACGTTGGTCGTCACCCTCTCTAGCTCCAGTCCAGGCTACATCTCCATCGCTGCTCTGGGGACTGTGCGCAGACCGCAGCAGTGATGTCACAGCACTGCAGCCAATCACTAGGCTTAGCGGCCTCAGGGGTGAAATTGTGACAGTTTTACTTATTTTTAATATTTTTTTCACAATAAAACGGCCAAAAATAAGTAACACAGAGACTGGAGATATCGTTCGGCCGCTCACTGGTGACAGCCCCCCAATGGCCGAGTGTGGCCTGCAGGTGAGAACAGACCCCACGCTGAGTGTGTGCTGCCGAGGAACTTGGGCAGCACATGCCATTACATGCCGGTGATCTCAGCCATGCCTTCTCTTTATTCCCCTTACGTTTTGGTAAATTGCAGAAAATTCGACAATAAATGTGCTGCAGCTGCACTGTAGTAAGCCCTGACGTGCGGGGCCTGCCGTGTGCTCAGCCCACTGCGCGCGGACTGTGCAAACATTCCCACACACACTGGGCATGTAATGGTGCCGCGCGCACATGTATTAGCGCAGTACACACACGTGGCGACCAGAAGCGCAGTGCACACAGAGGAGGCGGGGCCGGGCAGGGCGCGCGGCCTGAGGAGGCGGAGTTAGACTCGCCCCTCCCTTCTTTATATCACGCTGCCGCGCCTGCGCCTCGCCCTCAGTCACCGCGTGGAGAAAGGCCAGAGAGGAGACATGGCGGACGAGGCGGGTAAGCAACCCCGGGTATAACGCCACTCAGCTTGTGGTCTGCACAGAGGCTAATAATGGCTGTTCTGTCCTGACAGGGTCCAGGAAGTCCAAGAAGCGCAAGAGTCAGACGCAGGGGGAGGTCGCGGTGAGTGTGGACATGGACGGCCCGAGAGCGCTTTTATTTTTCCCGCTCTCTTAACTTTGACTTCTACTTTTTGCTATGTTGTTGCTGGCAGCCCGTTTGCAGGTCTGTTTCCCGCCGCCGGTGTGCAGAGCATGTGGTGCGGCCTGTGGCGGGCGGTGAGGCCTAGCCCTCCACGTGTCAGCGCGGCACGTGTGCTCCAGGGCAGGTGCTAATCACCGGGGCCGGACAGAGGCCCTCAAGCCGCCTTGCGTGTTTCTACTTATGGGGGTGTTGTTCCTCTGCCTTGTGGGGTCTCCTCTCTCTAGGAGACAACACACCTCCTATGTGAGACCCCGGCCTCTACCTGCAGGCTCCTTTATCCCCACCATCCGGTGTCAGCACATGGGGGCGCTGTGACATGACTGGGTTTCTCTGACAGCTGGGGGTCTGCCAAAGACCCCTATGCTTGTCACCATGGAGCTTCACAGGAGGCCGTAATGTTCTGTATATAGCAATGCTGGGGTATTGGTGTATACACCACAAGCGATCAGTGTCAAGTCCCCTAGGGAGACAAGATCACTGAAAAGGAATGCACAAGTTCAAATACCCCCCCACACACCTTAACAATAAAGGTTATGCTTGTGGTGTTGCCACGTTCAGAAAAGTCTTAAATGTCTGCATATAAAAATAAGCATATAGATGGGTAAACGAAAGGGAAAATTAAAGAGAACCCCAAAATTTGGCCAATGTCACGGTAATATTACAAAAAATGCTTCAGTAAGTGATCAAAGTGTCACATCTACCCCAAAAATGGTAGCAATAAAAAATGTCATCTTGCCATGCAAAAAATAAGCTGTGACACCGCTCCATCAACCAAAAAAAGGGAAATGGTGACCGTAACTTTTTCCACCACTAAGAAAATAACTGGCCATGTTTTGTCCCATAATTGTAACGAGCAGAATCCTATTGCTAGATTATGTCTACTACTAAACGTACACTGTCACCATAATCTCGGGAGTGCAGTTTTTTAAGTTTTTCCCCATTTTCCAGTACATTATGTGGTAAAATGAATGGTGTCTGGGAAGAAGAGGAGGAATCCTGTAATTGGCCACATCGAGAAGGTGTTAAAGAGGTGGCTCAATGATAAGTTATTTATCTGTGGGGTGTGTGACTGCTGGATCGGCACCTATCGGCAAAACTGCAACTTCTATGCCCGTTAGGATGGCGCTTGCTGCTTTTATTCACTGTGGCTGCACTTGTCTTTTTCCTGCAGCCACATAAATATAGCGTCTGGTATCCATCATTTCATAGCTGGGGTATAAACTCCCTATTTTGCCATTCCATGCTGCTCCTGGCAGTCTGACCCCTGGATCTAGTGCCAATTTCCCACTGTTGCTCAGATCTGTGTGTTTGGCTGTGCAGATGTGAAGGAGGATTTATTTAGGGTATATACAAGAGATCTTTGTTGGTTCAGGCCATGAGTGTGCTCCAGTGGGGTCTTGTTTTAATGCAGACCACCCCTTCTACCTCTTAAACCCCCAAGGGTGGTTTGCACGTTAATGACGGGCCAATTTTTACAATTCTGACCACTGTCCCTTTGAGGTAATAACTCTGGAACGCTTCCATGGATAACATGTACTTCATGTTAGTGATAAAATTTCATTGATATAACTTGCGTTTACTTGTGGAAAAAAAACGGAAATTTGGCGAAAATTTTGCAAATTTTCCAATTTTGAATTTTTATGCCTTTAAATCACGGAGATATGGAACACAAAAAACTTAAGTAACATTTCCCACATGTCAGCACAATTTGGGAACTAACATTTTTTTTTTGTTAGGAAGTTATAAGGGTTAAAAGTTGAACAGCGATTTCTCATTTTTACAACACCATTTTTACCAAGGGTAACAGGAGAAATTGGACTGCAAAAATTATTGTGGAATTTGTCCTGAGTACGCTGATAAGTGGGGGTAAACCACTATTTGGGCGCATGGCAGAGCTCGGAAGGAAAGCAGCGCCATTTTACTTTTTTGGCTGGAATTGAGATTGGACGCCATGTCGCATTTGGAAAGCCCCTGATGTGCCAAAACAGCGGAAACCCCCCACAAATGAAACTATTTTGGAAACTGCCCCCCCCCCCCCCCCCCCCAAGGAACTTGTCTAGATGCGTGGTGAGTACTTTGAACCCCCAAGGGCTAAAAAATCAGATATTTCCACAAAAATGATCTTTTCACCCCTAAATTTTATTTTCCCAAGGGTAAAAGGACCCCAAAGTTACTGTTCAATTTGTCCAGAGTATGCTGATACCCCACATGTGGGGGTAAACCTCTATTTGGGCGCAGAGCTCTGAAGGGAAGCGGCGCCATTTTACTTTTTTGGCTGGGATTGAGATCAAATGCCATGCCACGTTTGGAAAGACCCTGATGTGCCTAAGCGGTGGAAACCCCCACAAATGACACCATTTTGGAAACTAGACCCCCCCCAAGGAACTTATCTAGATGTGTGGTGAGCACTTTGAACTCCCAAGTGCTTCACAGAAGTTTAGAACGCCCGGGCGTGAAAATAAAAAAATATATTTTTCCACAAGCATGATTTTAGTCCTCAATTTTTTTTATTTTCCCAAAGGTAAAAGGAGAAATTGGACCCCAAAAGTTGTTGCGTAATTTGTCCTGAGTAGGCTGATACCCCATATGTGGGGTGTAAGGTAGCGCTTATTGGCATTAGATTAATGGGGTCAGGCACACGTTTTTCCACATAAACAGTCCATTTTGGTTCAAACATCATAAACCGCTGTAGGCCATGTTACACTTCACAGGCTTAACACATAGTCCAGGACATTTAGGCTGTGTTAACACGTTGCTTTTTTTTTTTTTTGTTTCCACTTAAAAGAAGCTTCCCATTCATTTTAATGAATTCTGCACTTTCTGTGCATATTGATGTGTTTTTTTTCCTCGAAAAAAACGCAGCATGTTCATTAATTTCGTGGAAAATTCTGCATTTCTGGCTATTTTCTGTTGTCTGGGGACGCGCATAAAAAACACGTTTTTATGCGGAAAAAACGTGCGTTTTTGCGCAGAAAGTGCGTGGAAAAAAACGCTCGTTTTCTGGGAAGGAGTCCTGTTTTCATCCATAAATTTTCTTTGACTTTTTCAACACAGAATTGGCTGGAATTGAGATCAGACGCCATGTTGCGTTTGGAGAGCACCTGAATGTGCCTAAACAGTGGAAACCCCCCAATTCTAACTCCAACCCTAACCCCAACACACCCCTAATCTCAGCCCTAACTCTAACCCTGATGGGAAAATGGAAATAAATAAAAAAAATGTTTATGTTTTTATTTTTCCCTAACTAAGGGGGTGATAACGGGGGGTTTGATTTACTATTTGTGGCAGGTTTTTATGTTTGGCAGCTGTCATACGCTAAAAGACTTTTTATTGTGAGAACAGTTTTTGCACCACCACGTTTTGAGAGCTATAAATTTTCCATATTTTGACCCACCGAGTCATGTGAGGTCTTATTTTTTTGCGGGACGAGTTGACGTTTTTATTGGTACCATTTTCGGGCACGTGACATTTTTTGATCGCTTTTTATACCGATTTTTGGGACGCAGAATGAACAAAAACCAGCGTTTCATGAATTTCTTTTGGGGGGGTGCATTTACACCGTTCCGCGTGCGGTAAAATTGATAAAGCGGTTTTATTCTTCGGGTCAGTACGGTTACAGCGATGCCTCATTTGTGTTTTTTTTTTTTTTTTTGTTTCGTTTTAGCGTTTTTATACAATGAAAACAATTTTATATAAAAAAATTAATTTTTACATAGCTTTATTCTGCGAGCTATAACTTTTAATTTTTCCCTAATGACGCTGTGTGGCGGCTCATTTTTTGCGGGAGAAGATGACGTTTTGTGCGGTACCATGCATATTTATATGCGTCTTTTTGATTGCGCATTATTGCACTTTTTGTTAGGTGGTATGATAAAGCATTGCCTTTTGCTTTTGTTTTTTATTTAAGGGGTTCACTAAAGGGGTTAACTAGTGGGACAGTGTTATAGGGCGGGTTGTTATGGACGCGGCAATACTAAATATGGGTCCTTTTATTGTTTTTTTTTTTCCAAAAAATGAACTTATTAGGGATTTTATTTTATTTAGTTGTGTGTTTTTTTTTTTTTTTTTTTTTTTTTTTATTATTATTACTTTGTCCCAGGGTGGGGGACATTACTGTGAAGCGATCTGACAGGCGCTGCACAGGCTTCCTCACTGCAGCAGGCACTGAGGAAGCAGCCTCCCTGCAGGCCCCTGCAGCCATCTTGGATCCGGGGGTTTGCAGGGAAGGAGACCGTCTAAGAAGCGCAGCACATTGCGCTACTCCGGTGGTCTCAGGGAAGCACGGAGGGAGCCCCCTCCCTGCCGATGCTTCACTAATCCCCCAGTACATGGCGATCATGTTTGATCGCAGTATGCCAGGGGTTAATGTGCCTGGGGCGGTCTGTGACTGCCCCTGACACACAGCGCTGGGTGTCAGCTGTGATAATCAGCTGACTCCTGGCCGTGATCAGCGGCGCCACTGATCGCAGTTACATACTATTCCTTCCCCGGTCATAGGGGCCCGGGTACCGTGGATCTGATAGTACGTCAGATGTCAGAAAGGGGTTAATGTACAACTTCAACACCATCCATATTAAATGGGTTGTCGACTACTTGGACAACCCCTTTTCATACCCGCCCCAATTCAATACTAAAGCCTATACTTGCCACCTGTGTCTGTGCCGTTCCCGTGGTGTTGGCACTTGTTTTCCCCGGGGCTCTTGTGCGGTTGTGACACGTGACACGTGACACTGGCACACAATCAGAGCAGGCGTCGCTGTCCCCGCCGCCTGTCGAATTCAGCGTGAAGAAGTAGTACCGGCAGCCGCTCCTCTACATTTTCAGTTTGACAGGAGGTACAGTGACGCCAGCTCTGATTGGGTGTCAGGGTCACATGTCATAGCACGAAAGGGTAAGCTTTTTTTTTTTTTTTTTTTTTTTTTTGGGACCTTGCAGGGTTACGACAAAGATTGTCAAAGTAGTGGACAACTTTTATAAGAGTCAAAAAATTACTTGTAAACCTGCAGTAATCATCCATAATGTGAGTACTTCGGTGACTGGTGGTATAATCCCGGTCCAGATACTTTGTATAGAACGATGTCTCCTCTTTGTTACAGGATATACAGCATGAAGGAAACTTTATGATACAGCCGGAATCCAAAATAGCACAACTGGATACGTCTCAGTGGCCGCTGCTACTAAAGGTCCGTGGTTACAGCGGTTGGGGGGGCAGTTGTGTGTAGATAAGCAGCTGGGTGCGCAGACAGTGTGCTTCTTTCATTTTTCATCTCTATAAACAGCAGATTTGTCAGGTTTTGTTGCATGTACTGTTTGAGCACATACTGTAATGACTGGGCTGAGACATCAGTCTAGACAGGGTAAGTGGTAGACTATAGTAAACATCTATGGGATCAATCATTGTGCTGCATGGAACATCCCATGTCTGCACTGTGTATTACATACACGATAATGCTGCCACTGATGCGTTATATACAGATATCCATGATAGTATATGCTGATGTCTTGTACTAGTATAATGTCCTTATACCTGATTATATACCCAGTTTAACATATGACCTTAATATGCAATTGGGATATATTGTAGTAGCTTGTAGCTGGGTTCAGGCTTCTGATTATCTAACCATACAGAATTGTGGTTGTGAAGTACTTTTTTGTTTTCATGTATTTGGCAGAACTTTGATAAGCTAAATGTGCGGACAACACACTACACTCCCATCCCGTCTGGCTCCAACCCCTTGAAGAGGGACATCACGGAATATATTAAGTAAGTGATCAGGTATGTACACTCAGCACCACTCTGGCCCATGGACTGTGTCCTGTGCCGCAGAATCCGTGTGCGTGGAGTCGAGCCGCAGATCCGGGCAAAGCCCATGGACAACAGTGGTGCTTCTGTCTATGGGGGGGTGTAGATGGGTGAAGGGTTTCCCCCCCACCCCCTGCAGATGGACCGAAAGCAGAAGTTAATGCAAAAGAGATGACTTGAGCTTTGTGCTTTTTCTATTTGGTGTACTATTTCTTTGCTATAAAGAACCTGCTTGCCCCTGCCGGCGATGGACCTCTGCACATACTCAGTGTTGAGTCGGCACTACAGGGTGGGCCATTTGTATGGATACACCCGGGTGGGCCATTTATGTGGATACACCTAAATAAAATGGGAATGGTTTGTGATATCAACTTCCTGTTTGTGGCACATTAGTGTATATATATATATATATATATATATATATATATATATATATATATATATATATATATATATATATATATATATATATATGAGAGGGAAACTTTTCAGGATGGGTGGTGACCATGGCAGCCATTTTATAAATGGCCCACCCTGTAGAATGTTAGTACTTCCAAGTCATGCAGATTTATGTAAGACCCCCTATCTTTGTAGTAGACTTGACATGCAATGTGTGCGCCATGGACATCACGTTCTGGAAGACTCCACAATTAAAGTTCGGGGATACTATTTTTCTCTTACTTGTGGAATAATCGTAAATTTCTTATCAGAACAGGTTTTATTAATCTGGATAAACCCGCCAACCCGTCCTCGCATGAAGTGGTCGCATGGATCCGCCGTATTTTAAGGGTAGAGAAAACCGGTCACAGCGGCACGTTGGATCCTAAAGTCACAGGTTGCCTCATTGTATGTATCGACCGCGCCACTCGTCTTGTGAAGTCGCAGCAGAGTGCAGGTGGGTTACTCATGTCTTGCTTACATTATTATTATTATTGCGCCATTAATTCCAATAACTGTGTACTTTAGTGTGTAACATGCTAACATTCCTACTGTGCTTTTGTTTCTTGTAGGGAAAGAATATGTTGGTATTGTGCGTCTCCATAATGCGATAGAGAACGAGCAGGTTCTGTCTCGGGTAAGGTTCTCTCCAGCACATTTTTAGCTTGGTGTAATAGTCCCTCCAGTTTACGTGATGACACCGTTTATCCATTCTCTGATCCTTAGTCTGTCTCTTAAGCACTTGCTTTCCTTCACTGGAGTCTTGTGTGCTGGAGGCACTGTTGGGGCTGGTGGCCTGCGTCTTGCAGCGTGACCTGCCCCTGGTGCTGAAAGCGGGAGATAACAGATTAAGGTCAAGAAGATGCTTTGCTGTCTGATAAACTTGGCTGTCTTTCTTATTTATGTTGCTTTGCTATATACAGAATATATTAAGGTGTTTTTTTTTTTTTTTTTCCCCCCTCCCAGGCTCTTGAAACCCTCACGGGTGCACTGTTTCAGAGACCACCATTAATAGCTGCTGTAAAGAGGCAGCTTCGTGTTCGAACAATATATGAAAGCAAACTGGTAGAATATGATTCTGAACGTCGGCTTGGTGAGTGAACTGTGCCCACGTCAACCGTCTGGGGAAGTTTGAACTCCGGTCTGTCACTGTAGTCTTTCCTTATTGGACTGCCAGAAAAAGCCAAGTGCAACAATCACAACCTCATTGGGAATGAGTGGATCAGCGGTTAAGTGTGTGCACTGCCCCTCCATTATGATGGGAGTGATTTGCAGCGGTGCTGGGTGTCTTGGCACCAAGTACCTATCCTAAGGATTGGTCAATTATAAAGCGGCAGACAACCGGACACCACACAGTATTGAGCCATATGATGTATGTGAACTCTCAGGAACCTTGTGTGATGGTGACATGTATCTATCACCCAATAACTGATGGCTCTTATTGAATTGCATGTGAACGTTGTTTTCTTTATTTTTTTATGAAATGCTATAACTCTTACCCCGGTTTTCGCACAGGCATATTTTGGGTGAGCTGTGAAGCTGGTACATATATCCGAACGTTATGCGTCCACATTGGTTTGCTTCTCGGGGTTGGTGGTCAGATGCAGGAACTTCGTAGGGTTCGGTCGGGTGTCATGGGAGAGAAGGTAAGTAACTTACGACTCTGCCCCCAAATGCGTTGAGTTCAACCACAGGCTTCTCCCTGCGGTCTGTTAGTTAGCTTTGGGACATTATCACGCTCACAGGACTCTAGGCACATTGTGTCTCGTCTTTTGAGCGGACAATTCATTATGTAAGATCTTGTCTATTTTGGATTGTTTTTAGTTATTGTTTTTTGCCTCTAGGACCATCTGGTCACAATGCATGATGTACTGGATGCTCAATGGCAATATGATAACAATAAAGATGAAAGCTATCTGCGTAGGGTTATCTTCCCACTGGAAAAGCTGCTGGTATCCCATAAAAGATTGGTTATGAAGGACAGCGCAGTAAGTCAGCTTCTCACTTCGTACCTGACAATGCTATTCTACAATCTGAATTGCTCTGAGAATTTTTTTTTCCTTTTTATTAAAGGTTAATGCTATATGTTATGGGGCAAAGATCATGCTCCCTGGTCTTCTGAGGTATGAGGATGGCATTGAAATAAACCAGGATATTGTGGTCATCACAACCAAAGGAGAAGCCATCTGCATTGGTAAGATGTGGGTTTTACACTGGCCAAAAGTTTTTGAGACTGATAAATGTCTTTGACTTTCAAAAAGCTTGTTCCTTCATTGTTAAGATCTTTTCGTCAGTTGTTTCCATGATTACCGAAGTGCAATTATCAGCTTTTCATAAGTGTTCATACTTTTTGACAAATACCTTGTTTCTGTAAAGCCTCAATATTTCCAGAGTTCTCTTATTTTTTCCAGACTTTTTCTGCCCTCAGTCACTTAGTTATCACTTTCTATATTATCACATGGTCTCCATCAGGCTGGATGGTTGGAGGATGTGCAGAACCCATTCTTTATTCATGGCCAGAGTTGAGTGAGCCCCCTGCATGGATGAATGGTCTTGAGATGTTTTACTGTTGGCAGACTCTGTGGTCAGGGTAGAGCTCACACTTTTATCTTTGGACAATCCTTCTTCCAGATGTCCTGAAAGGGGCTTCATCAGAGAAAATAACTTTACGCTAGTCATCTGTAGTTTACCTGGACTTAGACATTCTGCATATCTGTCCTAAGGAGAGAAGGTGGCTTCTTTGCTGCTCTTCTTGACACTAGCTTCCAAAAAGCCTTCACCTCACTGTGCACTGACACCAGTTGAAGCGCAGAGGAGCTAGAAACGGCCATAGTCCACTTTGTTTCTTTCTGAGCCTGCTGTCATGTTTTAACCTTTACAAATATGATTTGAAAGGATAGTGAGTGCCATTTTTCTCACGTTGCACAGACGCTTGCCCGCTGCTATTCTTGAGCAAGCGTTCCTTTTTTTAGGATATGGTCCTGGCACTTGCTGGACTTGATCACTGTGATATCTGATAAATGGTTGATTTAGGGGCAGTCTTAGGGCCCCGTCGCACATAGCGACGCATCAGCGATCCCGACAACGATCTTACCTTGTCAGGATCGCTGGTGTGTCGCTACATGATCGCTGATGAGCTGCCAAACAGGCAGCTTCACCAGCGATCAGCACCAGCGACACAGGGGAAACAAGCGATGCACGTCGCTAAGTTACCCAATGTGTACCTTAGTTACCAGCGTGCTGGTGCAGGGAGCTGGTAACCAAGGTACACATCGGGTTTCTAAGCAGCGCTGGTAACTAAGGTACACATCGGGTTTCTAAACACAACGTGCCGCTTTGAAACCTTGTGATTGCCTTAGTTACCAGCGCGCTGATCGCTGGTCTCCCGCCTGCGCACACAGCGATGCGTGCTGGCCAGCTGGAGACTAGCGATCAGAAAAATGTCCTGGCCATTCCAGGACAACCAGCGATAACCGGCAGGGGGGCTAGTCAGTGTCACACACAGCGATCTCGCTGGTGAGATCGTTGTTACGTCACAAAACTTGTGACTCAGCAGCTATGTGTGACGGGGGCTTTATAAGCAGCAATGTCCTTGCTTGTAAAGCTCTTTTGATCCAAAGCACTGATGACTCCATGTGTTACCTTTTCAGGTAACAATGGTTAACAGAAGACTATGATTTCAAGTCTTGGCCCTTTTAAAGCAACCAGTCTGTTCTTATAATTCAGTCAGCAGAAGCGGTGATATCAGCTGCATTGTTCTCACTAACTCCTGAGCCAACAAGATCATTGAGATTATGTAAGCAGGTCATTTTGCGGCTCAGAAACTAGGTGGAAATGTTAGTGTTTTTTTTTGTTTTTTTTATCGGTCTACATAACAATGAGCTATGCAAATTGCCACTAAAAACTGAAGCATCAAGCTTTGTGAAAACCAAAACTTGTCAGCCTCAAAATTTTAACCACTTCATATTTTCGTGAAGACCATATGTACATTAGCAGCTGTAGACCAAGATCTTTGTATTTAAGCATCTAGTCTGTGTGCAGAGGTCATGTGGAGGAAGGGGGGCGCTGTAACTTTGCTTCTTGTGATTGTTGTGTATAGAGTTGTTACAGGCTCTGGCTCAGTATATTAATAATCGTATTTTCCCTTTTCAGGCACTGCCCTTATGACTACAGCTGTCATATCAACATGTGACCACGGCGTTGTGGCAAAGATTAAACGTGTTATTATGGAGAGGGACACCTACCCCCGCAAGTGGGGCCTCGGGCCTAAGGTAAGACTACTCTGGATGGTGGCTACTGTAAATCGGTGAGCCATATGATGTATGTATGATTTGTGAACTTCGTGATGATGACGCTACATCTATCACCCTATGACTGATGGCTCTTATTGCACTCTTTTCATAATGACCAGAACTGCTACCCCAAATGTTTGGCTAATATGGCAGCTGCTATTTTTGTGGACAAAAGTTGACTCTTCTAAACTTTCCAGGCAAGTCAGAAAAAAATGATGATTCAGAAAGGGATGCTAGACAAGCACGGGAAACCCAATGAGCATACACCAGCAGGCTGGAGCCAAGGATATGAGGATTACGGGTAGCGGCAGTCACTTTCTAAAATTGCCCTGTCTTCCATCCACCATAAATGTGTATTAATCAGGGGTTTTCTTGCAGTTCAGCACAGAAGAAAGTGGCTGCTGCAGAAGTGGAGACTCCAGCAAAGGTTTGTCTGTGCGTTATTCTTATATGCAGGAAGTTATCCCCTTCTTGCTGACCTGTGGTATTATAGGGGAGTCATCCTGCAAAATAAACAAGCTATTCCTAATCAGAGATGCATTATGTGCCTCTCCTGTTAAGGTATATGGCGGACACATGTCAGCACTTCTATTGCTCTCTTTTTGAGAAACTTTGAGTTTAAACTTTTTTTGTGTATAGAGGAAGCATGTGAGCGATTCAGAAGGTGACACAGCAACACCTATTTCCACAAAAAAGATTAAGGTAAGAATGTGATCTAGCTGTGACCAAATTTTACGGTTTGGTCCAAATATCTTAACCTGTTTTCAGTAAAAGCCCCCTTTTAACACCACCCACAAAAAAAACAGTGAGAGAACTTAAGTTTTACTTTAGTGTCAAGCAACTACTGAGCGGTGTCACCCGAACAATGAACCTATTGTAACTATTACGTTTTTCAGGGTTCAGAAAATAAAGCGGTTAAGTGAGATGACTAAAGTCGAGCCCACCATTCATTTCTTGCAGTGCTTTTTCAGGGCAATTGTTAATCTTTGCCTGCAATTGTATTTCTTTTGCTACTTTACGTCTTTAACAGGCTTCAGCGTTAATGTTCACGTGGGCATTGCAGCCAATTGCTGAGTAATAACATTACAGATTTTTATTGAACTTGCCAGCAAACAGCCTAGTAAGTGACACCTCACTGGAATTGGGGGGGGGGGGGGGTCTCTGCATTGTGGTCCTCTTCAGATTACATAGGAAGCCCTGCTGACAGATTCCCTTGAGTCATTGATTGAATATTCTTCTTTGGAAATCAATATGCGTTAATTACGCCTGCTGCGTGTCTGAATCCCATCAACTTAAGAAACTGAGGACTTGATTTGGCAGCAATAGGATCACTTGCACCTTCCCTTAGGTTTAGGCATGTTTCTTATGGTCAGTTTAACTTGTGGCGCAGTTTTATTTGCTCTACTGACTAACAATACTAACAATAAACAAGTAGTTGGTAAACGATATAATTCAAGTAGACGAAATGGCAATTGAGGACCAAGACTGTAAGAATGCCTGTGTTCTCCACAGAGTAAACTGGAGAGTGGTAGTGACAGTGAAAGTGCCTTAAAGCCAAAGAAAAAGAAGAAAAAGAAACATCAAGAGGAAGAAGAGATTGTGACAGAAGATTCTCCACAAGTGAGTAATGTTTAGTGTAAAGGGCCCTGGATTACACCTGACACAGGTCAATACCAACTGGTTCAGCCAACAGTCTGTATGTAATCTGTCGGGAGTTAATGATTTGGTCTACTGTCCAGTTTCAGATATTTGTAATTTTTTTTTTTTCCCGGTTAGGCTATGTTCACACGTTGCTTTTTTCTGCAGCCAAAAGCTGGTCTCTTGGCAGTAAAAGAAACCTGCAAAAAACATGCTCATTTTGCAGTTTTTTTTCAATTGCCCCATAGAAGGCAATGAGTAAGTGCAAAAAGGCAACAAAAAAAGTTTCCATCAGTTTTCCCACAGTTTATAGTGAAAAAAACATACAGCTTGATATGAAGCACATTCTTTATTTTTGTGATTGTTTTCACAAGTTTGAGGTCTAAGGGGTAAGATTTCACCTTGTGGAGAGTGACATACCACCTCTGGCTTGTCAAGGTAAGGAGGCTTATTTGCTGTGCAATGCTCCTCTGGGAAAATATGCAAATTGCCTCTTCAGAGAGGAAGAGGACTTGAAGTCTATAGCGCCACCTGTTGGTAGTTGCGATCCTACAAGTCACAATCAACCCTTTAACGAGTCTTGTAATAGGACTTAGGATAAAAGCCAACAAATCAGAATCTCAATTTGCAGACACGGAATTTCGGGCTATTGGCCCTCGTCAGTGCAAAGTATAAGAACTGATTTGGCTAGGTGAGAGGCTCTGGACCTCACTTAGCCAAATCAGTTCTCATACTTTGCATTGGCGAGGGCCAATAACCCGAAACAGTGTCTGCAAATTGAGATTCTGATTAGGATAAAAGCCAGTCATATTACAAGAATCGTTAAAGGGTTGATTATGACTTGTAGGATCGCTACTACCAACAGGTGGCGCTATAGAGTTCAAGTCCTCTTCCTCTCTGAAGAGGCCGTTTGCATATTTTCACAAGTTTAAACCACAATGTCTTTGAATCCTCACATGAGCCTGGATGTTCATATTAGCACAGTTTAATTAAACTAGTGATATGCTAAAGCAAAGAAGTCCTGACCAACCCATGCCTGACCTGTGTGTGTGAAAGTAAACCATGCCCCACCTACTCCATTTTCTGCCAGGGCCTAAAATAATGACATGTCCATTTGACTCCTCATGCTGTTTTCTTCAAAATAGTCACTTTTTTCAGATCAAATTATTTAGTAGAAAGTTCGGTCTAATCGTTTTTTATCTTAATTTCTGGTTTCACAAGACTTGCATTGGTGGACAACTGACATCCCTTGTGACAGCTTCTGTCTTGGGCTATGTTCACACGTTGCAGCTCTTATAAAAAGTAAAAGCTGCTTTTTATGGACATGTGCACCTCCCCTTAGGTTTAGGTTCTCTTATTCATTCTCGTCTCGACTATTGTAACTCTCTTCTAATCGGTCTCCCTGTTACCAAACTCTCCCCTCTCCAATCTGTCTTGAATGCTGCAGCAAGGTATCATATTCCTCACCAATCATTACACCGATGCCTCTACCTTGTGCCAGTCATTACACTGGCTACCCATCCACTCCAGAATTCAGTATAAACTTATTACCCTCACCCACAAAGCTCTCCATGGCTCAGCACCACCCTACATCTCCTCCCTTGTTTCAGTATACCACCCTACCCGCACACTCCGTTCTGCTGATGACCTGAGGTTAGCATCCTTAATAATCAGAACCTGACACTCACGTCTCCAAGACTTTACACGTACTGCGCCAATTCTTTTGAATGTACTTCCCAGGTAAATACGATTAGTCTCCAATCCCCACAATTTTAAGCGTGCCCTGAAAACGCATTTAGGGCAGTTTCACACGTCCAGATAATTCCGGTACCGGAGATGTCCGTGTGCATACGTATGCCATCCGTATGCTGTCCGTGTTTTTGAGAAATTATTTTCAGTGTTGACCATTTGTCTTTTAAAACCGCACATGGACAGCATCCGTGTGCGGTACGTGTTTACACGGACCCATTGACTTGTATGGGTCCGTGTGATCGTGCTGTTGCACAAAAAGACATGTCAGCGTGTTTTGCACACGGTCCGTGAAAACACGGTGACATCTGCATAGACACATTCATTCATACGTGTCAGTGTTGCCCTTATTCAGGCTGGCCTATCGCCTCAGCACATTAACCTAATCTATCCCTGTGTGGCACAGCCAGAAGTTTTTTACCATAACCAGGTTCCCCGCATCATGTTCCCACATTCTTTATGTATCCATTAGCCCTCTGTGTCTGTACTGTTACACATTTAACATTATGGCTGGTTCATACAATCAGGGCTACTGTTACACCCACCTTTCGTGTCTGTCTATTTCCTCAGACTGTAAGCTTGCGAGCAGGGCCCTCATTCCTCTTGGTATTTGTTATAATCTGTGATTATTGTTATGCTGTAATGTCTACTATTGTCTGTACAAGTCCCCTCTGAAATGTAAAGTGCTGCGGAATATGTCGGCGCTATAGAAATAAAATGTATTATTATGGCATGTATAATTTGACAGTTTTTATTTGCTGTACTGACTAAACTATACATCTAGTTAATAACTAATGCAAGTAGATGAAGCAGCAATTAAAGGCCACAATGATGTGTAAGAATGCCTGTGTTCCCCACAGAGTAAACACGAGATTTGTAGTGACAGTGAAAGCTCCTTAAAACCAAAGAAGAAAAAGAAACATCAAGAGGGAGAGGAGAACGTGACAGAAGTAAGTTAATAGAAAAAATACAATTGCAAAGCAGGGAAGTTGAATTGGTTAGACATGGTTTACTGAAGATAATCTGTGGGGCATTGTTTACTTTCACACTTATTAGTACAGTTTGATAAAACTAGCAATACTATCATCCATGCTCCTATGAGGCTACCAAGACCTGGTTTAAAGTTGAGGAAAATTAGAAAAATGGGTTTCACATCCTGCTTCTATTTTTCTTCCCCCCCCCCCACCAAAAAAATGATGGCATTGTCCTTGCACCTGCTCACTATTGCTTTCACTATTGCTTTCTTTGGGTGAAAAAAAAACTGCAGAACACAACGTGTGAACTTGGCCTAAGACAGAAGCTCTCATTCAACTCTGCACTTCTGTTTGAGAGTCGGAATATTTTTCTGCTGGCATATCTAAAGTGTATAGGGGGTTATTTGACATGTCAGACTATAATCTGATGATGGCATTTCTTTTGACAGTGCTGGCATGAATGTATAAATACTCATTCTTTAGACTTTTCAATGTCCATTTTAGATCTGCTTTCGATGGGCTTCACATTTTAAAAAAAAAAAAAAAGACTAAATATCTTGGCCATGATTAGCAAATCTGATTTTAACTTTTTTTTTTTTTTTTTTTTTTTTTTTAATATAACCTAATCAATTCAATTGAAGAATTAAGTTTACTTAATTAAATACTTACGCTGGGTTCATAAGAGATTTTAATCCAATTTTATCTTTTTCAGTTGACAAAAAGCATGAAAAAGAAGAAAAAGAAACACAAAGAAGTTTTGGAATAAAAATGTCCATGCTTTCTCATCAGTGGTAGAATGTGCTCAGGCGTTCTGGTCTCCGCTACCGAGACACTACTTTGTCCTGTTTTAAGGATTGTATATATATATATATATATATATATATATTTTTTTTTTTTTTTTTTGACCTCCCTTTTGTACATGACTAAATGATTTGTGATTTTTGGTTGCTACCAAATTATGGATGTTTTTGGGAATAATGAATTTGCTCAGGTTTTTTTATTTTTTTTTTTTCTCCCCCCTCTTTCTCTTAATAAACATTCATTTTTGCTATGTGTCTTGTGTGATTGGTTTGTTTTATGGTGTTTCTGACATGGTTGCTCTGCAGACACTGGATAGGAAAGACCTGCTGATTTGTTGGGATGGTGTGTAGGTGAAGAACATGGCTCCTCCTATGGTCACATGAAGCTGCATGCGATCAGCGTACCCTATATTTAGCGTTGGGTACGCTGGTCTGATTTTGCTGGCGCGTGTGCCCTTTTGGCGCTGCGCCCAGCACACAAAAATGCACAGTGTTGCATTTTTGTGTGCAGGGCCCAGCGCCAAAAGGGTGCATGCGCCAGCAAAATCAGACCAGCGTACCCAATGCTAAATATAGGGTACGCTGATCGCATGCAGCGTCATGCGACCATTGGAGGAGCTGGCCAGGGGCCGAGCGCTGTGCCTGGTAACGCTAATGTGAAAGTAGCCTTAAACTGTTTAAAATTTGCAAGTGAAGCCAGTGATGACCCTCAAAAGAGCAGTGTTCCTGCTAGGCTCTCACCCCCTGTATCCCAGTAGTGAAGTTGGGGCCAGGTTCACTTAAGAGTTATTGATACGTCCTAGAGCGCAAGATTGCCTTACAGGGAAAAATCTAGAAGGCTATCTGGTGCTACCTCAGCAGGTGACACTACCTTCACTGGCGGACGGGGTTGAACTCTGCCCGGGAAGGCATCTGGTTCGGATGAATCAATAATATTGGAGAGTGAGGATGCCTCAACTATTCCGGCTCCCCCTCTTCCTCCAATAGTGATGGGGGTAGACCATTTTTCCCGGCAGGAGACACGGACAGGCTGGTGAAAGCCATTAGAATAACCATGGGTAATACAGATTCCAAAACTCTTGGGACAGATATACATGTTTGGGGGTTTAGAACAGAGGAGGAGATGCTCATTCCCAGTCAATGAGAAAATTAAAACGCTCTAGAAAAGACCGGATAGGAAGGGTCCATTAACATCAGCATCAAAAAGAAGGGGTACCCCTTTGACAAGGAGGTAGCGGGAATATGGGATAAAAACTCCTAGGATTGATGTGCCTGAGGCAAAATCCACAACAGCCCACTTTACCTTTTGACGATCTAGGAACCCTTAAAGACCCCTTGGATAAGAAGGCTGAGACATACCTTTAAGGGCTTGTCACACTAAGCGATATCGCTAGCAATATTGCTATGTCACTTGTTTTGTGACGTTATAGCGATATTGCTAGCAATATCACTGTCTGATACCTTCGACTGTCTCCCCTACTGTTTATCGCTGATCGCGCGAGAACGTCCTGGGCCGTTTCTCGTCAGCTTCCTGTGGCTCCGATGAGCGACACGGGTGGAGGATGTTGGGATCGCCTCTTCTGACAGGTAAGTAGCGACCCCTGACCCCTGTTATGTCGCTGGTGAGATCTGCCTGTGTGACAGTACCTTTAAGCAAACATGGGAATCTATAGCAGGAGCACTGAAGCCTGCAATAGCGGAAAATTGCACGGCCAAGATTCATCATAGTCTGGTTACAGCAGCTAGAGGAGCAGATGAAAAGTAACACTCCATGACGAGTTGTTAGCAAATCTTCCGCTAATGCAAGGAGTGTCTGCCTTCCTCGCTGATTCTTCGGCAGACTCCGTTAGTGTCTGGTTACACTAGCTAGAGGAGCAGATGAAAAGTAAAGGTACTGTCACACTTAGCGATGTACCAGCGATATGACGCGGTCAGGATCGCTGGTACATCGCTAAGTGGTCGCTAGTGAGCTGCCACATAGGCAGATCTCACTAGCGACATCGCTGGGGACGGGGGTCGCTACTTACCTGTCACCAGGCGATCCTGCGTCCTCCCGCCCGGCTCCACGCGTCGCTCGTCCTCACAGCAGGAAGCTGACGACGAGAAACGGTCCTGAACGTTCTCGCGCGATCAGCGATAACCAGCGGGGGAGCCGGTCGTAGGTAAGTATCAGACACAGCGATATCGCTAGCAATATCGCTATAACGTCACTAGTTATAGCGATATTGCTAGCGATATCTCTTAGTGTGACATGCCCTTAACACTCCATGACAAGAGGAGTTAGCAAATCTTCCGCTAATGCAAGGAGTGTCGGCCTTCCTCGCTGATTCTTCGGCAGACTCCGTTAGTGTCTGGTTACAGCAGCTAGAGGAGCAGATGAAAAGTAACACTCCATGACAAGAGTTGTTAGCAAATCTTCCGCTAATGCAAGGAGTGTCGGCCTTCCTCGCTGATTCTTCGGCAGACTCCGTTAGTGTCTGGTTACAGCAGCTAGAGGAGCAGATGAAAAGTAACACTCCATGACAAGAGTTGTTAGCAAATCTTCCGCTAATGCAAGGAGTGTCGGCCTTCCTCGCTGATTCTTCGGCAGACTCCGTTAGTGTCTGGTTACAGCAGCTAGAGGAGCAGATGAAAAGTAACACTCCATGACAAGAGTTGTTAGCAAATCTTCCGCTAATGCAAGGAGTGTCGGCCTTCCTCGCTGATTCTTCGGCAGACTCCGTTAGTGTCTGGTTACAGCAGCTAGAGGAGCAGATGAAAAGTAACACTCCATGACAAGAGTTGTTAGCAAATCTTCCGCTAATGCAAGGAGTGTCGGCCTTCCTCGCTGATTCTTCGGCAGACTCCGTTAGTGTCTGGTTACAGCAGCTAGAGGAGCAGATGAAAAGTAACACTCCATGACAAGAGTTGTTAGCAAATCTTCCGCTAATGCAAGGAGTGTCGGCCTTCCTCGCTGATTCTTCGGCAGACTCCGTTAGTGTCTGGTTACAGCAGCTAGAGGAGCAGATGAAAAGTAACACTCCATGACAAGAGTTGTTAGCAAATCTTCCGCTAATGCAAGGAGTGTCGGCCTTCCTCGCTGATTCTTCGGCAGACTCCGTTAGTGTCTGGTTACAGCAGCTAGAGGAGCAGATGAAAAGTAACACTCCATGACAAGAGTTGTTAGCAAATCTTCCGCTAATGCAAGGAGTGTCGGCCTTCCTCGCTGATTCTTCGGCAGACTCCGTTAGTGTCTGGTTACAGCAGCTAGAGGAGCAGATGAAAAGTAACACTCCATGACAAGAGTTGTTAGCAAATCTTCCGCTAATGCAAGGAGTGTCGGCCTTCCTCGCTGATTCTTCGGCAGACTCCGTTAGTGTCTGGTTACAGCAGCTAGAGGAGCAGATGAAAAGTAACACTCCATGACAAGAGTTGTTAGCAAATCTTCCGCTAATGCAAGGAGTGTCGGCCTTCCTCGCTGATTCTTCGGCAGACTCCGTTAGTGTCTGGTTACAGCAGCTAGAGGAGCAGATGAAAAGTAACACTCCATGACAAGAGTTGTTAGCAAATCTTCCGCTAATGCAAGGAGTGTCGGCCTTCCTCGCTGATTCTTCGGCAGACTCCGTTAGTGTCTGGTTACAGCAGCTAGAGGAGCAGATGAAAAGTAACACTCCATGACAAGAGTTGTTGGCAAATCTTCCGCTAATGCAAGGAGTGTCGGCCTTCCTCGCCGATTCTTCGGCAGACTCCGTTAGACTGGCTGCCAGATCAGAGAATCTCAAACACCTGTGGCTCAAGAGCTGGACTGGGGATGTCCAGTCTAAAAGTAAGTTGTGCTCAATCCCATGGGAGGGGAAATATCAATTTGAGTAGACACTAGATGACATACTGGACAAGGCAGCAGACAGAAGGTTTGTTCGGACTCCCATGACAGCACCACGAGAGAGGGGATCCATCCTTCAGGAACGGGAAACTTACAGACGAAAATGGCGGCACCTCTCCCACGCGTCAGTTGGTTTCCTGTTCCTGAGGGGACGGGATCCTACAGATGGAAGTCCGAATGGATCCCAGGCCGACACAGGTAGCGCGGGGGGGGGTCTCCTACCTTGGCCAGGTGCGGCGCTCCTGGAGACGCCACGGTGGTACTGGCTGGGCTGCACAGCAGTGGCGTTCGCAGCAGGGAGCGGGGTCCGGAGGATTTACGTCTCCGTTAGGAAAGGCCGCCGCTGGTGAGTATGGCCCCCGGGGTCTCCCTGATCCAGCAGCGCGGTGGCTGGGGTCGGTATTGCCAGTGCGACCGAGTGGGTCCGGGACCCGGAGGCGCTGCAGGAAGATGCCCGGGTGACCCGCGTGACTCCCTCATAGACAGGAAGTGTCTGCGGTGACGTCGGGGGCGGAGCCGCGGGCACTTCGGGTCAGCGGCGCCACTGCGCAGGCGCGAAGAATCCAAGATGGCGGCGCCCATCGGAACAAGCGCCCGGTAAATGCCGACTCACCAACCGATAGCTGCGCCAGCTGAGGGGTGGGAGACCAATCGGGGGGGCGCGGCATGTCTGCTGACCGGAGGGGTATTTAAGCAGGGCCCAAGGGGGGATCCATGCTTCTGGCCACATTATTGCACACAATGATGGAGAACTAACAAGAAGAGCAACAGCGACAAGCATCGCTGCCGCCCCTAGAAGACCTTTGGCAGATCAAACAAAAGAAAAAAGAATTACGGGACAGTAAGGAGCGTGCCAAACAGAGTGACCAGTCCAGTCATAAGAGCTCCTCCTGACGGACGGGAGCATCGACTGAGAAAGATCCCCCTCATACTCCAGTACCTATTTGTACGTGAATGTTGTACGTGAATGTTCATTCAGTGATGGAGCCTCCCTCTATGTTTTTATTCTCAGGAGAAGGCCACAAGTAAGGCAAAACATAAGGAATGCGCTCTCTGTGCATGCCCACTACCGGACTCATGCCCAAAAAAGTTGTGTCCCCCCTGTATCCAGCAGACGGTGGCGGAGGAATCGCCTTAAATCGCTGCAAGCCTAAAAGACATAGTCAGGGCAGAAATTAGAGAAACCCTAAAATTCCTGTCCCAGGCGGGAAGCTCAAGGGTTGTGGACCTTTTGGAGTCAGATTCCTCAGTGGAATGGAGAAGAAATAAGGACTCCTCTGGCTCATCCCCCTCGTCCTCCTCGGAGGAAGAGGATTCCGGTCGGTTCTGTCTACCGCTAGACCGGGTGGACAAGCTGGTAAAGGCGGTGAGAGGAACAATGGAGGTGGAGGAGCCCAAACCACAGTTATCCATGCAGGATGTCATGTTCGGGGGGCTGGATCAGAAAAGGCGAAGGGTCTTCCCTTTGAACGAAAAGATTCAGGAACTAATTCGTAGAGAATGGAAGAAACCAGATAAGAGAGGTTCACTACCACCAGCCCTCAAATGTAGATACCCCTTTGATGATCCGACAGCTAGCACTTGGGGCAAAGCCCTAAATTGGATGCGGCAATTGCCAAGGCATCAAAAAGAGCCTCACTACCCTTCGAGGACATGGGGACCCTTAAAGACCACCTAGACAGGAAGGCAGACACCTTCCTTAAAGGAACCTGGGAGATGGCAGCCGGTTCCCTAAGACCAGCAGTAGCCTCAACATGTACGGCCAGGTCCATAATGGTCTGGTTGAACCAACTGGAGTCTCAATTAAAACGGGATGCCTAGACAGACAATTTTGGGTGCCCTACCAGTAATCCAGGGGGCAGCAGCCTTCCTAGCGGATGCATCAGCTGATGCAGTTAGAATGGCCGCTAGGGCAGCTGGACTTTCTAATGCGGCTCGTAGACCCCTGTGGCTAAGTGTGCTGGCTGGGAGACATCCAATCCAGGTCAAAACTCTGCACTATCCCGTGCGAAGGAGAATATTTGTTTGGAACAGTGCTGGACGAGTTGCTGGATAAAGCCAGGGACGACAAGAAGAAGTTCCCTAATCTGTGGTCCGCATCCTACCGATGCTCGTTCAATAGAAGGAGATTCAGTCAGGGATAAAGGCGCAACCCATCGCCTAATAGAGACCGTCCCAGATGGGGAGGATAGAAGAAGGAGAGGTAGGGGCTTTATGTTCAGGCGTTCTTCAAGAGAGCGATAGAAACCTGGACAATGACTAGCGATTCCCGTGGGGGGTAGACTGTCAGCCTTCCTTCCAGCATGGCTACAGATCACCAATAGTGACTGGGTGCGGAACATAATATCCACCGGACTCAAGCTGGAGTTTAGTCATGTTCCTCGAGATAACTTTAAACTAACTCCCTTACGTTCGCCACTTGAACAAACTGCTTTAGAAGCAGAAGTCTTGAGTCTACGACTAAAAAATGTCCTGGTGGAGGTTCCAGAATCTGAGAGAGGTAGAGGCTTCTACTCTCCCCTGTTCCTGATACAAGTCAGATAAATCATTCAGGACCATTATTAATTTACGTTCCCTTAATGAATTCTTGGTTAACCGAACCTTTAAGATGGAGTCTATCAGTTCAGCAATTTCTGAGAGTGGCAGTGGACGGTTTAATCCATCATTTTCAGTTTAGGGCTCTCCCTTTTGGTGTCTCAGCAGCCCCCCGGGTATTTACGAAGATAGTGGCCGAAGTCATGGCTCATCTACGAGAGGCGGATATCCTGATTGTCCCGTACTTAGACGATTTTTTGATTGTGGGAAATTCGGTGGACCATTGTTTATCTCACATAGAAAGGACTAAGTCCAGACTAGAACACCTCGGGTGGATAATAAATTACGAGAAATCCCTATTTCAGCCCCTAAGAGTCCAAAAATTCCTAGGCTTACTGTTAAATTCAGAAACCCAGCAGTGTCTGCCATCAGATAAGTTAGAACACATTCAGCAGCAGGTACTTCGGGCGATTGATAAACCCTCCATGACCCTCAGGCAAGCCATGTCACTGTTAGGTTCTCTGACCACATGTATGCCAGCAGTCAGGTGGGCGCAGTTTCACACTAGATCCCTTCAGAAGGACGTTCTAGTTAGCGACAGGGCCTTAGAGGGGTCTTTACAAGGTCAGATATCATTGAGCCCTTTGACCATTACATCTCTTAGATGGTGGCTTGACAAGAGCAACTTATCCTCAGGGGTCCCCTGGGTGACGCAAATAACCCGTATAATAACCACAGATGCTAGCCCCTCGGGTTGGGGAGCCCATATGGAGGACATAGTGGTCCAGGGACAATGGGACTCTAAAATGGAGACCTCGTCTAACCAGAGGGAGCTGTTCGCGATTGAGTTGGCAGTTAAAAACTCATCATGTACTTACAGGGTCATCATGTGAGGATCCTCTCGGACAGCCAGGTAGCAGTAGCCTATATCAACCAACAAGGTGGAACACACTCCGACGCCCTGATGCGGATAACAGAACGTCTATTTCAAATAGCCGAGAGAAATTTTCAATCTTTAACTGCTCTCCATATCAGAGGGAAAGACAACACAAAGGCAGACTTTCTAAGCCGCAGGGCGCTAAGGCAAGGAGAATGGGCTTTAAACACGGACGTTTTCAATCAGATTGTCCGAAGATGGGGTCAGCCGGAGGTAGACCTCTTTGCCAGCAAAGAAAACAGGAAAGTAAAAAACTTTGCTCCCTGAACCTCAGGGAAAATCCACTGGCAGTGGACGCTTTCCTAATAAAATGGAATTTCGCCCTGGCATATGCCTTTCCACCGTTAGCCCTCTTACCTCTGGTGGTGAGGAAGATCAGGGAAGATCAAGCAAGGGTCATATTAATTGCCCCAATCTGGCCCAGGAGGACCTGGTTCGCATGGTTGAGGACCATGTCAGTATGCGATCCCTGGGTACAGCCAAACCTTCCAAACCTCTACCAGAGGCCAGTCAACCATCCGCAAGTAACAGGACTCTATTTGACGGTGTAGAATTTGAGAGGGCACTGTTGAGGGATAGAGGTTTCTCCAAAAATTTAATTAATACCCTTCTGAAGAGCAGAAAGCAGATTACTACAAAGATCTATGCTAGAACCTGGAGGCAATTCCTGTCCACCTCTGAGTTTGATCTCAGGGATGGAATACCCACGAAACAGATTCTAGAATTCCTTCAGAGAGGTCTAGAGTTGGGTCTTTCCACGAGTACTTTAAAAGTGCAGATTTCAGCCCTGGGGGCCCTATTTACCTGTGATATTGCCAGCGACTACTGGGTGACTAGATTCATCAAAGCTGCTAGTAGATCCAGACCCATACACAGGGATAAATGTATACCATGGGCCTTAAATTTAGTCCTTACAGCTATGACAGAAGCCATTCGAACCTCTGGATTCGGCCTCTTTAAAGATTATATCCCTTAAGACAACTTTTTTGGTGGCAATAACATCTGCACGTATGATAAGTGATATACAGGCACTTTCTAGGTTGCCCCCTTATACAGAGTTTTTACATGATAGAGTAATCCTAAAACCGGACCCAGCATACTTGCCCAAGGTAGCATCACACTTTCACAGGACACAAGAGATAGTTCTCCCTTCCCTCCTCCCTAATTCTACCAACCTTAAAGAGCAGAAGCTTCATGCGTTAGATGTTAAAAGATGCCTACTATAATATATAGCGGCTACTGATGCTTGGAGGAAAGAGAACGCATTATTTTTATCCTTCCAAGGTCCTAAGAAAGCTGGCTTACACAGCAGGTGGTGGTCCGGCTCCACAGAACCTGAGGGCGCATTCCACTCGTGCCATGGCGTCTTCTTGGGCGGAGAGATCTGGAGTGTCAATTGACCAGATATGTAAGGCGGCCACCTGGTCATCTCCTTCCACCTTTTTTAACCACTATCGGTTAGATATGGGGGCCTCCTTGGATCTCAACTTTGGGCTAAGGGTGCTGCAGGCTGTAATCCCTCCCTAAGTTAGTTTACATCTCTGTAATTCTCTCGTGGTGCTGTCATGGGAGTCCGAATAAAGTATTAAGTTACGTACCAGTAACGGTATTTTTTGGAAGCCCATGACAGCACCCTTAGTTCCCTCCCTTGTTCACGTATAGGGGTGCACTCCTTCCTCTTAGAAGTTTTTTTCACGGATTTGCCTTAAATTGGAGTAAAGATTAAATATAAATTGTAAATAGGATGTATAGATTGTATATATTGTATATACGCTGTGCCATTAACCATGGTAGCCTCTCAAGCTCTGTAATCCAACTGATGCGTGGGAGAGGTGCCGCCCTTTTTTGTCTGTAGTTTTCCTGAGATGTTCCCCGTGCATTTCGGTACCATTCAGTTATACTTCACTGGTAATTGATCTTCGTGAAAGTTCGCTAAGTGATGTAGTCTTCCCCTTGTCTCTCCCAAATTTCTGCTAGGGGAACAAGTGTACCACTAAGGCGAAACATGAGGAGTGTGCAATTTGCAGGGCCTTGCTGCCAGATTCCTATGAGAAGAGACCCTGCCAGCCATGCATTCAACAGACGGTAGCGGAAGAAACGCCAGACTTCGCATCTAGCTTGAGAGGGAGATCAATAGGGAATCGGTGAGATTCCTTTCCCAGGAATGTGTCCGTAAGGAAAAAGATAAGGATGCCTAGAACCCCAGTGTCGGACAGGGATAGTGACTGTAAGAAAAAAGAGTCCTGATTGGGAGAGGTGGAAGAGCCAGGAAGAAGGTCCGAGACAATCTCTTATCAAGCTGAGGTCGAAGTTTATTCAGAGATACACGGCAAAACAGAACAGATAGTCAGAGAAGTTGAAATATGCGGGCAAAAACAGGGATTCAGACGGGCAGAGATTCGCTAGGAAGTCTGGCGATGATAAGGCTCTGTGCCCTGGCCATGGTGAGGCACAGCGGCATGATGGCGATGGAATGGCCCCGAGCAACAGTAACAGGGGCTTTTTATACATTATGCAAACAAGCTGTATACATATTATAGCAAAGGGCGTATATGGTTACATCATATCTTTTTGGACAAAGGAAAAAGTGGCACAACATTACATCAGTAATTAACTTTTTACCAGACCACATTAAGAAACACATAAATCCAATATTATCTCTAACTACTGTCATTAATCTTATTACTGCTCTTAGACTAAACCCATAAATTCATAAATTTGACAATTGGAGAAGTCTGTTTTCTACTAACACTATCATGAATACACATATTTCCCATATATTCGTTGGTTTTAGTTTCTCATTGCCCTAAGGCTGATCCAATTTACCTGTAGGCACATCTACTAAATTGGTTAATGGGCATGATCTCATTTTACATCCTCCATCTGCTTTTACAGAGTACATCGTATTATTTCTATTGTAAAAGTTGAATATATTCTTTCCTAACTTTCCTAAGATGGCTACCTCGTTTCTCATGGCAGCTCAGTATATTATGGCTGACCATTCTCTTAAAAATCCCCCTCTTGTACTCTGTCCAGAGTACAACATACAGTACTGTAATATTCATGGGTGAATTATTGAAAATAAGAATATTGAGGTAATTCAGCACTTTATGCACGTGTGTGTGTGGGCAAAAGTCCTTAAAAATAGCATAAACACATAATAAAAAAAAAAAATTCAAATAGTCCTGAAAAAAATAAGTTGCACAATAGTCAAGTCTTTTGGTCTTTTTCTTCTCATTCTTTGGCTTCTGGATTTTCCTGATCTTCTCCCCCTCTCACACTATCAGAGTCCCACTGTATAGTGTGAAGCATCTTCTCCCAATCATCCAATAAATCCATGGTCCTAGGAGTCGAATATGAAAATCTTCAGCGGACCTGGAGAAAATAGAAAAAAAAAAGTGGAGTATCAGTCCTTACCAGAAATCTCAGTAAGATAATTAAGAAGTCTGCACTGATCGATATGAACAATTTTAACACCTTTGTAACTTGAAATTTGAGCAAAGACTTAATCATTGTTGTTGGAATATAAGGCACCAGTCTTTCATTAATTCTTTTGTAGTACAGACACTCCCCCTCAATGGGCAGGGACTCAAGGGAATTGAACAGGGATGAGTCTCCGTCCTTCTCCTGGGCCTTTACGAGATCTTGAAGAGGAGAAAAAACAAGGGGGGGCTCTCGGGGTGTTTTAGTGACTGCAGCGATGATTTCTTGTGGATATCTGTCATTGCCTGTGAGTGCAGCTTCCTTGGCTGTGTGATCTACATATGCATTGCCAAGGATGTGGGTGTCAGGAATCAACCTCTGGTGCCCTTTAATTTTACAGAAGGACCATAAATTCGGGAATTCTTTGCCCCGCTGCTCAATTTGTTTTAGAATGTCTGCATGCTGCAAGGGCCTATTCTGTGAGTCAACCATCCCCCTCAGGGCCCATACATTGAGATAGAGGGTGAGGGAAGAAACAACATATGCACTATCACTGAAGATATTCATTGGCTCTGTACACACAAGAATGACCTGTAAAGCTGCTTCCAATTCAGCTCTTTGAGCGGAGAAATGACCTGGGAGTTTATACTGCAGCAGCAATGGCTTAGCTGGAAGCCACACAGCGAAACCGGTGACGTAATGCCCCTCATGCCAATATCGAGCTCCGTCGATATAGGCACAAGAAATTCCTTCTTGGAAATCTGCTCGGAAGGGGGAGGGAGTGACATTAGCCTGTTCAATTTGACAATCGTGACTTTTTCCTGCATATTGCATCATCTGAGCTAAATGATATTTCTCACCCACTTCAACTTGTAAGTCTCTGGTCTCAAAATCAATGATCCATTGGGCCATTCTCTGTGAATTAATACCTGAAGCTTTTCCTTTCAGCAAAGTTTTTAAAGTGACATGCGGGGTTTGTAAAATTAAAGGAGCAAACCCCACTATATGTCTCACTTGGTTCATAGTCCAGTGCACGCCCAGTAGGTGCTTCATGCTCTTAGTGAATCCTTTTTCCACGGGGGTAAGCAACCTAGAGTAGTAACCTAAGGCATACAACTGACTAGACACTTCTGGGCTTTCTTTGGGCCATTTTTGTAGAAGCACAGAAGAAATAGAGACATCACCAGTATGAGTCTGAATGTAAAAAGGCTGGAAAGGGTCAGGGTTAACCAATGCAGCAGCTGCCGTAAGGGCGCGCTTCAATCCCTCAAAAGCCTGTAAGGCGGCTCCCTCCACATTGACAGGTGCAAAATCATCATTAACATCTTTCAATAAATCATACAGCGGTTTAGCCAGATAAGCAAAATCTTCAATAAATTCTCTGGAAAAGTTGATAAGACCCAAAAATTTTCTGAGCTCAGTGATATTGGTTGGTATGGGAACAGCCTGAATAGCTTTAACCCTATCATGCATGGGCTTCTTTCCATCTGCTGAGACCGACACACCCAGAAATTTAACCTCTGATTTCATTAATTGTACTTTGTCTAGACTCATTTTGAGTCCTGCCTCTTGTAAAGCCTGACAAACATTTTCAAGGGTCTCTTTGTGTTCACATTCATCGACAGTTTGAATCAATAGATCATCCACATACTGTAAGACTTTGTCTCCTTAACCAAGGGGCTCTAACACCTGAGCTAATGCCTGATGGAAATACACAGGAGAACTGTGAAATCCCATGGGCAGCCGCGTGAACAGGTATTGCACATTCTCAAAAGTGAATGCGAAGCGGAGGGCAGATTCAGGTGTTAGGGGTACTGAGAAAAAGCCATTTGCAATGTCTAAACAAGAAAACACTTTACAATCACTCCTCAGCTGTGACATAACTTCAGGGACAGATGCAACAAGGTGAGCAGCTGAAGGAGTGTACTTATTTACAAGTCTCAGGTCTACCACCATTCGAAAACTGCCATCTTCCTTTTTTACAGGTAGAATAGGACTGTTACATGGGGAATTACCTTTCACAACAACACCTTGCTTTTCCAACTCACTGACTGCAACCCTTATGTAAGGGATTGCGTCCTCAGGAATACGGTACTGACGCTGGAAAGGTGGCAGTTTTTCACCATCAATTTTAACCTGAGTTTGCATTAACCCACAATCAGTTTTCTTTGAGATCCACAATTCAGGGAACTTTTGCTTCAATTCATTTTTCAAAGCATCATTGTCAGTATTTTCAACATTTTCATTAGCACCTAATCCGAAGCTAGCAATGGGTAATTTATGACTCTCCTCCTCCTCCTCCACAGGGACAATTACAGAACAGATAGTGGCTTCTTTGTTCCGCCACAGAACTTTGTTACATAAATCAACAACAATTCCCATTGCTCCCAAAACATCAGTTCCCAAAATAGTGGACCGTAACTGTGGGTTTACCCAAAAAGCGCATCGAAGACCCCTTTGCTTCGATCCCCCTGTGTCCTGAAATCTCAGGTTCACTGTACGACTTTTTACTGCTTGAATACCGGAGCCCCCCCAAAATCCTACCAAAATGGTAGTCTCAGGCAGTACAGGGGGTGACTGCAATTTGTGTCGTGTTACTGAAACTGAGGCTCCTGTATCGATGAGGATGTCTTCCCAAGGCAGCCCCTCTATTCTCCCTCTGACATAAGATCTACCATCTCTGCCCAGGGAAAGGGGGGCAAGGAGGGTAAGGGGAACAGGGGGAGCACTCCATCAATCGGTGTTACGTGCCGTGGGAAGCCCGAAAAATCCATCATCCCCATCTGAACACGGCTTCCGTCCAACAGCCGCCACCTCCGCCCCAAAGAGATCCTTAGTCAGGGTCCGGTCCTCATGTTCCCGTAGCTCCTTGATCAGGGGAGCACAGGGACGAGGAGGAGTGACCCCTCCCTGAATAGCATGGACCTCCGGGCGCGGATGAGTGAAAGCTATTGGGGAGGGAGCAGGAGCAGAAGGCTCCTGTGAGACTGGGTTAACCATTTGAAGACCGTTGTACTGCTGATACTGCCTAGGGTCATTCACTGCTGGATACGGAGGTCTAACTCCGAAAGGTGGTCTAGAGAACTCCCGGGGCTGTTGGGGATTAAATGGTGCCCGGAGTTCTAGGGGTACAATCCCTGGCACAAGGTTGGGACAAAAACGTTTAACATGTCCTAGATGTCCACAAAAGTAACACAAGGGGGGGCCTCTCATGGGATCCCGTGGGGGCTCTGCCGAACGGGACCTACCCATTCTCTGCAGCTGCGCATACCCCCCGGTACTCCTGGCCTCCCTGAATCAGCAGATACACCCCGAGGTGAATGGCACGCAAAAACATTAGGCTCATCACCCTTCACCTCAGATTGCATCGTCCTAACAAAACACTCCCTTACTTTCCTCCCAATTAGGCAACTTTTTTTTTTAATAAATTTAAGATGGACCAGGAACATTTGGCCTGGGATATTTTTCTCAGGATTAAAGCAGCATCACACCTAACCTAGGGTCTGCATGTGCTGGAGTTGTCGGGACAATATATCTTTCCTCAACTGTGTCTGCATAAGCTGGAGCTGTTGGGACACTATATCTTGTTATGTACTACTTCACTTATTCTTCTAACTCTCTACTCCTGTCTACAACTGTATTTACATCAGCACTGTGTCTCGAAGCTGCAGTGTCCATCTGTGACATAACTGCTCTCAGCTGCTGCTTCTGCTCGCACCCCTCCTCTCTGTGCTTCCATGCTAGCTCCAGCATCTCACTCAGCTTTTCTAATCTCTCCCTATACGCTGCCCCTCCCCGGGTGATCATGTTAACATATTGCTATGTAAGCTGCCTATCAAGAGCCTGATCAAAAGTTATGACTGTCTTACACAAAGCCACTACTTGGCTATTAGCTTAACCTAGTGAATTATTTCTATCTAGTTCCCTGTTCTCGGTGGTAAACCAACGCATACAATTTAACCACGTGGTTTCCACATTAACCCCCTCCAGCTGGGGTGTGCCAGCATATTTCTCTGCCTGCTTCCGTAACCAATCCATATTTACAGTGGTCTACAAGGACGAATTTTACTCTGTTCTAGTATCAACAAATGCAATTTAAGCAAAGTTAGATACTCACACCTCTCGAATGGAAGACCTCCTGCAGGCTGGGTCGACCAAAAATATCAAAAGAGGTGCAGCCGTGATTCCAGCCTCACTCGTTACGCTTGCCAAGCGTCTCCCCACGCCCTTTTAAAGCTTCTTGCTACCCAGCACAACAAATTCTCACGTCCTTGTAGATAGCTTCTTCTTAGTTACTCATCTTTTTATAGTCTTTTTCTTTGTCCGTGGTTTTCTTATAAAAAATTGGGCAGGCGGTTTCAGAGCGATCACGAGAGGTTCTCCTTCAGGCTGGCTTCCTTTGACCGGTTTAACGTATGGCCATACGCTTTTTTTTGTTTTTTCTTCACTCTTCCAACCTCCAAGCCCTCGTCTACAGCTTCTTCCACAAATGTTCTTCTGGAGGCCGCTCTCCGGAGCTGCTCCTCCTGGCTGGCAATCGCCACTTGTAAGAAAAAAGAGTCCTGATTGGGAGAGGTGGAAGAGCCAGGAAGAAGGTCCGAGACAATCTCTTATCAAGCTGAGGTCGAAGTTTATTCAGAGATACACGGCAAAACAGAACAGATAGTCAGAGAAGTTGAAATATGCGGGCAAAAACAGGGATTCAGACGGGCAGAGATTCGCTAGGAAGTCTGGCGATGATAAGGCTCTGTGCCCTGGCCATGGTGAGGCACAGCGGCATGATGGCGATGGAATGGCCCCGAGCAACAGTAACAGGGGCTTTTTATACATTATGCAAACAAGCTGTATACATATTATAGCAAAGGGCGTATATGGTTACATCATATCTTTTTGGACAAAGGAAAAAGTGGCACAACATTACATCAGTAATTAACTTTTTACCAGACCACATTAAGAAACACATAAATCCAATATTATCTCTAACTACTGTCATTAATCTTATTACTGCTCTTAGACTAAACCCATAAATTCATAAATTTGACAATTGGAGAAGTCTGTTTTCTACTAACACTATCATGAATACACATATTTCCCATATATTCGTTGGTTTTAGTTTCTCATTGCCCTAAGGCTGATCCAATTTACCTGTAAGCACATCTACTAAATTGGTTAATGGGCATGATCTCATTTTACATCCTCCATCTGCTTTTACAGAGTACATCGTATTATTTCTATTGTAAAAGTTGAATATATTCTTTCCTAACTTTCCTAAGATGGCTGCCTCGTTTCTCATGGCAGCTCAGTATATTATGGCTGACCATTCTCTTACAGTGACTTGAGTGAGATTGTCTCGGTCTTATCGGTTTCAATTTCATCTTCAGATGCCCGGTCAAGCCGTTCCTGCTTCCCCGTTGACCGGGTGAATAAGCTGGTAAAAGCAGTTGTTAATGCCATGGGGATTGTTGAGCCCCGGCCTGAGAAATCAATGCAGGATGTAATGTTCGGAGGTCTGGATCAGGGAACATGCAGGTCCATTCCGCTGAACGATAAAATCCGCTCTCTTATTCTACAAGAATGGAATAGACCAGAGAGGAAAGGCTCCTTACCTCCTGCTTTCAAAAGAAGGTACCCTTTCGAGGAGTCTGCCTCGTTCTCGTGGGATAAAGCCCCGAAGCTGGATGCGGCGGTCATTAAGGCAAATAGGAAAGCCTCGCTACCATTTGAGGACATTGGAAATCTAAAGGACCCACTGGATACGTAGGCAGATACCTTTCTAAAGGGCACCTAGGAAATGTTGGCGGGGTGCCTTAGGCCGGCAGTGGCAGCCACATGTACAGCGAGGTCTTTAATGGTCTGACTGGAAAAGTTAAGAGTCACAAAGGACAAGGCATCCAGAGAAAGCATCCTGACTACTCTTTCCATGATGCAGGGAGCTGCAGCCTTTCTATCGGACGCGTCGGCGGAGTCTCAGGTTAGCCGAAAGAGCCACGGCCTCTTCTAATGCAGCCCGAAGGGCTTTGTGACTAAAGTGTTGGCTGGGAGACATCCAGGCCAGGTCAAAGCTTTGCGCCCTCCCTTGTGAAGGGGAACACTTGTTCGGACCAGTGTTGGAAGAACTGCTGGAAAAGACAGGGGCCAATAAAAAGAAGTTTCCTAACTTGTCAGGCCCTTCCTACGGACGTTCCTTCAACAGGAGTTTAAGCTGCAGAAAGTCTTCCAGGGATAAAGGCAGACAACAGAAAAAGGAGAGGTAGAGGATACATGTTTGGCTCCACCCGGGATCACAGGAAACCACCACAATGACTGGCGGCCCAGGTAGGGGGGAAGGCTGTCTGCCTTCTACCCGGCCGGGTCAAAAGTATCAAATAGCAGATGGAGCCATAGTCGGATCAGATCAGGGCTAAGGTTGTAGATCCACTCAATACCTCAGGACAAATTTATGATAACTCCCACTTGTTCCTCAACAGCAGAGCAGCAGGCCTTGGAGTCAGAAGTCCTGAAACTATGGCACAAGGTGGTCTTGGTGGAGGTTCCTGTGTCAGAAAGAGGTAGGGGGTTCTACTCCCCCCTCTTCCTGGTTAAAAAAACGGACCTTTATTAATCTAAAATGTCTTAACAAATTACTGTTGGTGCGTCACCTTTAAAATGGAGTCTGTTGGGTTAGCAATAAAGTTGCTCTTCAAAGATTGCTTTATGGTAGTATTGGATCTTAAGGACGCATACTCCCACATACCTGCAGATCACCAGCAGTTCCTTAGGGTGGTGGTACCACTGGGGGGTAGTTTAGAGCCCTCCTGTTTGGTCTCGCTATTGCTCCACGGGTCTTCACCAAGGTAGTTGCAGAGGTTATGGCACATATCCATGAACAGGATGTCATGATGGTCCCCTATCTGGATGACTTTTTAATAGTAGGCAGCTTGGTCCTGCACTGCACTACTCAAAAGAAAGGGGTAATGTCCACACAAGAAGGGATGGGGGGGTGACTTGTGAATATCAAAATGTCACATTTGCAGCCCCTGAAGATGCAGGAATTACTGGGTCTTGTGCTGGACTCTGAGAATCAGGAGTGTCAGCTACCGGTGCCCAAATTAGATGGTATTCGGCATCAAGTGCTGAAGGCAGTGAACAATCCATCTATGTCCCTTAGGAGGGCAATGGCCCATTTAGGCTCACTCACTTCCTGTATTCCGGCTGTTCGGTGGGCCCAATTCCATACTAGGGCATTACAGTGGGAAGCATTATGTAACGACCGTCAGCTTGGAGGGTGTCTGGAAAGGAAAATCTCTTTGTCCTACTCTATGATACAGTCCCTTCTTTGGTGGTTGTACAGAGGGGTTCCCTGATTGTCACTACAGGTGTCAGCCCCACGGGTTGGGGGGCTCATTTGGGGGAGGTGTGGGTCCAAGGGAGGTGGACAAGCGGTGAGCAGGCTGGTTTGCCTAACCTCAAAGAGTTGTTATCGGTGGAGCTGTCAATAAGACGGCTCCTTAAGTCCTTACAGAGTCAATACTTTCCGACAATCAATAGCCTACATCAACCACCAGGGGGGACCCGGTACAGGTCTTTGATGGAATTGGTGGATATATATTTCAGATTGCCGAAGCTCATCTGCTGTCGTTAACCTCCATGCATATAATAGGAAAGGAGAACATCAAGGATGACTTCCTAATCCACAACCAGCTCAGGCAGGGAGAATGGGTGTTAAACCAAACTGTCTTCATCCTGATTGTGCATATGTGGGGGTGTCCGGATAGAGAAAACAGGAAGGTGCATCGGTTCTGTTCTCTAAACCCCAGAGAAGGTCTGCGAACGGTAGATGTTCTGTTGATTCCGTGGGACTTCAGTCTGGCATATGCCTTTACATCTGACAGCATGGAATTTGAGAGGGTGCTGTAGATAGGGAAAGGGTTTTCTCATAACCTGGTAACCACTTTACTTAAGAGTAGGAAAGCATCCACAACAAGGATATACGCCAGAACCTGGAACAAGTTTCTATCAGCCACTGGCTCGGAGGTTGGAGGAAAGGTTCAGATAGGCCAAGTTTTGGAATTCCTACAAAAGGGCCTAGAGATAGACTATCTACAAACACCTCTCTTTATAATTGTGACCTGGCGGGCAATTATTGGGTGACTAGGTCTAGGCCCATCCTTAGACAGAGGTTAATGCCTTGGAATTTGAACCTAGTTCTAATGGCATTGACAGAATCTCCCTTTGAGCCCACTGAGTTAGCCCCAATAAAAATTATTTTCCTTAAAACTGCCTTTCTTGTTGCATTAACATCAGCTCACAGGGTTAGTGACATTCAGATCCTGTCCAGAATTCCACGCTTCCCCTAGTCCCGTTCGCGCCTCAGCATCGGCAACTCCTGTCTCTCGCTCTCCCTCACCTGAGGTTCACAGCGAGCACGACTCTGAATTCGAATCTGACACGTGAGCCCCTCAGAATCCCCCAACTGATCAAGAGTCGCTTGATTCTCTTATAGAATCAGTCAACAGGATTCTGAAGTTGGATGAGGATAATATTCCCGCTCCAGCACATCCTATCTCACTTAAGAAAACCAAGCGTGTGCACAGGTTATTTACCAGCCATCCGGACTTTAAGGAAATTGTCCAGAAACATAGGACTCGTCCACATAAGCGGTTCACAGGGCAAAAGTCTACTCAGGCTAAATACCCTTTTGATCCAGACTTAATGAAGGATTGGTTACAGTCCCCTCCAGTGGACCCTCCTGTATCGCGTCTTGCTTCCAAAACACTCCTATCCATTTCTGATTGTCAAATTGACTACCTGGCCCATTCAGTTTTTGAAGCTTCAGGAGCAGCGCTTCTCCCATCTTTCGCGGCAATTTGGGTCACTAAGGCAATGGCCACTTGGGCAGAAGTCTTGGTTGCTTCCTTCCAGGGCTCCAACCTTCCTCCGGAAGCATCCACTGTCGCCAAGCAGATAATTCACGCAGCGGACTTTGTTGTGGACGCTTCTTTTGATGTCGCCAATTGCGCTGCTCAAACTGCCGCTAATGCAATCTCCATTAGAAGAGCCCTATGGCTCCGCGACTGGTGGGCGGATGCCACATCTAAAAGATCTTTGACTTCTCTGCCCTATCAAACTGGTCGTCTTTTTGGAGAGAAACTGGACCAGCTCATTTCTGATACTACCGGGGGAAAGAGTAAATTCCTTCCTTAAAAAAATGCTGTTAGGCCGTTTCAGAACCAACAGCCAACGCGTTTTCGATCTTTTCGTAACAACTCCGGTTGGTCCTCCTCTACCTTCTCTTCCGGTTCACGTCGGTCCCCGCGTGGAAACAGAGGCTCCTAACCGCTCTTGGAAGTCCAGGCCAAGGGCTTCTGGATCTACGGGAGCCAGATCTCATAGATCTACCCAATAACTTGTTGCAGTATCCGGCGGGCACCGACAAAGTAGGCGGTCACCTACTTTCCTTCAGCCACACCTGGCTCGCGGTCGTCCACGACAAGTGGGTCAGGGAGCTGGTGTCCTCCGGATACAAGATAGAATTTTCCTCTCCCCCTCCAACTCGCTTTTTTCTTTCCTCTCCCCTCAAGGAAAAGACAAGAGCCTTCCTTCGGGCTGTTCAGGCTCTGCTAAGGGACGGAGTCATCAATCCGGTCCCTCATCATGAAAGGTTCAGGGGATTTTATTCAAACCTTTTTGTGGTTCCAAAAAAGGATGGGACAATGTGACCCATTCTGGATCTCAAACTGTTAAATCAGTTTGTCAAGGTACGGCGATTCCAAATGGAATCTCTCTGATCAGTTGTCGCTTCCATGGAAAAAGGAGAGTTCCTAACATCCATCGACATCAGGGACGCTTACCTTCACATTCCGATCTGCCCATCCCACCAGCAGTTCCTGCGTTTTGCAATTCACGACGAACACTTCCAGTTAGTTGCCTTGCCCTTCGGACTCGCCACCACTCCCAGGGTCTTCACCAAGGTCATGGCGGCTGTCATGGCCATTCTCCACTCTCGGGGAGAAGTGGTGTTACCATATCTGGACGACCTGCTCATCAAGGGTCCGTCCCTTCCAGCCTGCAAGGAATCCGTGGATATAACAGTAAATACACTTTCGTGCCTGGTGTGGAAGATAAACTTCGAAAAGTCCTTCCCGAAACCGGCTCAGCAGATTTCCTTTTTAGGAATGATCTTGGACACTTCCCACGAGTTGGTCATTCTCCCTCCAGAAAAGACCCAGGCCTTACAACAGGCAGCGCGGACTCTTTCCCGACCAGTTTCTCACTCCATTCGTTTCAGCATGAGAGTTCTCGGAATGATGGTGGCTGCGATGGAAGCAGTTCCATTTGCACAGTTCCATCTCGGTCCCTTACAACATGCGTTGCTGTTGGCCTGGGACAAGAACCCGTTCTCCCTGGACCGTCGGATCCTTCTGTCCCGGCGGGTCAGCCAAGCCCTCAGGTGGTGGACAATGAAGTCCTCCCTGAATCAAGGGAGGTCTTTTCTCTCAGTAAGATGGTTGGTAGTAACCACCGACGCAAGTCTTCTCGGCTGGGGTGCGGTCTTTCGACACCACACGGCACAGGGTCATTGGATGACCTGAGAGTCATGTCTCCCCATCAACATTTTGGAGATACCAGCGATCATATTAGCTCTACGGAGTTTCCACCATCTCCTCACAGGTCAACCCATCAGGATCCAATCCGACAATGCCACGGCTGTAGCGTATATCAACCGCCAGGGGGGTACCCGGAGCAGGATGACCATGCACGAAGTGAGTCACATCCTCCATTGGGCCGAGACCAACCATTTGCCCATCTCAGCAATCCACATCCTGAGCGTAGAAAATTGGGTGGCAGATTTTCTCAGTTGCCAAAGCATTGCCTCGGGAGAGTGGTCTCTTCATCCTGAAGTCTTTCAGCAGATTTGTCATCGTTGGGGGACTCCGGATGTGGATCTCATGGCCTCAAGACTAAACAACAAGGTACCTCGGTTCATTGCTCGATCGCGCGATCCATGCGCCATCGGAGCGGACGCCTTAGTTCTGCCATGGCACTGGTTCCGGCTCCCGTACATCTTTCCCCCTCTCCCCTTGCTCCCAAGGGTCATCAAGAAAATCAGAGCGGAGGGAGTGCCAGTGATCCTAGTCGCGCCAGATTGGCCGCGCCGAGCATGGTACACAGAACAAATACAACTAGTTGCCGACGTCCCTTGGCGACTTCCAGATCGCATGGATCTACTCTCACAGGGCCCGATTTACCACCAGAACTCCAGGTCCCTGTCTTTGATGGCATGGCCGTTGAATCCTGGATTTTAGCACAGGCTGGGTTCTCTCACGACGTAATTTCCACCATGATTAGTGCTAGGAAACCTGTGTCCATGCGCATCTATCACCGCACCTGGAAAACCTTTTCGTGGTGCAAGGATCATGGTCAATCACCTCTGGTGGTTTCCATTCCGGCCATATTGGAATTCCTTCAATCCGGTTTAAATCAGGCCTCGCACTTAGCTCGCTCAAGCCTTGTCAGTGCTTTTCCAACGCAAAATTGCCACCAAACTTCAGGTCAAGACGTTCATTCAGGGAGTTTCCGATGTGGCGCCTCCTTATAGAATGCCATTGGAATCATGGGACCTTAACTTTGTTCTCGGGGCCTTACAGGAGGCTCCTTTTGAACCACTGCAGGACGTGTCTCTATCCGTTCTCTCTTGGAAGGTGGTCTTTCTAGTGGCAATTACGTCAATCAGACGAGTTTCGGAATTGGCAGCCCTGTCCTGCCGTTCTCCATTCCTGAATTTTCATCAAGACAAGGTAGTTCTCAGGATGTCCCCGTCCTTCCTGCCCAAGGTCGTCTCCTCTTTCCATCTCAACGAGGAAATTGTTTTGCCTTCCTTTTGTCCGGCACCGGTCCATCGCATTGAGAAGGCCCTCCACACCCTGGATGTGGTTAGGGCTCTGAGACGGTATATCTCGCAGACGGCTCCCTTCCGAAAGTCAGATGCCCTGTTCATTCTTGCACAGGGACATAGGAAGGGTCTGGCCGCTTCAAATGCAACGCTAGCCAGGTGGATTCGCTCAGCGATTCAGGAATCCTACCGTATCAGTAACGCGCCTGTCCCAGCGGGGATTAAGGCGCACTCTACCCGGTCAGTGGGTGCCTCTTGGGCCAATCGGCACCAGGCCTCGGCAGAACAGGTCTGCAAGGCTGCGACTTGATCCAGTCTGCATACTTCTACAAAACATTACCAAATTCATTCTCAGGCCTCTGCAGATGCAGCTATCGGCAGACGCATCCTGCAATCGGCACTACCTCAGTGTTGACTCAGTGGTACATGGGGTATTAGCAGATGAATGCTCCCCACCCAGTGACTGCCTTAGGACGTCCCATGGTCTCTGTGTCCCCCAATGAGGCGTAGGAGAAAAAGGGATTTTTGTGTACTCACCGTAAAATCCTTTTCTCCGAGCCATTCATTGGGGGACACAGCACCCACCCTGTTTAGCCTACTGGCTCATTGTAGCATTCTTAGGTTTTGACATAGTTATGGTTATTGTTGACTGTTTAAGCTCCTACTGCTTTTTTCACCGAACTGGAGAAATCTCATTCAGCGAAGGGGTGTATACTGCAGGGGAGGAGTTAACTTTTTTCTGGTTTACTTAGTGTCCTCCTAGTGGCAAGCAGCATAACACCCATGGTCTCTGTATCCCCCAATGAATGGCTCCGAGAAAAGGATTTTACGGTGAGTACACAAAAATCCCTATATTGTGTACGGAATAATGTTTATATATTGCTTCTAACCTGGGAGGTCCTCTCGTGCTGTGTAATCCAACTGATGCGGAGAGAGGTGCCTTTTATGTCTGTAGGTTTCCTGTCCCTGAAGGGAGGATCCCCTTTTTCGTGGTGCTGTCATGGGGCGTTATCCTTCGGGCTTTCCATGGCTCCAAGAGTATTTACAAAGGTCATTTTAGAGGTTACAAAGCATCTTCGACAGAAAATCCTAATTATTCCATACTTGGACAATTTCCTGGTGGTAGGCAGATCAAGAGAAGACTGCAATAACCAATTTATGCAAGTCAAAAGTCTGACTCGGCTGGGATGGATTCTGAATCTGGAGAATTCAAAGCTGCATCCACATAAAATTCAGTCTTTCTTGGGGCTTATTTTGGACTCCGGGAAAAATGCAGGAGAAGATAACCAAAGTTACAACCCTAGTGTCAGCAGCAGTGACCAGGCCGGAAGGCAATGTCTCTGCTGGGGATAATGACGTCCTGTATTTCAGCAGCTCAGTGGGCCCAGTTACACTCCAGATGCCTGCAGCAGGATGTCTTAAAAGGCAAAAAAAGCTCAACAGCCATTTAGACGGGAAGATCACACTTTCCCGAGTGACAATCTGCTTCATGGCTTGGTGACTGGATTTGGAGAATCTATCACAGGGAACTCCTTGGTCCTATCAAATCATTGACGTAATTATAACAGATGCTAGCTCGGAAGGTTTGGGAGCGCATCTTCGAGATTGCATAGTGCAGGGAGTTTGGACGATGGCAGATAGATATTATTCGTTGAACATGAAAGAACTGCAAGCAGTAAAGAATGCAGTGATAAGGCTCCTTCCCCAGCTGAAGGGAGGTCATGTTCGGATTATGTCAAACAATCGGACAATGTTTGCGTTCATCAACCATCAAGGGGGCACAAGATCCCGCTCCTTGATGTTGGAGACGGAAGGTATCCATTAGCATCAGTTACCACTAACAGCGCTACCCATAAGAGGGGAAGAAAACGACAGAGCAGACTTCCTGAGTCGAAATACACTAAAACGGGGATTGTGCGCTGAATCCAGGAATATTTCAGAAAATTGTGGATCAATGGGGACTGCCAGAGATAGATTTATTTTCCAACAAGCGAAACAAAAAAAAAAAAAGAAAATTTCTGCTATCTAGATCCGAGGGAAAGTCCCTATGCAGTAGACTCACATTCCCTTGAACTTCGACCTAGTCTGCGCCTTCCCCCTCTTAGTGTTGATTCCCGCGGTGTTGAGGAAAATACGGGAAGAGAGAGTGAAAGTTATTTTAATTGCTCCCTTTTGGCCCAAGAGGCCATGGCTCACGTGGATGAGAGGATTTCTGTGCGGAGATTCCTGGGTCCTTCAAGATTTTCCGGATCTCCTTAGGAAGGGACCAGTCTATTACCATCAGAGGTCAGGCCTGCATTTCACAACATGGATTTTGAGAGGTCGTTAATCTAGAAAGGCTTCTCCCAGGCCCTAGTTTCTACTCTGTTTCAGAGCAAGAAGAAAGTAACTACTAAAATATATGGTAGGACTTGGGCAAAAGTTTTGACTAGTTTGGGACAATCCTGGGAAGGGAAAGTTCCGATTAAAGCCGTACTAGAATTCCTTCAAAAAGGACTGGAAATGAGCCTAGACACTAGCTCTCTTAAGGTGCAAGTGTCGGCTTTAGGAGCCTTATATAATTATAACCTAGCTGCAGATAGATGGATAATTTGATTTATTAAGGCATGTGATAGGTCAAGACTGATTCTGGCCCCAAGAATACCCCCTTGGGATCTAAATCTAGTTCTAGAGGCGTTAACAAGACCTCCCTTTGAGCATCTGAGCGAATTACCAGTTAAGATACTATAAAGACAGCTATATTGGTGGCCCTAACATCGGTCCGTAGAGTCAGTGACTTGCAGGCCCTGTCATTCAACCAATACGTTAACCCAGATTTGGAAGATAGGGTTATAATGTGAACAGACCAAGCATATGTTCAGAAGATGCAGTCTAAATTTCATAGGAACCAAGAAATTCTCCCCTCTTTTTGTAGCAATCCTAAAACTGCGGAAGAGCATAAGCTGCACACGCTAGACGTTAAATGGGTTCTGGTTCAGTATTTGGCATAACAAAAATATGGAGGAAGAGCGAGTCCTTATTTGTGTCATTTCAAGGGGTTAGGAAAGGCCTAAAAGTAACAAGGGGTACAATAGATAGATGTATCAGGGACACCATTAGCTTTGCCTACTCCGCCAGTAATGTACCAGTTCCAGAGAACCTGAGGGCTTATTCCGCCAGAGCCATGGCAACTTCCTGGGCTGAGAAGGCAGAGCTGTCAATCGACAAGATACGTAAGGCAGCGATATGGTCTTCTCCATCTACATTCTATAAAATTACCGACTTAATTTTTCCCGATAATCTGTGGGAGATGGTGTTGCAAGTGGTGATCCCTCCCTAAGGTATTTTCAGTCTATATAAATCTCTCAGGTGGTGCTGGGAGAAGAGGAAAAATCTTAGTTACTTACTGGTAACGGGATTTTACAGAGCCCATGACAGCACCCTTATATTCCCTCCCTTCTTATCACTATTTGGTGTGCACTTTAACTCCTTTCTGCCATGAGACATACTATCCCGTCCATGTGCCCTGGGACTTAATTCCCAGGGACGGGATAGTACGTTATAGCGATCAGCGGCGCCCACGTGGTGAGCGCCGCTGATCGCGGCCGGGTGTCAGCTGATTATCACAGCTGACACCTGGCACAATGTGTCAGGGGCAGTCACGGACCACCCCCGACACGTCAACCCCTTGCACACCGCGATCAAACACGATCACGGTGTACCGGGGGTTAAAGGGAAGCATCGGCAGGGAGGGGGCTCCCTCCGTGCTTCCCTGAGCCCCTCACTGCAGCGCAATGTGCAGCACTGCTGCGGGGGGCTTCTTCCCTGCAGGCCCCCGAATCCAAGATGGCGACGGGGACCTTCTGGGGCCTGCAGGGAGCCGGCTTCCTCAGTGCCTGCAAAGCGCAGGCATGAGGAAGTCTGCTGCACTGCCTGTGACAGATCGCTGATCTGTCACAGTGATCTGTGATGTGACAGATCAGCAATCTGTCACAGGACAGTGCTGTCCCACCTGGGACAATGTAATAAAGTTAAAAAAAAAAAAAAAGTGTTAAAATAATTTTGAAAAAAATCGCCAAATAAATTAGAAAAAAAAAAACATTCCCCCAATAAATTCATTTTTTTAAATAAAAAAAATAAATAAAAGTACACATATTTGGTATCGCCGCGTCCGTAACGACCTGCTCTATAAAACTGTACCATTAGTTAACCCCTTTAGTGAGCCCCTTAAAAAATAAAAATAAAAAACGAAGCAAAAAATAAAGATTTATTATCATACCACCGAACAAAAAGTGCAATAACGCGCGATCAAAAAGACGCATATAAAAATCCATGGTACCGCTGAAAATGTCATCTTGTTCCGCAAAAAACAAGCCACCATACAGCATCATCAGTGAAAAAATAAAAAAGTTATAGCTCACAGAATAAAGCGATGCAAAAATAATTATTTTTTATATAAAATAGTTTTCATTGCATAAAACCGACAAAACATAAAAAAGACCTAAATGAGGTATCGCTGTAACCGTACTGACCCAAAGAATAAAGCCGCTTTATCAATTTTATCGCACGCGGAATGGTGTAAACGCACCCCCCAAAAGAAATTCATGAAACGCTGGTTTTTGTTCATTCTGCGTCCCAAAAATCGGAATAAAAAGCGATCAAAAATGTCACGTGCCCGAAAATGGTACCAATAAAAACGTCAACTCGTCCCGCAAAAAATAAGACCTCACTTGACTCGGTGGGTCAAAATACAGAAAAATTATAGCTCTCAATATGTGGTGATGCAAAAACTATTTTTACAATAAAAAGCGTCTTTTAGCGTGCGACAGCTGCCAAACATAAAAACCGCCATAAATAGTAAATCAAACCCCCCGTTATCACCCCCTTAGTTAGGGAAAAATAATAAAATTAAAAGAAAATGTATTTATTTCCATTTTCCCATTAGGGTTAGGGCTAGGGTTAGGGCTAGAGTTAGTGCTGATATTAGGGTTAGGGGTGTGTTGGGGTTAGGGTTGGAGTTAGAATTGGGGGTTTCCACTGTTTGGGCACATCAGGTGCTCTCCAGATGCAAGATGGCTTCTGATCTCAATTCCAGCCAATTCTGAGTTGAAAAAGTCAAATGGTGCTCCTTCCCTTCCAAGCTCTGCCATGCGCCCAAACAGTGTTTTACCCCCACATATGGGGTATCAGCCTACTCAGGACAAATTGCAAAACAACTTTTGGGGTCTAATTTCTCCTGTTACCCTTAGGAAAATAAAAAATTGGGGGCAAAAATATCATTTTTGTGGAAAAAAATTATCTTTTTATTTTCACGCCTGGGCGTTATAAACTTCTGTGAAGCACTTGGGGGTTCAAAGTGCTCACCACACATCTAGATAAGTTCCGTGGGGGGTCTAGTTTCCAAAATGGGGTCACTTGTGGGGCGTTTCAATAGTTTAGGCACATCAGGGGCTCTCCAAACGCACATGACACCCGCAGACCATTCCATCAAAGTCTGCATTCCAAAAACGTCACTACTTCCCTTCCGAGACCCGACGTGTACCCATACAGTAGTTTTCTCCCACATATGGGGTATCAGCGTACTCAGGACAAATTGGACAACAACTTTTGGAGTCCAATTTCTCATGTTACCCTTGGGAAAATAAAAAAATTGGGGACTAATTGATCATGTTTGTGGAAAAAATACGATTTTTTTATTTTCATGCCCAGGCATTTTAAACTTCTGTGAAGCCCTTGGGGGTTAAAAGTGCTCACCACACATCTAGATAAGTTCCTTAGGGGGTCTAGTTTCCAAAATGTGGTTATTTGTGGGGGGTTTCCACTGTTTAGGTACATTAGGGGCTCTCCAAAGGCAACATGACACCCGCATACCATTCCATCAAAGTCTGCATTCCAAGACGTCACTACTTCACTTTCGAGCCCCGACGTGTGCCCATACAGTAGTTTTCTCCCACATATTGGGTGTCAACGTACTCAGGACAAATTGGTCAACAACTTTTGGGGTCCAATTTTTCCTGTTACCCTTGGGAAAATAAAAAAAATGGGGACTAAAAAATCATGTTTGTGGAAAAAATACGATTTTTTATTTTCACGCTCGGTCGTTATAAACTTCTGTGAAGCACTGGGGGTTCAAAGTGCTAACCACACAACTAGATAAGTTCCTTAGGGGGTCTAGTTTCCAAAATAGGGTCACTTGTGGGGGGTGTCCACTGTTTAGGTACATCAGGGGCTCTCCAAAAGCAACATGACACCCGCAGACCATTCCATCAAAGTCTGCATTCCAAAATGTCACTACTTCCCTTCCGAGACCCGACGTGTGCCCATACAGTAGTTTTCTCCAACATATGGGGTATCAGCGTACTCAGGACAAATTGGACAACAACTTTTGGAGTCCAATTTCTCCTGTTACCCTTGGGAAAATAAAAAAAATTGGGGACTAATTGATCATGTTTGTGGAAAAAATATGATTTTTTTATTTTCATGCCCAGGCATTTTAAACTTCTGTGAAGCCCTTGGGGGTTCAAAGTGCTCACCACACATCTAGATAAGTTCCTTGTTGGGTCTAGTTTCCAAAATGGTGTCATTTGTGGAGGGTTTCCACTGTTTTGGTACATCAGGGGCTCTCCAAACGCGACATGGTGTCCGATCTCAATTCCAGCCAAAAATGTCAAATGACGCTGCTTCCCTTCCGAGCTCTGCCATGCGCCCAAATAGTAGTTTACCCCCACATGTGGGGTATCAGCATACTTAGGACAAATTGCACAATAACTTTTAGGGTCCTGTTACCCTTGGGAAAATAAAAATTGGGGGTGAAAAGATCATTTTTGTGAAAAAAATATGATTTTTAAATTGTACTGCTGTACGTTATAAACTTCTGTGAAGCCCTTGTGGGTTCAAAGTTCTCACCACATATCTAGATAAGTTCCATGGGGGGTCTAGTTTCCCAAATGGGGTCACTTGTGGGGGGTTTCCACTGTTTAGGTAGATCAGGGGCTCTCCAAACGTGACATGGCGTCCGATCAGAATTACAGCCAATTTTGCATTGAAAAAGTCAAAGGGCGTTCCTTACCTTCTGAGCTCAGCCATGCGCCGAAACAGTGGTCCCACCCCCACATATCAGGTATCAGCGTACTCAGGACAAATTGCACAATAAAGTTTGCAGTCCAATTTCTCCTGTTACCCTTGGTAAAATAAAAAGAAATTGAACCTGAAGTATTTTTTTTGTGAAAAAAAGTTAAATGTTCATTTTTTTTTAAATATTCAAAAAATTCCTGTGACGCACCTAAAGGGTTAATAAACTTTTTGAATGTGGTTTTGAGCACCATAAGGGGTGCAGTTTTTAGAATGGTGTCACTTTTGGGTATTTCTTTCATATAGACCCCTCCAAGTGGCTTCAAATGTGATGTGGTCTGTAAAAATAAAATGGTGTTGCAAAAATGTGAGAAATCGCTGGTCAATTTTTAACCCTTATAACTTCCTAACAAAAAAAAATTTTGGTTCCAAAATTGTGCTGATGTAAAGTAAACATATGGGAAATGTTACTTATCAAGTTTTTTGTGTGCCGTATCTCTGATTTAAGGGCATAAAAATTCAAAGTTGGAAAATTGTGAAATTTTCAAAATTTTCGCCAAATTTCCATTTTTTTTCACAAATAAACGCAAGTTATTTGAATGAAATTTTACCACTAACATGAAGTACAATATGTCATGAGAAAACATTGTCAGAATCACCGGGATCCATGGAAGCGTTTCAGAGTTATTACCTCATAAAGGGACAGTGGTCAGAATTGTAAAAAATGGCCCGGTCATTAACATGCAAACCACCCTTGGGGCTTAAGGGGTTAAAAGAGTTAAAAAAAACCCACATGTTTTTTGGTGATGGTTGTGTTTACTAACTCTCTGGAGGTCCTCTCATGCTCTGAAAACCAACTGATGCAGAGGAGAGGTACCACCTTTTTATTCAGTAGGTTTCCTGTCCTTGATGGGCGGATACCCTCTATCAGGTGGTGCTGTCATGGGCTCTGTAAAATCCTGTTACAGGTAAGTAACTAAGATTTTTCTTTCTATACTTATATATGGCCACGGCCGCTGGTGAGGGCATTTATTGAGGCCACTTTTGTCAATTCCATACTCTGTTTTAACGTCAGCACCACAGCAATAATGATCCTCACTTCTCTATCGGGAGGTCTGATGATGAACCCAGCATAATAATGACAGGTAATGTTACCGGCCACCCTGCATATTTCCTTTGTATAGTGCGGTTTCTGCTGTATAATTTACCGCATTTATACTGAATGTTGGCATTATAGACACTACCGTGATTTATCTTTGCAGATTTCTGTAGTTGTCTACATTTCTACTGATCTTACAGATCGGTTACTATATCTAGCCTGGTTCTTGCCCAGGACTAAAAGCCCCGTTACACATAACGATGTCCCAGCGATCCCACCAACGATCCGGCATGATGGGATCGCTGGGAAATCGTTAGGCTGATCGCTGGTGAGCTGTCATATAGACAGCCCCTCCAGCGATCAGGACCAGCGAGCAAGCTGGTTTCCAATGTAAACATCGGGTATCTAGGAGCCGCGTGGCTCTTGGATACCCGCTGTTTACCTTGGAAACGAGCATACACGCTGGTTTCAAGGGTAAACATCGGATATCCAAGAGCCGCGGGGCTCCTAGATACCCGATGTTTACATTAGAAACCAGCATCGCTGATCGCTGGTCTCTCGCTGCCACACGCAGCGATGCGCGCTGGGCAGCAGACCAGCGATCAAGAAACGGCCCGCGACGTTCGAGGACGATCAGCGATAACCAGCAGTGGGGCCGGTCGCTCATCCCCGTCACACACAGCAATCTTGCTGGAGACATCGCTGATGTGTCACAAAATCAGCGATCTCGCTAGCGAGATTGCTGTGTGTGACGAGGCCTAAAGGTCCTTTATGATTCTGTACCCAGCCTGGTGCTACTTCATCTCTGGTACTACTCCTGTGGTGCTGTCTGGAGGGACGGACTGGAAAAAGGGAATTAGACCTACGGGGAATTCAGTTTCCAGGTAGTCCCTCGTGACAGCACCATTATTTTCCCTCCCCTATGTTATCTTTAGGCTTCCTGCAGATTGGTCTTCCTGCAGATCGTTCATTGATCAAGTTGCCATAGATCGAGCTGGGGCCGTATTTCTTGCATATGAGTTTCTAGTGGCTCATATACACCATTTGCATCCAACCTTTGGTGGTACTTAGAAAAACACTGGAAGGTGGGGTGGGAGAGGCCTTTTATCCTCTGTCATCCTGTCCTGTCGTAGGTCAAGGAAGGTCTACGTCTGGGTGCTTTCCTGAGGCACTTGTGAAAACCAAATTACTGGTAAATCTATAATCCCTTTTTTTAAAGGGTTGCCGTTTTGAGACCAATGGGCTTTCTTTTTGCATGGTGAGCTGTTTTCTTTATTGATGCCATTTTTATATAGATACGGGCCCTTTCACACTGCGCTTTGTCACATGTCCGTTGCAGAACCCCCCTACAAAACAGGATTCGGGCGTATGCGCCAACAGTCAATGTGCGCTCTGACTTGCATTATTTTCTGGCTCATACGCCTACTTGAAGCTGCTGACACACATATGTAGTAGACTGCATCTAGATGCTCGCCTCAAGTAGGTGTATGTGCCTGAAAATGATGCGCATCAATGATGCACATTGACTCTGGGCAAAATCATAGTCTATGGACCCATTAGCGCACACGCCCGAATCCCGTTTTGTGGGGAATTCTGGACATAAGCCTCGACGGGACCAACGAACGCAGACAAAAACAAAACATGAAAGGGCCCTAACATACAACTTTGATTTTATTTTCAGGAATCATCTTCACGGATACATTTTTATTTTTTATAGCTTCGGGCTTTTACGAACGTAGCAATAATAAAGGGGTATCTTAAGTTCTTAAATTGCTTTAATTAGCATGAAATTAAACAAGTAATTTACTTTCCAGCCGCTATCTTCTGTTCTTGGTGCTGCTCTGTTCACCTACTGCAGTTTGTGATCTGGATCGCTTCAGTGTTTGTTGGGCGAGCCAGAGTCCCTACTCAGACTTACATTGAGAGCCAGGTCATAGACATACACTGAGAGCTTGTGATCATCGCTTCTTCTGGTCAGTGAGCGAACAGCTGAAGACAGTGACTGGTAAGTGTATTACTTGTCAGGGAACTTGCATTAGTGGCACCACTCCAGCGCTGAAATAATTAAAAACTGCTGTGTTCTGCCCATTCTGTGCAGCAAGATATTTTTAAGTGCTATTCCAGCTATTGCCAGTAGGTGTCATAAGTTGCCCTTCTCTTTTTATTCATGCATTTGGAATCTTCTGTTCTCCCAAATGGTTAACTGTTCAGAACTGCCCCTTCTTCCTGCCCGGGTCAACAACATGTAACCATTCCTGCCGGTCTTCTGAGTATCTCACATGTGCTCACCTCTCTGCAAAATTATTGCTTATAACAAGCGGATTTCGTTTTTACCTGAATCATCCATATTTTGTTCAACAATCTTTGATATCATCTACAACTTTGTTCTTCAAAAGGAAAGAAGGAACGCTGAAACGCGCGTCAGGTGATACGTGGTGGGTCCTGACACAGCAGCACAGGTACTTTACATGTCGTGCGCATAATGGTGGCAAACTGTTTCAATAATGATAAACCTTGTACCATTTAGTTTCTGCTTTCATTGAAATTTATTTAGTTGGCTCATAGACACTTTATGGCAAGCTGTGGTCAGGCGCCATGATGTATTTTTTATAATGCATTGCATGTATTGATTTGCTGGCTAAGCTGCTTTCAAATATTTACAAATTTGTGCAACTTCATTAGGAATAGGAACATTTATGGATACATGAGTTTCATGTTCCACTTAGTATTTTATATATAATTAATTTTGTGATCTGGCTGTTTATGTTTACTCCTATCCGTTTCTGATTGATCTATGAGCACCTATATTATGTAAACTTTGAATGTTGATCAATAAATTATTTAAAAAAAAATAACTTTAAACATTCCTGATATCCGTGTAGGGTATGGTTGTTTTGATGCATGTGCGGAATGTGACCCGTGTTTGAGGTCAAGGACTTTAATGCTTAAATACAGCAGCCACCATACAGCCGCAGGGATAAGAGCTCAGTGCTCAGTAAAAACTGAGCCGCCGGTCATGGGTGGTGGTTACACAGGCTGTATGGAGCCGCTATCACCCAGACTGCTCTGCATACGGGTACTACAGCAGCCGCCATACAGCTGCAGGGAATAAGAGCCCAGGGCTCAGTAAAGGACCGCCGGTCACACATGGTGATTGCATAGACTGTACGGGACCGCTAACACCCACACTGCTCCGCATACGGGTATCACAGCAGCCGCCATACAGCCGCAGAACGCTACTGCAGCCCGCCAAGAAGTGCTACATCTTTGCCGCCACGCGGACGCCCACCATACATAGACTCAGTTTCCCACCAGTTTACTCAGCAGTTCGCAGCTAAATGCACAATGTCTCGGAAAAGCACATCCTCACTCAAAACGAGGTCACGAGCAAGTTCTAGCAGGTCGTCAAAAGCAGAGCTCGCTGCTGTCACTTGTGTTGAAGCCGAAGCGGCCAAAGCAAGATCCTCCTTCGCTGAACGAGAGATGCATCTAAAGCTGAGACAAACAGCAAGAGTCGGAAGCCGCACGTTTGCAAGCTGAGCTAGAAAGACGTGCGGCAGACAAAGAGACAGCAGCTGCAATAGCTAAAGCAGAGTATTTGGAAGCTATGAAAGATCCTGATTATGAGAGACGCAGCAACATTCTCTGACCAGATCTAGAGCAGCAAGATCCAGCGCAGCATGTCGCAGAGTACGTCCTTCAACATTCCAGCATGGATGACAGCCCTGAAGCATCATATCAATCAGCCCATGCCAATTACCAGCGATCCAACCCCGAGCTTCACTACCATAGGCGAAGAGACATCCAGCACAGAGATGTCGACCACAGTTACCATTTCACTGAAAAGAAGTTACAGCTCCCATCCCGCCTTAAAGAGACACCTTCTTCACCGAGAAGGTACCGCACAGACTATCCGGAGTCAGAAGCGTCTTACAGATATGGTGATACACCAGACATGACTATAACACACCTGCTCATGCCAGCACTGACGGAGTCACAATGGACTTTGCAAAGTTCTTTGCCCACCGAGAACTGGTTACAAAAGGACTTATAAAGTTCACTGACAAACCTGAGAACTATCGGTCATGGCGAGCCTTGTTCCGGAACGCCATTCATGGTCTGGACCTTTCTTGTAGTGAGGAGTTAGATCTCCTGGTAAAGTGGCTCGGAAGTGAGTCAGTCGAGCATACCAAAAGACATTAATGTAAAGCATCCTCGCACAGGTCTACAGTGTGGGAAAGACTTGATGAATGCTATGGGACAGTAGAAGTCATAGAGAATGCTTTATATAAAATAATTGATGATTTTCCTAAGATAGAACCTAAAGGTTATCTAAAGCTTAGAGAACTGAGTGGTTTATTGAATGAGTTATAGGTTGACCAGGAGGAAGGAGACTTGCCCGGATTGGCATTCTTAGACACCGCTAAGTGTGTCCATCCGATAGTACAGAAACTTCCTTACAACCTACAAGAAAAGTGGATTACATGTGGTTCACAGTATAAACAAAATCATAATGTATCATTCGCTCCTTTCACTGTATTTGTTGATTTTGTCACCAAACAATCTAGGATCAGAAATTACCCTAGTTTTGACTTTACTCTGTCATGTTCCACTGCCCCTGGTGTCAAACCCGGTAAGACACCCTTGGCAGTCCACAAAACTAACATTGTTTCCACAGACCCTCCTCACAAGGTGAATAAACCCCCTCCAGACGAGAGTAAGCCTCAGGATGTCAGTAAACAATGTCCTCTACACAAGAAACCACATCCTCTGCTGAATTGCAGAGCCTTCAGGGAGAAGTCTTTGGAGGATCGCAAAGGTTTCCTCAAGGAGAACAACATCTGTTTCAGATTTTGTGCCACAACCTCTCACTTCGTCTGGAACTGCGAAGCTAGCGTGAAATGTGCAGAATGCAGCAGCACGGATCACAATACAGCCTTGCACCCTGGATCACCTCCACGAGCGTTGTCGCAGAGGAGCAAGATGGGAAGCAGGAGGACACTGACGAAGACACCCCTGTGGTCAGCTGTCAATGTACGGAGATCTGTAGGGTACTCACAGGAGGAAGGTCCTGTTCAAAAATCTGCCTTGTCCGGGTCTATCCTGCAGGCCACAAAGACAAAGTCTTCAAGATATATGCAATCCTGGATGACCAAAGTAACAGGTCTCTAGCCAGGTCCATCTTCTTTGACAACTTCATCATTGTAGGTCCTGGTTCTCCCTACATCCTGAGGACGTGTTCAGGTACCGTTGAGACGGCGGGGAGAAAAGCAACCGGATACAAAGTGGAGTCCATAGATGGCCAAACCTGCCTATCGTTACCAACCATCCTGGAGTGCAACCAGATTCCTGACAACAGGTCAGAGATTCCTTCAAGGGAGGTGGCGGCACATCACCCCCATCTAAAGTGTATAGCCCACCTGAGATGGATCCAGGAACCCCAATAGCTCTACTCCTGGGATGAGATATACTACGAGTCCACAAGACTAAAGAATGTATAAACGGCTCCGGGAATGCTCCGTATGCACAGAGGCTCAACATTGGATGGGTCATCATAGGAGACGTCTGCCTAGGAGGAGCACACAAGCCGGCTGTCACGCACGGAGAGGGAAAACCAAGTGTAACATAAAGGGAAATGGGGAAAGGGGCCCAGACACTAAGGAAGGGATTTGGAGACCCCTAGGCTAGATCTAATCTCTCCCTAGAACTCCTACCGAGTCCCTATATTGGTTCCTCACCCATCACCGAGCCGGAACCTGAGGCCCTGAATCTCCCTGGGGCCTAGTCCTGAATAGGGAACGGGAGGGAGATGCGCGCTAGGCAGTCTCCGCTAAACTAAAGACAGTAAGGTGAGACAAACGGGAACACTTAGCTGAATTGCCAGATACGGATACCAGAAGAGGGATTCCAGACACCAAACTGGAGCTCTCTGAGAAGGTCTAACACTCTAGCAAGCAGAAGTGGAAATTAAGCTATTACCTGCTCTGAGTCACAGCTGAGCCACTAACTAAATAGATCCAAACTTCTCAGGGCAGGAGGAGGTCGACGCTGGGTCCTAGAAGCAGATGGTTCAGGGAGCAGTCTGTATGGACAGGTGCTCAGACCTTCTGAGGCCTGACGCAGGATGATAGCTTGTCACCTCCGAAGCGCTCGTGACAGTACCCCCCCTCCTACGAGTGGCTTCTGGACACTCAGGACCCGGTTTCTCAGGATGTGAGGTATGGGAATGCCCTACCCAAGCTGGGGGCATTCACCTCTGACGCTGACACCCACGTCCTGTCCTCTAGACCATAACCCCTCCAGTGCACCAAGTACTTCAAGGAACGTTGAAGGAGATGAGAATCAACCATCCTTGATATCTCAAACTCCAAATTGCCATCTACCAAAAGTGGGGGGGCGGTGGGAATGAGGACTCAATGGGGTTCACACATTTCTTAAGAAGAGATTTATGAAAAACATTTGGGATTTTGAGAGCTTGAGGAATCTCCAGACGAAACGCCGATTAGTTTATGACAGCCGATATTCTATAGGGACCAATTAACCTGGGTCCGAAATTCCAAAAAGGAACCTTCAACTTAATATTCCTAGTGGACAACCACACAAAGTCATTCACATTTAGGTCCAGACCTGGCACACGTCTCCTGTCAGCCATACGTTTGTACTTGTCTCCCATCATTCTCAAATTTTTCAGGACGCCCTGCATCACGAAAGAGAGTGACGACGAGAAACGCTCCTCCTCCGGAACTCCTGAAGCCCCTCTTCCACTAAAGGTTCCAAACTGGATGATAACCATACGCACCGAAAAACGGTGACCTGCCAGTGGACTCTTGACGGTGATTATTAATTGCAAATTCAGCTAATGGTAAGTAAGATGACCAATCCTCTTGGTTTTCAGAGATGAAACACCTGAGGTATCTCTCCAAATTCTGGTTGACCCGCTCTGTCTGCCCGTTCGACTGGGGATGAAAGGCTGAAGAGAAGGACAGCTGTACCCCCAGTCGAGAACAGAATGCTCTCCAGAACTTGGAAACAAATTGGGCTCCCCGATCAGACACGACATCGGAGGGAACCCCGTGAAGTTTTATGATCTCATTAATGAAAACCTGGGCCAGAGTCTTGGCATTAGGAAGTGCTGGTAATGAGACGAAACGGACCATTTTACTAAATCTATCCACGACCACCAACACCACCGTTTTACCCGCAGATACTGGTAGGTCTGTGATGAAATCCATGGATAGATGTGTCCAAGGCCTGGAAGGAATGGGTAATGGGAGGAGAGTACCAGATGGATGAGTACGCGATACCTTACAGCGAGCGCAAGTACTGCATGCGGACACCTGTTCCACCACATGGGTTGGCAGGGCAAGGTGGCAGGGAGGCAAATGCCCCCCTGGCCACTACCCCAGTAGCTGTGCAGGGCTGGCCGCCTGATGGATGCGCACAGCAAACTGTGTATGGCTGTGTCTGCTGTGCTGTGATGCGACTGGCAGTAGAACAGCCAGGCGCATCAGTCCGTCTCATAATCCGCAGACCGCAGCTTGTGAGACCTCAGTGTGCTCATGCAGGGGGCGCAATGACCTCATTGTCTCGCCGCTCTACAGGCCAGAAAAGAAAATGGAGGCTGCCGGGAATCAGGATGAGGTGAGTATAAACTTCATTATTTTTTTATATGAACGGGCTGTGGGGCCATCCTACTATATATATGGAGGGGAATTGGGGCCATCATACTGTATATATGGGAGCTGGGGCCATCATACTGTATATGGGGACTGGGGTCATCATAGTGTATATAGGGGGGCTGGGGCCATCATACTTTATATATGGGGGCTGGGGCCATTATACTTTATATATTGGGGGAACTGGGGCCATCATACTGTATATATGGGGGGAATTGGGGCCATCATGCTTTATATGGAGGAACTGGAGCCATCATACTGTACATATGGGGGCTGGGGCCATCATACTGTACATATGGGGGCTGGGGCCATCATACTGTATATATGGGGTCTGGGATCATCATAGCATCATAATCTACTAACATGTTATAAACATGCAAACCGTGACATATGGTAATGTTTTGTAGTTGATTTTTCGTGTTATGTGATCTGTGTATGTAAATTAACTGTTTGTTTTGCTGAATTTTAAGAACATTGATGAAAACCTGATACCAATGGCAGACCTCTCGGATTTTCAAAGAGGGCAAATTGTTGGTGCTCGTATGGCAGTACTGTCTCCAAAGTAATGACTGCGTTTGAAAGAGAAGGAAAAATGTCCGCAACAAAGCACAGGTCCGGCCGAAAGTCGAAGTTGACTAAGAGAGACCATCGGACTCTAAAGCGAATTGTGAGAGAGGGTCGAAAGACCACGGCTCCGAAAATCACTGCTGAGCTCAATGAACACCTACAGAACCCAGTTTCCACGAAAACTGTTCGTCGGGAGCTGCACAAATCTGGATACCACGGAAGAGCTGCAATTCAAAAAATGCTGCTCTCAATGACGAATGTTTCCAAGAGTTTAGAGTGGTGTAGAAATCTCCAGAATTGGTCCTTCGAGCAGTGGAAACGTGATATTCTCAGACGAATCATCGTTTACCCTATTTCCGACCTCCGGCCGAGTGTACGTTTTGAGACAACCGTAAAACATGGCGGAGGTTCTGTGATGATCTGGGGTGCTATTTCGTGGAGATCCGCCGGGCCAATGATATCCCTTCATGGAAGAATTAACAGCCGCGATTATTTAGGCATTTTGGGCGACCAAGTGCATCCTATGGCTCAAGCACTGTTCCCGGAGGGGAAAGCCATCATTCAGGATGATAATGCACCAATTCATACAGCTAGAATTGTTAAAGCATGGCATGAGGAACATTGCAATGAAGTTGAGCATCTCATATGGCCCCCACAATCCCCAGACCAGAACATTATTGAGCATTTATGGTCGATTTTAGAGATTCAAGTTAGACGTCGATTTCCGCCGCCATCGTCGCTCAAAGAACTGGAGGTTCTTTTAACTGAAGAATGGGCTACAATTCCTTTGGAAAAAATTCACACCTTGAATGAATCCATACCTCGGAGAATTGAGGCTGTATTCGCTGCAAAAGGTGGACCTACACCATAGTAAACTAACTTTTTTTTGGAGGTTTCCAGCTGTTTCCATTATTTTGTCCAACCCCTGTATATATATATATATAGAGAGAGAACTAGGATCATTCATCTATATATATAGAGGAACTGGGGCCATCCTATTATATATATGGGGGAACTGTGGCCACGGCATAAACCATAGCAGCATGAAGAATGGGTAACAGTCTTACATCAGACCAAACAAATGTTCATAGCAGAGCTCCGCTTTCTTAGGCCTGTGTTCACACAGGCTGTGCTTTGTCCAGGACTCAGGCTCTACAGTCTCCTAGTTAATTTCCCCTGTCCGGGGTTACCTCTTAGATGCTTCTCACTCCGGACATCCATTTCCTCCTGGGAACTGTCGCACACTCGCAGGCCACTATACACAGGCCTCCCCAGGTCAGCGGCGTCCGCACGTGCTCTTCAGGAAGGCAGCACATCTTCCAGCACGTCGGCCTTCCGGGACCTTTCCACATGGACCAATCAGATCCAGACAGTCTGTATGTGACCTATCCTGGTCACCTTATATGGTCCGTAGCCACACCAACCGGATCACATGGCTATGACTTCATGGCAGGTCCTTTCCAGACACCCAGCCATACACACATATACAGACTTACTATGAGCGTTCAGACACACGCCCCTGGGTGGGTTTGTAGGTGACTGGTCCCGCCCATCTCACCAAGCCACCTGAAAGCTTTCCCTGACACCTAGTAACAAACACTCAGCAGTACCCCTGCTGATTACTACAAATTTCAGCTTCCATCCCAGGGCCACACATCGGTTATTTACCATCCCGCCGTTCCTCCTTTCTCCATTACCATAATGGTTATGCCTGTGTGCATGACCCATACAGCGCCCCCTAGCTGTCACTGCATCACATACAGTGGGGCAAAAAAGTATTTAGTCAGTCAGCAATAGTGCAAGTTCCACCACTTAAAAAGATGAGAGGCGTCTGTAATTTACATCATAGGTAGACCTCAACTATGGGAGACAAACTGAGAAAAAAAAATCCAGAAAATCACATTGTCTGTTTTTTTTCCTTTTATTTGCATATTATGGTGGAAAATAAGTATTTGGTCAGAAACAAAATTTCATCTCAATACTTTGTGATATATCCTTTGTTGGCAATGACAGAGGTCAAACGTTTTCTGTAAGTCTTCACAAGGTTGCCACACACTGTTGTTGGTATGTTGGCCCATTCCTCCATGCAGATCTCCTCTAGAGCGGTGATGTTTTTGGCTTTTCGCTTGGCAACACGGACTTTCAACTCCCTCCAAAGGTTTTCTATAGGGTTGAGATCTGGAGACTGGCTAGGCCACTCCAGGACCTTGAAATGCTTCTTACGAAGCCACTCCTTCGTTGCCCTGGCGGTGTGCTTTGGATCATTGTCATGTTGAAAGACCCAGCCACGTTTCATCATCAATGCCCTTGCTGATGGAAGGAGGTTTGCACTCAAAATCTCACGATACATGGCCCCATTCATTCTTTCATGTATCCGGATCAGTCGTCCTGGCCCCTTTGCAGAGAAACAGCCCCAAAGCATGATGTTTCCACCACCATGCTTTACAGTAGGTATGGTGTTTGATGGATGCAACTCAGTATTCTTTTTCCTCCAAACACGACAAGTTGTGTTTCTACCAAACAGTTCCAGTTTGGTTTCATCAGACCATAGGACATTCTCCCAAAACTCCTCTGGATCATCCAAATGCTCTCTAGCAAACTTCAGACGAGCCCGGACATGTACAGGCTTAAACAAAAAGCAAAAAACACAAATATCCTGAACTAAAAAGTAAAAAATGTATACTGCAAATAATGCATAAAGGTAATAATAATAAGGGTATTTAGTAAACATAATTTTGATCAAAATAATGTACAAGCCATCCCGCCACGTCACGGCAACCCTTGTGGGACAGTCCCTACTCTAGTATTTAAAACCTTTTCACTTGCCAAGTGGCGTGAATGTGAACAAGGGTCGAGCAGCTGAACCACTAGTAACAGTTTAGGCCAGACTGGATGGCTTTCCCAGCTCAGAAAGAGGGCGGTCACACCCATATATGCACTGAATGCACAATGAAATGAATAAAAAACAAATCTGAACTGAGAAAAGTAAGTTAATGTGTATGCACAATGTAAGTGCATATTAACACATGACCATTAACCAGAGAAAACAAAAAGCAAAAAACACAAATATCCTGAACTAAAAAGTAAAAAATGTATACTGCAAATAATGCATAAAGGTAATAATAATAAGGGTATTTAGTAAACATAATTTTGATCAAAATAATGTACAAGCCATCCCGCCACGTCACGGCAACCCTTGTGGGACAGTCCCTACTCTAGTATTTAAAACCTTTTCACTTGCCAAGTGGCGTGAATGTGAACAAGGGTCGAGCGGCTGAACCACTAGTAACAGTTTAGTTCAGGATATTTGTGTTTTTTGCTTTTTGTTTTCTCTGGTTAATGGTCATGTGTTAATATGCACTTACATTGTGCATACACATTAACTTACTTTTCTCAGTTCAGATTTGTTTTTTATTCATTTCATTGTGCATTCAGTGCATATATGGGTGTGACCGCCCTCTTTCTGAGCTGGGAAAGCCATCCAGTCTGGCCTAAACTGTTACTAGTGGTTCAGCCGCTCGACCCTTGTTCACATTCACGCCACTTGGCAAGTGAAAAGGTTTTAAATACTAGAGTAGGGACTGTCCCACAAGGGTTGCCGTGACGTGGCGGGATGGCTTGTACATTATTTTGATCAAAATTATGTTTACTAAATACCCTTATTATTATTACCTTTATGCATTATTTGCAGTATACATTTTTTACTTTTTAGTTCAGGATATTTTTTTTTTTGCTTTTTGTTTTCTCTGGTTAATGGTCATGTGTTAATATGCACTTACATTGTGCATACACATTAACTTACTTTTCTCAGTTCAGATTTGTTTTTTATTTATGTACAGGCTTAAGCAGTGGGACACGTCTGGCACTGCAGGATCTGAGTCCATGGTGGCGTAGTGTGTTACTTATGGTAGGCCTTGTTACATTGGTCCCAGCTGTCTGCAGTTCATTCACTAGGTCCCCCCCCGCGTGGTTCTGGGATTTTTGCTCACCGTTCTTGTGATCATTCTGACCCCACGGGGTGGGATTTTGCGTGGAGAACCAGATCGAGGGAGATTATCAGTGGTCTTGTATGTCTTCCATTTTCTAATTATTGCTCCCACAGTTGATTTCTTCACTCCAAGCTGGTTGGCTATTGCAGATTCAGTCTTCCCAGCCTGGTGCAGGGCTACAATTTTGTTTCTGGTGTCCTTTGACAGCTCTTTGGTCTTCACCATAGTGGAGTTTGGAGTCAGACTGTTTGAGTGCGTGCACAGGTGTCTTTTTATACTGATAACAAGTTTAAACAGGTGCCATTACTACAGGTAATGAGTGGAGGAAAGAGGAGACTCTTAAAGAAGAAGTTACAGGTCTGTGAGAGCCAGAAATCTTGATTGCTTGTTTCTGACCAAATACTTATTTTCCACCATAATATGCAAATAAAATGATAAAAAAACAGACAATGTGATTTTCTGGATTTTTTTTTCTCAGTTTGTCTCCCATAGTTGAGGTCTACCTATGATGTAAATTACAGACGCCTCTCATCTTTTAGAGTGGTGGAACTTGCACTATTGCTGACTGACTAAATACTTTTTTGCCCCACTGTATATATATATACACACATATATAGGGAGAAATATATCTAGTCTGAATAGGTGCACTCTGCCCTTCAACATCAGGTTCCGATCAACCCATAAATGTAGGCTTTACCAAAACAGATGTTTATATTCACTCATACATTCAGAGATTAGCCGTAAGTGTCCACACTGGGCAGCTTTTCTTCAGCAGGAACAGGGAAGATGGTTAAATTGATGGCAAGATGTGTGGTGAGGGCCCGGATTGGGGGGTGGTCCACCGCTTACCACGACCAGACGATGCAAAGACGAGACAGAGGCAGATTCCAATTGTAACAGGTCCAAGTTTATTGGCCGTCCTACTGACGACCGTAGCCACACACCGCAGCACGTTTACAGCTCTGTTTCCAGACCCGGGTACCTTCACCTTTCCTGCAGTCGTGATGACGTCCCTCGCGGATCTTTCGCTGGGGCTGTCCTAGACCAATCTACCGTCAGCGCTTCACCTGCCCGAGGTCGTCATCCAATCGGTACCCCCGGGTCCTCGTCTGTCCTGCGGTCCGTTGTGTCAGGGCCACCCCCCTGACTGTCTCTTCCTGTCAGTCCCCTGGTCAAGCTCTTCCACCGTTCTCAGTCTTTTGTCCTAAGTCTTCTCCTCCTGACCTCCTCCCGGGACTAGCCTCGCCTGGAACCCTAACCTGTCCTATTTATCCCCTCTCTCACTGGGAATTTCTCTCCTGGGTTCCTATCTCCCCGCCCCCCATGACTAAGCAGTTTCTATAGCTGTAAGCTGATGTCAAGTCCTGAACTACACTCCCCACTGCCATCTTGTGGACAAATCCCCGTACTGCACTCCCTTTTCTGTCTTTCCCTGCTGTTACCTTTCTGTCATTGCTAATCTCCGTCTGTAGTGCCCAAATCGTCCCCTCCTACTTCCAGTCAAGTCTGACATTCAAATCACCTTCCCCACACTCTCCCTTCCTTTGTCTATTGTCGTCCCGACAATCGTACTCCCTATCTACGTCGTCCTAAAGCTTGTCCACAGTCTGTTGTCGGACCAGTCGTTGGGCCAAACCCGCCGCCCACGGGGGCCGAGCCAAACCGGGAGCACCATGCTCCGAGCAGCCTACCGCTACTTGCCGGCACACACGTCACGTGACATCTTCTTTCAGGTTGGCGAGGTCCACCCGGACTACTCTACGGCGTGTACCTCCCACTACTCTCCACTACTACTTCCTTCAACTATCCGGAATGCCATAACTGAGGCCTTCCGCCTACCAGGTCATCGTTGGCGCCCGCCCTTCCTTTTGGGGTGGCTGTGGTGTCGGGGACCTGACTGATGGACCACTGTCTGGTGTGATATCTCTCGTCTCTTCGTCCTTCACTTAAAAAAAGTCATGGTCGGCGTCTTCGTCACATCTACCTCGTACCCGGGACCTGTTACACATACATTTTTTTTTGTTACACACACTACTCATTAAATCAACTTTTTAGCATACCATTACCTCTACTTTAATAACAATAAGAGTTACTCAACCGGAGTAACCCCTTTTCCTTTGTTTGTTTTTTCGTTTTTTCTTTTTTTTTTTTTTCCTTTTCTTTCAACATAACATTTTAAAACAGAACATAAATACTCCCCCTCCCTTTAACATGACTACTTCCTCTCCCATATCCCCGCTATGTCAGGAGCAAACAGTCAACAATAAAACATGTCCCTTATCTTGGACGTCGAACTGTCCTCTTGGGGTTTGCACAACGGTGCAGCGAAATCCCTGAAGTGCGGGCCGTCTCCTGACAGCCGATGTCTGATCAGTAGTAAGGGGGCTCCACAGCCGTGGAGCAACCGGGATGCAGAGAGTGTCTCTAGGGGTTCTTTTTACGGGGGCTCGTGATCTTCGGGTTCAGCGATTACGGCTACCGCGTAGTAGCCGCGGGGACAGTACTTGTAGTATGACACCAAGTCCCCCTCCCGCAAAGCCCGGCCGTGACGGATGGAAGTCACATTGATGTATACCTTTTGGCCGGTTGCGAGGTCCCGAATGAACCCGTATCCTTTCTCCAGATTGGTATACACGAGCCACCCCGTGGATCGGGAAGCCGCCATGCCAGCCTCCCCTCTCTCGTGGAGCAGGTTCCAGACCTTCTGCTCCCAGGCCTTTTTCTTCTGTATGACCTCCGCGACCCAGACGGAGGGTCCGGTGTAGGCCTCGGAGTCCAGTGGGCGGGACGCAGCCAGGGTTGAGAGCGGGGCAGAGGCGGCCGCAGATTCCGGCGGCCCAGCAGCCGCTGGGGCCGGGCGATGGGCAAGGGCAGCAGTGGTTCCCAGAGGGTAGGCCACAGAGCCCGACAAGCAGGCCGCAGCCGACTCCGGGGGTGACGCAGATGCGGCCGCGGGGCAGGCCGCAACCGGAGTCGCAGCTGGGACCAAAGTGGTGGCAAGCTGCGGTGGATAGGCCGCCGCCGCCAGATGGAACGTAGCAGGGACGGCCACAGGTGGGTTCCGCACCGGCGACACCGGACATGGCGCCGCTGGGTGGGGTGGCTCAGGGATGTCTGCAGAGGCACCACTCAGCCCGGTGGAGGCCGCAGAGCCCTCCGCAGCCGGGCCCACAGGAACGCAGGAGGCCGTGCGGGGAGGCCGGGTGGTGGGGGCTGGTCGCGGGGCCGCCGGCTGAGCTGGGGAACCTCTCACCTTCCCCGGCGCCACGGCCTCGGACAGGCCACCCCGCGGCTCCTCCTGCAGCCTCCGATCTTCACCCCGCCATCCGGCAGGGTTAGCCTCCAGGCTCGTGGGTCCTGCGGGGAGGCTTCCAGGCGATGTCTTCGGCGGCTGCTCCCACAGGGCCCGCAGTCGCTCCTCCTGTCCGCCCGATGTCTAGGGGGCTGTCAGTGGCTCCGGAAAGCAGGTCTCCCAGTGAGATTCGACCTCTTGACGCCACCGCCATTCCAGGTGTCCGAGGCCACGGCAGCGGCAGCGTCGCATCCCGTCCGGTGTACAGCAGTCGAATGGCGCCAAACAGCCGCAGCCGGTCTTCCCCCCGGGCCACTCCCGCCCTCGGGTGGGGCAATAGTTGGTTTCTGCACCCATCTTCCCGGGTCCAGTATGAGGGGGCGGCGGTCTCCAGTTATACACCGCTTCCCCCAGGGGTGAATTTGAAACAGCCCCAGTCCATCCAGAGCAGCGGCAAACACCTGGGCCTCTTCCTGACGTTGAAGTATCACAGCCATGTTGTCCGGCTTCTGGTACCGCCCCGGATCTTCTGATGACAGCCCAGGATCCGGAACCGAGTCTCAAATTTGTAATCCACAGGCGGGTAAATTTGTAATCCACAGGTGAGCGAATTTGTAATCCACAGGTGAGCAACCCAAGTCCTTTTAAGTTCTCCTGGCGCAGGACTGCTGCGGAAGATGTAGTATTAGCGGCGGCGATCCTGCCGACTACGCTAAATGTGGTGGGGGCCCGGATTGGGGGGTGGTTCACCGCTTACCACGACCAAACGATGCAAAGACGAGACAGAGGCAGATTCCAATTGTAACTGGTCCGAGTTTATTGGCCGTCCTCCTGACGACCGTAGCCATACACTGCAGCACGTTTACAGCTCTCTGTTACCAGGCCCGGGTACCTTCACCTTTCCTGCAGTCGTGATGACATCCCTCGTGGATCTTTCACTGGGGCTGTCCTAGACCAATCTACCGCCAGCGCTTCACCTGCCCGAGGTCGTCGTCCAATCGGTACCCCCGGGGCCTCGTCTCTCCTGCGATCCATTGTGTCAGGGCCACCCCCCTGACTGTCTCTTCCTGTCAGTCCCCTGGTCGAGCTCTTCCACCGTTCTCAGTCTTCTGTCCTGAGTCTTCTCCTGAGCTCCTCCCGGGACTAGCCTCGCCTGGAACCCTAAACTGTCTTATTTATCCCCTCTCTCACTGGGAATTTCCCTCCTGGGTTCCTATCTCCCCACCCCCCATGACTAAGTAGTTTCTATAGCCGTAAGCTGATGTCAAGTCCTGAACTACACTCCCCACTGCCATCTTGTGGACAAATCCCAGTACTGCACTCCCTTTTTTATTTTTCCCTGCTGTTACCTTTCTGTCATTGCCAATCTCCGTCTGTAGTGCCCAAATCATCCCCTCCTACTTCCAGTCAAGTCTGTCCGTCAAGTCACCTTCCCCACAGATGGATGGAGCCAAATACAGGACCATTCTTGAAGAGAACCTGTTGGAGTCTGCAAAAGACCTGAGACTGGTCCGGAGATTTGTCTTCCAACAAGACAATGATCCCAAACATAAAGTAAAATCTACCATGGAATGGTTCATAAATAAACATATCCAGGTGTTAGAATGGCCAAGTCAAAGTCCAGATCTGAATCCAATCGAGAATCTGTGGAAAGAGCTGAAAACTGCTGTTCACAAACGATCTCCATCAAACCTCACTGAGCTCGAGCTGTTTGCCAAGGAAGAATGGGAAAGAATTTCAGTCACTCGATGTACAAAACTGATAGAGACATACCCCAAGCGACTTACAGCTGTAATCGCAACAAAAGGTAGCGCAACAAAGTATTAAGTTAAAGGGTCCGAATAATATTGCATGCCCCAATTTTCAGTTTTTGAATTTCCACAAAAATTTAAAATAACCAATAAATTTCGTTCAACTTCACAATTGTGTTCCACTTGTTGATTCTTCACCTAAATTTACATTTGGTATCTTTATGTTTGAAGCATGATATGTGGGAACAGGTTGAAAAGTTCCAGGGTGCCGAATACTTTCGCAAGGCACTTTAGTAAGCTCAGTTCTGCTCCCTTATCCCTGTAGTAAACTCCGTTCTGCTCCATTATCTCTGTAGTAAACTCGGTTCTTCTCCCTTATCTTTGTAGTAAGCTTGGTTATGCTCCCATAGCACTGTAGTAAGTGCGATTCTGCTCCCATATCTCTGTAATAAGCTCAGTTCTGCTCCCTTATCTCTGTAGGAAGCTCAGTTCTGCTCCCATAGCTCTGTAGTAAGCTCGGTTCTGCTCCTATATCTTTCTAGTAAACTCGGTTCTGCTCCCATATATCTGTAGGAAGCTCGGTTCTGCCCCAATATCTCTGTAGTAAGCTCGGTTCTGCTCCCATAGCTCTGTAGTAAGCTCGGTTCTACTCCCATATCTCTGCAGTAAGCTTGATTCTGCTCCTATATCTCTCTAGTAAGATCGGTTCTGCTCCTATATCTCTCTAGTAAGGTCGGTTCTGCTTCCTTATCTACATAGTAATCCATCCTTATTGTGTCTATGTAGTCAGATTGCTTCTGTTGGAGTATCTATGTGGGCAGTAAGCTTGGTTCTGCTCCCATATCTATGCAGCAAGCTCCGTTCTATTTTTATATCTATGTACAAGCCTGTTATCTCTGTTGCTTTAATGCAGTAGCCAGAGATAAGTTGGGCAAAGGTGGGCGACTGCAACTGGAAGGCCACTGTCATGTGATTGCCCCCCAGGTAGAAAAGTGCCAGCCAGCCCCTGCCACCACATCCCGTTGCAACCCCGGCCACCAAAAACGACGAAAGAGAAGGTCTGCAGTTGCTTCACCCCCTGGATGCCCTGCTAGCACTGAGTTGTGGTGTTTGTTAATAACTGCGGCGCAGATTGGGCGGTACAAATAGCCTCCCTGAAGGACAGGAGACAGGGGCGTCCCCCTGTGTCTCCAACACCTCAGCCTCCAGTTCAGGATATAGTGCCGAAACAACTACCCCCTCCTGCAATATCGGTACTGGACTCTCTTGGTCTCCCCCACCCGGGAAGCTCCTAGACAGAGCATCCCCTTTAACATTTTTGACCCCCGGGCGAAAAGTGACCACGAAATTGAACCTCGTAAAAAACAACGACCACCTAGCTTGTCTCGGGTTCAGACGCTTGGCCGACTGCAGATATGCGAGATTTTTGTGATCAATAATAACTGTAATAGGATGGGCAGCCCCCTCAAGCCAATGACGCCATTCTTCCAATGCCAATTTAATTGCCAACAGCTCCCTGTTGCCCACGTCATAGTTCCTCTCGGCCGAGGACAATTTTTTCGAAAAGAATGCACATGGGTGCCATTTACCAGGAGACTGACCCTGAGACAACACAGCCCCCACCCCCACCTTCGATGCATCAAGCTCTACAATAAATGGCTGAGAGGCATCGGGTTGACTGAGTATGGGTGCCTTGGCAAAACAGTTTTTTAGGGAGGAAAAAGCATTCAGAGCGGCCTCTGACCAATTAGAAAAATTTGACCCCTTTTTTGTCATGTCAGTAAGGGGCTTAACAATTGCAGAGTAATTCCGAATGAATTTTCGGTAAAAATTCATAAAGCCCAGAAAACGCTGCAAGGCCTTCAGGCTCTCAGGATGGTCCCGGTCCAGAACAGCACGGACCTTCTCCGGATCCATCCAAAACCCTGAACATGACAAGAAATATCCCAAAAACTGTATCTCCTGTACGGCAAAAACACATTTCTCCAGTTTGGCGTACAGTTTGTTATCTCTTAAGATCTGTAAAACCTGTTTAACATGCCCCTGATGTGTCTCAAAATCCGGCGAATAAATAAAAATGTCATGTAAATAGACCACCACAAACCTGCCCACCAAGTGATGAAATATGTCGTTGATGAAGTGCTGGAAAACTGCAGGGGCAGTAGTGAGACCGCATGGCATAACCAGGCTCTCAAAATGCCCCTCAGGGGTGATGAAGGCAGTTTTCCATTCGTCCCCCTTTCTGATCCTAACCAGATTGTAAGCCCCCCTTAAGTCCTGCTTGGAGAACACTTTAGCTCCCACCACCTGACTGAACAAATCTGGAATCAGAGGCAGAGGGTATGGGTCTCGGATGGTGATTTGATTTAATTCCCAGAAATCTACACAGGGACGTAAGCCGCCAACCTTCTTCTTCACAATGAAGAACCCCGCCACAACGGGCAAAGATGAGCATCTGATGTGTCCCTTCTCCAGACTTTTGGGAATGAACTCCTTCATAGCCTGTCTCTCAGGGCCAAAAAGATTATAGTTTGGATTTGGGCAGTTTAGCTCCGGGGATCAGGTTAATGGGACAATTGTATGCATGAAGCAGGCGTAGCTCCTGACTCCCCCTCAACGAAAAGACATCCTCAAAGCCTTTCAGAAATCCCGGCAAGATTTCAGCAGAGACTGCAGAGAGGGAAACATTCAGACAGTTCTCCTGACAGTAATCTCCCCATTCAATGATCTCCCTGGCTTGCCAATACACCACCGGATTATGTCTGACCAGCCAGGGTAGGCCCAACACAATTGGAGTGGGGAGCCCCTCTAAAACATTGCATGGAATTAATTCAGAATGAGTCGGCCCCACCCTCAGTTTTATATTATGAACAATTTGAGTGAGAGTCTTCTGTGCAAGTGGAGCTGAATCAATGGTGAAAATGGGAATAGGCTTAGCTAATGTACAGTAAGCAAGACCATGATTTCTCACAAACTCGGCGTCCACCATACTGACACCAGCTCCACTGTCAACAAACACAGAAATGTTCTCGGCCTTGCTCTCTAGCACCACCTCTGCTGACAGGTCAAATCGGGAACTGCAAGCAAAAGAAAAATGCACGACCTGCTTATCTAACTCCAGACTACCAAGGGTTAACCAAGTACCCTTTTGCCTTGGTACCAAAGGGCAGGCTCCAATAAAATGACCCTTCCCCCCCCCCCCCCGCAGAAAAAAACAAACACCTTTTTTCTTGCGACTCTCAGCGGAGAAGTACGGGGTGGCAGCCCCTCCTAACTGCATGAGTTCTACCTCCTCCCCCAATACAGGTTCACCGGCAGGCTGATCTCTAGACACACGGGAACGACTCCTGCCAGCAGAGGGACCTGGGGAAAGTGATCTCACCCACCGATCCCGAAGGCGTCTATCCACACGTATAGCAAGCGAGATAGCCACCTCCAATGACACAGGAGCCTCATACAAAGCCAGAACATCTTTTAGTTTTTCAGAAAGACCCTCACAAAATTGGCTCTTAAGAGCTGCATCATTCCATTTTGTGTCAGTTGCCCACCTACGGAATTCAGAGCTATATGACTACTGACCAGTTTCCCTGCAGGAGGCGGCGAAGTCTAGACTCCGCCAGGGTAACTTGGTCAGGGTCGTCAAATGAGGGTCAGAGCCCCAAAAAATCCCTCCACAGACTGGAGACAAACAGAGTTCTGTGGTAAGGAAAAAGACCAGGATTGTGGATCTCCCTGCAATAAAGAAATCACAATCCCTACTTTTTGCTCTTCACTGCCAGATGAGTAGGCACGAAGTTTGAAATACAATTTGCAGGCCTCTTTAAACACAAAAAACTTGTCCCTGCCTCCTGAAAATCTGTCAGGGAGAGCAATCTTAGGTTCAGGCTGACCCGGCCCAGCAGCAGAGGCCCCAACACTGGCAACCTGCAGCTGCTGCTGCTGCAGAATCTCCCGACGGAGATCAGTCACTTCCAGAGACAGACAGCGTAGTCGCTCAGCCAACTCAGTGACTGCATCCATCTCCAAAGGGAGAGAAAGAGAGAAAACCCCAATAAAAAACCCCCCACAAAACTAGAAAAACACATGCACAAATGAACCACGTGTCAGTTTTTTTTTCTTTTCTCTCTAAACAGTGCGCCTGGTAATGATGTCACGCACGGTGAGGGAAAACCAAGTGTAACATAAAGGGAAATAGGGAAGGGGGCCCAGACACTAAGGAAGGGATTTGGAGACCCCTAGGCTAGATCTAATCTCTCCCTAGTACTCCTACCGAGTCCCTACATTGGTTCCTCACCCATCGCCGAGCCGGAACCTGAGGCCCTGAATCTCCCTGGGGCCTAGTCCTGAATAGGGAATGGGAGGGAGATGCACGCTAGGCAGTCTCCGCTAAACTAAAGACGGTAAGGTGAGAAAAACAGGGGAACACTTAGCTGAATTGCCAGAAACGGATACCAGAAGAGGGATTCCAGACACCAAACTGGAGCTCCCTGAGAAGGTCTAACACTCTAGGAAGCAGAAGTGGAAATGAAGCTATTACCCGCACTGGGTCACAGCTGAGTCACTAACTAAATAGATCCAAACTTCTCAGGGCAGGAGGAGGTCGACGCTGGGTCCTAGAGGCAGATGGTTCAGGGAGCAGTCTGTATGGACAGGCGCTCAGACCTTCTGAGGCCTGATGCAGGATGATAGCCTGTCACCTCCGAAGCGCTCGTGACACCGGCCTCAGTCAACAGTACGCTTGCCAACACACTAAAAATTGGACGTCCATCTCTCTTCCGGCCATGTCATAATAGTCTGCTGGTAAAGGAATTGCCAAACAGCACTCCACTATCTTGCCCTTTCTCAGCACCTACCAATGAAGACCACGCCTGTGAAGGTGAACAAGACCACATGGAATGTACGGTCTTCCATAGGACAAAAGAGGACGATAAGGTTGCGATGTCCATAGAAGATAGGATGTTCCTGGACATCATGGATACACAAATAGTCAAAGACAACTTCAGCAAGGGACAACCTATTCCTGGAGACAGCATGCTAAAGAAGCTTGATCCAAGTGTTGACCAAGACGGGCTGCTGAGAGTAGGTGGCCGTCTTCAAGAAGCCGAGGTAGAAGTTTCAGAGGAACACCCGGTAATAATTCCTGGACGTCATCACGTCACAACCCTGCTCATTCAGCATCATCATGACTTAGTGAGACACCAAGGCCGTTTGTTCACCGAAGGGAATCTGTGGGCGGCTGGTCTATGGATAGTCGGCGCAAAGAGAAGCGTGAGCAAACTCATCTTCAACTGTGTTACGTGTCGCAAACTCCGTGGCTCGTTCCAAAATCGAAGATGGCCAATCTTCCATCCGACAGACTCAGTACCGAACCCCCCTTCACCATCACTGGACTAGACGTATTCGGCATGGGGTCCGTGGCTACTCGACGCACTAGGAAAGCCAATACTGAAGCAAAGTGTTGGGCAGTTCTTTTCACTTGTCTGTCCAGTAGAGCTGTTCATATCGAAGTAATCGAGCCTATGGACACTTCAAGTTTCATAAATGTGTTTCGGCGCTTCACCACAATCGGAGGCCCTGTGAAGCATATTCGCTCCGACAGGGGTACGAATTTCATTGGAGCGGCAAGAGAACTCCAAATCCCCTCCAATTTGGACATCGCTAATGTTGAAAGGTGCCTAGGCGAGCAAGGATGCACCTGGACTTTCAATCCGCCACACTCTTCTCACATGGGAGGTGCCTGGGAGAGAATCATAGGCATAGCATGCAAGATACTAGACTCTATCTTCCTCTAAACGAACACTAGACTCACACTTGAGAGTTTAACCACGTTCTTGGCTGAGGTATCGGCTATCATGAAAGCCAGGCCACTGTCAGCACTCTCCAGCGATTCCGGAGATCCGACAGTTCTTACTCTGGCAATGCTACTCACGCAGAAAACCTGTGTCTTGAGAGCTCCACTCGGAGAATTCAACAATAAAGATCTCTTCAGAAGCCAGTGGAGGCAAGTGCAAAGCGTGTCCAATGTCTTCTGGGACAGATGGAAGAAGCAATATCTCTCCACTCTACAAACAGTACAAAGTGGCAAAAAAACGCCGAAACATCCAACCCGGCGATGTGGTACTTGTCAAAGATTCTCAGTCACATCGTAATGAGTGGTCACTCGGCCTAGTCACCAAGCCTCTTCCCAGCAAGGACGGGAAAGTGCGCAAGGTAGAGGTCAAAGTGAGCAAACGGGGAGAACAAACTGTTCCTCAGGCCAGTTACTGAACTTGTACTGCTATTATCCTCAAAAGAGCCAAATAGTGGCATCTGTTGATGCCAAGTGGGGAGTGTTCTGCCCATTCTGTGCATCAAGATATTTTTAAGTGCTGTTCCAGCTATTGCCAGTAGATGTTGTGGTGTAGTGACCACTGTGTCCACTAGGGGGCGCTGTGTGGGTGTCCCAGGACAGGCGTATAAGCATTTCCAGTGTCCTGATAGGTGTAGGATGCTCACCAACCAAAGTCCTGTATAATAAAGGGCACTTGACCTCAGATTATAACACTAATCCCATATACCGCTATACAGGATAACGAAGAGGTCCCAAGTATGATAAAAAAATAATTTTATTTCAATTGAATAAAAAACATCATAAAAAAGCAAAATGCCGTAATAGAAGACGCCAGAGCACAAATATACAAAAGTACAACAATAAAGCACTTATATCATTATCACTCCATAACACAAGTAAACAGTGCTGAGATCTATAATGACAAAAAATATACTCAATGTGTAAACTCAATAAAAAATATAAAACAGCACTGCAAAAAATGATATGTGCTGCAAAAAACATGTACAATATCACTTGCTCCAATGAGCTAACAATGTCACATAGCGCTATATTTTCAAAACACTGCTAGACCTATATGCATATATCTCAAAGGAATAACCCATAAATGTATGGAGTCTGATGGAAAATACTATAAGTATAGAAAGGTGCTTTATAAATATGACCACACGCCCCCTGGAAGAAGCTGGCGGCGAAACGCGCGTCGGGGTGAGGAGACGCCACGGGCACTCATACACATTGGTAAATATTATGAATATACCTTGGACTCGTATGACTTAAGGGCTGGGGGATTTCCCTTTGCAATGTAGAGGGTCTATGTTCATTCACATGTGACTCTGTTATATTCCTCTTTGTTAGTCTGGATTTCCCTTTATGATATAGCGGGTCCATGTTACCTTACATGTGACCTTACATGTGACTCTTGTTTATTTACTTATTTATTTACCTTCCTTTTCATCTTGAATTTACTGACAGTCCCCTTGGTCATATTTATAAAGCTTTATAGTTGTACTTTTGTATATTTGTGCTCTGGCGTCTTCTATTACTGCATTTTGCTTTTTTATGATGTTTTTTATTCAATTGAAATAAAATTATTTTTTATCATACTTGGGACCTCTTCGTTATCCTGTATAGCGGTATATGGGATTAGTGTTATAAGGTGTAGGATGCTGAATGATCGTAATGTATCTCAAGGTGGGTGGCCTTGAGATGAAGACTTGTGTATGTGTAGATCAGCAGTGATACTGCTGAGGTTTCATGCCAATGACTTAGGGAGAGCTACCTACAAATCCACCCAGGGGTGTGGCTAGAACGCCATAGTAAAGAATGTATGAGTACTTGTAGGACCTATGATGAGGTCATAGCCATGTGACCTGGTGGGCGTGGCTACGGACCATATAAGGTGGCCAGGGTAGGTCACATGGAGTGAATGCCTGGACCTGGTTGGTCTGTTTTGGAAGGTCCCACTGGGAGATGTGTCTACATTCCTAACAGCATGTGGAGTGGCTGTGTTTAATGGCTGCAAGTGCCTGATAGTTCCCTGGAGGGAATGGACGTTTGCAGTTTGGAGTATGAAGTAGCCATGAGATAACCCTGACTGGGTGAGATAACTATGAGGCTGAAGAGCCTGAGTACTGGACATTGAGTAACCTGTATGACTACAGGATAAAAAGAGTGAAGCTCTGTCATGGATGCTATGCTGTTTATATGAACTTTATGTTGCTGGTCATGGTTTATGCCTGAATAAATTGCATGGTCTGTTATTGTTTTATGGAAGACCCATGACGGATCTGGTTATTTGGCTGCCTAGCGAGTGTCCCCAACCTTGAATGACAGCGCTACCTTACAATTGGTGGAGAATGCTATGGGCAGTGTTGTAGCCTTGTTGCTAGGAGCAATGGAAGAGGACTGCAAAATTCGGTTGCTAAGGGCAACGGTTTCCAAAGGTACATGGTGCAGTGCTGGCAATGCTGAGCCAGGAGGGCTGACGGTCGTGAAAGCCGTGTGATATGCTGACCGGGGTCAGAGAAAGAGACTGTGGATTGCTACAGAGTGCCTCTGTGGATAAGAGGTACCCGAGGACCTGTGTGGCCGACACAGGTAACGAACAGGTGTTTGTGTTGTACTGACCTGGGTCAGTGAGAAAGACTGTGTACCTGGAGAGTTCAGTGAGCAAGGTCCTGGAGGGTCAGTGTTGGGAGGTTCTGGGAGTAAAATCGGATCCCTGGAGCACGTGGTATGACCTTGGACCTGGTGAGGCGTAAGTGTTGGACAGTCTCAGGCAGAGACGGATGTCCTGAATAGCACCTGCCGAGCCCCTGGACCTGGTGAGGCCGGTGTGTTGGGAAACCCTGGGAGGAGGGTCGGCTCCCTGAATAGCACCCGGTGCGCTGTGTGTTGAACGGTCTCAGGAGAGGAGACAGACGTCCTGAAGAGCAGACAGACAGGACACATGAGTTTTGTGTGGTGTGTTTTTTTTTCTCTTTTCTCAACTCAGCTTGCCGCGGCTCAGGGGAGTCAAGAAGGTGACAAGCGGCTTGCTGTAACTCGGCGGGCTTACGAAGGGGACAAGCGGCTTCCTGTAACTCGGCGGGGTTACGAAGGTGACACCAGCAGCTGTGTGTAAGCGGCAGCAGGAGGTGTCGGTGATCGGTGACAGCAGTAGCTGTGGTGGTGCCAACAAGGACTTGTGTGGTATCGTAAAAGAGACATAAACTGTGTTGTGTGAACTGTGGTCTAAGAAGACCTGTAGAACGGACATGGGAAAATCCTGAAAGGGGGCGGTGGCCAAATCGAGGTGGTAGCCCAAAAAAGGGTCGAGTCCCAAAGGGGGGCGGTGATGCAAATTGGGGTGGTAACCCAAAAAGGGGTGGAGTCCCAGAGGGAGGCGGCGACCCAAATCGGGGTGGTTCAGGAAATGGCAGTACTGGTTGCCTCAGTGGGTATGTCTGGGGAACCGCAGTGTGTGTATGACTTTTGAAGAACTGGGGACAGTCTTTCCGGATAATGACGGGCCGCAGGTGTGTACCGTGATGTTGCACCGAGGAGGAGTCTCTGGACGGTTGGACTCAAAGAGTCAGGTGACTCTGTCAGGAACGCCTCTCGTTTTCTATCTGACCGAGAAAAACGTCAGGATTCGCTGTAAACACGGGGTCACGGTGGTCTATGCAGTAGACAGAGTAATGTTTGAGGGGACCAAAGGTGGTGAGTGCCAAGGGGGCTGGATACCACGTGACTTAGTGTATGCCTTGGAGAGGGGCCAGGACTTTGTTTTGTTTGATGACGTATGGTCGGACGATGGAGACGTTTCGACTGTGGGGCCAGCAGACACTGAGACGGTGACGCTTCCTAAAGTGGACAGGTCAGAGGTAGATGTGACCGAAAGAAGGGGTACATCTGCCCAACGGACGGACCTGACATCTCGTGACAGGACTGACATTGACCTGATTGATAAGAAGGCTGACGTATTCACACGGTTAATGGGTAACTGGAGGGATGACTTGGCAGGTCGGGGTAACTCAGACTCTGGGGGTGACTGTGGCTCTGAGAAAGGGAGCACAGAATAGAAGAGCTAGAGAAAGAAGTCTCTGAGCTCAAAGGTCACCTGTCAACGTGGCAAAACGTGAACAAGACCCTTAGGAAAGAGATGGAAGAACTCAAAGGAGTAGTAAAAGGTCTTCTGCGGGAGAAGAGATTGGACGAAGATGTACAGTGGCCGGGAACGACTGGTAGTAGGACGGAGCTGCCGGTGCCCGTCTTGGCAGAGGGTCGTGAAGAGATGAGATCTCGTGACATATGTGAGCTAAGAACTGAAGAAGACAGTCACCCGGTTGGGTCAACTGTAGTAAGGGAAGTGTCTGTGGTAAAGCCAGAGCCTTCTGTCCAGGAAGAGAGCAAGACTGCAACCTCCAAATCTGTAATCGAGGTACCCGAAGACATGCAAGAAGCCTATGCTGAGGAAGGAGTGCATGAGGCTTTCAAAGAGGCAGTCAAGGCGTGTAAGGTGCACAGGGCACCTGAGACTTGGCAGTTGGTGATAATATCAGCCAGGGAAGAAACAGCAAACCGGGTAGCTGTCCTGAAAGAGATGCATTTGCAATTTCTCCACGCCAAACAGTTGGTCAGGCAGAGTAATATGAAAGCTAGAGTTAGCAAGGGCGGCTATGGATCGGCTGGGTTTGCGGAAGGATGTGATTCCGGTACCCAAAGGTCTGATTGGGAGAATCATTGGAAGACTCGGGAAGGTAATGCAAGACCTTGTAAATATCTCTTGTGTGGTGAGGATGAGGATCCCTCCTGATGATGAAGACCAGGTATCCAGTGAAGAGGGTAGGATTCCCATCATGGTGGTTGGCTCCGTGAAAAGCCTGAGAAACTTTTGCATGCTCTTGGAGTATCAAGTGGGGTACCTGCAAGAGATGGAGCAGTGGAGGCTGGACTATCGGCGGATCAATAAAGAGGTACGGAACACCAGGTGGTGGCCGCCTTCAACCCAAGATGTAAGGACCCGAAGGGTTCCTCCAAGTAGTGACATGGCAGGTGGCCGATGAATGTCAGCAAGTGGCAGTTCGATGGGCCATACGAGGCTGAGAGACCTTAGTTCCTGTGAGACGCTGAATGGGTCAGACTCAGGCCAGACAGCAGGCTCGATTAAGACTTATGACCCCACCAGCCGTGAGAGCCGGTCAGTGAGAGAAAGGAGTGTGGTGACTAAACAGTGTCTGATGGCGCAGACGGACTGTGATTGGAGAGCCAAAGATCAGGGCCGATATTCTGACCACTGGGGGAGGGGGAGGCCTAACATAGAGATGAGGCAGGATGACAGATGGAGACGGTTCTTTTGACCTGTGGGGCAAAGTGTAATGAGTGCCCGGTCGTGAGATCCTGGGGTAATGCTGTGTGTTCAGCCCCACAAGTTTGAACAGAGGGGGGAGGTATGTGGTGTAGCGACCACTGTGTCCGCTAGGGGGCGCTGTGTGGTTGTCCTGTTATGAACGGGTAGCCGAGGAGAAAATAAAAAACAACACAAGCTAAGTCTCAGAAAACCAAAGAGGTTGGTAGCTATGCAGACTGCAGGTCCCTGATTCCAACCACACAACTAGTAGCAGTCGTGGAGCGTTCCTATGTTGGTCCCAGACGTCTCGTCACAACCGGAGAGCTACATAAGCTTAAAGCAGGAAAAGAGGAAAACTAACTGCCCCAGAGCAGACCCCAAAGGAAAGACAGCCCCCCACATGTATTGACGGTGAAAAAAGATGAAAACACACACAAAGGCAGGAAAATAGGCTGAGCAAACGATGGGGCCCGACTAACTAGAAAGGACAGGAAAGGAAAGACACTGTCTGCAGTCTGCCAAAAAACCCTACAAAATGTCCAACACAACAGATAGCAAAATTAACCCTGAAGTCACTAGACTTCTCCCACTATATCAGCACTCTGAAATATTCTGAGACAGAGCAAAAAGAGGCCAATCTAACAAGGGACAAAAAAAGGCAATTTGGCAAATAAGAGTGGAAATTCAGCACAGCCCAGCCGGGCTGGCTGACCACACACAAAACTGAAAAGACCAACAAGAGCAAGTGTGAACATTAGCAAAAAAAAGACTTATCTTGAAAGACTGGAACAGAGCTGAGTCCTAAACCTGAGAAGCAGACTGAATCACCAGCAACAGGATAGGGCGTCGGCTGTCTTATATCCAGTGTGATACTCCAGAGATCCAATCTTTATCTTCCTCACCAGGTGGCAAATCACTACCACTTAAACCAACCTCACTACCTCCCGTCACCACCAGAGGGAGAACGGAAGGGGAACTCTCAACTGGTGGAGCAGAAAATGAGCTCATAACAGAACCCCCCTTGAGGAGGGGTCACTGAATCCTCATCCATGCCACCAGGCCGATCAGGATGGGCCCGGTGAAAAGCACGAACCAATTTATTGGCATGAATATCAGAAGCAGAGACCCAAGAATTATCCTCCTGGCCATAACCCTTCCATTTGACCAAATACTGGAGTCTCCGTCTAACCAAACGAGAATCCAATATTTTCTCTACCTCATATTCCATATTGCCTTTAACCAACACAGGGTCAGGAGGTGCCGCCACAGGAACTACTGACTCAACAAACTTCTTCAACAGTGATTTGTGAAATACGTTATGGATTTTGAACGTAACTGGAAGAGCCAATCGAAAGGAAACAGGATTAAGAATCTCCAAAATCCTATAAGATCCAATAAATCTTGGCTTAAATTTTGGAGATGCAACCTTCATAGGAATATTCTTAGACGACAACCAAACCATATCACCCACTTTAAACCGGGAACCAATGGTCCTATGCCGGTTGGAAAAACGCTGGACCTTTTCCTGAGAGAGAGACAATTTATCCACCACTTGGTCCCATATCTGCTGCATTCTCAAAACCACAGTGTCCAGACCTGGGCAGGATGAAGATTCTACTTGCCCTGAAGAGAATCGAGGATGAAACCCAAAATTACAGAAAAAGGGTGACATCAAGGTCGCAGAACTAGCTCTATTGTTCAGCGCAAATTCGGCCAAGGGCAAAAATGAGACCCAATCATCTTGATCAGCAGATATAAAATAAGACTACAAGGTCTGGTTTGTTCTCTCAGTCTGCCCATTGGTCTGGGGATGAAACGCGGAGAAGGATAACTGAATTCCCAAATTGGAACAAAAGGCTTTCCAAAATCTGGAAACAAACTGGACCCCTCTATCGGACACAATGCTTTCAGGAATCTCGTGTAACCAAACCACCTGTTGTAAAAACAAGGGTACCAAATCAGCGGAAGATGGCAACTTTGGGAGTGGTACAAGATGGACCATCTTCGAAAATCTATCACAAATCACCCAGATAACAGTCATTCTCTGAGAGACAGGAAGATCAGAAATAAAATCCATTGAGATATGGGTCCATGGTCTCTTGGGCACCGGCAGGGGCATCAGCAACCCACTAGAACGAGAACAGGGCTTAGACCGAGAACAAGTCCCACAGGACTGCACAAAATTCCTGACGTCACGAGATAAGGCAGGCCACCAAAAAGACCAACTCACCAAATCTCTGGTACCAAAAATACCTGGATGACCAGCCAATGCGGAGCAATGAATTTCAGACATCACTCTCTTTCTCCACTGGTCAGGAACATACAATTTTCCCATAGGGCAACGCTCAGGTTTATCCCCCTGAAATTCCTCCAAGGCGCGTCTCAAATTGGGCGAAATGGCAGAAAGAACTACCCCCTCATCTAGAATGGTAGTAGGCTCGGTCACATTAAGAGAATCAGCAAAGAGCTTCATAGAAAGGGCGTCTGCCTTAACATTGTTAGTGCCCGGAAGAAAAGAGACCACAAAATTAAAACGCGTGAAAAACAAGGCTCATCTAGCCTGTCTAGGATTCAAGCGTTTGGCTGACTCCAGATAAGTCAGATTCTTGTGATCGGTGAGGACCACAACTTGATGTCTAGCTCCCTCCAACCAATGTCTCCACTCCTCAAATGCCCATTTCATGGCCAACAATTCCCGATTCTCTACGTCATAGTTGCATTCAGATGGGGAGAACTTTCTAGAAAAGAAGGCACAGGGATTCATCTTAGAAGTCACATTGTCTTTTTGGGACAAAACAGCTCCTGCACCAATCTCAGAAGCGTCTACCTCCACTTGAAATGGAAATGAGACATCAGGTTGGCGTAAAACTGGAGCTGAAGTAAACCTCCGCTTAAGGTCCTGAAATGCTGAGACAGCCTTAGGAGACCAATTCAGCACATCAGCTCCCTTCTTGGTCAGATCAGTCAGTGGTTTGACAATACTAGAAAAATTACCTATAAATTTACGATAGAAATTAGCAAAACCCAAAAACTTCTGAAGAGCCTTCAAAGAAGTAGGCTGAACCCAATCATAAATGGCCTGTACCTTGACCGGGTCCATTTCAATAGTCGATGGAGACAAGATAAATCCCAAAAATGAAATACTCTGTACACCAAAGAGACATTTCGATCCCTTAACAAACAGGGAATTCTCCCTCAAAATCCGAAACACAGACCGGACATGTTCCACATGGGAATCCCAATCATTAGAAAAGATCAAAATATCATCCAGATAGATGATCAAAAACTTATCCACAAAGTCTCGGAAAATATCATTCATAAAGGACTGGAAGACAGAAGGGGCACTGGAGAGCCCAAAAGGCATCACCAGGTACTCAAAATGTCCCTCCGGAGTATTAAACGCCGTCTTCCATTCATCCCCGTGCTTGATGCGAATAAGATTATACGCCCCCCTGAGGTCAAGCTTAGTAAACCAGCAGGCACTCTTAACTCTGGAGAATAAATCAGACATCAGAGGTAACGGGTACTGATATTTAACCGTCATCTTGTTAACCCCTTCACTACCAAGGGTGGTTTGCACGTTAACTCCCGGGCCAATTTTTACAATTCTGACCACTGTCCCTTTATGAGGTCATAACTCTGAAACGCTTCCATGGATCCCGGTGATTCTGACATTGTTTTCTCATGACATATTGTACTTCATGTTAATGGTAAAATTTCATTCAAATAACTTGCGTTTATTTGTGAAAAAAACGGAAATTTGGCGAAAATTTTGAAAATGTCGCAATTTTCCAACTTTGAATTTTTATGCCCTTAAATCACAGCAATACGGCACACAAATACTTAATAAATAACATTTCCCAAATGTTTACTTTACATCAGCACAATTTTGGAACCAAAATTTTGTTTTGTTAGGAAGTTATAAGGGTTAAAAATTGACCAGCGATTTCTCATTTTTGCAACACCATTTTATTTTTAGGGACCACAACACATTTGAAGCCACTTTGAGGGGTCTATATGATAGAAAATACCCAAAAGAGACACCATTCTAAAAACTGCACCCCTTAAGGTGCTTAAAACCACATTCAAGAAGTTTATTAACCCTTTAGGTGCGTCACAGGAATTTTTTGAATATTTAAAAAAAAAAATGAACATTTAACTTTTTTTCACAAAGAAAAATACTTCAGGTTCAATTTTCTTTATTTTACCAAGTGTAACAGGAGAAATTGGACTGCAAAAGTTATTGTGCAATTTGTCCTGAGTGCGCTGATACCTGATATGTGGGGGGGAACCACTGTTTCGGCGCATGGCAGACCTCAGTAGGGAAGGAGCACTGTTTGACTTTTTCAATGCAAAATTAGCTGGAATTCAGATCGGACGCCATGTCGCGTTTGGAGAGCCCCTGATGTACCTAAACAGTGGAAACCCCCCAAGTGACCCCATTTTGGAAACTAGACCCCCCAAGGAACTTATCTAGATATGTGGTGAGAACTTTGAACCCACAAGGGCTTCACAGAAGTTTATAACGTACAGCGGTACAATTAAAAAATCATATTTTTTCCACAAAAATGATCTTTTCACCCCCAATTTTTATTTTCCCAAGGGTAACAGGACCTTAAAAGTTATTGTGCAATTTGTCCTGAGTACACTGATACCCCATATGTGGGTGTAAATGACTATTTGGACGCATAGCAGAGCTCGGAAGGGAAGCAGCGCCATTTGACGTTTTTGGCTAGAATTGAGATCGGACACCATGTCGCGACTGGAAAACCCCTGATGTACCAAAACAGTGAAAACCCCCCACAAATGACACCATTTTGGAATCTAGACCCCCCAAGGAACTTATCTAGATGTGTGGTGAGAACTTTGAACCCCCAAGGGCTTCACAGAAGTTTATAACATACAGCCGTACAATTAAAAAATCATATGTTTTCCACAAAAATGATCTTTTCACCCTCAATTCTTATTTTTCCAAGAGTAACAGGACCCTAAAAGATATTGTGCAATTTATCCTGAGTGCGCTGATACCCCACATGTGGGGGTAAACCACTATTTGGGAGCATGGCAGAGCTCGGAAGGGAAGCAGCACCATTTGACGTTTTTGGCTGGAATTGAGATCGGACACCATGTCGCGTTTGGAAAGCCCCTGATGTACCAAAACAGTAGAAACCCCCCACAAATGACACCATTTTGGAAACTAGACCCCCCCAAGGAACTTATCTGGATGTGTGGTGAGCACTTTGAACCCCTCAGTGCTTCACAGAAGTTTATAACGCCCGGGCGTGAAAATAAAAAAATCGTATTTTTTCCACAAACATCATCTTTTAGTCCCCGTTTGTTTATTTTCCCAAGGGTAACAGGAGAAATTGGACCCCAAAAGTTGTTGTCCAATTTGTCCTGAGTACGCTGATACCTCATATGTGGGAGAAAACTACTGTATGGTCACACGTCAGGGCTCGGAAGGGAAGTAGTGACGTTTTGGAATGCAGACTTTGATGGATTGGTCTGCGGGTGTCATGTGCGTTTGGAGAGCTCCTGATGTACCTAAACTATTGAAACTCCCCACAAGTGACCCCATTTTGGAAACTAGACCCCCCACGGAACTTATCTAGATGTGTGGTGAGCACTTTGAACCCCCAAGTGCTTCACAGAAGTTTATAACGCCTGGGCGTGAAAATAAAAAAATCATTTTTTTCCGCAAAAATAATATTTTTGCCCCCAATTTTTTATTTTCCTAAGGGTAACAGGAGAAATTGGACCCCAAAAGTTGTTTTGTAATTTGTCCTGAGTAGGCTGATACCCCATATGTGGGGGTAAAACACTGTTTGGGCGCATGGCAGAGCTTGGAAGGGAAGGAGCACCATTTGACTTTTTCAACGCAGAATTGGCTGGAATTGAGATCAGACGCCATGTTGCCTTTGGAGAGCACCTGATGTGCCCAAACAGTGGAAACCCCCCAATTATAACTCCAAACCTAACCCCAACACACTCCTAACCCTAATCTGAGCCCTAACCCTAGCCCTAACCCTAGCCCTAACCCTAGCCCTAACCCTAACCCTAGCCCTAGCCCTAACCCTAACCCTAGCCCTAACCCTAACCCTAATGGGAAAATGGAAATAAATACATTTTCTTTTAGTTTTATTATTTTTCCCTAACTAAGGGGTTGATAACGGGGGGTTTGATTTACTATTTATGGCGGGTTTTTATGTTTGGCGGCTGTCAGACGCTAAAATACGCTTTTTATTGTAAAAATAGTTTTTGCATCACCACATATTGTGAGCTATAATTTTTCCGTATTTTGACCCACCGAGTCATGTGAGGTCTTATTTTTTGCGGGATGAGTTGACGTTTTCATTGGTACCATTTTCGGGCACGTGACTTTTTTGATCGCTTTTTATTCCGATTTTTGGGACGCAGAATGAACAAAAACCAGCGGTTCATTAATTTCTTTTGGGTGGTGTGTTTACGCCGTTCCGCGTGCGATAAAATTGATAAAGCGGTTTTATTCTTCGGGTCAGTACGGTTACAGCGATACCTCATTTAGGTCGTTTTTTTATGTTTTGTCGGTTTTTTGCAATGAAAACAATTTTATATAAAAAATAATTATTTTTGTGTTGCTTTATTCTGCGAGCTATAACTTTTTTATTTTTTGGCGGATGATGCTGTATGGCAGCTCGTTTTTTGTGGGACAAGATGACGTTTTCAGCGGTACCATGGATATTTATATGCGTCTTTTTGATCGCGCATTATTGCACTTTTTGTTCAGTGGTATGATAATAAATCATTATTTTTTGCTTCATTTTTTATTTTTATTTTTTAAGGGGTTCGCTAAAGGGGTTAACTAATGGGACAGTTTTATAGGGCGGGTCGCTACAGACGCGGCGATATGAAATATGTGTACTTTTATTGTTTTTTTTTTTTTTATTTTGAAAAAATGGATTTATTGGGGAATATTTTTTTTTTTTTTACTAATTTATTTAGCGATTTTTTTTAAAATTATTCTTAACACTTTTTTTTTTTTTTCTTACTTTATTACCTTGTCCCAGGTGGGACATCAAAAATCACTGTGACAGATCAGCAATCTGTCACAGGCAGTTCTGCAGACTTTCTCATGCCTGCGCTTTGCAGGCAGTGAGGAAGTCAGCTCCCTACAGGCCCCCAAAGGCCCCCGTCGCCATCTTGGATCCGGGGGCCTGTAGGGAAAGAGACCCCCGCAGCAGCGCTGCACATTGCGCTGCCGTGGGGGGGCTCAGGGAAGCAAGGAGGGAGCCCCCTCCCTGCCGATGCTTCCCTTTAACCCCCGGTACACCGCGATCGCGTTTGATCGCGGTGTACAAGGGGTTAACGTGTCGGGGGCGGTCCGTGACCACCCCTGACACATTGTACCGGGTGTCAGCCACCAAGTGGGCGCCGCTGATCGCTGGGACGTAATATTCCGTCCATGGTAATTAGGTCCAGGGTCACATGGACGGAATATTACGTCCCTTGTAGGTAAGGGGTTAAGGGAATGATAATCAATACACCGTCTTAATGAACCATCTTTCTTGGCCACAAAAAAAACCCAGCACCTAAAGGTGACGAGGATGGTCTAATATGACCATTTTCCAACGACTCTTTAATATAGGATCGCATAGCATCATGTTCGGGTACAGATAAGTTAAAAAGCCGACCCTTGGGAAATTTACACCCAGGCATCAACTCAATTGCACAGTCATAACTCCTATGAGGGGGCAAGGACGCAGACTTACTCTCACTAAATACATCAGAGAATTCAGCCAGATAATCAGGAATATCATGAGACTGAGGAGAGGTGGAGAAAACAGGAGCGTCCCAAAGAACACACTGACAACCCCAACTCACCACAGATACAGATTTCCAATCCAAAACTGGGTTATGAGTTTGCAACCAGGGGAACCCCAGAACAATAGTATCATGCAAATTATGCAGCACCAAAAATTTACAATTTTCCTGATGGTCAGGGGCAACTCGCATTATCACCTAGGTCAAAAACTGAGGTTTATTCTCCGCCAACGGAGTGGCATCAATACCCCTCAAAGGAATAGGCGTCTGCAGAGGCATCATGGACAAACCACATTTAGCAAAGTCCAAATCCATCAGATTCAGAGCTGCTCCTGAATCCACAAAAGCCTTAGTGGAAAATGTGGACAAGGAGCAGATCAGAGTAATTGCCAAAAGGAACTTAGGTTGTATACTGCCCACAGCAAATGTGTGTGCAAAACGTTTCTCTCGTTTAGGGCAGACAGAAATAGTATGAGAGGCATCTCCACAGAAAAAACACAGCTTATTACGCCTTCTAAACTCCCGACGTTGCGCCCTAGACAAAACCCCATCACATTGCATAGGTTCAGACATTTGTTCAAAAGGTGGCATCGCCTCCCGTGTATTTTTACATTCACGTAAGCGCCGATCAACTTGAATGGCTAATGCCATAGAGCCATCCAGACCAGAGGGAACAGGAAATCCCACCATAACATCTTTTACGGTCTCTGATAAACCTTTCTGAAAGAGGGCTGCCAATGCACTATCATTCCATGTAGTAAGGACAGCCCACTTTCAGAATTTTTGACAATATAACTCTGCAGGATCCTGACCCTGGTTTAATGCCAACAAGGTTCTCTCAGCTTGATTAACGGAATTAGGTTCATCATACAACAACCCCAAGGCCTGAAAAAATGCATCCACATTAGTCAGAATAGGATTTTCAGGTGTCAGAGAAAATGCCCAATCCTAGGGATTGCCGTGCAGCAAGGAGATGACAATTTTAACCTGCTGCGCAGAGCTTCCCGATGAGTTAGGCTTCAAGGCAAGAAATAATTTACAATTATTCTTAAAATTCAAAAATTTAGACCGATCCCCAGAAAACACATTAGGAGTGGGGATTTTGGGTTCAACAGCATGTGATTGAGCGAGATAGGCGGAAATTCCCTGCACTTCAGCAGCAAGCAGCTCCACACGATCAGACAATTGCTTAATCTCCATTAAGGAAAAATCCTCCTACGGCCCCAGAGAAAAAGAGGAAAAAATGCATATAAAAAAAAAATTCTGACACTTTTTTCATTTTTTTTTTTCCTGCTTTCGAGTACCCTAGAATCTGCGGTCTGGCTGGTGATTCTGTTATGAACGGGTAGCCGAGGAGAAAATAAAAAACAACACAAGCTAAGTCTCAGAAAACCAAAGAGGTTGGTAACTATGCAGACTGCAGATCCCTGATTCCAACCACACAACTAGTAGCAGTCGTGGAGCATTCCTACATTGGTCCCAGATGCCTCGTCACAACCGGAGAGCTACATAAGCCTAAAGCAGGAAAAGAGGAAAACTAACTGCCGCAGAGCAGACCCCAAAGGAAAGACAGCCCCCCACATGTATTGACGGTGAAAAAAGATGAAAACACACACAAAGGCAGGAAAATAGGCTGAGCAAACGATGGGGCCCAACTAACTAGAAAGCACAGGAAAGGAAAGACACTGTCTGCAGTCTGCCAAAAAACCCTACAAAATATCCAACACAACTGATAGCAAAATTAACCCTGAAGTCACTAGACTTCTCCCACTATATCAGCACTCTGAAATATTCTGAGACAGCAAAAAGAGGCCAATCTAACAAGGGACAAAAAAAAGGCAATTTGGCAAATAAGAGTGGAAATTCAGCACAGCCCAGCCGGGCTGGCTGACCACACAAAAAACTGAAAAGACCAACAAGAGCAAGTGTGAACATTAGCAAAAAAAAAGACTTATCTTGAAAGACTGGAACAGAGCTGAGTCCTAAACCTGAGAAGCAGACTGAATCACCAGCAACAGGATAGGGCGTCGGCTGTCTTATATCCAGTCTGATACTCCAGAGATCCAATCATTATCTTCCTCACCAGGTGGCAGATCACTACCACGTAAACCAACCTCACTACCTCCCGTCACCACCAGAGGGAGAACGGAAGGGGAACTCTCAACTGGTGGAGCAGAAAATAAGCTCATAACAGTTTCCCAGGACAGGTGTATAAGCATTTCCAGTGTCCTGATAGGTGTAGGATGCTGAATAATCGTAATGTATCTCAAGGTGGGTGGCCTTGAGATGAAGACTTGTGTATGTGTTGATCAGCAGTGATACTGCTGAGGTTTCATGCCAGTGGGTTAAGGAGAGCTACCTACAAATCCACCCAGGGGTGTGGCTAGAACTAAAGAATGTATGAATGCTTGTATTACCTGTGATGAGGTCATAGCCATGTGACCCGGTGGGCTTGGCTACGGAGCATATAAGGTGGCCAGGGTAGGTCACATGGAGTGAATGCCTGGACCTGGTTGGTCCGTTTTGGAAGGTCCCGCTGGGACATGTGTCTACCTTCCTAACAGCACGTGGAGTGGCTGTGTCTAACGGCAGCAAGTGCCTGATAGTTCCATGGAGGGAATGGACGTTTGCAGTGTGGAGTATGAAGCAGCCATGAGATAACCCTGACTGGGTGAGATAACTGTGAGGCTGAAGAGCCTGAATACTGGACATTGTGTAACCTGTATGACTACAGGATAAACAGAGTGAAGCTCTGTCATGGACGCTATGCTGTTCATATGAACTTTATGTTGCTGGTCCTGGTTTATGATGCCTCAATAAACCGCATGGACTGTTATTGTTTTATGGAAGACCCGTGCCGGATCTGATTATTTGGCTGCCTAGCGAGTGTCCCCAAACTTGAATGACAGCGCTACCTTACAATGTCATAAGTTACCCTTCTCTTTTTATTCATGCGTTTGGAATCTTCTGTTCTCCCAAATGGTTATGTAAGGTACTCCTGGGGTGGACCCACTAGACCGTGGCAACGAACCCCCCAAGGGCGAGCTGACCAGGTGGACCACCCCCTATACAGGGAGTGTATGGGGCAGGCCCACGGGGGACTATCACCACGGTAGCCGGTACCCGGGAAGGTCAGGGCGGTCAGAGAGGTGGATCCGAAGGGCAGGCACTGGACAGACGACACGGCTAGGAGACACAGGAGAGACGGCAAGTCTTGGCGAGACAGGAGGAATGGCAAGGCTTGAAGACACAGGAGGGAAACGGGCGAGGACTGAAGCCACAGAACCTAGGAGAGGAAACACAAGAGGAGCAAGGTAAATGCACGGAAAAGGCAGGGGAGCGCTAGGAGAGCGGCCAGAGTCACTAGCAAATACTAATGATAGTCAGGCATCGCCTCCAGAAGGAGGCGGCCTGATATAGGGAGAGCGAAGGCCTGCCGGGTCATGACCTCCAGCTGGAGGAGGAGACACGCGTCCTCAGGCGGGGGAGAGCGCGCGCCCGGCCATAGTGAGGAGACGCACCCGCCGAGGAGGAGGAGCGGGAGCGCGCACCAGGGGGCCGGACAGAGGCAGGCGTGGGCCGTGGACGGGGGACCGGGAGAGACCGCGCCGAGGTCCGCAGCGGCCGGTGAGGCAGAGAGGTGACCCCCGGAGAGCGGGTGAGCCGGGGCCGGAGGGAGGTAAGAGAGGAGGTCCGCGGCAGCCGCCGCGTGACAGTACCCCCCCCCTTACGCGCCCTCCCCTGCAGACCGGACAAAAATTTAGCCAGGATTCGAGGAGCTTGGATATTCTCCTGTGGTTCCCAGGATCTCTCCTCAGGCCCAAGCCCTTCCAATCAACCAAGAAAAAGGTTTTCCCTTTTTGCTTTCTCATGGCCAAAATATCTCTCACCTCAAATACATCGTCTGCGGCGGCAGGCGGAGGTGAGTGAGGAGCTTCAGAAAGGAAACGATTGAAAATAACTGGCTTAAGCAAAGACACATGGAAAGCATTAGGGATGAGGAGAGAGGCGGGAAGACGCAATTTATAGGAGACATCATTAATACGGGACAAGACCTCAAAAGGTCCAATATAGCGGGGACCCAGTTTGTGGGATGGGACCTTGAGGCGAATAAACTTGGAGGCTAGCCAAACTTTGTCACCTGGGTGATATGGTGGGACATCCAGGCGCCTCTTGTCTGCGAATCCTTTTACCCTGTTACGCACCAACTTGAGAGCGGTCTTGGTCTCCTGCCAGATCCTGGAGAATTCGCCGGACAGAAGATCAGCCGCCGGTACACCCGAGGCGGGGGGAATTGGTAGAGGTACACCAGGATGTAGACCGTAGACAACAAAAAACGGGGATTTGCCAGAAGATTCACTGATGTGGTTATTATAGGAAAACTCAGCCCACGGGAGTAATTCAGACCAGTCGTTCTGGTGGATATTAGAAAAGTGCCGGAGGTAGTTCACCAAACTCTGATTCGTCCGTTCTGCCTGACCGTTGGACTGTGGATGATAAGATGAGGAGAAGTCAAGGGTGACATCCATCGATTTGCATAGAGCTCTCCAGAAGCGAGAGGTGAATTGGACTCCTCTGTCCGAGACAATATGTTGGGGCAGACCATGGAGACGAAAGATGTGCTGGACGAAAATCTTCGCCAAGGCGGAAGCCGATGGCAAGCCAGGCAAAGGGATGAAGTGGGCCATTTTAGAGAATCTATCCACTACTACTAAGACGACAGTACACTTGGCAGAGGAGGGTAAGTCCGTAATAAAGTCCATGGCAATGTGTTGCCAAGGCGACGAGGGTACTGGAAGTGGATGTAGAAGACCAGAAGGCAGCTGCCGAGGCACCTTGATCTTGGCACACGAGAGACAGGAGGCGACGAAATCCCGGAAAGGGTTGGCCACCAGTAATAGCGGGACACCAAAAGAAGTGTCTTTTTATGGCCGAGATGACCTGCCAGTTTAGAAGCATGGCCCCAGTGGAGGATTCGTCTTCGGTCCGTCTCAGAAACAAAAGTCTTACCAGGTGGGGTAGCGAGGAGAGAAAGCGGAGCCACGGTGATGAACCTGGATGGATCCAAAATATGTGCAGGTTCCTCCTCGACATCCGTGGAAAGAGAGGACCTGGACAAGGCGTCGGCTTTGAGGTTCTTGTTGCCTGGACGAAAATGCAGATCAAAATCGAATCGGCCAAAGAACAGAGACCACCTGGCCTGCCGAGGGTTGAGTCTTTGTGCAGACCGCAGGTACGCCAGATTCTTATGGTCTGTGTAGATTGTGAAGGGATGTGCGGCGCCCTCCAACAAGTACCTCCACTCTTCTAGCGCTAACTTGATGGCAAGCAGTTCTCGGTCTCCGATGGAATAATTCCGCTCTGGGGTGGAGAAGGATTTTGAAAAGAAACCGCACGTAACGAGCCTGCCGGAGGAGGACCTCTGAGACAAAACAGCTCCGGCTCCTGTTGCGGATGCATCCACCTCAAGGACGAATGGTTTGTTGACCTCAGGGCGACGGAGTACGGGGGCCGTGGCAAAGGCACGTTTCAGAGATAGAAAGGCTTCTTCTGCTTCAGGGGTCCAGACGTGTGGGTTGGCTCCCTTACGGATCAAAGATGAGATAGCGCCAGTCAAAGAAGAGAAATGGGAGATGAACTGCCGGTAGTAGTTTGCGAAGCCGAGAAAACGCTGAATGGCTTTCACCCCTTGAGGACGTGGCCAGTTAAGCACGGCCGAAACCTTCTCAGGATCCATACGCAGACCAGAGTCGGAGATGATATAGCCCAGAAATGGGAGAGAGGACTGCTCAAAGGCACACTTCTCCAACTTGGCGTACAGACGATTCTCCCTCAAAAGGAACAGGACGCGCCGGACATCTCTTCTATGAGTGGACAGATCAGGAGAAAAGACCAGGATATCGTCGAGGTACACAACCACGCAGGAATACAGAAGGTCTCGGAAGACGTCGTTCACAAATTCCTGAAAGACTGCGGGAGCGTTGCATAACCCAAAGGGCATGACGAGATACTCATAGTGTCCATCTCTGGTGTTGAAGGCGGTCTTCCACTCATCTCCAGAGCGAATACGGATGAGATTATAGGCTCCACGGAGATCCAATTTAGAAAAGATTCGTGCCCCACGCAGCCGGTCAAACAACTCGGGGATGAGAGGTAGCGGATATCTATTCTTAACGGTAATCTCGTTGAGACCACGATAGTCAATACAGGGGCGCAGGGACCCGTCTTTTTTCTTGACAAAAAAGAAGCCCGCTCCAGCGGGGGAGGAAGACTTTCGGATGAAGCCCCTAGCCAAATTCTCCTGTACATATTCGGTCATGGCCTGGGACTCGAGTGGACTCAATGGATAGATCCGCCCTCGGGGCGGAGTCGAGCCAGGAACAAGCTCGATGGGACAATCATATTGCCGGTGCGGAGGAAGGACCTCTGCTTCCTTCTTATCGAAGACGTCCGCGAAGGCCCAGTAAGCCGAAGGCAAGTCCGCAGGGCCCGAGATAGGAGACGAGCATTTGAGGGGTCGTACTGGGTGGAGACATCTGGTCTGGCAGAAACGGCCCCAACGAAGGATGTCTCCGGAGCGCCAATCCAGAACAGGTTCATGCATCCGCAACCACGGAAGACCCAGAAGCACGGTGTGGGACAAAGACGGCAGCACGAAGAAGGTTATCTTTTCACGGTGCAAGACCCCGATCTGTAAGTCCAGCTCTTCAGTGACCAGGGTAACGGCTTCGCGCAAGGGAGCACCGTCGACAGAGGCTAACTGCCGGGGAACCTCCAAGGACCTGACAGGTATCCCTAATCTCTTCACCGCCTCGAGTTGGATGAAGTTTCCCGCAGCCCCCGAATCAATATAGGCTAACTCCGAAAAACGTTTGGAGCCCAGGAAAAACACAACAGAAAGGGTCAAGGGTAGAGAGGTGTCAGTGACACCTAGGGAGGCCTCTCTTACCTGTCCTAGGCGGAGGAGTTTCCCGGCCTCACAGGACAGGAACGTAGGAGATGGGAGGCGCTGCCACAATAGAGACAAAGGCCATGAGCGAGTCTGTCCTGGCGGCGAAGCTCCGCGGGCCTTAGTCGGTCCACTTGCATGGGTTCGGGAGCTGTGGCTGCGGCGGAGGACCGTGAGCGTGGTGGGCTGTGTGTAGGAGGAGAAAAACGATTGGGCCTTCTCTCCCTGGCGATCTCGCGGGAACGCTCCTGGAAACGCAGATCAACTCGTGTTGCCAGCGAGATGAGGTCCTCCAAAGTCGAGGGTGTATCCCGGCCTGCCAGCTCGTCCTTGATTCGGGATGATAAGCCTCGCCAAAAAGCCCCAACCAGGGCCTCATTGTTCCACCCCAGCTCCGAGGATAACGTACGGAACTGGATGGCGTATTGTCCAACCGAGAGGGTACCCTGGCGCAGGCAGAACAAAGACTCGGTAGCAGAGACCAGGCGACCGGGCTCATCGAAGACCTTACGAAAGGTCTCCAAGAAAGTCGCGAGCTGGGAGACAATCGGGTCATCGCGTTCCCACAAGGGATTCACCCAGGACAGTGCCTCACCCTCAAAGTGGGAAATCATAAAGGCCACTTTGGCCCGGTCGGAGGGATACTGTAGGGGAGCCAACTCGAAATGCAACTGGCACTGGTTGATGAACCCCCGACAGAGTTTGGGATCTCCGCTATAACGTGGGGGTTTCGCCAACCGGGGAGAGGCGTGTGGAACTGCCACAGGTGCCGGTACTGCGGCTGCCGCCTGTAGGGCTAGTAAGCGGTTATCTACAGAGGCGATGTAGTTCAAAATATGGGCCTGGGTGTCGCGCTGCTGGGCCAGTTCCTGCTGCAGGCCGGAGATCTGGGAGGCAACTCCCGGATCGGAGGTCTGCAAAGCGGAAAGTCGGGAATCCATCGATTTGAGGAACGACATGATCCTCGCCTGGTTCTCACGAAGGAACAAAAGTTCCTTTTGGGTCGGGGTCGAGGTACCAGCGGGATCCATGGCCTGACTATACTGTAAGGTACTCCTGGGGTGGACCCACTAGACCGTGGCAACGAACCCCCCAAGGGCGAGCTGACCAGGTGGACCACCCCCTATACAGGGAGTGTATGGGGCAGGCCCACGGGGGACTATCACCACGGTAGCCGGTACCCGGGAAGGTCAGGGCGGTCAGAGAGGTGGATCCGAAGGGCAGGCACTGGACAGACGACACGGCTAGGAGACACAGGAGAGACGGCAAGTCTTGGCGAGACAGGAGGAATGGCAAGGCTTGAAGACACAGGAGGGAAACGGGCGAGGACTGAAGCCACAGAACCTAGGAGAGGAAACACAAGAGGAGCAAGGTAAATGCACGGAAAAGGCAGGGGAGCGCTAGGAGAGCGGCCAGAGTCACTAGCAAATACTAATGATAGTCAGGCATCGCCTCCAGAAGGAGGCGGCCTGATATAGGGAGAGCGAAGGCCTGCCGGGTCATGACCTCCAGCTGGAGGAGGAGACACGCGTCCTCAGGCGGGGGAGAGCGCGCGCCCGGCCATAGTGAGGAGACGCACCCGCCGAGGAGGAGGAGCGGGAGCGCGCACCAGGGGGCCGGACAGAGGCAGGCGTGGGCCGTGGACGGGGGACCGGGAGAGACCGCGCCGAGGCCCGCAGCGGCCGGTGAGGCAGAGAGGTGACCCCCGGAGAGCGGGTGAGCCGGGGCCGGAGGGAGGTAAGAGAGGAGGTCCGCGGCAGCCGCCGCGTGACAGGTTAACTGTTCAGAACCGCCCCTTCTTCCTGCCCTGGTCAACAACATGTAACCATTCCTGCCAGTCTTCTGAGTATCTCACATGTGCTCAGCTTCAGCTTTCTGCAAAACCATTGCTTATAACAAGCGGATTCCGTTTTTACCTGAATCATCCACATTTTGTTCAACAATCTTTGATATCATCTACAACGTTGTACAACAACCCCTGATCTCATCTACTACTGTGTTCTACTATACCATCTGTTATCATCTCCCATTGTTGTCCATATCATCCCCATACAGTCTTGTTTCTGGGAGTGGATGAAAGGTTAAGCCGTATGCTGGAATCCACACAGCGTCATACGTGGAAGAAGGCAGAACACACTTGATTGCTGCTTTAGATAGACAGCATGAAAATAGGCATGTTTTCAATAAGCAAGTTTTCAATTGATTTGCTCTTTATGCTGTCATTCTCCTGCAATGAAAACTTCTATCTTTCTTAGTGTACAGCTGATTTCCATGGAGCTCAGCCACTAACACATGCCCAGAATCTGACAGACAGTAGTTACATTCCAGGAAAGTGATTAACTTTTAACATCCCTGTCACATCTTCAGTCCACTAATTTCCACACATTAATTAGCTACTCAGCTTTCTTCTACTCAGCTCCTAACAAGCTGCTGATATGTCTTGCAAAATAGTCGGTCCTCATCAACTTCTCCCAGATCAGGTCTCATAATAATGGCTCTCGCAGGTTAGAGCTGTGTGCTTGTTAAAATGCCCTGTTATCTCTGTATGTGATTGCAGTGTAGACTTAGGGTACAGTCACACTAAACAATCGCACCAGCGATCACGACAAAGACACGACCTGGCATAGATCGTTAGTACATCGCTATATGATCGTTAGTTAGCTTCCAAATGGGAAGATTTCCTAAACGACTCATTAGCGATCAGCGATCTGTATAACGACCTCGGTGATCGTTGAAACCTGTCACACAGCATGTATTGTAAAAGACCAAGACCTCGATAGGCGTGATTGAGCGTAACCTTTTCCACGCCCCTCAGCACTGATTGGTGGTCACTGTATGGCCTGTTTTATGTCACAGCTCTCGCTTTGTGATTGGACGACCACGTAATAAAAGGACAACGTTTTAACGCTCCCTTTCATTGTTCTTGAGCGCTGTTGTGTTTCATATGAATTAAAACATCAGCCTTCCCTATTGCGTCCTGTGAGCCTTCAGCTATTCATCTCCTGTGATCCATTCTGTGGCGCTGTTGCGTTTTGGTCAAGATTTAAAGATTCCTTCAGGATCTCAATACTGAATTGTAAGGTAACCACTTTTTTTATAATTTAAATTTTTTTTTGTCATTTAATTATTTGAACGTTATGTAATATTTTATATTTATATCTGTCTTTATATACAGCAGCCTTGTTCGTTTTCCTGCCACTGCCCTCCGCTATCACATCTATTGTACTATTTGTTTCTGCCGCATCCACCATAAGGCTGTGTGCACACGTAGCGATTTTTAAGCGTTTTTGCCGCGATTTTCGGCGCGAAAACGCTTAAAAATCGTGTACAGAACGCACCCCATGCATTCCTATGGCATTCCGCACATGCTGTGCTAATGCTGCGCTTTTTTCCGCGGTGGAATCGCATCGCGGAAAAAATCGCAGCATGCTCATTCTTTGTGAGGAATCGCAAAGAATTGCCGCGATTCCGCACCCATAGGAATGCATGAGAATCGCTTACTTCCCGCATGTGGCTATGCCCACCATGCGGGAAGTTAAGCGTCTCATGTGCGGTTGGTACCCACGGTGTGGAGGAGAGGAGACTGTCCTCCAGGCCCTGGGTACCATACCCCTGTAAAAAAAGAATAAAAAATAAAAAATCGGGGTATATTTACCTTCCGGCGTCCCGCGATGCATTCCCGGCCTAAGCGTTCCCAGTAATGCCTTGCGGCAAGGTCCTGTGATGACATGGTCTCGCGTGACTCTAGCGGTCTCGCGAGATCGCTATAGTAACGCGAGACTACCTCATCACAGGTCTCGCAAGGCATTACTGGGAACGCTGAGGCCCGGGAATGCAGCGCGGGACGCCGGAAGGTAAATATACCCCGATTTTTTTTTTTCTTTTTTAGCATTTAGCATTTAGCATAGGCGGCCTCAATAGTAAAAACCTGGTCACACTTGTCAAACACTATGTTTGACGAGTGTGACCAACCTGTCAATCACTTTCCAAGCGATGCTTCAAATCGCTTGGAAAGTGCTTGAATATCGCGCGCGAAAATCGCGGCAAAATCGCGATCATAATCGCGGTAAAATCGCGCGGAAAAAACTGCACAATTTCTGGGAAGGAGTCCGGTTTTTAGTAAGTGTTTTAAAACGCTACGTGTGCACATAGCCTAACAATTTTTTTTTGCAGCTGTGTTACCAGTTGTCGTCCATCTCTGTTTTTTTTTGTGGTCAGCCATTTTTGTTCTGCCGTGCCCTGCGGTGGCATTTTATGCAGCTGTGTAAACTGTTGTTGTCCAGCTGTAATTTTTTGGTGGGGCTGGCTGCCATTTTAGTTTCAGCCGTGCCCACCTTCGCCATTTTATGCAGCTGTGTAAAATGTGGTTGTCCATCACAAATTTTTTGGTTGGGCAAACATTTTTGTTTCTGCTGTGCCCACCTACGCCATTTTATCCACATGTGTAAAACGTTGTTGTCCATCACAGATTTTTTTGTGGGGCAGCCATTTTAGTTTCTGCCGCCTGCGCCCAGCTCTGCCATTTTATACAGCTGTGTAAAGCGTTGTTGTCCATCAAAGTTTTTTTGGTGGCGCAGCCATTTAGGTTTGTGGCGCGCCCACCTCCGGTAGCGCAGATCCGCAAGTTTCTTGCGTATCTGTGTCGTTGTGCGCTCCACACCGAACCTGCGCATTAGGCCTCTTTTTATTTTTTTTAAGACCCTTTTATAATGGAGCATGGGCCAGGAATGTGTGGCACAATTGTAATCTCGTGCATCGACTTCCTGGATTAGAAAGCGAACCTTAGGCTCTCCCCAGGGTACAGAACGCCTGGACGCCATATTTTTTAGAATACTTTTTCTCTAGGCCGCATTAACGCCGCCCACCCCTGCGTCATGACGTCACGGCGCACGGGAACGCAGATGCGTCATTGTTATCCAGCGGCCTCTTTTAGAACGTACAATGGATGCAAGTTGGTGGGCTTTGCATCATTTTTCCATCCGCCCACTGCTCTCACTGCCGCAATCACACCCTTTATCTTGTCATCTGCTCATCACCCTCTCTACCACACAACTCTTTTTTTGTTATCCCCTGTACTCCACCCTCCCCATCTCTAACCTCTTTTTGCCTTCGAGACATTATTGCCCCCCCATCACACCAATGAGTATCCTACACCCCATCACTCCCCCCTCCCCATCTCACTCCTTTTTTGGAGTTATCCCCTGTACCCCACCCTCCCCATCTCTAACCTCTTTTTGCCTTCTCGATATTATTGCCCCCCCATCACACCAATGAGTATCCTACACCCGATCACTCCCCCCTCCCCATCTCACTCCTTTTTTGGATTTATCCCCTGTACTCCACCCTCCCCATCTCTAACCTCTTTTTGCCTTCTCGATATTATTGCCCCCCCATCACACCAATGAGTATCCTACACCCCATCACTCCCTCTTCCCCATCTGACCACCCTTTTGTGATATCCACATTCTTTTCCCACATAGTTGAAATTACAATGACACAACACAAAATTTTAAAGTAATTTTTTTTTATTTAAAAAAAAAAAAATTTAAACATGATAACCAATTAATGTTTAACATGATAACTATATCTGATGCTGCCAAGTCACAGCACCAGGCCCGTTGAAGTATTGGCAGTACTTGTCTCGGCAGGCCTTTGCATCGTCCTTGGTCCGGCCAAGATTTACTGGTTGAAGTCCTGCAATAGCGGGATCATTGTCTCGCCATTCTCCCAGCACCACGTCACCATTGCTGTCTGAGTCCATGAAGCCAGGCGGACTGTATGCTGCAGCATCGCGTTGCCGTAGGAAATTGTGCAGCACACAACAGGCCAACACCACGGAGTCTATAGATTCCAGCTTCATGTTGATTGGAGTGTGGAAAACCCAGAAGCGGTTGGCCATGATGCCGAACGCATTCTCAACTATGCGGCGTGCCCTTGACAGTCTGTAATTAAAGATGCGCCTTTCCTCTGTCAAAGTCTTTTGTGGGTACGGCTTCACAAGATGCGCATGAAGGGGGAAGGCTTCATCGCCCACAAACACAAAGTTAAGGTTCGCGGTGGTGTCTATGTTGGTTGGTAAATGCAGTTCTGAGTTATTCAACCGTTCCCCAAAAATAGTGTGCTCCAAAACGCCTCCGTCCGAAACCCTCCCGTTCATGCCAACATCAATGTTTAAAAACTCATGGCGTTCACAAGGGCCATGAGGATCACGCTGAAGTAGCCCTTGTAGTTATAGAAAAAACTGCCGCTGTTGGCTGGTGGCGTGATACGAACATGTTTGCCATCCAAAGCACCCCCACAGTTTGGGAACTGCCAAATACACTCAAAATCCAAAGCAATTTGTTTCCATTCCACCACGGATTTTGGAAAAGGCATGTAGCTCCGTAAACTGCGGACGATGGCGTTGCATGTCTCAGGGATTAACACGCTGAGTAGTGATCTAGAAACAGCAGCTGAAAATTCCAAATCTTACATTGAACGTCCGGTTGCCAGGAATCGCAGCGTTACTGCCAGACGTTCCTCAGCCGAAACAGCTGCACGCATCCGTGTATCCTGCCGTTCAATGAGTGGCCTCACACATTCCAGTTAGAGCTTGAATGATTCCTCCGACATCCGTAGATAATTTTGGAAATCCTGCGGATTCTTCTCCTGTAACTCCCTCACTAGATGCATGTGGGTGAATTTGGACCGCTGCTCCAGCCATTCTCTGGTCCACATGCGACGCTTTCGTTTGGAGCGCCTCTCTTCCACCCGCGCCTCTTCTTGTCGATCTCCCTCCATCAGTAAAGCTGCCGCCACAATCACACACTCTGCGGTGGACATGCACATTATGTTAAACCTGCCTGGTTAAGAAGAGAAAAGTGATTTAGAAAAATGCACCAAAAAAAACCACAGAAAAAAAACAAGCTTTGAAAAGCCAAAAATGGCGGGAGCGGGCGCGGCTGTGAAAAGATTGCTAGCTTTCAAAATGTTATTGAGGAACAAATATTACAAATAGACTACCTCAACTAAAATGGCAGGGGTGGGCGCGGCAAAGGGTATCACACAGCTGTAGATATAACAAAAAGTATATAAAGGTTTAAAAATTAAAAAAAAAAAAAAGGAAAAAAAAAAAAGTACCTTGCAAAGGTAATTCAAATTCCAGATGGTAGAAATTACAGATGAAGCGCAGTTGTGACTCCGACAGGATCCAAAACCAGCCACACACGATATTATCCTCGCAACAACGCACAAAGGACTAGAAACAGAACGTTGGTTTATCCACTAAGCGCGCTGGAACAATGGATGGGGGCGCACTTAGACGTTTTCATTTATTGCTGAGGTGATGTTGTGGCCACCAATCAGAGTAGAGGGGCGTTACAAAAGAAACCTAGTCCCGCCTGTGCCGCTGTCATATATTAGTCGCCAACGAGGTCGCCCGTCGTTCACAAAAGGGGTCAAACACAATGATTCAGGGTCACCAGCGGGACGCCAACGATCAAAATACGGTCCTGAACGTTCATGCACGATCAGCGACATCGCAGCAGGGGCCACGTCGCCGCTACATGTCACACACATCGACATCGCCAGCGATGTTGCTGCTGCGTCATAAAATCTGTGTCGCTTTAGCGATATCGCTAGAGATCTCGTTTAGTGTGACATACCCTTTAGACCCAACTAATCATACTTGAATGTCTTACAGCAGAACTTGTGCTGAGCTTTTTTGGTTTTAAAACTACAGGTCTACTGCTAACCACAACTGTCAGTCACGGAGGAGAGCCCGTCCTGCCATAAACCGGGAAGGAAGGAGACTGCATAGTCCGAGTTGCTCAAGAGAAAACTTGAGAATAACCCATTTAACATTTATTTACATTTTAGGAAGGGAGCGATTTATTTTAGCAATGCACTATTCTGGTTGTTAGGGGCATGAGGTCAAGTTAAAGAAAATCTGTCAGGATGATTTTGTAAAGACACGGCTGTAATGGCGCTGTAATACTGATTACATTAATACCTTTGGTGAAGAAATCTGCTTTTTTCTTCTTTAATCATCATTTGAAGTTTTCTGCTGAGATTTTGTTGCACAGGGGCCGGACTGTGCACCGAGATTTTTCTGTGTCTGTGATCCCCTAGCCACTTTGCCTGCCTTAGGCCTCTGAATGACAGATCATTGCATTTTCAGTGACTTTCATCCTGTTTTAATTAATTTTTTTTTTAGTCCCTTTAAAGATGTTGAAGCAAAACAGAAGCATTTATGAAATACTAGATGGAGGCCCAATGCTATTGCATCGGGAGGGCGGTAATGTCACGAGGGGGGCAGGCTTTGCAGCGCTGCAAATCTCTCCCCTCATGTGCTCACCCACCTATCCACTCTCTCTTTCCCCATGTGCTGACTTCTCCCGTCTGTGCTCTCTTTTTTGACCTGTCTACCCCATGTGCTATCCCCATTGTCTGCTGTCTCTCTCCTTCCTCTGCTGTGTTCTCCCCTCATGAGCTGTCCCGTTTGAGCTGTCTCCCCCGTGTCTGACCGTGTACAGAACATACCACAGCTTCTGCGCAGGGGAGGAAGCAAAAGACAATACTGACATTACAGCAGGAGATCGCAGAGGATTCATTTTATGAGGTAAAATATTGTTTAAAAACAGTGAGTGAAATATTTTACCTCACAAAATGAATCCTCAGTGATCCCCTGCTGTAATGTCAGTATTGTCTCTTGCTTCCTCCAATACCCAGGAGATGTGGTATGCTCCGTACACGGTCAGACACAGACAATTTTTAAAATGAACTTTCGTTTGTGGGAAAACCCCTTTAATGTGACCGGCTTCCTCTGCGTGTAGACATGTCGCACATCTGCCGCCGGGATCAGCCGAATGATTCACTCAGGGGCTGGCTGGCACTTTTCAACCTGGAGGGGCAATCACAAGGCAGTGGCCCTCCAGTTGCAGTCGCCCACCTTTGCCCAACTTATCTCTGGCTACTGCATTAACGCAACAGAGATAACAGGCTTGTACATAGATATAAAAATAGAACAGAGCTTGCTGCATAGATATGGGAGCTGAACCAAGCTTACTGCCTACATAGATACTCCAACAGAAGCAATCTGACTACATAGACACAATAAGGATGGATTACTACGTAGATAAGGAAGCAGAACCGACAATACTAGAGAGATATAGGAGCAGAACCGATCTTACTAGAGAGATACAGGAGCAGAATCAAGCTTACTGCAGAGATATGGGAGCAGAACCGAGCTTACTACAGAGCTATGGGAGCAGAACTGAGCTTACTACAGAGATAAGGGAGCACAACTGACCTTACTACAGAGATATTGGGGCAGAACCGAGCTTCCTACAGATTTATGGGAGCAGAACCGAGCTTACTAGAGAGATATAGGAGCAGAACCGAGCTTACTACAGAGATATGGGAGCAGAACCAAGCTTACTACAGAGCTATGGGAACAGAACCGAGCTTACTACAGAGATAAGGGAGCAGAACTGTGCTTACTACAGAGATATGGGAGCAGAATCGAGCTTACTACAGAGATAAGGGAGAAGAACCGAGTTTACTACAGAGATAATGGAGCAGAACGGAGTTTACTACAGGGATAAGGGAGAAGAACTGAGCTTACTACAGTGCCTTGCAAAAGTATTCGGCACCCTGGAACCTGTTCCCACCTATCATGCTTCAAACATAAAGATACCAAATGTAAATTTTGGTGAAGAATCAACAACAAGTGGAACACAATTGTGAAGTTGAATGAAATTTATTGGTTATTTTAAATTTTTGTGGAAATTCAAAAACTGAAAATTGGGGCATGCAATATTATTCGGCCCCTTTAACTTAATACTTTGTTGCGCTACCTTTTGCTGCAATTACAGCTGCAAGTCGCTTGGGGTATGTCTCTATCAGTTTTGTACATCGAGTGACTGAAATTCTTTCCCATTCTTCCTTGGCAAACAGCTCGAGATCAGTGAGGTTTGATGGAGATCGTTTGTGAACAGCAGTTTTCAGCTCTTTCCACAGATTCTCGATAGGATTCGGGTCTGGACTTTGACTTGGCCATTCTAACACCTGGATACGTTTATTTGTGAACCATTCCACTGTAGATTTTGCTTTATGTTTGGGATCATTGTCTTGGTGGAAGACAAATCTCTGGACCAGTCTCAGGTCTTTTGCAGACTCCAACAGGTTCTCTTCAAGAATGGTCCTGCATTTGGCTCCATCCATCTTCCCATCAATTTTAACCATCTTCCCTGTTCCTGCTGAAGAAAAGCTGCCCAGTGTGAACCCTTACTTACGGCTAATCTCTGAATGTATGAGTGAATATAAACATCTGTTTTGGTAAAGCCTACATTTATGGGTTGGTCGGAACCTGATGGTGAAGGACAGAGTGCACCTATTCAGACTAGATATAGTTCTCCCTACAGTGGGGCAAAAAAGTATTTAGTCAGTCAGCAGTAGTGCAAGTTCCACCACTTAAAAAGATGAGAGGCGTCTGTAATTTACATCATAGGTAGACCTCAACTATGGGAGACAAACTGAGAAAAAAAAATCCAGAAAATCACATTGTCTGTTTTTTTTTCCTTTTATTTGCATATTATGGTGGAAAATAAGTATTTGGTCAGAAACAAGCAATCAAGATTTCTGGCTCTCACAGACCTGTAACTTCTTCTTTAAGAGTCTCCTCTTTCCTCCACTCATTACCTGTAGTAATGGCACCTGTTTAAACTTGTTATCAGTATAAAAAGACACCTGTGCACACCCTCAAACAGTCTGACTCCAAACTCCACTATGGTGAAGACCAAAGAGCTGTCAAAGGACACCAGAAACAAAATTGTAGCCCTGCACCAGGCTGGGAAGACTGAATCTGCAATAGCCAACCAGCTTGGAGTGAAGAAATCAACTGTGGGAGCAATAATTAGAAAATGGAAGACATACAAGACCACTGATAATCTCCCTCGATCTGGTGCTCCACGCAAAATCCCACCCCGTGGGGTCAGAATGATCACAAGAACGGTGAGCAAAAATCCCAGAACCATGCGGGGGGACCTAGTGAATGAACTGCAGAGAGGTGGGACCAATGTAACAAGGCCTACCATAAGTAACACACTACGCCACCATGGACTCAGATCCTGCAGTGCCAGACGTGTCCCACTGCTTAAGCCTGTACATGTCCGGGCCCGTCTGAAGTTTGCTAGAGAGCATTTGGATGATCCAGAGGAGTTTTGGGAGAATGTCCTATGGTCTGATGAAACCAAACTGGAACTGTTTGGTCGAAACACAACTTGTCGTGTTTGGAGGAAAAAGAATACTGAGTTGCATCCATCAAACACCATACCTACTGTAAAGCATGGTGGTGGAAACATCATGCTTTGGGGCTGTTTCTCTGCAAAGGGGCCAGGACGACTGATCCGGGTACATGAAAGAATGAATGGGGCCATGTATCGTGAGATTTTGAGTGCAAACCTCCTTCCATCAGCAAGGGCATTGATGATGAAACGTGGCTGGGTCTTTCAACATGACAATGATCCAAAGCACACCGCCAGGGCAACGAAGGAGTGGCTTCGTAAGAAGCATTTCAAGGTCCTGGAGTGGCCTAGCCAGTCTCCAGATCTCAACCCTATAGAAAACCTTTGGAGGGAGTTGAAAGTCCGTGTTGCCAAGCGAAAAGCCAAAAACATCACTGCTCTAGAGGAGATCTGCATGGAGGAATGGGCCAACATACCAACAACAGTGTGTGGCAACCTTGTGAAGACTTACAGAAAACGTTTGACCTCTGTCATTGCCAACAAAGGATATATCACAAAGTATTGAGATGAAATTTTGTTTCTGACCAAATACTTATTTTCCACCATAATATGCAAATAAAAGGAAAAAAAACAGACAATGTGATTTTCTGGATTTTTTTTTCTCAGTTTGTCTCCCATAGTTGAGGTCTACCTATGATGTAAATTACAGACGCCTCTCATCTTTTTAAGTGGTGGGACTTGCACTATTGCTGACTGACTAAATACTTTTTTGCCCCACTGTATATATGTGTGTATATACAGTATATATTTCTATATATATATATATATAGTGATACAGTGACCCCTGTGACAGCTAGGGGGCGCTGTATGGGTCATGCACACAGGCATATCCATTAGGGTAATGGAGAAAGGAGTAACAGCGGGATGGTAAATAACCGATGTGTATCTCAGGGGGGTGGCCCAGGGATGGAAGCTGAAATATGTGGTAATCAGCAGGGGTACTGCTAAGTGTTTGTTATTAGGTGTCAGGGAAAGCTTTTAGGTGGCTTGGTGAGATGGGCGGAACCAGTCACCTACAAACCCACCCAGGGGCGCGTGTTTGAACGCCCATAGTAAGCCTGTATATGTGTGTATGGCTGGGTGTCTGGAAAGGACCTGCCATGAGGTCATAGCCATGTGATCCAGTGGGTGTGACTACAGACCATATAAGGTGACCAGGGTAGGTCACATAGAGAGTGCCTGGATCTGATTGGTCCGTGTGGAAAGGTCCCGGAAGGCCGACGTGCTGGAAGATGTGCTGCCTTCCTGAAGAGCACGTGCGGAGGCCGCTGACCTGGGGAGGCCTGTGTATAATAGCCTGCGAGTGTGTGACAGTTCCCAGGAGGAAATGGATGTCCGGAGTTGGAAGCATCTAAGAGGTAACCCCGGACAGGGGGAATTAACTAGGAGACTGTGGAGCCTGAGTGCTGGACAAAGCACAGCCTGTGTGAACACAGTCCTAAGAGAGCGGAGCTCCGCTATGAACATTTGTTTGGTCTGATGTAAGACTGTTACCCATTCTTCATGCAGCTATGGTTTATGCCGTGTACAATAAACCATATGGACAATGTTATGTAAAAAATCTCGTGCCGGACCTGGTTTAATCCCAGCCAAGTGAGTGTCCCTCAATATACTCAGTGAGCGCTACCTTACAATATATATATATATAGCACCATGGCCCCAGTTCTCCCCATATATATAGTATAATGGCCCCAGTTCCCCCATATATAGTATGATGGCCTTAGTTCTCCCATATATGTAGTATAATGGCCCAAGTTCCCCCATATAGAGTATGATGGCCCCAGTTCTCCCCATATATATGGTGTAGGTCCACCTTAATTCTGTGAATTTTTTCCAAAGGAATTGTAGCCCATTCTTCAGTTAAAACAACCTCCAGTTCTTTGAGCGACGATGGCGGCGGAAATCAACGTCTAACTTGAATCTCTAAAATTGACCATAAATGCTCAATAATGTTCAGGTCTGGGGATTGTGGGGGCCATATGAGATGCTCAACTTCATTACAATGTTCCTCATGCCATGCTTTAACAATTCTAGCTGTATGAATTGGTGCATTATCATCCTGAATGATGGCGTTCCCCTCCGGGAACAGTGCTTGAACCATAGGATGCACTTGGTCGCCCAAAATGCCTAAATAATCGCAGTTGTTAATTCTTCCATGAAGGGATATCATTGGCCCGGCGGATCTCCACGAAATAGCACCCCAGATCATCACAGAACCTCCGCCATGTTTTACGGTTGGAAGAAGGCAGTCTGGATGGAATGCTTCTTTCGGCTGTCTCAAAACGTACACTCTGCCGGAGGTCGGAAATAGGGTAAACAATGATTCGTCTGAGAATATCACGTTTCCACTGCTCGAGGGACCAATTCTGGAGGTTTCTACACCACTCTGGAAACATTCGTCATTGAGAACAGCATTTTTCGGATTGCAGCTCTTCAGTGGAATCCAGATTTGTGCAGCTCCCGACGAACAGTTTTCATGGAAACTGGGTTCTGTAGGTGTTCATTGAGCTCAGCAGTGATTTTGGGAGCCGTGGTATTGCGACCCTCTCTCACAATTCGCTTTAGAGTCCGACGGTCTCTCTTAGTCAACTTCGACTTTCGGCCGGACCTGTGCTTTGCTGCGGACGGTTTTCCTTCTTTTTCAAACGCAGTCATTACTTTGGAGACAGTACCTCTTGACACGCCAAGCATTCAGGCACTTTCTGTTACACTAGCGCCTGCCATACGAGCACCAACAATTTGGCCTCTTTGAAAATCTGGGAGGTCTGCCATTGGCATCAGGTTTTCATCAATGTTCTTACAATTCTGCAAAACAAACAGTTAATTTACATACACAGATCACATAACACAAATAATCAACTACAAAACATTACCATATGTCACTGTTTGCATGTTTATAACATGTTAGTAGATTATGATGCTATGATGATCCCAGTCCCCGTATATTCAGTATGATGGCCCCAGCCCCCATATGTACAGTATGATGACCCCAGCCCCCATATATACAGTATGATGGCTCCAGTTCCTCCATATAAAGCATGAGGGTCCCAGCCCCCATATATACAGTATGATGGCCCCAGTTCCCCCCATATATACAGTATGATGGTCCCAGTTCCCACCATATATACAGTATGATGACCCCAGTTCCCCCCAATATATAAATTATAATGGCTCCAGCCCCCATATATAAAGTATGATGGCCCCAGCCACCCTATATACACTATGATGACCCCAGTCCCCATATATACAGTATGATGGCCCCAGCCCTCATATATACAGTATGAAGGCCCCAGTTCCCCTCCATATATATAGTAGGATGGCCCCACAGCCCGTTCATATAAAAAATAATGAAGTTTATACTCACCTCATCCTGATTCCTGGCACCGCAGCTGTCAATTTGCCTCCAACACTTTTCCTTTCACTTTTCCCCATTATGTAGATAAGGGCAAAAGTGTTTGGTGAATTGGAACGCACGGGGTTAAAATTTCGCCTCACAACATAGCCTATGATGCTCTCGGGGTCCAGACGTGTGACTGTGCAAAATTTTGTGGCTGTAGCTGCGACGGTGTGGATGCCAATGGACATACACACACATACACACATTGAGCTTTATATATTAGATTACATTTAAGCCAATACATACATGTATAGGATATTGCTATTTTTTTGTTTCTGTTATGAATTTTTTTTAAGGCCTAAGTTTCAGGATTCAGATACATTTGCAAACCCTTGTACCAAGTATAACTACAACTCATGCTAATTTTCTTATGCTTTGTTTATCCATAAATGGTTTATAAAGTTTTATGTTATGTGTATTTGGGGAATATTCAAAGAAATATTAAGATACTAAATTTAATAGTTTACAATGCACATTGATAATTAGGATACAATAATTTGGTTTAATATACATGAATTCATATCTCTGTATGTGGAATCTGTGGTGTGAACTTATACAGTTAGGTTCATATATATTTGGACAGAGACAACATTTTTCTAATTTTGGTTCTAGACATTACAACAATGAATTTTAAACAAAACAATTCAGATGCAGTTGAAGTTCAGACTTTCAGCTTTCATTTGAGGGTATCCACATTAAAATTGGATGAAGGGTTTAGGAGTTTCAGCTCCTTAACATGTGCCACCCTGTTTTTGAAGGGACCAAAAGTAATTGGACAGATTAAATAATTGTAAATAAAATGTTCATTTCTAGTACTTGGTTGAAAACCCTTTGTTGGCAATGACTGCCTGAAGTCTTGAACTCATGAACATCACCAGACGCTGTGTTTCCTCCTTTTTGATGCTCTACCAGGCCTTCACTGTGGTGGTTTTCAGTTGCTGCTTGTTTGTGGGCCTTTCTGTCTGAAGTTTAGTCTTTAACAAGTGAAATGCATGCTCAATTGGGTTGAGATCAGGTGACTAACTTGGCCATTCAAGAATATTCCACTTGTTTGCTTTAATAAACTCCTGGGTTGCTTTGGCTTTATGTTTTGGGTCATTGTCCATCTGTAGTATGAAACGACGACCAATCAGTTTGGCTGCATTTGGCTGGATCTGAGCACACAGTATGGCCCTGAATACCTCAGAATTCATTCGGCTGCTTCTGTCCTGTGTCGCATCATTAATAAACACTAGTGACCCAGAGCCACTGGCAGCCATGCATGCCCAAGCCATCACACTGCTTCCGCTGTGTTTTACAGATGATGTGGTATGCTTTGGATCATGAGCTGTACCACGCCATCGCCATACTTTTCTCTTTCCATCATTCAGAGGTTGATCTTGGTTGCATCTGTCCAAAGAATGTTCTTCCAGAACTGTGCTGGCTTTTTTAGATGTTTTTTAGCAAAGTCCAGTCTAGCCTTTTGATTCTTGATGCTTATGAGTGGCTTGCACTGTGCAGTGAACCCTCTGTATTTACTTTCATGCAGTCTTCTCTTTATGGTAGATTTGGATATTGATACGCCTACCTCCTGGAGAGTGTTGTTCACTTGGTTGGCTGTTGTGAAGGGGTTTCTCTTCACCATGAAGATTATTCTGCGATCATCCACCACTGTTGTCTTCCGTGGGCGCCCAGGTCTTTTTGCATTGATGAGTTCACCAGTGCTTTCTTTCTTTCTCAGGATGTACCAAACTGTAGATTTTGCCACTCCTAATGTTGTAGCAATTTCTCGGATGGGTTTTTTCTGTTTTTGCAGCTTAAGGATGGCTTGTTTCACCTGCATGGAGAGCTCCCTTGACCGCATGTTTCCTTCACAGCAAAACCTTCCAAATGCAAGCACCACACCTCAAATCAACTCCAGGCCTTTTATCTGCTTAATTGAGAATGACATAATAAAAGGGATTGCCCACACCTGTCCATGAAATAGCCTTGAAGTCAATTGTCCAATTACTTTTGGTTCCTTTAAAAACAGGGTGGCACATGTTAAGGAGCTGAAACTCCTAAACCCTTCATCCAATTTTAATGTGGATACCCTCAAATGAAAGCTGAAAGTCTGAACTTCAACTGCATCTGAATTGTTTTGTTTGAAATTCATTGTGGTAATGTCTGGAACCAAAATTAGAAAAATGTTGTCTCTGTCCAAATATATATGGACCTAACTGTATGTGTCACAGTCTGAGTGACAGATGACAGATGAGGATGAGCAGCTGCTAAGAGAGAATATGAACGTAAGAGAGTAATGTGATATGTGTGATGTATGAGAGGCCTCATGAAGACTCATGGAATGTTAGAGAAAAACAAAAACTTTTTCTATGAGAAATAATGCAAGTCAGTTAAATTATTAGAATATTAAGATACATAATGAAATATTATCTACACAACATATATTTCTATATTTCTTTAGTAATTATTTCTTGATTTAGTTAATTGTGGATAATTGTAATCACACATCAAAATGGTTTATTAAGAAAATCTACATTTAGATTAATTTTTTGCAAAGGATAAATTTATGATATCCAATGTTATTTTTAATGGTTACATAGATGGGTACACATCTTCAGACAAATATATGGTATAAAGCAAGTATAGAATTTACACAAATAATTTATAAATTAATTATTTTTCATTTTGGTTTTGATAAGTGAATTATTTCATAAAACAATATTTTTTGGTATTAAAGGGGGAAATGTGTTTTTGATCCAGATTACATCATCACATTTAATCAGCACCTCTTCTTCACACATTTTAATAAGTATGAATAAGGCACAATGGTATAATATTGGGTATATATAACATTAAGTATTATAAAGAGTCATTTATTTATACTAAGAAGGGTATTACATGCAAAGTTGCATAATTTGAATATTTTGGTAACACAAGTTTATGACAAATATGAAATAATACAGATAATGGAAATATTAAGGGTATGTGTTACTGAGAACATAACTACTCTGCATTTGTTTTCAACATAAAAGCCTTATTTTTATTTTTCATTTTCAATTTTTATTATTCTAACTATTTTTATTTCTAATTCTTAAATTTTAATTTTTTCTCTCAATCAAGGAAAAAAACATCAATATTTAATAATGTCTAGTATGAGAATATTGCTTCATTAAATATAGCGATGATATGGTTCCATTATAAGGGTAAAATGTTTCAATTCTGAGTTATATACATAATTTTTTCATTCATTCATTCGCTCATATATTCTTATTTTGGTTCATGGCTATTGTGGCGATCCCACCGCTGCCACCAATATGTCACGATCCCACCGCTGACACTAGTATGTCAGCGGACGGAGGGACGCGACGCACTGCCGGCACACGGCTGCCACAGGCACAGTGGGGGCTTATCTTAGTTATCCCACCACTGGCACCATGTGACAAAAATATACAGCAAGCTAATCTTGCCCTAACAATTTATCGCAGGGGGGTATTTTGGATGCCCCACCACTGCTAACAACCTTCCAAGAACTGTGGGAAATAAATGGATATCCCACTTTCTCAGTTCCACTTTGTAACTCGCAGCTCTCAGGCGCCCCCCTTTACCCTCAGGTCAGTCAGGGAACTACACCTGGGATAATTGGTCGCCGGCCGGCTGCTACAATGAGGTCTGGCCACCAGGCACGCTGCAGTGAGGGAGTTATCAATGCTTTGGCCGCAGCCACTCATTTAGCATATAAGACCCTTCCGTACTGCCAACTAGCCCAACCAACCGAACACACCATGCTGCCACCAGCCACGATTCACTTAATCAAAGAGTTAATTAAGAGGGTCCATGGCAAACCCCCAAATTAGTAGTGGTTATCTAAAAAAAGCGCATAAGTTTGTTTCTTAGAGCATGAAGACAAACTAATAAATTTATCATTTATTCCCAAAAGGTGGGCAGTGATTACACGGATAGAAGTTGTTACAAAGTTGAGACATTAGATATGTACAATGCAAATATAAAATAAATGGGATTAACATAGATCAACACTTACAGTTGCTTAATGGTCTTTAGGCAAGCCATGTGGGGAAAGAAGGTGAAGCCACATGACTCCACTCATCTGGTGTTCTTGTCAGCACAGACTCTGCAGCTCCAACTGAAGAATTTCAAGGGAGGGATATCTTATAGCCTAGGGTCGGTTACATCACGAAAGGGGCAGTCTGGGGAGGGTCAGCCCCCCTTTCTCCAAGTTGCAATTTCACTGTAAAACTTATAATAACTATACCTTAACGAGGGAAGCTCGTATAAACATGCCGATGGTATCATGATTCCCAGTTTATCGAATACAATAAAACAAAACCAAGCATGCCATAATTAAGATATTTCATTTGGGAGCAATCCATATCTCAGTTTCTGGGGGTCCAAGAACTTCGCAAGAGCCATCGTAGCGAAGCCGGGTCCACGCAGATCACAGAAATGTTCATTTCATTTTTCTGCCCCGATCGGAGACCATGCTAGCTTATTTTAATACCTCTCATAGTCTATTCAGCCACATGTCTCAAACAAAGACATTCTTTTTCACTCAGCTTAATTAACATTCCTTGCAGGGGGAGGGGAGAATTCCTCGGTGTGAGTTCAGATTTCACAGAGCTGCAAGCAGGGGGGCACTGGTCTGTGTGTGTAAGCTGTGAGCAAAAAGAGGAGGGGGGAAGGAGGATGCTGCAAGCTTGTGACAGGCTACAATGTCCTCAGTAGAGTGAAATGGGAGATTTCTAGCATGTTACAGAAACATCATACTTTACAGACATATCTTACATTACACCTCCCCCTTTTAGAGTGTGCTACAGAGGCATAACCTGACAGTAATCCACCATACGCACCTCAGCGGGTTCGCCCCGGCGGGACAACTCATCAGCATTACTATGTTCGCTGCCCCTTTTGTGTTGTACTGTAAAGTTGTACTGTTGAAGGGCAAGGCTCCAGCGGAGCAACCTTCTGTTGGTTCTGGACACTGTGTGCAACCAGCTCAGAGGGTTGTGGTCGGTTACCACCGTGAAGGTGCGCCCGTACAAGTAGGGCTGCAAACATTGCAGTGCCCACACCATGGCCAGGCACTCCTTCTCAATGGTGAAGTAGGCCACTTACCTCGGCAAAAGTTTCCAGCTCAGGTACAACACGGGGTGCTCCTGGTTCCCCGAGTCGACCTGGCTGAGCACAGCACCGAGGCCAAACTCGCTGGCGTCAGTCTGTACCTGGAACGGGTGACTGCTGTAGACTGCTTTCAACACTGTTGAGTTGCACAGGGCTGTTTTCAAAGCTTGGAAGGCCACCTCACAGTCATCTGTCCAGTTGACTGACTGGGGTAGCCTTTGCTTGGTGAGGTCGGTCAAGGGTTTTGCAAGGGTGCTATAGTCCTGTACGAACCGCCTATAGTACCCTGCAGTGCCCAAGAAGGACTTCACCTGTTTCTTGGTCCTGGGGGTGGGCCAGGACATGACTGTGTCCACCTTTTCCGGCTCCGGACTCATGGAACCCCCGCCTACCCGGTGCCCCAGGTAGTGGACCTCGCTCATGCCCATCTGGCACTTTCCTGGCTTGATAGTCAGGCCTGCCTGGTGAAGACGCTTGAGCACCTCCTGGAGGTGCTGAATGTGTGCCTCCCAGGTAGAACTGAAGATGGAAATGTTGTCCAAGTACGCCACCACGTACTCCTCCAGTCCCCGGAGCAGGTGGTTGACCATCCGCTGTGGCAGGGGCATTTTTCATGCCAAAGGGCATGACTGGACTCGTACAGTCCAAAGGGGGTGATAAAGGCAGATTTCTCCTGCGCCTCAGGGCTCAGGGGAATCTGCCAGTATCCCCGACTCAAATCCATGATATGTATTTTGCTTTCACCAACCGCTCAAGCAGATCCTCGATGCACGGCATCGGGTGTGCATCAGAGGTTGTGATGGCGTTGAGCCCCCTGTAGTCCACGCAGAACCAGGTAGTCTGATCCTTTTTAGGCATGAGAACTACAGGCGAGACCCACGCGCTTTTGGACCATAGAATCACCCCCAGCCTTAACATCTCATCGATCTCTTGGCGCATGACTTGTTGCACCGCCTCAGAGATCCGATAAGGTGTTTGCCGTAGTGGGGCGTGATTCCCGGTGTCCACCTCATGAACCGCTTACTCCGTCCTCCCAGGTCGGTTGGTGAACACAACCCGGAGGGGTTCCAGGGTGGCCAACAACTGCGACCGCTGGGGTACAGTTAGCAAATCACTTATCTCCATGTCCTCAATGGATGGACCCATTGGCCTTGGCTTGGGCCAGCATGTCCAGGAGGGGATCTTCCTCCCCATCATCGGGCAGGTGGCAGACTGGTAGGCCGCAGGCTTCACACTCGTGGTGCACCTTCAGCATATTGATGTGAAAGGCCTTGCGCCTACCCCGAGCATGGTCAAGCGTGACCAAGTAGGTGACCGGGTTGAGCTGTTGGTGGACGACGTATGGGCCTTCCCAGGCTGCCTGAAGCTTATCCGTTGGTACGGGGACCAGCACGCACAACTTTTGACTCACCTGGTAGGTCCACTTCCGGGCGTTCTGGTCGTACCAGTGCTTCTGTTCAGCCTGAGCCTGCGTCATGTTTTCATGCACCAACTGCGTCAAGGTCTGCATCTTGTCACGGAAGAGCATGACATAATCCACGATGGACACTTCAGAGGGGTTTGGCTCATCTTCCCAGGATTCTCTTATCAACCCAAAGGGTCCCCAGACTCACCTGCCATACAGGAGCTTGAAGGGGGAAAACCCTGTTGAGGCCTGCGGAACCTCTCTGTAAGCGAACAGCAGGTGTGGGAGGTACCGCTCCCAGTCGCACCCTTGGGTCTCAACCAGCATGTGGAGCATCTGTTTGAGGGTACCATTGAAGCGTTCACACAAACCATTGGTCTGGTGGTGATACGCACTTGATACCAGGTGCTGCACCTGCATTTTCTTACAGAGAGCCTCCATTAGGCGAGACATGAATTGGGTCCCTTGATTAGTAAGCATCTCCCTGGGAAATACTACCCTTGAAAAGATGGTCACCAGTGCATCAGCCACCTTATCCGCCTGGGTTGAAGACAGAGCTACTGCCTCTGGGTACCGAGTAGCGTAGTCTACCTCGGTGAAGATGTATTGCTTTTCGGAGCTGCTGGGGACGGCCAGTGGGCCCACAATGTCCACCACGATTCTCTGGAAAGGCTCCTATCACCGGCAAAGGGATAAGGGGAGCCTTAAGAGCAGGCCCCGCCTTACCCATTTTCTGGCAGATGGCACAGGAAAGGCAGTATTTTGTGACGTCTGTCCCCATCTTGAGCAAATAAAAGTGTTGAGACAGCCGTGCCTTTGTTTTGCTGATCCCCAAGTGTCCAGCGAGTGGAATCTCATGGGCAATCCGCAACAACTCAGTTCTGAACTGATAGGGGACGACCAGCTGTCTTTCCCTCAGCCACTCCTTTTGGGAATCTCCGGGTACTGTCTCCCGGTATAACCTTCCTCGTTCCCAGAACACCCTCTCTTTATCAGACTTGGAGGTGGGCGTCTCGGCGAGATCTCTCAATTTCTCCAGGCTCGCGTCTGAGTGCAAAGCAGCCTGGAACTCCTGGCTGGAGGCAGCCAGAAGTGATGTCAGGGTTCCTTCCTTACTGGGACCCTCTGGAACCTGCCCTGGGTTCACCTCTGGTTCATTCTCTCATAGCAGAAGAGGGTCCAGAAGGCAGGGCGTTACCTGCGATCTGGGCACTGTGACTGCGTGTGACAGCTGCTATGTATGCTGTTTCCCTGGGGATTTCTACAGATGCACCAGCCGGCGCTGCCATGGACTCTACCTCCCCATCCACCCCCAACACTTCAGGAGCAGTGCTACTTATGGGCCAGTTACCTTCCTCGGTGGCACTGGTCAGTTGCATGGCATTACCTTCCTCATGGTCCCCATGCACCTCCCCATTTCCTTGAGCACCGTTGCTTGCTCCTGCCAGGGGTTCCTCAGCCGTCTCACTCCGCAGAGTGACGTGGCTGAGCATTTCGGTACCTGTGGACACATCTACCGTTTCAAAGAAATGGTTAACAGGTTCTGTCGGCACAGATACATCATCATTCCTAGGAAAAGAATGGTTATCAGATTTCTTTGGTACATTCACATCACCATCAGTATCATTCCTGGGGAGAGAATGGTTATTAGTTGCATCATTACTCATCAAGGCAATAGCAGGCAACACATTCAGTTTCCCATCATCATCATCATCATCATCAGGGTTAACGTTACCCTTATTACCAGATTGGGGAGGGGTGTCAGGGACGAAGTATGCAACCATCCTCCCCAAGTCAGTCCCCAATAAAACATCGGTGGGCAGGTTTTCAGACACTCCCACTTCCCTCACCCCACTCCCAGCACCCCAATCAAGAAAAAGCCGGGCCACTGGCAAGGGACAACGGGTGCCTCCAATCCCGGTGACAGTCAGGGATTTCCCCTCAACAAACTCTTCAGGGGCCGCCAGTCCAGGACGGATGAGGGTTCGTTCAGCCCCGGTGTCCTTGAGGCCTTTAGCAACACGAGCCCCCACCTGGACGGGTTGAACGTTGTCGTCAATCCTCCCAACCACACCTCCCACCAAAAGAACAGAGGCGTTGGGACCAGAGGCCTTGGCTGGGGGGGTCTTCTGCTTTTCTGGACAGGTGATACTGATGTGACCAGGCCGCTGGCAGTTGTAACACTTGCGACTGTCAGTAGTAGCCCTGGTGCTGGCAACAGATACAGGGCCTCCGGAGGGACGGCTAGCTGGCGCACTGGGGTTGGTTGCAGGCTTACCCCTTCCAGCTGGTGGTGACTGGCCTCTGTGTCTCTCGCTTCCGGTTGGCCTCATAGTTGTCGGCGATCTGCGCCGCTTTGTCCGCGTTCGTTGGTTCACAGTCCAGGATGAACTGTTGGACCTCAGCTGGGCAAAGATGCAGGAACTGGTCTTTGATCATCAGGTCCTGTAGCAGCTGAAAGGAATCAACGGACAGTCCATGGATCCACTGGTCAAAGTGGGTCCTGAGTCCTTGCACCACATCGCTATAGCTATCGTGTGGCCCACGTTGGAGGTTCCGGAACTTCTTTCGGTACACCTCGGGTGTCAGCTGGTGTTTGGCGATCAGAGCCTGCTTGATGGTGTCATAGTCGTCATCGTCTTCTGGCGGGAGAGAAGCAAACGCCTCCAGAGCTTTGCCTTTTAGCCCAGGGGTCAAGTACCTGGCCCATTGTTCTCTAGGCAGCTGATACTGTCTGCAGGCTTTCTCAAAGGCCCGCAGAAACGTGTCCAAGTCACCGTCCTTTGCCATCACAGGAAAATGCTCTGGCTGGGGTTTAGTACTCTGGGCGCTGCTGGGCTCACTGCTTCTGGCTGCGGAGGGCATTCCCCTCACCCGGGCCAGCTGCAGTTCATCGGCTCTCTTGAGCTTGCTGTATCAGCTGCAGACGTCCCACATGGTCTTCGGCAGGGAGTTGCTGTAGGGCCAATTGCAGATAGGGGTCCAGGACTTCCTGGCTGCTGGTCTGCACCAGCTGGACCTCTGCAGCTGCACCATCGACACTGGTGCTGCCTTCTGCACCCTGGCTCTCATCCCATTGCACTAGAGCCGTGATCAACTGGGCTTTGGTCTGGTCGGCGACATCTGTGATGGTATGATATGCTATGTGGATGTCATTTTGTGTATATTTCTATTTCACTTGTTTTCATAGTGTTTTTCTTGATGCCCTGTGGGTCTACAGCCTGACTGTGTCTGTCTCTTGATGACCCCCTGTAGTGCATTAATCCCCAAGGCTCCTTTGTTCTCCTCTGGGAGGCCTGGAAACTCCCCCAACCTGTTTGACTACCCCTGGACACAAGGAAGGGGGTGGGGAGAACAGGAGCTGGTCAAGTCAGTTCCTGTTTAGAGAGGATAGTGTAAGGACTGCACTTCAGAGAGAAGGACCCATTTTTATCCTCTGGTGCTAGAGTTTTGGAATCTCGTCTCCCTGGACATTTTATCCTGTTACTGGACTACATTCTTGTTCTGGACTATTTTATCCTCAGTGTGGTGGATTGTTTATGGACCTTCTAATTTTGCCTGTAATAAAGGTCTTGGGATTGTTCACCCTTCCCTCGCTCTGTTGATTGTGTGGTATCGGAGAAGGACCTCGTGACAACTGGTGGCAGCGGTGAGATCAACAGAGAGTAACCCAATGGAGAACCACCCACAGAGTAAGTACAGAAATTGGACTGTATCCAGTTTACAGGAGAGAGCCAGAGACCTGGGCCTGAACTACCAGGGACTGACTAAAGAGGCCTTAATCGATTTACTGGTGGGCGCTAGCCCGGCCACCACCTCCCAGATGTCTGAAGGACGAGCACTGGAGACAGGGATCCCCATCCAGAAAAGCCAGTGGTTGGTGTGGTACGAAGAAGAGATGGCGGTTCTGGGCCCCGATGTCTCTCAGGAATACAAGGAGGAGGCTGCACGCTGGGCACAGCGGAGACAAGAAGCAATGGAGCTTGAAAGGGGGAGTGACCCCAACGATCCGGGAGCCTGTACGGATCACCCGGACAGAGTTTAAGCCATTTGATGAGGCTTCCGGAGATGTGGAGGGATTCTTCAAAGACTTTGAGCAGCAGTGTGCTGTGATGGAGGTGCCCCACACTAGCTGGATGCGTTTGTTAGTGGGGCTCCAAGACCTCGCATGCACCACGGGGGGATCGTTTAGGAGTATGCACATAAGATGTCCCAGGCATGTCGGAGATGGCTGGAAGCAGAAAACACCTTTACTGTGAAAGATGTTATACAGGCGTTCCTTATAGAACAATTTCTTGCCAAGTGCCCCGCAGAAGTACGGGAATGGGTCCTGGAGCGCATGCCGTGTACCGTGGATAGAGCTGCAGCCCTGGCCGATGAAACCCTTACTATTCGGCCGCAATGGAGTAGACTTCTGGACAATGAACCACTGACTGCTGCCGCGCCCCATCCCCCTCCAATTATATCTGCCCTTCCACCTGGTTGCAAGCTGATGACAATCACGCCTCACAATCCTAGACCCCAACAGTTCCGACCACGACCTGAGGTATCACAGAGAGGAGGTGTTATGGGTGTGGGCAACCTGGACATTTGCAGTCTGGCTGTCCCTCCAGGATTCGGAGGGAGCCCCACGCAGCCCCACCTCATCCAGTGCATCTTGTGCACTCCACCACGCCTGAGGAAGAGCTACCACCACCCCCACCAGAGTAGACCACCGACCATGGCACCATAGATACTCCTCCTGAAGTGTACGGACTCCGGGCTGTTGTGAGTTCATTTTCCCCTTCGTCACTGAGGTCTGGTGAACTCCCTATTCTGGTAAAGGAAGGTAATGAGCCTGGTTATCAGGCACCTGAGCCTAATGATGATGACTGGCTGAATGGAGTCACGGACTGGATATAAGGCTGCCGACGCCCTTCTGCCCTGCGGGTGATTTCTCTGTGGACTTCTAGGAGACCAGTCTGATTCCTGCTCCTCTAAAGCTAAGTTTTCTGCTTTGCGTTTTAGCTTTTGTTTGCCTTGCTTTTCTGATTCTGCCATTCCCTGCTGGGGTGAGCTGAATCCTCTTTTGCCGGTTGCTCTGTCTTCAGAATATTCCTGAGTACTGACATAGTCTTTTGAAGCCTAGCGTCTTCAGGGTCTTTTTCACTGTCAGTCTGTTGGCTTTTATTTTCATAGGGTTTTTCACGGATTGCAGACAGCAGCCTTCCTGTCCTTTCCTATCTAGTTAGCTTGGGCCCCGTCTTTGCTCAGTCTTTCTTTCTGTCTGTGTTGTGTTCTCTCTTCACCGTCATTATATGTGGGGGGCTGCCTTTTGCTTTGGGGTCTGCTCTGGGGCAGTTTAGATTTCCCTTTCTGTCTTTAGGCTATGTAGTTCTCCGGCTGTGATCGAGGGGTCTAGGGCATCGTAGGAACCCCCCACGGCTACTGCTAGTTGTGTTGATAGGTTCAGGGGTCTGCAATCCGATAGCTGCCAACCTCTCTGGTTTTCTGGACTTAGCATTTCTGTTTTTGCCTCCTACGGTGACTCAATCATAACAGAATCACCCGCCATACCGCAGATCCTAGGGTACTCAATAGCAGGAAAGAATTGTGTTTTAAAAAAAAAAAAAAAAAGGTGTATATTCTTTCCTCTATATCTCTGAGGCCTTAGGGGGAATTTTTTTTTCTCTCAATGGAGATAAAGCAATTGTCTGATCGTGTGGCGCAGCTCGCTGCGGAAGTGCGGGGAATTTCCGCCTACCTTGCTCGTTCACATGCTGTTGAACCAAAGATCCCTACACCTGATGTATTTTTTGGGGATCGATCTAAATTTTTGAGTTTCAAAAATAATTGTAAATTATTTTTTGCCTTGAAGCCTAACTCGTCAGGGAGCTCCACGCAGCAGGTTAAAATTGTCATCTCTTTGCTGCGTGGCGATCCCCAGGATTGGGCGTTTTCTTTGAAACCAGATGATCCTATTCTGACTAATGTGAACGCATTCTTTCAAGCCTTGGGGTTGTTGTATGACGAACCTAATGCTATTGATCAGGCTGAAAAGACCCTGTTGGCATTGAACCAGGGTCGAGATTCTGCAGAGTTGTACTGTCAAAAGTTCTGAAAGTGGGCGGTCCTTACTACCTGGAATGATAATGCCTTGGCTGCTCTCTTTCGGAAGGGTTTGTCAGAAGCCGTAAAAGATACTATGGTGGGATTTCCTGTTCCCTCTGGTCTGGACGATTCTATGTCATTAGCCATTCAGGTTGATCGGCGTTTACGTGAACGCAGGATTGCACGAGAGGTGTTGCCACCGGTTGAACAGACGTCTGAACCTATGCAATGTGATAGTTTTGTCTAAGGCGCAACGTCAGGAGTTCAGAAGGCGTAATAAGCTGTTTTTTCTGTGGAGATGCCTCGCATATTATTTCTGTTTGTCCTAAACGAGAGAAATGCTTTGCACACACGTTTTCTGTTGGTGGTGTTCAACCTAAGTTTCTTCTGGCAATTACTCTGATCTGCTCCCTGTCCACATTTCCCGCCAAGGCTTTTGTGGATTCGGGAGCAGCGCTAAACCTAATGGACTTGGATTTTGCTAAACGTTGTGGATTTCCAATGACACCTTTGCAGACGCCTATTCCTTTGAGGGGGATTGATGCTACTCCTTTGGAGAAAAATAAACCTCAGTTTTGGACCCAGGTGGTCATGCGGGTCTCGCCCCAGACCATCAAGAAAATTGCAGATTTTTGGTGTTGCATGGTCTGCATGATGCCGTTGTTCTGGGGTTTCCCTGGTTGCAAATTCATAATCCAGTTTTGGATTGGAAATCTGTGTCTGTGGTGAGTTGGGGTTGTCGGTGTGCCTTTAGTGAGGCTCCGGTTTTTTCCACCTCTCCTCAGTCGCATGATGTTCCTGACTATTTGGCGGACTTTTATGATGTATTTAGTGAGAATGAGTCTGCGTCCTTGCCTCCTCATAGGAGTTATGACTGTGCAATTGAACTGAGCCCAGGGTGTAAATTTCCCAAGGGTCGGCTCTTCAATTTATCTGTACCAGAGCACGAGGCTATGCGGTCCTATATTAAGGAGGCATTGGAGAAGGGTCATATTAGACCATCCTCTTCACCCTTAGGTGCCGTTTTTTTTTTGTTGCCAAAAAGGATGGTTCTTTAAGGCCTTGTATTGATTATCGTGCCCTCAACAAAATTACTATTAAATATCAGTATCCGTTACCCCTGATTTCGGATCTATTCTCTAGAGTTAGAGGTGCTTGCTGGTTTACCAAGCTTGACCTCAGGGGGGCGTATAATCTTATCCGCATTAAGCAGGGGGATGAATGGAAGATGGCGTTTAATACTCTGGAGGGACATTTTGAGTACCTGGTGATGCCTTTTGGGCTCACTAATGCCCCTTTTGTCTTCCAGTGCTTCATGAACGATATTCTCCGAGACTTTGTCGATAAATTTTTGATTATCTATCTGGATGATATTTTGATCTTCTCCAAGGATTGGGATTCTCATGTGGAACATATTCGGATTGTGTCACGGATCTTGAGGGAGAATTCCCTGTATGTCAAAGGATCGAAATGCCTTTTTGGAGTACAGAGGATTTCATTTTTGGGATTTATTTTGTCTCCGTCAACTATTGAAATGGACCCAGCCAAGGTACAGGCCATTTATGATTGGGTTCAGCCCACTTCTTTGAAGGCCCTCCAGAAGTTTTTGGGTTTTGCTGATTTTTATCGGAAATTTATAGAAAAATTTTCTAGTATTGACAAGCCATTGACTGATCTGACTAAGAAGGGTGCTGATGTGTTAAATTGGTCTCCGGAAGCTGTTTCTTCCTTTCAGGAGCTGAAGCGAAGATTCACCTCCGCCCCGGTTTTGCGGCAACCTGATGTCTCACTTCCGTACCAGGTAGAGGTGGATGCTTCTGAGATTGGTGCAGGAGCTGTTTTGTCCCAAAAGGATCCTGTAACATCTAAAATGAATCCCTGTGCTTTCTTTTCCCGAAAGTTCTCTCCATCTGAACGTAACTATGATGTGGGGAATCGGGAACTGTTGGCCATGAAATGGGCATTTGAGGAGTGGAGACATTGGTTGGAGGGAGCTAAACATCAAGTTGTGGTCCTCACTGACCACAAGAATTTGATTTACCTAGAGTCGGCTAAACGCTTGAACCCTAGACAGGCTAGGTGGGCCTTGTTTTTTACACGTTTTGATTTTGTGGTCTCTTTTCTTCCTGGAACTAAGAATGTCAAGGCAGACGCCCTTTCTAGGAGCTTCTTTGCTGATTCTCCTGTGGTGACCAAGCCTGCTACCATCTTAGGCGAAGGGGTAGTTCTTTCTGCCATCTCGCCCGATTTGAGACTTGCTCTGCAAGAGTTCCAGGAGGACAAACCTGAGCGTTGTCCCAGTGGAAAGTTGTATGTTCCTGACCAGTGGAAGAAGAGAGTGATGTCTGAAGTTCATTGCTCTGCATTGGCTGGTCATCCAGGTATTTTTGGTACTAGAGATCTGGTGAGTCGCTCTTTTTGGTGGCCCACCTTGTCTCATGATGTCAGGAATTTTGTGCAGCCTGTGGGACTTGCTCCCGGTCTAAATCTTGTTCTCGCTCTAGTGGGTTGTTGATGCCTTTGCCGGTCCCCAGGAGGCCATGGACCCATATTTCAATGGATTTCATCTCTGATATGCCGGTCTCTCAAAGAATAACTGTTATTTGGGTGATTTGTGATAGGTTCTCTAAGATGGTTCATCTTGTACCACTCCCTAAGTTGCCGTCTTCCTCTGAGTTGGTGCCCCTGTTTTTGCAACAGGTGGTTCGTTTGCACGGGATTCCTGAGAACATTGTATCTGACAGAGGAGTTCAGTTTGTGTCTAGATTTTGGAGGACTTTCTGTTCCAAGCTGGGAATTCAGTTGTCCTTCTCCTCTGCTTTTCACCCTCAGACCAATGGGCAGACAGAGAGAACAAACCAGACCTTGGAGTCGTATTTGAGATGTTTGATTTCCACTGATCAGGATGATTGGGTTTCATTTTTGCCCTTGGCGGAATTTGCTTTAAATAATAGAGCTAGTTCTGCCACTTTGATGTCACCTTTTTTTTGTAACTTTGGGTTTCATCCTCGATTTTCTTCAGGGCAGGTGGAGCCTTCTGCCTGCCCAGGTGTTGACACTGTGGTGGAGAGAATGCACCAGATCTGAGACCAAGTGGTGGATAAGTTATCTCTCTCCCAGGAAAAGGCCCAGCGGTTTTCCAATCGACATAGGACCATTGGTCCCCAGTTTAAGATTGGTGATATGGTGTGGTTATCATCAAAAAATATTGCTATGAAGGTGGCTTCCCCTAAGTTTAAGCCTAGATTTATCGGACCTTACAAGATTTTGGAGATTATTAATCCGGTCTCTTTTCGTTTGGCTCTTCCTGTCACATTTAAAATCCATAATGTGTTCCATAAGTCCTTGTTGAAGAGGTTTGTTGAACCAGTTGTTCCTGGGGTGGCACCTCCGGACCCTGTATTGGTTGAAGGTAACATGGAATATGAGGTAAATACTGGATTCCCGTCTGGCTAGACGGAGACTCCAGTATTCGGTTAAGTGGAAGGGTTATGGTCAGGATAATTCCTGGGTCTCTGCCTCTGATATTCATGCCAAAAGATTGGTGCGTGCCTTTCATCGGGCTCACCCTGATCGCTCCGGTGGCGTGGTTGAGGGTTCGGTGACCCCTCCTCAAGGGGGAGGTACTGTTGTGAGTTCATTTTCCCCTTCGTCACTGAGGTCTGGTGAACTCCCTATTCTGGTAAAGGAAGGTAATGAGCCTGGTTATCAGGCACCTGAGCCTAATGATGATGACTGGCTGAATGGAGTCACGGACTGGATATAAGGCTGCCGACGCCCTTCTGCCCTGCGGGTGATTTCTCTGTGGACTTCTAGGAGACCAGTCTGATTCCTGCTCCTCTAAAGCTAAGTTTTCTGCTTTGCCTTTTAGCTTTTGTTTGCCTTGCTTTTCTGATTCTGCCATTCCCTGCTGGGGTGAGCTGAATCCCCTTTTGCCGGTTGCTCTGTCTTCAGAATATTCCTGAGTACTGACATAGTCTTTTGAAGCCTAGCGTCTTCAGGGCCTTTTTCACTGTCAGTCTGTTGGCTTTTATTTTCATAGGGTTTTTCATGGATTGCAGACAGCAGCCTTCCTGTCCTTTCCTATCTAGTTAGCTTGGGCCCTGTCTTTGCTCAGTCTTTCTTTCTGTCTGTGTTGTGTTCTTTCTTCTTGCTTCACCGTCATTATATGTGGGGGGCTGCCTTTTGCTTTGGGGTCTGCTCTGGGGCAGTTTAGATTTCCCTTTCTGTCCTTAGGCTATGTAGTTCTCCGGCTGTGATCGAGGGGTCTAGGGCATCGTAGGAACCCCCCACGGCTACTGCTAGTTGTGTTGATAAGTTCAGGGGTCTGCAATCCGATAGCTGCCAACCTCTCTGGTTTTCTGGACTTAGCTAGCATTTCTGTTTTTGCCTCCTACGGTGACTCAATCATAACACCGGGCTCTGTCCTTTAGCTACTCAGAGCAACGGCAACGCCACCTGCAGGATGTCTTAATTGATGGATACAAAGTGTCAGGATTTAGAGACACGGGGGCATTCTTGACTAACGCTGACCCCCATGTGGTTTGACCCGAGGCAATTTACCAGGGTCCGGGAAGTCCCATTGTCCTGGTGGGGGGTGCCTGCAAATATATACAGCGAGCTTCTGTGCGTTTGGATTATGGTTGTGGAGAAAAACTGTGTTGGATTGGAGTTATGGGAGGACTTCCTGCAGATATCCTCCTTGGTAACGACATTGGGGAGTTACAGTGCCAATTTGTGGGAGCAGTCACCCGACTACAGGCCCTTCAAGCACTACATCATCCGGATCTCACCGGGGAGCAACCACCACGAACCGCATCAGAGGTGGTAAGCAATACGTTCGCTGCTACTACATTGGGAGAGTCTTGGGACAGAGAGTTTAGGAGAGAAATAGAGGGTGACACTAGCTTAGCAGCCCTTAGGCGAAAGGCAGAAACTGGGCACATGGGAGATAATGGGGATGGCTTCACTCGAGAAAACGGACTGTATTATCGTGTAACAAAGGGCAGTGACCAGGGCAACCCTGATGCAACGACCAGGCAACTCATTGTCCCTCAGAAGTACAGGGTACAGCTACTCCAACTGGCCCATGACATCCCCTTGGCTGGGCATCAAGTGAGAAAAAGGACTGAAAAGAGACTCACCCAAAGCTTTTACTGGCCGGGCGTCTCGCAGTCGGTAGCCCATTATTGCCGCACCTGCGATGTGTGCCAGCGAATGCGGCATCCAGGAGCTCGACATAACGTACCCCTGCAATCCCTGCCCATAATTGAGGAATCATTTCAACGTGTAGCTGTCAACATCATAGGTCCTCTGCCCCACCCCAGCTGGTCGGGGAAAAAATATATCCTGACCGTGGACTATGCCACTAGGTATCCTGAAGCTGTGGCCCTGTCCAGTATTACAGCAGTAAAGGTAGCTGAGGCCCTTGTTACCATCTTTACCCGGGTAGGGTTTCCTAGTGAAATATTATTGGATCAAGGCACTCAGTTCATATCAGATCTGGTCCAGTCCCTATGGCATACCTGTGGTGTTTGAGCCATTCGCACCACCCCATACCACCTGCAGACCAACGGACTATGTGAACGCTTTAATGGAACCCTAAAAAATATGCTGAGGGCTTTTGCTGATGTTGAAAAAGACTGGGAAAAGTACCTGCCACATCTCCTCTTCGCCTATCGGGAGGTTCCCCAAGAGTCCACAGGGTTCTCTCCCTTCGAACTACTGTTTAGCCGGAAGGTCCGTGGGCCTCTCACTCTTCTGAAACAATATTTGGAGGGAGACATCTCAGATACCGGAATGCCCATCGTTCCCTATGTTCAAGAGCTCAGAGACCGTCTCGCCCAGCTAGCTACCTTCGCTAAAGAACATCAGCAAATGGCCCAGTCCAGACAAAAAAACCTGGTATGACCAAAATGCCAGGAACCGGGAATTTATGGACGGACAGCAAGTGCTCATGATTACTGCTTCCCCTGCCAACAAGCTTCAAGCAGTGTGGGAAGGCCCTTATCAGGTTGTCAAGAAAATTAATGACACTAACTATGTTATTCCTGGGAATGCCCTTTGGGATGAAAACTGTCCCCGCTACTTTCCAGAGACTGGTAGATCGACTGTTACAACAATGTCAGGACTTTGCCTGTGCTTACTTAGACAACATTGCCATTTTTAGCACAACCTGGGAGGAACATCTTAAACACTTGGGCATAGTGCTAGACTGTATCCTTACTGCAGGACTGACCATTCGCCCTAATAAGTGCCAAATAGGGATGGCTGAGGTGCAGTACCTCGGGCATAGAGTTGGGGGTGGGACCCTAAGGCCTGAGCCTGCCAAGGTAGAAGCCATTAGCAACTGGTGTAGACCCCAGACTAAAAAGCAGGTACTTGCTTTACTTGTACTTTTCGTCACTGCTCCTGTCTTGGCTGCCCCGGATTATAAACGCAGGTTCCTCGTGCAGACAGATGGATCCACATTTGGGATTGGGGCAGTACTTAGCCAAGTGAACGCCGCCGGAGAAGAACATCCTGTTGCTTTTGCCAGTCGGAAACTACTGGATCGGGAAGTTGCCTATGTCACTATTGAAAAGGAGTGCCTTGCCTTCGTATGGGCGCTAAAAAAATTGCAGCAATACTTGTATGGCAGAGACTTTACAATTGTTACAGACCACAACCCCCTCACATGGCTGAACCGCGTATCAGGGGACAATGGAAGATTGCTGCGGTGGAGCTTGTCCTTACAACCCTACAGCTTCTCCATCCAATACAAGCGGGGAAGCCAACACAAGAATGCCGATGGTCTGTCTCGACAAGAACCATAGGCTCCCCAGGCCGACCTACCCCTGCCACTGTACAAGGAACTATAAATAACTGAGCAATGTGGACTAAAGTGAGCAGGCCAGAGGTCTGTGTAGACCTCATGGCGTGCTCACTTATTATGGGGGGAGAGGTTGTGATGGTATGATATGCTTTGTGGATATCATTTTGTGTATATTTCTATTTCACTTGTTTTTATAGTGTTTTTCTTGATGCCCTGTGGGTCTACAGCCTGACTGTGTCTGTCTCTTGATGACCCCCTGTAGTGCATTAATCCCCAAGGCTCCTTTGTTCTCCTCTGGGAGGCCTGGAAACTGCCACAACCTGTTTGACTACCCCTGGACACAAGGAAGGGGGTGGGGAGAACAGGAGCTGGTCAAGTCAGTTCCTGTTTAGGGAGGATTGTGTAAAGACTGCACTTCAGAGAGAAGGACCCATTTTTATCCTCTGGTGCTAGAGTTTTGGAATCTCATCTCCCTGGACATTTTATCCTGTTACTGGACTACATTCTTGTTCTGGACTATTTTATCCTCAGTGTGGTGGATTGTTTATGGACCTTGTAATTTTGCCTGTAATAAAGGTCTTGGGATTGTTCACCCTTCCCTCGCTCTGTTGATTGTGTGGTATCGGAGAAGGACCCTGTGACAACGTCAATCTGCTTTGACGTGCACAGGGACCTCAGGGTGTCCTTATTAAGCTGCTTATAATAAGATTCTCCCCATGTAGCCATGGTTGCCAAATAAAAGATAGAAAAGAAAAACAAAGAGAAGGGAGGGGATACTTGCAAGTGCACAAAATTGTCTCAAGATTAGTAACCACTGAGTCTGTTCTCCAAAACCTGACGCAGGATTCCCGCAGGAACCATGCAAGTTTTTTGTGAGGGATGATTGCTCAAACCAGATCACTAATGCTCTATGATTATCCCACCGCTCTGCCAATATGTGGCGATCCCACCGCTGCCAACAATGTCACGATCCCACCGCCGATACCGGTATGTCAGCGGACGGAGGGACGCGACGCACTGCCGGCACATGGCTACCACAGGCACAGTGGGGGCTTATCTTAGTTATCCCACCACTGGCACCATGTGACAAAAATATACAGCAAGCTAATCTTGCCCTAACAATTTATCGCACGGGGGTATTTTGGATGCCCCACCACTGCTAACAACCTTCCAAGAACTGCAGGAAATAAATGGATATCCCACTTTCTCAGTTCCACTTTGGAACTCGCAGCTCTCCGGCGCCCCCCCTTTACCCTCAGGTCAGTCAGGAACCTACACCTGGGATAATTGATCGCTGGCTGGCTGCTTCAATGAGGTCTGGCCACCAGGCACGCTGCAGTGAGGGAGTTATCAATGCTTTGGCCGCAGCCACTCATTCAGCATATAAGACCCTTCCGTATTGCCAACTAGCCCAACCAACCGAACACACCACGCTGCCACCAGCCACGATTCACTTAATCAAAGAGTTAATTAAGAGGGTCCATGGCAAACCCCCAAATTAGTAGCGATTATCTAAAAAAGGCGCATAAGTTTTTTTCTTAGATCATGAAGACAAACTAATAAATTTATCATTTATTCCCAAAAGGTGGGCAGTGATTACACAGATAAGTTGTTACAAAGTTGAGACAGTAGATATGTACAATGCAAATATAAAATAAATGGGATTAACATAGATCAACACTTACAGTTGCTTAATGGTCTTTAGACAAGCCATGTGGGGAAAGAAGGCGGAGCCACACATCTCCACTCATCTGGTGTTCTTGTCAGCACAGAGTCTGCAGCTCCAACTGAAGAATTTCAAGGGAGGGATATCTTACAGTCTAGGGTCGGTTACATCACAAAAGGGGCAGTCTGGGGAGGGTCAGCCCCCCTTTCTCCAAGTTGCAATTTCACTGTAAAACTTATAACTATATCTTAACGAGGGAAGCTCATATAAACACGCCGATTGGTATCATATTTCCCAGTTTATCGAATACAATAAAACAAAACCAAGCATGCCATAGTTAAGACACTCCATTTGGGAGCAATCCATATCTCAGTTTCTGGGGATCCGAGAACTTCGCAAGAGCCATCGTAGCGAAGCCGGGTCCACGCAGATCACAGAAATGTCCGTTTCATTTTTCTGCCGTGACCAGAGCCCATGCTAGCTTATTTTAATACCTCTCATAGTTTATTCAGCTGCATGTCTCAAACAAAGACATTCTTTTTTCACTCAGCTTAATTAACATCCCTTGCAGGGGGAGGGGAGGGGAGAATTCCTCGGTGTGAGTTCAGATTTCACAGAGCTGCAAGCAGGGGGGCACTGGTCTGTGTGTGTGTAAGCTGTGGCCCTGGTACACAAGGTGTGGGAGGAAAGAAAAAGGATTAGGGGAGTGGAGGCCTTGACAAATTATTCCCCTATATAGCAAAATGAAAAACTGCCAGAGTTTGACAAAATGGGGGAATTTAAAAACTGGGACGAGGAAATGAATTCAATACATGGCCCAATTACAGGACTCGCAAGGACTAGTGACTTTTGAGAAACTACAGGAGGAATACGAGTTATCTGAGATCTGTGGGTTCCAGTATAGACAGCTCTGTCATGCTTACATAGCGCAGAGTAAGGCTGGTTTCACATTTGCATTTTTAGTGCAGCGCCCATATGTTTAACATGGCGGGCGTATGGTCTAGCGTTTGCACGCATTCGTATGCGTTTTCGTGCGTATGCTTTTTTGTAGTGTGCGCCTAGGCACGTCCGACGCAACCTGTTGCATTTTTGGGTCCGTCCAACTGTGTCAAAAAAGTGACAAAATAACGCATTACAGTATATGGGAACGCAGGCGAGCTCATGTCCATGCGCACACCTGCGTTTAAAATCGCATGCGTTTTAAGAGTTAACATGGCTAGAAACTGGTTAAAACGCATGCGCCTAAAAAACGCAAACGCATGCAAAACGTATGATGCGTTTTTTGCATGCGTTTCTATTGCGCACGAAGCGCAGCGCTAAAAAACGCTAATGTGAAAGTAGCCTAAGACGGTTTCTATGAGGGTCCAAAAAGACATAATGGTGGACTATGTGTGTAGTGATGGGGGGAACAAAAGGAGTTATGGCAGGTATTTATAAGAACTTAATGCACACCTTTTTAACTAATTACCAGATTAAGGCTAAAGAGAAGTGGGAAGACGAATTGGGGCCGATAGAAGAGGATAAGTGGGAGGCGATTATGGAATATATCCCCCAACTGTCACTGAGTGAGCCAGGTAGACTCTCACAAATATATGTGCTCCATAGAGTATATAGGACACCTGAAAGACTATTTACGGCAGGACGGAGATGGACTTCTGGATGCCCTCATCGTCAGGCTGATGGAGCCGAGATTTTACACATGTTGTGGCAGTGCTCCAGACTGGACTCATACTGGACAGCCGTTATTAACTCTATAGAGGGAGTGTCTGACTGTAGAATTGAGAGGGATCCTGTGGTTTGTATTTTGGGTTATGTGGAGGAGAATCAGATTCAAAATCAGTTCAAACTGGCGATAGCTAGGTTGTTATACATTGCATGTAAATTAATAGCCAGGCACTGGATAAATGAAGAACCGCCGACGATACAAGAATTTAATAGACAATCAGACTTTATTGCAAATATGGATAAAGGTATTTATGCCAAAAGAAAAAGGGAAAACACGTTCAATTCATTGTGGACACCGTGGGTGGAGAGACGATGATCCCGAAAGGAGGACGTACTTCTGAGTATATGTTGCTGTTTTTTCTATAAGGGGGGAGGGAGGGGATGCGCTGTAATTGAAAATATGTGACCTTGTTGGACACTGTAATGTCTGCACTTCGTTTTCTGTTTGAATTTCGTTAGTAAAAATGTATCTGATTAAAAAAAAAAAAAATTAGTGTCAACTTTTTTTCAGTATATGTTGTGACAACCTTCCAGCTGTACTAGCCGGCATTAGGTCTTAATGAATGCAGCTTTGCTGTGGTCCACAGGTGGTGATCCTTTGTCCTCAGTAACTTGGGGGTCTCTGAAGCCGGAGCAGCAGACGGACCACTGTGGGAGCAGCTTAGAGCAGCAGATCCGCATTGCTTCAATCTCTTGCTGACAGCAGCTCTCCTTATAATTGTTTACTGTGGAAACACAATAACATCACCATATTGTGCGGACTGTATGGGGCAGAACGTGTTATGACAACGTGCTTATTACGGCGTACACTGCAGGCATTGTTGGATCGCACACGCGGCCTTCTGACACGGATCCTTTCTCTTAGGCATCACTCACCTGTAGGAAAGAGGCAATAATCAATATATATATATGGGTCATTGGTAAAGCAATCACAACATATGGAAGCAATAACAACGTTTATTGGAACTTGTCTTACACGAACAACGCATTTCGGAGCGTTATGGGCTCCTCTCTCAAACATAAAGACCCATGTACTGTATTTTCAAAATATTGGACATAACTTAGTATAATACACCTTGGGTTAAGACAGCAGAAAATAGGAAAAATAAGTGGCCTACTAAGCATCACAATGCTGCCTGGCCGCCTTACTGAATGTTCAGCTACTGGAAGAAAAAACGTATTTCCTCGCAGAAGCCTCCGGCTTTCAGTCATAGGGCCGTGCACGGACCTGCACCACTCACTATACTGTATACACTCCCCGACACTTTGACAGATCAATATGCACAAATATGCTGAACCCAGAGCGGTCAAAGTTCTGGGGCATGCTTTCCACAAAGTGAGGGGTGCAGTGAATGGAGGCCATAGCCGTTCTGTGGATATCCCAACGACTAAGAGCCTTTCACACTGCGTTCTTTGCTACATTCAGTGGTCATGTCAGGGCTTAAATCTCAGCCCCCCCAGCAAAGTAAGATTCAGGCACATATGCAGTCGGTGCCATTGTTAGGAATACCTGCTGTGGACAAAATTGTCCTCCTCTGGTTTCCTGATTGCGGGAAGAGTTAGCACGCACTTTGGGGGTGCGACTACACATGGTGGTGACTCCAGTGTGGAAGTGGTGAGCTATGTGGAAACACAGGTCACCATGCTTCCATTGGTTTCATGGCCCAGGAGACAAGGGATGCTGCCTTGCCTGGTGTTAGCCAAAGGTGGGAATTTGTGCACCCTGCTTTACAGGTGAGCAGGGAGAGGCTCCATGGACATGACTGGGAGGAATGCATCACCCGATTATTACCCTTGGATTAGGGCTGGCTTTATAAGGCCTCTGTTGTGAACACTCTGGACCTGATTTCTGAGTTTGGGCTCCCTCTGGTGGTTGCTGCGGGTAGTGGAACTGGTCGGGTGGACATAAGTCAATCACCTGAAGAGGATGAGTGGAGGTCAGGTGTTAGACTGGGAAGATTTAAGTGAGCAAGCTTCCCTCAGTTGTTGCTGGTGATTTGGTTTTCTTCCTGTGCATTTTGAAGTCTGCTTGTCCAATGCTTGGTCCTGCATCGTTCACATAAGTTATTTGTTTGCTGGATATCAGTATCCGTTACCCCTGATTTATTTTCCAGTTAAAGGTGCTAGTTGGTTTACCAAGCTTGATCTTACGGGGGCGTATAACCTTATTCGCATCAAGCACGGTGATGAATGGAAGACGGCGTTTAATACTCCTGAGGGACATTTTGAGTACCTAGTGATGCCTTTTGGGCTCACTAATGCCCCTTCCGTCTTCCAATATTTCATGAATGATATTTTCCGGGACTTTGTGGATAAGTTTTTGATCATTTATTTGGACAATATTTTTTCCAGTGATTAGGATTCTCATGTGGAACATGTTCGGACTGTGTTCCGGATTTTGAGGGAAAATGCTCCGTATGTTAAGGGATCGAAATGTCTCTTTGGCGTACAAAATATTTCGTTTTTGGGATTCATTTTGTCACCATCTGCTATTGAAATGGACTCGGCCAAGGTACAGGCCATTTATGATTGGGTTCAGCCCACTTCCTTGAAGGCTCTCCAGAAGCTTTTGGGTTTTGCTAATTTCTACCATAAATTCATAAGTAATTTTTCTGGTATTGTTAAACCACTGACGGATTTGACCAAAAAGGGTGCTGATATGGTGAATTGGTCTCCAGAGGCAGTCTCGGCGCTTCAGGAGCTTAACCCCTTTCTGACATCAGACGTACTATCCCGTCCATGGGACCCGGGCCCCTATGCCCATGGACGGGATAGTACGTCTAGCGCGATCAGCGGCGCCCACGTGGTGAGCGACGCTGATCGCGGCCGGGTGTCAGCTGATTATCACAGCTGACACCCGGCACAATGTGTCAGAGGCGGTCACGGACCGCCCCCGACACGTTAACCCCTTGCACACCGCGATCAAACATGATCGCGGTGTACCGGGGGTTAAAGGGAAGAATCGGCAGGGAGGGGGCTCCCTCCGTGCTTCCCTGAGCCCCCCACGGCAGCGCAATGTGCAGCGCTGCTGCGGGGGGCTCCTTTCCTGCAGGCCCCCGAATCCAAGATGGCGATGGGGGCCTTCGGGGGCCTGCAGGGAGCTGGCTTCCTCAGTGCCTGCAAAGCGCAGGCATGAGGAAGTCTGCAGTAGTGCCTGTGACAGATCGCTGATCTGTCACAGTGATCTGTGATGTGACAGATCAGCGATCTGTCACAGGACAGTGATGTCCCACCTGGGACTATGTAATAAAGTTAAAAAAAAACTAAAAAAAGTGTTAAAATAATTTAAAAAAAAAAAAAAAAATCGCCAAATTAGAAAAAAAAAAAATAAAAAATAGTCCCCCAATAAATCCATTTTTTGGAAATAATAAAAAAAAAACACAATAAAAGTACACATATTAGGTATCGCCGTGTCCGTAACGACCCGCCCTATGAAACTGTCCCATTAGTTAACCCCTTTAGCGAACCCCTTAAAAAATAAAAATAAAAAACTAAGCAAAAAATAATGATTTATTATCATACCGCCAAACAAAAAGTGTAATAACGCGCGATCAAAAAGATGCATATAAAAATCCATGGTACCGCTGAAAACGTCATCTTGTCCCGCAAAAAACGAGCCGCCATACAGCATCATCAGCGAAAAAATAAAAAAGTTATAGCTCGCAGAATAAAGCGATGCAAAAATAATTATTTTTTATATAAAATAGTTTTCATTGAATAAAACCACCAAAACATAAAAAAAACCTAAATGAGGTATCGCTGTAACCGTACTGACCCGAAGAATAAAACCGCTTTATCAATTTTACCACATGCGGAACCGTGTAAACGCATCGCCCCAAAAGAAATTCATGAAACGCTGGTTTTTGTTCATTCTGCGTCCCAAAAATCGGAATAAAAAGCGATCAAAAAATGTCACGTGCCCGAAAATGGTACCACTAAAAAAAGTCAACTCGTCCCGCAAAAAATAAGACCTCACATGACGCGGTGGGTCAAAATACGGAAAATTATAGCTCTCAATATGTGGTGATGCAAAAACTATTTTTACAATAAAAAGCGTCTTTTAGCGTGCGACAGCTGCCAAACATAAAAACCGCTATAAATAGTAAATCAAACCCCCCGTTATCACCCCCTTAGTTAGGGAAAATAAAATTAAAAAAATTTATGTATTTCCATTTTCCCATTAGGGTTAGGGCTAGGGTTAGGTCCAGGGCTAGGATTAGGGCTAGGGTTAGGGCTGAGATTAGGGTTAGGGGTGTGTTGGGGTTCGGGTTGGAGTTAGAATTGGGGGTTTCCACTGTTTGGGCACATCAGGGGCTCTCCAAATGCAACATGGCATCTGATCTCAATTCCAGCCAATTCTGAGTTGAAAAAGTCAAATGGTGCTCCTTCCCTTCCAAGCTCTGCCATGCGCCCAAACAGTGTTTTACCCCAACATGTAGGGTATCAGCCTACTCAGGACAAATTGCAAAACAATTTTTGGGGTCCAATTTCTCCTGTTACCCTTAGGAGAATAAAAAATTGGGGGCAAAAATATCATTTATGTGGAAAAAAATGATTTTTTTATTTTCACGTCCGAGTGTTATAAAATTCTGTGAAGCACTTGGGGGTTCAAAGTGCTCACCACACATCTAGATAAGTTCCTTAGGGGGTCTAGTTTTCAAAATGGGGTCATTTGTGGGGTGTTTCCACTGTTTAGGTACATTAGGGGCTCTCCAAAGGCAACATGACACCCGCAGACCATTCCATCAAAGTCTGCATTCCAAAACGTCACTACTTCCCTTCCGAAGCCCGACGTGTGCCCATACAGTAGTTTTCTCCCACATATGGGGTATCAGCATACTCAGGACAAATTGGACAACAACTTTTGGGGTCCAATTTCTCCTGGTATCCTTGGGAAAATAAAAAAAATGGTGACTAAAAGATCATGTTTGTGGAAAAAATAAATTTTTTTTATTTTCACGCCCGGGCGTTATAAACTTCTGTGAAGCACTGGGGGGTTCAAAGTGCTCACCACACATCTAGATAAGTTCCTTGGGGGGTCTAGTTTACAAAATGGTGTCATTTGTGGGGGGTTTCCACTGTTTTGGTACATCAGGGGTTTTCCAATCGCGACATGGTGTCCGATCTCAATTCCAGCCAAAAACGTCAAATGGCGCTGCTTCCCTTCCGAGCTCTGCCATGCGCCCAAATAGTGGTTTACCCCCACATGTGGGGTATCAGCGTACTCAGGACAAATTGCACAATAACTTTTAGGGTCCTGTTACCCTTGGGAAAATAACAATTGGGGTGAAAAGATCATTTTTGTGGAAAAAATATGACTTTTTTAATTGTACCACTGTACGTTATAAACTTCTGTGAAGCCCTTGTGGGTTCAAAGTTCTCACCACATATCTAGATAAGTTCCTTGGGGGTGTCTAGTTTCCAAAATGGGGTCACTTGTAGGGGGTTTCCACTGTTTAGATACATCAGGGACTCTCCAAACGTGACATGGCGTCCGATCTGAATTCCAGCCAATTTTGCATTGAAGTCAAATGGCGCTCCTTCCATTCTGAGCTCTGCCATGCGCCGAAACAGTCGTTCCCCCCCACATATCAGGTATCAGCGTACTCAGGACAAATTGCACAATAACTTTTGCAGTCCAATTTCTCCTGTTACCCTTGGTAAAATAAAAAAAAATGAACCTGAAGTATTTTTTTTGTGAAAAAAAGTTAGATGTTCATTTTTTTTTTAAATATTCAAAAAAATTCCTGTGACGCACCTAAAGGGTTAATAAACTTCTTGAATGTGGTTTTGAGCACCTTAAGGGGTGCAGTTTTTAGAATGGTGTCACTTTTGGGTATTTTCTATCATATAGACCCCTCAAAGTGGCTTCAAATGTGATGTGGTCCGTAAAAATATAATGATGTTGCAAAAATGAGAAATCGCTGGTCAATTTTTAACCCTTATAACTTCCTAACAAAAAAAAATTTTGGTTCCAAAATTGTGCTGATGTAAAGTAAACATGTGGGAAATGTTGGTTATCAAGTTTTTTGTGTGCCGTATCTCTGTGATTTAAGGGCATAAAAATTCAAAGTTGGAAAATTGCAAAATTTTCAAAATTTTCCATTTTTCTCACAAATAAACGCAAGTTATTTGAATGAAATTTTACCACTATCATGAAGTACAATATGTCACGAGAAAACAATGTCAGAATCACCGGGATCCATGGAAGCGTTCCATTGTTATGACCTCATAAAGGGACAGTGGTCAGAATTGTAAAAATTGGCCCGGTCATGAACGTGCAAACCACCCTTGGGGGTGAAGGGGTTAAGCGGAGACTCACTGCTCCTCCGGTCTTACGGCAACCTGTGGTTTTACTCCCATTTCAGGTGGAGATAGATGCTTCTGAGATTGGTGCAGGAGCCGTTTTGTCTCAAAGAGATCCTGTAACCTCTAAGATGAATCCCTGTGCCTTCTTTTCTCGAAATATTTCCCCATCTGAACGTAACTATGATGTGGGGAATCGGGAATTGTTGGCCTGGAAGTGGGCATTTGAAGAGTGGAGACATTGGTTGGCGGGAGCCAGACATCAAGTTGTGGTCCTCACCGACTACAAGAACTTGATCTATCTCGAATCAGCTAAGCAATTGAATCCTAGACAGGCTAGGTGAGCCTTGTTTTTCACGCGTTTTAATTTTGTGGCCTCCTTTCTTCTGGGCACTAAGAATGTTTAGGGGGATGCCCTCTCTAGGGGTTTCTTTGCAGATTCTCTTGATGTGACCGAGCCTGCTAGCATTCTAAATAAGGGTGTGGTTCTTTCCGCCATTTCACCCGATTTGAGACGTGCCCTGGAGGAATTTCAGGAGGACAAACCTGAACGTTGCCCTATGGGGAAATTGTATGTCCCTGACCAGTGGAGGAGAAGAGTAATGTCTGAAATTCATTGCTCCGCGTTAGCTGATCATCCTGGTATTTTTGGTACCAGAGATTTGGTGAGTCGGACTTTTTGATGGCCTGACTTATCTCGTGATGTCAGGAATTGTGTGCAGTCCTGTGGGACTTTTTCAGTCCAAAAGTCTGTTCTCGTTCTAGTGGCTTGTTAATGCCTCTGCCGGTGCCCAGGAGGCCATGGACCCATATCTCAATGGATTTTATTTCTGATCTCCCTGTCTCTCAGAGAATGACGGTTTTCTGGGTGATCTGTGATAGATTTTCTAAGATGGTCCATCTTGTACCACTCCCAAAGTTGCCATCGTCTTCTGAGTTGGTGCCCTTGTTTTTACAACAGGTGGTTTGTTTGCACGGTATTCCTGAAAACATTGTGCCTGATAGTCCAGTTTGTTTTCAGATTGTGGAGAGCTTTTTGTTCTAAACTGGAAATTCAGTTGTCTTTCTCCTCTGCATTTCATCTCAGACCAATGGGCAAACTGAGAGAACAAACCAGACTTTGGAAACCTATTAGAGATGTTTTATATCTGCTGATCAAGATGACTGGGTCTCATTTTTGCCCTTGGCCGAATTTGTTCTAAATAATAGGGCTATTCTGCCACTTTGATGTCTCCTTTTTTCTGCAACTTTGGGTTTCATCCTCGATGTTCTTCAGGGCAGGTGGAGGTTTCGGCCTGCCCAAGTGTGGATTCTGTGGTAGAGAGAATGAAGCAGATTTGGGATCAAGTAGTGGATAAGTTGTCTCACTCTCAGGAGAAGGCCCAACGGTTTGCCAGCCAACCGGCATAGAACCATTGGTCCTCGGTTTAAAGTGGGTGACATGGTTTGGTTGTCCTCAAAAAATATTCTTATGAATGTTGCATCTCCAAAATTGAAGCCAAGGTTCATTGGACCTTATAAGATTTTGGAAATCCTTAATCCTATTTCTTTCCGTTTGGCCCTTCCAGTAACATTTAAGATTCACAACGTTTTTCATAAATCTTTGTTGAAAAGGTTTGTGGAGCCAGTAGTTCCCATGGCTGCACCCCCTGATCCTGTATTGGTTAAGGGTAATCTGGAGTATGAGGTAGAGAAGGTATTGGATTCTCGTCAGGCTAGACAGAGACTCCAGTACTTGGTCAAGTGGAAAGGTTATGGTCAGGAGAATAATTCTTGGGTGTCTGCTTCTGACATTCATGCCGAGAGATTGGTTCGCGCCTTTCACCGGGCCCATCCTGATCGGCCTGGTGGCTTGGATGACGGTTTGGTGACCCCTCCTCAAGGGGGGGTACTGTTGTGAACACTCTGGACCTGACTTTTGAGTTTGGGCTCCCTCTGGTGGTTGCTGCGGGTAGTGGAACTTGTCGGGTCGACAGAAGTCAATCACCTGAAGAGGATGAGTGGAGGTCAGGTGTTACAGACTGGGAAGATTTAAGTGAGCAAGCTTCCCTCAGTTGTTGCTGGTGATTTGGTTTTCTTCCTGTGCATTTGGAAGTCTGCTTGTCCCCTGCTTGGTCCTGCATCGTTCAGATAAGTTATTTGTTTGCTGGAATCTTTTTGCATTTGATAGTTTTTGCCTTTCTCTGCTTTCTGCTTTGCTGTGTGGGTTCAGCATTGTTCCCTGTTGGGATCGGTGCTGGACCCCGCTCCATATGTCACAGCTTATTTCAGTCTGTTCAGTATTGCTAATCCTCTGTTAAATCAGTATCTTTTGCTTTGCTTCCAGTTCACACTAGAAGGCTGTTCTAGTGGGAGGAAAGGTCGTGTGGCCTCAGTATTTTTACATATCAGACGTGTTGGATTTTTTAGGGTTTTTGTGCGATTGCAGACAGTATCTTTCCTGTCCTGTTCTATCTAGACAGTTTGGGCCCCATCATTTGCTTACTCTATTTTCTGCCTGTGTTTGTGCCTCATCTTGTCTCACCAGCAATATTTGTTTGGGGGCTATCTATTCCTTTGGGGTTCTACTCCGGGGAAGTTTAGCTTTCCCCTTTGTTGCTTTAGGCTTAGTTAACTCTTTGGCTGTGCCGAGGCGTCTAGGGCTTCGTAGTTACATCCCACGGCTAATTCTAGTTGTGTTGTTAGGTTTAGGGGTCTGCAGTCCGCTAAGTTACCAACCTCTCTGGTTTTCTGGTTGCCTAGCTTATTCCCAGGCTATCCTCCTTGGTGACCTAATCATAACAGGCCTCCTTCTAATCCAGTCCAGTCCTGTGTATTCAGTTCCCTTGCGTAGTGATATGGCAAGTGTCTCCAGGTTGAGCTCTGGTTACTTCTCCGTAGTTGCTAATGGTCCTTATTCATCAACTATTGTCCCGGGGTTTCCCTTTGGTTTTCAATTTTGTGTTTTTTTGTTAGCTTTGGATTTACTCTTGTACCTGACTCCATATCGTCCACGTCACCAGACACGACCTACCCTGTGACAGCAGTCTGGGAAGGTCTCTATAAAGCCCCCCTCCCCTTCAGGAGTGGGTGAAGAATATCCTGGCCCTTAAGGAGTTGACCAGCAGTGGTGGCTTGTGCAAAGTGCGTCTGTGACACTACTTTTCCTGGTCCGATGCGAGTCATTACAGACAGGGCTGTGGAGTCGGAGTCAGAGTCATGGAGTCGGTGCTCATTTTGGTGAAGTCAGAATAAAATGGACCGACTCCTAAAATATATAATAAATTGGGTACAGTAGTTCAATGCAGAATGTGCTGAATATTTTTTCATAGGAATTTGGGAAAGTTATGAAATGTCCTATAAATGGCTGTTCTATTCCTGATCTAAGGCTACATTCACACACAGCGTTTTTGCTGCGTTTTTTGAGGATACGTTTTTCAGCTGCAAAAGCAGATCAGCTTTTTAAAAAAACCGCATCACCTGAAAGGTTTTTGAGCTCATAGATAATGTTTTCAATATCAAACCATCAGACCAGCACCAATAGATGTCAATTTTAGTGTAGAATTTTCTGCTATAAATTAGCTGCAGATTGTCTGCTGCAACTACTTAGTGCATGTGAATGGACCTTAAGGATTCATTAACATGTCTCCTAACCTCTGTGGAATGTCCATGACTGTAGATCTACAGCTATTCTGGTGTAGATAATTCTACACGAAAATCTCTATGTAGCTCTATGGATTTAGGTGCAGGTTTCAGTGCAGGATTTTAGCCCCTTGTCTGAATGGCTGGAATCTCCTTTGCATATTGGCAGCATACATTCACATGCAGGGAGATAAGTAGCTTGACCCTGGCCCCATAGCAAAGTTTTGAAGGGGCCTGGGCCTCCCTTCCTCCATGATGCCCTGCCCCTTTAGCCACGCCCCCTGCCAACAGCATGAAATGAAGTTCCAATGCTGAATTAGTGCTGGGAAGAGGGTACACCATACTCTCGGCAGGGGCTTAATTAATATTCACCACCTGCTGCCACACGCTGCGTTCCTCTGCTTTGATACAGGACCTGGAATGATGTATGCAATCATGTGATCGCTCACATCTGAGGATCTGCATCAAAGCAGAGTGAGGAACGCAGCGCAGCAGGCGGTATTAATTTATCCTTGCCACGCTCCAGTAGGAGACAGGCACCTACCAGAGCATGGTAGATCCAGGGGGCCCGCTGTTCATGGGTGCATTACACCCCTTGGCGACAGGCCCCCTGACTGCCCGGGGGGCAATGGCGTCCCCTGCCTACATGGTAGGTATGCCACTGCTGCACTGCATGTCATTTTTTTTAACTGTGCATTTTGTCATCAGCATGTGGATGGGATTTAGACATGTACGCTGCATATGACCCCGACCTAATGAACCGTTGAGTTAGTATGCTTTTTTTTCACAAATACAGTGGCATGAAAAAGATTAGGCACCCTGGTCAAAATTACTGTTATTGTGAACAGTTAAGCAAGTTGAAGATAAAATGATCTCTAAAAGGCCTAAAGTTAAAGATGACACATTTGTTTTGTATTTTAGGCTAAAAAGTAATACACAGTCATTTTTTCACATTTTAAAAATTACAAAAAGAAAAATGGTCCGATGCTAAAGTTTGGGCACCTTTGGAGATTTGTGTGCTCAGATAACTTTGACCAAGGTTTCAGACCTTAATTAGCCTGTAAGGGTTATGGCTTGTTCACCATCATCGTTAGGAAAGGCCAGCTGATGCAGATTCCAAAGGTTTAGAAACACATAGCCTCCTCTAACCTTGTGCGAAAAAAGAGCCACCATGGGTTCTTTTAAGCAGCTGCCTAGCACTCTGAAAATGAAAATGGTGGAGGCCTACAAAGCAGGAGAAGGCTATAAGAAGATGGCAAAGCATTTTCAAGTTGTCCTTACCTCAGTTCAATATGCAATTCAGAAATGGCAGTTTACAGAAACAGTGGAGGTCAAGATAAGGTCTGGAAGGCCAAGCAAAATTTCAGAGAGAGCTGCTCGTAGGATTGCTAGAAAGGCATATTAGAACCCCCACTTGACTGCAAAAGACCTTCAGAAAGATTTAGCAGATTCTGGAGTTGTGGTAATTGTTCTACTGTTCAGAGACACCTTATCAAATATGGCCTTCATGGAAGAGTCATCAGAAGAAAACCTCTACTGCACCCTCACCATAAAATTCAGCATCAGAGGTATGCAAAAGAACATCTAAACAAGCCCAATGCATTTTAGAAACAAGTCCTGTGAATCGTTGGAGTTAAAATAAAATTCTTTGGTCGCAATGATAAAGGTATGTGCAGAGAAAAAAATGCATAGAATTTCAGGAAAAGAACATCTCTCCAACCATTAAGCTTGGGGATGGATCAATCATGCTTTGGAGTTGTGTTGCAGACAATGGCACAGGAAACATTTTATGGGTAGAGCGAAGAATGGATTCAATGAAATTTCAACAAATTCTTGATGCAAACATAACACCATGTGTAAAAAAGCTGAATTTGAAAACAGGATGGCTTCTACAAATGGATAATGATCACACACACATCAAAATCCACAATAGACTACCTCAAAAGGCGATAGCTAAAGGTTTTTCAATGGCCCTCACAGTCCCCCGATTCGATCATCATTGAAAATCTGTGGCTAGCCCTCAAAATAGCAGTGCATGCAAGACGACCCAGGAATCTCACAGAAATGGAAGAATTTTCCAAGGAAGAATGGATGAAAATCCATCAAACAAGAATTGAAAGACTCTTGGCTGGCTACTAAAAGCGTTTACAAGCGGTGATATTTTTAAAAGGGAGTGCTACTAGGTACTAACTATGCAGGGTGCCCAAACTTTTGTACTGGCCTATTTTCCTTATTGTAATTTTTAAAATGTAAAAAATGACAATATATAATTTTTTTGGCCTAAAATACAGAGAAAATGTGTCATCTTTAACTTTAGCCCTTTTAGAGATCATTCCATCTTCAACTTGCTTAACAGTAATTTTGACCAGGGGTGCCCAGACTTTTACATGCCACTGTACTTCTTACATGTTTGCTCGTTTTTCCTGATGTAAACCTTTTATTATCATGGAATTCTGCATTTTGCTAGTTTTTGCTGCCATTAATCCTTTCACGACTTTGAAAATGTGACATTTTTGAAGCATTTTTAAACAGGAATATATCATTTTCCACTGGGACAATATATGGCATAGAAAAAACTATTGTTTAGCCTCTTCACACCAGATTTTGCTTCAATTTAACGTTTCTATTATAAAATCAGAAAATCTGAAGCAAAATGTGAGTTTTTAATGTGAGATACGAACAACAGATGCTTCTGATTAGGAAAATTTATTGTGAATTCATCCCAAAATTCTCTGTCTGCTACTTGTTACTTTTTATTTTGTCTCTCATTATTTCCCATTATTTCCTGTACTAATACTTTCACTTTTAATTAGGAAGTGGACACACCCATTTTTAGGGTTGTGGATCGCACTAAATATAAAATATAAGAAAGTGCGATCGCAACCCGGGGTCCACAGTGCAGAGATGGTAACCTGCTGCTCGGTCATGGCGGAGTACTAACTGAGCACCGGCGGGTTAACCACTGACCCAGTGTGTACAGGAGTGAACTCTGTTACTTCACAGAGCCTCTGGAACAGATGCCAGAGCCTATTAACTTCACAGGACTCGGCAGGAGGAGCGCTATTGAACGGTCACAGGACCCTGCCCCAGAGACAAGGGATAGGGTCCCTCTAGACCATCAGTGCTCGGTGCCTCAGCTGCGATGCCAGCAGAAAAGTAATATAAATGTACAAGTAGCGCACAAGTGTGCAAGGCGCCACTCTGGCATGCACCACTAAGCAGCCAGGGTTGGGCTAACCAGCGCACAACTTGTGCATGGTGCTGCACTGGTGGGTGCTATGACTTGGCGCAGTACAGTAGTGCCACGTACAGGACGACACTACCGGATGCTAGTGTGTGCTGACACTTAGGAGCACGGTGGCGAGAGCAAAGCCACCCGTTGGCGCTGACTATCTCTAAACCCTATAACAAGCACAACCAAAGGGAGGGAGTCATAAGGATTCATTCACCAGATACATGCATCCATCATCACATATTCCACTAACAATATGAGTCTACATTAGCGCATGGCCGAGCGGCCATGTGAGTCTTTTATAGTGGCGACCTTCCGGGACCTTCCCCGTGGTCCAATCGGAACAGGCAGGGGACCTGAGCATGTGACCCCTGAACTCCAATCGGAGGCTGAGCCACGGGCATGCTCAGTGGAGCGAAAAAGGGACTTAGTCCCAGGAGCTGCTTGCTGCTGGCTAGTGCAGGCTGCTATAGCTGAACCAGGGATGGCAGCAGCAACCAACCCGACAGCACTAGCCTGAGCAAGGCACCGGGAATGACGTCTTTGCTGAGCAGGCTCCTCTGCGGCCGGGACTGAATGGGAGACCGCAGAAGGCAAGGCTCGGGATTCCTCCTGTGCAGAGGGAGAAGCCTAACAGCCGTATCTTGATATTTGGAACAAGAGACAATCTCCATCTACTGGCCCAAAGTAAAGAGTGGTTTGCTGATGGCATGTTTTCCACTACACCATCCCTGTTCAAGCAACTTTATACAATCCATATAGTCCACAGCGGCCTTGTTGTTCCTGTAGTGTAGGCCTTGCTGACAGACAAGAGCCGTTCAACATACCAGAGATTGCTACAAGAGCTAAAGAACATGCAACCTGGACTGCAGCCACACAACCTGATGTTGGATTTTGAACTAGCTGCAATCCAGGCATTTGAGAGTGAATTCCGCAAACTCGAGATGACCGATTGCTTCTTCCACCTATCACAGTCAGTTTGGCGTAAAGTTCAAAATGAAGGACTCAAGGTGCAATATCAAGGTGACCATGAATTTGCTCGTTGGATATGCATGATACCTGCCCTTGCCTTTCTACCAACACAGAATGTTGTGCCTTCATTTGAAGAGTCAGTGGAGAATCCTGACCTTCCACAAGAAGCCATACCCATTGCCAACTATTTTGAAGATACCTATATGGGTCGAATGACTCTGTAGGGGGTGGGCTGACCTATGGACCTGTCTGATAAAGATGGAAATGTAAAAGAGATGATGTATACAATGCTTTATTCTGACTTAAATGTATATGTGTGGGACAACAGCTAGAATTAGCGGAAGATGGTGTAGTAACTGGTTTTGGCCACAAGATGAGGATATAGAGTAGTGAGAAAAGGACTCAACAGCAAGCCTTAGGCTAGGGAAACTGCATAGTCATGGTGGGCGGAGTTACGGGATTGGGAAAGGGATTTCCAGAAGGAGGCGCTATAAGGAGGGAGAGTCCCAGGGGCAGGATAGACACCCAGGAGGAATAGAGAAGCAGGAAGAGCTCAGGAGAGGACGGAGGAAGAAGCTCAGGAAAGAAAGAAGAGAAAGGAATGGTTACTCGGAGAGGGGGGGTGGCCCTGAGAGGACAGCTGCAGAACAGGACGGCAGTGACTAACGGAGGTCTGGGGTACAGGACGGTTGGACACTGAAGAGTGAGTGTAACAGCGGGCAGACTCGGTCGGGGGAAGTGCTGTGACCGTGGGCCTGACGGCAGCCACAATGAAGGAACCTAGGGGACTCCACTGAACGGATGCAGAAGGAAGGTGACAGGTACCCAGGCCATGTAGCAGAAGCTGTTGTGTCTGCTGTGGATGTCAAGAGGACAGCCAATAAATTTTGGACCTGATTGAACGGATTTCTGCATGTCTCCCGTCTGTTCTGCATCCGATAGGGACTACCCCCAGTCGTCACATGTACTACAACTCGCAGAGGACATCAGGCACCTTTGTTTCCAGTTCAACTTTGGAATACGTATGAACGAACATTAAATGATCAACAGCGAACAAATAATGATGTTGAAGGATGGCACCGTAGCTTTCAAGAAACATGTGGTACTCTTTTCCCAAATATATACCGGTTCATTAACTGTCTGAAACATCATTACCCTTTATGTTTCTTGTTTAACAGTTTTAATTTATACAGTTAAAGCGTAACACTAAACAAAAAAAACAAGTTTTGCTATGTTATAGTACCTGTGGCACTCATCTTCTTTTCCAATGAAGTCCCCCATCCAGCGACTTCACTTCTGTGTGAAAAGTCCCATCCAAGATCCAGCAACAGGCTCCATGTCATGCAGGATTTCAGTGGCTACTAAGGAGGTCGTTCCGCCTTAGTAGCAGAACTTGTGGACGGACTCTAGGGGGTGTGGCTACACGGGAAGTGCAACTGTCAGGCCTCTTTCAGACTAGCGATTTTGATGGCAATTATCACAGCAGTTTAAAACCGCGACGGTAATCGCCGGCAAAACCACTAGATAGCACTCGATTTGTACAATGCAAGCCAATGGGCTCAAATCGCGGGAAAACTGTGCAGCAAAAAGCCGCACGGGTTTCCATTTTAAAACATGTTCTATCTTCCTGCCGATTACCGCCACGGTTTTAAACTGCAGCGGTAATTGCCAGGAAAACAGCAAGTCTGAAAGAGGCATCAATGTGCCCCCTATGATGTATACAGGGTTGCTGGTTCACAGCCCCCTGCAAAGCTCCCAACTCCCCATGTGCTCAGTCCCTTACTGGCTTTACACAGTGGGGAAGCCCTCCTTTTGTCCAGGATGAAGCACATGAGAGGAGGGGGAAGGGGAACTTTCAAGAGGGCTGTGAACTAGCAGCCCTGAATGTATCACAGGAAGCCTGAATCCTTCTGTAAGGGGGTGGCATTGCTATGGACAGTAGAGACAAGCTGCCCCTTTAAGAGACAGCACCCCCTTGGTTAGATCAGTGGGATGTTCTGCATTTCCCTGCTGTAAAGGCTGTTTTGGTTTCATCTGCCTGAATACAGAGGGGAGGGGCAGCTTTTCTGTGTAGAAAAGAGATTTCTGCAGTAAGCAGATGTGCCTGCCTGAGCTATGAGGAGAAGAACATTCAACCTGAGACTGTGACTTTGTAAACTATTCTGGGGATTAAAAGGTGGCTTTCCTGTCTTGCAGCGAGAAGCCACAAAGAAAAGACAAGAAAGGAACAGGCTTGGAATCTTCACACAAGGACAAGACCACGTTGCATGCACAGAGCTTCCAGGGAGGACGTAGCATCATCTTGCAGAGAACTGCAGGGGGCCCCCAGGAAGGAACTCAGACACCGAATTTACCGTGAGTGTTAACCCCGTGTGCGCACAAGTCTAGGGCTTAGGATAGGCTGCAATAAACAGAGCACGGTAGCCGTGCGGCCGAAGTAGCAGCGGCCAGTCAAGCTATAGTTAGTGTAGCAGCATACTGTACTTTATTGTATTGTTTGGCCTTTTGCAAAATACACTGATCTGTAATAGTTGGTGCTCCGTGCCATTTGTACGACCCAGCTAGAGAATATCACTTTTGTAAATTGTTTTATGTCATTGCATACCCCTGTTTACACCTTCCTAACACTGCATTCCTTGCCTGTAAATAAATTAACCCTTTGTTGTTTGCACCTCATCTTGTGTACTGTAGTCTCCCTGCATTGTGGTGGTCCCCCAGCCATCGCTTCAAGTGGCGCTGCGAGCAGGGTGACTATCACCAAGATGCAGGCAGAAGGCGGCAAGAATGCTAGTGTTAGTGGGGATGCTGTGGGCATTGGTGGAACCCCTGCAAGGACACTCCCTATGGGCACCATATTTAGTGTGCTTCCAAAATTTGATGGCAATAATATGCCCCTGTCTGATTGGGTGTCCCGACTGCAAAGCACCCTGAAGATTTATAACATCAGCACAGACCTTGAAGTGGACATTGCGCTGACTGCCTTGGAGGGAGAGGCCCGTAAAAACATCTGTCTACAGCCAGAACTCACTCGTAGTACCCTGAAGGAGCTAGTGAAATTCCTGGAAGAGATCTACGGCGAGACTGCTAGCGCAGGACACCACCGCACCAAATTTTTCTCTAGACTGCAGCAGGAAGAAGGGATATCTCAGTATGCGACAGCACTGCAAGAAGTATTGGCAGAAGTGCAAAGGAAAGAGATGGATGGGCTTGGTGGCCTGGGCTCCACAGACCGGATACTCTGGGAACAATTCATTCTGGGACTGCATAGCACATCCTTGAGGAGAGCGCTGTCAGAACGGGTCCATGTAGATGTGACTCTTTCATTCCGTCAAATCCAGGCAGAAGCAGTGGCCCGAAGCAAGGAAGACAGTTACGCGTCTGGTGTGATACGTGTCCAGGATGCCAATACCAGAGGGGACCCAAATCATCAGGAGGCGCTGGTCCAGGTAGTGCACGACTTGCAGCGGTCTCTTGTCAGTATGCAAGATAAATTAACCCGGATGGAGCAAAGAATGGGAGAACAGCAGTCTGACTCAAAGCACTCATATAGCCATCCTTTGGCCCGACCTTTAAGGGGGCAGTGGGTGCAAGCTCCCCCCACCAGGCATCAGAGGCACGAAGAGAGGCTTGGTTTGCCCCTCGGCGAAGAGGAGGTATCCAATGCTGGGAATGTGGAGGACAAGGGCACCTTGCCAGGGACTGCCGGAATTATGCTCAAAGCCAGCAACAGCCCCCGTTAAACTACCAACCCCCACAGTAACGCGGCACTCTGTGGGGGAAGCAAGAAGAGAGGCCGCTCCTTATCATAATGAATACTTGATTGCTGGGAGTCCCATCCTGCGTGCTGAATTTGAGGGCGTTCCAGTGGATTGCTTGATAGATACCAGTTCAAAAGTGACAACGATGCCAGAATCATATTTCAAACAGCATTTTCAAGCCCTGGCTAAGCCAGAGGAGACATTGATCCGGTTGTTTGCTACCAATCAACAGCCGATCCCGGTCACAGGGATTGTGTGGATGAATATTCGAATCTGCAAGCAAGAAGTAGGAAAGAAAGGGATCCTGCTAGTCCCTGAGCCCATCAAAGAAGATATGCCTGTAGTACTGGGAATGAATATCCTATGAGAACTCGATCAGATAATGTTCACCAAACGGGGACCCAGTTACTGGAAGAAGGCTGCCACACACAAGCCTACTCAAGAAGCCCTTCAGCGATTGATCCACGTCTGTGGGACGCAGAAGAGTGTGCTGTCTTATCAGGCGGTAGGGGTCATCAGGGACACTGGGAAGGAGTCTGTAATCCTGCCTACAGAGCGAGAAAGTATATTACACCTTCCAGTGGGGACTCATCGCAACCTTGATGGGCTGGAGGTGATAGTTCAGCCTGTGGTAGGCGGAGGAGCGGACAAAGAAGTCATGATAGCTCGTACGATAGCTGTGGTCCAGCAAGGACACGTCCCCATAAGAGCTTTGAACGTGGGCCCCGGGGAAGTCACCTTGCCATGGCGGACAGATCTGGCCCGGGTGTACCTACACAAGGGCGAAGTGGTGAGTCAGAAAGAGATGTCTTAATTGCCGATCGAAGGTGCGGGGTGGACCCTGGCAGTCGCTGTGGGGCCCGAAGAGAAGCCATCCCCAGAGTGGAATGGGCGAATCATTCTTGACCAAATGGAAGTGGATGTGAAGGCTCTTGGCCTGAGCGTGTGTGGGAGATAGAAGCTATGCTGTGGGAAAATCAGGCCGCATTCGCCCGTCACACCGAAGATTTTGGCTGCACCGAAGCGATCACACACGAGGTACCGACCGGGGACGCTCGTCCAATTCGAGAACGATACCGGCAAATTCCACTCAAGGTGTACCAAGAGGTGAAGACATTACTGAGGCAGATGCTGGATTCAGGAGTAGTGCAGAGTAGTCAGAGCCCTTGGGCGGCACCCGGTGGTGCTCTTCAAGAAGAAGGATGGGACCATCCGGTTCTGTGTAGATTACAGGGAAAACCGCAAGTACTTCTCCTCCTTGGACCTAGCGAGCGGATACTGGCAAGTGGCTGTGAAAGACAAGGAAAAAACTGCCTTCATCCTCCCTATGGGATTGTTTAAGTTTAACCGGATGCCTTCGGCCTCTCCAATGCTCCAGGCACGTTTCAACGGCTGATGGAAAAGTGTTTGGGAGACTTAAACTTTGAGGCTACCCTGATCTACCTGGATGACATCAGTGTTCTCTGCCTCGTTCGAAGATCATCTTGCCCAGCTTGGACAGGTACTCGGAAGATTGCGGGCTCATAACCTGTAGGTGAAGCCAAAGAAGTGCCACCTCTTCAAGAGAGAGATCGAGTACCTGGGCCACATAGTGTCACAAGACGGAGTTCTGCCTTCACCAGAAAAAGTGGCTGCTATCCAGAAGTGGCCAGTCCCTCGTACCGTGCGGGAACTCCAGGCCTTCCTTGGACTTGCTGGGTACTACCGACGGTTTGTCAAAGATTTCGCAAAGGTGGCGGGTCCTCTGAATGAACTGCTGAGGGGGACTGCCGGAGTGCCGAAGACCCAGTGCATCTCCTGGGACCAGAGGCGAGATTAGGCCTTCCAGGCTATAAAGAATGCTCTTACTTCAGCCCCGATTTTGGCCTACGCAGATTTCAATCAACCGTTCCTGTTGTACACAGACGGTAGCCTTCATGGACTGTGCAGTACTTTCCCAAATACAGGATGGACACGGGAGTCATCGGGTATGCCAGTAGGTCCCTGCGAGACAGTGAAAGAAACCCCCATAATTACAGTTTTCCGGTTAGAGCTCCTGGCCCTCGAGTGGGCCATGACAGAGAAGTTTGCGGGCTTCCTGGCAGGGACCAAGATTCCAGTTCGAACGGACAATAATCCCCTGGCCCACCTTGAGAATGCTAAATTGGGGGCCTTAGAACAACGGTGAGTGGATCGCCTGGCCTAGTTAGACTTTACCATCCGTTATCGCTCTGCTACTGAAAATGCAAATGCCGATGGCCTGTCACGAGTGACTGTGGAAACTCAAGTGGGGGATCTCGATGAACAACTCTAAGAGGAAGAAACCCCAGACTTCCGTAAGTTCAAGACCCCAGTGGTTGCAGTCCAGTCGAAGAAGGGGGCCTGCGCACTACCCTGATCTCTGGGGAGAACCAATGAAGAGTGGGGAAATGTTCAAGATGAAGACGGAGGGCTGAGACAGCTGAAATGCTGGGTAGCGCAAAAGCGGAAGCCAGGCAAACAAGAGAGAGATAGTCTGGATGCTGAGATGAAGAGTGTCTTACACCAGTGGGATAGGCTGGAGGTGAGAGAATCGGTGCTATATCGCAAGAGGTAACAGACGAAAGATAGTGAAGTAAGGTGGCAGGTGGTCATCCCAGGAGGAATGGCCCAAGAAGTGGCTAAATGTTATAAATGAGTCACCGTAGGAGGCAAAAACAGAAATACTAGCTAAGTCCAGAAAACCAGAGAAGTTGGCAGCTATCGGATTGCAGACCCCTGAACCTAACAACAACAACTAGCAGTAGCCGTGGGGGGTTCCTACGCTGCCCTAGACCCCTCGATCACAGCCGGAGAACTAGATAGCCTAAAGACAGAAAGGGAAATCTAAACTGCCCCAGAGCAGACCCCAAAGCAATAGGCAGCCCCCCAACATATAATGACGGTGAAGCAAGATGAAAAAACACTCACACAGATAGAAAGATAGGCTGAGCAAATGATAGGGCCCAAGCTAAATAGGACAGAATACAAAAGCTGCTGTCTGCAATCCGCCAAAACCCTCTCAAAAACAAGAGTCAACAGACTGATAGGGAAAAAAGCCATGAAGACGCTAGGCTTCAAAAAGACTATATCAGTACTAAGGTATTTTCTGAAGACAGAGCAAAAAGGAATTCAGCTCACCCAGCAGGGAAAGGCATAAATCCAGAAAAACAAGGCAAAACAAAACCAAAACACAAATGCAAAAAGTAGAGCAGAAAACTTAGCTTTTGAGGAGCAGGAATCAGACTGGTCTCCAAGAATCCCTCAGAGTAATCACCCGCAAGGCAGAAGGGCGTCGGCTGCCTTATATCCAGTCAGCAATTCTAGTCACCCAGTCATCATCATTCTGCTCAGGTGCTTTGTAATCAGCCTCACTACCTTCCTTCACCAGAAGAGGGAGTTCATCAGACCTCAATGGTGAAGGGGAAAATGAACTCACAACAGTACCTCCCCCTTGAGGAGGGGTCACCGAACCCTCATCCACGCCACCAGGGCGATCAGGGTGAGCCCGATGAAAGGCACGCACCAATCTTTTGGCATGAATATCAGAGGCAGAGACCCAGGAATTATCCTCCTGACCATAACCCTTCCACTTAACCAAATACTGGAGTCTCCGTCTAGCCAGACGGGAATCCAGTATCTTCTCTACCTCATATTGCATGTTACCTTCAACTAATACAGGGTCCGGAGGTGCCACCCCAGGAACAACTGGTTCAACAAACTTCTTCAACAAGGACTTATGAAACACATTATGAATTTTAAATGTGACAGGAAGAGCCAAACGAAGAGAGACTGGATTAATATTCTCCAAAATCTTGTAAGGTCCAATAAATATAGGTTTAAACTTAGGAGAAGCCACCTTCATAGCGATATTTTTTGATGATAACCAAACCATATCACCAACCTTAAACTGGGGACCAATGGTCCTATGTCGGTTGGAAAACCGCTGGGCCTTTTCCTGGGAGAGAGATAACTTATCCACCACTTGGTCCCAGATCTGGTGCATTCTCTCCACCAGTGTCAACACCTGGGCAGGCAGAAGGCTCCACCTGCCCTGAAGGAAATCGAGGATGAAACCCAAAGTTACAAAAAAAAGGTGACATCAAAGTGGCAGAACTAGCTCTATTATTTAAAGCAAATTCGGCCAAGGGCAAAAATGAAACCCAATCATCCTGATCAGCGGAAATAAAACATCTCAAATACGACTCCAAGGTCTGGTTTGTTCTCTCCGTCTGCCCATTGGTCTGAGGGTGAAAAGCAGAGGAGAAGGACAACTGAATTCCCAGCTTGGAACAGAAAGTCCTCCAAAATCTAGACACAAACTGAACTCCTCTGTCAGATACAATGTTCTCAGGAATCCCGTGCAAGCGGACCACCTGTTGCAAAAACAGGGGCACCAATTCAGAGGAAGATTGCAACTTAGGGAGTGGTACAAGATGAACCATCTTAGAGAACCTATCACAAATCACCCAAATAACAGTCATTCTCTGAGAGACAGGCATATCAGAGATGAAATCCATTGAAATATGGGTCCATGGCCTCCTGGGGACCGGCAAAGGCATCAACAACCCACTAGAGCGAGAACAAGGTTTTGACCGGGAGCAAGACCCACAGGACTGCACAAAATTCCTGACATCACGAGACAAGGCGGGCCACCAAAAAGACCGGACTCACCAGATCTCTAGTACCAAAAATACCTGGATGACCAGCCAATGCAGAGCAATGAACTTCAGACATCACTCTCTTCTTCCACTGGTCAGGAACATACAACTTTCCACTGGGACAACGCTCAGGTTTGTCCTCCTGGAACTCTTCCAGAGCACGTCTCAAATCGGGCGAGATGGCAGAAAGAACTACCCCTTCGCCTAAGATGGTAGCAGGCTTGGTCACCACAGGAGAATCAGCAAAGAAGCTCCTAGAGAGGGCGTCTGCCTTGACATTCTTAGTGCCAGGAAGAAAAGAGACCACAAAATCAAAACGTGTAAAAAACAAGGCCTATCTAGGGTTCAAGCGTTTGGCCGACTCCAGGTAAATCAAATTCTTGTGGTCAGTGAGGACCACGACTTGATGTTTAGCTCCCTCCAACCAATATCTCCACTCCTCAAATGCCCATTTCATGGCCAACAGTTCCCGATTCCCCACATCATAGTTACGTTCAGATGGAGAGAACTTTCGGGAAAAGAAAGCACAGGGATTCATTTTAGATGTTACAGGATCCTTTTGGGACAAAACAGCTCCTGCACCAATCTCAGAAGCGTCCACCTCTACCTGGAACGGGAGTGAGACATCAGGTTGCCGCAAAACCAGGGCAGAAGTGAATCTTCGCTTCAGCTCCTGAAAGGAAGAAACAGCCTCCGGAGACCAATTCAACACATCAGCACCCTTCTTAGTCAGATCAGTCAATGGCTTGGCAATACTAGAAAATTTTGCTATAAATTTCCGATAAAAATTAGCAAAACCCAAAAACTTCTGGAGGGCCTTCAAAGAAGTGGGCTGAACCCAATCATGAATGGCCTGTACCTTGGCCGGGTCCATTTCAATAGTTGACGGAGACAAAATAAATCCCAAAAATGAAATCCTCTGTACCCCAAAAAGGCATTTCGATCCTCTGACATACAGGGAATTCTCCCTCAAGATCCGGAACACAGTCCGAACATGTTCCACACGAGAATCCCAATCCTTGGAGAAGATCAAAATATCATCCAGATAGATAATCAAAAATTTATCTACAAAGTTTCGGAAAATGTCGTTCATGAAGCACTGGAAGACAGAAGGGGCATTAGTGAGCCCAAAAGGCATCACCAGGTACTCAAAATGTCCCTCCGGAGTATTAAACGCTGTCTTCCATTCATCCCCATGCTTAATGCGGATAAGATTATACGCCCCCCTGAGGTCAAGCTTGGTAAACCAGCAAGTACCTTTAACTCTGGAGAATAGATCCGAAATCAGGGGTAACGGATACTGATATTTAATAGTAATTTTGTTGAGGGCACAATAATCAATACAAGGCCTTAATGAACCATCCTTTTTGGCCACGAAAAAAAAACTGGCACCTAAGGGTGAAGAGGATGGTCTAATATAACCCTTCTCCAATGCCTCCTTAATATAGGATCGCATAGCCTCGTGCTCGGGTACAGATAAATTGAAGAGCCGACCCTTGGGAAATTTACACCCCGGGCTCAGTTCAATTGCACAATCATAACTCCTATGAGGAGGCAAAGACGCAGACTCATTCTCACTATATACATCATAAAAGTCCGCCAAATAGTCAGGAACATCATGCGACTGAGGAGAGGTGGAAAAAAACGGAGCCTCACTAAGGGCACACCGACAACTCCAACTCACCACAGACACAGATTTCCAATCCAAAACTGGATTATGAATTTGCAACCAGGGAAACCCCAGAACAATGTATCATGCAAATTATGCAACACCAAAAATCTGCAATTTTCTTGATGGTCTGGGGCGACCCGCATTACCACCTGGGTCCAAAACTGAGGTTTATTTTTCACCAAAGGAGTAGCATCAATCCCCCTTAAAGGGATAGGCATCCGCAGAGGTGTAATAGGAAATCCACAACGTTTAGCAAAATCCAAGTCCATTAGGTTCAGGGCTGCTCCCGAATCCACAAAAGCCTTGGCGGAAAATGTGGACAGGGAGCAGATCAGAGTAATTGCCAGAAGAAACTTAGGTTGAACACCACCCAGAAAACGTGTGTGCAAAACGTTTCTCTCGTTTAGGACAGACAGAAATAACATGCGAGGCATCTCCACAAAAAAAGAAAAAAAAAACACAGCTTATTACGCCTTCTGAACTCCTGACGTTGCTCCCTGGACAAAACTCTATCACATTGCATAGGTTCAGACACTTGTTCAACAGGTGGCAACACCTCTCGTGCAGTCCTGCGTTCACGTAAACGCCGATCAACCTGAATGGCTAATGACATAGAATCGTCCAGACCAGAGGGGACAGGAAATCCCACCATAGTATCTTTTACGGATTCTGACAAACCCTTCCGAAAGAGCTGCCAAGGCATTATCATTCCAGGTAATAAGGACTGCCCACTTTCAGAATTTTTGACAGTACAATTCTGCAGAATCTCGACCCTGGCTCAATGCCAACAGGGTCTTTTCAGCCTGATCAATAGCATTAGGTTCGTCATACAACAACCCCAAGGCTTGAAAAAATGCGTTCACTTTAGTCAGAATAGTAACATAGTAACATAGTTATTAAGGTTGAAGGGAGACTTTAAGTCCGTCTAGTTCAACCCATATCCTATCCTAACTTGACCTAACATGTTGATCCAGAGGAAGGCAAAAAAAACCCACGTGGCAAACAGTAAGCTTCACATTGGGGAAAAAAATTCCTTCCCGACTCCACATACGGCAATCAGACTAGCTCCCTGGATCATCTGGTTTCAAAGAAAACGCCCAATCCTGGGGATCGCCACGCAGCAAAGAGATGACAATTTTAACCTGCTGCGCGGAGCTCCCTGACGAGTTAGGCTTCAGGGCAAAAAATAATTTACAATTATTTTTGAAATTCAAAAATTTAGACCGATCCCCAAAAAACACATCAGGAGTAGGGATCTTTGGTTCAGCAGCATGTGAATGAGCAAGGTAGGTGGAAATTCCCCACACTTCCGCAGCGAGCTGCTCCACACGATCAGACAATTGCTTTATCTCCATTGAGAGAAAAAAAAATTCCCCCTACGGCCTCAGAGATATAGAGGAAAAAATATACACACTTTTTTTTTTTTTTACAATTCTTTCCTGCTATTGAGTACCCTAGGATCTGCGGTATGGCAGGTGATTCTGTTATGAATGAGTCACCGTAGGAGGCAAAAACAGAAATACTAGCTAAGTCCAGAAAACCAGAGAAGTTGGCCGCTATCGGATTGCAGACCCCTGAACCTATCAGCACAACTAGCAGTAGCCGTGGGGGGTTCCTACGATGCCCTAGACCCCTCGATCACAGCCGGAGAATTAAATAGGCCTAAAGAAAGAAAGGGGAAATCTAAACTGCCCCAGAGCAGACCCCAAAGCAATAGGCAGCCCCCAACATAGAAAGATAGGCTGAGCAAATGATGGGGCCCAAGCTAAATAGGACAGAATACAAAAGCTGCTGTCTGCAATACGCCAAAACCCTCTCAAAAACAAGAGCCAACAGACTGATAGGGAAAAAAGCCCTGAAGACGCTAGGCTTCAAAAAGACTATATCAGTACTCAGGTATTTTCTGAAGACAGAGCAAAAAGGAATTCAGCTCACCCAGCAGGGAAAGGCATAAATCCAGAAAAACAAGGCAAAACAAAACCAAAACACAAATGCAAAAAGTAGAGCAGAAAACTTAGCTTTTGAGGAGCAGGAATCAGACTGGTCTCCAAGAATCCCTCAGAGTAATCACCCGCAAGGCAGAAGGGCGTCGGCTGCCTTATATCCAGTCAGCAATTCTAGTCACCCAGTCATCATCATTCTGCTCAGGTGCTTTGTAATCAGCCTCACTACCTTCCTTCACCAGAAGAGGGAGTTCATCAGACCTCAATGGTGAAGGGGAAAATGAACTCACAACAGCTAAAGATGCCCATGAATTTGGAGCCCACTTCGGGTCCACAAAGACCTACCAGTGGTTACAGCGGCATGTGTACTGCCCCCGTTTGGAGTCCATGGTAGAAGAGGTTTGCCGGCAATGTCGGATATGCGACTTTATTAAGAGTACTGAACAAAGGGCACCCATCCAGACCATACATACTAAGGAACCGCTAGAAGTCTTGATGATCGACTATCTCCTCGTGGGACACTCAGCCCGGGGGCCACAGTACTGTTTGGTGATGACCGACCATTTCTCCAAGTTCGCGGTAGTCACCCCAACTATAGATCAGACTGCCGAGTCGGCGGCACAGGCCATCTGTCAAGACTTCATCCAAGTGTATGGGTGCCAAAAGCGCATCCACTCTGACCAAGGTACATGTTTCCAAGGCAAGGTGATGGAAGAACTGTATCGTTTGTATGGCATCGAGCGGTCCCGGACCACCCCTTACCATCCTCAAGGCAACGGAGCATGTGAACGCTTCAGCCCGGACCTTACTTCAAATGCTGAGGATGTTGGAAGAGGACAAGAAAGCATGTTGGCCAGATTTCCTGCCAGAGTTGGTCTGGACCTACAACAATCAGGTCCATTCAACCACAGGTTAGACCCCCTATCTGCTGCTGTTTGGAAGAGTTGGACGAGAGATCATTGAATTGAAGTTGGAACAGCCAGAGGAGCTGATGGTGCGAAACGTCACTTCATGGGTGAAAGAGCATCGGAAATGACTGCAAACAAGCGGTTGGTGGGTCAGCAGCTACAGGAGAAAGAACATACGGGCCGTAAACTGATTCAAGAGATACCGCTCCAGCCCGGGGACCGAGTATTAGTCAGAGAGAAACGCCCCAAGGGTAAACTAAGCGAGAGATGGGAAGTACAGCCTTACAAGGTCATTGCGCGAGAGTATGCAGACGGTCTGGTCTACAAGGTGCAGGTTGAGAATGGGGCGTCCTCCCCAGAGTGCTCCTCAGGAATATGATACGGCCATGCCGGTCCGAGGCCCGTCCTGTACCAGTGCCGCTTGAAGGTGATGCTCCACCTCCTGAACCTGTCTTGCCTGCTGGTGAAATCAAGGATGAATGGTGGATCGGCCCTGACACCGTGGGGGGTCCTCAGCCGGACAGAGATGGCAATCTTCTGGAGGTACCACTGCCGCCACATGACGATGAGTCCAGACAAGTGCCTACTACAACTCCTACAGCAAGTATTCCTCTGGAGGATAGTCAAGACATCCGGAGATCCCAGAGGTCTACTGCAGGGGTTCCACCAGCCCGATACATAGAACAGTGTTCTCTGTCTGTTTCTTCACTTGTGTTTTCTCCCCTATAGGTGCTGTTCCGCATTGCAAGTGTCTCTATTCCACTGCAACCTTGATGCTGTGATGGTCGAAGACCACCATCTTTAAGTAGGAAGGCATGTAAGGGGGTGGCATTGCTATGGACAGTAGAGACAAGCTGCCCCTTTAAGAGACAGCACCCCCTAGGTTAGATCAGTGGGACGTTCTGCACTTCCCTGCTGTAAGGCTGTTTTGGTTTCATCTGCCTGACTACAGAGGGGAGGGGCAGCTTTTCTGTGTAGAAAAGAGATTTCTGCAGTAAGCAGATGTGCCTGCCTGAGCTATGAGGAGAAGAACATTCAGCCTGAGACTGTGACTTTGTAAACTATTCTGGGGATTAAAAGGTGGCTTTCCTGTCTTGCAGCGAGAAGCCACAAAGAAAAGACAAGAAAGGAACAGGCTTGGAATCTTCACACAAGGACAAGACCACGTTGCATGCACAGAGCTTCCAGGGAGGATGTAGCATCATCTTGCAGAGAACTGCAGGGGGCCCCCAGGAAGGAACTCAGACACCGAATTTACCGTGAGTGTTAACCCCGTGTGCGCACAAGTCTAGGGCTTAGGATAGGCTGCAATAAACAGAGCACGGTAGCCGTGCGGCCGAAGTAGCAGCGGCCAGTCAAGCTATAGTTAGTGTAGTAGCATACTGTACTTTATTGTATTGTTTGGCCTTTTGCAAAATACACTGATCTGTAATAGTTGGTGCTCCGTGCCATTTGTACGGCCCAGCTAGAGAATATCACTTTTGTAAACTGTTTTATGTCATTGCATATCCCTGTTTACACTTTCCTAACACTGCATTCCTTGCCTGTAAATAAATTAACCCTTTGTTGTTTGCACCTCATCTTGTGTACCGTAGTCTCCCTGCATTGTGGTGGTCCCCCGGCCATCGCTTCACTTCCACAATTTCTGCTACCAAGGGGGCCCGACTTCCTTAGTTACCACTGAAATCCTGCAGCACATAGAGCCTCTGCCGCTGTAACTTGGATGTGACTTTTCACCCAAAATTAAATAAAATTTAGAAAAATTTAAAAAAAAAAAAAAAACTAAAGCTGCTGGAAGGGGGTCTCCGTTGGAAAAGATCAGTGCCACAGGTACTATAACATATCAAAAGTTTTTTGTTCCTTTTAGAGTTACGCTTTAAATATATTGTTCTGCAATGTTGGTTGGTTTGACCAATTGTTAATATTTTTCTGTCTGTTTGTAAAGTTACTTATCTAGAAAACTAAAAGTTTTGGAATTAAAAAAAACGTAACTTGATCACATTTATACATCTTAGACCCAAAATATGATTAGTGAGATATGTACTTGCCAAAGTTCAGTTCGGGCATCCCAAACACACAAGAAAATCCGGGTTCGGGTTCAGCACCCCCAAACTATCATCTCTATTGAACTCAATGGGTATGGAGACTCAGAGGAGTGGAGGATCTGTCCACCACATTCTCATCACTGACCAGATATATATATTGCTACTTACCCCTTTGCTGAGGTACCAGCAGACGTGGAGGGTCCTCTTCCATGCACTTCCACATTGTGTGAATATGTCATCGTTCCCGAAGGAATCCCTTTCAGGATTCCTAGCTAGGGATTCCCTTGGTCAAGAAGACTCTCCACACAGGTCGGGACCTCAGCAAAGGGGAGAGAAGTGATTTTTATTTTCTGATGAGCAAACGCCAAACATTGCCTGTTTGAGGTCAGTGTGGTTGAACCCGAGCAGGCAATGTTCGATACGAAACCTGAACTTTCCAGATCGGATTTGCTCATCACTAGATACAGTATGATATGTAATGGATGACAAAAAGAAGCCATTAAGTGTAACACTACTAGTACATGACAGTAAAATGATGGTCATTTGTCTTAGATCAGGTGTGTCAAACTTATATTCACCAAGGGCCACACCAATTTAATGGTTGTCCCCAAAGGGCCGTTTGTTACTGAAAGACCAGATGCACACAACCGAGTCCCGTGCAGAACATACATTTCTCTGCACAGAGCAGTGCATGCCACTGTATAAGGCATGTCACAGTGAATCAGCTCTTTACCAGACGCTGTCACATCTTCCCTGGATCTCACTGAAATCATGGAGAGCTATGGCTGCAGCTTCCAGTCACTTGTCCTTGTGCTGGTGCTGAAAGCTGATGATAAATAGCTGGTTCAATGCAGAATACAACTGGAGCCTATTCTTGGCCTAATCTGAGGAATGGGCATCAATAGAAAAATGGATCCTGAAGTGAGAATACCACTTTTATCTGCTGCTCCAGACTGCAGAGACCTGTGTGTCGTAAGCAGTGCCTTCCCGCCTCCCACCAATCCCGTAATAACAAAACACCGACAAGCATGAATGGGTTGAACAGGTCGGTCACAGTTTATTAATAAGCAGAGAGAGGCAAGTACAATTCGCAACGGTCTCATAGCTGGAAGTCCCTTCACTGACCGCTGGGCAAGGAAGCTGATGAGAGGTTACAAATCTTGCCCCCCCCCTACACTACCGCCATGGAGGATCATGTGTATGACCTACACAGGACTCCGACCCCCACACAATATCATTAAGGCCTGTTCAACCCCATCCTGCTAATTAGATAAATATATATCTAGCCCAATATCTGTAAAGTGAACGCCGTCCGGTCTCAAAGATTGAGATGTCTTTTTCCAGATTGTGGTGGCCAACTACAATACCATAGTTTTCTTTGACAAATTTTGCCATCTTTGAGTTGATCTTTCTCCTTGATTTGTCGACGGCTTTGGAGTCTTAAGCTCTATGCCAGACCGCTCGTGGTATTATGTCCGACCACACCACCACCATATCTGCTATAAAACAAACAAACCACTTTATGTTCGTTGACATTATCGTGTAGAGCTCGGCGCCTTTTCTCTTGCCCAAATCATTACCGCCGGCATGTAACACCAATATCACCGGCCCTTTGGCCGTCTTAGCAATTTAGACCATTTCCGGGAAGATCTGACGCCACCGGAACCCTCTGATACTTCTCCAGTTGACCTCTAGTTGCAGGAAGTAAAAATTTATTCCACAGGGGCGTATTCTGGCTCTTTTGCACTTCCTATAAACAAAAGAATGTCCCAATACCCATACTGAGGGCTTATGACTGCCTGTAGGAGACAAGATGTGTTAGAGCAGGTCTGGTCTTATGTATCTTGCAAAGCATGCGGATTTCCAAAGGCCTAATCTCTGTACTTCGACTTCCGCTACACCAGCCCTAGCTGCCTCGGTGGCCGCTGCTATTGTAAAGGAATGCGTTATGGAATGTATAATAATAATAGTATTATTTTGTGTTTACGCCAATAGCTTATAGACATTGTTTAAAAATTGCGTGGAACTAATATTTAGTAAGCAGGGACCCGTCAGTGTGTGAGAGAAAGAATCTAGTAAAGTGTCTTATAATCGTATAACTTCTGACTATTTTTACTGGGCATATGGGGCAGTGCATTGACCCAGACCCACGTCCCTCTACCGGTGGGATCACATTTGGATTTCCGCATCCTAATGCGCAAAGCGACGCTACTAATGACAAACTGATATGGAATTTAGATTGTGAGCCTCATTGTGGACAGCGATGACAATGTTTGCAAACTGCAAAGCGCTGCGGAATATGCCAGCGCCATATTAATTTAAAGATTATTTATTATTAATATGACAAGATCTTTGTAGATTAACCCACCTACTGATGCGGTTTTTGACTGCGGCACCAGTTCGCTAATGTGGAGCTCCCCGGAAAATGCGATTTCAAATGGTGTAGATATTGGGGCTGACTCGTATTGTGACTTGCATCCCGTTTTGGAGATTGCGATATGTCTGCCCATCCCAAAAGCTGAAAGAAAAGGGAGCTATTTCAGATGAATTCCGTTGTGATAGTGTACCTGACGCGCCTCTACTCTTGAGCTGGTTCAGGAGTTCTACTACCACGTCGCATCTTGCCCGATCACACGTATCGACTGGTCTTCCTTTAATTAACGAGCACCATTCTTCCCATGCCTTACCCTAAACCTGCCAGGTAGTCGGTGTCACTGAGGAGCGGATTAAGGGCATCAGTGATGGCTGTGCGTTGGGGAGGAAGACTTTGAAGGCCTGCCAATCGGAAGATAAGAGTTAGCAATCTTATCATCCACAATAGACTTGCCAATCGGAAGTTATCAAAGAGGAAGAAGAGGACATGCTGGGTTTTTTTTTGGTTCCATTGTGTTTGGTTAAAATTATGATGTTTGTATTTCTTAATTTGTTACCCCAAAGTTTGACAGATGTTACTAAAGAAAAAATCTCCAACAGATACTGGTTGCAGCCCCGGGTGGATGAAGTCCATAGGTCCGGCCAGCTGCTTTTGCACCATTGGCCTGCGTAGCTCTATTTAAGATTAATGGCAGTATATGGGAGTCAGGGGTTAATTTTTTTTTTTTTTTTTTTTATTATTATTAAACTTACATATATTAACTTTTTATTAGGTTATAGAGTAATTAAAGGGGTTTAATGTTGTGTTTGGTGCAATAACCGTGGTGTGCTTTTTTTTTTTTGACTTTGTACATTGTTCAGCTGTGGAGCACTCTGCTCGGTCCGATTGGACCGATCAGCGCGCTCCCCAGCTGCATTCCGTGGTATGTGACCTGTCTCCAAGTATTCTCCTGCAGGCATTGTGGCAGTGCCTGCAGTAGATACACTGAAGGCAGGGCCTGCAAAAGCTTCTAAGGGTCAGCTGAGGAGAGATAGGAAGACCCCGACCCCCGAACCTGAATTTAACCCCTGGGGGTGTGGCCGGACGCCCCTTCCTTTCTCTTCCCGTTGGTCAGTTGGGCGTCCTAAATATGGCATCACCTGGGGGGAGTAGTGGGAGGGGAGGCACTACACAAAATTCCTTTCTAACTTAATTCCATGGGGGCTCTACAGTCAGATGCACGTTCCTTATGCAGTACCGTGCCTGCCATTCTTTGGTATACTGGCAGAGTGTTCTGTGAGGGCTAATCCCAAAACCCCCCCTTCTGAAGACCTGATAAAGAGGTTCTGTAGAAGCTGGTTAACCACCACTTTAGGCTACTTTCACGCAAGCTTATTTTCCACGCAGCGCTCGGCGCTTATTTTCCTGAGCCAGTCCCTGATGAAGTGAGCTGGGACTGGCTCAGGAAACGCGTTGGCAATAAAGATACCTTGAATTCTACCACAGCAGCGCAGTCTCTTATTGCACTACCAGCCTTCTCTTTGTACCAAGTCCTTGGACCTTGTGCAGACTGCTGCAGCTGTTTTATGCGATTATAGGTGTTGTGACTCTCACAACCCTATCAGGTGAGCCTAACACTTGCTGTGCACTCATCCACTTTCCATACAGACCTACGCATTGGAAGCGCCCTGTCTCCCCCTTTTCTTTTCACATAATGTTAAGTGTGTAACAGTACAGACACAGAGGGCTAATGGATGCATAAAACATGTGGGAACATGATGCAGGGAACCTGGTTATGGTAAAACTTTTGGCTGTGGCACCCAGGGATAGATTAGGTTAATGTGTTGAGGCGGTAGGCCAGTCTGAATAAATGCGTTTTCAGGGCACGCTTAAAATTGTAGGGATTGGGGACTAATCATATTGACCTGGGGAGTGCATTCCAAAGAATTCGCACAGCACGTGTATAGTTTTGGAGACTGGAGTGGGAGGTTCTGATTACGGAGCCTGCTAACCTCAGGTCATCAGCAGAACGGAGGGCACGGGTAGGGTGATAGACTGAAACGAGGGAGGAGATGTAGGGTGGTGCTGAGCAATGGAGAGCTTTGTGAGTGAGGGTAATAAGTTTGTACTGGATTCTGGAGTGGATGGGTAGCCAATGTAAGGACTGACGCAAGGTAGAGGCATCGGTGTAACAATTGGCGAGGAATATGATCCTGGCTGCGGCATTCAAGACAGATTGGAGGGGGGAGAGTTTGGTAAGAAGGAGACCAATTAGAAGAGAGTTACAATAGTCGAAATGAGAAAGAATAAGAGAAACAGTAAGAGTTTTTGCGGAATAAAAAGTAAGAAAAGGTCGAATTCTAAAAATGTTTTTGAGGTGCAGATAACAAGAGCGAGCCAGTGATAGGATGTGGGGGCAAAGGAAAGCTCGGAATCAAGTATGACCCCAAGACAGCGGGAATGTTGCTGAGGAGTAATAGTGGAGCCACACACAGAAATGGCAGTGTCGGGTATAGGTATGTGAAGGGTTAATACTAAAATCAGAGCTTAAGTTTCACTTCTCCATTTCTCTGTAGGTTTCGTTTCTTAATTTTTGTTGCTGTAAGATACATTTTTGTAATTGGCATGGGCTGTCATGAAACCAGATTGTTCTCATCAGGTGCAAAGATAAGGGAGGCGGGGGTGTAAAACTCTGAAGAATATGCCATTATACTACTTTCTACGCTATTTAGGTACGGACATATATGCAGTTCCGGTTTTCTTGCAATATTATTGGCTTACAAAGTGAAGCATTACCATGATGCTATTGGTACTTGAGAACCTTGCATAATTAAGCAAAAGATTATAAAAGATGTGACTAAAATAAAGGGGCTTAGTGATCTGCCTCGTTCCTCCCGTACAGAGACCCCAGTCTCCGTGTGGTCATTTGAGTTGCTAGCAACACTGTGGAATAATTTGGAAATCACTGGATCAACCGTGAAGGGTTAATTTAGCCCTCCCAAAATAGCTACCTCGACAGGTACATTAGTACAGGGAGGAAACACAAGAAGTTCAGTCTTTGACAGGTTCAATTTCCGATATAGTGAGGACATGATGTTAGACACAGCATTTAGACAATCGCGGTGTTATCTAAAAAGGCAGGTGTGATGTCAGGAGAAGAAGCGTATAATTGGGTGTCATCAGCATAGAGATGGTACTGGAAACCAAATCTACTGATTGTTTGACCAATAGGGGCAGCATACAAAGAGAAGAGGAGGGGGCCTAGGACTGATCCTTGAGGAACCCCAACAGTAAGGGGAAGATGAGAGGAGGAGGAACGGGCAAAAGATACAGTAAAGGAGCAGTCAGAGAGATAGGAGGAAAACCAGGAGAGAACGGTGTCCTTGAGGCCCATGGAGCGAGCATAGTGAGGAGGAGCTGATGATCCACAGTGTTGAATGCTGCAGAGAGATCCAAGAGAATTAGCATGGAGTAGTGACCATTAGATTTAGCTGTTAGTAGATCATTAGAGACTTTAGTGAGGGCAGTTTCAGTAGAGTGTAAAGAGCGGAAACCGGATTGGAGAGGGTCGAGAAGCGAGTTATCAGAGAGAGAGCGGATCAGACGGGAGTGGACCAGGCGTTCCAGGAGTTTAGAGATGAAGGGAAGATTACAGACAGATTAGAGAAGATTATATTCTAGGTTCTTCAAAGTAGCCACCTTTTGCTTTGATTACTGCTTTGCACACTCTTGGCGAGTTCCAAGAAGTAGTCACCGGAAATGGTTTTCACTTCACAGGTGTGCCCTGTCAGGTTTAATAAGTGGGATTTCTTGCCTTATAAATGGGGTTGGGACCATCAGTTGTGTTGTGCAGAAGTCTAGTGGATACACAGCTGATAGTCCTACTGAATAGACTGTTAGAATTTGTATTATGGCAAGAAAAAAGCAGCTAAGTAAAGAAAAACGTGTGGCCATCATTACTTTTAAGAAATGAAGGTCAGTCAGTCCGAAAAATTGGGAAAACTTTGAAAGTGTCCCCAAGTGCAGTGACAAAAACTATCAAGCGCTACAAAGAAACTGGCTCACATGAGGACCGCCCCAGGAAAGGAAGACCAAGAGTCACCTCTGCTGCGGAGGATAAGTTCATCCGAGTCACCAGCCTCAGAAATCGCAGGTTACCAGCAGCTCAGATTAGAGACCAGGTCAATGCCACACAGAGTTCTAGCAGCAGACACATCTCTACAACAACTCTTAAGAGGAGACTTTGTGCAGCGGGCCTTCATGGTAAAATAGCAGCTAGGAAACCACTGCTAAGGACAGGCAACAAGCAGAAGAGACTTGTTTGGGCTAAAGAACACAAGGAATGGACATTAGACCAGTGGAAATCTGTGCTTTGGTCTGATGAGTCAAAATTTGAGATCTTTTCCAACGACCGTGTCTTTGTGCAACGCAGAAAAGGTGAACGGATGGACTCTACATGCCTGGTTCCCACCGTGAAGCATGGAGGAGGAGGTGTAATGGTGTGGGGGTGCTTTGCTGGTGACACTGTTGGGGATTTATTCAAAATTGAAGGCATACTAAACCAGCATGGCTACTAACCAGCATGGCTACCACAGCATCTTGCAGCGGCATGCTATTCCATCTGGTTTGCGTTTAGTTGGACCATCTTTTATTTTTCAACAGGACAATGACCCCAAACACACCTCCAGGCTGTGTAAGGGCTATTTGACCAAGAAGGAGAGTGATGGGGTGCTACGCCTGATGACCTGGCCTCCACAGTCACCAGACCTGAACCCAATCGAGATGGTGTGGGGTGAGCTGGACCGCAGAGTGAAGGCAAAAGGGCCAACAAGTGCTAAGCATCTCTGGGAACTCATTCAAGACTGTTGGAAGATCATTTTCAGTGACTACCTCTTGAAGCTCATCAAGAGAATGCCAAGAGTGTGCAAAGCAGTAATCAAAGCAAAAGGTGGCTACTTTGGAGAACCTAGAATATAAGACATATTTTCAGTTGTTTCACACTTTTTTGTTAATTATATAATTCCACATGTGTTAATTCATAGTTTTGATGCCTTCAGAGTGAAGCTACAATTTTCATAGTCATGAAAATAAACAAAACTCTTTGAATGAGGTGTGTCCAAACTTTTGGTCTGTACTGTATATATATATATATATATATATATATATATATATATATATATATATACATACACACACACACACACTGTATGTAATCGATATTACATAGTGTACTACATATTTACAATTTATTACAGTATTTTGTGTTCTAAAGCTGTATTCCAATAAATATGTATTATGTTCTATCTAAATATCTTGATTATTGGATCATAGAAATGATTAAATGTCTGATGTTCACATTGTACTACAATAAATTTTTCACTTAAATATAAGCAATAAATGTGGGAGTCGGAGTCGGTGTAAGGGAGATTGAGGAGTCGGAGTCGGTGTAAGGGAGATTGAGGAGTCGGGAGTTGCAGGTTTGGCTTAGGCCTCTTTCACACATCAGGTTTTCGCCGTCAGGCGCGATCCGGCGCTTTTGACAAAAACCGGATCCGGCGAAATGCAATGCCGGATCCGGTTTCCCCCCCATTGACTTGCATTTGCGCCGGATCACACCGGATGGCCATGCGTTTCATCCGGTTTTCGCCGGATCCGGCAATGTGTCTCAATCCGGCGTCTGGAAAAAACGGCTACTGTAACGTTTTTTGTCTCCGGCGAAAAAGCCGGACGCGCCGGATCCGGCGCGTCCGGCTTTTTCACACAATGAAAGCCTATGAGCGCCGCAATGCGCCGGATCTGGTTTTTTTGGTCTGAGCATGCTCAGTAGCTCTGCCCACAAGACACATATATAAAAGCAAGACAGTGGGACCCTCAGCCACACCCAACATGCCACCCAAGACAGCAACCAGGCGCAGGAGAAGGCAGGAGACCACTGCAGCACCATCAGCACCACCACCACGCCAAATGGAGCAGCAAAGCGAACATGCTGAGGAGGGGAGTCCAGCAGCAGATGAGAGACGGTAATTATCAAATCCCCCATTCCTCCAAACTAGGGCCATGGAATATCAAGATATTCATAGGCCTTTTGTTTCTCTTTATTCAACAGCCGTCCAAGAGATGCAGCAGCAGCAGCAGCAGCAGAAATGGCATCACTGGCAGCAGCAACAGCAGCAGCAGCAATACCCACAGCCATGGAGTCTGGCCATCAACAGGACAGCACATCTTCTTCTGGGAGCCCTCCCTCGCATCGTCAGCGTTTGACGGTAAGTTTTTATTTCCAAAAATCCATCATCTCTGTAATATATGTCTATTCATTGCCTTTTATTTCAAAACAGGAATCACAAGATGAAGAGGAGCTCCCAGAAGAAGAAGGAAGGGGTGGACAGACACCTGGAGTGGGCTCACAATTGGTAAGTTTTTGGCATCAAACGCAGGAACACAACATCACACTACACACAACACATAGAAAACAATGTTCTGCAGACCACACACAGCAAACAAATGCCTACATCCAAAGACATAACATTTTTTGTTTTCTTCTCTATTCTTCCCAATCTGGTGCTCGGCCAAGAGGTCCTCGCAGTGCCTCCCAGGGTCGTTGGCGACAGCAACGCGGCGGTCACCAGCGTGTAAGTATAAATATTTTTGCTTTGTTTTTTTGCACTTTTTATTTCATTTCTTTTGTGGAGGCTAATTATGTTATTTTTGTCTTTTTCTTTAACAGCCTTCACAGCGTGCTCCCGACTCTGACGGTGAGGATGGAGGAATCGATGTGGACCACCTCATCGATCTAGTCAGAGAAAGGGAGCCGCTCTGGAATATGGCTGACCGCCGCCACGCTGACCTGATCGTTACCCGACGACTCTGGTAGGAAATCTGTTCGCTCCTTGTGGCCCGCTGGGAGGACCTCGATGCTCGGGCCCAGATTAAAGACCGTAAGTATATACAGTACCGGTTGCTTGATGTAAACCAGTGTTTCCCGAACTCCAGTCCTCATGGTCCCCACGGATCATGTGTTCAGGATTTCTATTTACTATGGAAATCCTGAAAACATGACCCCTGGGGACCATGAGGACTGGAGTTTGGGAAACACTGATGTTGTATACTAACCACTTTGTCCTTTCTCGTTTCAGGGGAGAGAATTGTGAAGCGGTGGCGGTCTGTGAGGGATCGTTTCAAGAAGGAGTTCAATAAAGAGATGCGGGCCCCGAGTGGATCTGGAGGACGCAGGAGCAAGTACAAGTACGCACGAGCCCTGTCGTTCCTCCGGGATACAATGGTCACCAGAAGGTAAATATTACACACCACATGTGAAAAAAAAATGTTTAGATGTAACAATTTTTTTTCAGCCAGGGCCATGCCATGTCACTTTTTTAATTGTTTTTTTTCCTCTTTATTCCACAGCACGGTGAGCAGCACTCGGGAGCCTGCACGGTTGGACCCTTCTGAGGCGATCCCTGAGGAGACCGGCACCGAGGGACACTTCGACCGCCCCGGTACATCTGCACCTTCACAGCCTTCCCACACATTCGACCCCTCTGTCCCATCCACCAGCACAGGAGCATCGTGGCCGCCTACATTACATGAAGCTGCTGGTGAGGAGATCGCTTTCCCTTTACCCCACCTTTCTGCCCCTGCCACCTCTAGTACACCTGCGGGTACTGGGCGGCAGCGGCAGAGGGGTCAGGAAAAGACTTATGCGCCAGAGTTCTTGCATCTGAATGCATCTTTCCAGAACTGTCTAAAAGTCTTGTCAGAGCAAATCTCCGCAGGCTTTCAGCAGATCAACTCCAGCATTCTGGAGGTGATATCACTTCTGCAAACCATGCATTCAGAAGCAAGATCTTCGCCAAACCACACCTTTTTCAGGTCTGTTGTGGAGCGCATGGAAACGCTATCGCCTACCCAGCAGATGCATGTAATGCATTCATGCCACGGTGCTCTTCAGCACGTTACCTCCCAACCTCCTCTTCCCACCCCAGTAGTTCCTCCACCTGCACCCCCTCCAGCCACTTTCCATCCTCCCCCTCCTATTACATACCATCCACCTCCCCAGTACCAGCAACCTCCCCAGTACCAGACATCTCACCACTTCCAGCAACCTGCCCCGTACCAAACTCCTTCCCCAAACAACTTTCCATCAACATCATCTGCTCCTACAGTCCCTGCCCAACCCTCCACTCCACCGCCCACCACCTCTTCTGCCTCCCACATGTCCACCCATTCTGTAGCTTTTTCCACACCGTCACCTCTAACTGTTCCTTCCCCACCACGATCCCAGTCCTCTCTCCACACTCCCAGTGTCGAAGTGTCCAGCAGTATTTCCACCCCACACTACACAGATTTATAATATGTGTGTATTTTAATAAAAATGACCAGTTTTATGGTTTCAAAGCTTTATTAAAAAAGTTTATTAAAATTTAAAAACAGTTTACTAAAAAAAACATTTTTCAATAAAAGTTAAATTATTTTACACTGGTTGTTTGTCATTTCTTTCTGCGGCCAAAAAGGTTAAATACAGGGTATTTAAAAGGTAAAATGGTATTCAAAACCAGGTATATAACTGTGGGTAAATTTTAGCTTTTTGCCACAGGTGTTCCTGGTTGTGTTTGAAGCAAAGTATTTCACCTAAAAAGTTGTGTTTATTGTTGGTGATTTCCTAACAATGTACACAACTTTTGTTAAAAGGTGAAATACTTTGCATAAAACACAACCAGGTACACACCTGTGGCCTAAAGCTAAAAATAGTAAGACCATGACAAGATAGCCAACTTTGGTTGGCAAAGGTATATACTGTTGGTCCAGAAGGTACACAAGTTTGGTTAGGGCACAAATCTTTCACACTCTGTCATCCTGCCAGTGTACTCTGCCTTGAGGTGACATAAGGGACAATTTTGCACTATACTTTATTACTGAAACCGTCACAGAACTTCTAGTGGTAATGTCATGGTAATCTTGCAAGGTGGTTTCTTCAGAGGTGTCCTCAATGGAAATGGGTTCCTTGCAGATAACAAAATTGTGGAGTACCACGCAAGCTTTGATCACCTCGTCCACAGTTTCTGTCTTGAGGTTGATCGCAGTCAATAGGACCCGCCATTTGGCTGTCAGAATACCAAAGGTACATTCAACCATTCTTCTTGCTCTTGTGAGGCGGTAATTAAAAATGCGTTTTGGTCTTGTCAATCCTCTGCTAGAGTACGGTTTCAAAAGGTGTTCTGACAGCTGGAAGGCTTCATCCCCTACACAGACAAATGGCATAGGTGGACCAGATGTTTGCAGCAGCGGTCTAGGTGGTGGGAACTGGAAGGTGTTTCCATACAGTTTACGCCCCATGGCAGACAGTTTGAAAACTTGAGAGTCATTGGAGCGGCCATAGGCCCCAATATCAACCGCAATAAATTTGTATTCCGCGTCAGCGATGGCCATGAGGACAATTGAAAAATATTTCTTGTAATTGAAATATTCCGATCCCGATCCGGCTGGCTTTACAATGCGGATATGTTTCCCGTCCACAGCGCCCAAGCAGTTGGGAAACTGACATATCTGTAGAAACTTTTCAGAAATTTCAATCCACCTCTCTGTTGTGGGCTCTGGTAAAAACTCTTCAGCTAAGGAGTCCCACAGTGCACGGCATGTGTACTTCACAATTCCAGATATGGTGGAAATCCCGAGTCTGTACTGGAAATGCAGTGACGAAAGGGATTCTCCAGTTGCAAGAAATCTGTGGGGAATTAAAAAACAATCAATTAGTTTTAAATCACAGCATTACATACCAAAACTCAGCTATAACACTTGGAGATACAAACTACCACCAACAAGATTGCAGTGAAAGTGTGCTCTGATGCGATCACATCCAATAAATGTGGCTTACCTTAAAGTCACCATCAGACGCTCTGCGGGTGAAACAGAGAAGCGGCAATAGGTGTCTGCTTTTCTTATGAGGTGTGCAATGCGCTCCACCAAGTAATCAAAATTCTCCATTTTCATCCGAACATATCCAAAAAATTTATCCGGGTTTCGTCGAAGGTCCATGCAGAGTGTAGAATAGACCCCACGCGTCATTCTCTTGGCTGTGATGGGGTGGATCCACAAACGTCGTTTACGATGCCTGATGCGCTGCTGTCTCGCTCTCTCCTTCTCCAGAACAATCACCCTCAAACGATTCGCCTCCGCTGTAAAATCCACCAAATTCTTCAAAATATTTCCAATGACAACATCCATCTTCGCCAGTAACTTGCTCTTCTCTCCAACCTGCACTTTCTCCTCTACAACCTGTCAAAGGGCTGTAGGAACATGCTATATATAGTTTTCCAGTAGACAATCCCGTTCGGAAGGCCACAAGGGGTGTTTTTAAAAACCGGATCAGGCGTAATCCGTCGAAAAACGGATCGAAAAACGGATGAACCGGATGAGACGGATCCGGTTTTGTCTGTCAAGAACAAGACGGATCCGGCAGAAAAACGGATCCGTCACATCCGGTTTTATGAAATATTTGCCGGATCCGGCGCTCCGGCACGACGCCGGATCGCGCCTGACGCCGAAAACCTGATGTGTGAAAGTAGCCTTACCGACTCCACAGCCCTGATTACAGATTAACTATACCTGCGCATAGCAGCCATTAACTATAAGGGTGCAAACAGGCGAACACTGTGACATAGTAGACTACTAGTAGTTGGGGGTTCAAACCCAAGCCCTGACGGGACCACTGAATGTGGTAAAGAACGCGGCGTGTAAACACCCCAAGCTAATTTTCTCCAGGTAGCTGCTTGCATTGTAGATGGCCGATATTATAACTTTACTGCAGATTAACCCTATATCTGCAGGTAGATAGCCTTAAAGGGAACATGTCACATTGGAAAAAGCTATGTGCACACGGAGTTTTTTGGCTCTGCGGATTTTGTAGTAAAAACCACAGATAAATCCGCAGGACTAAAGTCCTGCGGTTTTACACCTCATAATGGATGAGGTGTGAAACTGCAGCGTTACTGCACTAAAGAATTGACATGCTGCGGATTGAAAACCGCGCGGAAAAATCCGCAGCATGTGCACTGCGTTTTTTTTTTATTTCCATAGGAAATAAAGGTACTGTACAACGCAGCAGAATCTGCTGCGGACCAGCAGCTGCGGAACCGCAGCAGAATCCGCACCGTGTGCACATAGCCTAACACCCATGGTCTGTGTCCCCCAATGAGGTGATGGAGAAATACTTCCAATGAAAAATATAGTATATTTCTTCTGATTAGCTATGCCGCTTACCCCATGTACACGGCATTGCTGTAGGTTAGGTATCCATGGCTACAGCCACTCATATAGTGACGGTTAGTTATTAGTGGTCATCATAACCATGGATATCTAAGCTACTGCAATGCCCTGCACATGGGGTAAGCGACATAGGTTATCAGGAGAACTATACTACGTTTCTCATTTGAGGTATTTACTATTATTATTACACCTACTACATATTGGGATAGGACATTGGAGTTTGAAATACCCCTTCAAGTTTTGTAAGGCTGCCCTCCTGGGAGGGTCAGGGATATCCCATTTTCAGTACATAAAACCTTTTGGCTGTTGCATTCTTATGCATACGTCTCTTCGAGAGCGACAAAGGAGACAATTCCCAATGAACTGTACAATTGCATGTATGTCATTGAGGACACCTTGCAATTCTTTCACCTGGATGAGTTGCACCAATCTCATGTCCTAGTTCCTATATCCAAGCCATTGAACATGCTTTTTCTTATAGGTTATGATCCGGACACAAGACAGAGCTGAAATGGAGGGTGACCTGACATGTACTTTCACGTGTCCCCAGTTCCTGGGATTGGAGGGGACATAGTTGTGGAACTCAACTGATATACACGTGTATAGCTGGTAATCACCCAAAACCCTTTTAGTAATGCTGAAGGTGGGCACAGAAAACAATAATTTGCAGCTTGATGTTGCTTTCTATCCTATGACACCGGTGAGTGTGAGCGCTGCTGCTCTGTGTACATACCGTCTATGTGACAAGGCGGGATGCAGTGGATGCATGAGAACCCGAGATGCTTAGGTGCCCACCACTGGTCTACAAGATGCCATGGAGGAATTTCTACAATAAATAGAAAAAGAGAAGTAAAATAAGAGACACTTCTGTGTTTGGAATTCATTCACATAAAACAGTTTTACGTAAACACATAAGATAATTTACATTTTGGAGTTTAAATTAGACGTATAAACAAAATCCGTGAGTCTTAAAGGAGTTTTCTCATCTCCAAGATCCTATCCCAATATGTAGTAGGTGCAATATTAGCAAATACCTCCCATTAGAAATGTAGTATAGTGCTTCTGATTAGCTATATCGCTTACCCCATGTGCAGGGCATTGCAACAGCTTAGGTATCCATGGTTATGACCACTCATATATTGACAGTTAGTCGTTAGTAGTCGTAACCATGGATATCTAAGCTACTGCAATGTCCTGCACATGAGGGTAAGCAATGCAGCTAATCAGAAGAACTATAATACATTTCTGATTGGAGGTATTTGCTATTATTATTATACCTACTAAACATTAGGAGAGGATCTTGGAGATGGGAAGACTTGTTTAAAACTTGGGAGCCTTGTTGGATATTTCGCATGGGGGGAAAACCATTTTAAAGTTATGCCACAGCCCACCAGATGGGAATATGGGACTCTCACCTCTCCCCCGATTCGAGAGAGTCGGGGCAGCAGATAAGGTGGCTCAGACTGATGCCCCGAGGGCAGGGAATGAGGCCGAGGCGCTGAATGCTGACATCTTCTCTGCTCACCTCCTGGCCCCTATTAATGAAACACGCAGGAACCGACGACCCCGGCTCCTGTCACACAAGGAGGAATTTAGGGCTTGAGGCAGGAACTTTTCTTTCTTGTGGTATTTGCTATTTTTTTTTTTTTTACAATTAATTCTTTAAATTGCCGCAACGGGTCATGTAAAATAAATAAATAATACAAAAAAAAGGTGCACATCCCGCTTACAAATGTCACAAAACTGGCGCACAAATTTGCAGATGTACAAAAAAAAAAAAAATCACCGGAAAAAACAACAAAATGGAGATTTTTCTTATTTTTGGGTTGACTGAATGAGACGAATAAGCTGAAAACATTTGGAAGTACCAAAACAAAACCACGATAATAAACCTAAAAAAGGCGAACACAAATAAATCACACTAAAATAGGCTGAAAGAAATAAGAATGAAAATGAAAAACGGGCGAAAAAAAGGCGCAAATGCAGTAATGACGGAGCGATGCAGCCTGCTGCAGTAAGTGACCGGAAACATCAATATAAACGTAGACTAGTAATAACACTAACCTGACAAACACATACACCTCCCTCCTGTTGGCATGAAGGACACCAGGGAGTTGGGAAACTCAGGAGCACAAGGTTGGTAGCGAAAAGAAAACAACCTAAAGCGCAGGTGGATAAGTCGCCATTTTCTAGAAGACCACACCGGGTATAGTTAATGCTATTGGCTTCAACAAAATGGCGCCCGCGCCGCAGACATGTTTTTCATTTCCTGGAACGCAAACCTCGTCACTAGAGCCTCCGTTGTGTGCAGCACGGGACAAGATGGCGGTGCAGGCCGTACACATCGAAGGAGATGCTTTCTTAGTGTGTGTGGCTCATTCTCTGAGCACAGAGCGAGAGGAGGTCATGGGCCTGTGTATTGGTGAGGTGAGGAGCGGACACTGTTATTAGGGAGAGCTTGGCTTTCATTTCAGCCAGTGAGAGAGATTTGACAGTTGAAACCTGACTGGTTGCTATGGACAGTGGCCACTTTTAGTCTTGTACATTAGAGCCGTAGTTGTCATTGACCACAGCACAGAAGGCAGGCCTGTGATTGGTAGGACTGGTCGGACCCCACCGAATGTAACCCAAGGGGCGATATCACAGCTCTTAGTTGTCGTGCAGCAGCTAACATGGCTGGCTGTGGTCCCGTCTGTTACCACAGAGCATGTCCCATGGCAGCATAGAAGCGGAGCCCCTCTTTCTCGCAGACCCCTAGACCTGACCTATAATGGAGCAGAGGGGGAAATGCTCCACCGCACGCCATCCAAGCGGGGACCCCCATCCTTGTGATCACTGACTATCCCAGAGCTCAGATCCCCGACCAGCAGCAAATGATCACATTTCCTATCCTATAGCTTACAGCTCGTTTCCTAGGTTACAGGCCACCTCTGCTACGGCCGGTTTCCTAGGCTAGGAGCTTGTTTTCCAAACTGCTTGCAGTCATGTTCCCGAGGCCAGCGGGTTCACTGTCCGGAGTTTGGCGGGGGTCATGGCCCTGAGTCTGGCGGGATCACGGTCCCTAGTTTGGCCAGGTCGCGGCCCTGAAGCCTGCCAGCTCTCAGACTTTAGTCCCTTTGCGCTGCTCCAATGCTGTAGAAATGACATTATTTTAGGACGGCGACTCAGTTGTGCAACCAGCTCGAACTCTCAATTTTCAGGAGGGCATCACCCCTCCAACATGCAGGGGGTAGAGAAGAACAAACATGAGACCTCCCCTGTAATGGCAGTGTGTATGCAGGTCTCTAATCTGGAGTTATGCTTATACATAAAGTGTAAGGTCTGTGCTCGCCGGACCCCCTGAGGCATGTGCTGTTATGTATCCTACAGGTGGATACTCAGCGAGTCGTTCACATCCACTCAGTGATCATCTTACGGCGCTCCGACAAGAGGAAAGATCGCGTGGAGATTTCACCAGAACAGCTGTCGGCAGCCACTATAGAGGCTGATATATCCTTCTGTATAAGGACCAAAAATAAGAAGGGGGGGCTTGCATTATTTTTCGCTCTGAAAGGTGGGATGGACGGGGCTTATTTTTAGGGGATGTCTTGCACAGTGCACACACACATGTAGATGCGCTCACACACTGACTGCAGACACACTGCACACATAGAAAATAAACTTGGCACTCAATTTGTCATGAAGTTAGTACATTTCATCCAGTCCAGAAAGGAATATAACAAAACGTTTCGGCCAAACATGGCCTTCATCAGTAACCGACTACAGAAATAATGTAACGTAGTGGAAAGACCGATGGTTTATACCATGACACGTAAAATTCCGCTTAGAGTTGAGTGATTGTATAATGCAATATGATCGGTATTGCCAGTATTAATAGATTGTCACCAGGGTTGCAGATTAATGTCGTCTTGTGATGCGGCATCCACTAACTGCAGACACACTGCACACATAGGCACACACTGCACAGACACATGTAGATATACGCATGCACACACTGACTGCAGACACACTACACACAGGTGCACACTGCAGATGTGAGTATGCACACACTGCCCACGTAGGCACGCACTGCGCATTAATATGTAGATACAGCAGATGTAGTCACTCAGACAATGCACATGTAGGCGCATGCACTGCATATGTAGGCGCGCGCACACATTGCCATTGTAGTCATGCACTGCACATATATGCACACTGCGTATACACATGTCATGTAGACACACACTGCACATGTAAGCACACACATTATCCATGCACATGGAGAGTGTATAAGCCCACTGCCACGTCACGGCGACCCTCTCGGTGGGTCCCTAATCTTCAGTGTGCCGTGCTTCTCTCAGATTCGGTAAAATCTACGCTCACCAAGTCTGTTGGCTTCATTAGGGCCTTTTTTAATGCACGTATTTTGGGCTTAGAATAATTCTTACCATTTCCTTTGTGCCGATTTCTGACCACGTGAAAGTTGAGCTGAACCTTTGTTGCCATAATTCAACTAATAGGAGATTTAAAAAAGGCTGATAAGGCTGGGGCGACGCAGAAACCTTTCCCTGCAATCACGGGTCACTCATCCAAAGGTCAGCGCACACCACTGCTACATGGCATAATAGTGCGAGGTACCATGACAAGCAATCTGATCCCACTAAACCCTTGCTTTACTCACATGCAGCGATCTGTGGTCAACTTAGCTGTGTAGCCCTGGCCTAAAAGAGTTAAAGGGAGTCTGTCACCCCAAAATACATTTTTAATGGGCTATACCGTGGTGTAGGGGACTTAGCCCCTAAATCAACGTTCTCAGCCTGTATCTGCTACTGGCACAGGGCCTGAGATAATAACCTTTAATTTATATGCAAATGAGGGAGCTCCAGTGCACTCTGGGCATGGCCAAGAGTTTGGCATACTGTTGTAACTCATTTGCATATTGATGCCCTTCCTCCAGTTCTGATTGGCAGAGCAGGCACTGTCAGAATGCTGCTTGCGCGCAGTGGCCGAGCGCTTTCTCTTCCTATGAAGACGCTGCACTTCTGGGTGTACTGTGTTAGTGGCGTCAGGAGAAAGGAGACATGGAGAACACAGACACGGGGACTGTCAATCACAAGCAGGGGAAGGGACCCAATATGCAGAAATAGTGGCATAACGGTGCACCTGTATGGTTGTTAAAGGGGCTAAGCCCCCTACAACACTTTATAGCCCATGTAAAATGCATTCTGTGGGGGTAACGGACCCCCTTTAACAGCGTTTTTATTAAAATGATTGGCAGATGTTTAGTTAACTCATTCAGCAGCCAACAAGGAGCCAAAAAAAGCCAAACAGTGCAAATTTCCCCCCCAAAAAAGTGTTAGTTGAAAATTCTATGCATATACATAAAAAAAAACAATTCTACAAACGCTAATGTTAGTGTAGTAATCTCTTCCCAGCCCAGCGTACCAATCTATGACACCTGAACAGGGAAGTAGTCCTGCACAAAAATGCAGTGATTTCCGCTGTCAACCCGAAACTCGTCCACTTTCATCGACAATATAAGATAGAAAACTGTTTAGGGGCAATCGAAGTGCTTGTTTTGAAGATGTTAATTGATTAGGTTATCATTAGGGGACTAGTTGCCTTGTGCTATCTAGTCCTCCTGCTCTGTATAACCCCACCACTGATTGGCAGATTTCTGTGTGCACTACCAATCGGTGATGTGGGTAGGGTTACACACAGCTCAGCATTCAGAGAACTGCTGGATCTGCAGCAGAGAAAACTGTGATTTTATCACAACTACAGAAATCAGCCCAGTAAGTGATACATTGCTGGACTCGGGGTCTCTGTCCCTACATCTTGCTACTCTCAGATGAGAAAAATACTGTCTGAAAGATCAGGTAATATAAATAACGTTTTGCTTCCCTTCCGAGACGTTTTCTTCATCCTTTAACTCCTCTGCACAGATTGTCGGAGATTACCGGACGTCCCATGAGGGTCGTTGGTTGGTATCACTCTCACCCACATATTACTGTGTGGCCGTCCCATGTCGGTAAGAGACTAAGGCTGTATTCACACAAGTGTTTCACGGGCCAAATAACGGAGCGTGAGGCTGTGGCTGTCCAGACCCAAACTTGACAGCCTCATTTATGAAACTGTGAAGATCTGCTCATAAGACACATGGCCGATCCGTCCTCTGACCGCAAGACACGGATGTGTGAATGTGGCCTAATGAGCATAATTAATAAAGGTAGAGTGTTACTTATCAGTGGTGTCTCCTGCCATGTACAGATGTGCGCACCCAGGCCATGTATCAGATGATGGATGTCGGCTTTGTGGGATTAATCTTCTCGTGCTTCATAGAGGACAAGAACACAAAGGTCAGTACTCCCATTCCGGCTGTAATCATTCGGAAAGAGGATTTGTGTCAAGTTTTTTTTCAGTCTATTATAATTGTGTTCTGCTGATGCGTGCTCACAGGGAGAGTATCATCCAGACACTACCTATTAGTAACTCTGGCTTTTGTTTTGTTTTTTTGCCGGATAAATGATAGATTTATTTTTATTGTACTGGTTGTTACGGACACAGTGATACCAGATATGTGTTCTTCTTTGGGTGTTTGTGTATTGTTTTAAACAATCTTTTATTCAAATTTTTTTTTTCCGTTTAACATTTCCTCTAAATACCTAACAACACTTATGAATATACATATTTTTTACAATATTAGTCCTCCAGGTGGACTTCAACAAGTGATCCCTTGGTCTCGCTGCGGGAAGCCAATGGAGTGACAGAGAAGCGATCTCCATCTGGCGCTTCAGTACATGCAGTGCTCTCTAGTAACCGTGGCATCTAAGGGGTTGAACAGCTGCAAACATTTTTTGTTCCAAGATGTGCAAGCCCGGCTACATATTACGGCTGGCTCTTCAGCCAGATGGCACGGACTCGCGTCCTCTGCCTACACCAATGTAGCGGTTGCCTTGACACTCACTTTATCCACCATTGTATCATATAATGATCGAAGTGAGAATAAGGGGCACACAATTCTTCTATTTTGGTCATTGTAGAATTATGCAGACTTTGCTGTTTCCTGGCCATATTGTTATTCTTAAATATATTGTTTTGTTTTATATTTATCATTTTGATGTGTTTTTTTTTCTTCTCTTCAGACTGGGCGTCTTCTCTACACCTGTTTTCAGTCAGTCCAAGCACAGAAGAGCAACGAGTAAGTCACTTTTAGGACCAGTTCAGCCATGCGTATGGTGCGTACCGGTGCCGTCCTTGTGGAGATCGGACCCCTGTTATGCGCCAGGGCAGTTCACTTAGAGGTCCGCGGTCCAAGGAGAGCTCCATTCAGTGCGATCACCGCCACCCCACCATATGAATACAGGGGATTGATGAGTTGCCATGGCTGAAGGCGCCCATGACTGCCATGCTGGTACTCCTGGACTTCATAGGAGACCTTGATTTTAGCTATGTACAGAAATAAAGTGGCATTGCAGGATATAGAATAAGTGATAAGATGATCGCAATCTCTTATTGGGACAAAAAAATTATGAAAAAAACAATTTTAGATCTAAAAGAAAAACTGATTTGCCTTTCATTCCCCCATTTAAAAAAAAAAAATAATAGTATTAACTGATGTAGCAGTAAATGGTGCCGATAAAAATATCAGCTTGCCATGCACAACACGAGTCTTCATACAGCTCCATCCACATAAAAATGATATTGCATATCTCAGAAAACTGCAACACGTGATTTTTTTTTTTTTTTTTTCCACACACAGAATTTTCGTTATCGCTTTTCCAGGACATTGTGCTTCATTCAAAACTACAATCGTTTCACAAAAAAGCAAGCATATGGCTGTGCCGATGAAAAAATAAATGGTCTCTTGGAAGAGGGGGAGGAAAAAATCACCCTGTCAAAACAGAAAATTAATTGGTCATAAACGAGTTAAAGGTAGTGAGGAAGTAAAAAAAGAACATGTGAGGTCCAATAAAGCTATTAAGCTGCAGATATTGGGAAAATCTTTAGGTTAATAGGTGTCTGGCTGCATTACTAAAAGTGCTGTCCACGGGAGAAAATGAACTGTAAGAACATCCTGGCACTGACTGACAGCTTACTCAGCAGTGCATCAGTACAGGGCCGTCTCAGTCAGAGTCGGCTCAGCAGTGCATCAGTACAGGGCCGTCTGTCGGTCAGAGCTGGCTCAGCAGTGCATCAGTACAGGGCCGTCTGTCAGTCAGAGCTGGCTCAGCAGTGCATCAGTACAGGGCCGTCTGTCGGTCAGAGCCGGCTCAGCAGTGCATCAGTACAGGGCCGTCTGTCGGTCAGAGCCGGCTCAGCAGTGCATCAGTACAGGGCCGTCTGTCGGTCAGAGCTGGCTCAGCAGTGCATCAGTACAGGGCCGTCTGTCGGTCAGAGCTGGCTCAGCAGTGCATCAGTACAGGGCCGTCTGTCGGTCAGAGCCGGCTCAGCAGTGCATCAGTACAGGGCCGTCTGTCAGAACTGGCTCAGCAGTGCATCAGTACAGGGCCGGCTGTCAGAACTGGCTCAGCAGTGCATCAGTACAGGGCCGTCTGTCGGTCAGAGCCGGCTCAGCAGTGCATCAGTACAGGGCCGTCTGTCGGTCAGAGCCGGCTCAGCAGTGCATCAGTACAGGGCCGTCTGTCAGTCAGAGCTGGCTCAGCAGTGCATCAGTACAGGGCCGGCTGTCAGTCAGAGCCGGCTCAGCAGTGCATCAGTACAGGGCTGGCTCTCGGTCTGAGCCGGCTCAGCAGTGCATCAGTACAGGGCCGGCTGTCGGTCAGAGCCGGCTCAGCAGTGCATCAGTACAGGGCTGGCTCTCGGTCAGAGCCGGCTCAGCAGTGCATCAGTACAGGGCCGTCTGTCGGTCAGAGCTGGCTCAGCAGTGCATCAGTACAGGGCCGTCTGTCGGTCAGAGCTGGCTCAGCAGTGCATCAGTACAGGGCCGTCTGTCGGTCTGAGCCGGCTCAGCAGTGCATCAGTACAGGGCCGTCTGTCGGTCTGAGCCGGCTCAGCAGTGCATCAGTACAGGGCCGTCTGTCGGTCAGAGCCGGCTCAGCAGTGCATCAGTACAGGGCCGTCTGTCGGTCAGAGCCGGCTCAGCAGTGCATCAGTACAGGGCCGTCTGTCGGTCAGAGCTGGCTCAGCAGTGCATCAGTACAGGGCCGTCTGTCGGTCAGAGCTGGCTCAGCAGTGCATCAGTACAGGGCCGTCTGTCGGTCAGAGCCGGCTCAGCAGTGCATCAGTACAGGGCCGTCTGTCAGAACTGGCTCAGCAGTGCATCAGTACAGGGCTGGCTGTCGGTCAGAGCCGGCTCAGCAGTGCATCAGTACAGGGCCGTCTGTCAGAACTGGCTCAGCAGTGCATCAGTACAGGGCCGGCTGTCAGAACTGGCTCAGCAGTGCATCAGTACAGGGCCGTCTGTCGGTCAGAGCCGGCTCAGCAGTGCATCAGTACAGGGCCGTCTGTCGGTCAGAGCCGGCTCAGCAGTGCATCAGTACAGGGCCGTCTGTCGGTCAGAGCTGGCTCAGCAGTGCATCAGTACAGGGCCGGCTGTCAGTCAGAGCCGGCTCAGCAGTGCATCAGTACAGGGCCGGCTGTCGGTCAGAGCCGGCTCAGCAGTGCATCAGTACAGGGCTGGCTCTCGGTCTGAGCCGGCTCAGCAGTGCATCAGTACAGAGCCGGCTGTCGGTCAGAGCCGGCTCAGCAGTGCATCAGTACAGGGCTGGCTCTCGGTCTGAGCCGGCTCAGCAGTGCATCAGTACAGGGCCGGCTGTCGGTAGAGCCGGCTCAGCAGTGCATCAGTACAGGGCCGGCTGTCGGTCAAAGCCGGCTCAGCAGTGCATCAGTACAGGGCTGGCTCTCGGTCAGAGCCGGCTCAGCAGTGCATCAGTACAGGGCCTGCTGTCGGTCAGAGCCGGCTCAGCAGTGCATCAGTACAGGGCTGGCTCTCGGTCTGAGCCGGCTCAGCAGTGCATCAGTACAGGGCCGGCTGTCGGTCAGAGCCGGGGCGTGCTTCAGTTCTTTGGGCAGTGACTGTAATTGCTCCGGATCACTGTTATGTTCCTCATTTTTCATGTTAAGCATCTTCCCACCCTGAATGACAGTGCTCGGTTCCCAGAGTCCTCACAGTTTTTACTCTGTCCACGTGTATGTTCATGTGCACTAACAGTGCCGCAGCCTGACTGCACACACAGTTCGGATGGGGTCGTCCTCCCTAGCCCATTTTATACATTTCCACGTGTCTTTGTGTAGTGATCAGCGTCTGCAGAAAGAATCCAGGGAGCAGGATGTGCTTGCTCGCTGTGACCCTGCAGCAGGACTCAGGCAGAGACCGTGTGCATGCGGACATACATTGGCTGTTGTTGGGCAGCGCTGATCTGGGAAGTGAGCCCAGTCAATGATTAGTAGGGGAAGGCCCTAAAGATGCATAATGAGAAGGTGTAACACTGCACAGAACTCTTGGTCACGCCGTGGGTACGCTGAAGCCCCCTCATTTGCATGTGAATTAAAAGTCCGGTATTTTGCTTAGGCACTGTTTGTTATTGGCCTCCAATTGCTATTATACCACATTTTATCTTCTATCCAACAGATATGAAAGAATAGAAATACCACTTCATGTAGTCCCACATGACACGATCAGGAAAGTTTGCCTGGAGTCAGCGGTGGAACTGCCCAAAATTCTGTGCCAGGAGGAGCAGGATGCGTACCGCAGAATACATAGGTATCGGTTCATCTTGTTACACAGTCTAAGATGTGGAATAGAAGCGATATTGATACTGATCACTGATGAGAATAATATGAAACATTATTAGTGATAATTGACTAGTCAGGGTGGTCAGACTACACTTGTGGCCAAACGTCGGACATAAATTTGTGCTTTTACAGAATTTGCTGCTTCATTGTTTTTCGATCTTTTCATCAGATGTGTCTATAGTTACTGACATGCAATAATAAACTTTTCAAAAAATTTTACATTTTGACAAATGCATCAAGTTTATGGAAAGACTCAATATATCCAGTGTTGGCTTATATTTTTCTAGACTTCTGCCCCTCGCCCCTGGCAGGTGGATATCTGCTTCTGGGTAGTGATGAGCGAGTATGCTTGTTACTCAAGATTTCCGAGCATGCTCGGGTGTTCTCCAAGTGTTTGGACGTGCTCGGTGATTTAGTTTGTGTTGCCACAGCTGCTTGATTTACGGCTGCTAGACAGCCTGAATACTTGTGAGGATTGCCTGTTTGTTAGGGAACCCACATGTATTCAGCCTATCCAGCAGCTGCAAATCATGCAGCTGCGGCAACACAAACTAAATCTCCGAGCACATCCAAATACTCAGAGAACACCTGAGCATGCTCGGAAATTTCGAGTAATGAGCATACTCGCTCATCACTACTTCTGGGCCATATCCTGACTACTAGCCGCCCAATCTTGTCTAATCAGTGCCAGTGGTTTATCGCAACTATTTGTGTTTTTTCTTTGTCGCCTTTTGAGAATTGACCTAAGGTCCCCAATGGGATTGAGATCTGAGGAGTTTCCTGGCCTTGTATCCAAAATGTCAATATTTTGTTCCTGAGCTGCGTAGTTATCACTTTTACCTTGTGACATGGTCTCCATCATTGTTCCATCACCAAATGGCTCCTGTGTTGTTGGGTGAAGTTGCTCTTGGAAGATGATTAGATCCCATTCTATCCATGGCAGTGGTCATAGGCAAAATTGTGAGTGATCACCCAATCACTCAAGATCCAGATAAGCTCCCGGTGAGTTTCTTGAAAACAGATTCATCAGGGGAGTGTATGTAGCTGTCTGGTCCTTGACAGCTCAAAAATGACCCAAAATACAGTTCTCCAAAGTCTGTCGACCTGTCTGACTTCCCTTATGTAGTGAAATGATTAGCTGATGGTAAAAGAACCACATTGTGACAGAAATTGTCAGTTCCTTGCCTGTGTACGGTGAAACATATGACATCAATTCTGGATAGGATTGGAATGCATAGGTGGAACACAAATGAAGTGTCGTCACCGCTTGGTATCTGTAGAACGTGAATGACGTGGGAATGCAGGGATGCCGCGTTTTAAGAGACAAAGTCTCTACGTATGGCAGACACCCGCGGACATTCAGTATGGCACCCAATAAAACAATGGTTACAGTAATGTGTAGGTAGGTATTTAAGATGCTTGATCTTTACTCTATTACCCCTACCACTTAGAAGAGACCAATCCAGTCATGAGAAAAGCTACGCTGCCCATGAGGGGAAGGGAGAGGCGAGTATTTACCCAATTAACTCATTAAAGGGAATCTGTCACCTATTTTTTCGTGTATAAGATGCGGCCACCGCCATCAGGGGCTTATCTACAGCATTCTGTAATGCTGTAGATAAACCCCCGATGTAACCTGAAAGAGAAGAAGAACGCGTTAGATTATACTCACCCAAGAGCAGTCCGGGTCCGATGGGTGTCGCCGTTCAAACCGGCGCCTCCCATCTTCTAGCGATGACGTTCTCTTCTTTGCTTCCCGTCGCGGCGCAGGCGTACTGCTCTGGCTTGTTGAGGGCAGAGCAGAGTACTGCAGTGCAGGCACCGGGAAAGGTCGGAGAGGCCCAGCGCCTGCGCACTGCAGTACTCTGTTCTGCCCTCAGCAGGGCAGAGCACTGCGCCGCGACGGGAAGCAAAGAAGAGGACGTCATCGCTAGAAGATGGGCGGTGCCGGACCAGACCGTGACACCCATCGGACCCAGACCGGACCTGGACCGCCCCTGGGTGAGTATAATATAACACTTTTTTTCCTTCTCTTTCAGGTTAATCGGGGCCTTATCCACAGCATTACAGAATGCTGTAGATAAGCCCCTGATGGTGGTGGCTGCATCTTATAGTCAAAAAAATGTGACAGATTCCTTTTAAAGACTGGATTTCTTTGGCATGGTTTAGATTGAAAGTATCAATTGAATGAATACACAGAGACCATAAATATGGTCATCATTTATAAGATTTATGGACGTTATTGGTGTGAGATATCTAAGTAAGTACAACAACCACCGGTAGGAGACAGAAGACCCAGAAGGGGTGTTAATTAATATGAATAAAGTCCTTATCTAACCGCAAGGGTTGGCACACTAAATGTAGCGCAATGGCACTTCCACTCCTCGTCTACTGGCCCTCACTAATCAGCCCTATAATCCCATGATATCCTAAGAAACAGCTGCAAGAAAGATGTGCACTTAGCCCTGCCGGAGAGACCGTTTTCAAGCAGTAAAACTACATAGCCTTTCGTTGTAAGGCTATGTGTACGTTTTTGATGCGTTTTCATGGTGGAAATGGGCCAAAAACGCTATGTAATCCTTATGTAAGCTTATTCAATGACAATCCTGAAGTGTTGTGCACATGATCAGTAAATTTCTGTGCGTATTTGCAGTGTGTTTCTTTTCTGCAGCATGTCAATTCTTTTTGTGTTTCTGCACCCATTGACTTCAAATGAGTCAGTCAATTCCGCAGCAAAAATGTATGGTGTTTCCCACGCTGTGTGACAGCCTAGGAAACACCGGTGTGGTGGGTCTTATTCTGGGTGTGTGTGTGTTTTTATACAATATCACTATGGAGTTAGTAATGGATAGGTGTCTTTATAGATGCCTCTCCATTACTAACCTGTGGGCTTGATGTCGCCTCACAATACAAAGATGACATCAACTCCACAAATATGAACCCCACTTGCCACCGCTGAAGGGCAAGTGGGAAGTGTGAGGCTAAGTGCCAGATTTGGCGCATCTTATAGATGCACCTTTTTTGGGGGCGGCTGAGAGCTGATGTTTTTAGTCTGGGAGGGACCAGTATCCATGGCCTCTTCCTAGGCTGTTAATATCAGCCCGCAGCTGTCTGCCTAGCCTTTGCTGGTTAGATTATATAGGTGTACCCTATGTCAATTTTTTTCTGGGGACCCCCTGTAAACTAGCCCAGTAAAGGCTAAGAAAACATCTGTGAGCTGATATTAATAGCCTGGGAACCTTTATGGCTATTGGCTCCTTCCCAGAATATTAACATCGGCTTTCCCTCTGCTGGATATAAAAATTATGTGGGAGCCCACGCAATTTTTTTTTTTTTTCTTTAAAATTAACAGTTGCTGTTTGGTTACAGCCTATGTAGGTTCATTCTGTTATCACTCCTACATAGACGTGACAATGTGTGGGTTTGTGTTTACTTATCGGCTTAGTAGTGATGGTGTCGGGTTGACACCTTTTCATTACTAAGCCTAGAGCTGGGTGTCCATGACAGCTGCTGGCACCATGCTCTAATCCCACTCTGATGCTATTGCATCAGCATGAAAAAGTTGGTGTTGAACCAAGACATTCCATTACAAAACTTTTTTTTAAATATCTTTAACTCAAAAAAGTTGCTGTACAAAAACGTGCGTTTTTCCCGCAGCTTTTATCCTGCCAAGAAATGCAGAAACCTTGCAGAAATTTCTGCAAGCAAATACTCAACGTGAGCTGAGCACATAGCTCAGTAACTGGTAACTTTGTGCCTTTTGTACCAGTTTTCATTTTTTATTTTTGTTTATTGTATGTTTTGTTGGTTTAAGGTCCTTCTAACCAGGTTTTGGCTATTTTATTTGCGTTAATAAAAGTTAAATTTTAATAGCCACGTGCTGCTATTTCTATAATTAGGGTTACTGTGTATTGCCACTATAAAAACTGAAGCAGCAACCTTCTGAAAACTTTGTGAAAACTTTTGGCCACGGCTGCATTACAGGCAACACTATATCGTGCTATTTTGCTGTGAAATTATGACTGCTGCTGATTCATATGAACCTTACTGGAGAACTAGCTGTAGAAAACTTGCACCCAGACCCCCACAGAGGGCTAAAAAATAAATAGCTAATAAAAATAATAATTTATTGTTTGTTTGTTCTCAGCCTGGGACATCTAGATTCCATTACCAAGATTCATAATGGTTCTGGTAAGTGATCAGACAATGCAGATGGAACCAAAATGGCAATATTTGTATTATTATCTGATTTTCCTTGTATTATTGGGAGTAGCTGACTATACTTTGGGATCAAGAAGAAAAATTGTATAACTTACAAAATATTCTATTTTTTGATAATGGTAGTTGCATGCATTGTGGAAAACACTTTGGGAAAATACAATGGGTTTTCTGTGTAGAAGTAAAAAAGTGAACTGGACCCGAAATAGTATTATAATTTCCTAAATATCGTTATCGTAATTGATGTCTATAACATTTTGTCTTGCAGTTTTTACTAAGAATTTGTGTGGCCAAATGTCTGCAGTCAGTGGGCCTCTTCTACAGTGGCTCGAAGACCGTCTCCAGCAGAATCACCAGCGCGCCCAGGAGCTCGAAAAAGAGAAGGAGAAGCTAATGCAGGAATTGGAGAGCCTGGACTTATAGTCATCGGTTACTTGTGATGAGTCCTGATCACAGTTTCCACCTTCTCGTAGACATAAAATAACTGGATGTTGAATCGAAAGATCCCATCAGAGTGTGAAAAAAATGCATGAATTTTACCCGTGCTCTAACAGATGAAATGACGCGACATAATGTTAATGCAAAATATATTTATTGTGTTATTTTTATTGTCAAGAAAAGAATCCTTTTTTGTTCACATTTTTCCTTTAGGTGAATGTTCCTCGTCTTCTAATTGTACAGGAAATAATCTATCGCTTTGGTGATCACCCCCTTCTTGACGTGCTGATTTTCAGTTTTTTCCTCCCCTTGCCATAACTTTTTTTTTTTCTTCATCCACATAACCGTATGAGGCCTTGTTTTTTGTGGGACAAGTTTTACTTTTGTATAATAACATTAATTTTATCGTGACGCACTGGAAAGCGCGGAAAAAAATTTTGGCGGTTCGATTTTTTTTTTTTTTTTCTCATGTAATTTATCGATCAGATTCATTTATTTTAGATTTTGATAGATCAGACCTTTCTGAACCCAGGGATACCAAATATATGCATTTTTTAAATTATTTTTTTAATGGGGCAAAAGAGGGTGATTTGAACTTTTGTATTTTTTTTCTTATTTTTCAAAACTTTTTTTTACTTTTTATTGTATTTAATAGTCCCTTTAGGGGACTTGATGCTGCCATTGTCCCATCGCCTGTGCTGTACATACAGTTGTGGCCAAAAGTATTGACACCCCTGCAATTCTGTCAGATAATATTCAGTTTCTTCCTGAAAATGATTGCAAACACAAATTCTTTAGTATTATTATCTTCATTTAATTTGTCTTAAATGAAAAAACACAAAAGAGAATGAAGCAAAACATTGATCATTTCACACACAACTCCAAAAATGGGCCAGATAAAAGTATTGGCACCCTCAGCCTAATACTTGGTTGCACAACCTTTAGCCAAAATAACTGCGCCCAACCGCTTCCGGTAACCATCAATGAGTTTCTTACAATGCTCTGCTGGAATTTTAGACCATTCTTCTTTGGCAAACTGCTCCAGGTCCCTGATATTTGAAGGGTGCCTTCTCCAAACTGCCATTTTAGATCTCTCCACAGGTGTTCTATGGGATTCAGGTCTGGACTCATTGCTGGCCACCTTAGAAGTCTCCAGTGCTTTCTCTCAAACCATTTTCTAGTGCTTTTTTGAAGTATGTTTTGGGTCATCGTCCTGCTGGAAGACCCATGACCTCTGAGGGAGACCCAGCTTTCTCACACTGGGCCCTACATTATGCTGCAAAATTTGTTGGTAGTCTTCAGACTTCATAATGCCATGCACACGGTCAAGCAGTCCAGAGGCAGCAAAGCAACTCCCAAAACATCAGGGAACCTCCGCCATGTTTGACTGTAGGGACCGTGTTCTTTTCTTTGAATGCCTCTTTTTTTCTCCTGTAAACTCTATGCTGATGCCTTTGCCCAAAAAGCTCTACTTTTGTCTCTTCTGACCAGAGAACATTCTTCCAAAACGTTTTAGGCTTTTTCAGGTAAGTTTTGGCAAACTCCAGCCTGGCTTTTTTATGTCTCGGGGTAAGAAAGTGGGGTCTTCTACCATACAGTCCCTTTTCATTCAGACGCCGACTGAATACACTGTTGTACCCTCGGACTGCAGGGCAGCTTGAACTTGTTTGGATGTTAGTCGAGGTTCTTTATCCAACATCCGCACAATCTTGCTTTGAAATCTCTTGTCAATTTTTCTTTTCCGTCCACATCTAGGGAGGTTAGCCACAGTGCCATGGGCTTTAAACTTCTTGATGACACTGCGCACGGTAGACACAGGAACATTCAGGTCTTTGGAGATGGACTTGTAGCCTTGAGGTTGCTCATGCTTCCTCACAATTTGGTTTCTCTAGTTCTCAGACAGTTCTTTGGTCTTCTTTCTTTTCTCCATGCTCAATGTGGTACACACAAGGACACAGGCCAGAGGTTGAGTCAACTTTAATCCATGTCAACTGGCTGCAAGTGTGATTTAGTTATTGCCAACACCTGTTACGTGCCACAGGTAAGTTACAGGTGCTGTTAATTACACAAATTAGAGAAGCATCACGTGATTTTTTGAACCATGCCAATACTTTTGTCCACTCTATTTTTTATGTTTGGTGTGGAATTATATCCAATTTGGCTTTAGGACAATTCTTTTTGTGTTCTTTCATTTAAGACAAATTAAATGAAGATAATACCAAAGAATTTGTGTTTGCAATCATTTTCAGGAACAAACTGAGTATTATCTGACAGAATTGCAGGGGTGTCAATACTTTTGGCCACAACTGTAGCATGGCTTCAGGACTGCTATGTATAGTGAAAATCATGATCTCCTATGAAAGATAGGCATTGTCTTATTCTCACACGAGGATCATAATGACAGGCACAGGGGTCTTCAGCAGACATCCATCTGTCATGGCAACCCATCAGCGCCCTGAAATCATGTCACGGGCGGTCCAATTAATTCGTGGAATGACCCCCTGCTGCTGCGTGTTCAGTGCTACTGTTAGAAATTGTCGGAGCTCCTCTCACGGCTGTTAAAAGCACCCGATAGCTGTTTAAATCAGCCATCATGTGCTGGGAATGATGTGGGATATGCATCCCCCAAAAAATATGTGTACAGTACCCAACCTGTCCATCTGAATTCACTCTATATTGTTCACATACTGTGTAAAATCCTATATCATGTATGAACATAAAAATATACAAATTTTTTTTTGTTTGCTGTGATCTCTGAACACTAGTGATGGGCGAGCACTAAAATGCGAGTAAATCGTATTGCTTGGGTGCTGAATAACACGCATAATAGAAGTCAATGGGAAACTTGAGTATTTTAATAGCAGACCCAAACAGGAGGGTTGAGGGGAAAGGAAAATCGCTGAAATGAAATGGGAACAGCATAGGGAAGTCCCCTGGATGCATCTGCCTCCCAGGTCGCCGCTGGGAAAAATATTGTCAAAATATAACTCCAGTTTTACTGACTGACAATAAAACTGTCATGGCACTGTTGCAGGATATCTCAAGGCTAGGGGCTCCTTCCCTATCCTTAAAGCTAGGGGCGTCCTTGCTCCCCGGTTTACTTCTGATGGTGAAGATGCCGATGCCACGTGCCTTGCTGATCTCCTAAATCTGTCCTTATCTGTTCCCTCCCTCACCCAGTGGGGAATTGGGGAGTTGTGTATAAGAATAAACTAACCAGACTAGCAAGGGAAGATGTACAGGAATAAATAAAAATACCAATCGTACAAATATGCACTCACAAATAACACAAAGGAACAAACAGAAAGTAAAGGAAGGGAAAACCAAGTAGTAGAGGATGAGGATATACACACAATCAAATCACAAAAAAATAGTCTTCTAAACAACACTCTAAATGCTTACTCAAACAACCAACATCTCCAACTCCAGAACCAGTCAGTATAAAACGAACACTAGCAATCGCTGCAGGAGTACGAGATATCAGACACTGTGGTCTTCCAGCCCCTCTGTCACAGTACACCCTTGACAAAAACATACCAAACCGAAGATAAAATAGATTTTGCAGGAAAAAAATGTTAGGACACATTCTTTCCTGTAAATGCCTTTATTTTTCCATTTATTAAAAAAAAAAAGTGAGGTTACATCAATTTACAACCACCTTGGCCTCAAGGAGCACCGTGACTGGGAATCGCTGTAGTATGTTGGATTGCGCTGCTGCCGTGTCACGCAGAGCGCAGTTCAAAGTACTACAGTAATTCTGCTTGGTCACACAGAGTGAGCTCCGTGTGACCCAGTGACTGTGAGGCCCAGTAACCTTAAGGAAGACTTTAAGGTTACTATACCCATTTGCTGGGACACCTGGAGGCTGTAAACACTGGTAACCTTAGTTCACAGCCTCCAGGTGTCAAAGCAGCTGGGAACGCCAGTAAGGCCGGAGTCACACTAGTGAGAAAAACGGACGAGTGCATTTTTTTCGGCCATTTAATCGGGCTGAGAATATCGCAGCATATACGCACTGGTGTCCTTTAACAAAAGTCGGCAATTCATTTTGCGAAACAGTAACATGACACACTGACATGTTTAATAAAGAATATAGACACATATATATGTGTATTCTATGTATATACATGTCATTGAGACACATGTATATTTATATTTCATAGTGTTTTATACATATCAGAATAGCCGCTAAATCAATTGCCGGCTTCTGTAAAATCATTACAAAACCTGACATGAAATGACACATGGTTTACATAAACCATTTAATTTAGTTTTTTATATGTCTTTGACTAGCTATTGGAAGGTGACATTAAGCCGGGTTAATAATGGAGAGGTGTCAATAAGACACCTATCCATTATTAACCCTAGAATAGTAAAGGGTTAAAAAAGGATTAGCAGATTAATAAATGTCAAAAACTTGGTGTACTTATTTCATTAAAAGAATTTTTAATTAATGTGTTTTTTTTTTAACCCTTTACTATTCTAGGGTTAATAATGGATAGGTGTCTTATTGACACCTCTCCATTATTAACCGGCTTAATGTCACCTTTCAATAGCAAGGTGACATTAACCCATTAATATTAACCCATTAGCCACTGCTATAGGGCAAACTAAATGAAATTAAATGGTTTACTGTATGTAAACCATGTGTCATTTCATGTCGGGTTTTGTATTGATTTTACAGAAGCCGGCAAATGATCTAGCGGCTATTCTGCTATGTAGAACTCTATGAAATATAAATATATATATATGTGTCTCAATGACTATGTATATATATATATATATATATAGCCTGTAAATATCCTATAGCTTCTTTGAGTTTTCTTTAGCTTTTGACATACCCCCAAATCCTTTTTTATTGCTATTGGTCTCACTTGCAAGCTTCATTTCATTACTGGCTTTAGCTCTTCTAACGCTTGTTCTGGATGCCCTGCAGACAGCAATATATTCTTTAGGTATGTCACCCTCTTTCCATTTCATATACATTTCTTTTTTCCTTTTTAGTAAGTGATTAAGATCTGTGTTCATCCATCTTGGTCTCTTTAGATGATTCTAATTCTTCCTTCTTTTTGGGATTGTTACTGATCGTGCAGTGAGAATTTGATTTAGCAAAATCTCCCATCCTTCTTGTACATTTCTGTCCTTTAGAACATCCAGCCATTGGACTTTTCTGAGTCCATTAAAATCTGACTTTCTGAAGATTAACCTTAAAGTCTGAGTCCTCTTGTAATCCAAAATTCGAGGATAACATAATCGCTGCCTCCTAAATTCACAGCCACCTTTATTTCCTCAACCATTTTCTCCCTGTTGGTAAGAATTAGGTGCAAGATGGAAGATCCTCTTGTTCCTCTTCTAACTTTTGAAAGATAAAGTTGTCAGCGAGAGAAGCTAAGAATTTTCTGGACCCATTACTTTTGCCTGAGAGAGATTCCCAACAAATACTTGGATAGTTAAAATCTCCCATGATCTCTGTCATACTTTGTTCTTAAAAAAAAAAAAAAAAGACATGTGAAAAGAGTTTATCCATATCTTAAGAGCTTCAGTCCCGGTGACCTATAGTAAACACCTACAATAGTGTCCTTTCTGTTCTTCTATCCTTGTAAAAACAAAAAACTGACTGGCACTTCCAAACTAGTCTAAATAGGTGCATACCGGGAGCAGCTCCCTCCATATACAAAAAATGGTTGCATTCTATTGTGCTAAGGCTACTTTCACACATCAGGTTTTCGGTGTCAGGCGCGATCCGGTGTCGTGCCGGAATGCCGGATCCGGCAAATGTTTTGTAAAACCTGATGTGCCGGATCCGGTTTTCTGCCGGATCCGTCTTGTTCTTGACAGACAAAACCGGATCCGTCTCATCCGGTTCATCCGTTTTTCTATCCGTTTTTCGACGGATTACGCCGGATCCGGTTTTTAAAATTGACCCTTGTGGCCTTCCGAACGGGATTGGCTACTGGAAAACTATATATAGCATGTTCCTACAGCCCTTCTTTGACAGGTTGTAGAGAAGAAAGTGCAGGTTGGAGAGAAGAGCAAGTTACTGGCGAAGATGGATGTTGTCATTGGAAATATTACCACTAGAAGTTCTGTGACGGTTTCAGTAATAAGGGACAATTTTGCACTATACTTTATGTCACCTCAAGGCAGAGTACACTGGCAGGATGACAGAGTGTGAAAGATTTGTGCCCTAACCAAACTTGTGTACCTTCTGGACCAACAGTATATACCTTTGCCAACCAAAGTTGGCTATCTTGTCATGGCCTTACTATTTTTACCTTTAGGCCACAGGTGTGTACCTGGTTGTGTTTTATGCAAAGTATTTCACCTTTTAACAAAAGTTGTGTACATTGTTAGGAAATCACCAACAATAAACACAACTTTTTAGGTGAAATACTTTGCTTCAAACACAACCAGGAACACAACTGTGGCAAAAAGCTAAAATTTACCCACAGTTATATACCTGGTTTTGAATACCTTTTTACCTTTGAAATACCCTGTATTTAACCTTTTTTTTAAACATAGTTCGCCGCAGAAAGAAATGACAGACAACCATTGTGAAACGATAATTTAACTTTTATTTAAATTTTTTTTTTTTTTTGTAAAATGTTTTTAAAGTGCAAAAAACTTTTTTAATAAAGGTTTTAAACCCAATGGGCATTTTTATTAAAAAACACACATTACAAATCTGTGTAGTGTGGGGTGGAAATACTGCTGGAGGGGCTGCGGGACACTTCGACACTGGGTGTGTGGAGAGAGGACTGGGATCGTGGTGGGGAAGGAACAGTTAGAGGTGAAGGTGTGGAAAAAGCTACAGAATGGGTGGACATGTGGGAGGCAGAAGAGGTGGTGGGCGGTGGAGTGGAGGGTTGGGCAGGGACTGTAGGAGCAGATGATGTTGATGGAAAGTTGTATGGGGAAGGAGTTTGGTACGGGGAAGGAGTTTGGTACGGGGCAGGTTGCTGGAAGTGGGGAGGTTGCTGGTACTGGGGAGGTTGCTGGTATGTAATAGGAGGGGGAGGATGGAAAGTGGCTGGAGGGGGTGCAGATGTAATAGGAGGGGGAGGATGGAAAGTGGCTGGAGGGGGTGCAGATGTAATAGGAGGGGGAGGATGGAAAGTGGCTGGAGGGGGTGCAGGTGGAGGAACTACAGTGGTGGGAGGTGGAGGTTGGGAGGTAACCTGCTGTAGAGCACCGTGGCACGAATGCATTACATGCATCTGCTGGGTAGGAGATAGTGTTGCCATGCGCTCCACAACAGACCTGAAAAAGGTGTGGTTTGGCGAAGATCTTGCTTCTGAATGCATGGTTTGCAGAAGTGTCTTCACCTCCAGAATGCTGGAGTTGATCTGCTGAAAGCCTGCGGAGATTTGCTCTGACAAGACTTTTAGACAGTTCTGGAAAGATGCATTCAGATGCAAGAACTCTTGCGCATAACTCTTTTCCTGACCCCTCTGCCGCTGCCGCCCAGTACCCGCAGGTGTACTAGAGGTGGCAGGGGCAGAAGGGTGGGGTAAAGGGAAAGCGATCTCCTCACCAGCAGCTTCATGTAATGTAGGCGGCCACGATGCTCCTGTGCTGGTGGATGGGACAGATGGGTCGAATGTGTGGGAAGGCTGGGAAGGTGCAGATGTACCGGGGCGGTCGAAGTGTCCCTCGGTGCCGGTCTCCTCAGGGATCGCCTCAGAAGGGTCCAATCGTGCAGGCTCCCGAGTGCTGCTCACCGTGCTGTGGAATAAAGAGAAAAAAAAACAATTAAAATACTGACATGGTATGGCCCTGGCTGAAAAAAAAAAGTTACATCTAACATTTTTTTTCACATGTGGTGTGTAATATTTACCTTCTAGTGACCATTGTTTCCCGGAGGAACGACAGGGCTTGTGCGTACTTGTACTTGCTCCTGCGTCCTCCAGATCCACTCGGGGCCCGCATCTCTTTATTGAACTCCTTCTTGAAACGATCCCTCACAGACCGCCACCGATTCACAATTCTGTTCCCTGAAACGAGAAAGGAGTGGTTAGTATACAACATCAGTGTTTCACAAACTCCAGTCCTCATGGTCCCCAGGGGTCATGTTTTCAGGATTTCCATAGTAAATAGAAATCCTGAACACATGATCCGTGGGGACCACGAGGACTGGAGTTCGGGAAACACTGGTTTACATCAAGCAACCGGTACTGTATATACTTACGCTCTTTAATCTGGGCCCGAACATCGAGGTCCTCCCAGCGGCCCACAAGGAGCGAACAGATTTCCTCCCAGAGTCGTCGGGTAACGATAAGGTCAGCGTGGCGGCGGTCAGCCATATTCCAGAGCGGCTCCCTTTGTCTGACGAGATCGATGAGGTGGTCCACATCGAGTCCTCCATCCTCACCGTCAGAGTCGGGAGCACGCTGTGAAGGCTGTTAAAGAAAAAGACAAAAATAACATAATTAGCCTCCACAAAAGAAATGAAATAAAAAGTGCAAAAAAACAAAGCAAAAATATTTATACTTACACGCTGGTGACCGCCGCGTTGCTGTCGCCGACGACCCTGGGAGGCACTGCGAGGACCTCTTGGCCGAGCACCAGATTGGGAAGACTAGAGAAGAAAACAAAAAATGTTATGTCTTTGGATGTAGGCATTTGTTTGCTGTGTGTGGTCTGCAGAACATTGTTTTCTATGTGTTGTGTGTAGTGTGATGTTGTGTTTCTGCGTTTGATGCAAAAAACTTACCAATTGTGAGCCCACTCCAGGTGTCTGTCCACCCCTTCCTTCTTCTTCTGGGAGCTCCTCTTCATCTTGTGATTCCTGTTTTGAAATAAAAGGCAATGAATAGACATATATTACAGAGATGATGGATTTTGGAAATAAAAACTTACCGTCAAACGCTGACGATGCGAGGGAGGGCTCCCAGAAGAAGATGTGCTGTCCTGTTGATGGCCAGACTCCATGGCTGTGGGTATTGCTGCTGCTGTTGCTGCTGCCAGTGATGCCATTTCTGCTGCTGCTGCATCTCTTTGGCGGCTGTTGAATAAAGAGAAACAAAGGGCCAATGAATATCTTGATATTCCATGGCCCTAGTTTAGAGGAATGGGGGATTTGATAATTACCGTCTCATCTGCTGCTGGACTCCCCTCCTCAGCATGTTCCATTTGCTGCTCCATTTGGGGTGGTGCTGATGGTGCTGCTGCTGCAGATGTCTGCTGCCTTCTCCTGCTCCTGGTTCTTGGCTTGGGTGGCATGTTGGGTGTGGCTGAGGGTCCCATTGTCTTGCTTTTATATATCTCCTGTGGGCAGAGCTACTGAGCATGCTCAGACCAAAAAACCGGATCCGGCGCATTGCGGCGCTCATAGGCTTTCATTGTGTGAAAAAGCCGGACGCGCCGGATCCGGCGTGTCCGGCTTTTTCGCCGGAGACAAAAAACGTTACAGTAGCCGTTTTTTCCAGACGCCGGATCGCGACACATTGCCGGATCCGGCGAAAACCGGATGAAACGCATGGCCATCCGGCGCAAATGCAAGTCAATGGGGGGGAAACCGGATCCGGCATTGCATTTCGCCGGATCCGGTTTCTGTCAAAAGCGCCGGATCGCGCCTGACGGCGAAAACCTGATGTGTGAAAGAGGCCTAAAGCATGTCAGTGTGAAATATATGAAATATGAATAGCAATATGGCTTTTGAATATTAGGAAAAAATGAATGAGACACTTTGCACAAAATTTGGCCAAATAATGTCTGCCCATCAACCATCGTCAAAGTGGTCTCATAATACTGATGGGTCCCTAACCAATGTGAATATCTCTCTTAGGCTGGAGTCACACTAGAGAGAAATACGGACGAGTGCTATGCTAGAAATAATTGTATAGCACTCGGACCAATGTTAATCTATGGGGCAGGTCCCATCATGTGTTTGTTTTATGGCCCGTATTATACGTGCGGAGGAAATCGCAGCATGCTGCGATATGCACCGTATTACGCCCGAGACTCGCCAATGCAAGTCTAAGGGTGCAAGAAAAAAACGTATTACACACAGACCATACATGTGACTTGCGAGAAATACGCACCGATGTCCTTTAGAAAAGCTGTCAATTCAGTGCGCTATACTGTAAAATCACACTAACAGGTTAAACTAGAATACATGTATACACATAGTATAGATATATATGTCATTGACACAGATATATATATATTTATATATATATTTATATATATATTAAAAAACCTCAGCCCATCTTGCCCAAACACACTGCACAAAAAATCTTCATACAATTCCAAAAACTACTTGCTCTTTATCTTCCTGCTCCTACTGATTTCAGGGGACATCTCCCCCAACCCCGGTCCACCATCCCCCAACCTCAACCCCTACCCTACCTCACATCGAAACCTTAATAATCTTACTAATATTATTTGCACTCCTTCATCTCCTTCTTTCAATTGTGCCCTTTGGAATCCACGGTCTGTATGCAACAAGCTTCCTTTCCTACACAATTACTTTCTGAAAAACTCTCTGAATCTGTTGGCCCTCACGGAAACCTGGATTCAGGATTCTGACACTGTCTCTCCTGCTGCCATTTCCCATGGTGGCTTACAATTCTCCCATTCCCCGAGACCGACAAACAGACCTGGTGGTGGAGTCGGCATACTCCTGTCCCCACAATGCACTTTCCAGGTCATCCCCCCAGTTCCATCACTCTCATTCCCTTCTTTTGAAGTCCACACCATCAGGCTCTTTCGTCCCCTCTCCCTCAGAGTAGCGGTCATATACCGGCCCCCAGGCTCACCCACCCACTTCCTGGACCATTTCTCTGCCTGGCTGCCGCACTTCATGTCCTCAGAACTACCAACCCTTATCCTGGGAGACTTCAACATCCCCATTAACAGCCCCACTTCCACATCTGCATCCCAGCTTCTATCACTAACCACTTCTCTAGGCCTCTCTCAGCTCTCAACCTCTGAAACACACAAAGACGGTAACACCCTGGACCTGGTTTTCGCCCGGCTCTGCTCAATCTCCTACCTAGATAACTCACCGCTTCCCCTCTCTGACCACAACATTCTCTCCTTTACACTCACAAATCCTCGCTCACCCCAGCACCCTCCTACCTACCATTCAGTCAGAAATCTACAAGCCATTAACCCTCATACACTTTCAGACTCCCTACACTCATCACTGTCCCCAATCTCTTCTTTGTCCTGTCCTGATCTGGCTGTACATCACTTCAATGACACTCTTAGAAGCACCCTTGACCAAGTAGCTCCCCTCACCCTCAGAACCTCCAAACACAGAGTGAAACAGCCCTGGCTCACATCGCAAACCCGATTTCTCCAGCGATGCTCTAGGTGTGCTGAACGCTTATGGAGGAAAACACGCACACCAGAAGACTTCATACACTTCAAATTTATGTTAAGGACATATAACTCTGCCCTTCACCTCGCCAAACAGACCTACTTCACCACCCTGATCTCCTCACTATCCAACAACCCCAAGAAACTTTTTGACACCTTTCACTCCCTCCTCAGGCCAAAAGCACAAGCCCCTATCACAGACATTTGCGCTGATGACCTTGCCTCCCGCTTTATAGAGAAAATAGACAATATCCGTCAGGAAATCCGCTCCCAATCACCAAATTCAGTGACTCCCATCCCTCCCTGCATTTCCCCTGGCTCACTCTCCACATTCGATCCCATCACAGAAGAAGTCTCCAGGCTCCTCTCCTCTTCTCGTCCGACTACATGCACAACCGACCCGATTCCCTCACATCTCCTCCAGTCTCTCTCTCCAGTCGTCACAACTCACCTAACTACAATCTTTAATCTCTCCCTCTCCTCTGGCATTTTCCCCTCCTCCTTCAAACACTCTATCATTACTCCATTACTAAAGAAACCCACCCTCGACCCATCCTGCACAAACAACTACAGACCAGTCTCCAATCTCCCCTTCATCTCTAAACTCTTGGAGCGCCTGATATACTCACGCCTTACCCGTTACCTCTCCACTCACTCCCTCCTAGACCCTTCACAGTCCGGTTTCCGCCCCCTACATTCGACAGAAACTACACTCATCAAAGTGACCAATGACCTTCTGACAGCAAAACGTAATGGTGACCACTCTCTGCTCATTCTTCTCGACCTTTCTGCAGCTTTCGACACTGTTGACCATCCTCTCCTACTCTCTAGGCTCCAGTCACTAGGCATTAAGGACACTGCTCTTTCCTGGTTCTCCTCCTATCTTTCCGACCGCTCCTTCAGTGTTCTGTTTTCTGGCTCCACTTCATCTCCTTTTCCTCTCACTGTTGGGGTACCTCAGGGCTCAGTCCTTGGCCCCCTTCTCTTCTCTCTCTATACGGCCCCAATTGGACAGACCATCAGCAGATTTGGCTTTCAGTACCATCTTTATGCTGATGACACACAACTGTACACATCATCCCCTGACCTTACCTCCGCTGTACTACAGAACGCCACTGACTGTCTGTCTGCAGTCTCCAACATCATGTCTGCTCTCTATCTGAAACTCAACCTCTCCAAAACTGAACTTCTTCTGCTCCCACCATCTACTAACCTCCCTAAATCTGACATTTCCCTCTCTGTGGGTGGCACCATAATAACACCCCGACAGCAGGCACGCTGTCTGGGTGTTATGTTCGACTCCGATCTCTCCTTCACCTCCCATATACAATCTCTTGCCCGCTCATGCCGCTTACACCTAAAGAACATCTCTAGAATCCGCCCTTTTCTCACCATGGAAACAACAAAAACTCCCACTGTCGCCCTGATCCACTCCCGCCTGGACTACTGTAATGCTCTATTAATTGGCCTCCCTCTCACTCGACTCTCCCCTCTCCAGTCTATCCTTAATGCAGCAGCCAGGGTTGTCCATCTGGCTAATCGTTACTCAGACGCGTCCGCTCTTCGCCAGTCGTTACACTGGCTGCCAATTCATTACAGGGTACAATTCAAAGTACTTGTTCTCACCCACAAAGCTCTCCACAGTGCGGCACCCCCTTACATCTCCTCCCTCATTTCTGTCTATCGGCCTAACCGACCGCTGCGCTCTGCAAATGACTTTCGACTAACCTCTGCCCTAATCCGTACCTCCCACTCCCGACTCCAAGACTTCTCCCGTGCTGCGCCAATCCTCTGGAATGCTCTACCCCAAGATATTAGGATCATCCACAATTTGCATAGTTTTAGGCGCTCGCTCAAAACACATTTGTTCAGAGCGGCCTATCACATTCAGTAATCAAAGTCATGTTATGTTTGTGTGTGTGTAGCCCATTCACTATCTCCATCTAACCCCCACCCCCTGAAGATGGCTGGACCGTCATTGTAAATACATCATTGTAAATACAAACCTATGCTTTGTATCTCCCCCACCTCATTGTAGATTGTAAGCTCCACAAGCAGGGTCGTCTTATTTCGCTTTAATTATTGTATTGTTAACGTTGTTACTTATGACTGTTGTGTTTGAAACTGTTCAACTGTAAAGCGCTGCGGAATATGTTGGCGCTATATAAATAAAGATTATTATTATTATTTATAGTTCATAGAGATATAGATAGCAGAATAGGTGAAAATTCAATTGTTGGCATCTGTAAAATCATTACAGAACCCGACAGGACATGAGACATGGTTTACATACAGTAAACCATTGCATAGCCGTTAGATTTATATATGTCCCTCAGTAATAATGTTAATAGTGTGTAAAATTTTGGAGCAGTAGGTGTTAAATTAAAGGATTAATTCACATAAAAAACTTGCGTGGGCTCCCACGCAAATTTCTCTGCCAGAGAGGGCAAGCCAGTAACTGAGGGCAGAAATGAATAGCCTAGAGAGGAACCATTGATTTTTGCCCCCTCCCCCCCCGACTAAAAAAAATCTGCCCTCAGCCATCCCAGAAGATGCGCCAATTCCGGCATTTACCCTCTCTCTCCCCATTGCACTGTTGCGGGTGGCATATGGGGTAATAAAGGGTTAATGTCACCTTGCTATTGTAAGGTGACATTAAGCCTGGTTAATAATGGAGAGATGTCAATAAGACACCTATCCATTATTAATCCACTAGTCTGAAATGGTTAAAAAAACATTTAAGATTAAAGACTTTTAATGAAATAAACAAACGTTTTTTCCATCTTTGTTTAACTCTCTATTCAATCAAAGCCATCGTTCTCCTCTAAAAAATCCAAAATAAAAAAGTAACAATATCCTGTACCTGTCTGCCGTACAGTCAAGTCCCACGCTGCAATCCACCTGAAGGGGTTAAATAGTTTACAACCAGGAGCGGTGCTAATGCGACCGGCCTGGCTGTAAACCACGGAGGAATGAAGGAAAGCTGCCTGCGCAGCCTCCCCGCCTGACTGGAGATGAACTGATTAGTGTGGGAAAGTTTGTGAACATTTTCCCAGGCTGTCAGTTCACCGCGGGTCAGGCGGGGAGTCTGCACAGCCTCAGTGGCTACTGCTGTAGTCAGTTGTTCACCTGTAGAATCCTGATAAATCTCCTTGTTACCTGTCCATCCACTGGTAGGATGGATGAGAAGACGACCTGTGCTCCCATTTCCTTGACTTTCTGGCCTAGGTCTTCAAAGTCACTGCATATAGTTTCCAGGTCCTTTCTTGCTGTGTCATTTGTTCCTACATGTATTAGTATAAATCTGGTGGTCGTCTGTAGCACTGAAGAGTCTTGATACCCTATCAGACACATTTTTGATTTGGGCACCTGGAAGACAACACACTTCTCGTGAAGTAATGTCCAGTCTGCAGATAGTGGCTTCTGTTCCTCTCAGTGACCACTGCCCTTCTTTTCTTCTTCACCACAGCCCTTCTTTTTCTCCCTTCAAGAGGCTTCTGATTTCTTACTGGGGTGTTCTTTGAGGGCAAAGCACTTTTTTTGATGTACATCTTCATAGTTGTCCTACGTGAGAGCCTGTAGTGGTTCTCCAGCGGTATGGGTACTGACAGACTCCTCATCCTCCTGCTTCTTTGGGTCACATTCTTCCATTTGTCTTCTGCAGGTACACTACCATTCAAAAGTTTAGGGTCACTTAGAAATTTCTTTATTTTTGAAAGAAAAGCACAGTTTTTTCCAATGAAGCTAACATTAAATGATTCAGAAATGCAATCAATACATTGTTAATGTGGTAAATGACTATTCTAGCTGCAAATGTCTGGTTTGTAATGAAATATCCTCATAGGTGTATAGAGGCCCATTTCCCACAATCATCACTCCATTGTTCTTATGGTACTTTGTGTTTGCTAATTGTGTAAGAAGGCTAATGGATGGTTAGAATACCCTTGAAAACCCTTGTGCAAGTATGTTAGCACAGCTGAAAATAGTTTGGCTGATTAGAGAAGCTATAAACCTGACCTTCCAATGAGCTAGTTGAGAATCTGGAGCATTACATTTGTTGATGGCATTAAACTCTCAAAATGGCCAGAAAAAAAAACTTTCATGTGAAACTCGACAGTCTATTCTGGTTCTTAGAAATGAAGGCTATTCCATGCAAGAAATTGCCAAGAGACTGAAGATTTCCTACAACAGTGTATACTACTCCCTTCAGAGGAGCGCACAAACAGGCTCTAACCAAAGTAGAAAGAGAAGTGGGAGGCCCCGCTGCACAACTGAACAACAAGAGAAGTACATTAGAGTCTGTAGTTTGAGAAATCGATGCCTCACAGGTCCTCAACTGGCAGCTTCATTAAACAGTACACGCAAAATGCCAGTGTCAATGTCTACAGTGAAGAGGCGACTCCGGGATGCTGGCCTTCAGGGCAGAATGGCAAAGAAAAAGCCATATCTGAGACTGGCTAATAAAAGGGAAAGATTAATATGGGCAAAAGAACACAGATATTGGACAGAGGAAGATCGGTAAAAAGTGTTATGGACAGACGATTCCAAGTTTGAGGTGTTTGGATCACACAGAAGAACATTTGTGAGACGCAGAACAACTGAAAAGATGCTGGAGGAGAGCATGATGCCATCTGTCAATGATGGTGGAGGTAATGTGATGGTCTGGGGTTGCTTTGGTGCTGATAAAATGAGAGATTTGTACAAGGTAAAAGGGATTTTGTATAAGGAAGGCTATCACTCCATTTTGCAATGCCATGCCATACCCTGTGGACAGCGCTTGATTGGAGCCAATTGCATCCTACAACAGGATAATGACCCAAAGCACACCTCCAAATTATGCAAGAACTATTTAGGGAAGAAGCAGGCAGCTGGTATTCTATCTGTAATGGAGTGGCCAGCGCAGTCACCAGATCTCAACCCCATTGAGCTGTTGTGGGAGCAGCTTGACCGTATGGTAAGCAATAAGTGCTCATCAATCCAAACCAACTTGTGGGAGGGGCTTCTGGAAGCATGGGGTGAAATTTCTCCAGATTACCTCAGCAAATTAACTGCTAGAATGCCAAAGGTCTACAATGCTGTAATTGCTGCAAAGGGAGCATTCTTTGACGAAAGCAGAGTTTGGAGGAGAAAATTATTATTTCAAATAAAAATCTTTTTTTCGAACCTTGTCAATGTCTGGACTAGATTTTAAATTCATTTGACAACTCATTTGATTAGTAAAAGTATGAATTTTCATGGAAAACACAAAATTATCTGGGTGACCCCAAAATTTTGAACGGTAGTGTACATTGAAAGATACTTCTCTTCGAACATCCCGAATAGTTATTTCTACCCTGTCATTAGCTTCTGCAGGGACACTGAAAAGTTCTTCTCTTGCAACATTCTGAAGAGATCCTTCTTCTTGGTCAAGGAAATCCTCATCTTCTTTCATGATCTTCAGTGTAGACATTCTTTCCTAAAGAATTTGCATCTTTTTCTCTAACTGAGTCACAAGCTTGCATTTCTGGCACGTAAATTTTGTCTTTTCCTCTTGCAAGTGTGCAAACATATAGCACACTATATGGGTAATCTCCTCAATGTTGAACAAAATGAATTATTGTTGAATATATGGAGCGCGGTTTAACGATTTCCTTCAAGCAGCTTGACCCAGCTACATCCAAAGATCTTCAGGCCTCTTCTCTCTTCCCAGAATACAGTGAGAATGTGTAAATTACCTCTCTCTCGAGCTTCAATTCCTGGCCCACACATAGCCGCATGTACACAGTATAAGCCCTCAAATAGCTCACTATATACAGTATGAGTCATCACATCGCTCCATATATACAGTATGAGCCCTCACATAGCTCCCTATACACAGTATTAGCCCTCACATCGCTCCATATATACAGTATAAACCCTCACATAGCTCACTATATACAGTATGAGTCATCACATCGCTCCATATATACAGTATGAGCCCTCACATAGCTCCCTATACACAGTATTAGCCCTCACATCGCTCCATATATACAGTATGAGCCCTCACATAGCTCCCTATACACAGTATTAGCCCTCACATCGCTCCATATATACAGTATAAACCCTCAAATAGCTCACTATATACAGTATGAGTCATCACATCGCTCCATATATACAGTATGACCCCTCTCATAGCTCCCTATACACAGTATTAGCCCTCACATCGCACCATATACAGTATAAACCCTCACATAGCTCACTATATACAGTATGAGTCATCACATCGCTCCGTATATACAGTATGAGCTCTCACATAGCACCCTATATACAGTATTAGCCCTCACATTGCTCCACATATACAGTATGAGCCCTCACATAGCTCCCGATATGCAGTATAAGCCCTCACATAGTCATATGTATACAGTATAAGCCCTCACATAGCTCCCTGTATACAGTATTAGCCCCCACATAGCTCCAAATATACAGTATGATCCCTCACAAGCTCCCTGTATACAGTATGAGCCCTTACATAGCTCCCTATATACAGTATAAGCCCTCACATAACTGTATGTATACAGTATAAGCCTACATACAGTTCGGTCCATATATATTTGGACAGAGACAACATTTTTCTAATTTTGGTTCTAGACATTGTCACAATGAATTTTAAACAAATCAATTCAGATGCAGTTGAAGTTCAGACTTTCAGCTTTCATTTGTGGGTATCCACATTAAAATTGGATGAAGGGTTTAGGAGTTCCAGCCCCCTATATACAAGTACCTAAAGAGATTAACTGGAACACAAGTTGGTCCCTATTTGGGACGGTCCTAACCTCTGGCATTAAAACCTTATCATATGTCAAATGACATAAATGTAAAGAAGGGCTGAGACCCTGACTAATGAACCACCCAGCCATGCGGAGCTATATAAAAGTATTGTCCAGTTCAAAGAAATGGGAGGCCACACAGTTATTTGCACTGAGTGCAAAAACCTAAAGAGAAACAGTATAATCCTCCCATAGCCCTCTATGTACAATATGAGCCCTCATACACACTCCTATATACAGTATGACACCCATATAGCCCTCACATAGCTGCATATATACAGTATGAGCCCCCACATAGCCCCTCATATACAGTATAAGCTCTCATGCACCACCTACAGTGGGTACGGAAAGTATTCAGACCCCTTTAAATTTTTCACTCTGTTTCATTGCAGCCATTTGATAAATGCAAAAGAGTTCATTTTTTTCTCATGAATGTACATTCTGCACCCCATCTTGACTGAAAAAAACAAATGTAGAAATTTTTGCAAATTTATTAAGAAAGAAAAACTGAAATATCACATGGTCATAAGTATTCAGACCATTTGCTCAGACACTCATATTTATGTCACATGCTGTCCATTTCCTTGTGTTCCTCCTTGAGATGGTTCTAGTCCTTCATTGAAGTCCAGCTGTGATTAATTAAATTGATAGGACTTGATTTGTAAAGGCACACACCTGTCTATATAAGACCTCAGAGCTCACAGTGCATGTCAGACCAAATGAGAATCATGAGGTCAAAGGAACTGGCCAAGGAGCTCAGAGACAGAATTGTGGCAAGGTAAAGATCTGGCCAAGGTTACAAAAAAAAATTCTGCAGTACTCAAGGTTCCTAAGAGCACAGTGGCCTCCATAATCCTTAAATGGAAGAAGTTTGGGACCACCAGAAGTCTTCCTAGACCTGGCCGTCCAGCCAAACTGAGCAATCATGGGAGAGAGGTAAAGAAGAACCCCAAGATCACTGTAGCTGAGCTCCATAGATGCAGTAGGGAGATGGGAGAAAGTTCCACAAAGTCAACTATCACTGCAGCCCTCCACCAAGTCGGGCCCTCATGGCAGAGTGGCCCGATTGAAGCCTTTCCTCAGTGCCATACATAAGAAAGCCCGCAAAGTAAGTGGGATGTGTGGAGAAAACCAGGCACTGCTCATCATCTGGCCAATACAATCCCAACAGTGAAACGTGGTGGCGGCATCATGCTATGGAGGTGTTTTTCAGCTGCATTGACAGGACGACTGGTTGCGATTGAAAGAAACATAAATGCGGCCAAGTACAGAGATATCCTGGACATCAGACTTGGCCGAAGGTTCACCTTCCAATAAGACAATGACCCTAAGCACACAGCTAAAATAACAAAGGAGTGGCTTCAGAACAACTCTGTGACCATTCATGACTGGCCCAGCCAGAGCCCTGACCTAAACCCAATTGAGCATCTCTGGAGAGACCTGAAAATGGCTGTCCATCAACATTTACCATGCAACCCGATGGAACTGTAGGGGACCTGAAAGGAAGAATGGCAGAGGATCCCCAAATCCAGGTGTGAATTAACTTATTGCATCATTCCCAAGAATACTCATGGCTGTACTATCTCAAAAAGGGTGCTTCTCCTCAATACTGAGCAAAGGGTCTAAATACTTATGACCATGTGATATTTCAGTTTTTCTTTTTTAATAAATTTGGAAAAATTTCTACATTCCCGGTTTTTTCAGTCAAGATGGGTTGCAGAGTGTACATTAATGAGAAAAAAGGAACTTTTTTTGAATTTACCAAATGGCTGCAATGAAACAAAGAGTGAAAAAATTTAAAGGGGGCTGAATACTTTACGTACCCACTGTACATACTGTATTAGCACCCACACAGCCCCCCATATACAGTGAGACATCACATAGCCCCCTATGTACAGTATATTTTCCCTCAGGACCCTCAGTATCAGTCCTCACGCAGCCTCCCTATATACAGTATGATGCCTACACAACTCTTGTACATACAGCATGAGCCCTCACACAGCCCCCTGTATACAGTATGAACCATCACAGTACGCCTATATTCAGTATGAGCCCCCACAGCCTCCTATATACAATATGAGCCCTAATGCCCCCTATATACAGTATGAAACCCCACATAGCTCTCTATATACAGTATGAGCCCTCACAGTCCCTCTATATACAGTATGGGCCCCCCACATACCATATGAGTCCTCACACACCCTTATATACAGTACTAGCCCCCATACAGCTAACCTACACTCACTGGCCACTTTATTAGGTACACCATGCTAGTAAGGGGTTGGACCCCCTTTTGCCTTCAGAACTGCCTCAATTCTTCGTGGCAGAGATTCAACAAGGTGCTGGAAGCATTCCTCAGAGATTTTGGACCATATTGACATGATGGCATCACACAGTTGGCGCAGATTTGTCGGCTGCACATCCCTGATGCGAATCTCCCGTTCCACCACATCCCAAAGATGCTCTATTGGATTGAGATCTGGTGACTGAGGAGGCCATTTGAGTACAGTAAACTCATTGTCATGTTCAAGAAACCAATCTGAGATGATTCGAGCTTTATGACATGGCGCATTATCCTGCTGAAAGTAGCCATCAGATGTTGGGTACATTGTGGTCATAAAGGGATGGACATGGTCAGCAACAATACTCAGGTAGGCTGTGGCGTTGCAACGATGCTCAATTGGTACCAAGGGGCCCAAAGAGTGCCCAGAAAAAATTCCCCACACCATGACACCACCACCACCAGCCTGAACCGTTGATACAAGGCAGGATGGATCCATGCTTTCATGTTGTTTACGCCAAATTCTGACCCTACCATCCGAATGTCGCAGCAGAAATCGAGACTCATCAGACCAGGCAACGTTTTTCCAATCTTCTACTGTCCAATTTCGATGAGCTTGTGCAAATTGTAGCCTCAGTTTCCTGTTCTTAGCTGAGAGGAGTGGTACCCAGCGTGGTCTTCTGCTGCTGTAGCCCATCTGCCTCAAAGTTCGACGCACTGTGCGTTCAGAGATGCTCTTCTGCCTACCTTGGTTGTAACGGGTGGCAATTTGAGTCACTGTTGCCTTTCTATCAGCTCGAACCAGTCTGCCCATTCTCCTCTGACCTCTGGCATCAACATGGCATTTCCGGCCACAGAACTGCCGCTCACTGGATTTTTTTTCTTTTTCGGACCATTCTCTGTAAACCCTAGAGATGGTTGTGCGTGAAAATCCCAGTAGATCAGCAGTTTCTGAAATTCTCAGACCAGCCCTTCTGGCACCAACAATCATGCCACGTTCAAAGGCACTCAAATCACCTTTCTTCCCCATACTGATGCTCGGTTTGAACTGCAGGAGATTGTCTTGACCATGTCTACATGCCTAAATGCACTGAGTTGCCGCCATGTGATTGGCTGATTAGAAATTAAGTCTTAACACACAGTTGGACAGGTGTACCTAATAAAGTGGCCAGTGAGTGTATATACAGTATTAGACTTAACATCGGTGCATATATACAGTATAGCCCCTATATACAGTCAGGGCCGGTTTTAGACAAATTTGGGGCACCAGGCAAAATTCAAAGTGGGGCCCCATGTCCATATAAAACACGTACATTTTACACCAATATCGGTGTCAAAAGTGTTTTTAATCAGTGTGCCGTCCATGTGCCATCCGTGTTTTTCCGGCAGGGCCGGCGTTATGGGCAGGCAGACCAGGCAGCTGCCTAGGACCCCAGCTCCTCCAGGGGCCCCCAGCCAGCGGCACATCACACAGTCGCTATGGGGCCCCTGTGAGGCAGGGGGGCCCGCCTGCCCCCAGCGCCGCCTCCCGCCGCCACCGCACTGAAGGAGGCAGTGATGGAGGAGAGAGCGTCAGCTGACGCTCCCTCCCATCATTCCCCGCTCTGCCTCTGACACAGCGGGGGCGCAATGACATCATTGCGCTCTCACTGTGTGCCAGACAGAGCAGGAGAAGACAGGAGCAGCCAGCAGCGCGGGCACGAGGAGAAGGTGAGGAGTGTTTTTTTTTTTTTTTTTTAAATCAGTGTGAGTACTGGACTGTGGTTCCACTCTGGGGGGACTATATACCATGCTCGGCTGTATCACACCATGCTGGGGCGGCTATATACAGTACCATGCTGGGCTGTATTACACTATTCTAGGGGGGCTATATACCATGCTGGGAGGCTATATACCATGCTGAGCCGTATTATACCATTCTGGGGGGGCTATATACCATGCTGGGCTGTATTACACCATTCTGGGGGGGCTATATACCATGCTGGGCTGTATTACACCATTCTAGGGGGGCTATATACCATGCTGGGGGGCTATATACCATGTTGGGCCGTATTATACCAATCTGGGGGGCTATATACCATGCTGGGCTGTATTACACCATTCTGGGGGGGTATATACCATGCTGGGCTGTATTACACAATTCTGTGCTGTATTATACCATTCTGGGGGGGCTATATACCATGCTGGGCTGTATTATACCATTCTTGGGGGGCTATATACCATGCTGGGCTGTATTACACCATTCTGGGGGGCTATATACCATGCTGGGGGGCTATATACCATGCTGGGCCATATTATACCATTCTGGGGGGCTATATACCATGCTGGACTGAATTACACCATTCTGGGGGGGGCTATATACCATGCTGGGCTGTATTATACCGTGCTGGGCTGTATTATACCATTCTGTGGGGCTATATACCATGCTGGGCTGTATTATACCGTGCTGGGCTGTATTATACCATTCTGGGGGGCTATATACCATGCTGAGCTGTATTATACCATGCTGCGCTGTATTATACCATTCTGGGGGGGTGGCTATATACCATGCTGGGCTGTATTATACCGTGCTGTGCTGTATTACACCATTCTGGGGGGGCTATATACCATGCTGGGCTGTATTATACCGTGCTGGGCTGTATTATACCATTCTGGGGGGCTAGATACTATGCTGGGCTGTAATATACCTTGCTGGGCTGTATTATACCATTCTTGGGGGGGGCTATATACCATGCTGGGCTGTATTATACCGTGATGTGCTGTATTATACCATTATGGGGGGGCTATATACCATGCTGGGCTGTCTTATACCGTGCTAGGCTGTATTATACCATTCTGGGGGGGCTATATACCATGCTGGGCTGTATTATACCATGCTGGCCTGTATTATACCATTTTTGGGGGGGCTATATACCATGCTGGGCTGAATTACACCATTCTGGGGGGGCTATATGCCATGCTGGGCTGTATTATACCATGCTGGGCTGTATTATACCATTCTGGGGGGCTATATACTATGCTGGGCTGTATTATACCGTGCTGGGCTGTATTATACCATTCTGGGGGGGGGCTATATACCATGCTGGGCTGTATTATACCATGCTGGGCTGTGTTATACCATTCTGGGGGGCTATATACCATGCTGGGCTGTATTATACCATGCTGGGCTGTATTATACTATTCTGGGGGGTGGCTATATACCATGCTGGGCTGTATTATACCGTGCTGGGCTGTATTATACCATTCTGGGGGGCTATATACCATGCTGGGCTGTATTATACCATGCTGGGCTGTATTATACTATTCTGGGGGGTGGCTATATACCATGCTGGGCTGTATTATACCGTGCTGGGCTGTATTATACCATTCTGGGGGGCTATATACCATGCTGGGCTGTATTATACCATGCTGGGCTGTATTATACTATTCTGGGGGGTGGCTATATACCATGCTGGGCTGTATTATACCGTGCTGGGCTGTATTATACCATTCTGGGGGGCTATATACCATGCTGGGCTGTATTATACCATGCTGGGCTGTATTATACTATTCTGGGGGGTGGCTATATACCATGCTGGGCTGTATTATACCGTGCTGGGCTGTATTATACCATTCTGGGGGGCTATATACCATGCTGGGCTGTATTATACCATGCTGGGCTGTATTATACTATTCTGGGGGGTGGCTATATACCATGCTGGGCTGTATTATACCGTGCTGGGCTGTATTATACCATTCTGGGGGGCTATATACTATGCTGGGCTGTATTATACCTTGCTGGACTGTATTATACCATTCTGGGGGGGGGGGCTATATACCATGCTGGGCTGTATGATACCGTGCTGTGCTGTATTATACTATTATGGGGGGCTATATACCATGCTGGGCTGTCTTATACCGTGCTAGGCTGAGTTATGCCATTCTGGGGGGGCTATATACCATGCTGGGCTGTATTATACCATTTTTGGGGGGCTATACGATGCTGGGCTTGTATTATACCATACTGGGGTGGCTACAGTTGTGACCAAAAGTATTGACACCCCTGCAATTTTGTCAGATAATACTCAGTTTCTTCCTGAAAATTATTGCAAACACAAATTCTTTGGTATTATTATCTTCATTTAATTTGTCTTAAATGAAAAAACACAAAAAGAATTGTCCTAAAGCCAAATTGGATATAATTCCACACCAAACATAAAAAAGAGGGTGGACAAAAGTATTGGCACTGTTCGAAAAATCATGTGATGCTTCTCTAATTTGTGTAATTAACATCACCTGTAACTTACCTGTGGCACCTAACAGGTGTTGGCAATAACTAAATCACACTTGCAGCCAGTTGACATGGATTAAAGTTGACTCAGCCTCTGTCCTTGTGTGTACCACATTGAGCATGGAGAAAAGAAAGAAGACCAAAGAACTGTCTGAGGACTTGAGAAACCAAATTGTGAGGAAGCATGAGCAATCTCAAGGCTACAAGTCCATCTCCAAAGACCTGAATGTTCCTGTGTCTACCGTGCGCAGTGTCATCAAGAAGTTTAAAGCCCATGGCACTGTGGCTAACCTCCCTAGATGTGGAAGGAAAAGAAAAATTGACAAGAGATTTCAACGCAAGATTGTGCGGATGTTGGATAAGGAACCTCGACTAACATCCAAACATGTTCAAGCTGCCCTGCAGTCCGAGTGTCAACCCGTACTATCCGTCGGCGTCTGAATGAAAAGGGACTGTATGGTAGGAGACCCAGGAAGACCCCACTTCTTACCCCGAGACATAAAAAAGCCAGGCTGGAGTTTGCCAAAACTTACCTGAAAAAGCCTAAAACGTTTTGGAAGAATGTTCTCTGGTCAGATGAGACAAAAGTAGAGCTTTTTGGGCAAAGGCATCAACATAGAGTTTACAGGAGAAAAAAAGAGACATTCAAAGAAAAAAACACGGTCCCTACAGTCAAACATGGAGGAGGTTCCCTGTTTTGGGGTTGCTTTGCTGCCTCTGGCACTGGACTGCTTTACCGTGTGCATGGCATTATGAAGTATGAAGACTACCAACAAATTTTGCAGCATAACGTAGGGCCCAGTGTGAGAAAGCTGGGTCTCCCTCACAGGTCATGGGTCTTCCAGCAGGACAATGACCCAAAACACACTTCAAAAAGCACTAGAAAATGGTTTGAGAGAAAGCACTGGAGACTTCTAAGGTGGCCAGCAATGAGTCCAGACCTGAATCCCATAGAACACCTGTGGAGAGATCTAAAAATGGCAGTTTGGAGAAGGCACCCTTCAAATATCGGGGACCTGGAGCAGTTTGCCAAAGAAGAATGGTCTAAAACTCCAGCAGAGCATTGTAAGAAACTCATTGATGGTTACCGGAAGTGGTTGGTCGCAGTTATTTTGGCTAAAGGTTGTGCAACCAAGTATTAGGCTGAGGGTGCCAATACTTTTGTCTGGCCCATTTTTGGAGTTTTGTGTGAAATGATCAATGTTTTGCTTTTTGCTTCATTCTCTTTTGTGTTTTTTCATTTAAGACAAATTAAATGAAGATAATAATACCAAAGAATTTGTGTTTGCAATCATTTTCAGGAAGAAACTGAGTATTATCTGACAGAATTGCAGGGGTGTCAATACTTTTGGCCACAACTGTATATACACACATGCACCACAGATATACACAATCATCCTATATACTGTATATATATATACACACATACTATACACACATATACAGACACACACTGTATACTGCATATGTGCACACACAGATATACTTACCAGGTTCTGCGGCTTCACTTGTACAGAACCATTCCCAGGACAGTGCTAGGAGCAGCCATGATGAGGACTCAGGAGGAGATGACACAGACACACAGGGCTGCAGGCATATTCCTGGCCTGGTTCTGACCTCTGTCTGCTGTGCTGTAATCAGCCCCTCCACCTCAACTTCTAACCTGACTGCAGGTTATATACTGCAGTTTGATACCCCACATAGCACCACGTGATGGTGTCTCCGCAGTGTTGGATGTTGATCTCCATGAGTTCATTCATCCTCATCTTTCACATAGCCCTGTATATACAGTATGAGCCCCCACATAGCCCATTATTTACCATATGAACCCTCATGCAGCCCCTATATATAGTATTAGCCCACACAGCCCTCTATATACATTGTTTCCTCACACAACCATTGTATAAAGTGTGAGCCCTCACACAGCCCCTATATACTGTATGAGACCCCACAACCCTCCTACATACAGTATGAGCTCCCACACAGCACCCTATATACAGTATGAGACCTCACAGTCCCTCTACAGTGCCTACAAGTAGTATTCAACCCCCTGCAGATTTAGCAGGTTTGATAAGATGCAAATAAGTTAGAGCCTTCAAACTTCACACAAGAGCAGGATTTATTAACAGATGCATAAATCTTACAAACCAAAAAGTTATGTTGCTCAGTTAAATTTTAATAAATTTTAAACATACAAGTGTGGGTCAATTATTATTCAACCCCTAGGTTTAATATTTTGTGGAATAACCCTTGTTTGCAATTACAGCTAATAATCGTCTTTTATAAGACCTGATCAGGCCGGCACAGGTCTCTGGAGTTATCTTGGCCCACTCCTCCATGCAGATCTTCTCCAAGTTATCTAGGTTCTTTGGGTGTCTCATGTGGACTTTAATCTTGAGCTCCTTCCACAAGTTTTCAATTGGGTTAAGGTCAGGAGACTGACTAGGCCACTCCAACACCTTGATTTTTTGCCTCTTGAACCAGGCCTTGGTTTTCTTGGCTGTGTGCTTTGGGTCGTTGTCTTGTTGAAAGATGAAATGACGACCCATCTTAAGATCCTTGATGGAGGAGCGGAGGTTCTTGGCCAAAATCTCCAGGTAGGCCGTGCTATCCATCTTCCCATGGATGCGGACCAGATGTCCAGGCCCCTTGGCTGAGAAACAGCCCCACAGCATGATGCTGCCACCACCATGCTTGACTGTAGGGATGGTATTCTTGGGGTCGTATGCAGTGCCATCCAGTCTCCAAACGTCACGTGTGTGGTTGGCACCAAAGATCTCGATCTTGGTCTCATCAGACCAGAGAACCTTGAACCAGTCTGTCTCAGAGTCCTCCAAGTGATCATGAGCAAACTGTAGACGAGCCTTGACATGACGCTTTGAAAGTAAAGGTACCTTACGGGCTCGTCTGGAACGGAGACCATTCGGTGGAGTACGTTACTTATGGTATTGACTGAAACCAATGTCCCCACTGCCATGAGATCTTCCCGGAGCTCCTTCCTTGTTGTCCTTGGGTTAGCCTTGACTCTTCGGACAAGCCTGGCCTTGGCACGGGAGGAAACTTTCAAAGGCTGTCCAGGCCGTGGAAGGCTAACAGTAGTTCCATAAGCCTTCCACTTCCGGATGATGCTCCCAACAGTGGAGACAGGTAGGCCCAACTCCTTGGAAAGGGTTTTGTACCCCTTGCCAGCCTTGTGACCCTCCACGATCTTGTCTCTGATGGCCTTGGAATGCTCCTTTGTCTTTCCCATGTTGACCATGTATGAGTGCTGTTCACAAGTTTGGGGAGGGTCTTAAATAGTCAGAAAAGGCTGGAAAAAGAGATAATTAATCCAAACATGTGAAGCTCATTGTTCTTTGTGCCTGAAATACTTCTTAATACTTTAGGGGAACCAAACAGAATTCTGGTGGTTTGAGGGGTTGAATAATAAATGACCCTCTGAATAAACTTTTCACAATTTAAAAAAAAATTAAACAAAGAAATAACATTCTTTTTTGCTGCAGTGCATTTCACACTTCCAGGCTGATCTACAGTCCAAATGTCACAATGCCAAGTTAATTCCGAATGTGTAAACCTGCTAAATCTGCAGGGGGTTGAATACTACTTGTAGGCACTTGTATATACATTATGGAACCTACGCAGCCCCATATATACAATGAGCACTCACATAGTCAACCTATATATACTGAGTCCCCACATAGTCTCATATATAGTGAGCCCTCCAATAAATAGTATAAGCCCCTATATATAGTATGAGTCCTCACATAGCCAACCTATATACAGTATGAGACCCCACTGTCCCTCTATATACACCGCTCTGCTGTATTATGTAAGGCACAAACATAGCGGTCATGCGCAGTCCACAATTTGAATCCCAACATGGGCCAATTGTGGGCATGGATAGACGCATGTCCAGACCTGCGCACCGCCGGGTGCTATGGTGGTGCCCGACGTTTCCGGGCATGTGCAATCCACATATTGAGTCCTCATATGGGATGCTTGTGGGCATGGATAGACGCACTTCCGGACCGGCTCATTTCAGGGTGGCATGATCGTGGAACCTATGGCATTTCCGGTCATGCTCAGACATGCCCACAGGGTCTGGACGCCTCCTGCCTGCATAAACATCGCGCAGCGGGCCAGGCTGTACACTTCCGGTTTGGGGTATACATACAGCGCTATTATCACCACGCCTTCGGTCCTCTATAAAATGGCTGGCAGTGATCACAAACTCCATGCATCATACCACTCAATGCCGACTTTTATTCCCCATTGACTTCCATTGGGGTCGGGTTTCGGACGAAATGCCGACTTTTTTTGCCCGAGTCGGACCAGTTTCATCTGAAACAAATTTTGTTTCATGAAACCCGATCCGACCAAAGTCGCTCAACTCTACCTGCCACTATAGGGCCCTATAGGGGTAGCAGGGAGAGCCGTCGAGGAGTGGGGGGGCCAATTGCGCAGGTCCTAGGGCGCCAACCTCCGCTGGCAGGTAGGGATACACAGGCCATTGCAGGGACAGGCACCTCCCTATGGTGTTCATGCAATACTAATTTTAGTCTAATATTAATTATGTATTTTTCTAAAAAAGTTTGATATTTTAGTAAGGGTATATGAGGAGATAGCTGTGAGCGTCTGGATTTGATCTCATACCAATTTATTTTGGATACTGTGATTCATATAGTGAGCTCTCCTATAAATAGTATAAGCCCCACAAAGTCCCCTATATATAGTATGAGCCCTCACATAGCCCTCCTATAAATAGTATAAGCCCCCTGTTGTGAATTCTCTCTCTGGTTCCCCTCTGGTGATTACTGAAGGTAGTGGAGCTGGTCAGTTTGACAGAGGGGTTGCAAGTTCTCTTTCTGGACTCCCTCTGGTGGTTACTGGAGGTAGTGGAGCTGATCTGATTGACAGAGGCTTGCCACCTGATAATGAGGAAGATGATTGGAGATCTGGAGTTTCTGATTGGGATTTAAGACAGCTGACTCCCTCTATCCCTGCTGGTGATTTTCTTCCTGTGCCTTCTGAGGTGTAATGTCTTCTGCTCTTTCCCTGCATGGTTCAGCTAAGTGGTTCATTTGTTATTCTGTTTGCATTTGATCTGGTTTTGTTTATCTCTGCTTTGTGCAGGTCAGCCAGCTCCGGTTGGGGCTGTGCTGAAACACCGCCCATATGTTACTGCATGTGCCAGTTTGTTCTGTCCCCTGTTATATTGGTCCCTTTTCGCTTTGCGATCAGAATATACCAGAGTGCTGATATAGTGGGGGCAAAGTTGTGCGACTTCAGTGTTTTTTCTGCATCAGACATGTTGGACTTTTTGCAGGGTTTTTTGCATGATTGCAGACAGTGTCTTTCCTTTCCTGTCTAGTCAGTGTGGGCCCCATCATTTGCTCACTCTTTTTTTCTGCCTGCGTTTGTGTTTTCATCTTGTCTCACCGACAATATATGTTTGGGGGCTATCTATTCCTTTGGGGTCTGCTTTAGGGCAGTTTAGATTTCCCCTTTCTTGCTTTAGGCTTAGTTAGCTCTCCGGCTGTGCCGAGGCGTCTAGGATCATCGTAGGCATGCTCCACGGCTACTGCTAGTTGTGTGGACAGAATCAGGGGTATGCATCCGTTTAGTTACCAACCTCTCTGGTTTTCTGTGGCTTCGCTTGGGCCTGCTATCCTCCTCAGTGCCTATATATGAGTCCTCACATAGCCAACCTATATACAGTATGAGCCCCCACTGTCCCTCTATATACAGTAAGAACCAACAAATAAACAGACACAAATTAATAACCCACCCTCCCTAGTGTTTCCCCGGTGCTCTGCTCCAGTCTTTGTTATGTGCATGGATACCGCACAGCAGACACGACGTAGTGACATCATCCCATCTGCTGTCTCAGTTGCAAACACTAAATAGTGGAAGGAAGAGCCAGTGCCTCCCTCCTCCACCATTAGTCGGGACCTCAGGCAGGAGAGGGTGGCCACATGGTGCGGCCAATGGGCCACGGTGTTCATCCTTTAGGCTGCCTGGTCACTTCGCCCAGGTCTGCGCTAAGCTCGTGTCTTTGTGAATATGTTGTTTCTCCTTTCGTTTGTGCTAGTGTAAATGAGATATGAAAAAATATTTAAGACCTGGCTTACACTGGCCCACAGGGGAGCTGGTGAATACCCCGCTGGGCCCTTGGGTAGGAGTAAGTCACTCCACCCCTCCAACAAGTGCAGGAATTAGCCAAACATCTTATTCACTACATACAGACGAGAGTATTTGATCATTCATTCAGCGAACTAGCAGCATGAGACACTATTAGAGAATAATGTACGGGTTGTGTTTTATCCATTCTGGGTTATCGGCCACCTTGATTGCTTCTTTCCCTCTGATGTGGTTTCTCACATGATGCGTGTGGCTCTGCAGAAGGGGCAAAGTCTGATCACAATGGTTTGGCTTCTATCCAATGACATCCAGTAATCGGTGACATAACCTCCATGTATTAGAGCTTCATACTGCAGTTTCCGGGAGTCACATGTGCTGCAGCTTCTGCCCGACTTCCCAATCCTGTACCCCAGATTTTAGCTGTGAGAAACTAGTTTGTTAATGTAAGCCCAGGAAAATATATAAGGGTATATGCACACAGAGCTTTTCGATGAGTACTGTAGAGCAGATCCGCTTTAAAGAACACCTTAAAGGGGTTCTCCAAGAATGAGACAGAATGGTGTCCCTGGTACACATGATTAGGACAGGCTGGAGTATGAACTGTCAGTAAGGACTGCCGACTGAAGACATTCAGCTCCCGAAACCGGCGTCTCCACTGACGATAGCTGCATCTCACCTGAGTCAGCGACCAGGAGCAAGGCTGTGATATGTAAAGAAATATATGTCTTCCTCGCTCAGCACAACGCGGGCTATGTTCAGATTTATCCTCCTCCGTCAATCAAGCATGAGGTGGCGCTGGGAATAGAGCCAGAGTGACAGAGGCTTCAGCTCAACCATACTCCATCAGTCTCATTAACACATTAATTCAAATTCTGACTTGCAAACCTATCACTATAAGATCAATGGAAGATCCCCACGAATTTCATGCTGGGTCAATATGGCAAATCCTGCTGCTTCCTATGAGAGGGTGGTATATAAGAATATAGATACTGTTTGGAAAACTTGGATCAAAGGTTCGGAAGCCTTAACTGACATTAGTCCCCAGGAGGACTCTCTCATGATAAAGTATGTGATATTTAGTGCCTGATGTGGGCATCCTATGCTTTTGGTCAAGATATTAGACACATGGTATGTTAAGGGCAACATTAACTTCGCCAGATAGCATTTCTCATTGCTTGTTAATAGTGTTTGTTCCATGATGTGACCTTATTATATTGTATAATCTTCAGTATAACAAGAAAAAAAAAAAAGCTGCTTCTGCTGAAACTGGCTCCAAGCTCAGCTCTATCCAACCACAATACAAGGTGACATTATAGATTGGTAGGTCATGTATCGTGCAGTGCATGTGGCGGTCTCTCACTTCACCAACATGAAGACACCTCTTCACCCCATCCCCTCTTGTTCTTCTGAACGTTCCCCTCATTGCCACCCTTCCATTCCACCCCCCCGGCCCAATTCTCCTTTATATAAGAGTATTCGAATACACGGTGCAGTTGTGGTATTTGCACCCATGGTGTTTTTTGAGGCTCTGAAAAACGACAAATTTTCAAGTATTATATATATATATATTTTTTTTTTTAAGATCTCAGCACCACCGCAGCCGATTGTACATGAGAGGGAGAGACCTGTCACAGGGAGAAACTGGTCAACCACCTGCAGCAGCAGTGGGAGAAGCCCACTGGGGTGCAGAGCTCGACTAGTCTTATCCCCGGCCGGAACATCAAAACTAAATATTGTCTGAAATGCCGGGGCGTTCCAGAGAATAAAATATCTGGCTGTAATCCCGTTTGCTGGGCAGCATGAATACAAAAAAGAAAAGTCTACCTCTACAAAAAGAAACAAAACTTAGGAATGGAGAATGAAGAATGGCCGTGGATTTATTCAATATACTTTATTGGTTTACATCCAAGTCACCAGTGATGACCTCTTCAGGACGTTTCACCAGCGACATTGCACGATTGTGAACTTTAATAGTAGTACAAATATAATTCACTACTAGGGGCTTCTGGATGAGGTTGTTGGCACCTTCGGACATTTATATGGTACTCGTATACTTTGGGAACCACCTGGTTTAGTAGGTTAGGAAAAAATAGAAGATGACGACGATATCTCACAAAGCCTTACAGAGCCGACGGCAGAGGTAATGGAGTCTCTACTACTTAGACATATGCGATTAGAAGCACAACAGCTTTATGGCCATGGATGAGAAGTACCGGCTTATGGTCTGAACTACATTCTGGAGATTCTAGGTCACTAATGAGAAGTATCCGTGGGACGCATCAGTGCTGCTCCGCACTGGACCTGGTGGTGATGATAAAATATTGGACCTGTTTGCACACAGTTAATGGTAAAGAAGCAAAGTCACTTTTTTCTTAGAAAAAAAAAAAATGAAATATCTGTAGGGTCTTAGAATGAATATTTTTGCATTGCAGAAAAGCAGAGAATACTGCAGAACATAAGAGGGACATATCTAGTCTGTTGCAGAATTTTACTCATTAGAAGTGTGCAAACATTGCAGGAAACGCGATACTGAATGGTAAGTCTTGGAAGGAGACTGCATCCAACTTGGCGAAGGTGAAAATAGGTAATTTCTTGTATGAAGTGCAGCAAATGGTCTACACTGGAGTGGATGCGGACTTGTAAAAATCTCGTCAGTAGACCCAAGTCACCGGGACCCACTGGGGGGAGGCACATGCTGCATCAAGAGCCCCTAGTAGATCTTGAACGGTTTGCTCCGCATCATTGTTCACCAGAGTTAGGTCGAAGAATTGTGCGTAGCGAGCCCGGAGAACCTCCGAATCCGCACGCAGCTTCTCGAGTGCATCAGACTGTAAAGACAAAAACGTAGGAGGACAAAAAAGGTCAACGCAAAAAAGTACAAGACATGTTCAATGAGTAAAGTAAAGTCAAGGATCAATGTCAAAATAATTAAAATCAATGCAACCATTTGAAGAAATGTGCTTGTCATAGAAGATCTTCATGGGAGAAAAGTTATTGGATTTGACATGCATTCAAACTTAAAGGGGTTGTATGGCGCTTATAATTTTGCTAGTATACCCTCTGTATGGATCATCAATATTACTTGGTGTGAGACACATGGCACTGCTGCCAATCATCTAATCCTGGCCCGATGTGATTGGCTGCAGAGCTGCACTGCTAGTCTCCTGTATATGGCTGCAGCCACTAGGGCTGGATCTGCAGAACCTCGCTGTGGTGACTATACAGCTGACAGAGCTGGACTGTTCTTCAAATGAGCACACCTGGCCACATTGGAAACAGCCGATAGGCGAAGATGCCAAAATGTGGCACCCTCACCAATCTGTTATCGATAAACTGTCCTAAGGTTAGGCCACCATTATCAAAATACTAGAGAGCCTCTTAAATAGTAATGTATATTGAAATATTAAAGTCAGAGTATCACCAGTCCTGTGTATTATACATTGTGTTCTCAAGTTAATGGTAAAGAAATTAAGTCACCAAAAAGATCAACATAAAATAATTTCACATGGGAACAGAGTAGAGATGGTCCAAACTGATCCGCAGGACCTTGTCCAGCGGGCAGGTTGGTAATCTGTGGCCATCGGCCGAGAGCCCAGTGAGCTGCCTCACCCCTGATGGCATCCATGGCTCTTCCTGGGGATCTCACCAGGCCGGCTATTATTTATTTATTTATATAGCGCCATTAATTCCATGGTGCTGTACATGAGAAGGGGGTTACATACAAAGTTATAGATATCATTAACAGTAAACAAATTTACAATAACAGACTGGTACAGAGGGGAGAGGACCCTGTCCTTGTGGACTTGCATTCTATGGGGCTAATCACAAGAGCAGAAGGGGATGCGTCAGATTTAGAGGCAGGCGGCCAAGCTCCCTTCTGACACAGATTACTGACCTGACAGCTGGACCTGCAAATCAATTTGCCACCTCTCTAAAGCCAAGCCATTAAACTGCACAGCATGCAGAGCGGTGGTGATCCAGCTTTGTAGAACTCTGGCGGCCATGTAACCACAGTTTGAGGAGGGTGCAGAACTCTCTCAAGAAGAGATCATAAAAAGAAGTTGTCCAGGATTAGAAAAACATGGCTTCTTTATGTCACTCACTCGACCATGGATTACAGTTAGGTCCATATATATTTGGACAGAAAACATTTTTCTAATTTTGGTTCTAGACATTACCACAATGAATTTTAAACAAAACAATTCAGATGCAGTTGAAGTCCAGACTTTCAGCTTTCATTTGAGGGTATCCACATTAAAATTGGATGAAGGGTTTAGGCGTTTCAGCTCCTTAACATGTGCCACCCTGTTTTTAAAGGGACCAAAAGTAATTGGACAATTGACTCCAAGGCTATTTCATGGACAGGTGTGGGCAATCCCTTTGTTACGTGACTTTTGAACCAGTCACAGAAGAAGAAGTAAGCAGGCTCCTTGCATCTTCTCGCCCAACTACTTGCACCAGTGACCCATTTCCGTCACATCTCCTCCAGTCCCTTTCCCCTGCTGTCACCCCTCACCTAACTAAAATATTTAACCTCTCTCTTCTGGTATTTTTCCCTCCTCATTTAAGCATGCCATCATACATCCACTACTTAAAAAACCATCCCTCGACCAAAACTGTGCCGCTAACTATAGACCTGTCTCTAATCTTCCCTTCATCTCTAAACTCCTGGAACGCCTGGTCCACTCCCGTCTTATCCGCTATCGCTCAGAAAACTCTGTTCTCGACCCTCTCCAATCCGGTTTCCGCTCTTTACACTCCACTGAAACTGCCCTCACTAAAGTCTCTAATGATCTGCTAACAGCTAAATCAAATGGTCATTACTCCATGCTAATTCTCTTGGATCTCTCGGCAGCATTCGACACTGGATCATCAGCTCCTCCTCACTATGCTCCGTTCCATTTGCCTCAAGGACCCCGTTCTCTCCTGGTTCTCCTCCTATCTTTCTGACCGCTCCTTTACTGTATCTTTTGCCGGTTTCTCCTCCTCTCACCTTCCCCTCACTGTTGGGGTCCCCCAAGGATCGGTTCTAGGCCCCCTCCTCTTCTCCTTGTACACTGCCCCTATTGGTCAAACAATCAGTAGATTTGGGTTCCAGTACCATCTCTATGCTGATGACACCCAATTATACGCTTCTTCTCCTGACATCACGCCTGCCTTTCTAGAAAAAAACGGCGATTGTCTAAACGCTGTGTCTAATATCATGTCCTCACTATATCTGAAACTGAACCTGTCAAAAACTGAACTCCTGGTGTTTCCTCCCTCTACTAATGTACCTATACCCGACATTGCTATTTCTGTGGGTGGCTCCACTATTACTCCCCAGCAACAGGCCCGCTGTCTTGGGGTCATACTGGATTCCGAGCTTTCCTTTGCCCTCCACATTCGATCACTGGCTCGCTCTTGTCATCTGCACCTCAAAAACATTTCTAGAATTCGACCTTTTCTTACTTTTGACTCTGCAAAAACTCTTACTGTTTCTCTTATTCATTCTCGCCTCGACTATTGTAACTCTCTTCTAATCGGTCTCCCTCTTACCAAACTCTCCCCTCTCCAATCTGTCTTGAATGCTGCAGCCAGGATCATATTCCTCACCAATCGTTACACCGATGCCTCTACCTTGTGCCAGTCATTACACTGGCTACCCATCCACTCCAGAATTCAGTATAAACTTATTACCCTCACCCACAAAGCTCTCCATGGCTCAGCACCACCCTACATCTCCTCCCTTGTTTCAGTATACCACCCTACCCGCGCCCTCCGTTCTGCTGATGACCTGAGGTTACTATCCTCAATAGTCAGAACCTCCCACTCCCGTCTCCAAGACTTTATACGTGCCGCGCCAATTCTTTGGAATGCACTTCCCAGGTCAATACGATTAGTCCCCAATCCCCACAATTTTAAGCGTGCCCTGAAAACACATTTATTCAGACTGGCCTATCGCCTCAACACATTAACCTAATCTATCCCTGTGTGGCACAGCCAAAAGTTTTACCATAACCAGATTTCCCGCATCATGTTCCCACATGCTGTATGCATCCATTAGCCCTCTGTGTCTGTACTGTTACACACTTAACATTATGGCTGGCCCATATAAGTCCGGGCAATTGTTACCACACACCTTTCGTGTCTACCTCTTTCCTCATAGACTGTAAGCTTGTGAGCAGGGCCCTCATTCCTCTTGGTATTTGTTATAATCTACTGTATGTGATTATTGTTATGCTGTAATGTCTATTGTCTGTACAAATCCCCTCTGAAATGTAAAGTGCTGCGGAATATGTCGGCGCTATAAAAATAAAATGTATTATGTCATTCTCAATTAAGCAGATAAAAGGCCTGGAGTTGATTTGAGGTGTGGTGCTTGCATTTGGAAGGTTTTGCTGTGAAGGAAACATGCGGTCAAAGGAGCTCTCCATGCAGGTGAAACAAGCCATCCTTAAGCTGCAAAAACAGAAAAAAACCATCCGAGAAATTGCTACAACATTAGGAGTGGCAAAATCTACAGTTTGGTACATGCTGAGAAAGCAAGAAAGCACTGGTGAACTCATCAATGCAAAACCACCATGGTTACTTACCGGTAGCCGGTTTTTCCGGAACCCATGACAGCACCACATGAGAGAGGGATCCGCCCCGCCAGGACAGGAACCTACTGAAACATAAGGGGCGGCACCTCTCCCCCGCTTCAGTTGGATTACAGAGCACTTGAGAGGACTTCCCGGTTAGTTACATATTTATCCAACACCACATCACACAAATACACCCGACTATTGTGCACACCCAAACGGTGAAAAGGGGGGGAAATATACGGGTGCTGTCATGGGTTCCGGAAAAAACGGCTACCGGTAAGTAACTATGGTGGTTTTCCCTTCACCCATGACAGCACCACATGAGAGATTCTGGAGACTTCGAACACCTTAGGGAGAGACCACCGCTTGCAGCACCCTTCTACCAAAGGTCAAGTCAGCCGAGGAGGATAGATTTAGTCTATAGTGTCTAAAGAAAGTTGAGGGTGAGGCCCAGGTAGCGGCCTTACAAATTTGATCTATTGATACCTCTGCTTCCTCAGCCCAGGAGGTCGCCACGGCTCTGGTGGAATGAGCCTTGATGCCGTCAGGAACCGGGACGCCACTAGCTGAATAGGCTACACTAATGGCCTCCCTAATCCATCGGGCAATAGTCCCCTTTGACACTCCATAACCTTTCCTAGCACCCTGGAAGGCTACAAATAGGGACTGGGACCTCCTCCACTGGCTGGTTATAGACATATACTCTACTAGGGTTCTTTTAACGTCTAGGCTATGAAATTTCTCCTCCCCTGGGATTTTCGGATTCTCGCAAAAGGAAGGGAGGACAATTTCTTGATTTCGGTGAAAGTTAGTTACTACTTTCGGCAAGTAAGCAGGGTCTGTTCTCATAACCACCCTATCCTGGTATATCTGGGTATATGGTGGGTTGACTGAAAGGGCCTGCAGGTCACTAACTCTACGTGCCGACGTTAGAGCTACCAAAATGATGGTTTTTAGGGTGAGATTTTTAGTTGAAATCTGCTGTATGGGTTCAAACGGCTCCTTCGTAAGGGATTCCAGTACCAGATTTAGATCCCATGGAGCTATTTTCGGTAAGGAAACTGGCCTAGATCTGTGGCAAGATTTTATGAACCTGGCTACCCATCTGTTTGCCGCTATATTGCAATTGTATAATGCACCCAGCGCTGACACCTGTACCTTGAGGGTATTAACCGCCAGGCCTAGCTGTAAGCCTGCCTGCAAGAACTCCAAGATGGACTCGATTGGGGGTTCTTGACCTAACGGTTTTCCCAGGAATTGAAGGAATTTCTTCCACGTCCTGCCATATATGTTGGTTGTTATTGGTTTTCTACTTTTCATTAGAGTAGTCACCAACCCCGGGGAAAACCCTTTATCTCTCAAAAGCGCCCTCTCAAATTCCACGCCGTCAGATGGAGCCCCTTGACTTGTTTGTGGAATATCGGCCCCTGAGCTAATAAATCTGGAATTTCTGGCAGTACCCATGGGTCCGAGAGAGACATCCTTTGTAGTAGTGAAAACCACGGTCTTTTTGGCCAGAACGGGGCTATGAGGATTACTCTGGCTTGCTCGTCTCTTATCTTTCTTACCACTGCCGGGATTAACGCTGCCGGGGAAAAGGCGTAGCTTAGTTTGAACCGCCACGGGATTTGTAGAGCGTCTACTGCCCACGGGTTTTCCCTTGGGTTTAATGAGCAGAACCTTCTCACTTGCCAGTTGTTTTTGGTGGCAAAGAGGTCGATCACTGGCTGCCCCCATAACTGTACTATCCTCTGGAATATTACACGATTTAAGACCCACTCTCCCTGTTTTAATTTGTTGCGGCTTAGAAAGTCGGCTTGAACATTTTCTGTCCCTCTGATGTGTAGGGCTGTTAGGGAGGTTAGATGTTGTTCTGCTTTGAGGAAGATTCTTTTGGCTTCGTCCATTAGGGAGTTTGACCTTGTCCCTCCCTGGTGGTTGACATACGCCACTGCCACCCTGTTGTCTGACATAATCCGGACGTTTTGACCATGTAACATGGGAATAAATGCCTCTAGGGCTCTGTTTATCGCTCTTAACTCTCTTAAGTTGGAGGAAGCCTTCTGCTCTATGTGACCCCAGGACCCTTGGGCCATATGTTCTCTCAGGTGTGCCCCCCATCCCGAGGAGCTTGCGTCCGTCAATATTACATCGGACACGGGCCTGTGCCACAACGTTCCTCCTGCTAAATTTGTGTCGTCTAGCCACCAAGTGAGAGAGTTTTTCCCCCCTTTCGGAAAGTTCCAGCTTCCCCTCTAAACGCCCTTTCAATCGTCTCTGGGCTGACAAGATTTCCGTCTGCAGTTGCCGGGTATGAAACTGTGCCCAGTTGACCGCCGGGATACAGGCTGTTAGCGTGCCCAACAGGGACATTGCCCTTCTTAGGGTCATGTGAGGATGCTGTATTGCCGTAAGGGTCATTTCTCTCACCTTCTCTAGTTTTTTCTCTGGCAAGAGACAAACTTGACGGTCAGAGTCCAAGACGAAACCTAGAAATGTTTGTTTCCTTAGGGGTTGGAGTTTTGATTTTTTTAAGTTTACCATCCAACCCAGTTTTTGCAGGGTCTCCGTTATTTTCTCTACCTGATGTGCGCAGTGATGTTCTGAATTGCCAATGACCAAAAAATCGTCCAAGTAAGGCACCATAATCACATTGTGGATTCGAAGGAAAGCTGTCATTTCCGCTATTACTTTTGTAAAAATCCTTGGCGCTATGGAGATGCCGAACGGAAGAGCTGTAAATTGAAAATGCCTGAGGTCGCCCTGGATGTATAGGGCTACCCTCAGGTATTTCTGGTATTCTTGGGGCATCAGGTTATGGTAATAGGCATCCTTCAAATCTATTACGGCCATGAAGCAGTTGTGGTGTAACAGCTTTATGGCCGAAGTCACTGATTCCATTTTGAATGTTTGGTTCGTAATCCATTGATTGAGGCGCCTGAGATTTATTATCGTTCTGAAGGAAAGGTCGGGTTTTTTTATTAGGAAGAGGGGAGAATAGAACCCCCTTCTCTCTTGGTCTTTTGGGACCTCTATCAGAACTTGTTTCTCCAACAGTCCTAAGATTTCTGTTTCTAAGGCTGATTGCTCTCCTGGTTTCTTCCTGACGGGGGTCACCACAAATGAAGCTCTTGGATGCTGGAAGAAGGGGATTTTTAGGCCTTTCTTTATAATGTTCAGAATCCAATTGTTGGCCGATATTTTCTCCCATTCTTGGAAAAAAAGCCTCAATCTTCCCCCCACAGGAGGGCTGGTGTCATTGCGGGGATTTTTTGGCGGTTGAGGTAGTTCCCCCAAACATGAATCCTGGTTCTTTTTTCCTCTTGTCGTCCCACCTTTTCCGCTCTCCCGGGGGACGGCCTCGATTGAACCTTCCCCTCCGAAAGGGCGGTCTCCTTTGATCACCCATGTATCTGGGGAAGCCCTTCTTTTTATCCCCGGCTTTTTCCAGGATGTCATCCAGGTTTTTTCCAAACAGGAACTGCCCATCACATGGTAACGAACATAATTTCGCCTTAGATTGAATGTCCCCAGGGCAGCCTTTGAGCCATAACGCCCGTTTTGCGGCGTTCGATAGCCCCGCTGCTCTTGCCGTTAACCTCATCGAGTCGGCGGAGGTGTCAGCCAAGAAGGCGGCAGCTCCGTGTAGCAGGTACATTTCTCCTAATATTTTCTCCCTTGGTACTTTGGAGACTAATTTCTCTTCAAGTTGTTGCAGCCAGACCATTAATGACCGGGCTGTGCAGGTGCCGGCTATTGCTGGTTTCAGACCCCCTGCCGCTGCCTCCCAAGTGTGCCTTAGGTATGAGTCCGCTTTTTTATCCAGGGGATCTCTCAAAACCCCTGAATCCTCCAGGGGCAGGGCCGACTTCTTGGAAGACCTAGACACTGCTGCGTCAATCTTTGGGACCTTGTCCCAGACGTCCGTGTCTTTAGCCTCGAAGGGGTATCTGCGCTTTGAAGAGGAGGGAAGGCTACCTGACTTCTCCGGTTTCTTCCACTCTCTCTCGATTAGGGCTTGAACCTTGTCGTTGACCGGAAAGGTACGCTTTTTCCTTTCTTGCAGGCCGCCAAACATTACATCCTCCAGTGATCTCTCTACTTTCTCCTCCTGCAGGCCCATAGTGGACCTGATGGCTTTAAGGAGAGCGTCCGTATCTTCTACGGGAAAGCAAGGTCTGCCCCCCGTATCACTGTCTGAGGATGAAGATGACCCGTGCTCAACTTGATACTCCGAAGAGGAGGAGCCTGACGAGGAACTCGGGGAAGCTTTCCTACTCTTCTTTTTTAATAATTTTTTAAGTGAGCCCTGTACCTCAGATTTTATTATCGATCTGAGGTTTGTTGCCAGGTTCGGCACCTCTTCAGCCATAGTCCGCTGAATACAGCTGACACATAAGTCCTTTGGGTAGTCTTTTGCTAAAGGGCTGTGGCATATGGCACATTCTCTATTTTTCTTTTTACTTATGGCTTTTTTGGCTCCCTAAAAAAAACAAAAAAGACATAGGAAGGCCTATTATAATACTGCCTAACTTTCACGGAGATCACTCACCACCCAGGAAAGACTGATACCGGGCTCTGGGGCTGCGAAGGAGCGTGCGCCCTGCGCTCTTTTGACCTCGAGGAATCCCTCGATCGGTGACTTGGACGGCTGCTGCTTTTGCCTCTCGAGCGGCTCTTGCGACCAGAAGCTTGCGATGGGGGCAGGGACAATGGGGACGGTCAGCGATCCTCCTGAGACGCCATTGTCACCCCTGCAGCCGCTTCTGCTCCTTCTTTTAACAGTGAGTGAGCCCCACATTACCCCTCCCCCCCGCCAGCCGCTTCTCCTGGCCGGCGTCGCGCCCGGCGCCATGACCGTCGCGTCCTGATGACGTCAGCGGTCGCGCTCCCAGAATCCTCTGCGCCGCTGACGTCAGACGCCGGTCCCCGCCCCCGGCTTCCCCTGCATGCAGGCGAAGGACGGGCGCGCGCAGGGGGAGGGCGGCACGAGGAGGACCTCCGAAGGGAGGACATCAGGACGTGCCCGCACGAACCCGGGGCCCGAATCAGGCAACACCCCGGGGACTGCGCTACCAGCTGCCGACGGCCGGCGTTGCAGGTAAGTCAGCCCTGCAATCCTTACACGCCGGGACGGCCCTGGGTCTTTCATCCTGACAGACACCGCCGCTGTCAGAAGGATTCCTTTCCAGGACAGGAACCCAACTGAAGCGGGGGAGAGGTGCCGCCCCTTATGTTTCAGTAGGTTCCTGTCCTGGCGGGGCGGATCCCTCTCTCGTGGTGCTGTCATGGGTGAAGGGAAAAAGACCTGGGCGCCCACGGAAGACAACAGTGGTGGATGATCGCAGAATAATCTCCATGGTGAAGAGAAACCCCTTCACAACAGCCAACCAAGTGAACAACACTCTCCAGGAGGTAGGCGTATCAATATCCAAATCTACCATAAAGAGAAGACTGCATGAAAGTAAATACAGAGGGTTCACTGCACGGTGCAAGCCACTCATAAGCATCAATAAAAAGGCTAGACTCGACTGTGCTAAAAACCATCTAAAAAAGCCAGCACAGTTCTGGAAGAACATTCTTTGGACAGATGAAACCAAGATCAACCTCTACCAGAATGATGGAAAGAGAAGTATGGCGAAGGCCTGGTACAGCTCATGATCCAAAGCATACCACATCATCTGTAAAACACGGCGGAGGCAGGGTGATGGCTTGGGCATGCATGGCTGCCAGTGGCACTGGGTCACTAGTGTTTATTGATGATGTGACACAGGACAGAAGCAGCCAAATGAATTCTGAGGTATTCAGAGCCATACCGTGTGCTCAGATCCAGCCAAACTGATTGGTCGTCATTTCATACTACAGATGGACAATGACCCAAAACATAAAGCCAAAGCAACCCAGGAGTTTATTAAAGCAAAGAAGTGGAATATTCTTGAATGGCCAAGTCAGTCACCTGATCTCAACCCAGAGGTACATAATATTAATCTCTTTGCTTGTTCTCGAGCAGTTCTTCAGATTTCTAGTGCACGGGATTTCTATTCCCAGAGACCTTGTTCTCCATAAAGTGTGGATATTCCCAAAGAAACAACAAATATCATGACTGCAAGCATTGGATCGATATTAAAATAAAAATAAAAGTCACCTTGTCCGTATCGGTGGGAGATATGAACACAATGAATGGAGCCAGTTCTGCTGTACGAACCATCTTTAGTGTCTGGGAAATAGGAGAGGAACAACTTGTGATTATTATTAGATCAGTTGACAACCAAATAATGTGAATTAATAATTACACGCTCCCATCTTGTGGATGGCACGGCTCCTCAATGATTGTTCTGCACCTCGCGTGCTTCTAATGCACACGTGTGGGCAGAGAGACTGGACGCGGGCTGCTCCCGAGGCTGTAGTGTCACCCTATCAGAAGACAGACTGTTATTGCTCCCATCAGAGCAGAGACCACTGGTAATGACGGGCCAGGAAGCCTCTCCTGATAGTGACACTATGGCCTGAGAGCAGCGCACACATTATCTGCCCCTCCACAACACAGAACATAGCCTCCGCTGTAATCAGTGACATACTGCCGCTCACAGTCGACAGATCCCTGCCGTGGAGTGCTGTAGTGCCGCTAGGAAGAGCAATGTTTAGCAGATAATCGCATTTGCTTGCCCCTTCACACAAGATGCAAATGCATTTACCTAGCACATTTTTAATTCATTACATTTATAAAAGATTGTTTTGTTACTTGTAATATATTAAAAGCTGTGATTTTTGTCGATGGTTACCCTAATCTCCTCTGGAGTCCTTTGTAACATACAGGTGGTCACTTCTCACCTGTGGCTCTATGTCGAGTACGGCCACTTTTCCGTCATTATGAATATCCTTTAAAGTCTGGATCTTTGTCCCAAACATATATCCACTAAAGCTCCCAAACTCCAAAAACTGATTTTCGGAGATTCCTCGGCTCATTTCTTCCACGGAGACAAAATGATATGAAGCTCCATTTTCTTCTCCACGTTTTGGGGGACGAGATGTATCTTAAAAAGGGAGAAAAAAAAAAAATAGTTATAGCCCATTGATTTACATGAGAAGCACAGAGGACGAGTCCTACTGTACAGACACAAGGTGCGCTGGGCCCCTCTTTGATGGGCAGCCAATCACAGTTTTAGTGATGAGAAAATGGAAAACGGTCTTAGGAGCGCAGCAAAGAGACTCAGACAAGAGATGGGTTTAAACCACAACGCGTTTCGACGGAGGATCCGTCTTCATCAGGTGGAAGTTTAAACCCATCTCGTTTTTTTTTTTCCCTATACTTAACATGAGTGCGCATTGTCATGTTTGTACGCGTTTGTATGCGCATACTTTTTTTGGAGTGTGCGCCCGGGCGCACAAAATGCATCCGGTTGCATTTTTTGTGCGTCCGACCTGTCTCAAAAAAACACATGCGCACGCAATGCGCACAAAATTCACCCAAACACACATTATAGTCTATAGGAGCGATGACATGCGCATGGTAACGCATGCTTTTTTTGTAAAAACCATGCGCAAAAAAAACCAAAAAAAAAAAAAACCAAGCAAACACATAAAAACGCATGATGTGAAAGTAGCCTAAATCACAGTTTTAGAGCCCACACATTTTCGCACTCAGCAGCTCATTCTTGCTTTGCACCTAGTTTTGCACTGGTTTATATTACATATTTGTATTTTTAGTTCTTTTCTTAAACTTATTATACACATTTGTTTCTTTCTATGAGAATGTTCAGTTATTTTAGGCTATGTGCCCACGTTGCGTGTTAAAACGCACACCAAAAACCGGATTCCTTCCCAGAAATTGCACGTTTTTTTCACCGTGATTTTACCGCGATTATGATCGCGATTTTCGTGTGCGATATTCAAGAACTTTCCAAGCGATTTGAAGCATCGCTTGGAAAGTGATTGACAGGTTGGTCACCCTCGTGAAACATAGTGTTTGACAAGTGTGAGCAGCTTGTTAGTATTGAGGCCGCCTATGCGGCATCAATAGTAAAAGATAGAATGTTAAAATGCTAAAAAAAAAAAAAATAAATAAAAATCGGGGTATATTTACCTTCCGGCGTCCTGCGCTGCCATCCCAGGCCACAGCGTTCCCAGTAATGCCTTGCGAGACCTGTGATGACGTAGTCTCACTTTGCTATAGCGATCTCGCGAGACCACGTATCACAGGACCGTGCCGCAAGGCATTACTGGGAACGCTTAGGCCGAGAATGCAGCGCGGGACGCCGGAAGGTAAATATACCCCGATTTTTTATTCTTTTTTTTACAGGGGTATGGTACCCAGGGCCTGGAGGACAGTCTCCTCTCCTCCACACCGTGGGTACCAACCGCACATGAGACGCTTAACTTCCCGCATGGTGGGCATAGCCACATGCGGGAAGTAAGCGATTCTCATGAATTCCTATGGGTGCGGAATTGCGGCAATTCTTTGCGATTCGGCACAAAAGAAAGAGCATGCTGCGATTTTTTCCGCGATGCGATTCCGCCGCGGAAAAAAGCGCAGCATTAGCACAGCATGTGCGGAATGCCACAGGAATGCATGGGGGGGCGTTCTGTACACGATTTTTAAACGTTTTCGCGCCGAAAATCGCGGCAAAAACGCTTAAAAGTCGCTACGTGGGCACACAGCCTAAAAGGGGATTCTGGTACCAAAAAAATCCAACAACAACATGTGCAACACCTAGTGGCAAGTTATAGATCTTACCATCAGGTTAGGTGCCACGCCATCCTCAGGTTCTGCAGTGAATTACCTAAGGATAGGTCATCAATGAAAAAGTAGTGGACAATCCCTTTATGGTTTCAGCACCTAATACAGGGACAGAAGGACATCTGCCTGCACGTACAGACACCCACCCGCACGTATGTACGGACAGAAGGTCACCTATCCGCACGTACGGACACAGGTCTGCACGTACAGACACAAAGATACAGGCCTGCACGTACAGACCCAGGTCTATGTCACTGTATGTAGGATAAATCTCTCATACATAGCAGTGCAGCCTGTGTTCGGCTCATGGACTTTGCCTTCCATTTTATGGGTCTGAAGTTTCAGTGCTTAGCAATACCAAGTCTTAAGATAAGACAAACCATTAATATTTAGAGATATCCACTAAGGACACAACGGGCTGTAACATCATGTGCAAGTGAGGCCTGAGTCAAGAAGCATGTGCACCGTTTCTGCATTAGAGGTTTATGAAGTATATCTGCAGAGGAGAGACCTAGCATAAGATGGGGCACGTCTGGAGCTCAGAAAACTGCTCCCAGCCTCCCTCTATTCCACCCACTGCATTTGCTATTACTTGGAAAGTTTAGGAAAACTAAGAGTGACCTACCGGATAAAAGCCCACATTCTGTACACTATGTATGTAAAGGTAAGGGGCACTTACGTGGTAAAGGGTAGCTGAACCTCTCTGGATATTTAGTAAGCAAAACATTTTTTATGTGACTTCGCCCCACTCCACTGACACCTGTGAAAGATAAGCGGTAGATCAGTACTAGGAAAACACGTGAGCGATTAGAGGCTGGACTTGGGATAGAGTCGGGTGATGACACCCCAAGTCCTAACGTATCCTGCATTACTGCTGGGGACTGGGAGCTTCAGCGAGGCTCATGTATGGTCACATCACTGTAGCATAGCTTAAGGGTAAAGTATTTATATACACATTCATTACATTCAAAAAACCTAAACCCCCCTGCCCGCTACTGATCTAATTTATTGGGACAGAGCAGGAGAGATTTGAAGCCTCTGTCACTCCAGCTCTATTCCTCATCTCCTGCATCTGACAGCCTCTGTATGTCTTAAGGCAAAGGAACTGTCTATCATGCAGGAGGAGGCGGCGGCACTGGGCGAGGCTTAGAGCTGGAGTGACAGAGGCTTCAGCTCTACAAATGGGTCTTCAAAAGACAGAAAGTCATTTTATTCATGCGATTTATAGACCCATGTCTTATTAACAAGTACATACTATGGCATCATGGGATCAAGCGATAGCTGTCGCACCAAAAAGGTTTTCTGGCCATTTTTACAACCAAATATCATCAAACATGTATCTGTCAGGAAAGCTCCGCCAAGCTAGTCCTCTATTACCAATGAGCACAAGGGTTCTTCTCTTAAATGCTGGAAGAGACACCACTTCTTCATAAGACACCACATCCAGCTGATCAAAAACTGTAAAGAGATTGAAGGTAAATACGAAAGGTAGAGATAAAGTACAACAGTGCGATGTACGTAAACGTGACGCCATTTATTAGTGTACACTCACTAGAACTATGTTTGGCCAAGTATTTATCCTTGCATTTCTTCTTTTTGCTGAAGGGACTACACGTCTGAGGTATCTGGTTGCTTGTGTTGGTGCTTGCTACACGCCTAGAAGAATCCAGAGTGAAAAGTATTAAAGGGTATACTGGCCAAGAGACTGCACATGGTGGCTTGTGTGCACTCAGCTCCTGCATTGTCAGAGTGCGACTTCACCTCCTCCCTCTCGGATCAGCATCGGCCGCCAGAGGACAAGAGACACTGTGCGCAGCCAAAGGCTGCTGTAGACAAAAGAGGGGGGAAATCAGAGGTCACCCGCACACACCAACATTGTATGAACTCACCGGTCCGACATTGTCAGTGTGTACACGGATGAGGATTAAATACAGGCAGCTTAGCGCTGTCAGTCATAAGGGGAGGAGTGGAAGATGGTAACTGAGTGGGCGGAAGTATGCACCAGAGCCCATCTCATAATATATACCATATATCGTTTAATTACATGTTAAACCTGCATCATGCTTTTGATTTGTCTCCTGCTGAATGTATAAAATAGTTTAAGTTCAATTTATTCCTTGAAAAGGCAATGCATAGGCCTGATCTCCCCCAGAGATTGATATGGGGTTGATGGCCACCATTGCACACTGGGCGATCAGGCTGCTCGGGGAATCACCTGCACGAGCCTGTTAGGTAGAATAGGCCGTGTGCACGATATACACTATGTGTCGCCTTTGTGAACAAGGCTCACCACTCCTGCAGTTCAGGTGAAGGTATGAGTCCAGCTTTTTCTTCCCCTTGCTTCTTTCCCTGCCACCAGTTGGAGTCATCCTTGTTTATGATTTGCAGAACATCTCCAGTGTTAAAGCGCAAACCTGCCTCTCGGCAAGGAATGAGCGAGTCCGAAAGGGGGTCATAATCAAAGAGCGCGCGCACAAACATCTAGGAAAAATAAATATATGTGAACACATATAGAGATCACACACCAGAAATGAAGATATTTCTCCTGCCCTAGACTTTCAACGCCCAATGTCTGTGAACCATTACGCTTAAAGCCGCCACACAAATTAGATGGCTGTCGGCTAGATGATCCTTCCATTTGGCTGGCAGCCATCTCAGACGCGCCCTACCTACACAGGAGCGCTCCGGTGTGCTGTATGAGAAAGCTGCTGATTGACACATCAGCCATCGACATCACTCGGAAATCAGACATACCCAATTAACATCTTTCCTGACATTCAGTTAGGTGACGCCCTCATATACATTAGAAACCCATTGAAAAGTGGACACTAAATCTTTCCGTTCATGTCACATAGAATCAAATAGTACTCGCCCACCTGATTCAACGCCGGCTCTCCACTGCTGCTCTGGTCTCCGTGTTTTGGCTGCAAAGGCTACAACCCTTTGACAGCTCACATCACCACTGCAGCCAACGAGGTCAGCCTCAACAGGACGTCACCACTGCAGCCAACGGGGTCAGCCTCAAAGTGCCGTCACCCCTGCAGCCAACGGGGTGGTCAACCTCAACATGCCGTCACCGCTGCAGCCAACGGGGTCAGCCTCGACATGCTGTCACCGCTGCAGCCAACAGGGTCAGCCTCAACATGCCGTCAGCGCTACAGCCAACGAGGTGAGCCTCAACATGATGTCACCACTGCAGCCAACGGGGTCAGCATCAACATGACATCACCGATGTAGACAAAACATGAGACGGGTATCACCGAAGTGCCAATCCTCGACTGGGGAGGGCAAGTACTATCTGATTTTGCTCTATTACATGATTGAAAATGTTTGGTATCTACTTTTGTAAAAGTGCAAAACCCCTTAAATGGCTGGCATGCAAGACCCCTGCAGCTACAGTCACTGCTTCCATGGACGTCATTAGCGGCTTGTTGGGGGGTTTCAGAAGCTGGACCTGTAGATTTACCTGCAGTGGGAGCTTGCGGCTGCTTTGTGTTGGCAACACTTTCAGAGTGACCGTTCCTTTGCTTTCTTTCTACAGCAGGGAAGAGAACATTTTATATTTCTTTAGTAGCTGTCATCTACTGTACAAGATACAGTCACTGTATGCTTCAGTTGTAGGTTCAGGATTGTCAGCAGAATCCCCAATGTGTGATTGAAAGAGAAACTTAGATACAGATCTGTATGGAGGAGTGGGCCAAAATCCCTGCTGCAGTGTGTGCAAACTTTGCCCAGAACTACCGGAAACGTCTGACCTCTAATTGCAAACAAAGGTTTCTGCGCCAAATATTAAGTTCTGTTTTTCTATTGTATCAAATATTTATTTCATGCAGATTAATTATGTAAAAATCATACAACGTAATTTTCTGTTTATTAGATTCTATCATAGATGAAATATACCTACGATAAAAATTACAGACCTCTCCATTCTTTGTAGGCGAGAAAACTTGAAAAATCTGCAGTGTACCAAATACTTATTTTTCTAATTATATAAACTTCCAAACGTTCCCTTAGTTCCTCACCAAAATACTCTGTAAATGGTCCACGCTTTGGTTTTGGACAAGTTTTCCATTGATTTCAAGGATTTCATCACCAACATGCAGCGAACCTTATGTAAAAACGAAAAAAAAAACAAAATACGTTAAAAAAAAAAAAAAAATTATATATATCACACAAATCTGAAAGAATTGGTCTAATTTCAATAATTTTATTGGCGTTAATTAGTGATGAGTGAACGCGATTGGATAACGCTATCCGAGTATCTTGGGCGTGTGCGAACATACTTTAACGCAATTGAAACTAAACATTTGCACATGATCTTCGTTAGAAATTTCCTATCATTTCGGGTCTATGACGGTGATGCATCTTGAGGATCACAACTAGAGTTGAGCGAATATGTTCGGAATCGGTCGGCGATTCTGAATTTACCATATTGGTGCCCTATTCGTGTCGAATTTATGTTTTACATTCGATTCAGAACATGTTCAGTCATTTCTACTCCTTTTAACTCCAATGATGTTCGGCGAATATTGCAACTACAATATTCGCCGCTGATCGTATTCGGAACCGAATTTTGAAAAATTTGCTCAACTCTAATCACGACCCTCTTGCATTCCCCCCGATCACCTGCTTCACCCTAAACTAAAACTCCTGTTCGAAACAAGTAGAAGCAGCACCAGTCTGATCGCGTTTTATCTATTACAATGGGGGCGCAGAAGTTTGCATAAAAATGGGAGATTTATTTAGCTAAAAGCATCAGAATTCTGTTATAACTTGTCACAGAAAAATAAATAACACAAATAAGTAACATTACCTTCAAAGAAAGGAAGGAGAAAAAAAATCCAAGAAAAAAAAATAATTACCTTGCCGGTGGATTAGTCCGCCATGTAAAATGCGAGCAACAACACATTTCTGCTGTGAATTCAACTTAAGGGTGATACCCTGCAACAGGCAAAAATAAAACATTGTAGAGCTACACAATCAGCGAAAACCAACCTCTAACCAAGCACGACTTCCAATATATATCAGGGGAAAGTTAAAGCTATAAAGCACTGTTACAATGGGTTTGCCAGGTCCAGTGAAAACAAGTCATCAGGATAGCTGATAACTTGCAGGAAGGGTGGTCAAGGGGGTCCTACTGGGGGTGGGAAAACACAAACCAAAACGGCAGATCGGGGGATCTTTAATCCGTTACCAAATCGTGCAGAGGCATACACCCACCCCGCCGCTGAACGGCAGCATTCACTAATATATATATATATATATATATATATCCACACACAGTATGTATGTAATTTGGAGTGATGAGACCAAAACTGAACTTTTTGGCCACAACCATAAACGTTACATTTGGAGAGAGGTCAACAAGGCCTATGATGAAAGGAACACCATTCCTACTGTAAAGCACGGAGGTGGATTGCTGATGCTTTTGGGAAGTGTGAGCTACAAAAATACAGGAAACTTGGTGAAAGTTGATGGACAGATGAATGCAGCACGTTATCAGCAAATACTGGAGGTAAATTTCCAATCATCTGCCCGGAAGCTGCGCATGGGACGTACTGGACGTTCCAACATGACAACGATCCAAAGCACAAGACCAAGTCGACCTGTCATTGGCTACAGCAGAACAAAGTGGAGGTTCTGGAGTGGCCATCTCAGCCTCCTGACCTCAATATCATTGAGCCACTCTGGGGAGATCTCAAGCGCGCAGTTCATGCTAGACAACACAGGGATTTACAGGAACTGGAGGTTTTTTGCCAAGAAGAGTGGGCAGCTTTACCGTCTGAGAAAATAAAGAACCTCATCCACAACTACCACAAAAGACTTCAAGCTGTTATAGATGCTAGAGGGGGCAATACATGGTATTAAGAAATGGGGTATGTGAACTTTTGATCAGGGTCATTTGGCTTTCTTCTGGTGACACGATCATGCAGCCCATTTTTCTTCAAGTGCCTCCTTATTGTGCATCTTGAAACTGCCACATCGCTAGTTTTCAGAGAGTCCAGTATGTCAGCTGATGTTATTCGTGGGTTTTTCTTTGCATCCTGAACAATTTTCCTGGCATTTGTCACAGGTGAGGATGTTACCCTTTTCAAACCTGTTTGTGTCAACTTCTGTGCATGTTATCAGGCCAAAATCACCAGGGTATGTGAACTTTTGATCAGTGTCATTTGGATGTTTTGGGTTGTCATTATGATTTTAAAAAGAGAAAACACAATAGTTTGACAATAAATGGCTTCGCCCAACCACTAACCATGAGTGGAAAAAAAGTTTTGGTGCTATCATCCATATTCTCTGAAAAAAGGCCAAGAAAGCAAAAATTCTACCGGTGTATGTAAACGTTTGAGCACAACTGTGTGTATATATGTTTTATATTTACATATATTATAATAATGTTATATGGTAAGTGTAGGCACATTGAAAGAAAAGTATCTAGAGCGTTTGGCCTTCACAGCTTGTAGTATCACAGTTCATAGACTGCAGAATAAGATAGCAGGCAAATTCCTCAGTACGCTCCTTGTGATGGCAGATTCTGGAAGCATTTAACTATTTAGTCAAACGTTAGTTTTGCAAAATCTCCCAGGCTGCTTTTTAGTAAAGAAAACACGAGCCTCAGCAGCTGTCGCTCCGTTGCGGCGCTAAAGGAAATCGGTGATCTCCGTGGCTCTGCAGTGTTGCGGTGGACATCATGTCAGCACCACGGCCAATGCCAGACACCAGGCGGCAGAGACTGGCTGACCTGGGAATGGGCAAATACAAGCTGGAGCCGGGTCAGAGCACTGTCTGAAATGGGACAACCCCCTGTAACTAGTTTTGGCTGCGTTGCGGACAGGAATATCCAGAAGTTTGAAAACAACGGTTCTGTATTTTGGACACATTTCAGACACTGACCAAAATTTACCAGCAACAAAGTGCAATGTGTCACAGAAAAGAACAATCTCACGATTACCTGGATACGAATATGAACGTTAGTGCCACAGATATGTCAGATCTGAAAGACAACAGGGTTCTAGGCAGGACAGCCATGCCGAGTGACCGCCGGACCCCTGCCTAATACCCCAGGTACAAAGCAGGCTGCGTGCACTGGACCTCATTGTCCTGGCACAATACTTGAGGGTCTTCTCCAGACTTCTGCCTGCAGCCAGCTGTTGGGGCCAGTAACCTTTTAACTATCAAAAGTAGATGAGGTTGGTTTTATTAAAGAAAAAGAACCAAACACCAGCACTTTCTGGCCTTGACTTCTCCTTTCACTTCTCGCTTCCCATTTCTCAGCCCCCCACCCACTTACCATAGGTTCCTCCGTCTCCCTTTCAAATTGCACCAGTCGGACCCTTTTCTTTTCCTCGGGACATCCGGGGGCTGCAGATCCATTGGTGTAAAACTCCTCTGCTAAAACATTCGATGGGGATGAAAAGCCCTATTAAAGAAGAAATTAAAAGAATGAGCGGGATCGGTATGAACGAACAGAAGCGACTTTGTAAGGACACTCGGGGGGGATTAAACAGGGTGTGGCTCCCCACGGGGACGAAGCTTCCCCCACCCACAATGGCGGCGTGATTTTGTCACAGTGCCGCTGCCCGTGTGGAGTCACCCACTCCCCGAAGTCCCGATAATGTGCCCGTTATCAGCCGACTGGTGTGCTAGTTGCATGTGTTCACATGGAGTGCACAACGATCACTAGGGCAATCGTTCGTCCCTGTACACATTCATGTGCTGCAGGTGACTGTCAATGGTTAAGGAGGAAGGTTTGGATGAGCGCCCGGTCAGTCAATCATTTGCCTGTGTAATTAGGTCTTAACGAGCTAGTTACAGACTATTAGGGCGAGAGCACAGAGTCCATTTAGTAAGAGGTTATCAATTAATGAACAAACCCTTTAAAAAAAAAAATGTTTTCTGGTTTTGGAAAACTTAATGGCATTACTTACCCTCCCCAGGTCCAGCTCCTGGTGACTGTTATCTGTCAGATGCACTGCAGACAATAACTGAGCGCAGCGGCTCGTGCCATCAACTGAGATGAATGATTGGCTGCAGCGCCGATGACGTGACCAGATTGCAACAGACACCAGGAGCAAAGGCGTAGACTCAGTGCTAGACCAAGGATGGGTGAGTAAGGCTCACTTTTTTACAATACAAACTTCAGCCTAGGAACAGGGGTTTCCAAAAACGGAGAACTTTGCTAATAATTGACCAGTTCTTCTCATTACAAGCAATAAAAAATGTGTCCCGATTGGGGTCATAAATACAAGATCTCAGTAGGGGGGAGGCCAAGCAGCAGCTGCCTCCTGCCTGCAGCCCCCAGCAGTGGACATGGCCACCTATGGGGAAATCATCGGGGTACGTAGGAAGGCAGAAAAACTCCTGATTATCCCCGGTGTGTAACGGGCCAACCATCATATGACCAAGGAGCAAAACACGCATTAATCCTAATGATTACGGCAGACCAAACCAAAGTAAAAATATAGTGATGGCATGTGCGACCGATCAGCCCCCGTCAGTGCGCACAGAGCGGCGACTGGCGGAGATCTGCTCCTGTATAGATGATCATGACTCGTTAACGGGGCAGAAGTCAGCGCGGTACGTGAGGTACAAGCCTGCAGGAGACAGAAAGCCTCCCGGGAGGACGCGGCTCTGCACCACCAAGGCCATTCCCAATCATTGCACCCTACATTAGTGATCGGCTCGTAACCTACAGAATACGAGGGCACAGCACCTACGAAGGGTTAATCGGTGCCTAATCACGAATACGCTGCACAGCCCGAATCATTAAAGGCCTCAGCGGTGGGGGGCATGATCCATCACACTGATAATGGGGGGCATCATCCATCACACTGATAATGGGGGGCATCATCCATCACACTGATAATGGGGGGCATCATCCATCACACTGATAATGGGGGGCATTGCACAGATAATGGGGGCATCGCACAGATAATGGGGGCATCGCGCCCCCCTTGTACCTGGGTCGCCGCCCGGTTCTGCAGCAGGGTCTCCAGGTAGAGATCGGACAGAGCGGACCTCATGCTCGGGTTGTCGCAGCGGCTGATTTCTGAGCGCTCGAACTTCAGCGTCATCTCTCCGACCGGCTTCTCAGGGACCTGCGCTCTCCTCTCTCCCGCCTCTGCTCCTCTTCCTCCCTCCTGCCCTCTCACCCCTTTATCTCCGCAGAACAGGCTGACTCAGGGAAGCAGGGCAATAGCGATAATAAATCTGCAAGGCTGGCACAATGTGCAGGTCAGGGAGTCCCCGCGCTGAGCCGTCGCTCCCTCCTGCCGGACATGGCGCGTTTCCGTGCCCACGTCCCCGTGTCGCTCTATTCCGCGCTACGCTATCACGCCGCCCTCTGCAGAGCCGCCGGGACGTATAATGCCGGCGCTCACCGCGTCACGGTGCCGTTATCACACCTCCGGGATGTGAAATGGTACGGGCGGGGTCACATGACAGTCCCTGGAAACGGTCACGTGATGACAGAGCCCTTGGTGGAAACAGAGACGAGCGCTGCCTACTGCCTAGTCATGTGACGCAAGGGGGCGGGGTTGTGTGAGTGATGTCAGCAGCTGGGACTGCGATAAACAAGGTGGATGTGAGAGGGAAAAGGGCCGTGTGACGGCGGCCCAGAGTGGACACACCAGGGGCTCCTCACTACTGCGCCCCCACATACACTACTTAATGGTAGTGCATTCTATATAGCGTTCCCTCCCCCGCCTGGTCCTTGGTGACAGGCCGGCAGTGATAACGTCCAGGGCCGATTCTGCTGCCTGAGGCGAAAAATGAAATTACGCCTCCTCCCCAAAATACATTAGTAAGAAAGGTACAATATAGAAACATAACATTTTCCGGTCCACCGTTTCGAGGGTCCGTCCATCCGAACCCAAGGAGACCCGGTGGCCCCCACCCTCTGTTGTGTGCAGAGTCAGGCCGCTGTGATTGGCTGCAGCGGTAACAAACGAGAAACAACAAAAAAGAACCACTTTGCTTTCTCCTATGTAGCATTCTGGGAAAAATGGCTTCCAAGTACCATCCGCTCATAATTTCATTTTATTTTCACGGACCCCCGGACTTGCCCCTTTATATCTGACGCTTGGATCAATATCAGACGTGAACAACCCCATAGACCGCTGCCACTAATCCTAGGTACGATCTCTACCCTTGGAAAATGAGGACAGAACTCGCACGTGAGAAACGTCCGTCTGACTCCTTAGGGTCACGTCTATCCAGTGCTTCACCCGAAACATTTACATCCGTAGAAATGGGATTCGGATGAAATCCCCCGATGGAACCATTCACTATAAAGACACAAAGTCATTGTGGACTCCCGTGAGGCCCTTGTGGTGTCCATCTTTATACGCGTGCCCAGTAGTGTGGACAACAACTGTTCTGTGATAGTGCCAGAACTGAGGCCGCATGGAGTCCATAGTGATCGACCTCAGAGCGAATGGATGTGCCGGGGGAGTCAGAAACCCCCAAAGTGCTCAGCATAGAACACAAGATAAATGTGAATCTAGGTTTAAAAGCTATCTAAAATGTTATATGCTCCAAAATAACAACTCGTCTTTCAAAGAGCAAGCCCCCACTCAGGTCCGTCATCTGCCAGCATAAAAATACAGGGTTTCCATTTTACCGGTAGCTGAATGGCCATGGGAAAGCATCAGTGGCTCCCACAAACCAATCCAGCAAAGTCCGTGCTTCCAACGCCAAATGCTCTCCCTCCCTACTATGCCCCACGGTGCCAAAACTGCAGTTAGGGTCCAGATGTAGTCACTCTGTGTTAGGCATCAGATTTCTGGCACTGCACAGCAGGAATCCAGAGCCAGACATCCTGTGGTCTCCCATTCTCCTCCAACCGCTCGGACTCCTGCTCAGCAATCTCGGCGAACCAGGCATTCCCCGCAGACTCGTTCTGTGAGCCTGGATGTTGCTGCCACCTCTGGTGCAGCAATGGTAGCGCAACCTGCTTTGCAGGGAACTGCTCCTGAGGCTAAGTCCTCGTGCCGTGCTACTGGGCATGCCCGCAACTTGTCCTCTCAGTGGAGAGCAGGGGTCACATGTGCAGGTCCTATGTCGGATCTGATTGGTCCTTCCTATAGTACTGGAAGGTCCCGGAAGCGCATGGCTATAAAAAGCCCGCATGGCGGCTCGGCCATGCGCTAGTGTAGCATATTATGCTGTGTGTGTATGGTGATGGATGCATGGACTGGTGACTGACTTATTATGAAACCCCTTCCCTTGGATATTACGAATGGTGACAGTATGTTGGGTTAGTCAGCTCCAGATTGTGGCAAGCTACACGCCACTGAGCCCTCCTCACCTACACTAGCGTCCGTCGGCGCCCGGCTCCTCCGGCACCGTCGCTTAGCGGCTTCAGTTACGGCCGCGCTGCAGTAGCAGCAGCTTTTGGTGTTCGCGGCTGCGACGCCACACGTCGGCTGACCTGTGCAGCTAACAGGTTCAGCCTTCACGTCTATTGTATATTCAGGCGTCTCTGTGACTAAACAGAGTCCGCTCTCAGGCTCTCGGGTGACGTTAACCCGAGCGCTGTATCGCACTCCTAGCGTATCTGCCGTTGTCCAGCAGCGGTCTTGTCACCTACCGCACGGTGGACCCCGGGCGGCGAACGCGCCTCCTATTTATATCTGGTGCGTTCCGCCGACCCTAACACTCTGTGTGACTGCAAATATCCGAATCCTGACATGTGCGTTGTGCTCACTGTTAGGATTCTCCAGTATTGCCCATGATAGCGAGCCGTGACATTATCTTGTGCCAACTAGACATGCTCAGCTTCTTTTATTTCACTGATATTGAGAGAAGCCAGTCATGTCTAGATGGAATGTGGCCAGAATGATGCAAATTACATACGGTACTTGCGGTCAAGTGCCCATCCATTCTCACTGGGTGCTGTCAGGATTCATAAGTATGCAGTCACATACAGTGACTGTAGAGTTTTAGCAGAAGACCGAGCAATCTCTTACCTACATCCGCCATACGTGTACTGTGCAAGTAGGTAGCGGGTATATGGAGTGGGTTCACAGGGTGAGCCTGCCCCATACACAGTAGGTAATGGCTTAGTCTTACAGCCAGGACCTTCCACCAACAACGGCTATTGTTAACCTGTAAAATGCCACTGTCTAGCGCGCCCATGATGTGATCGTGGACCACTGATGGGTTGCTATGACAGTTGGAGGTCTGCTGAAGACCCTGATGCTTGTCACTACAGAGCTCCTCTGAAACCTGCCTCTGGCCGAGCTTCAAAGGAGACCATGATTTTCACTATACAGCGATACTGTGGCATTGCTGTATATAGCACAACGATCATAGCTTCAAGTCCCCTAAGGGGACTAACAAATACAGTGAAAAGTAAGAAAAAATGATTTAAGTAATAAGTTCAAATCACCCACCTTTTTCCCCCGTTAAAAATAGAGATAATAAAAACATACACACATGTAGTATCTTCGCATTTGAAACAATTCGATCTATTAGAATATTAAAAAAATTAGCCCAATTGGTAAACACCGTAGATTAAAAAATTCAAGAACGTCAATATTGCATTTTTATGGTCGCTGCAATACCGCAAAAATGCAGTAGCAAGTGATCAAAAAGTCACATCTATCCCAAAATGGTAAAAATAATGTCTAATCCTGCAAAAAATATGCCGCCACACAGCTCCATTGACTGAAAAATGGAAATGTTATGGGTCTTGGAAAATGGTGGCACAACACTCCCAATTTTTTTTGTAGCAATTTTTTTTTTCTAGCGTCTGATTATTTTTTTCTTACTACTAAAGTAATATTAAACTGGACATGTTTGGTATCGCTGTAATCGTACTGATGAGCAGAATCAAAATGTGAGGACATTTTATGCCACACAATGTATGCCGTAAAAACAATTCCCAAAAACAGAATTGCTTTTTTTTTTTCACAATTTCACCGCATATGGATTTTTTTTTTCCCTTTCACAGTACACTATGTGATAAAATGAACGTTGTAATCCAAAAGTACAACATATCCCACAAAATAACAATGTCTATGTGGACAGAGAAATAAAATAGTTATGGCTCCGGGAATAAAGGGAGAGAAAATCGTAAACGTAAAAATGGAAATTTTTGCTTTTTGTGAAGCGGTTAATGTCCTTTCACATGTTTTTCTTGGTGTGATGTCTATACTTAGGAGAAGGGAGTGACAGTAACCACTTCTGCAGACAAGTGAGATTTTAGTATCCCAATTTTGTTAAAGGTTTGTTCCACCTCTTTCCAAGAGGCTTTTATTGCCTCACACTTCTGCCTTGTATGAAATAATGTGTATTACAGGGCTACAAAGGTTATCTGAAAGACTGAAATAGTGTAAAATTCTGGGGATTTTTACCTCCTAAAGGTTTGAAAGATTGTTCCTGAGTTCTCACACATTGAGAAAATGATATGAGAGAACAAAGCTAATTTCTTGCCCTTTCAGTGACATACCAAGGATTTTTTCTCAGGAGATAAGGAAGGGGGATGTAGAGACTTGCGTCAGAGAGATGGTTTGTTATATAACTTAAAGGTTATTTTGGGTATAGGTCTCGGCTTATAATTACTTAATTACAATGTTTGGTAAAAGTTTTGATATTTTTTCTGATTTAAGGTCTTATTAGGAAATAAGCGGATCCATGATGTATCGGTAGGAGAATTACTGTTGGGGAAAAAGAGTTGTTAGTTATGGATTAGACATTTCTTTCCATAAACCAAATGGGTGTTAGGCGTCGGATTCCTGGCACTGCACAGCGGGAATCCAGAGCCAGACATCCTGCGGTCTCCCATTCCTCTCCGACCGCTCGGACTCCTGCTCAGCAATCTCGGCTGGCCAGGCATCTCCCTCTGAATCGTTCTGTGAGCCTGGATGTTGCTGCCACCTCTGGTGCAGCAATGGTGACGCAACCTGCTTTGCAGGGAACTGCTTCCAAGGCTAAGTCCTCATGCCGTGCTACTAGGCATGCCCACAACTTGTCCTCTCAGTGGAGAGCAGGGGTCACATGTGCAGGTCCTATGTCGGAACTCATTGGTCCTTCCTATAGTACTGGAAGGTCCCGGAAGCGCATGGCTATAAAAAGCCCGCATGGCGGCTCGGCCATGCGCTAGTGTAGCATATTATGCTGTGTGTGTATGGTGATGGATGCATGGACTGGTGACTGACTCATTTGAAACCCCTTCCCTCGGTTATTACGAATGGTGACAGATTGTTGGGTAGTCAGCTCCAGGTTGTGGCCAGCTACACGCCACTGTGCCTCCTGCACGACACACTAGCGTCCGACGGTGCTCGGTCGTTCCGGCGCCGTCGCTCAGCAGCGATAGTTATTGCCGCGCTGCGGTTGCAGCGTTCTTGGCGTCTGCGGTTGCAGTGTCATTCGCTGGGTATCCTGTGAAGTAAACAGGGCCAGCGTCCTCATACAACTCTGTTGTTTTAGCGACTCTGTGTGTGAACAGAGCCGTACTTAGCGTTCGGGTGACGTTAACCCGAGCACAGTACCTCACCTTTCGGTGCATCCGCCATTACTCAGCAGCGGTCTTGTCACCTACCGCACGGTGGACCCCGGGCGGCGAACGCACCTCCTATTATTTATATCTGGTGCGTTCCGCCGACCCTAACAATGGGTCTTGGAAGTTAGAATGAAGGTGATATGGAATAGTACATGCTGGAGTAAGGCTATGTGCACACGTATGCATAAATTTCTGCATAAAGTCCGGACTCCCTTCCCAGAAAACGCGTGTTTTTTCCCTGCACATTTTTGGCGCAAAAAACGTGCATTTTTTTATGCTGTTTTTTTCCGCGCGTTTCCAGACCCATAGAAAATAGCTAGAAACGCATAATTTTCTGCAAAATTAATGAGCATGCTGCGTTTTTTACTGCAAAGCGGTTTTTTTTGCGGTAAAAAACGCATCAATATGCGCAAAAAGTGCATAATGCATAGAAATTAATAGGAAGCCTATTTTAAGTGTTTTTTAGGTGGATTTTTTGGCAAATATGCAAAAAAAACGCTACGTGTGAACACAGCCTAAGAGGGGAAGGTGTTGGCCCACGGCTTGCTTGAGACTTAAGAATGGCTTTGGTGAATAAGTTTTTTTAGCTCTTTAAAGAGAACCTGTTATGATGATCATGGATGTTAAACTAATGGTATGGGCATAAAGGCGCTGGTATACTGATTTAATACCTACCTTCAGTCTAGAAATCCGCAGCCTGGTTGTTTAATTACCACTCTAAGTTTGGGGTACCTTTGTGCATCGGGGGTGGGACTGTGAGGCAGGACTTGAGGTAGTGCCTTTAGCTCCGCCACAGCCCCTCCACTGCCTTTGGCGTCAGTATCTTTTTACTGTTTTAATGGGCGCGGTGATAATGTACATTGATCCCATGGTCTTCAGGAAAATGCCAGATGCGTTGCATGCACAGATTTAGATCTTGGGTCAATGAAGAGCTGGGATTTCAAGCTGCTCATTTGCCGCCATTTTACTAAATTGGTGCCATTTTACTAAAGGCCACTGTAATATCAATGTGCGCAAGTGCCATGCCCATTAAAACAGTAAGAAGATACTGACACCAAAGGCAGCGGAGGGGATGTGGCAGAGCAGAAGACCCTACTCAATGTTCTGCCCTGATGCACAAAGCTTATTAAACAAAACTTCTAATGAATGAACAACAACCAGGTTGTGGATTTCTACTCTGAAGCTACCTATTACATTGGGATAACAAAGCCTTTATGCCCATACCTTTAGTTTAAAGGTACTGTCACACTTAGCGATGTACCAGCGATCCCGACCAGCGATATGACGCGGTCAGGATCGCTGGTGCATCGCTAAGTGGTCGCTAGTGAGCTGTCACACAGGCAGATCTCACCAGCGACATCGCTGGGGACGGGGGTTGCTACTTACCTGTCAGACCAGGCGATCCTGCGTCCTCCCGCCCGCGTCCACGCGTCGCTCGTCTTCACAGCAGGAAGCGCCGCAGGAAGCTGACGACGAGAAACAGTCCTGAACGTTCTCGCGCGATCAGCGATAACCAGCGGGGGAGCCGGTCGCAGGTAAGTATCACACACAGAGATATCGCTAGCAATATCGCTATAACGTCACTAGTTATAGCGATATTGCTAGCGATATCTCTTAGTGTGACTGGCCCTTAACATACATGGTCCTGATGACAGGTTATCCTAAGCAAATATTGTGTCCAAGAAGTGATGGTTTTCATGGCCCTGTAAATAAAGGTCTTAGACATCTCTATAGAAGTACTTTGTAGTCAAACAGCTGAAAGAAAAAAAGCGCAATAGGGTCTTACCCGAGTAGAGATTGATGTAAAATCAAATCATTATACTCACCTTATTCAGGGGAGATTCAGACATATTGGAACAGAAAGTCAGGCTGCTGCACATCCAAAGGGCCACTCCGTGACCACGAATCATCAAATTGCAAAGGAGAAAGTTTATGGATTAAACGTGCGCTGCTTGACAGATCACTCCTTCCAGTTTATGTTAATTGTACTTTTATTTCCCAATGCGTTTTAAATTGTCAGTCTAAAATCCGGTGGTTATTGCAAATCTTAAAACATCTTCAGCAGGACAGTGGAGTGTAAGGACGATGGCCGCTTTGCACAATTGCGCTTCTACGGGTCATGCTTCATGATGAAGCAGTGCACCTTCATTATGAAGCATGACCCGTAGAAGCGCAATTGTGCAAAGCGGCCATCGTCCTTACACTCCACTGTCCCGCTGAAGATGTTTTAAGATTTGCAATAACCACCGGATTTTAGACTGACAATTTAAAACGCGTTGGGAAATAAAAGTACAATTAACATAAACTGGAAGGAGTGATCTGTCAAGCAGCGCACGTTTAATCCATAAACTTTCTCCTTTGCAATTAGAAGTACTTTGTGACATTTGCTGGTTTCCTCATCTTTCCCTTTCTGGCTGTCGCTTCTGTGCAGTACATGCCCGGACTGGACCGTCCAAGACTGCTCCCCAGTTCCTTCCTAGCCTGACCTCGCCATGATGACAATTCCTTCTGCCTGTTTTGCCAAAGACTCAAAATCATCAGTCACCAGGTTTGGTTGCCACTGGTAAAGCATCTGTCCCGTCTGTACCGAACTTATCGAAGCTCCAACTTCCTTCACTTCAGCTGTCCAGCCGACTCCTGCCCTAAAAGCATCGGCCCAGGTGACAAGTCGCCACATCTTTCTGTACTGGCCCACTGCAACAACACACAGTGGCCGTGGGTAACTTGAGCTGCAGTGCTTGAACGTTGCGTGGCTGCAAAGCTGTCCAGGCCTATAGCCCATGTGGACACCCTGCTCCCGTCTGACCTAACTTCCTACGAGGTCCCCGCTTACTACCGGGCAGCCCTTCCTACACTTAACGCTCTATTAACGTCCTATCAGCTATACCTATAGAGCCCACTAGTATGCCCCATCTAGTGGCCCGCAGCAGAACTACACTTACCCATGACTATGTAAACTATATACTAAAGTGCCCTCCTCTAATGTCCCCAAAAAGATGCACTATCTTTCACTAACTTTACATGCACAACGGACACACTATAAACACAAGACAATATGTTACAGCTTTCTACAAAAAGGTAACACATACATGTGGCAATACCATTAAAGATGAGCGATAATACATATTTCTATGTAGCATTACTGCAGACATTTATCATAAACATTATCAATTAGAAATATATAAATAACATAGGAGTAGCAATCTGAGGAAGAGAAGCAAGAAAGCCATCATATCTCACTCCCTTACATTTTTTAGATAAGCTGATGTGTCGGCCAGTGGCTTTCTCATAGAGAATATAGGTGCACTGGACTGAATGAGCTGTCAACCGAAGTAGCTCTAAAACATCGTTCGTCCAACAGTCATCTAACATGGCCAACCTAACAAGCATTAGAATAGCTATTTGACTTATTTAAAGAAAAACAAACATCTGCTGGCTGGTATGGAGTTGCATATCGGCCAGACAGAAGCCGAAAGAACACACTTTCAGTCTCCATCTCATGGTCACCGATGTCAAAGTTACAGTATACATTGGGAAAAGCTCTAGATGCCTACTATAGGCTAGGTGCACAGTCACACTGCCTACAATGTATGTAAGGAACATCTAGTCTACAGTATACGTCGGGAGCCTTTTGCACTGTAAGGACACCATAATCAACCATTCTACAGACAAAGGCTGATTGTATGTTCTTTTGGCCTCCATCTGGTTGGTGGTATGTGACTGCATTCCAGTTGTTTACCTATATAGAAAAGAGCAGAAGACTGTGAACCGAGCCTTATTGCCAAAGGTTTTTTTATGCCTTTAATAAATTTACATTCACATCTTCAGATCTTTTTTTTCCAATAAGGAAGACACAAATTGAATACACTTGTCACCATGTGTAGAACTTTTGTTTACCAAGAAGATAAGCTTCAGCTGAGTTAACATTCTTGATATCTTGTAGTTTGCTCTTTAGAGAGATGAGATGTGTTGGCAGCTGGGGCGACACTGATGGCAATCTGATGTAGTCATGTCTTCTGTTTCTTCAGGTGGGAGCTTGGAGCTGTGGACTTCCTTCTCATTGTTGCCCTATGTGCTTAGTAAACAATAGAGGGAATAATGGGAGTAACGCGATCTTGGAAGAATTGAAGTTTTTAAGATAGTACTGGAACCTGGAATTTTTGTCTAATAAGGTTTTCATTCAAGTGCCATTAGACTTAATTAGATTTAATTAATTTATTAATTGATAGACATGGGAGCATGAACTGAGATCCTGATATACTTATGAGGATTTATGGGCTTTAGATAATATATTGCAAGTGGTAAATAAATAGTGGAGTCACTGATAGGAGGAGTGCACTTTGGAATGATATGAATAGTATTTGCCAGATGGGTTTTGCAACCTCCACACATCAAAAAGATCTAGGTCAGCCAGGTTTCACTTCATTTTTCTGACAGATCAAAAAGATGAAGCAGATTTCCTTTGAGAATAAACAAGAATGGAGTCTAATGTTGCATTTAAAGGGAACCTGTTATTTCACCAAACCTTGTTAGCCTGCTGATATGGTGTTAATAACCAGTGGCGTAACTACAAAGTTATGGGCCCCGGTGTGAACTTTCTAATGGCCCCCCCCATGCCAAAATACACGTGTGGCTCCTGTCCGTACACCTTGTACTCATGCGGCTCCGCTCCGTACACCTCGTACACGCACGGCTCCGCTCCGTACACCTCGTACACACGCGGCTCCGCTCCGTACACCTGCGGCTCCGCTCCGTACACCTGCGGCTCCGCTCCGTACACCTCGTACACACGCGGCTCCGCTCCGTACACCTCGTACACACGCGGCTCCGCTCCATACACCTCGTACACACGCGGCTCCGCTCCGTACACCTCGTACACACGCGGCTCCGCTCCGTACACCTCGTACACACGCGGCTCCGCTCCGTACACCTCGTACACACGCGGCTCCACTCCGTACACCTCGTACACACGCGGCTCCGTACACCTCGTACACACGCGGCTCCGCTCCGTACACCTCGTACACACGCGGCTCCGCTCCATACACCTCGTACACACGCGGCTCCGCTCCGTACACCTCGTACACACGCGGCTCCGCTCCGTACACCTCGTACACACGCGGCTCCGCTCCGTACACCTCGTACACACGTGTGGCTCCGCTCCGTTCACCTCGTACACACGCGGCTCCGCTCCGTACACCTCGTACACACGCGGCTCCGCTCCGTACACCTCGTACACACACGGCTCCGCTCCGTACACACGCGGCTCCACTCCGTACACCTCGTACACACGCGGCTCTGCTCCGTACACCTTGTACACACGCGGCTCTGCTCCGTACACCTTGTACACACGCGGCTCTGCTCCGTACACTTCAAACACACACGGCTCCGCTCCGTACACCTCATACACACACGTCTCCACTCTGTCCAAAATTGTACACACACAGCTCTGCTACATCCACACTGTAAACCCCTCCTAACCCCACACATAAACTTTACCTCATCCAGCACCATGACAACCAGCACAGCAGAGTCCTGCATACATAGAGGCTCCCAATCCTGTGACCCCTGACTCCTCCCCTCCTGTGACCTCATCACAGGTCCTGTGCGCACAGAAAAGAACTGCCTAGTTCGTCACTGCAGGCTGTTGAGGGCTGCGGTGGGTCTATCTGGGATGGCGAGGATGGGATGCATGGGGGGGCGTGGCGGCTCAGTGCAGTGCAGGAAGAATAGACTCCCAGTTGGGACAAAAACGGGACTGTCCCGCGTGAATCGGGACAGTTGGGAGATATCATGGGCCCGGCAGGTCGGAACCTGCCGGGCCCCTGACTCCTCCCGGGCCCGGTCACAGTGGCGACTGCGGCGACCGTGATAGTTACGCCCCTGTTAATAACGTTATAATGCTGTCCAGCCAAGTTACTAAAAACATGGCTACAGCGAGAAAATGAATGTTTTTCAGCCTGGGAGGTGCCACATTTCAGTCAGAGGTATGGCTACAATCATCGCTCAGTACACAGTGAGCAGCAGCTATAAGCACATCCTGGCATATTTATTCACAGCAGAGCTGTACTGCACCCCGAGCTGTCAATCAGCGAGCTGGGGCATGCGCACTCTGTACTGCACGATGACTGTAGCTGCAACGGGCACGCCACTGCCTGAAAGCTGGAGGTTTCCAGGAGGAATGAAGTTCATTTTCCTTGTAACTGCACTTTTAGCAAGTCAGCTGCACAGCCCTGTAATGCTATTATCCCAAAAAGGTACAAATTTTGGGGACATGACAGGTTCCTTGCAAGCATCTATAATGTTTAAGCTAACCAGGCTGTTTGCACCTGATTAGAGGCATAACGGTTACAAATTGCTACTGGCATGTTAGCCAGTGCCCCTATCACAAAAATATAACTACAATATAACACCTTCAATGTCTGTCTGGAAAGCGTAGCGCGATGCTGAGTCACCACTCATGGACAAGCCATGACACAGGGTAGTCAGGAGGTCCGAAGGTCAGATACCAGGAGGACTCATAGTAGAAAGGGGCAATGAAAAGATGTGGTCAAGTAACCATCCGGGGATACGTCAAGAAAAGGGAATAAGAGAAATGGATAGTCAGAGGCCAAGTCCAGGGTCTTGTAACTGAGATCAAGAGCAAAAGGCATAACACACATGAATAGTCAAAACAAATCCAAAAACCGACAACAAGGACACAGAGCAAAGCACACATATCACTGAGCAGAGCTATAGCTGACAATGGCCTGCTCATAGCTAGCGAATTATCAAGAACGGGAGGAACCTGGAGGAACGCCCACAGGCTAGGCCAGACTGAGCAGCAGGGCTGTCAATCAAAATGCTGACAGCCTAGCACGCCCCAGCAGCATATTGGACAACTGGACTGTCTCTCACAATACTGACAGTCCAGTCCAGCACGCTCCAGATCCTATAGGGAGGCTGAGCTGTCACAGCGTCCCTAGGCCACAGTTAGTGATAAAACTGTGACAGGCAGGTCCTTATGTAACGGATTGCTGCTGGATCCGTTATAAGTGATTACTACTGCATATGTGAATGGAGCCTAACTCCAAACGAGTTGAAGTTGGTGAGAGCTGTGGTACCATTTAGAGTATTTTAAGTTACATATATTGGGTAACTGACGTCTTCAAATTGGGTTTCTTGGAACAGGACTATAGCAGGGTTGTTATTCCTTAATACGGGAAGATAACTGTATTTATTAAAATAATTTTGTCCTTTTATCATTAAATGATATATTTTATAAAGCTTAATGTTTAGTTGGAGAATAAGCTTTGATCTATGTTGAAGAAGGTTAAAACCAATATGTACAAATCACATAGTGATAAAACCTTTACTATAAACATTGTAATAAAATAGAAGCTATAATTCAAGACCAGCCGCCAATCTGGGTAGGCCAGGGGGTTGTGTTCGACTGTGTGGCAACATCTGCACATGAGAAGGGAATGGGATGAATATGGAATGAATCAAAACTAACATTTCAAAGGTTTGCAAATACAGTAGGTATTGAGGGATCTGAACATGTAAAGCCTAATGCACGGATATAAACAATTCATAGTACAGTGGAATCAGATTGAGGAAAAGTCTGATTGGACCATAGTGGAGGTCAGCGGAGAACTGAATCAGTCGCCCGCTGTTTTAGGGGTAGATGTCGTGGTTTGCTTTTTGGCTTTGGTCATTTTGAACTTCCCCGACGTGTACCACTCATCAGGCTTGAGAAGGAAATCAATCAAAGTCATCTGTCATTCCAGGCCTTTTTGTAGGTCTGAGGGAGTACCGACTGTGATCTGTTTGCCGTCCTTCATAATTGCAAGACCAAAGGGGGAAAAAAGCCTACAATTATTTAATTTCTCCTTTCGCAGCAAGTCAAGCAGTCATTGAGTTTTCAGAGTTTGGCTAGTGTTGCAGCTGCTAGATATTGGAAGAGTTGTCTGGTTGCCCCATTGTAAGATATGATTAGAAGCTCTCTGGCTGCTATTAATGAGGTTACTAATGGTTGTCTGATGAGGAATGTTCTTCGACATTGAAATGCACATGGGCAAACCATCCAGATTGACTGCTGGCAGCTGCCTTGGCAATTGCTGACCAATGATACAGTATATGAAAGAGGATGTCTTTGCAGTTTCAGATGTAAGTCCTGAAATGTGGCTACCCTTAGGTGACTTGCTAGCAGCCTGTCTGCTCCATTCCAGAAACAAGTGAGGCTTGTCCACTTTTGCAGGTTAAAAGTATAGCACCAAGTTATTATAAGACAAGTTATTTATAACCTTAGGTTTTATTCTCGATGGAAGACAAGTTAGGAGACGCTGCAGGTCATGGTAGCACGTTTAGGTTACACAGGCTGCTAAAAGTAGCACAAGAAATATGTGGCCTGGCATTGTGTTGAAAAACTGTTTCTAGGATACTTTGGAGAAATGGCAATAACACTAGTTCCACCACCAAATCAATGTAGTGGACCTGGAATAATGGCTAGAGGAATCCAGCTACTGTGCATTATTTTACACCATGGTCCTGGGAGTAGAATCCATGTGATGTTCCATTGTGAAGGCCTCTTGATGGCATTGCCCACAGTCTTGTCAGACTAGAAGAATGATGTATAATGATCCATTCTGTACTGCATGTTAAATTAGAAATCACATTCCAAGCATTAGGCATCACACTGTCTACACAAACTATCAGAAGGTGTTTCCACGACATTGGGCTACATTCAGATGTCCAGTTACAGGTGTTCCATTAATCTCCTGCCACCGCTCTCAAAGGCTATTTTTATGCCCACAGGGCATGAAGATGTATAGTGGACTCACTAGACCACTGATTGTGCAGTGGTAGCTGTATACCCGATACACAAGAGACAGGAGAATGAGCTTAAAAAAAACCAAGGATGTTTATTAAAGGAAGCAAACAAATGAAAAAGGTGCCTGAGGGAAGAACCCTCTGGACCACGACACAGAACCACGTAGTGAAGCACTGGGCAAGGTGTAGCCCTATAGAGGGGCTCCCCCGTCGCAACACCAGATGACCTTAATGCCGCGATGCCCGAACCAGAGGGATGACCCGTACAGACCGTATAGAGGAGGTGGCAAGAATACCGGAAGCTCTATGTAATCTCAGAAAGGCTGATCTAGCCAGCCGTGATATCTGGATCGTTCCAAGAGGGGAGTGTTGTGAGTTCATTTTTCCCTTCACCATTGAGGTCTGATGAACTCCCTCCTCTGGTGAAGGAAGGTAGTGAGGCTGATTACCAAACACCTGGGCAACTAGATGATGACTGGGTGGCTAGAATTGAGGACTGGATATAAGGCTGCCGACGCCCTTCTTCCTGGCTGGTGATTTTCCTGCTGGATTCTTGGAGACCAGTCTGATTCCTGCGTCTCAAAGCTAAGTTTCTCTGCTCTGCTTTGTACTCTTCGGTTTTGATCGAGGGGTCTTCACCGTCATTATATGTTGGGGGCTGCCTATTGCTTTGGGGTCTGCTCTGGGGCAGTTTAGTTTTTCCCCTTTCTGTCTTCAGGCTATGTAGTTCTCCGGCTGTGATCGAGGGGTCTAGGGCACCGTAGGAACCCCCCACGGCTACTGCTAGTTGTTCTGGATAGGTTCAGGGGTCTGCAATCCGATAGCTGCCAACCTCTCTGGTTTTTCTGGACTTAGCTGGTATTTTGTTTTTTCCTCCTTCAGTGACTCATCATAACAGGGGAGCCTTGATCAGCCTAGGATAGAAACCAGAGTGTCCATAAGGATCCAGGACAGGGAACTGCCAGCAGAGGATTCTGAGGAGACAGAGTTATTAGTATAAAGACAACACTAGCCTTAGCATGCAGAGCTCAACAGAGCGTGGCCTGAATGAGAGACAACAATCCCACAGAATAAATACGTTGCTCAGGCACCTCCCTCAAGGGTAGGATGCCTTTTATGCACAGAACATCACAGCACAGACAGCCCTAATAGAGAACAGGTGCCCTGCTGCATTAAGTATGTGCAGGAAACGGGGTGCGCCTCCTAAGAGCATTACCAGGAGACCTGCCAAGAGAATGCAGGTTCTTTGCAGAGAAAAGAGCTGCCGATTGTCTGGAGCCACGGACAGGGTGAGTAGTACCAGTGGAGCTGCGAGATAGGCGCCGGTCTCCCTGCGCAGCGGAGATCAGGCATGTGGCTGAGGGCATGACAGCTATCATGTGTTAGAGAAAAATGGCAATGGAGGCAGGAATGGAGGTCTGTCCATTTCACAGATGAGTTCCACTTTTGTATTCGAGTCAATGATAGCTGAAGATTGATCTGGAGGTTACATGGGCAACATTATGAAAAGGCCTTCACGAAGGAATGTGAAAGTCTCCTAGGAGTTGTTTTTTAACATGCCAGCGCTAGGCTGGAGATAAACCCTAGCTGGCCTTTCACTGACTGTCTCAATGCCTTAAGGACCAAGCAATTTTGTACGTTAATAACCAAGTCTCAGTTTTTAAATGAGCACATGTATGGAGAGCCTGTTTGTTGGGCTCTCCATGCATGTGATGTGACTGTGACACAGCCGCGACACATGCAGCTGCAGCGCCAATCAGCCGACGCGATCCAGGAAGCTGGGTTCCCTCTACAGCTTATTCGGGAAGCGCTATAGCTTGCCGAATAAGGAGGAACACGAACAAATTCATTCAACTCTATTCATGATATGCTTTGTCCATCATTGGTCATTAAGGGGTTAAACTACAGCAGTATGGCTGGACATCCAAATGAGAATATCACCAGCAGGAAATACCAGCGGGGGGGGAAAGTATATATAGCCGCACCCGAAAGATGATAGGGTAGACAAATGAGTAAATGAAACCACCTGTTACCATAAAATACTGAAGCAAGGATAACAAAAACTAAACACCCAGAGAAAAGGTATATCTGCTATGACTTGGCAGTAAGAGAAGCCAACCACAAAGCACAGGTTCAAGGGTTTCAAACCCAGATACGACAGGTTTTTTTGAACTGCGTTGATATAATAGATGGTAAAGTCATATTTTCAGAAACGTGATGAAATGGTGTTCAACCATATACCTGAGGTGCGGAATTCAGCCGTTGCCTGCTGGAAAGGGGGTAAGACAACCCTCTATGCTCCTGCCAGCCGGTCTTGAGGAGTCTCCCACCTTCCAGCACCGGGCTTGCATCGGATTCTTGCAGGTGCTTCTCCTACAACTGGCTTGGATACCTCAGCTCCACCTGCCCAGAAAGGCAAAAGAAGAACCCAACATCCAAGGTCCTAGTGCAGCAGTTCTTTTTGTGGGAGGGGCTGTTGGGAGAGCCTGTGAAAACTTGCAACCAGTTAAGGCCCCATCACACACACGCTAGCGAGATCGCTGATTTTGTGACGCCACAGTGATCTCGCCAGCGAGATCCCTGTGTGTGACGGGGATCAGCGACTGGCCCCCCTGCTGGGTATTGCTGATCGTGCTCGATCGTCCTGGGCCATTTTTTGATCGCTGGTCCCCCGCTGGCCAGCACGCATCGCTGCGTGTGGCAGCGAGAGACCAGCGATCAGCGATGCTGGACGCTGGTTTAATCTCCCAATCACCTCATACCATGCACTGTCCTCCCTCCCCCACTGCATCTAGCTCACTCTCTGATTTTGAACCAGTCACAGAAGAAGAAGTAAGCAGGCTCCTTGCATCTTCTCGCCCAACCACTTGCACCAGTGACCCATTTCCGTCACATCTACTCCAGTCCCTTTCCCCTGCTGTCACCCCTCACCTAACTAAAATATTTAACCTCTCTCTCTTCTGGTATCTTTCCCTCCTCATTTAAGCATGCTGTCATACATCCTCTATTTAAAAAACCACCCCTCGACCAAAACTGTGCCGCTAACTATAGACCTGTCTCTAATATTCCCTTCATCTCTAAACTCCTGGAACGCCTGGTCCACTCCCGTCTTATCCGCTATCTCTTTGATAGCTCTCTTCTTGACCCTCTCCAATCCGGTTCCCGCTCCTTACACTCTACTGAAACTGCCCTCACTAAAGTCTCTAATGATCTACTAACAGCTAAATCAAATGGTCATTACTCCATGCTAATTCTCTTGGATCTCTCTGCAGCATTCGACAATGTGGATCATCAGCTCCTCCTCACTATGCTCCATTCCATTGGCCTCAAGGACACCGTTCTCTCCTGGTTCTCCTCCTATCTCTCTGACCGCTCCTTTACTGTATCTTTTGCTGGCTCCTCCTCCTCTCATCTTCTCCTTACTGTTGGGGTTCCTCAAGGATCAGTCCTAGGCCCCCTCCTCTTCTCTTTGTATACTGCCCCTATTGGTCAAACAATCAGTAGATTTGGTTTCCAGTACCATCTCTATGCTGACGACACCCAATTATACGCTTCTTCTCCTGACATCACGCCAGCCTTTCTAGAAAACACCGGCGATTGTCTAAACGCTGTGTCTAACATCATGTCCTCACTATATCTGAAACTGAACCTGTAAAAGACTGAACTCCTTGTGTTTCCTCCCGCTACTAATGTACCTATACCCGACATTGCCATTTCCGTGTGTGGTTCCACTATTACTCCCCAGCAACATGCCCGCTGTCTTGGGGTCATACTTGTCTCCGAGCTTTCCTTTGTCCCCTACATACGATCACTGGCTCGCTCTTGTTATCTGCACCTCAAAAACATTTCTAGAATTCGACCTTTTCTTACTTTTGACTCTGCATAAACTCTTACTGTTTCTCTTATTCATTCTTGTCTCGACTATTGTAACTCTCTTCTAATCGGTCTCCCTCTTACCAAACTCTCCCCCCTCCAATCTATCTTGAATGCTGCTGCCAGGATCATATTCCTTGCCAATAGTTACACCGATGCCTCTACCTTGTGCCAGTCATTACACTGGCTACCCATCCACTCCAGAATCCAGTACAAACTTATTACCCTCACCCACAAAGCACTCCACGGCTCAGCACCACCCTACATCTCCTCCCTTGTTTCAGTATACCATCCTACCCGCGCTCTCCGTTCTGCTGATGACCTGAAGTTAGCATCCTCAATAATCAGAACCTCCCACTTCCGTCTCCAAGACTATACACGTGCTGCGCCAATTCTTTGGAATGCACTTCCCAGGTCAATATGATTAGTCCCCAATCCCCACAATTTTAAGCGTGCCCTGAAAACTCATTTATTCAGACTGGCTTACCGCCTCAACACATTAACCTAATCTATCCATATGTGGCACAGCCAAAAGTTTTTACCATAACCAGGTTCCTCGCATCATGTTCCCACATGCTTTATGCATCCATTAGCCCTCTGCATCTGTACTGTTACACACTTAACATTATGGCTGGTCCATACAATCAGGGCAACTGTTACCACCCACCTTTCGTGTCTCCCTTTTTTCCTCATAGATTGTAAGCTTGCGAGCAGGGCCCTCATTCCTCTTGGTATCTGTTATGATCTATGTGATTATTGTTATGCTCTAATGTTTATTGTCTGTACAAGTCCCCTCTGAAATGTAAAGTGCTGCGGAATATGTCGGTGCTATAGAAATAAAACTTATTATTATTATTAATGTAAACATCGGGTATCCTGGGGCCGCGGCTCTTGGATACCCGCTGTTTACCTTGGAAACCAGCGTGTATGCCGGTTTCCAAGGTAAACAGAGGGTATCCAAGAGCCGCGGCTCCTGGATACCCGATGTTTACTTTAGGAACCAGCTTGCTCGCTGGTCCTGATCGCTGGAGGAGCTGTCTATGTGATAGCTCACTAGCGATCAGCCTAACGATGTCCCAGCGATCCCATCCATGTCGAATCGTTGGTGGGATCGCTGGGACATCGTTATGTGTAATGGGGCCTTTACAGTGGGCGACACCGTCACTGAACGAACCCTTATCTGCCTTGATTTGGTGTCCCCTGAAGACCTTAACAATGGGAAGACCCTGACTGTCACGGGGAATGGGGGTTTTCACCCTTCTTTGCCTATGGCTGGCGTTCTCCTAGATTGAGATGGCGGGAGAGGGTTGAGGGAAATGAGGGTGTCCAAAAACAACAAATATTTTATTGGAAACTGATCTGGGATGGTTGATTGCCCAATACATTCCTGATAACCCTCCCAGATCTGGTACGTCACAGATTTCCAATGTCAATAATGTGAATGTTAATGTCATGCATGATAATGTGTCTAGTGGTGCATGAGAACTCAGCCATGTCACACTGCGGGTTGATGTTGCTGAGGATCCCCCAAAAGGAGCAAGCATCAGTGCTAAGGGTGATGGGGACAGGCATGGGGATCACGAAGCAGGTGGTTGCATGCAGCTGACAAGAGTCATGTGACTGTGACATGGCAGGTGGTAGCTACCCCATGAGTAGCACTGTGCCTGAGGTTGCAATGGAGGATAGGTTTTATCCCCAGCCTGTTCGGATGGTGGAAAAGTGTGTCTGTGTCCCACAGCCGGTCAGGGTTATGTAAAAATGTAAACCACAGCCTGTTAGGGGGCAGGAAAGTAGTATCCCCATTCTGTCAGGATAGTGGGAAGAGGTGCCCCACAGCCTGTCAGGATGGTAAAAAAGTAGTATCCCAAGTCTGTCAGGGTGAGGGCAAAGAGTTGCGCGCAGCCTGTCAGTCTAATGGGAAAGTGTTGTTATTACCCGAGGAGACAGCCTACATAATTGCTGTCACCCACAGTCAGAGTGACTAGAACGCAGGTAACGTGCTGCCTTCTAGATCCTCATCATCCAGCGGGGATAACAGGACCAGTTACTGATCCAGAGCAGGTCCCAGTGGGTTCTTGTGAGGTTGTGGCCTTAGTGTCACTTCTGGCTACACCTAGCCAGGAGTTTCAGACTTGTCTGGTGGCATTTAGTGACCTCACGGAGAAGCCCATCTCTGAACCTCAGAAGAAAAGGGTACCGTGGGATCCAGTGAGGTTGCAGCGTAAGGTGGGCTTGGGAGACAATCTGTAAATCGGCCTCCTAAGTTACTTCGAAATTAAAATCCTTAGACATCGCCAGAAAAAAGCTTGCACTCTAAACCAGTTACCTTCACGTGACCCCCTCTATGTAGCTGACCCCCTCCTTTGCAAACAGGTAATTAAGGAAAATCCTAATGGCTAGCAGACGTGAGGTAGAAAAGGCAGATTTACAATCTGTCTAGATAAGAGAAAATGTAAAGATCTCTTTGTCTACTTTCTAGAAATTATGAGGTGAGCCTTTTATGAGCTACGTCGATATAATAGATGGTAAAGTCTTATTTTCGGAAACGTGATGAAATGGCAAACGCAAAGCATGGTTTCATATTGCTGGGCAATTGCAGATGTGCTGCCAACCGGATATCGACCAGAAAAATGACAATATCTATGTCATGTCTCCTATCTACAAGCAGATTGTTCTGTCTCCAAAGAAGGTGAATGAAGGTTTAGCTGATGGATATGGGCTGTGAGAATTCTTACCTCCGTTTTCCTAGATGGGGAACAGACAGAACCATTTGCATACTCAGCGTCCACAGGCTTGAGTGTAGAACCAAAGCATTGGTACAATTCAAATCTGGGTTTATTACAACCTGGATACAGCACAATATACTTGTGGGTACAATGCAGTAACTTTCTCTGTAGTCGCTGGCATAGGTTGCAGTTGTTTGCTGATGTTTGGTGGTGGTCAGAAATTGATGCTTTCACAAGCCCAGTAAATTAGTGACTTTTCTCACAGCAAGATGAAAAGAAAATGGCTGCTGAGAGGAAGAGACCCATGAACTGCAGTGAAGACACTACTCATATGAATACTAAATTAGAATTACAGATATCATGAGTAACAAATATTGGCCAGCAGATGGTGCTTAGCGATATGTCTAACAATAGTAATACACCTAACTGACAAAGCAATGCCAAACTTATCCTGTAAAATATACAAACTGAACGGCTGAATAGTATATAGCAAATTGGAGATAAAATATAACTTTTATTTAAAAATCAATTACTCATGAGTATATCACCATTCCATACACAGAAAATTTGTGCAATCCAAGAAAAGGTAAAGTGCAAACCAGTGCTAATCATACAATTGTACTGCTCAATCTTGCGCTAAAAGCGGTATATATATGGAAATTACAAACAAACGGTAAAATGGTATATGCAGACAAAATTAACTGACTTTAACCAATATTAGGTAGGATATCACATTCAGGGCATTTAATTTTTCATAGAACCATCATAAGCAAAAATGCTGATTATATCCAATAACATCACACCAACATCTTAATAGGAAAATTGCCCATGGTAAACTTCATATTTACAGACAGTATTTACCATATTTACCGATATATACCAACACCTAAAAATACAAATGATAGAAAATAGGCCCATGCTGATAATTATATTGCAGACATTAGGAACCCAATAAAAGGAACAATCTCACCCCGCCGTTCCTTGCAGGGGACCACTAAATCTTTTGATCAAAAATTCATTGTGCAGGGCTTGGCCTAGCTCACTAGCATGTGAGACTTAGGAATAGGGAGCTCCTGAGAAAAACCTCCCAACCCGACTCTCAACTCGACTATTTCATGCCATTCTGCCTGGATACCTTTTAGGAAGGACCCCTGACCCTATAAGGAACATTTTTACACCAAACCCGACATTTTTGGACCTCCTGGAGCATAAAAACCATCTGAGGCCTTCCACACCACTGGGCCGCAAAGCCTCGGACTAAATTACCACTGTGTAGCCACCCGGACTTCCAGGGCTGCAGCCTCCCTGCTTCCAGAGCCTCAATCAACACTCCACAACCCTTCAGGACCTGCTCCCAGCTCACCCACACTAGCGACGCTAGTCAGGACCCTCAACCTGCAAGTGGGAATCAGCATTTTATTGTAAGGCTTACCCAGCCTTCCCCTGTGTTTCCATAATCAGGGACGCAGCTGCGTCTCCCTTGAGACCCCGGTCCAGACGCTGCAGCCTGCAAAAAGAAGCTCACCATGGGAGATCGTAGGGGCTGTGAGTATTACACGACAGATCGCCCCGACCTCCTCCCCTTAGCTTATATAGACTTTCTGGAGAGCCATAACTCTGCCTAGAGTCGGCGCTCTTTATCAGCAGAGACTCGAGATCGCAGTTGCGTTATAAACGGTGACGCTGCAAAGTCTCAGAACGCATCTCAGTCTCCAATTCCACCACACCTGCGACCTCTCCTGAGCGTCTTCCATTAGGATCACAGCTGTGATCCAGGCAGAACCCATCCTGAGATAAATAATATCGCCCACTGCGACCCCTCTGCGCATCCTCGTTTGGAGTCACAACAGAGATCTCGACCAACTTTATTATCCCTCTGAGATCGCTGGTGAAGTTTTTGCGATTCAGCATCTAAGTGGATCCTCTTGCAGCATCATGAGTGGCATTAAAACCAGGGGGAAAAATTTAACCTTGCCCTTAAATAAAGCTCAAAACCCTCTGAAATCTGACAAATCATTTAACAACCGACATCATTCAAGGGACCAAGTCAATGCTCGGAGCCCCATTAGATCTAGATCTCCTCCAAGAGACCTCTATCACCAAGCGGATCGTGGTAGAAAAGTTACATTTGTACCAGAATTCCAATTACAAGAAAGCATGGACTCCTCCATAAACGCCAAGCGGAGAATGCCGGGAACCTATGGTGAAAAATACTCAAATACGGCAAGGATATCTGAGTCTGAGGAGGAATCTAGTGACTACTCCCCAAACACAACTCCAGCCAAAAGCAGGTCCAAGATGGAAACACTTGGGTCTAATTTGGATCTCGACATTCCTCCTCCGAAATCACAAACCTCGGATAACATGGAGGTCCTATTCAATAAGTTAAGTGCCCTACTTGACAAAAAACTCGACATTCAAAGTCAAAGACTTGACCTGCAGTTTCAAGAATTCCGCGAGACGGTGGAGAAAAAATTAGTAAACCAGGAGGAGAGGATACATAAGCTCAAACAGAGATCGTCAGAATACTCAGTGGACCTGGAATACCTATCTTCGGAAATACATAAGCTCAGGACCAAGATGGCGGATCTCGAAGATAGAGGCCGCAGAAATAATCTAAAGATTAGAGGAATCCCAGAGAGCATTTCCCAAGATGAACTTTCGGGTCATATTCAGGATATCTTTAACCTGATCTAACACCATCTGACCTTATCATCGATAGAGCCCATAGGCTACCCATCCTCCTAAGCTCCCTATAGATGTCCCTAGAGATACCATTCTCAGGATGCACTTTTATCAAACTAAAGAGAAGATTCTGAACTATCTGATATCCAACAAAACTTTCCTGGATCCACACAAGGATCTTAAAGTGTTTCCTGACCTTTCCAAGGAGACTCTGGATCTACGCCGATCATTCAAAAGCATAACATCAGCACTGAAGGAGAAAGACATCCTTTACAAATGGGGATTCCCCGTGAAGCTGCTGGTTTTCTACAGAGGGAGGACAATACCTCTGTTCTCACCGGAAGAAGGAGCAGACTTCCTCAGGTCTATTAAAGAAGCTCAACCTAACCACGGCAAATGACTTAGGCCTTCGCCATGGAAGATTACCTTGTTTTAACAGGCAGCTTTGGCTGATTAACCTCGTATTGGAGGTTTTCTCTTTTTTTTTCCCGTCCACCTTCTGGACCCCGTTGTAAGGAGGTAGTTTCGTAATTGAACTACTTGAACAATTTCTTTATTGTGTTAACCCTTTCGTTGCAGCTAAATTCAAAGTTGATGACAAGTTAACTAAAGGTTTGGTAGTTAGCAAAGTTCTATAAGTTTTGGTGTTGCTAGTTCAACCTTCTCCTTGAGCATCCAGCGTAACTCCACTGCAGACTAACCTTAGTCAGTCACACCGCATTGTAACCATGAGCTTCAAAGTGGCATCGTACAATGTCAGGGGCTTGAATAGTCCAAGAAAGAGGCATATCCTCTGGAAGGAACTCCTAGATTCTCATGTAGACATTGCCTGTATCCAGGAATCAAAATTCCTACACGAGAATCACCCTTACTTTAATCATCATAAATATCCGCATATTTTCGAGTCCTGTAACTCGAAAAAGAAAGCTGGAGTATTGACAATGATTGGGAGTTCTATCCCCTTCGAAGCCTTGGAGGAACACAAGGACGAGGGGGGTAGATTCCATATCTTGGTGTGCAGACTGAATGATCAGGTATGTACACTGGTCAATATCTATGCTCCTAACCGAGATCAAGTGTCATTCCTCAACAAAGTCATTAAAAAGGTGTCTATTGTGAAAAGAGGTGATTTATTCCTTTTAGGTGACTTCAACATCACTCCCAACAATGTTATGGATTCTTCTTCAAGCTCAAGACCTAATCATGATAACCTCAATGCATGGTTAGATAAAAATGAGTTACTGGATGCTTTCAGGTGTTTAAATTCCACATCGAGGGATTATTCACATTTCTCTGAGGTGCATCAATCCGCATCCAGGATTGATTTGATTGTTACAAATGTATTTTCTCTCACTAGATTTAAGGAAATCTCCATTGGAAACAGAACCATTTATGACCACGCTCCGGTTTTTGGCAAACTTTTATTGGGTCCTCCCTTGAAGAATGCCAAACTCTGGAAGTGTAATGCAAACATTTTACATAATCCAATCCACAAGACTGTCATCCAGGAAGCTTTAGATAACTTCTTTAGAGAGAATAGAACTGAAGTGACAAACCCATTCACTAATTGGTGTGCTCACAAGGCGGTTGTGAGAGGTGTCATTATTAGCATTATGTCTAAATTAAAGAAAGAGAATAGAGAAAAAATTAACGCCACTCTACTATCAATCCGTAAACTTGAAAGTACCATTGTGAACCTTGCCTCACCATCTCCCACCCTAAAATTAGAACTTGCTAAACTAAGACAAGAACTCAGGACTCAGCTGAATTCCCCCTATGAAGCAATAGTAAAATCTTCTAAGTATAACTATTACACGTCTCTCAATAAACCCACGAGGTACATGGCCAACCGAATCAAAAACAAAAGAATTCATAATAAAATTAATAGAATTAACTCGATTAATGGTAGCTCTAAACTTTCGCATCCCCAGGAAATAGCAAATGAATTTGCGAACTTCTACGCCAAGCTGTATAATTTAAACCCTGACCCTAAGCCGCTTTCCCAAAACCTAGAAAAAATTGATAACTAACTATCAACAATAAATATGCCTTCTTTATATTCCGATGATATAGTGTTCTTGTCAGCCCCGTTTACTTCTATTGAAATTGAAGACACCATCAAGAAACTTAATCTTCACAAATCCCCTGGTCCCGATGGACTAACCAACGCCTATTACAAAGCCTTCAACAATTCTCTCTCCCCTCACCTTACCGAGATGTTCAATTATGCCTCAGGAAAGGGAGCTTTTCCATCCGAAATGCTGATGGCTTCGATCTCGGTCATCCCCAAAATGAAAGGGGATCCTGAAGCCATAGAGAACTTCCACCCTATTTCACTAATTAACGCAGACATTAAGTTGTATTCTAAGATCATAGCGAATAGGCTAAGTCTGATAATTCCTAAACTGATAAGCAATGATCAGATGGGCTTTACAAAAGGGAGACAACCAGCCGATGCAACAAGGCGAATCATCAATACCATAAAATGGGCTAACTCTTCGAAAACACCCATGGCTCTGTTGTCACTCGATGCCGAGAAAGCATTCGACAGACTTAGTTGGTGTTTTCTCAAGCAGACACTCAAAAAATTTGGGTTCGATGATAATCTGACATCCTCCATCATGGCCCTATATACAGACCCAAGAGCCAGTGTAATTTGTAACAACCATGTCTCAGAGCCACTTACCATATCAAATGGCACTAGACAAGGCTGCCCCCTCTCCCCCATTCTATTTAATTTAGCTATGGAACCTCTGGCCGAACAGATCAGAAAAAAACCCAAAATAGTAGGATTAAACACCTTAAATCGTCATCATAAGATCAGTTTTTTTGCTGATGATGTTATCCTAACTTTAACCAAACCCGAGATCTCCATCCCTGAGGCTCTCTCAGAAATTAACAAATTCTCATCATTGTCCAATTTTAAAATCAATGAACGCAAGTCTAACATTCTCCCGTTAAACATCAGTAAGGACCAAACCAGATGTATTAAAACTGTAACCTCTCTTAACTGGTGTGACAAGGAATTTGCTTATTTGGGAATCACGGTGAACAGTAACCTCACTGGGTTAGTTAAATCCAATCTTAAAAAACTATTTGAATTAATAAATAAGGATTGCGTGATTTTCAGGGATAGATCTCTATCATGGTGGGGAAGGATCCTTACAATAAAGCTTTTTACTTTGCCAAAAATATTATACATTTTAAGGTGTATACCACTCCCTATCCCTTCTATCCATCTTTCTAACTTACAGGCACAGATTAATTCTTTCATTTGGGGCTATAAGAAGCCCAGAACGGCCACTCAAACCTTATTTAAGAAAAGATTGAATGGAGGTATAAGCATCCCTAACATCACAGCCCACTATTATTCTTTGTTACTTAAACAAAGTGCCCATTGGTTAATAGATTCAGATCCCCCGGCTTGGCTTGACTTAGAGTCTACACTTAATAACAATAAGCACCCTAGATCCATAATCTATAATGCCAAAGCTAACAACCTTCCAAACTCTGTTGCTCATCCAATCTTTCAAGCTGTTGCTGTTAAGATCTCTAAACCAAAGAGAGGATCCCATAAAACGACCATCCTTAAGAAACTCCCCCTAACACTCATTTACTCTATGACTAACCATTCATTATCCCCCATCTGGGCAGATCTAAAAATATCAAACTTAGAAGACATTTTTAACGGGACAGAATTTTTATCCTTTCAAACACTAAAAACTACATATAATATCTCCTCGTCCCTGTTTCTCGAATACCTTACTCTTAAGGATAATATAAAAATACGAGTATTTCTCGACAAGAAACTAAACTTCACTGAGTCATCCATAAAAATACTAAATAATTGTGGTCATCGTATTTTCTGGAGTCATGGCTTTGTTTATGATAACTACAACCAAGATACGGCCTTGACAAAAAGCCCTTCAATGCTGAGTTGGGAGAAAGACTTAAACTCTTCCTTCACTGTAGAAGACTGGGAGGACTCTCTCTTTATCATATCACTCCGTACTCTCCATGTCATTGCAGGAGACCCATTTTAAGGTTGTATCACGTTGGTACTATACCCCCAATAGACTTGCCCATATTGGGACTACGAACTCGCCTCTATGCTGGAGGGACTGCGGTCAGAAGGGAGACATCCTACATGTTTTCTGGAGTTGCCCAACGGTTAGTATCTTGTGGTCGCAGATCTCCTCCCACATCATTAGCAAACTTACAGGCAAAACCACAACCCTCACACCTCACTCGGCCCTACTTTCCCTTAATCTAGAGGAATTGGACCCTGCCTTAAAAGATATAGTCATCCATGTTTGTCTTGTGGTAAAAAATTCCATTGCATTCCATTGGAAGAACCGTTTCCTTCCCAAAGTTGATGATATCTTACAGTTGATCGCACAACATAGATCCCATGAGTTGCATTTCGCATTGGCTAATGACCAATTCAGTAACTTCTACAGGAAATGGTCTAAATGGGACCAAACTTTCCCTACTCCTATTACTTGAATGAATCCTTTATCACTTAGCAATCTCGATATAAGAAAAGCTGTTTTAGTTTTGCCTCTGACATAACTGATCTTGTATCTACTATTTGACATAGGGTTAGATCTGTAATGACACTCATTATACTCATTTGTGTGTTTTTATGTTCTTTATTGCTAATATTCTATTGTACAATCTTGTATTCTACATATTTAGGCGTTGGCAAGATACGTTTGTAAAATGACATCTTTAATGCATGTTTTGCATTTTCTGTACATGATGTCAACTTGTAATTTCCCTACTTCCCCTTATCTTTCCTTCTCTTCCCATTTCCATCCCTCCCCCCCCTGTGTTCCCCTCTCCCCATTGTTTAAAACAATAAAATCTTTGGAAAAGAAAAATTCATTGTGCATTCTGTGAATATATGGGTGTGACCGCCCTGTTTCTGAGATGGAAAATCCATCCTGTCTGGCCTATGTTATTACTGGTGGTTCAGTCCCTCGGTCCTTGTTCACATTTACGTCACTTGACAAGTGCAAAGGTTTTAAATACAAGAGTTAGGACTGTCCCACAAGGGTTGCCTTGACGTGGTGGGATGGCTTGTACATTCTTTTGATCAAAATTATGTTTACTAAATACCCTTATTATTATTACCTTCATGCAATTTTTGCTATTTTTTTTAACTTTTTTATTTTAGGATATTTGTTTTTTGATTTTGCGTTAATCTGTGCAGTTGAAGCTCCTGCAGCTTCCCTATTTGGATTGTCTCAGCTGTTCAGTGTTTCCACTCCCCTCTGTTAGGCTGGTTTCACATTAGCGGTTTATTGCGCAGCGCATAGTGCGCATCCGATCGCATGCGTCATGTGCACCTATGTTTAACATGGCGTGCACATGGTCTTGTGTTTGCACGCGTTCGTCTGCGTTTTCGTGTGCATGCGTTTTTTCCAGGTGTCTGTCTAGACGCGCTCGACGCAACATGTTGCATTTTTGGGTTCGTCCAAAGGCGTTAAAAAAACGCATGCGTTCACTTGCGCACGGAATGCGTCAAGACATCGCATTACAGTCTATGGGAACGCAGGTGTGCACATGGACATGCGTGCGCCTGCATTTTCGAACGTATGCGTTGTAAGAGTTAAACATGTCTAGACACTGGTTTAAACCACCCCCTACACAAAGGAACATTGTTTGGGGGTAGTGTATTAAGGTGTTGGCACTGGCAGTCCACTACTCTACAGCCTGCAAGAGAGAAGACTTAGGCAAGAAAGTGAAAGAACCGAGAGCGCAGGTGCTCTTCTCTTCCATCCTCCCAGTGGATGGCCATGGAACAAGGAGGTGGAATAAGATTCTGCAGGTGAACAACTGGCTATGTCGATGGTGCCGTTAGCAACGATTTGGATTTATGGATCACGGAGTGAATTACCTTTACGATGGACTACTTGCTAGAGATGGGGTGCGCCTTACGAAGACTGGAAAACATGTATTTGGAAGTCGCCTTGCTACACTCATCAGGAGAGCTTTAAACTAGAACAACATGGGAAGGGAAGCAAAAGACCAGAAAAAGCCATACACCTGACAAATGCTATTGAGAACTCTGCTATTAGAAGTGGAAAGGAAGAGCAAAGACAAAAGAATTTATTTAATATAAATATTGGAGAAAGAGAAACCAATCACAAACTAAAATGTTTCTATACTAATGCACAAAGCATGGGCAACAAACAAGGAGAATTGGAACTACTAACACAGGAAAAGAAATATGATGTCATTGGAATCACTGAAACTTGGTGGGACGATACACATGATTGGAATACAAGACTAGAAGGATACAACTTATTTGCAAGACACAGACTTGATAAACGAGGAGGAGCTGTCGCATTGTATGTTAGAAACGCGTATATCTGCACAGAGATTGAAGCTTCAGAGACTGGGAGTTCTGTGGAAACTGTTTGGGTAATAATACAAGGACAGAACAATGGAAAGGACACCATTGTAGGCATTTACTACAGGCCGCCTGTGCAAGCTGAAAATATGGATGAACTCTTTATGCATCAAATGGCCAAGTTCTCCAAAAAATATGACATATTTGTCATGGGAGATTTCAACTATCCAGACATTTGTTGGGAATCTCTCTCAGGCAAAACTAACAGGTCAAGGAAATTCTTATCCTCTCTTGCTGACAACTTTATCTTCCAAAAGGTAGGGGAGAAAACAAGGGGAACTGCTACCTTGGATCTAATCCTTATAAACAGGGAGGAAATGGTTGAGGAGGTAAAAGTGTCTGGGACCCTAGGAGGTAGCGACCATGCTATTTTAGAATTTTGGATAACTAGAGGAGGAAGACCTGTGAAGACTCAGACGTCAAGGTTAGATTTCAGATAGGCAGATTTTAACGGATTCAGAAAGAGAATTGGAGGGATCCAATGGCTGGATATCCTTAAAGACAAAAATGTACAGGAAGGATGGGAAATCTTGAAAAATGAAATTCTCAAAGCACAATTGTTAACAATTCCAAAAAGAGGGATGAATAGGAAGCATTTAAGGAAGCCAGGATGGATTAACACAGAACTTAAGCACACGCTAAAAAGGAAGAAAAAAATGTTTATAAAATGGAAAGAGGGAGGCATATCTAAAGAAGAATATAATGCTGTCTGCAGAACCTGCAGGGCACAAATCAGATTAGTAAAGCTGACAATGAATTGGGGCTTGCAAGAGATGTCAAAAGCAATAATAAAGGATTTTGGGGATATGTCAAAAGTAAAAGAAAAGTTAAAGATGCTATAGGATTTTTATAGGATGAAAATGATGAAATGGTAAGACAGGATGTTGAGAAGGCCGAACTTTTAAATTCCTATTTTGCATCTGTTTTCTCTCAGAAAGGAAATGTAACATCAACTGTTCTTCACTGTCCTATTAAGGGAATAGAAGAATCCAGGATATCTATAAACAGAAAGATAGTGAGGAAACACTTAGCTAACCTAAATGAATTCAAGTCTCCAGGTCCAGATGAATTACACCCCAGAGTACTGAAGGAGATAGCAGAAGAAATTTTTGAACCTCTCTCCATAATCTTTGAAAATTCTTGGAGAACAGGAGAAGTCCCAGAAGACTGGAGAAGAGCAAATGTTGTTCCTATCTTCAAAAAGGGGAAGAAGGTGGACCCAGGCAACTATAGACCGGTGAGTCTGACTTCTATACCAGGAAAGATCTTTGAACAAATTATTAAATAACATGTATGTCAGTACCTGGATTAGAATGAAGTGATTAAACAGAGTCAGCATGGGTTTGTAACTAATAAGTCATGTCAGACTAACTTAATTTTCTTCTATGACGGAATCACTGATTGGGTGGATCAAGGAAATGCTGTAGATATAGTATATCTTGACTTCAGCAAAGCCTTTGACAAAGTATCTCATACAATCCTTATTGAAAAAATGACTAAGTATGGAATGGACAAGGCAACTGTTAGGTGGATTTATAACTGGCTTAGTGATCGGACCCAAAGAGTGGTCGTAAATGGCTGCACATCCAGTTGGAAGAATGTCTCAAGTGGGGTACCACAGGGCTCTGTCCTGGGCCCTGTATTGTTCAACATCTTTATCAACAATTTAGATGAAGGAATTGAGGGTAAACTGATTAAATTTGCTGATGACCCAAAGCTAGGAGGGATAGCTAATACTAGAGAAGAGAGAGAGAGGATTCAAAAAGATATAAATAAACTGGAGAAGTGGGCAGCAACTAACAGAATGGTTTTTAACAGGGAAAAATGCAAAGTACTACATCTGGGCAATAAAAATGAAAAAAGCATATACAGAATGGGAGGAATAGGCCTAAGCAACAGCACATGTGAAAAAGATTTGGGTATACTAATAGATCACAGACTGAATATGAGTCAACAGTGTGATGCAGCAGCAAAAAAGGCAAATGCAATTCTAGGATGTATTAGCAGAAGCATACAGTCTAGATCATGTGAAGTCATTATTTCCCTCTACTCCTCTTTGGTCAGACCTCATCTGGAATATTGTGTCCAGTTTTGGGCACCATATTTTAAAAAAGACATCAACAAACTGGAGCAAGTTCAGAAAAGAGCAACCAGAATGGTGACCGGTCTGCAAACCCTGTCTTATGAGGAAAGGTTGCAGGATTTGGGATTGTTTAGTTTGCAAAGAGAAGACTGAGAGGAGACTTAATAGCTGTCTACAAATATCTAAAGGGCTGTCACATTGTAGAAGGATCAACTTTATTCTCATTTGCACAAGGAAAGTGTCACGCGGGGCTTAGGACAACTAAGGCAGAAATACCCGGGGCCCCTGTGGTGTCCCTTTCACTAGGGGAAACCCTGTCTGACCCTCAACCCAGGGTTTTTGCTGAAGGTGCAAATGCCTGAGCCTCCACCCTTTCCTTATCTCCTGCTCAGCCCTGCACTTAACCCTCCACCCTCCACCCAGTGAGGAGACACCACCAAAGCTCCCACACAAATAAGACAGACAGGGAGAACTTAAACTGCACTGCGCCGCACACACACAGGAATATACAGTAATGTGAACAGGGCACAACTAAACACAAATATGGGAAGGAGAAAGGATAACGACGGATCATACGACACCAGATACGAATCTCTCTCTCTGCAACACCTCCACTCCAGACCGGAACCACTTTGTATGAAAACACAAGCTATAATCGGCGACGCCCATATGCCAGTATGACTATTTAAAGACCGTGGGCGTGACTAACCTTCCAACCTGGTCTCCAGCAGGATTAACCCCCGAGAGCCTGAAGATCAAGCCGGCGCCACTGAGGCTATAGTGGCTGGAGGTGGAACTACCTCTGCCTGCCGGACGCTGTGGTGTGAACAGCGTCCGACATGACAGTACCCCGTCTTCTACGAGGGACCCCAGGGCCCTCAAGACTCATAGGACCCGGCTTGTCCGGATGACGACGGTGAAAAGAACTGACCAGCCGATCCGCATGTATGTCTGAGGCTGGAACCCAAGACCTCTCCTCCGGACCATACCCCCGCCAGTGCACCAAATACTGAAGAGTACGGCGTACTACTTGAGAGTCCACTACCTTGGCGACCTCGAACTCTAAATCGCCATCCACCATGACTGGAGGTGGCATCGGCGTCGTGTCCACCAAGCCTGTCCACCAAGCCTGTCCACCAAGCGTGTCCACCAAGCCTTTTTCAATAAAGCCCTGTGAAAAACGTTATGTATTTTGTACACCGCAGGAAGTTCCAACCGATAAGCCACTGGGTTAATGATGGCAGAAATCCTAAAAGGCCCAATAAACATTGGACCCAGTTTTAAAGATGAAATTTTGAGTTTTATGTTCTTCGTAGCTAACCACACCCATTCACCCACACACAGGTCCGGACCTGGCACGCGTCTACTGTCAGCCACCCGTTTGTACCTGGCACTCATGCTCAACAAACGCTGTTTCACCCGCCTCCAGACTGATGACAATTGGGCTCCTAGCTGATCCTCCTCCGGGACACCCCCGGAGTCACCCTGACGTAAGGTACAAAACTGAGGATGTTGACCGTACACACAAAAGAATGGAGACTCTCCTGATGACTCTTGGCGGTGATTATTTAACGCGAATTCGGCCAGAGGAAGGAAAGTAGACCACTCCTCCTGGTTGTCGGACACAAAACATCGTAAATACTGTTCTAGATTTTGGTTCATGCGCTCAGTTTGTCCATTAGACTGTGGATGAAACGCCGATGAATGTGACAACTTGATCCCCAACCTTGAGCAAAAAGCTTTCCAAAACCTCGCCACAAATTGCGTACCCCTATCAGATACTATGTCAGATGGTACTCCGTGGAGTCTGACCACCTCCTTCACAAATACCTGAGCCAACGTCTTAGCATTGGGCAAAGAAGACAACGCCACAAAATGCGCCATCTTTGAAAAACGGTCAACCACCACCAGGATGACCGTGTTCCCTGCCGAGGCTGGCAAGTCAGTGATAAAATCCATGGAGATTTCTGTCCATGGCCTATTGGGTACCCCCAGAGGCTGTAGCGTGCCAGCAGGACGGTTCGGGGTGACTTAGCGACTTTCTTAATGAAGAAAAACCCCGCGACTACAGGCGAGGACGAAGGCCGGATGTGTCCTTTGCTCAGACTCTCCGCGATGTAGTCTTTCAGAGCTTGCCTCTCAGGACCAGAAATATTAAACATCCTGGCCTTAGGTAATTTGGCCCCGGGTTTTAACCTAATCGCACAGTCATAGGCTCTATGTGGAGGCAGTTCTGAGCAACCCTTCTCAGAGAAAACATCCGCGAAATCCTGCAAAGCCTCCGGCAGGCTGGGCGTCACGGCGGACACACATGTGGCCAAGCAATTGTCTTGGCAGAAACCACTCCATTGCACTATGTCCTGAGTTTTCCAATCAATTACCGGGTTGTGCCTGGACAGCCATGGAAAACCCAGGACCATTTGAGCTGGGAGATTACGGAGGACCCTACATGTAACCGACTCAGAATGTAGGACCCCAATGTGGAGTTTCACCTCTGCCACAAACTCAGTAATCTCCCCTTGAGGGAGGGGAACAGCATTAATGGTCACCACCTGTATGGGGTGAGGAAGTTTTTTGTTCTTAAACCCGGCGGTGTGTGCAAACTCCTCATCTATGAGATTGGTAGCGGAACCGCCATCCACAAACACTGATATAGGTAGCTCTCTGCCGGCGATAATAACCTTGGCAGGGAGCATACATTGAGATACCATCATGGAGGATATGCATACGCTCAGTTGGGTCTCCTCCATACCCTCTGAGCTTAACAGTTTTCCGCCGATGTGACCCTCTTAGGTAGTACCGGGCAAACGTTAACATAATGACCTCTTTTACCACAGTAGAAACATGCTCCGGGCTTCCGGAATCCCGGAGCGCGAGGCTGAACCTGTGCCACGCCAGCAATCTGCATAGGTTCAGGGGACTCATCTACTTCAACCACACCTGCACCTCTGCTTTCCCCCAGAGGTAGCGTCTCCTGTGCCCCCTGGCGAAAACGGCGATCAATACGTATCACCAAACTCATGGCAGACTCCAATGATGCCGGAGTCTCATACATCAGGAGGGCTTGTTTCACCCTCCCTGATACCCCATGAATAAACTGGCTCCGCAGTGCTGGGTCATTCCACTGTGTGTCTACAGCCCAGCGGCGAAATTCCGAACAATAGTCCTCTGCCAAGCGCTCCCCCTGGCGGAGGGCGCGGATTTTAGATTCCGCTAGAGCCAGTCGGTCAGGGTAGAAGGGCAGAAAAAACATTATCGACCGAATGAAATGTAGCAGAGTCAGCTGGTAAGGAAAATGCCCATGCTTGGGGGTCACCACTCAGTAATGACAACACCAGCCCTACTCGCTGGGCCTCATTACCTGAGGAGATTGGCCGCATGCGGAAGTATAATTTGCAGGCCTCCCGAAATACGACAAATTTGCTGCGATCGCCTGAAAATCGTTCTGGCAGCGGAAACTTCGGCTCTGCACCGATACCTGCAGATGCCGTTTGCACCTTTGCTACTACCAGGCCCTGCTGCTGAACTGCCCCTTTCAACTCGGAGACCTGTAAGGACAGCGCCGCCAACTGGCGGGTTATGGAATCCATGGGATCCATGGACTCCTGAAAAAATGTGGGCCGATTATAATGTCACGCGGGGCTTAGGACAACTAAGGCAGAAATACCCGGGGCCCCTGTGGTGTCCCTTTCACTAGGGGAAACCCTGTCTGACCCTAAACCCAGGGTTTTTGCTGAAGGTGCAAATGCCTACAGACAGGGAGAACTTAAACTGCACTGCGCCGCACACACACAGGAATATACAGTAATGTGAACAGGGCACAACTAAACACAAATATGGGAAGGAGAAAGGATAACGACGGATCATACGACACCAGATACGAATCTCTCTCTCTGCAACACCTCCACTCCAGACCGGAACCACTTGGTATGAAAACACAAGCTATAATCGGCGACGCCCATATGCCAGTATGACTATTTAAAGACCGTGGGCGTGACTAACCTTCCAACCTGGTCTCCAGCAGGATTAACCCCCGAGAGCCTGAAGATCAAGCCGGCGCCACTGAGGCTATAGTGGCTGGAGGTGGAACTACCTCTGCCTGCCGGACGCTGTGGTGTGAACAGCGTCCGACATGACAGAAAGACTAGAAGCAATGGGATGAAACTGAATGGGAGGAGACACAGATTAGATATTAGAAAAAACTTTTTGACAGTTAGAGTGATCAATGAGTGGAACAAGCTGCCTCGAGAAGTGGTGAGTTCTCCTTCAATGGAAGTCTTCAAACAGAGGCTGGACAGACATCTGACTGGGATGATTTAGCGAATCCTGCTTTGAGCAGGGGGTTGGACCAGATGGCCCAGGAGGTCCCTTCCAACTCTACGATTCTATGATTCTATGATTCTATGATCCTACAGCCTGCAAGAGAGAAGCATCAATTGGAATAATAATGTATTAAACCTAATGTCTGCCTGTCCTTTTTTCTCAATTTACCTGCCTGCTCTCTGTTGCCCCTGCCTGCTTTGATACCTCTGTCTATTCTCTGATGCACCTGTCTGTTCTTTGATTCCCATGTCTGTTCTCTGATGCCCCTGTATGCCCTCTGATGCCCCTGCCTGCTCTCTGTTGCCCTTGCATGCTCTACGTTGCTCCTGTCTGTTCTCTGATTCCCCTGTCTGCCCTCTGATGCCCCTGCCTGCTCTGTTGCCCTTGCATGCTCTATGTTGCCCCTGTCTGTTCTCTGATGCTCCTGTCTGTTCTCTGATTCCCCTGTCTGCCCTCTGATGCCCCTGCCTGCTCTCTGTTGCCCTTGCATGCTCTATGTTGCCCCTGTCTGTTCTCTGATGCCCTGTCTACCCTCTGATGTCCCTGTCTGCCCTCTGATGTCCCTGCCTGCTCTCTGTTGCCCTTGCGTGCTCTATGTTGCCCATGTCTGTTCTCTGATGCCCCTGTCTGCTTTCTGATGCCCCTGTCTGCCCTCTGATGCCCCTGTTTGCCCTTTGATGTCCCTGCCTGCTCTCATAGAATCATAGAATCGTAGAGTTGGAAGGGACCTCCTGGGCCATCTGGTCCAACCCCCTGCTCAAAGCAGGATTCGCTAAATCATCCCAGTCAGATGTCTGTCCAGCCTCTGTTTGAAGACTTCCATTGAAGGAGAACTCACCACTTCTCGTGGCAGCCTGTTCCACTCATTGATCACTCTAACTGTCAAAAAGTTTTTTCTAATATCTAATCTGTGTCTCCTCCCATTCAGTTTCATCCCATTGCTTCTAGTCTTTCCTTGTGCAAATGAGAATAAAGTTGATCCTTCTACAATGTGACAGCCCTTTAGATATTTGTAGACAGCTATTAAGTCTCAGTTGCCCTTGCATGCTCTGTGTTGCCCCTGTCCGTTCTCTGATTCCCCTGTCTGTTCTCTGATTCCCCTGTCTGTTCTCTGATTCCCCTGTCTGTCCTCTGATGCCCCTGTCTGCCCTCTGATGCCCCTGTCTGCTCCGATATGCCTGCTTGCTCTCTGTTGCCCTTGCCTGCTCTCTTTTACCCCTGCCTGCTCTCTGTATGAGCTGTTTTTTCTAAAGTAAAACTTCACTATTTGGGTTAAATTGCCATGTTGGCACTTTGCCAGAAGTCAGTGGGTTTTGGGTTGCATTTTGGGCACTTGGTCTCTAAAAGGTTCGCCATCACTGCCTTAGGGTATGTGCACATGGGTCGCCCTCGCCGCTGGCTTCACCCAGGGCCGTGGGGTACTCGGCCGGTGTCAGGGGGATGATGTGTCACAGCAGTGGTGACCCGGTCCGTGGCCCTGGGCTCCCAATATCAGTGGCGGTGATGTTTGTTTGTAATGTAAAGTTCGTGACGCCACCCGTGGTGTTTGGCAAGTAAGATGGTAAGCCAACGCTGCTTGCAGATCCTCTGGGGCTGATGGTGTGTTGCAGCTTAGATGGTGTAGCTCCCCACAGGTAGAGCTGTAGCCCCAGGGCAGTGTAAAGGTGCGCTGAAGGAGTAGGGGCACCGGATGGTGTAGATGTTGATACCCAAATGTAGCTGTGCTGATGCGGGAATGAATGGAGGACACCAGAGCTTGCAGTTTCAAAGCTTTACTCACAGTTCATAGTGCACACAGGTGCCCGCTTCGGTGCCGTGTCCTCCGGGGCAGAGGCCCAGCCAACCTCCAGACAAGATAGGACTCTCCCCGCCAGCACCCCGCCAACATGTGCCTTCCTGAATGACTCCTCTATTGCACCTTTTAATATGAAGAGCTCCAGTACCGTGGTTCTCTGAAGTTCCTCCTGTCAGATGATCCTAACAACTCTCACTTGTATGACAGACAGCTGTAGCCTGCTTCGGAGACTCCCTTCTCCTGAATCCCGGCTCTCTATCAGTTTGCTGTTGTGTCCCAAGGCTTTGATGGGAGTAGTGCATTTACAGCCAACTACTCCACCGGTGTCTGCTGCAGAACCATAAGTGTCCATACAACCTCGGGGACCGGGCCCCGGCCTTGCGCTGAGAACCTATAGGCAGGGTTCCTATCCAACCCACTCCTCCTCTCTGTTCTCCTCCTTCGTTCCGCGCTGTTCCTTCTCTCTCTTATGGAAGCTTAGGTTGCAGTTCTACGTTCTCCTTCTCTTTCCCGTGCCAGCTGGCTCAGGTCACTGAGGCAGCTGCAGCACTCCTTCTTTCATCCCTTCTTCCAGGGACCCTCACTCCTATCTGAGTGATCTCTTTCTCTCCTCTCCTCTGGAACTCACCCCAGACTCCCCATCAGGGACTGACCTCTGTCTGACTGTCCCCCTCAGGGACTGACCTGTAAACCTTTCTTTCCCCTTCTTTTTATACTAACTCCACCCACCTCCCAGCACATCTCGTGTTACGAAGCAGGATCCCACGAAAGGTGCCCTGCAACACCCTGAGCCTAAAGCTGCAATGTGGCCCTGCTGAACTATCCTGTGTGTGGGATGCAGGTGTTGGAGCGTGGCAAGGAGTTCCCACCTTACCTGGATGGTGGGGCACTACACCTTAGGAGAAGGTGCAGTACCTCTGTGGCGACTGAGCCTCAGGGGCGCCACACTCCCCCCCGTTAAACACAGCACGTCCGAGGGCTGCAAGAAAACAAAGCCTACAGCAGAGAAACATACAAAAATTTTATAATGCATAATAAACTTCCCTTATTCTAAGCTTCCTAATATAGGAGGTACTCTTCTTGAACGTTACCAACAATCCTATCTAAAACTTTATGCTAAACAGTGCAATTATCTCTTAATTCTAAGTGCAATTCTTACTTTCAAAGTGCAATTCTCTACATCACATTTCCTTATCATTTTCTTTTATTCTGTCACTTTACTCTCATTTTTCTCTCATTCTACTAGATGCAAGACACTGACCTCAAATACCTGGTCTGTCACCTGTCTCTATTAATTCTTTATTTTCATCGCTCACTTCTATATCAGACATTCCTAATTCTCACTATATAAAAGCCATTTCTTAATTATCAACATTCTCATAAAACACATTATCAAATACTTTTTCAGTAAAACATTGTAAAGATTCTTGTAAGTGCTGGACACCGCTCCCAGCCGGGATCTCTTGCAGTGTCCTTTGAGGTAGACATCATTCTTTGAAACGTGTCCATGCAAAAACATTATCTTCGCAAAGTGTCTCTGTATGTAAAACCAAGAAAGGGCACCTAAAGAGGTGCAAACTATTTACAATAAAGTTTTGGATCAATCAGCGTCTATGATCTCCTCAGTTCCATTTCAAAAATAACGCTGCCAATCAAAACTAGGCAACATTGTGACCAAAAAGGCACAACTGGTGCAAGCAAACCCTCCTGGATAACGAGAAATTTTAAAAAAGGTTGCTAATTGTGGTCCCCTCCTGGGGTTCTGGAACCGTCTTCAGACGTGGTACTGGAAATGTCCTCATCCTGTTGTTGGCTGGCTAACCGCATGCACTCTGCTTCCCACAGGGAGAGGTAGGGACTGTTCGGGGTAATGGAAAGGACCATTGAAACATCGACTGTCGGTGGGGATAATAATAATAATAAATAATAAATGTTATTTTTATAGCACCGACATATTCCGCAGCACTTTACATTTCAGAGGGGATTTGTACAGACAATAGACATTACAGCATATCAATAATCACATACAGTAGATTATAACGAATACCAAGAGGAATGAGGGCCCTGCTCGCAAGCTTACAGTCTATGAGGAAAGAGGTAGACACGAAAGGTGGGTGGTAACAGTTGCCCTGATTGTATGGACCAGCCATAATGTTAAGTGTGTAACAGTACAGACACAGAGGGCTAATGGATGCATAAAGCATGTGGGAACATGATGCGGGAAATCTGGTTATGGTAAAACTTTTGGCTGTGCCACACAGGGATAGATTAGGTTAATGTGTTGAGGCGATAGGCCAGTCTGAATAAATGCGTTTTTTTAGGGCACGCTTAAAATTGTGGGGATTGGGGACTAATCATATTGACCTGTGAAGTGCATTCCAAAGAATTGGCGCGGCACGTGTAAAGTCTTGGAGACGGGAATGGGAGGTTCTGACTATTGAGGATGCTAACCTCAGGTCATCAGCAGAACGGAGGGCACAGGTAGGGTGGTATACTGAAACAAGGGAGGAGATGTAGGGTGGTGCTGAGCCATGGAGGGCTTTGTGGGTGAGGGTAATAAGTTTATACTGAATTCTGGAGTGGATGGGTAGCCAGTGTAATGACTGGCACAAGGTAGAGGCATCGGTGTAACGATTGGTGAGGAATATGATCCTGGCTGCAGCATTCAAGACAGATTGGAGAGGGGAAAGTTTGGTAAGAGGGAGACCGATTAGAAGAGAGTTACAATAGTCGAGACGAGAATGAATAAGAGAAACAGTAAGAGTTTTTGCAGAGTCAAAAGTAAGAAAAGGTCGAATTCTAGAAATGTTTTTGAGGTGCAGATGACAAGAGCGAGCTAGTGATCGAATGTGGGCGGCAAAGGAAAGCTCGGAATCAAGTATGACCCCAAGACAGCGGGCCTGTTGCTGGGGAGTAATAGTGGAACCACACACAGAAATAGCAATGTCGGGTATAGGTACATTAGTAGAGGGAGGAAACACCAGGTGTTCAGTCTTTGACAGGTTCAGTTTCAGATATAGTGAGGACATGATGTTAGACACAGCGTTTAGACAATCGCCGGTGTTTTCTAGAAAGGCTGGCGTGATGTCAGGAGAAGAAGCGTATAATTGGGTGTCATCAGCATAGAGATGGTACTGGAAACCAAATCTACTGATTGTTTGACCAATAGGGGCAGTGTACAAGGAGAAGAGGAGGGGGCCTAGAACCGATCTTTGGGGGACCCCAACAGTAAGGGGAAGGTGAGAGGAGGAGGAACCGGCAAAAGATACAGTAAAGGAGCGGTCGGAGAGATAGGAGGAGAACCAGGAGAGAACGGTGTCCTTGAGGCCAATGGAACGGAGCATAGTGAGGAGGAGCTGATTATCCACAGTGTCGAATGCTGCAGAGAGATCCAAGAGAATTAGCATGGAGTAATGACCATTTGATTTAGCTGTTAGCGGATCATTAGAGACTTTAATGAGGGCAGTTTCAGTGGAGTGTAAAGAGCGGAAACCAGATTGGAGAGGGTCGAGAACAGAGTTTTCTGAGAGATAGCGGATAATACGGGAGTGGACCAGGCGTTCCAGGAGTTTAGAGATGAAGGGAAGATTAGAGACAGGTCTATAGTTAGCGGCACAGTTTTGGTCAAGGGATGGTTTTTTAAGTAGTGGATGTATGATGGCATGCTTAAATGAGGAGGGAAAAATACCAGAAGAAAGAGAGAGGTTAAATATTTTAGTTAGGTGAGGGGTGACAGCAGGGGAAAAGGACTGGAGGAGATGTGACGGAAATAGGTCACTGGTGCAAGTAGTTGGGCGAGAAGATGCAAGGAGCCTGCTTACTTCTTCTTCTGTGACTGGTTCAAAATCAGAGAGTGAGCTAGATGCAGTGGGGGAGGGAGGACAGTGCATGGTATGAGGTGATTGGGAGGTAATTTCCTGTCGGATCTGGTCAATTTTTTCTTTGAAGTAATTGGCCAGATCGTCAGCTCGGAGCTCCGTGGTTGGGGCCTGTACTCTTGGATTGAGTAGAGAATGAAAAGTGTCAAAGAGACGTTTCAGGTTATTGGACAGTGAGGTGATGAGGGTGTTGAAATAGGCTTGTTTGGAGAGGTGAAGGGCAGTGTTGTATGTTCTAAGCATAAACTTAAAATGGATGAAATCTTCGTGTAGATTGGATTTTCTCCACAGACGTTCGGCACACCTGGAGCACCGCTGCAGGAAACGTGTTTGCACCGTGTGCCAGGGTTGTCGCCGTCTGCGTTGTGGTGTTCTATTTATAGGGGGTGCAAATTCATCCAGGGCACTTTGAAGTGTTTCATTGTAATGCTTCAATGCAGAATCAGGACATGAGAGGGAGGAGATAGGGGCCAATGAAGACTGCAAGTTCTTCCTAAGTTTCTGGGTGTTAATGGCCTGTATGTTTCTATAAGTCTGGACAGTGGGGGTGACCTGAGCAGCCTGGCAGTTCTTGATAGAGAATGAAAGAAGATTGTGGTCAGAGAGCGGGAGAGGGGAGTTTGCAAAATCATCCACTGCACAAAGCAGAGAGAAGACCAAGTCGAGGGAGTTTCCGTCTTCATGCGTTGGAGAATTAGTAAGCTGCGAAAGGCCAAATGAGGAGGTTAGAGATAAAAGGTGAGTAGAAGATGGTGAGAGGGGAAGAGCAATGGGGATGTTGAAATCTCCCATGATGAGGGTAGGGATGTCACAGGAGAGAAAATGTGGAAGCCAAGTGGCAAAATGATCCAGGAACTGATGGGAGGGGCCGGGAGGACGATATACCACCGCCACTCGCATGGAGAAGGGGGTGTAGAGTCTGAGGGCATGGACCTCAAAAGAAGGGAAGACTAGTGAGGGTAGTTGAGGGATAACCTGAAAGGTACATTTTGGTGATAGGAGCAGACCAACGCCTCCACCTGCTCTATTGTCTGATCTTGGGGTATGAGAGAAATGTAGCCCCCCATATGAAAGAGCAGCAGCAGCGGTAGTATCTGACTGCTGGATCCAGGTTTCAGTAAGAGCCAGGAAGTTAAGAGAATTAGAAAGGAAAAAGTCATGAATGAAGGAGAGTTTGTTACACACTGAGCGAGAATTCCAAAGTGCACAATTAAGAGAGACAGATGGCATGCAGGGAATATTAATAAGATTAGAGGGGTTTATAAGTGTAGCAGTCGTGGGATTTGACTTTCTATAACATGGGGGACCAGGGTTGGGAGCAATGTCTCCTGCGACTAGGAGAAGGAGGATAGAAAGAGTGAGCAGATGGTTAAGTGATTTGTGAGAGCGTCTTTGATGTTGAATGGGGGGACTGACTGGATCTGTGCAATTTAACGATGTGAAAAGAGCGTGAGTGCTATACATAGGAGAGGAAAGGAGCGAGGGGCCGATATGGATGGAGTGTAGAGAGTTAATGCCAGGGCGGTGGATGTGTGTGAATGCAGCGGCCAGAATAAAAATTACACAAATGCATATGTTATATATTTGATGTGCTCCAAATGTACAGGGAGTAGATGTATATAAATGTCTTACCTGTCTCCTGCCCTGTCTAACTGCCATGTTATAACTGCCAGTACTTTGATAAACTGTACTTCGATTACATGTGCATAAATGCCACCCCTGCATAAATGCTCCCCCTAGCTAGCTCTGAATATATAGGAGGTTAAGGCTAAGATTTTTTTTTTTTTTTGCTCTCTCTCTTCTCGTTAATCAATCACACTAAATTGAGACACCAGGATCCAATAAAGTGTTGTGGTCAAATAAACACATGTCCAGCACTACATGGATCATAAAGCACTTTGAAAAGTTTCTTGACCTCACAACATAAGGGGACAAGCAGAGTAAGTTGAAAAAAAACTATATACCAGATATAAGCTTGCATAGTTGAAAACACATAAATAGCATTCAGGATAAACTGCTTGCTGACATTGAATGGAGACACAGGAGTGGATTCAGAGCAGAGATTGGAAAAGCTGGTTACCAGATATAAGCTTGCATAGTTGAAAACACATAAATAGCATTCAGGATTAACTGCTTGCTGACATTGAATGGAGGCACAGGAGTGGATTCAGAGCAGAGATTGGAAAAGCTGGTTACCTGTATGAAGAGAATAGAGATGCGTGTCACATTCATCCATGTTATAACTGCCAGTAGTACTTTGATACATGTACTTCAATTACATGTATCAAAATGTACATATGTACACTGGTGCATCCCCTGTGGGCACCACCGCCAGTTCCTCAGGGTCTGATTCTTCAGTATCCATTGGGGTCTCAGTCAGCGGTACCGCGGTCAAGGGTCTTCGGCGGAGGTCAACTGGGCCATTCCTATCCACAGGTGCCACTCCCAAAGCTAAGGTCACCCCCGGGGCAGTAATCGTACCTGGCAGTTCCAGATGCGGGTCCAGCTCCGGTTCTGGGTAGTAAATGGTGGCTGCCGCAACCCCCGGAGTGACGGACGGGATGGACCGCAGTTGCACTCGAGCCAGGGCCAGACCAGTCTCGGCAGGGATCGTTGGTGGAGTTCGGCACAACCATGCCCGGTCCAGGCGGGGGCGCGGTCCCAGGCCTCCATTCTGCTCCAGCGCCCTCATGTATCTTCTCCGAACGGGACTCATCCAATGGCAGTATCGGGGGTGAGGTGGTGGCGGCCGCCGCTGGGGATGTATCAGCGGTCCCAGCCTCCGCGTGGGTGGCCTAGGGGCGAGTAATCCCTCCTCCCCCTGTTCTTCTGACTTCTCATCTTCTTTCATCATGGCGTTCTGGCGTTCTCCTCCCTGCCTCGGCCCCTTTCCCGCCACTGGCTTCTTCTGCCCCTCCTTCCGGGGGCGGCGTCTTCCAGCGCCTCCATACCAGGCCAGTATACGAACCCCTCGGGGTTTGGGCCATGTATCTGTCACATAGTAATTCAGGCAGGGGAGGCCCAATACTCTTCGCGGTCTTTTCCTAGGACCTCCCATCTCTTCACGCCCTTCTTCTTCACGCCAGTGGCCATTTCTAATGTTCATTTTACAGTCTATCAAATCAGGTCTTCTACATATTTTCGAAAAGTCAAAGTCCAACAAATTTCAGGCACACAGAACCCGATGGCTTCGGGTCTCGTCATCCTGTTCGTGACGCCAAAATTGGGTCGCCCTCGCCGCTGGCTTTACCCAGGGCCGTGGGGTACTCGGTTCCGGGCCGGTGTCAGGGGGATGATGTGTCACAGCAGCGGTGATCTGGTCCGTGGCCCTGGGCGCCCAATATCAGTGGCGGTGATGTTTGTTTGTAATGTAAAGTTCGTGATGCCACCCGTGGTGTTTGGCAAGTAAGATGGTAAGCCAACGCTGTTTGCAGATCCTCTGGGGCTGATGGTGTGTTGCAGCTTAGATGGTGTAGCTCCCCACAGGTAGAGCTGTAGCCCCAGGGCAGTGTAAAGGTGGCTGAAGGAGTAGGGGCACCGGATGGTGTAGATGTTGATACCCAAATGTAGCTGTGCTGATGCGGGAATGAATGGAGGACACCAGAGCTTGCAGTTTCAAAGCTTTACTCACAGTTCATAGTGCACACAGGTGCCCGCTTCGGTGCCGTGTCCTCCGGGGCAGAGGCCCAGCCAACCTCCAGACAAGATAGGACTCTCCCCGCCAGCACCCCACCAACATGTGCCTTGCTGAACGACTCCTCTATTGCGCCTTTAAATATGAAGAGCTCCAGTACCGTGGTTCTCAGAAGTTCCTCCTGTCAGATGTTCCTAACAACTCTCACTTGTATGACAGACAGCTGTAGCCTGCTTCAGGGACTCCCTTCTCCTGAATCCCGGCACTCTATCAGTTTCTGTTGTGTCCCAAGGCTTTGATGGGAGTAGTGCATTTACATCCAACTACTCCACCGGTGTCTGCTGCAGAACCATAAGTGTCCATACAACCTCGGGGACCGGGCCCCGGCCTTGCGCTGAGAACCTATAGGCAGGGTTCCTATCCAACCCACTCCTCCTCTCTGTTCTCCTCCTTCGTTCCGCGCTGTTCCTTCTCTCTCTTATGGAAGCTTAGGTTGCAGTTCTATGTTCTCCTCTTTCCTGTGCCAGCTGGCTCAGGTCACTGAGGCAGCTGCAGCACTCCTTCTTTCATCCCTTCTTCCAGGGACCCTCACTCCTATCTGAGTGATCTCTTTCTCTCCTCTCCTCTGGGACTCACCCCAGACTTCCTGTCAGGGACTGACCTCTGTCCGACTGTCCCCCTCAGGGACTGACCTGTAAACCTTTCTTTCCCCTTCTTTTTATACTAACTCCACCCACCTCCCAGCACATCTCGTGTTATGAAGCAGGATCCCACGTAAGGTGCTCTGCTACACCCTGAGCCTAAAGCTGCAATGTGGCCCTGCTGAACTATCCTGTGTGTGGGATGCAGGTGTTGGAGCGTGGCAAGGAGTTTCCACCTTACCTGGATGGTGGGGCACTACACCTTAGGAGAAGGTGCAGTACCTCTGTGGTGACTGAGCCTCAGGGGCGCCACACACACATTGCAGATTTGTCTGCAGAATTTTCTGCACAGAATCTGCATCTCTTTAGCAGAAAATGCAGGTAAAAATCCGTGCGTTTTTTATGCAGATTTTCAAGCGTTTTTTCATGCGGATTTGTCTTTTTCTCTCAATTTATTATGTACTAATTTTTTTTTTTCTATTGCAGCATGTCTTCTGGAGAGGAATTTGTACTGGCCCCTGGTGAACTGGCACAAGCAGAGAGTGAAGTGAGTACCTTCCTTCCCTACAGATTTGTAAGTAATCGCTGTCGCATATACACATGTGGCAAATTAATTTTTTTTCTTTTTCAGACCTCATCGTCCACGGCAGCGGAGGAACAGCAGAAGCAGACAGTCCAAGTGCGGGCGGGGAGACGGCATGTAAGTATAGACTGACTGATTGTACTCTTTTTTTTCCCCAGACTTTTTTCTGCCTTTTTTTTCCTCTTCAATCTTGCTTCTTTTCTGTCTTGTTTTATTTATTTTTCATTTCCAAATCTTTCAAAGATTAATGTTTTTCTTTCTTTTCTAGGCTCCACAGCTTGATGAAGAACTCGCCCTGGACAATGACGCCCTGATCCAGTTAGTCCAGGAGCGAGTCCCGTTGTGGGACAGCCGTGATCCACTGCACTCCGACAAGGTGGTGATCCGGCGGCTCTGGAATGAGGTGGCCGCAGCGCTGATGGATGGCTGGGACAACACCTCTCAACGGGTCCGCAATGCTGTGTGATGCGGCAGTGACCTTGGCCAGGATCACACAACTGTGTGTGATGCTAGTAACTCCTGCGAGTTTCTAGTTTCACACACATTTGTGTTATCCCGGCCTACAGTGCATTGTCTAATTTTTTTTTGTTTTTTCCACAGTGAACAAAGTCAGAACCCGTTGGTGCTCAATAAAGGACCGCTTCAACAGGGATGTCCGTCAGGAGAGCCAGGGTCGCAGTGGTGCTGCAGCAAGGACCTCCAGAAAATACAGATACCATTGGGCGTTGGCCTTCTTAAGACCGGTCCTTGCCACCAGAGCGTAAGTATTTTGTTGTTGTATTGTATTGTGTTTACTCTGTATTTTTCTTTTCCACAGGAGTTGGCGCTTTGACTATTGTAAATGCATGATACTAATGTTTTTCTTTTCACAGCACCTGGAGTAGCAGCCAGCAACCTGGTCCTGGAGCGGCCCTTCATTGAGGTGCCTCGGACCCGTCCCAGCCATCCGACAGCCAAGAAGCAGCTTGCGGGTCGGCACCACAGACAGCTGGAGACCAGGAAGCTGGTCAATCAGGTGTTTCCCTGTCCCAGGTCTCTGCCACTGGTTTTGCGGGCACTTCCCGCCAGCAGCAGAAGGCCTCAGACAGGACTGTCATGCCCGAGTTTCTTCACTTTCAGAATGGCCTCAAGGCGCTTTCAGACAGACTGGAAAGTGGTTTTACCCTGATGGAAACACGCTTCCAGGCTGTCGACCGTCGCCTTGACAGTCTGAAAGCCAACCTCAACAGACCAGCGCACCATTTCTTTAACCAAATCGAACGGGGCATGGCGGAACACCTTAGTCCTGAGCTACAACTGAATGTGATGCAGGCCTGCAACACTGCTTACATGCAGGATATGCAGCAGAGTCAGTATGTGCAGCAGTCAGTGGTGGAGTTTCCAACTGTGCCACCACTGACTCCCTTCACCTCACTACTGACTTCTGCTGCATACCACTGCACGGCCACCTGCATTCCAAGCCATGCCGGACACAAGTACACCACCACAAGGCTAAGTGCAGCTGGACACTCCCCCGCCACAAGCATGCCAAGCGCTGCTCCTGCCTGGACCACCACCACTCCTGCCTGGACCACCACCTCCACCACTCCTGCCTGGTCCACCACCACCACCGAGCAGCAGCAGCTGGCGGACCCACATTCCATATTTACCACCACAGACCCTGGCAGGACCTCCACCACCAGCATGCCGCAGCAGCTACAGGATCCTGCCAGGAGGTCCACCAGCTCCAGGAGGTCCCCCAGCACCAGGCACTCCAGGCAGAACACACCGACAGGCCACAGAAAGCACAAAAGTGCTCACAAAAAAGAAAAACTCTTACTCTCCCTCCCCCCTCCCCTCACACTGTGTCTGACCCGCTCCATGCCTCCAGTTCCATCCCTGAGCTCCCTTCCCCCACTACTTTCGTCGCCCCTTCCCCAAGAACCCCTTCCTCATCTTTAAGCCATTCCTCGTCCCTCCACACCCCCAAGTTGCCACCATCTTCCCCCAAACGTCGCTCCCAGTAAATTGTTTGTATTTTTTTTTAAATAAATGTCCTTTTGTTTTCCCCTAGTACTGTTTGGTTATTGTGTCTTTCGCTGCCTACACACACTGCGCCATACACTTTGTGTTTTTGCCATCACATAGCTCCAGTACTGACACATGTTTCTTGTGTCAGTCCTGGAGGTATGTGTTGTCAAAAACACAAATATATGACTTGTATTTTCATCACCAATCTCTTCAGCCTGCTAATATTTGTCAAACTGAATATAGGATGGTGGTTAGTGCAAGGCATATCTGGGACGCCCTCCCAGGGCTGTGGGGTACTCGGTACCTGGCCGGTCTCTCAAAGGGGAATGTCACAGCAGTGGTGACCCGGTCTGTGGCCCTGGGCGCCCATGTAAAAGGGATTAAGTGATGGAATAAAGTTTATGAGTGAATGATTCGTGACGCCACCTGTGGTGTTCGGCAATGAAGATGTTAAGCCGACGCTGCAGACGGATCCTCTGGGACAGATGGTGTGGTGCAGCAATGATGTTGTGGCCCTCCACAGGTAGGGCTGTAGTCCCAGGGCAGTGAGGATAGGTGTTGAGGAAGAGGGTGTAGTGTCTGGCACAGAGATGTAGCAGTGCTGACGGGGTTGCAGGAAGAAGGCAAGGACACAACAGGGTGCAGTTTCTTTACTTTTACTTTGCTTGGCAAATGCAGTCCATTTTTAAATATTATGTACCGTAATGTGACCAGGAGCCGTTCCTCAGGAGTAATCACACGACGGAGCTGTGTGTCCTGTCTCCGGATGGCTCCTTGAACACAACCAAGCAAATCCATGAAGCTTTCTTGGGACATCCGGGTATACTCACTAAATTTCTCCGGGTTTCCCTGGAGCTTGCTATAGAGGATGTGGTACGCTCCACGGCTCTCCCGGACTTCAATAATTGGATGTATCCAAAAACGCCGCCGCTGCAGTCTTCGCCGTCTCTCTTTCTGCCTTTCTTGCTGGCAAGCAAATGCAAAAACCTGAGACAGCGCGATGTCCATATCCAAGTTGAAAACTCTTCGCAGATCCATGGTGACAAAGGAAACAGCAGCAAAATCTGAAGAATTCAGCTGTAACAGGGTCTATATATAGAATTCCCATGACACACGCCCACTGGTTTCCCATTGGTGGAGTCTGTTTCAAGGATTTTCCTCCTGTGAAATGTGACACCTAGGGAACGCATGCGCATAAAAAACGCAAACACATGCAAAAACGCATGCAAACGCTGCGATTTTTTGTTGTCATGCATACGCTGATGAGTTTAAAAAATGCTGCTTTTACATGCATTTGCATGCGTTTTTGCTTGCGTTTCTACTTGCGCATGATGCCCAGCGCACAAAGACGCAAATGTGAAAGTAGCTTTATATATGCTCACCTCTGGCACTTAGGGATTGCCAGTGTTAGTTCTTACTGCCTGGTTCTGGAGTTGGACATGTAGTTCGTGGTTGGAGGTGGTGTTTAAAGATTGTTCAGGACATTGTTCCTTGGAGTTTTGTCTGTGAGCACATCCTCATCCTCTCCTATTTGGTTTCTACTTCCTTAACCCCTTTCCGACATTGGGCTTATATTTACGCAGATGTTGGACTCCCTCCCTTTGATGTGAGCTACGGCGGTGAGCCCACATCTTTCCCGGGACATGCCAGCTGTTTTGAACAGCTGACATGTGCCCGCAATAGCCGCGGGTGGAATCGCGATGCACCTGCGGCTATTAACCCGTTAAATGAGGCTGTCAAATGATGACAGCGGCATTTAACAAATGTTTCCGGCAATTGCGCCGGAAATCCTCCCACCGGTGACCTCTGTCATGTGATCACGGTTCACCGGTGTGTTGGCATGACAACTAGAGGTCTCCAGTGGTCTGCGCTCATAGCAAGTGAGTAATTCTGCTATATAGAGGCGATCTGATAATTTCCTCTATGTAGCAGAGCCGATCGGGCTATACAGTGCCTTGCGGAAGTATTCAGCCAGCTGGAAGTTTTCAACCTTTTCCCACATATCATGCTACAAACATAAAGATAACAAATGTAAATTTTTGGTGATGAATCAACAAGTGGGACACAATTGAGAAGTTGAACAAAGTTTATTGGTTATTTTACATTTTTGTGGAAATTCAAAAACTGAAAAGTGGGGCGTGCAATATTATTCGGCCCCTTTACTTTCAGTGCAGCAAACTCACTCCATAAGTTTATTGTGGATCTCTGAAGGATCCAATGTTGTCCTAAATGACTAATGAGGATAAATATAATCCACCTGTGTGTAATCAAGTCTCCGTATAAATGCACCTGCTCTGTGATAGTCTCAGGGTTCTGTAAGAAGCACAGAGAGCATCATGAAGACCAAGGAACACAACAGGCAGTTCTGTGATACTGTTGTGGAGAAGTTTAAAGCCGTATTTGGATACAAAATGATTTCCAAAACTTTAAACATCCCAAGGATCACTGTGCAAGTGAGCATATTGAAATGGAGGGAGTATCATACCACTGCAAATCTACCAAGACCCGGCCGTCCCTCTAAACTTTTATCTCAAACAAGGAGAAGACTGATCAGAGAAGCAGCCAAGAGGCCCATGATCACTCTGGATGAACTGCAGAGATCTACAGCTGAGGTGGGACAGTCTGTCCATAGGACAACAATCAGTTGTACACTGCACAAATCTGGTCTTTATGGAAGAGTGGCAAGAAGAAAGCCATTTCTCAAAGATATCCATAAAAAGTGTTGTTTAAAGTTTGCAACAAGCCACCTGGGAGACACACCAAACATGTGGAAGAAGATGCTCTGGTCAGATGAAACCAAAATCGAACTTTTTGGCAACAATGCCAAACAATATGTTTGGCGTAAAGGCAACACAGATCATCACCCTGAACACATCATCCCCACTGTCAAACATGGTGGTGGCAGCATCATGGTTTGGGCCTGCTTTTTTTCAGCAGGGACAGGGAAGATGGTTAAAATTGATAGGAAAATGGATAAAGCCAAATACAGGACCATTCTTGAAGAAAACCTGTTGGAGTCTGCAAAAGACCTGAGACTAAGATTGCTGTAAAAGAGAAATAACGCAATAGTGCATTATCCGGTGTGCAGTAATACACTCACCAAATGGAGTTTTGTAACAGGCAATGGAGGATTCGCTGCCGCAGAACCACAGATCCACGATGGACCAACATAGAAGATTCAGGATAGGAAAAATGTGGTCAGACAATCTGTGCTGCGAATCACTAAAAACTCGGATTATTAATACACTGGTCTTTATTCTACGCGTTTCAGAGTCTGACAGAACTACTTCCTCACGAAAAAACAACATACAAATGTTATGACAAAGATCTTAAATAGAAAAAAAACAGTATAATTATCATTCAGGTGTTCAGTGCCAGACGAGTCAAATTGATCACCTGATCAGAAAGATGTCAAAATTCATTGCATGGACACATGATAGACATATAACAAATGAAACATATAATAAAATTCCTGTTAACAATTGTTATAATACTTATATTGTAAAATAATTAATATAATTTGATTTCTTTGTTTGCAGTGGTCAGAAGAAGGGATTAAAAGAAGAGAAAAAAAAAGAGAAGAGACATGAACTTCTAAAATCTAAGAAAATTGCACTCAGCAGAAAGAAAATCCTATTGAGAGAGCCACAATCAAATTACACAGATGATGTTATATCCAATAATATATATAAAGGAAAAATTCTTTAAGATAATTTTTGTCATGAAATTTTCTAAGTAAAAAGTCTTTTTATAAAATATATATTTTTTTCTGACTTCAGTTCCATATATATGATTGCACATATCCACATAAAAAATATATATGTAAAAAATTATATATAAAAAAAATATTTTATATGCAAAAAATCTTTTTACATGTAAAAAATTTTTTTCTTTTTTTTTTCCATCTCCAAAACAGTTATTATTTTTTAAAAAATTATTTTCATTATTCAATTGATTAAGTAGTCAGTTTCGCGGTATACTAGAATATTGCAGTTCATAATATTGCACACAAATATAGTTAAAGCATATTAGAACAGATTTATTAATAAATTGATAGAGGGTATCAGTACATGATCAAGTGGAGCAAACCAACGAACGCAAGAAAAACGAAAGAGAAAAGAAGAATCCAGCGATACGTCAGATGGATTCAATGTTATAAAATATAACGAAAAACAATTCCTTTAAGAGAGAGTGGAAATATTAATTTGGGAAGTAAAAAGAATTTTTATGTGTATATAAAAAAAGAAAAATTGTACACTTTAAAGAAACACCTCCGTGACTTCATTTAAACCATGCGGTTTCAATGTATTCAACTGATAGATCCAGTATATTTCTTTACGGTTGAGCTTCTGAATTCTATTAGTGGCATTACATGGTATATGTTCAATGGGACATATATTAAGTTCATGGAAATTCTTATTATGCGCTAATAGAAAGTGCTTAGGCTGGTTTCACATTTGCGTTTTTTAGCGCTGGAAAAAAACGCATACCTGCGCATGCGTTTTTTCCCCTATATTTAACATGGGTGCGCATACCTGCGCGCTGGTTAGCGCATGTATGCGATTTTCATGCGCTGCGTTTTTTTGGGGTGTGCGTTGGTATTTTCCAGACGCAGCATGTTGCATTTTTTGGCCCTGCAAAAAAGCGCATGCGCACATATGCGCATGTTTTGCGCTAAAAATGGCCATTATAGCCTATGGATGCGCATATGTGCGCACTGGCATGCTCATGTATGCGTTTTTTTGCATATGCGTTTTTTTTTTAAACCATGGAATTTAGGGGTTTGGGTTAGAGTTAGGGTTAGTTAAGGGGGTTTAGGGTTAGGGTTATGGTCAGGGTCAGGGTTAGGGTTGGGGTTTGGGTCAGGGTTAGGGTTAAGTATGGTTTGGTTAAGGGTTAGGGTCAGGGTTAGGGTCAGGATTAGGGTTAAGTATGGTTTTGTTAAGGGTTAGGGTCAGGGTTAGGGTTAGGGTCAGGGTTAGGGTTAGGGTCAGGGTTAGGGTTAGGGTTAGGGTTAAGTATGGTTTTGTTAAGGATTAGGGTCAGGGTTAGGGTCAGGATTAGGGTTAAGTATGGTTTTGTTAAGGGTTAGGGTCAGGGTTAGGGTTAGGGTTAGGGTCAGGGTTAGGGTCAGGATTAGGGTTAAGTATGGTTTGGTTAAGGGTTAGGGTCAGGGTTAGGGTTAGGGTTAAGTATGGTTTTGTTAAGGGTTAGGGTCAGGGTTAGGGTTAGGGTCAGGGTTAGGGTTAGGGTTAGGGTCAGGGTTAGGGTTAGGGTTAGTTAGGGTTTAGGGTTTGGGTTAGGGTTAAGTATGATTTGGTTAAGGGTTAGGGTCAGGGTTAGGGTTAGGGTTAGGGTCAGGGTTAGGGTTAGGGTTAGGGTCAGGGTTAGGGTTAGTAAAGTCATGGTTTGGGTAGTGTGAGGGGCCACCTAAAAATGTTGGAAAAAACCGCAAACGCGGTAAAAACGCACTAAAAACGCATACAAACGCATAAAAACGCTGCGTTTTTTTCATGCATGCTCATAAAAATGCTTGAAAAAAACGCAGCAGTTGTATGCTTATGTATGCGTTTTTTCAATGCGTTTTTTTGCGGGAAAAACGCGCTGCAAAAAAAAGCAAGTGTGAAACTAGCCTTAGATAGACCATGAAGTAAAAAATCTTTTTTGATGTTATAACGGTGTGAGTTTAGTCTGAGGTGAAGGAGTTGTGTGGTTCTCCCTATGTATTGTTTCTCACATTTACACGTTATTAGATAAATAACAAAATCTGTCATGCAGTTCATATATTGTTTAATAGGGAAGATTTCATTTGTTTTAGAAGAAATAAAATGAACTGCACGATGTTTGATTGCATGACAGCATAGACAACTCTTGGCACCGCATTTGAAAACACCACTAACCCCTTTCCTATATTGGACGTACTATTCCGTCCATGTGACCTGGGACCTAAGTAAGGACGGAATAGCACATCTAGTGCGATCAGCTGCGCTAACGGGGGGAGCGCAGCTGATCGCGGCTGGGTGTCAGCTGATTATCACAGCTGACACCCGACACTATGTGTCAGGGGCAGTCACGGACCGCCCCCGACACGTTAACCCCTGGCACACTGCGATCAAACACGATCGCAGTGTACCGGGGGTTAAGGGAAACATCAGCAGGGAGGGGACACCCTCCGTGCTTCCCTGTGACCCAAACAGCAGCGATAAGGTGGCGGGGACCTTCGGGGGCCTGCAGGGAGCTGGCTTCCTCACGGCCTGCAGAGCGCAGGCATGAGGAAGCCTGCAGCAGTGCCTGTGACAGATCACTGATCTGTCACAGCGATCTGTGATGTGTCAGATCAGCGATCTGTCACATGACAGTGATGTCCCCCCTGGGACATTGTAATAAAGTTTAAAAAAAAAAAAAAGTGTAAAAATAATTTTAAAAAAATTGCTAAATAAATTGTAAAAAAAAAAAAAAATATTCCCCAATAAATTCATTTTTTAAAAAACAAAACAAAACAATAAAAGTACACATATTTGGTATCGCCGCATCTGAAGCGACCTGCCCAATTAAACTGTCCCATTAGTTAACTCCTTTAGTGAACCCCGTAAAAAATAAAAATAAAAAACGAAGCAAAAAAATAATGCTTTATTATCATACCGCCGAACAAAAAGTGCAATAACGCGCGATCAAAAAGACGGATATAAATAACCATGGTACCGCTGAAAACGTCATTTTGTCCCACAAAAACAAGCCACGATACAGTGTCATCAGCGAAAAATAAAAAAGTTATAGCTCACAGAATAAAGCGATGCAAAAATAATTATTTTTTATATAAAATTGTTTTCATTGCATAAAAGCGCCAAAACATAAAAAAAGACATAAATGAGGTATCACTGTAACCGTACTGACTCGAAGAATAAAACCGCTTTATCAATTTTACCGCACGCGGAACGGTGTAAACGCATCCCCCAAAAGAAATTCATGAAACGCTGGTTTTTGTTCATTCTGCGTCCCAAAAATCGGAATAAAAAGCGATAAAAAAAGTCACGTGCCCAAAAAATGGTACCAATAAAAATATCAACTTGTCCCGCAGAAAATAAGACCTCACAAGACTCGGTGGGTCAAAATATGGAAAAATTATAGCTCTCAATATGTGGTGATGCATAAACTATTTTTACAATAAATAGCGTCTTTTAGCGTGTGACAGCTGCCAAACATAAAAACCCGCCATAAATAGTAAATCAAACCCCCCGTTATCACCCCCTTAGGGAAAAATAATTAAAAAAAATTATTTATTTCCATTTTCCCATTAGGGCTAGGGTTAGGGCTAGAGTTAGGGTCATGGTTGGAGTTAGAAATGGGGGGTTTCCACTGTTTTGGTACATCAGGGGCTTTCCAAACGCGACATGACGTCCGATCTCAATTCCAGCCAAATGGCGCTGCTTCCCTTCCGAGCTCTGCCATGCGCCCAAACAGTGGTTCGCCCCCACATATCAGGTATCGGCGTACTCAGGACAACTTTTCCAGTCCAATTTCTCCTGTTACCCTTGGTAAAATAAAAAAATTGAACCTGAAGTAATTTTTTTTGTGAAAAAAAGTTAAATGTTCATTTTTTTAAACATTCAAAAAATTCCTGTGAAGCACCTGAAAGGTTAATAAACTTCTTGAATGTGGTTTTGAGCACCTTGAGGGGTGCAGTTTTTAGAATGGTGTCAATTTTGGGTATTTTTTATCATATAGACCCCTCAAAGTGACTTCAAATGTGATGTGGTCCGTAAAAATAAAATGGTGTTGCAAAAATGAGAAATCGCTGGTCAACTTTTAACCCTTATAACTTCCTAACAAAAAAAAATTTGGGTTCCCAAATAGTGCTGATGTAAAGTAAACATGTGGGAAATGTTACTTATTAGGTTTTTTGAGTGCTATATCTCTGTGATTTAAGAGCATAAACATTCAAAGTTGGAAAATTGCGAAATTTTCTAAATTTACGTCAAATTTCTGTTTTTTTCACAAATAAACACAAGCTATATGAATGAAATTTTACCACTAACATGAAGTACAATATTTCACGAGAAAACAATGTCAGAATCACCAGGATCCATGGAAGCGTTCCAGAGTTATGACCTCATAAAGGGACAGTGGTCAGAATTGTAAAAATTGGCCCGGGAATTAACATGCAAACCACCCTTGGGAGTAAAGGGGTTAATGCTAGTATTCCTATCAATTGCTTTATCAGAAGATTTTAAACGACTAGGGTCTAGAATATTTTTCATCGTAGGGGCTCTCCGGAATGTTATACCCGGATTCCTGGGTAGATGTTGTCCAATTATCGGATCATTCAATAAAATCGGCCAGTTTTTTTCAAAGACTTTTCCAATTTCCTTATGTTGGTAACTATACTGTGTTATGAAATTCATTGAAAATTGATTGTTGGAAGGTTCTTTAAATTTTATGTTATTAATTAATGAATCCTGTTTTCTGGCCAATGAGTTATTAAATGCCCTTTTTATAAGCTCATTTGGATATTTTTGATTTAAAAACCTGTCCTTCAAGATATTAGCTTGCTCCTTAAAATCTTCATCTAGACAATTTTTTTGTATTCTTCGGAATTGATTCCCAGGTATATTATTGAGCCATTTTGAATAATGTCCACTTTTATAATGAATGTAACTATTTTTGTCAACCTCTTTAAAAAATGTTTTAGTTAAAATAACATTTCCTTTTAAAAAAATTGTGATATCTAAAAAATTGATAATAGTAGAGTTGTACGTGGGAGAAAAGGAGATACCCCAATTATTGCTATTTATTTCTGCAATGAAGGTGTCAATATCATTGATAGTGTTGTTCCAGATAAAGAAAAGGTCGTCAATGAATCTTTTATAAAAAATAATTTGTGTAGACCATTTATTGATACTGATAAAAATTCTTTAAAAAATCCCCATGAATAAATTTGCATAAATGGGCGCTACCTTACTATCCATTGCTGTGCCTGTGATTTGATGGTAGAGTACCCCTTCAAATGTAAAAAAATTATTTTTTAAAACAAATTCCAATCCTTTCATTAAAAACAATTTTTGGTTGGATGATAATCTGGTATCATTAAAAAGGTAGCTCTCAAAACATAATAATCCTATATCATGCCGGATATCTGAGTATAAAGCTGATACATCCATTGTACAGAAAATAAATTTATTGTCCCATTTTACATTTTTTAAGAGTTGAATTAGATGTGTGGAATCCCTCAAATAACTATCAAGATTGCTCACATGTGTGCACATAATCCTATCAATATAAGCAGATAGGTTGCTGGTGTTTTTTTCCTGAGGAAGGAGTTCTGTGAGACTCTGAAACACGTAGAATAAAGACCACTGTATTAATAATCCGAGTTTTTAGTGATTGTCTGACCACATTTTTCCTGTCCTGAAAGACCTGAGACAGGGACGGAGATTTGTCTTCCAACAAGACAATGATCCCAAACATAAAGCTAAATCTACAGTGGAATGGTTCACAAATAAACGTATCCAGGTGTTGGAATGGCCAAGTCAAAGTCCAGACCTGAATCCAATCAAGAATCTGTGGAAAGAGCTGAAAACTGCTGTTCACAAACGATCTCCATCAAACCTCACTGAGCTTGAGCTGTTTGCCAACGAAGAATGTGCAAGAATTTCAGTCTCTCGATGTACAAAACTGATAGAGACATACCCCAAGCGACTGCAACTGTAATGACAGCAAAAGGTGGCGCAACAAAGTATTAAATTAAAGGGGCTGAATAATATTGCACGCCCCACTTTTCAGTTTTTGAATGTCCACAAAAATTTAAAATAACCAATAAATTTCATTCAACTTCACAATTGTGTCCCACTTGTTGTTGATTCTTCACCAAAAATTTACATTTGGTATCTTTATGTTTGAAGCATGATATGTGGGAAAAGGCTGAAAAGTTCCAGGGGGCCGAATACTTTCGCAAGGCACTGTAGCAGCTTCTAGTCTCCGATGAAGATTATCGAAGCATGCCAAAAGTAATAAAAAGTTTTTAAAAATATATAAAAAAAATATATAAAATGTTCAAATCACTCCCCTTTCGCCCCATTCAAAATTAAACAATAAAAAAACAAACATACACATATTTGGTATTGCCGGGTTCAGAATCACCCGATCTATCAATAACAAAAAAGGATTAACCTGATCGCTGAATGATAAAGCAATAAAAAAAGTCAAAACGCCAGAATTACGTTTTTTTGGTCGCCACAACATTTCATTAAAATGCAATAACGGGCGATCAAAAGATTATATCTGCACCAATATGGTATCATTAAAAACATCAGCTCTGCATGCAAAAAATAAGCCCTCACCCGACGCCAGATCACGAAAAATGGATTTGCTACAGGTATCTGAAAATGGTGCTTTTTTTTGCAAAGTTTGAAATTTTTTTCACCACTTAGTTAAAAAAGAACTTAGATATGTTTGGTGTCTGTGAACTGATAATGACCTGGAGAATCATAATGAGAGGTCAGTTTTAGCATGTAGTGAACCTAGTAAAAATGCCAAACAAAAAAACAGTGGGATTGCACTTTTTTTGCAATTTCACCGCATCTGGATTTTTTCCCCATTTTCTAGTACATGACATGGTAAAACTAATGTTGTTGTTCAAAAGTACAACTCATCCCGCAAAAAACAAGCCCTCACACGGCCATATTGATGGAAAAATAAAACAGTTATGGCTCTGGGAAGAAGGGGCGTGAAAAACGAAAACACAAAACCGAAAAAAGCTCCAAGGGGTTAAACTGTGCTCTCTGTTTGGTATGTGTGTATTTTGAATGGTTGGAACTTTCATTTATCCCTGTCCGTCTTCCATTGTTTTTCCAGTTAGTGTGTTCCTATACACTTCAGCTTCTTAATGCCCTGGGTGGGGTTGATATAGGCGCATAGCAAGGTATGAAAACCAGGCATCTCCACCTTCAGGAGTAATCAAAGGGAAAGGGATAAACTAGAGCGCCCCTAGTTTTAGGGACCTGGTTATCACCCGTAGTCCCAACACCATCGTGACAGATCCTTGTTCAATGCCAGGAATAATAACTAGATGTGTATTTCCTGAAAGAAGTACAGATAGTGCTATGAAATGGTGCCTGGGCTGCCCCTTTAAGAGAGACTTGCCTGCTGCCCCTGCAAGACTTTCAACTCAGGATCCGTTTTAACTGTGGGTGCCTCTCAGGGGCCACTTTGGCCTCAGGGTCTGATTTGGTGGGTGGGGCCTCTCAGGATACGATTTGGTGGCCTGGGCTCCTCAGGGCTTGAATTGGTGGCCAGGATCCCTCAGGGTCCAATTTTGTGGGTGTGGCCCCTCAGGGTCCAATTTTGTGGGTGTGGCCCCTCAGGGTCAGATTTTGTGGGTGGGTCCCCTCAGGGTCCGATTTTGTGGCCGGGGCCCCTCAGGGTCCGATTTGGTGGCCGGGGCCCCTCAGGGTCCGATTTTGTGGGTGGGGCCCCTTAGGGTCTGATTTTGTGGTTGGGGCCCCTCAGGGTCTGATTTTTTGGGTGGGGCCCTTTAGGGTCTGATTTTGTGGGCGGAGCCCCTCTGGGTCCAATTTGGTGGGCGGGGCCACTCTTGGTCCCATTTGGTGGGTGGGGCCCCTCAGGGTCCGATTTTATGGGTGGGGCTCCTCAGGGTCCAATTTTGTGGGTGGGGCCCCTCAGGGTCCAATTTTGAGGTTGGAGCCCCACAGGGTCCAAATTTGTGGGTGGGGCCCCTCAGGGTCCGATTTTGTGGGTGGTGCCCCTTAGGGTCTGATTTTGTGGTTGGGGCCCCTCAGGGTCCGATTTTTTGGGTGGGGCCCTTTAGGGTCTGATTTTGTGGGCGGAGCCCCTCTGGGTCCAATTTGGTGGGCGGGGCCACTCTTGGTCCCATTTGGTGGGTGGGGCCCCTCAGGGTTCGATTTGGTGGGTGGGGCCCCTCAGGGTCCGATTTGGTGGGTGGGGCCCCTCAGGGTCCGATTTGGTGGGCGGGGACCCTCAGGGTCCTATTTGGTGGGCGGGGCCCCTCAGGGTCCGATTTTGTGGCCGGGGCCCCTCAGGGTGCAATTTTGTGGCCAGGGCCCCTCAGGGTCCGATTTTGTGGCCGGGGACCCTCAGGGTCCGATTTTGTGGGTGGGGCCCCTTAGGGTCTGATTTTGTGGTCGGAGCCCCTCTGGGTCCAATTTGATGGGCGGGACCACTCTGGGTCCAATTTGGTGGGTGGGGCCTCACACGGTCCGATTTGGTGGGCGGGCCCACTCTGGGTCAGATTTTGTGGCCGGGGCCTCTCGGTCCAATTTTGTGGGTGGGGCCCCTCAGGGTCTGATTTTGTGGGTGGGGCCCCTCAGGGTCAGATTTTGTGGCCGGGTCCCCTCAGGGTCCGATTTTGTGGGTGGGGCCCCTCTGGGTCCGACTTTGTGGCTGGGGCCCCTTAGGGTCCGATTTGGTGGGTGGGACCACTCTGGGTCCAATTTGGTGGGTGGGGCCTCTCACGGTCCGATTTGGTGGGCGGGGCCACTCTGGGTCTGATTTAGCAGGTGGGGCCCCACAGGGTCCGATTTGGTGGGCGGGGCCCCTCAGAGTCCGATTTTGTGGGTGGGGCCCCTCAGAGTCCGATTTTGTGGGTGGGGCCCCTCAGGGTCAGATTTTGTGGCCGGGTCCCCTCAGGGTCCGATTTTGTGGGTGGGGCCCCTCTGGGTCTGACTTTGTGGCTGGGGCCCCTTAGGGTCCGATTTTGTGTCCGGGGCCCCTCAGGGTCCGATTTTGTGGTTGGGGCCCTTCAGAATCCGATTTTGTGGTTGGGGCCCCACAGGGTCCGATTTTGTGGGTGGGGCTCCTCAGGGTCCGATTTGGTGAGCGGGGCCCCTCAGAGTTCAATTTGGTGAGCGGGGCCCCTCTGGGTCCGATTTGGTCAGCGGGGCCCCTCAGGGTCCGATTTGGTCAGCGGGGCTCCTCAGGGTCAGATTTGGTGGGCGGGGCCCCTCAGGGTCCGATTTTGTGGTTGGGGCCCCTCAGGGTCCGATTTTGTGGGTGGAGCCCCTCAGGGTCCGATTTTGTGTCCGGGGCCCCTCAAGGTCCGATTTTGTGGTTGGGGCCTTTCAGAATCCGATTTGGTGGGCGGGGCGCCTCAGGGTCCGATTTGGTGAGCGGGGCCTCTCAGAGTTCAATTTGGTGAGCGGGGCCCCTCAGGGTCCGATTTGGTGAGCGGTGCCCCTCAGGGTCCGATTTGGTGAGCGGTGCCCCTCAGGGTCCGATTTGGTGGGCAGGGCCCCTCAGGGTCAGATTTGCTGGGCGGGGGCCATTCTGGGTCTGATTTGGTGGGCGGGGCCCCTCAGGGTCCGATTTTGTGGGTGGGGCCCCTCAGGGTCTGATTTTGTGGCCGGGGCCCCTCAGGGAACGATTTTTTGGTCGGGGCCCCTCAGGGTCCGATTTTGTGGGTGGGGCCCCTCAGGGTCCGATTTGGTTGGCTGGGCCACTCTGGGTTTGATTTTGTGGTTGGGGCCCCTCAGGGTCCGATTTTGTGGGTGGGTCCCCTCAGGGTCTGATTTTGTGTGCGGGGCCCTTCAGGGTCCGATTTTGTGGTTGGGGCCTTTCAGAATCCGATTTGGTGGGCGGGGCCGCTCAGGGTCCGATTTGGTGAGCAGGGCCCCTCAGAGTTCAATTTGGTGAGCAGGGCCCTTCAGGGTCAGATTTGGTGGGCGGGGCCCCTCAGGGTCCGATTTTGTGGTTGGGGTCTCTCAGGGTCCGATTTTGTGGGTGGAGCCCCTCAGGGTCCGATTTTGTGTCCGGGGCCCCTCAAGGTCCGATTTTGTGGTTGGGGCCTTTCAGAATCCGATTTTGTGGATGGGGCCCCTCAGGGTCCGATTTGATTGGCTGGGCCACTCTGGGTTTGATTTTGTGGTTGGGGCCCCTCAGGGTCCGATTTTGTGGGTGGGTCCCCTCAGGGTCTGATCTTGTGTCCGGGGCCCTTCAGGGTCTGATTTTGTGGTTGGGGCCTTTCAGAATCCGATTTGGTGGGTGGGGCCGCTCAGGGTCCGATTTGGTGAGCGGGGCCCCTCAGAGTTCAATTTGGTGAGCAGGGCCCCTCAGGGTCCGATTTGGTGAGCGGGGCCCCTCAGGGTCCGATTTGGTGAGCGGGGCCCCTCAGGGTCCGATTTTGTGGGCAGGATCTCTCAGAGTCCGATTTGGTGGGCGGGGCCCCTCAGGGTCCGATTTGGCGGGTGGGGCCTATCAGGGTCCGATTTGATGGGCAGGGCCCCTCAGGGTCCGATTTGGTGAGCGGGGCCCCTCAGCGTCTGATTTTGTGGGCGGGATCTCTGAGTCCGATTTGGTGGGCGGGGCCCATCAGGGTCCGATTTGGTGGGCAGGGCCCCTCAGGGTCCTATTTTGTGGGTGGGGCCCCCCTGGGTCTGATTTGGTGGGCGGGGCCCCCCTGGGTCCAATTTGAAGGGGGGCCCTCAGGGTCCGATTTAGTGGGCGGGGCCCCTCAGGGTACGATTTGGTGGGCGGGGCCACTCAGGGTCCGATTTGGTGGGCGGGGCCACTCAGGGTCCGATTTGGTGGGTGGGGCTCCTCAGGGTCCGAATTTGTGGTTGGGGCCCCTCATGGTCTGATTTTGTGGGTGGGGCCCCTCAGGGTCCGATTTTGTGTCCGGGGCCCCTCAGGGTCCGATATTGTGGTTGGGGCCCTTCAGAATCCGATTTGGTGGGCAGGGCCCCTCAGGGTCTGATTTGGTGGGCGGGGCCGCTCAGGGTCCGATTTGGAGGGCGGGGCCCCTCAGGGTCCGATTTTGTGGGTGGGGCCCCTCAGGGTCCGATTTAGTGGCTGGGGCCCCTCAGGGTCCGATTTTGTGGGTGGGGACCCTCAGGGTCCGATTTTGTGGCCAGGGCCCCTCAGGCTCCGATTTTGTGGGTGGGGCCCCTTAGGGTCTGATTTGGTGGGCGGGGCCACGCTGGGTCTGATTTAGCGGGCGGGGCCCCACAAGGTCCGATTTGGTGGGCGGTGCCCCTCAGAGTCCGATTTGGTGGGTGGGGCCCCTCAGGATCCGATTCGGTGGCCTGGGCTCCTCAGGGCTTGAAATGGTGGACAGGATCCCTCAGGGTCAGATTTTGTGACCGGGGCCTCTCAGTCCAATTTTGTGGGTGGGGCCCCTCAGGGTCCGATTTGGTGGGCGGGGCCCCTCAGAGTCTGGTTTGGTGGGTGGGGCCCCTCAGGATCCGATTCGGTGGCCTGGGCTCCTCAGGGCTTGAAATGGTGGACAGGATCCCTCAGGGTCAAATTTTGTGGCCGGGGCCTCTCGGTCCGATTTTGTGGGTGGGGCCCCTCAGGGTCTGATTTTGTGGGTGGGGCCCCTCAGGGTCAGATTTTGTGGCCGGGTCCCCTCAGGGTCCGATTTTGTGGTCGGAGCCCCTCTGGGTCCAATTTGGTGGGTGGGACCACTCTGGCTCCGATTTGGTGGGTGGGACCACTCTGGGTCCAATTTGGTGGGCGGGGCCTCTCACGGTCCGATTTGGTGGGTGGGGCCACTCTGGGTCTGATTTAGCGGGCGGGGCCCCTCAGGGTCCGATTTGGTGGTCGGGGCCCTTCAGGGTCCGATATGGTGGTTGGTGCCCCTCAGGGTCCGATTTTTTTGGGTGGGGCCCTTTAGGGTCTGATTTTGTGGGCGGAGCCCCTCTGGGTCCAATTTGGTGGGCGGAGCCCCTCTGGGTCCAATTTGGTGGGCGGGGCCACTCTTGGTCCCATTTGGTGGGTGGGGCCCCTCAGGGTTCGATTTGGTGGGTGGGGCCCCTCAGGGTCCGATTTGCTGGGCGGGGATCCTCAGGGTCCTTTTTGGTGGGCGGGGCCCCTCAGGGTCTGATTTTGTGGCCGGGGCCCCTCAGGGTGCAATTTTGTGGCCAGGGCCCCTCAGGGTCCGATTTGGTGGCCGGGGCCCCTCAGGGTCCGATTTTGTGGTCGGAGCCCCTCTGGGTCCAATTTGGTGGGCGGGACCACTCTGGCTCCGATTTGGTGGGTGGGACCACTCTGGGTCCAATTTGGTGGGCGGGGCCTCTCACGGTCCGATTTGGTGGGCGGGGCCACCCTGGGTCTGATTTAGCGGGCGGGGCCCCTCAGGGTCCGATTTTGAGGTTGGAGCCCCACAGGGTCCAAATTTGTGGGTGGGGCCCCTCAGGGTCCGATTTTGTGGTTGGGACCCTCAGGGTCCGATTTTTTGGGTGGGGCCCTTTAGGGTCTGATTTTGTGGGCGGAGCCCCTCTGGGTCCAATTTGGTGGGCGGGGCCACTCTTGGTCCCATTTGGTGGGCGGGGCCACTCTGGGTACGATTTGGTGGGCGGGGAACCTCAGGATCCAATTTGGTGGGCGGGGTCCCTCATGGACCGATTTGGTGGGTGGGGCCCCTCAGGGTCCGATTTGGTGGGCGGGGCCCCTCAGGGTCCGATTTGGTTTGCGGTCCCCTCAAGGTCCAATTTAGTGGGCGGGGCACCTCAGGGTCCAATTTTGAGGTTGGAGCCCCACAGGGTCCAAATTTGTGGGTGGGGCCCCTCAGGGTCCTATTTTGTGGGTGGGGCCCCTTAGGGTCCGATTTTGTGGTTGGGACCCCTTAGGGTCCGATTTTTTGGGTGGGGCCCTTTAGGGTCTGATTTTGTTGGCGGAGCCCCTCTGGGTCCAATTTGGTGGGCGGGGCCCCTCATGGTCCGATTTGGTGGGCGGGACCCCTCAGGGTCCAATTTGGTGGGCGGGGCCCCTCAGGGTCCGATTTGGTCGGCGGGGCCCATCAGGGTCTGATTTGGTGGGTGGGGCCCCTCAGGGATCGATTTGGTGGGTGGGGCCCCTCAGGGTCCGATTTGGTGGGCGGGGACCCTCAGGGTCCTATTTGGTGGGCGGGGCCCCTCAGGGTCCTATTTGGTGGCCGGGCCCCTCAGGGTGCAATTTTGTGGCCAGGGCCCCTCAGGGTCCGATTTTGTGGCCGGGGCCCCTCAGGGTCCGATTTTGTGGGTGGGGCCCCTCAGGGTCTGATTTTGTGGCCGGATCCCCTCAGGGTCCGATTTTGTGGCCGGGGCCCCTCAGGGTCCAATTTTGTGGGTGGGGCCCGATTTTGTAGCCGGGGTTCATCAGGGTTCGATTTTGTGGTTGGGGCCCCTCAGGGTCTGATTTTGTGGGTGGGGCCACTCTGGGTCCGATTTGGTTGGTGGGGCCACTCTGGGTCTGTTTTGTTGGATGGGGCTACTCAGGGTCCGATTTGGTAGGCGGGACCCCTCAGGGTCCGATTTGGCGGGCGGGTCCCCTCAGGGTCCGATTTGGTGGGCGGGTCCCCTCAGGGTCCAATTTGGTGGGCGGGGTCCCTCAGGGTCTGATTTGGTGGGCGGTGCCCCTCAGTGTCCGATTTTCTGGCCGGGGCCCCTCAGGGTCCGATATTGTGGGTTGGGCCCCTCAGGGGCCGATTTTGTGGCTGGGCCCCTCAGGGTCCGATTTTGTGGTTGGGGCCCCTCAGGGTCCGATTTTGTGGTTGGGGACCCTAAGGGTCCGATTTTGTGGCCGGGGCCCATCAGGGTCCGATTTTGTGACTGGGGCCCATCAGGGTCCGATTTTGTGGCCGAGGCCCCTCAGGGTCCGATTTTGTTGGGGCCCCTCAGGGTCTGATTTTGTGGCAGGGGCCCCTCAGGGTCCGATCTTATGGGTGGGGCCCCTTAGGGTCTGATTTTGTGGGCGGAGCCCCTCTGGGTCCAATTTGGTGGGTGGGACCACTCTGGGTCCGATTTGGTGGGCGGGACCACTTTGAGTCCAATTTGGAGATCGGGGCCTCTCAGGGTCCGATTTGGTGGGCGGGGCCACTATGGGTCCGATTTAGTGGGCGGGGCCCCACAGGGTCTGATTTGGCAGGCGGGGCCCCTCAGGGTCTGGTTTGGTGGGCAGGGCCTCTCTGGGTCCGATTTGGTGGGTGGGGCCACTCTGGGTAAGATTTGGAGGCTGGGGTCACTCAGCCTCCGATTTGGAGGCTGGGGTCGTTGAGCTTCCGATTTGGAGGCCGAGGTCAAAGAGCCTCCGATTTGGAGGCCGGGGTGGATGAGCTTCCGATTTGGAGGCCGGGGTCGTTGAGCCTCCGATTTGGAGGCTGGGGTCGATCAGCCTCCGATTTGGAGGCTGGAGTCGCTCAGGCTCCGATTTGGAGGCTGGGGTCGCTCAGCCTCCGATTTGGAGGCCCTGGTGGCTCAGCCTCCGATTTGCAGGCCGGGGTGGCTCAGCCTCCGATTTGGAGGCCGGGGTGGCTCAGCCTCCGACTTGAAGGCCGGGGTGGCTCAGCCTTCGATTTGGAGGTCGGGGTGGCTCAGCCTTCGATTTGGAGGGCGGGGAGGCTCAGCCTTCGATTTGGAGGCCGGGGTGGCTCAGCCTTCGATTTGGAGGCTGGGGTGGCTCAGCCCCCGATTTGGACCCCAGGGTCGATCAGCCTCCGATTTGGAGGCTGGGGTCGCTCAGCCTCCGATTTGGAGGCTGGGGTCGCTCAGCCTCCGATTTGGAGGCCCTGGTGGCTCAGCCTCCGATTTGCAGGCCGGGGTGGCTCAGCCTCCGACTTGGAGGCCGGGGTGGCTCAGCCTTCGATTTGAAGGGCGGGGAGGCTCAGCCTTCGATTTGGAGGCTGGGGTGGCCCAGCCTCCGACTTGGAGGCCGGGGTGGCTCACCCTTCGATTTGGAGGCCGGGGTGGCTCAAGCCTTCGATTTGGAGGCTGGGGTGGCTCAGCCTCCGATTTGGAGGCCGGGGTCGATCAGCCTCCGATTTGGAGGCCGGGGTCGATCAGCCTCCGATTTGGAGGCCTGGGTGGCTCAGCCTCCGATTTGGAGGCCGGGGTGGCTCAGCCTCCGATTTGGAGGCTGGGTGGCTCAGCCTCCGATTTGGAGGCCGGGGTGGCTCAGCCTCCGATTTGGAGGCCGGGGTGGCTCAGCCTCCGATTTGGAGGCCGGGGTGGTTCAGCCTCCGATTTGGAGGCCGGGGTGGTTCAGTCTCCGATTTGGAGGCCGGGGTGGTTCAGCCTCCAATTTGGAGGCCGGGGTCGATCAGCCTTCGATTTGGAGGCCGGGGTCGATCAGCCTCCGATTTGGAGGCCGGGGTCGATCAGCCTCCGATTTGGAGGCCGGGGTCGATCAGCCTCCGATTTGGAGGCGCGGGTGGCTCAGCCTCCGATTTGGAGGCGCGGGTGGCTCAGCCTCCGATTTGGAGGCGCGGGTGGCTCAGCCTCCGATTTGGAGGCCGGGGTGGCTCAGCCTCCGATTTGGAGGCCGGGGTGGCTTAGCCTCCGATTTGGAGCCTGGAGTCACTCAGGTTTTGATTTGGCGTGTCGGCCCTTTAAGACTCATTTCGGTGCGCTGGCCCTTTAATAATCACTTTGGCGCGTCGGCCCTTTAAGAGCTAGTTTGGCTCACTGGGCTTCTAAATCAACTTTGGCAGACATTCTCTCTCAGGGGCATGCGTCATGTGATGAAGCTAGATTTGCATTTGTGCTGTGGGTTTTGCTTTAAGAGCTGATATTATGTGGCAGAAGCTCTGTCTTGGGGGTCAAGTGAAGTTCGTAGGCGTTGGCATAGTGACTGGGTGTACGTGCGCGTATAAATGAGCTCAACTGCCATTTCAATCGCCTCAGGGCACGTTTTGCCATTTCCTATTGAAAAGCATTGGAGACAGTGCATTCCAATTATGGGAAAAAAATTTTTCAAGCGCAAATTGCGCAAAAACTACAAATCCGATCGACATGAAAAATACCTAGCACACCTCTCATGGACGCTGGTTTCGAAACGACACCTCAATGGAGTCTGTGCGTGTAGCGGTTCGGGCCATATTAATTGCGGAAATCAACTTAATAATAATAAGAAGAATAAGTTAGCAGCGTTCGGATTACAATATATTGGCTTTTTCAAACCACTATAGCTAGATGTGTACTTCCTGAAGGAAGTACAGATAGTGGTTTGAAATGGTGCCCGGGCTGCCCCTTTAAGAGAGACTTGCCTGCTGCCCCTGCAAGATTTTCAACTCAGGATCCGTTTTAACTGTGGGTGTCTCTCAGGGGCCACTTTGGCCTCAGGGTCTGATTTTGTGGGTGGGGCCCCTCAGGGCCCGATTTTGTGGGTGGGGTCCCTCAGGGTCTGATTTTGTGGCCGGGGCACCTCAGGGTCCGATTTGGTGGGTGGGGCCCCTCAGGGTCCGATTTGGTGGCCGGGGCCCCTCAGGGGCAAATTTGGTGGGTGGGACCCCTCAGGGTCCGATTTTGTGTCCGGGGCCCCTCAGAGTCCGATTTGGTGGTTGGGGCCCCTCAGGGTCCGATTTTGTGGCCGAGGCCCCTCAGGGTCCGATTTTGTGACCGGAACCCCTCAGGGTCCGATTTTGTGGGTGGGGCCCCTCAGGGTCCGATTTTGTGGCCGGGGCCCCTCAGGGTCCGATTTGGTGGGTGGGGACCCTCAGGGTCCGATTTTGTGGCCAGGGCCCCTCAGGGTCCGATTTTGTGGTGGGGACACTCAGGTCCGATTTGGTGGGTGGGGCCCCTCAGGGTCCGATTTTGTGGCCGGGGCCCCTCAGAGTCCAATTTTGTGGTCGGGGCCCCTCAGGGTCCGATTTGGTGGCCGGGGCCCCTCAGGGTCCGATTTGGTGGCCGGGGCCCCTCAGGGTCCGATTTGGTGGGTGGGGCCCTCTGGGTCTGATTTGGTGGGCGGGGACACTCGGTCCAATTTGAAGGGGGGGCCCCTCAGGGTCCGATTTAGTGGGCTGGGCCACTCAGGGTCCGATTTGGTGGGCGGGGCCACTCAGGGTTCGATTTGGTGGGGGGGCTCCTCAGGGCCCGAATTTGTGTTTGAGGCCCCCCAGTGTCTGATTTTGTGGGTGGGGCCCCTCAGGGTCCGATTTTGTGTCCAGGGCCCCTCAGGGTCCGATTTTGTGTCCGGGGCCCCTCAGAGTCCGATTTGGTGGTTGGGGCCCCTCAGGGTCCGATTTTGTGGCCGAGGCCCCTCAGGGTCCGATTTTGTGACCGGAACCCCTCAGGGTCCGATTTTGTGGGTGGGGCCCCTCAGGGTCCGATTTTGTGGCCGGGGCCCCTCAGGGTCCGATTTGGTGGGTGGGGACCCTCAGGGTCCGATTTTGTGGCCAGGGCCCCTCAGGGTCCGATTTTGTGGTGGGGACCCTCAGGTCCGATTTGGTGGGTGGGGCCCCTCAGGGTCCGATTTTGTGGCCGGGGCCCCTCAGAGTCCAATTTTGTGGTCGGGGCCCCTCAGGGTCCGATTTGGTGGCCGGGGCCCCTCAGGGTCCGATTTGGTGGCCGGGGCCCCTCAGGGTCCGATTTGGTGGGTGGGGCCCTCTGGGTCTGATTTGGTGGGCGGGGACACTCGGTCCAATTTGAAGGGGGGGCCCCTCAGGGTCCGATTTAGTGGGCTGGGCCACTCAGGGTCCGATTTGGTGGGCGGGGCCACTCAGGGTTCGATTTGGTGGGTGGGGCTCCTCAGGGCCCGAATTTGTGTTTGAGGCCCCCCAGTGTCTGATTTTGTGGGTGGGGCCCCTCAGGGTCCGATTTTGTGTCCAGGGCCCCTCAGGGTCCGATTTTGTGGTTGAGGCCCTTCAGAATCCGATTTGGTGGGCGGGGACCTCAGGGTCCGATTTGGTGGGCGGGGCCACTCAGAGTCCGATTTGGTGGGCGGGGCCCCTCAAGGTCCGATTTGGTGAGTGGGGCCCCTCAGAGTTCAATTTGGTGAGCGGGGCCCCTCAGGGTCCGATTTGGTCAGCGGGGTCCCTCAGGGTCCGATTTGGTCAGCGGGGACCCTCAGGGTCCGATTTGGTCAGCGGGACCCCTCAGAGTCAGATTTGGTGGGCGGGGCCCCTCAGGGTCCGATTTTTTGGTTGGGGCCCTTCAGGGTCCGATTTTGTGGGTGGAGCCCCTCAGGGTCCGATTTTGTGTGTGGGGCCCCTCAGGGTCCGATTTTGTGGTTGGGGCCTTTCAGAATCCGATTTGGTGGGCGGGGCGCCTCAGGGTCCGATTTGGTGAGCGGGGCCTCTCAGAGTTCAATTTGGTGAGCGGGGCCCCTCAGGGTCCGATTTGGTGAGCGGTGCCCCTCAGGGTCCGATTTGGTGGGCAGGGCCTGTCAGGGTCTGATTTGGTGGGTGGGGCCCCTCAGTGTCCGATTTGCTGGGCGGGAGCCATTCTGGGTCTGATTTGGTGGACGGGGCCCCTCAGGGTCCAATTTTGTGGGTGGGGCCCCTCAGGGTCTGATTTTGTGGCCGGGGCCCCTCAGGGAACTATTTTGTGGTCGGGGCCCCTCAGGGTCTGATTTTGTGGGTGGGGCCCCTCAGGGTCCGATTTGGTTGGCTGCGCCACTCTGGGTTTGATTTTGTGATTGGGGCCCCTCAGGGTCCGATTTTGTGGGTGGGGCCCCTCAGGGTCTGATTTTGTGTCCGGGGCCCTTCAGGGTCCGATTTGGTGGGTGGGGCTCCTCAGGGTCCGAATTTGTGGTTGGGGCCCCTCAGTGTCTGATTTTGTAGGAGGGGCCCCTCAGGGTCCGATTTTGTGTCCAGGGCCCCTCAGGGTCCGATTTTGTGGTTGAGGCCCTTCAGAATCCGATTTGGTGGGCGGGGCCCTCAGGGTCCGATTTGGTGGGCGGGGCCACTCAGAGTCCGATTTGGTGGGCGGGGCCACTCAGAGTCTGATTTGGTGGGCGGGGCCCCTCAAGGTCCGATTTGGTGAGTGGGGCCCCTCAGAGTTCAATTTGGTGAGCGGGGCCCCTCAGGGTCCGATTTGGTCAGCGGGACCCCTCAGGGTCAGATTTGGTGGGCGGGGCCCCTCAGGGTCCGATTTTTTGGTTGGGGCCCTTCAGGGTCCGATTTTGTGGGTGGAGCCCCTCAGGGTCCGATTTTGTGTGTGGGGCCCCTCAGGGTCCGATTTTGTGGTTGGGGCCTTTCAGAATCCGATTTGGTGGGCGGGGCGCCTCAGGGTCCGATTTGGTGAGCGGGGCCTCTCAGAGTTCAATTTGGTGAGCGGGGCCCCTCAGGGTCCGATTTGGTGAGCGGTGCCCCTCAGGGTCCGATTTGGTGGGCAGGGCCTGTCAGGGTCTGATTTGGTGGGTGGGGCCCCTCAGTGTCCGATTTGCTGGGCGGGAGCCATTCTGGGTCTGATTTGGTGGGCGGGGCCCCTCAGGGTCCAATTTTGTGGGTGGGGCCCCTCAGGGTCTGATTTTGTGGCCGGGGCCCCTCAGGGAACTATTTTGTGGTCGAGGCCCCTCAGGGTCTGATTTTGTGGGTGGGGCCCCTCAGGGTCCGATTTGGTTGGCTGGGCCACTCTGGGTTTGATTTTGTGATTGGGGCCCCTCAGGGTCCGATTTTGTGGGTGGGGCCCCTCAGGGTCTGATTTTGTGTCCGGGGCCCTTCAGGGTCCGATTTTGTGGTTGGGGCCTTTCAGAATCCGATTTGGTGGGCAAGGCCGCTCAGGGTTCCGGTTTGGTGAGCGGGGCCCCTCAGAGTTCAATTTGGTGAGCAGGGCCCCTCAGGGTCCGATTTGGTGAGCGGGGCCCCTCAGGGTCCGATTTGGTGAGCTGGGCCCCTCAGGGTCCGATTTGGTGAGCTGGGCCCCTCAGGGTCCGATTTGGTCAGCGGGACCCCTCAGGGTCAGATTTGGTGGGCGAGGCCCCTCAGGGTCCGATTTTTTGGTTGGGGCCCTTCAGGGTCCGATTTTGTGGGTGGAGCCCCTCAGGGTCCGATTTTGTGGTTGGGGCCTTTCAGAATCCGATTTGGTGGGCGGGGCGCCTCAGGGTCCGATTTGGTGAGCGGGGCCTCTCAGAGTTCAATTTGGTGAGCGGGGCCCCTCAGGGTCCGATTTGGTGGGCAGGGCCTGTCAGGGTCTGATTTGGTGGGTGGGGCCCCTCAGTGTCCGATTTGCTGGGCGGGAGCCATTCTGGGTCTGATTTGGTGGGCGGGGCCCCTCAGGGTCCAATTTTGTGGGTGGGGCCCCTCAGGGTCTGATTTTGTGGCCGGGGCCCCTCAGGGAACTATTTTGTGGTCGGGGCCCCTCAGGGTCTGATTTTGTGGGTGGGGCCCCTCAGGGTCCGATTTGGTTGGCTGGGCCACTCTGGGTTTGATTTTGTGATTGAGGCCCCTCAGGGTCCGATTTTGTGGGTGGGGCCCCTCAGGGTCTGATTTTGTGTCCGGGGCCCTTCAGGGTCCGATTTTGTGGTTGGGGCCTTTCAGAATCCGATTTGGTGGGCAAGGCCGCTCAGGGTTCCGGTTTGGTGAGCGGGGCCCCTCAGAGTTCAATTTGGTGAGCAGGGCCCCTCAGGGTCCGATTTGGTGAGCGGGGCCCCTCAGGGTCCGATTTGGTGAGCTGGGCCCCTCAGGGTCCGATTTGGTGAGCTGGGCCCCTCAGGGTCCGATTTAGTGGGCGAGGCCCCTCAGGGTCCGATTTGGTGGGCGGGGCCACTCAGGGTCCGATTTGGTGGGTGGGGCTCCTCAGGGTCCGAATTTGTGGTTGGGTCCCCTCGGTCTGATTTTGTGGGTGGGGCCCCTCAGAATCCGATTTGGTGGGCGGGGCCCCTCAGGGTCCGATTTGATGGGCGGGGCTACTCAGGGTCCAATTTGGTGGGCGGGGCCCCTCAGGGTCCGATTTTGTGGGTGGAGCCCCTCAGGATCTGATTTAGTGGCTGGGGCCCCTCAGGGTCCGATTTGGTGGGCAGGGACACTGGGTCCGCTTTGGTGGGCGGGGACACTCTGGGTCCGATTTTTTAAGCGGGGCCACGCTGGGTCCGATTTGTAGGCCAGGGTGGCTCAGCCTCCGATTTGGAGGTCGGGGTGGCTCAGCCTCTGATTTGGAGCCAGGGGTCACTCAGCTTTCGATTTGGCGCGACGGCCCTTTAAGACTCATTTTGGTGAGCTGACCCTTTAAGTATCACTTTGGCGCGTCGGCCCTTTAAGAGCCAGTTTGGCTCACTGGGCTTCTAAATCCACTTTGGCGCACATTCTCTCTCAGGGGCATGCGTCATGTGATGAAGCTAGATTTGCATTTGTGCTGTGGGTTTCGCTTTAAGAGCTGAAATTATCTGGCAGAATCTGTGTCCTGGAGAGGTCACGTGAAGTTCGTAGGCGTTGGCATAGTAACTGGGTGTGCCTGCGCATATCAATGAGCTTAACTGCCATTTGAATCGCCTCAGGGCACGTTTTGCCATTTCCCATTGAAATGCATTGGAGACAGTGCATTCCAATGACGGGAAAAAAAATTTTCAAACGCAAATTGCGCAAAAACTACAAATCCGATCGACACGAAAAATACTTAGCACACCTCTCGTGGACGCTGGCTTCGAAACGACACCTCAACGGAGTCTGTGCGTGTAGCGGTTCGGGCCGTATTAATTGCGGAAATCAACTGAATAATAAGAATAAGCAGCGTTCGGATTACAATATAGTGTTTTTTTCAAACCACTATAATAAGTTAGCAGCGTTCGGATTACAATATAGTGTTTTTTTCAAACCACTATAATAAGTTAGCAGCGTTCGGATTACATGATAGTGTTTTCTTCAAAGCACTATAAATATAAGAAATCGGATTACAATATGTTGCTTGAACCTAGAGTTTCAAGCACCATAAATATAGATAATAGTAAATTATTGATTTCCTCCAGGCAGGATAAAATTAGTATTAGAGACCTCAATCTAGGGAAAGGGGAGGCGTCAGCATGGGCTTGAAACGCATAGGGCTCTATTTTAGTCCCAGTCCATCCCAAGTCACAATATCCAGAAAAAGGAAATGTTTACAGAAGTGAAGAACATTTAGCGTTCAAACTCTGTTTAACAAATTTTATGGCGGAAAAGACAGATGTAAAAGCTTGCCTCACTGATCAAACCCATAGTTCTTCCCTCCTGGACTGAGTTTGGAACTGATGCTCAGTCTATGATGTTGCCACGTTAATTATTGCTAGGCAACTTCCTTTTATGGTGAGATGCCCCTTTAAGATTCCATCCTCGGATTCCATTATGACATCACTGATGACATGTTAACATTCCACCCCAAGATTCCATTATGACATCATAATGCACCACGGCTACTTAGCCAAGTGCTTACTGCCCAGGTGTCATTGTTGTCAGTGATTGGCTGCGAAGCTGGTGATATACTGACTGCGCTTGGATTTGTTTGAAATGTCTGACATTTCTTCACATAAACTTGAGGAGTTGGCACTACTCCGGGAGATTCTTACCACCTATTCCCCTGACAATGTGCTACCAATACCCGATGGCGTCCTCAGCTTCACTTACCGGCTGGTTATGAAGCTAGTGAGAGACTGCCTGACCAAACACCAACAAGGTCGTATAAGCTCAGAATATCTTGAGCATTTACAGATGAACATCAAGACATTAGTACAACAGGTAAGTAACAGACAATCTGGGTAAAGCATATAAAACAATAATGGATAATATTCATAAAATACAAGCTGGGGAGGGGGGCGGTGATAGCGTGGGCCCGCGTGCTCTTCAATGCCAGGGCTGAATTTTACTCCCAGTCCACCCTGGTCACAATATGTAAAAAAAATAGTAAATGGTTACACATGTAAACAATATTTAGCATCCAAAACCTGGTTAAAATAATTTTGGGTGGGAAAGATGGATATAAAAGCCTGATCAGAAGAGCAAAGCCATGGTTTTCCGTCTTTCCCTGATTCTGGTTCTGATGCTCAACCCATAATGTTGCCAACTTAATTGTTACTAGAATGTTGCCAGGCAACCTTCCTTTATGGTTAGATGTCCCTTTAACCCCTTCACCACCTTGCAATTTTCCGTTTTTGTGCTTTCTTTGTTTTGCTCCCCTTCTTCTCAGATCCAGAACACTTTTTGACCATCAATATAGCCTATGAGGGCTTGTTTTTTGCAGCCCGAGTTGTAGTTTTTAATGACACTATAGATTACATATATTGTACTTGAAAACGGGAAAAAATTCAAGTGCGGTGAAATTGTAAAAAAGTGCAATTCCACAATTCACTAAATGCTAAAACTGACCTGGTAATATGATTCTACAGGACAGTACGCGAATGCAGATACCAAACATGTATAGGTCCTTTTTTTTTCTATTTAAGTGGTGGAAAAAAAATCTGAACGCCGGCAATGAGTCGGTGTTCATAAAAGATGATCAATGGACAGGCACACTGGTCTTCTGCACACCCCCGGCTTTTATGATAACCCATTGCAACCCCAGAATCATGTGACAAGGGCTCTGATGAGCGAGACTTGAGACACGGTTCGGTCCGAACGTCTTAAATGCCGTTGTTAGTGATTAACAGCAGCATTTAAGTGGTTGACAGCCAAAATCCATCTGCATCTATTTGCGGGACAAGACAGCTTATCACACCATCAACTGTCATGTGCGGGTAGAGATGCGGGCTCTGTCACTGCCTAAAAAAGACAGGCACACGACCTTGGACGTACCTATACTTTCAAAGTTGTAAATCGGTTAAGGTTCCATCCCTGATTCCATGATGACATCACTGATGACATGTTAACATTCCACCACAAGATTCCATTATGACATCATAATGCACCACCACTACCTGCCCAAGTGCTTACTGCCCAGGTGTCATTGTTGTCAGTGATTGGCTGTGAAGCTGTTGATATACTGACTGCGCTTGGATTTGCTTGAAATGTCTGGAATTTCTTCAGATATACTTGAGGAGTTGGCACTACTCCAGGGGATTCTTACCACCTATGCCCCTGACAAAGTGCTACCCCTACCCGATGGCGTCCTCAGCTTCACTTACCGGCTGGTTGTGAAGCTAGTGAGCGACTGCCTGACCAAACACCAACAAGGTCGTATAAGCTCAGAATATCTTGAGCATTTACAGATGAACATCAGGACATTAGTACAACAGGCAACAGACAATCTGGGCAAAGCATATAAAACAATAATGGATAATATTCACAGCACATGAAACAATAATGAATAAAATTCACAAAATACAAGTTTATTTACATGAAATATGTATTTTGGCCAAGAGCAATATAATTTATAGCTTATAAGAAATATCCATATATGTAGTAATTGTAGCTGTAGATTGCAGGAGTAAAATGGTGACAGAAATAGCGTCCTATATTCTCTACTTTCTCTCATGATTTTCCTTTTTTGTTTATTTCCATTTTTATAGGCTGAAGAAAGATCCCAATATGGAGATTTGACCTTTTTTAAAGAATTGGTCGCACAGTTCCTGATTGTACTACGGCATATTGCCCGCTCACTGAAGCTTTTGGTAAGAATCCGTCATCTTCTATATCTCATGTCTTTCTTGTCTGATCTTCTCCAGATTACTAGTCATAGCAGATTGTCATATTTCTCATTCTAGAAGCCCCCTGTCCGCTCCAGGCAGATACAGGATCTTTTATGGCAGCCTGTCTCTGCTCCATCCTCGGTGGGGACAGTCTGTACTGTGCTCAGTGGTGCGGACCTTTCATATCACATCGGTCTCGCTTTATCTTCACAATCTTCCTTCTTGTAAATGCTGCAGTTCTGGTAATAGATGTTATTGGAGAACTGTCGTATATACAAGTCCCTTATATATTAATGTGGATTTACTGGACGGAGCGGCCGTGTATATTCCCCGCCATTATGTAAATCCAGCTTTAGTCCATTCTGTCTTTTGTGTACTGTAATTTAGTATTTGTGAATTGTTATATTAATTGCGCATATTATATCCATCAGAGAACACCGGAGGGTGACTCCAAAGAGGGGAAACACCGAAATATCGCTGACCCCAATACCAGTGAGCCAGGGCTAAAAAGCGATCTGATTGAAGGTAAGCTGATCATCTTGCATTCCTACAAATATTAATATTATGGAGACACCAGAGAATATAAAATTTACTCTACATCCTCTGTATGAGGCCGGTGACGACTCCTGAACCTCCTATAGACTATAATGGAGAGGGCTCATGCAAATCTGAAAACCCCTTTGGTTCTCTCTTGTGGGATCTTCTCAGCCCCAAAATGCACAGAGGACCTCACAGGGTCCCCATCCAAGTCACTGTCAGATCCCAAGCAATCACACATTTATGGTAGAGTATATCTATCTATGGATGTGCCATAAGTATATCCAGTATGTGCAGAATATCCATAGAACTAGTATTATGCCATTTACTTGTCTTTCCTTCCTTATATCGATGTGTTATATATTCAGTTCTGATATCGTCTAATACATGATGTCTCATTATTTTATCATTATATTAGAGACAACTGAGCCGGCAACTGCTGACGGTGGAATATCTGAGACACCAGAGATCCCCGAATCTGCCAGTGTAAGTATCAGAGAAAACATCTGTATATCATCAGATAACGGGGTATGAATTACACATCACATGTTACACCCCAGAGTACAGTGGGTTAACGCTATTCTTAATGTAGATTGGACCTATTATTATTATTCCTGTCTCCTCTGTGTGATGTCCCTTACCATCCCCTCCATACAATGATATATGTGTATGGAGGATATCCCTATAATATAATAGTGTCTGGGGAGCGTCCTGCTGCTATCATGTCCTCTACATCTGCTGCAGTGTAATCAGCGGGGACATAATGTAGAGAAGTTCCTGCATCTGCAGCTTTTAATTTCCTGCAACTTTTATGTCTCATTGTCATTTCTTATTCTTCTAGGCCGTTGTCAGATCATTGACCCCTATGAGAAAACCAAGTAAGAGCGACTATACCCGGATCAAAGAGATCGGCAGTGGAGCTTTTGGGTGAGCGTTATGTATAATCTTCATTTTTCCCAAACTCCTTATGATGATGCCTCTTTCTATATGTCCTGCCTTAGGGAAATTCCTGTATATGAGTCTACATCTAAATGTTACTGTATTCCAAGACATGTAACATTTTTATTTTTTCATCCCATAGAGCTTTGTAAAGACTTGTTTTTTTTGTGTTGAGCTGTTGTTATCGGTACCACTTTGCACTAGATCTATTCTACATCTAGTCATCTAGTCCAGATCTACTGTATTTTTCGGACTATAAGACGCACCGGACCATAAGACGCACCCCAAATTTTGGGGTGGAAAATAGGGGAAAAAAATAATGTGTCAAATGGGGGTCCGTCTTACAGTCTGAATTCCGTGGGGTGGCTGTGCTCTGTGGGGTGGCTGTGTCCGTGGGGTGGCTGTGCTCTGTGGGGTGGCTGTGTCCGTGGGGTGGCTGTGCTCTGGTCACAATATACTTACAAATCTTGTTGCGGCGGTCCCATGGCGGGGGTCCCAATGCAGCCTCCCTGTGCTCTGTGGTGCAGTGGTGTCGGGGCTCTGTAGTGTGGCTGCAGCGGGGCTCTGTGCTGCGTGGGGGGCTCCGTCTGCATTTCGTTAAAGCCCGAAAGCCTCCCGCAGCTCAGTTGCTGCGACGCGGAGGCCTCCGGACAGATGGCTGCCAGGGGCCTCTGGAAAGATGGCCGCTGCTCAGTTTCAGATCTCCGCAGCGAGATCTTGTCCCGAGATCTTGTCCCGAGATCTCGGGATGAGATCTCGTTGCCGTGAATTGAATTTGAGTATGCGCCACTCCCGGCGGCCATCTTTCTGGAGGCCACCGCACTGCAGCAACGGAGCTGCGGGGGCTTTCAGGCTTTAACGAAATGCCGGCGGAGCCCCCCACGCAGCAGATCCCTGCTGCAGCAACACTACAGAGCCCCGACCCCACCGCACCACAGAGCACAGGGAGGCTACATTGGGACCGCCGTCATGAGACCTCCGCAACAGAATTTCTAAGTATATTGCTACCATAAGACGCACCCCCATTTTCACCAAAAAATTTTTGGGAAAAAACTGCGTCTTATGGTCCAAAAAATACGGTATTTGTCATGATTCAGCTCAGTTATCATGTGATATGGATGAAAACCTCCCATAAGTGATCATTCATGCTGAGTTATTTTGTGTATTTCCAGACATTGATTTCTAGTGACGGCCATACACCTATTATTAACTATTAGTGATGAGCGAGTATACTCGTTACTCGAGATTTCCGAGCATGCTCGGGTGTTCTCCGAGTATTGGATGTGCTTGGAAATTTCGTTTGTGTCACCGCAGCTGCATGATTTGTGGCTGCTAGACAGCCTGAATACATGTGGGGATTTCCTAACAAACACACAATCCTACTCACATGTATTCAGGCTGTCCAGCAACCACAAATCATGCAGCTGCGGTGACACAAACTAAATTTCTGAGCACGACCAAACTACTTGGAGATCACCCGAGTATGCTCAGAAATCTTGAGTAACGACTCGCTCATCACTATTAACTATTAGGACAGAAGATCATTTGAAATATAGACAGACTGTTAGTAAGAATTCTGTATAAATTATGGCTTTTTCTCCTCTACAGGGCCGTCCACTTAGTGCGTCATAAAGACATAAACAAGGTATTCGCCATGAAGAAACAAGACCGGAGTAACCTGCATCGTCCAGAGTATCTTGAAATGGCCTACCTGGAAAGGGACATCGCAATATTCGCTGATTGTCCCTTTGTTGTCTCCACGCTTTGTTCCTTCCCAACTAAACGACATCTGTGTATGGTCATGGACTTTGGAGCAGGTAAGACATATCCATTGTATCTCTATCCAGCCCATTTCTGCTTAAATATATAAAGCTATCAATGTATTTATATGTCATTAATCTACATGCTCAGAAGAACAGTTTTGGAGGGTTGCCTCTTTCTGACAGATAATAATTTTCATTGCTTCTTATTGCATTTTTTCTTCTGATGTTGGGCGATCAAAAACACTGCAATTCCATCTGAGTTTATTTGTTTTTATATTATTTATTTTGAATGGAGAAAAAGTGATTTTTATATTTATTTTCTTTCCCCAAATATTTTTATTTTTTAGTCTCCATAAGGGACCTGAACTTGTGATTATATAATCGTAAATACTATGTACTGCAATATGGGCATTGCAGAATATGGTGAAAATCTTGGTCCACTATGAAGCCAAGCTACACAGTGACTGTCACAGAAGTACCATAGTGGCAAGGATAGTAGTCTTCCTCAGACACTCAGCAGCCATAGCAAACCACTGACATGGAATGGGGGCGATGAGTGCTTAGAGCAGCTCGCCTCCAGGTCACCTGCTGTAAATGCCGCTGTCAGATATTGACAGTGTAATGTAAGAGTTTACCAGCAGGGGGCAGATCTCAGCTCTTTTTTATGGGATTACCCTGCAGTATACGCTCTACATCACACAGTGTATCTCTATGATTGACTCCCTGCCCCAATGTCTCACCTTATTTCTCATTCACACTCATCATGTGTAATTTACATTGTAACAAACCCTCACCTGTCATATTTGCTTTCTGCTCTAGGAGGAGACTGTGACAGTCTCTTAAAGGTTTATGGCCGTTTACCGCTCTCCTTGGCCCGCTTGTATGTTGCAGAAGCGGTTCTTGCTGTGGAATATCTGCACAGCTTTGGTGTGGTTCACCGAGACCTGAAGCCTTTAAAGTAAGTGAACGCTGCAGTATAATAAAGGGAGAGACAGTTATAGTTTGGTATACAGTCTGTGGGTTATTACTTAGGGCTGACAATATCTTTTCTTTCACAGCCTCATAATATCATCAACTGGACATATCAAAGTCACCGATTTTGGGCTTTCAAAACTCGGACTTATGAGACCAACATCAGACATTTACAAGGTTCGAAGTTTTGACATCACCAGAGAGTTCCGTGATAAAGAGGTTAGCTATAGATTAAAAACTTATTCTTCACAGATCTGATCTATTTCTGCTTCTCTGACATTTTCTCACATAGAAAACTTTTACACTGATATTATTTGTCACAGTAATTTTCATTGATCATCTTCTCATTGTTCTGTTGGTTTCCAGACGAGCGGCACCTTGCATTATATGGCCCCAGAAGTCCTCTTAAAAGCGGGCTATGGAAGGCCTATTGACTGGTGGTCAATAGGGATCATCACATATCAATTTCTTACCGGCAATTTGCCATTTAAAGGAAGATGCGAAGATGAGATTTTCCTCAGAATCATAACGGGTAAGTAAAATAATCTGAATGCTGTGTTTTGCCATAGTAATTTGGTTGAGTTGTTAGGTTCATACTTTGGTTTAGCTACTTGTTGTTTTTGATAGTTTTTTAAATTATAGTAAATATAGACTTTCTTTTCTGTAACATTTACATTTTATATAACAGAAGACATCACTTTGAAATTTAAAAATCGTGCTGTTCATCCCGATGCTCAAAACTTCATAACTCAGCTGCTCAGAAAAACTCCCAACTGTAGACTCGGGACAGGTAATGTATATAGTAGTATTAATAATGACTTATATCTCCACTGTGACCTGACAAATAGATAATTTCCATGAGGATTAGCACTGAGGTCTCTGCGTTACCTCCTTGTCTATTTCCCATTCTTCATGCCATGACTTACAGTATATTTTGGCTCTGCTATATCTTCAGTTTAGATTACCATAAAATGTACAGTCTTCCTAATATTGTCTGGATCACTTTTTTCTTGTCTTCCGTTTCCAGGAGGAGCAAATGAAATCAAGAGCCATCCATTCCTGAGAAAGTTAGATTTTGAGAATCTTGAAAATCAGGAGCCAGCGTTTAGGCCAATTCTTAGGTCAGAGGAGGACACCCACTACTTTCCCAGTAAGTAGAATGAGACGTCATCTGGTTAAAGCTGCCGTTTGTCTTGTCTTTTATTTTATGTGACAATATGTTCCCATCATTATGAGTAATAACATGGTGACGGTCTGTGATTATATTAATAATCTCTGATAATACTTGTATTTTGTAGCTTGTATTGAGAGACGCAAACATATAGATTCAGATGAGAGTGACACAAGTGAAGTCAGTGATTGGCCAGAAAGCCTAAACTATGTGTCATCTTCTCAAAGACTTTCTAAGGTAAGTATGTGATCAGTAAATCCACAAAACTATAACTAAAATAATATAAAAACTCTCTCTCTGTATATATATTTAATTTTACTCTGTGTATTTTAGCTATATGCAACCAATACCAGGATGAAGAGCAATGAAGATCATGAGCCATCTCCAGATTGTTCTCTAGAGACCAGCACAAAACACTCAGACGTGTGAGTAGATTATTATTATGGGGTATAGTACTGACATATCTTCAGAATACCAAATACAAGTCGCATATGACACAATACTAAATCTAGAATCCACCATTCCATGATTGATCATCACTGTGGGGTCTGGCTTGTCATAACGCTGGTGATAACAGTTGATCATTGTGACCAGCCTTTCATTTCCATTTCATTAAAGCCCTTTATTACTAGTTATTCTTCATTCTTGCTGATAGAAGGCAGTTCTGTGCAAGGTATACCCTTCATTTTGTCCTAATTGCCCATAAAAAAGGAGTCATTTTATTTTTCATTGCTTTCACTTGTAATTTATTTATTTTTCTTCTACTAAACAGGCAGAAAGATTCTCCTACTAGAAATGATGGTGATAATCAGTGTTTCACTACTGAAAACAACAAGTCACCCTCTCCCATATTGTCAGGTAAGTGCAGGTCTATAGGAGATCTTGTTGTCGTCACTGATCAAAAGGTGTTAATGTAAATGTTACATGAGGACTCAGAAAATCACTGCTTTTCTGTGCCTTTAAAATAAACAACAATCCAACACGTTAATGTATAAAATTCTCACTCTTATGGGCTGCGCATTAAAAGGTATAAGGGGCCATACAGTCTGGTGCCTGATACTGAAACTTTTTTCAGTTTTGTGTTTTTATTTTTCGCTCCCTTTATTTCCAGAGCCATAACTTTTTTATTTTAAGGTCAATATGGCCGTGTGAGGGCTTATTTTTTGTGGGATGAGTTGTACTTTTGAACAATACCATTGGTTTTACCAAGTCTTGTAACAGAAAACAGGAAAAAAATTCCAAGTGCGGTAAAATTGCAAACAAAATGCAATCCCGCACTTAATTTTCGATTGGCTTTATTGCTAGGTTCACTAAATGCTAAAACTGAACGGCGATTTTGATTTTGCAAGTCATTACAAGTTCGTAGACACCAAACAAGTCTAGGTTCTTTTTTATCTAAGTGGTTAAGAAAAATTCCAAACTTTGCAAAAAAAAAAATTGCACCCTTTTCTGAGACCAGTAGCGTCTCCATTTTTCGTGATCTCTGGTTGGCTGAGGGCTTATTTTTTGTGCGCCGAGCTGACGTTTTTAATGATAACACTTTTGTGCAGATACGTTCTTTTGATTGCCCGTTATTGCATTTTAATGCAATGTCGTGGCGACCAAAAAAACGCAATTCTGGCATTTTGATTTGTTTTCTCGCTCAGCCATTTTGCGATAGGGTTAATCCTTTTTTTATTGATAGATCGGGTGATTCTGAACATGGTAATACCAAATATGTGTAGGTTTTATTTTTTTTATTGTTTAATTTTGGATGGGGCAAAAGAGGGGTGATTTAAAATCTTGTTTTTGTTTTATTTTTTTATATTTTTAAAAACATTTTTTTAATTTTGGCATGCTTCAATGGCCTCCATAGGAGGCTAGAAACTGCCATAACTGGATCGCCTCTGCTACATAGAGGAGATGCATAGATTACCTCTATGTAGCAGAATTACAGGTGTGCTATGAACGCCGACCACAGGGTTGCGCTCATAGCAATCCGGCATCAGCAACCATAAAGATATGACTCTAATCTTTTGACTTGATATGAATCTAATCTTATAAGAGTTTATCATTGACATGTTTTTCTTACTTTTTTATATGATTTTCCAGTTGGGAACAAAAATAAATCTGCATTAAACCTGGGAGAAGAGAAAAACCCAGAAATAGTAGCAGAGACAGAACCTAGCAGAGGTAAGTGTGACAATAAGGTCTATGTTGTGTGATGTCGGCGACTGAGAAAAATTCATGAGGAGGAGATGTTATATGTCAGTGGTGGATTGTCTCATCTATGACTGACAATGATCATTGACTTGTTTTTCTTTTTTTTATATGAATTTCCAGTTGAGATGAAAAATACATCTGCATTAAAACTGGGAGAAGAGCAAGACCCAGAAATTGTAGCAGAGACAGAATCTAGCAGAGGTAAGTGTGACAAAAAGGTCTATGTTGTCTGATGTCGGCGACTAAGAATAATTCACAAGGAGGATATATTATATGCAGTTATAAGCGAGTGTGCTCTTTCCTCTTTACATGCTCGGGTGTTCTCGGAGTAGTTTGGGCGTGCTCGGAAATCAAGTTTTAGTCCCCGCAGCTGCATGATTAGAGACTGCTAGACCGCCTGAATTCATGTGAGGATTTCCGAAGAAACAGGCAATCCTTCCCACATGTATTCAGGCTGTCTAGCAGCTGCAAATCATGCAGCTGTGGGGACTAAACCTTAATTCACGAGCACGCTCAAAAGGCTAGGAGAACACCGGAGCATGCTCGGAAAACTCGAGAAACGAACACACCCCCTCATCACTATATGTCAATGGTGGGATTTTGAGATCTTTGACTGACAATGATCATTGACTTGTTTTTCTTACTTTTTTATATGAATTTCCAGTTGATACAAAAAATACATCTGCATTAAAACTGGGAGAAGATCAAGACCCAGAAATAGTAGCAGAGACAGAACCTAGCAGAGGTAAGTGTGACAAAAAGGTCTATGTTGTCTGATGTCGGCGACTGATAATAATTCATGAGGAGGAGATGTTATATGTAGTGATAAGCGAGTGTGCTCTTTACTCGAGTTTTCCGAACATGCTCGGGTGTTCTCTGAGTAGTTTGGGCGTGCTCGGAAATCAAGTTTTAGGTCCCGCAGCTGCATGATTTGAGACTGCTAAACAACCTGAATTCATGTGAGGATTTTCGAAAAAACATGCAATCATCCCCGCATGTATTCAGGCTGTCTAGCAGCTGCAAACCATGCAGCTGCGGGGACTAAAATTTAATTTCCGAGCACGCCCAAAATACTCGGCGAACACCCAGAGAACACCTAAGCATGCTTGGAAAATTCAATTAACGAGCACAATCGCTCGTCACTACATATAATATATCCTCCTCGGGAATTATTCTCAGTTGCCGACATCAAACAGTCAGTCCCTGCAGCTGCATGACTTGCGGCTGACAGCCTGAATACATGTGGAGATTGCCCGTTCTTTAGCAAAAATCCCCACATGTATTCAGGCGTTCCAGCAGCCGCAAATCATGCAGCTGCAAGGACTAAAACTTATTTCACGAGTACGCTCAAAATACATGGAGAACACCCGAGCATGCGCGGAAAACTCCAGTAACGAGCACACTCGCTCATCACTATAAGTCAATGGTGGGATTTTCACATCTATGACTGACAATGATCATTGACTTGTTTTTCTTACTTTTTTACATGAATTTCCAGTTGAGACAAATACATCTGCATTAAAACTGGGAGACGATCAAGACCCAGAAATAGTAGTAGAGACAGAATCTAGCAGAGGTAAGTGTGACAATAAGGTCTATGTTGTCTGATGTCAGCGACTGAGAATAATTCACGAGGGCTATATATTATATGTCAATGGTGGGGTTTTCACATCTATGACTGACAATGATCATTGACTTGTTTTTCTTACTTTTTTACATGGATTTCCAGTTGAGACAAATACATCTGCATTAAAACTGGGAGAAGATCAAGACCCAGAAATAATTGTAGAGACAGAATCTAGCAGAGGTAAGTGTGACAATAAGGTCTTTGCTGTCTGATGTTGGCGACAGAATAATTCACGAGGACGATATATTATATGTCAATGGTGGGATTTTCACATCTATGACTGACAATGATCACTGACTTGTTTTTCTTACTTTTTTACATGAATTTCCAGTTGAGATGAAAAATACATCTGCAATAAAACTGGGAGACGATCAAGACCCAGAAATAGTAGTAGAGACAGAGTCTAGCAGAGGTAAGTGTGACAATAAGGTCTATGTGGTCTGATGTTGGCGATTGAGAATTATTCACGAGGAGGAGATGTTATACAATTGCCACATGTATGATGATTGACAATGATCACTGACTGTTTTTTTTTTACATTTTATATGAATTTCTAGTTGAGAAGAAAAATAACTCTGCAAAAATACTGGTAGAAGAGCAAAATGGCCAAATAGTAGAAGAGCGAAAACCTAGAAGACGTAAGTGTGATAATAAAGTCAATATTGTTTGATGTTGGCCAGTGAGAATAATTCATGTGGAGAAGATGTTATCTGTCAGTGGTGGGATTGTCACATGTATGATGACTGACAATGATCCTGTTGCTCTGCACGGATAAGATTTCTCTACCGTCCTGCCACAATGACACCAAAGCAGTATCCTCTAATATGGAGTTCCATTACTTACATTAGTTTTATATCTCTTCTCCTAGATTCCATCTTCCGCCGGATTATATCATCCTGCCGGCGAGGATTATCCAGGGCCGCTCGCAGCATCAGAAGATGCATTTGTCCAATCTGTCCATAGGGCACAATATACATCTAGTACAGCAAGTCCATCATCAAAGCTGTACTTGGGCAGCACGGTGGCTCAGTGGTTAGCACTGTTGCTTTGCAGCACTGGGATCCTGGGTTTAAATGTCACTAAGGAAAACATCTGCATGGAGTTTGTATGTTCTCCCCGTGTTTGCTTGGGTTTCCTCCGGGTACTCCGGTTTCCTCCCACACACCAAAGACATACTGATAGGGAATTCCTAATTTAAAAAAGTAAAATAAAAATTCTGAATTAATGTTCCTTTGTAATAGAATATTTCTGAAATATATGGCATACCAATACTGTACGTCGTACATGTTTGAAGCACCCTCATGAAGTTTTGTTTTTTCACTAAACTTGTATGTGTTGTAGTGTGGTTGGGTAATATACTTCCCTACTGCCCTCTTCTCTGAGATCAAGCTCTGTCCGACTCCACTTTTGTGTGATGTCATAACTACATAGTTACATACATAGGTTGAAAAAAGACCTAGGTCCATCAAGTTTAACCTTTCTCCACCAATTGTCCATTTTGTCACTAAATTAAATATAACCCACAATGTTATGTGTATTGAGGAAATCATCCAGCCCTTTTTAAAAACTGTTGTAGTCTGCTATTACTAGTTCTTGTGGTCGGCATTCCACAGTGTCACTGCTCTAACTGTAAATAACCCTTTCCTATTTAGCTGTTGGAATCGCCTGTCATCGCTCTTTAGCTCACTCTATGCTCTCGGTGTGAGCGAGAAGTCTCTTCTATAATGGGAGCCTATGGAGCCTTGTTCTGATGCTTCATAGGCTTACATTGTTAAAGGGAACCTGTCACCTCGTTTTTCAGCTATAAGCTGCGGCCACTGCTTTTCGGGGCTTATCTACAGCATTCTAGAATGCTGTAGAAGGGCAGTGGCCGTGGCTTATAGCTGAAAAACGAGGTGACAGGTTCCCTTTACTCACTTCATACTTGCCGATGTGGGAGATGATGTGACCTGGTCATCATCTAGCCGTGACAATTATTCCCTTATAAAAGCTTCTAGAGACATGCATAACCAGTAGGACTTGGGCATCCTAGGACAGTCCCACTTGGACTATATTCACATTGGACTATGATCAGTGGCTCTGTCGGTATTTGTGTCTGAAGCCTCGGAGGATGGGATTCAGATGTTCGCACCAACAGGAACATTGACTATAATGATGCAGGCAGAGTCAGTGTTCTATGTTGGCATCATTATATGCCTATTTGAGGCAGGCACCAAGACGCCATCTTGGTGTCTGCCTCAAAACGGCATACAAGGCCAAAAATTATGTCCTACAGAGCACACAGTGACTCCATCTACATCATTATAATCAATGGCTTCATTAACACAAACATCGGAAAACGTTTTTCTAGGGCTTCAGCTGCAAGCCCCCGACCGTAGACAAAGACACAATGTGAACTTAGATTAAGTAATTAAGTTATAGCCATCAAGAAGAAAGAAAAAAAATGGATCCAGCTTACTGCTTGTAGTCCAAATGGAGATCGTAAAGAATAACTTTTAAATAGTCTGTGGTCTGGCGCATGGGTCGAGATACATACCAGGCTAGCTCCATAGTCAGATAGCCTGTTGAGAAGTATATATGGAGGGAGAGGAGATGTAAGAAGTACACACATCAAGGCAAGGTATTGTGGCATCAAATATTAGTCCAGTATAATAAACTGTGATATGGACCACTATATTAACCCATATTCAGTAGATGAAAAAGAACTGAAGGGTTAAAGAGCGCCAAAACACTTATAAAATAAATCAATAGTAAACCTCCCTCCATATATACTTCCCAACATTTGCACTCAGGACATGGTTTTTGATGTACTTAAATTAATGCATTTAGCAACAATATACATCTGAAATTTTTTTTGCATAGGGCTTAGTGTATTTTGCACATCATATTGATTATGTGGACTAGCTACACACATTATACGTATACAATTGTGTGATGTTATATAGAGCTTGTTATTGCTCCCATGATTATAGCTTATGTTCAATAACCGCTGTCTTTTAAACGTTTTTAATCATTTTTTTGGTGGTTTGTGTATCCCATGTAATAAAATTGACAATTTTTCTATGGTGATCCCTGCATTTGGTGTATGTCTTCTTGGTTCTTTTTTTGTGATTTACATGTGATTTGGACATACTGTGGTTGGATCCCCTCTAATTAGTCTTATTATCTGATGGTGCCCTCCGCATCCTTGTAGATAGCTTCAAAAAGTAGTAGTAGTAGTAGTAGTAGTATATGTAATTACTGCTATCTCCTGCCAAATTCCTTAGTGAGGAGTGCCGAACATTTATTCAGGTTATTTTTCAACCCAGAACTCTTAAGACAACGCATAGGTTAAAAAACCACTATACCAATAATAGATATGCCATGTTCTTGTATGGACCTTGAGAATATATTCATGTCAGAAGGAGCAAACATCAGAAGGAAGGGTCGGAGGTTGATCATAGAACTTTGCTTTACCTTATTGACTTAAAGGAGTGTAAAACATGAACCGATTGGCTTTATTAAAAAAAATAAAGCTTTTTCCTGATCCCAAGAGACAATCAGAGTGGACATACAGGCATTTAGGATTCATGGCGGTCAGAGCCAGAACAAAGAACAATTAGTTCCAGTCAGAGCACAACAGTTCATTTTAATGGCTACATTTCATCAGTAACATTCCCTTTATAATCTACAGTAGATGATAAATGGATCTGGCAGATTTAATGGGAATGTGTCCATTTTTTTCTCAACAATTGGAAAAAAAATGCAAAAACGTATATTTTTTAATGGTATAAAATAGAAATCTTTGCTCATATTTTCAACTTGAAAAACTGGAGGTAGTGGGGGGCAACGGCTGATATTTGCCGTAAAAATTTAGTCTAATGCGAGATAGTGCAACTGCAGTACACATTGGTGGGATCTGCTCCATGTGTGAGACGTCACTCCTCGCCTTCTAGATGTTTGCCAAAGGATAAGGCAGGATGAAGCGTAGGAGCCATTTTGTTAGTGGCGGCAAAGTGGTATTTACAAGTGGAAAGTGACACAGAGGTCGGTCGTTAGCACAGAGTCTGTTAGTTGAAGGTGCGCTGCTCACCGTTTCATTCAGTGGCCGCATGAGATACAAGGCTCAGCAGACCGTCACACATGATGGGACTAGATACATGGCTGTGCTCAGTGTAAAGCCTCACTCAAATGTACAGTATAAGGTGGGGACATCTGAATGAGGCTTTACACTGACTGAGCAGAGATGAGTCAGTGTTCAGAGCACAGCAGTGTGATGATGAACTCTGAATACTGGAGTGAGTACAGGTCGGCAGCCTGACACTGTACGACTAATCCCAGGCTACTGAGCTGCTCAATAGCCTGATATTACTACAGCGTCAGGCTCCTGATCTGTGCTCACCACATCTCACAACTGCTGTGCAGACCTCCTGTCACCAACAGCTGCGTGAGCTGTTGATATGGGGGTGTAAATTGTAGCCAAGAGCACAGTTCTGGACTACAATAAAATGGCACCTGACTCCCCCGCAGCTGTGAACTGGACACCCCATGGGGAATGCACAGTCCACAGCTGAGACAGACACAATATAGGAGATTGAAACTTACACAAATAAAGAGCATCCAGCCCTACATGATCCATAACACAAAAGATTATTAAAAATATTCCTTTTATTAATCATCACATAAAAGCACAATAGTTATAGTATTAATAGATGCAGTGGTTGGTGTTGGTAAACAAACAAAAATTACCCGGAACTACTCAAAGCATAGACATAATAATATGCACCATTTAAATGCAGAAAACCTCCAAAAGAGAAAAGATAAAGCAAGCCACAAAACCTAAGTATATTGTTTATCAGAATCACCCCCTGCAAATATGTTCAAGTAATGTATCAATTAAGATCCAATATGAGTCACAGGTAAAGGTCCTGCCCCCCGAGGAAGCCAAATAGGCGAAACGTGCATCGGGGCACATTCCTGGAACCGGTATACTCACCCATATGGGTAAGCACTGAATGGCACTTTAATCTGCACTGTCACTTCATATATTAAGGGATACCGCTCTGATATAAAGATCTGCCTCTGGGATGTTTACTCTATGCTAGCCACATCTATTATTTTTCTATAGCTTCCTTACCCTGTATTAGACCTTTACCTGTGACTTATATTGGATCTTAATAGATACATTACTTGAACATTTTTGCAGGGGGTGATTCTGATAAACAATATACTTAGGTTTTGTGGCTTGCTTTATCTTTTCTCTTTTGGAGGTTTTCTGCATTTAAATGGTGCATATTATTATGTCTATGCTTTGAGTAGTCCCGGGTAATTTTTGTTTGTTTACCAACACCAACCACTGCATCTATTATTACTATAACTATTGTGTTTTTATGTGATGATTAGTAAAAGGAATATTTTTAATAATTATCTTTTGTGTTATGGTTCATGTAGGGCTGGATGCTCTTTAAATGTGTAAATTTTGATTATGTTTGCCGTTGCCCATCCCCTTAGGGGAATATGGAATTTTTCTATTACCCATTGCATCGGTTATATTAAACAATATAGGAGATTGTGGTCTGTGCGTCTCTAGTCTCCTATGGCCTCAGTATTTGCGGTGTGCAAGCGTCATACCTAAACAGTTACACAGCAGGAAGTATAAACTGGCAGCAGAAAAAAAAATATTAAAATCGTAAGTTAATTATACAAATTGTCTCTTCAGAGAGGAAGAGGACTAGAACGCCACCTATTGGAAGTAGCAATCCTAAAAGTCAATGTTGACCCTTTAACGAGCCTTGTTACATGACTTAGGATAAAAGCCAAGCCAGAATCTCAATTTGCAGACACTGTGTTTCGGGGTACTGCCCCTCATCAGTGCAAAGTGTGAGATCTGGTTTGGATGTGTGAGAGGTGTTACGGTTCTGCAGCACAGGACTAGGGTAGGAGGGGGAAAACTGACTCTGCACTGTGGCTAGGCTGATGCCCTACGATGGAGTGGGCGACCCATTCCTCGTGAATAGACCCACCGACGATCCTAGGCTAATCTCAAGCGAAGACCTATTGATAGAGGGAAGGGGGTCCCTGAAGGATATAAGGGCTGGGTACAAAAACGGGTCACCTCCTAACAGAGTACACAAAGAAGGCTGCAGAAACAAACTGAAAACAGAAACTGAGACTAGCAGAACCAGGGGTCCCAGAACTGCATTAATTAACCCCTTCCTGACATCTGACGTGCTATCCCGTCCACGGGACTCGGGCCCCTATGATCGGGGACAGGATAGTACGCTGATCGCGGCCGGATGTCAGCTGATTATCACAGCTGACACCCGGCACTATGTGTCAGGGGCGTTCATGGACCGCCCCGGCACGTTAACCCCTGGCACACTGCGTTCAAACATGATCGCAGTGTACCGGAGGATCAGGGAAGCATCGGCAGGGAGGGGGTTCCCTCCGTGCTTCCCTGAGACCCCCAGCGCAGCGCGATGTGCTGCCCTGCGCTGGGGGCCTCCTTCCCTGCAGGTCTCCGGATCCAATATGGCGGCGGGGACCTTCGGAGGCCTGCAGGGAGGCGGCTTCCTCACTGCCTGCAAAGCGCAGGCATGAGGAAGCCTTGTGCAGCGCCTGTCACATCGCTGATCTGACACAACACTGTGTCCCCCCTAGGACAATGTAATAAAGTAAAAAAAAGAACGTGTAAAAATAATTTATAAAAAAAAATCGCTAAATAAATAAAAAAAAATATATTCCCTAATAAATTCATTTTTTTAAAATAAAAAATAAATAAAAGTACACATATGTAGTATCGCCGCGTCCGTACCGACCCGCCCTGTAAAATTGTCCCATTAGTTAACCCCTTTAGCGAACCATTTAAAAAATTAAAAACAAAGCAAAAAACAATGCTTTATTATCATACCGCCGAACAAAAAGTGCAATAACGCGCGATCAAAAAGACGGATATAAATAATCATGGTACCGCTGAAAACGTCATCTTGTCCTGCAAAAAACAAGTTGCCATACAGCATCATCAGTGAAAAAATAAAAAAGTTGTAGCTCGCAGAATAAAGCGATGCAAAAATAATTATTTTTTATATAAAATAGTTTTCATTGCATAAAAGCGCCAAAACATAAAAAAGACAGAAATGAGGTATCGCTGTAATTGTACTGACCCGACAAATAAAATCGCTTTATCAATTTTACCAAATACGGAACGGTATAAACGACTCCCCCAAAAGAAATTCATGAAATGCTGGTTTTGTTCATTCTGCGTCCCAAAAATCGGAATAAAAACCGATCAAAAAATGTCAGGTGCCCGAAAATGGTACCAATAAAAACGTCAACTTGTCCCGCAAAAAATAAGACCTCACATGACTCGGTGGGTCAAAATATGGAAAAATTATAGCTCTCAATATGTGGTGATGCAAAAACTATTTCTACAATAAAAAGCGTGTTTTAGCGTCTGACAGCTGCCAAATGTAAAACCCACCATAAATAGTAAATCAAACCCCCGTTATCACCCCAAAGGCCTGTTTCACACATCAGTTTTTTTGTCTCAGTCAAAATCCGCCGAAAAGCGGATCCGTTCCTAACTGATGTGAACGGATGCCACTGGATCCGTTTTTTTGACGGATCCGCCGAATGAAGAATTTTAAAGGAACCGCTGCCCGGGTAGGAGAGAGAGAGAGAGAGAATTTTTTTCGTCTGCCAGAAAGGATTTCAGGGTTAAATTCGCGGCTGACTTCCTTTCTCTAGGCATGCGCAATGTAAAATGCGGATCCTGCAGCAAAAAAAACGTTGCAGGGTCCGTCCAGGCATATCGGCGGACAAAAAAAATTTGGCGGATCCACAAAAAAACGGATACAACGGCTGGCCATCCGTCAAGATCCGCCAGTAAGCAACTCAATGGGGAAAAAAACGGATCCGCCAAAAAAATGGCGGATCCGTTTTTTTCAAAAACCGGCGCATTTTGACTGATGGTCAAAAACGGAAGTGTGAAACAGGCCTTAGTTAGGGAAAAATAATAAAATTTAAAAAATGTATTTATTTCCATTTTCCCATTAGGGTTAAGGCTAGGGTTAGGGCTGAGATTAGGGTTAGGGTTGGAATTAGAACTGGGGGATTTCCACTGTTTAGGCACATAAGGTGCTCTCTAAGGCTACTTTCACACATCCGTTTTCTGGAATCCGGCACGATGCGGCGAAAATGTAAAAAACCTGATCCGGCACCGGATGGCACCGGATCCGGTTTTTTCCTCATTGACTGTCATTACCGCCGCATCGTGCCGGATGGCCATGCGGCGTGTCAGGTTTCTGCCGGAAACGGGAAAAATGTGCCGTCCGGCGTGTGCAAAAAACATTCCCTGTAACGTTTTTTCACAGCGCCGGAACGGTTTTCAGCACTGCGCATGCCCGGGCACGTTGTCTTTTAGCCCCATAGGTGATCTCTCTCTCTCTCTCTCTCTCCATACCTGTCTGCGTCTGTCGCCCTCTTTGCGCTCTGGCTCCTTTAAATCTTCACGACACCGTATCCGGCCATACACTGACATCCGGTGTCTGCGCTCCACGCCGCTTCCGACACTACGGCTTTTCACCGCAAGGCGCCGGATCACTAAAAACGGAGGTGTGAAAGTAGCCTTAACGCAACATGGCATCTGATCTAAATTCCAGCCAATTCTGCGCTTAAAAAGGCAAATGGTGCTCGTTCCCTTCCAAGCTCTGCCATGCGCCCAAACAGTGTTTTACCCCCACATATGGGGTATCAGCCTACTCAGGACAAATTGCAACACAACTTTTGGGGTCTACTTTCTCCTGTTATCCTTAGGAAAATAAAAAAATTGGGGGCAAAATATCTTTTTTGTGGGAAAAAAAATATGATTTTTTTATTTTCACACCCGGGCATTATAAATTTCTGTGAAGCACTTGGGTTTCAAAGTGCTCACCACTAGTGTTGAGCGATACCACCTGATATTGAAAAATATCGGATCGGATTGGATCAGCCGATCTAAAAAAAATATCGGGTATCGCTGATTCCGATCCCGGAAGTCCCATTCAAGTCAATGGAACAGAAATATCGGAATTGAAAAAAACCCTTTCTTTCCTTGTAGGTTAATTCTACATGAAGAAAAACAACTAAGAATAATGTAGAATGTATTGTGGGAGGTATAGGAGACATTAAAGCCATAGAGGTTTAGCCCAATCAAATGGAATAGCAGTAATATTTTTTTTATTTTAAAGACGTTTGGAGTTACAAAGATATTGACTATGTAACCTCTTTTATATTTTGTCAGATATGTATGTTTCACTACCTCCATGCTCTTCACCTTCTTTTTTACTTCTCCCACACTTTCTCCTTCATCATCCTCAGCAGCAGCATCTTTTTCATCAACTTCTTCTTCACCTTATTCATCTTCTTCTTCTTCTTCACCTTATTCACCTTCTTCTTCTTCACCTTCTTCTTCTTCTTCACCTTCTTCTTCTTCTTCACCTTCTTCTTCACCTTCTTCTTCTTCTTCTTCTTCTTCACCTTCTTCTTCTTCTTCACCTTCTTCTTCTTCTTCTTCCTATTATTCTTTTTTTAACATTCTTCATATTCTTCTTATTCAACTATTATTCTTCTTCATATTCTACTTCTTCATCTTCTTCCTATTCTTCTTCTTCATCATATTCTTATTTGTGACAGGCATTCCTGTAGTTGTTATCTATAAAAGTTTGAAGATTACACCTTCCGTTCTGCCTGTCACAAAAGATTTACAACAGGATTTGTCCGCGTTCGGTTAGGCCTGCAGCAGCAGGCATTTTCCAGGGGCACCACGAGGAGGAACGGACTCACCCCCATACACTGCTTAGTCTTCTTCTGCTTATAATTTAGATAATATCATTTGCTCTTATTTTTAGTCTTATGCTTAATGTTCTTCTGCTTTTGGTTTTTCTGCTTCTTGGTCTTCTGTCTCTTGTTGTTCTGCATCTTGGTGGTTGTCTTCATGTTCTTTGTCCTCTTGGTCATTTTCTTGAGGGTCATCTTTTTGGTCTTCTTCGGTGTTGTCTTCAGGGTCATCGTCAGGGTGATCCAGAGTGAGAATCAAAAAACAATTCCACAAGCTTGAACTTGGAAAAGTAGCAGAAGGTACAAGAAGGCTGAGGAACTGCCGAGAACCAGCTGACGGTACTGGAACCCGGATGGGTAGCAGACGGAACAATAGCAAATGGAACTAGCGAGGACCAGCTGACGGTGCTGGAACCCAGAGGGGCATCAGAAGGAACCAGAGCCAATGGCACAACCGTGGACCAGCTGATGGTTCTGGAACGCGGTTACTAAGCAGGAGGTACCTCTGCTCCAAAGCACTACCAAGGACCAGCAGACGTTGCTGGAACTCGGATACCGAGAAGGAGGCACCTAGGCCAAAGGCACTGCCGAGAACCAGCTGACGGTGCTGGAACCCGGATGGGTAGCAGAAGCTGCAAGAGCAAATGAAACTAGCGAGGACCAGCTGATGGTGCTGGAACCCGGAGGGGCAGCAGAAGGAACAAGAGCCAATGGCACAACCGTGGACCAGCTGACGGTGCTGGAACACGGTTACTAAGCAGGAGGTACCTGTGCTACAAAGCACTACCAATGACCAGCAGACGTTGCTGGAACTCAGATACCGAGAAGGAGGCACCTAGGCCAAAGGCACTGCAGAGAACCAGCTGACGGTGCTGGAACCCGGATGGGTAGCAGAAGCTGCAAGAGCAAATGAAACTAACGAGGACCAGCTGATGGTGCTGGAACCCAGAGGGGCAGCAGAAGGAACAAGAGCCAATGGCACAACCATGGACCAGCTGACGGTGCTGGAACACGGTTACTAAGCAGGAGGTACCTGTGCTACAAAGCACTACCAAGGACCAGCAGACGTTGCTGGAACTCGGATACCGAGAAGGAGGCACCTAGGCCAAAGGCACTGCCGAGAACCAGCTGACGGTGCTGGAACCCGGATGGCTAGCAGAAGCTGCAAGAGCAAATGAAACTAACGAGGACCAGCTGATGGTGCTGGAACCCGGAGGGGCAGCAGAAGGAACAAGAGCCAATGGCACAACCGTGGACCAGCTGACGTTGCTGGAACACGGTTAATAAGCAGGAGGTACCTGTGCTACAAAGCACTACCAAGGACCAGCAGACGTTGCTGGAACTCGGATACCGAGAAGGAGGCACGTAGGCCAAAGGCACTGCCGAGAACCAGCTGACGGTGCTGGAACCCGGATGGGTAGCAGAAGCTGCAAGAGCAAATTAAACTAACGAGGACCAGCTGATGGTGCTGGAACCCGGAGGGCCAGCAGAACGAACAAGAGCCAATGGCACAACCATGGACCAGCTAACGTTGCTGGAACACGGTTACAAAGCAGGAGGTACCTGTGCTACAAAGCACTACCAAGGACCAGCAGACGTTGCTGGAACTCGGATACCGAGAAGGAGGCACCTAGGCCAAAGGCACTGCCGAGAACCAGCTGACGGTGCTGGAACCCGGATAGGTAGCAGAAGCTGCAAGAGCAAATGAAACTAACGAGGACCAGCTAATGGTGCTGGAACCCGGAGGGGCAGCAGAAGGAACAAGAGCCAATGGCACAACCGTGGACCAGCTAACGTTGCTGGAACGCGGTTACTAAGCAGGAGGTACCTGTGCTACAAAGCACTACCAAGGACCAGCAGACGTTGCTGGAACTCGGATACCGAGAAGGAGGCACCTAGGCAAAGGCACTGCCGAGAACCAGCTGACGGTGCTGGAACCCGGATAGGTAGCAGAAGCTGCAAGAGCAAATGAAACTAGCGAGGACCAGCTGATGGTGCTGGAACCCGGAGGGGCAGCAGAAGGAACAAGAGCCAATGGCACAATCGTGGACCAGCTGACGGTGCTGGAGCACGGTTATTAAGCAGGAGGTACCTGTGCTACAAAGCACTACCAAGGACAAGCAGACGCTGCTGGAACTCGGATACCAAGAAGGAGGCACCTAGGCCAAAGGCACTGCCGAGAGCCAGCTGACGGTGCTGGAACCCGTATGGGTAGCAGAAGGTACCCATGAAAAAGACAAAGTTGCAAGGCCGTGAGCCGGCTGCAGTTACCGAAACCCACAGTCCTACAGGGGGTGCTTGTCCTATTGGCACTACGGAACCAGCCTTTATTACCAGAACCCGCAGCCCACATAGGAAGCACCTAAACTGCGGGCACCATAGGCTCGGCTAACCCGACGGCAACACGACAGGACAACGTATTGGTGGCAAAGTGACATTGACACTACCCGGAAAAAGCAGGCGCACTGGAACTAGGCTGGGCAGGAGGGAGTACCCGTGCCAAAGACACTTCTGAGCAGCAACTGGCGATGTTGCAGCCCAGGATCAATCACGGAGCAGGCTGAGGCCTACTTGGAGCAAGTTTTAGATCGGTTGTACACTACTACTGATTGTAACCATGCTCCACTTAGGCCTCTGGCTCTACTGTCTCTAGCATTTCCCCTGGCCTCCAACCCCGCCAGTTGCTGCTCTGAAGTGGCGTCTGCATAATCCACACTTGTTCCTGGGTTACAGGGGCTCTGTCACGTCAGTGGATCCCCTGATGTGTGTCCGGCAAGGTCTCCTGCTCTGTCCACATTCCCACTACTAGTAATGGGAATGTGGACAGAGCAGGAGACATTGCCGGACACACATCAGGGGATCCACTGACGTGACAGAGCCCCTGTAACCCAGGAACAAGTGTGGATTGTGCAGACGCCACTTCAGAGCAACAACTGGCGGGGTTGGAGGCCAGGGGAAAATATTAGAGACAGTGGAGCCAGAGGCATAAGTGGAGCATGGTAAAAAATCAGTAGTAGTGTGACTGTGTAGGCAGCAGGAGAATTTGCCATCCACACAGCAGGGGATCAGCTGGCGTTACTAAACCCCACTAACACAGGAGCTAGTGTGTTTTTCTCTGTGAAGACGGTACTTCTGAACACCAACTGGCAATGTTGGAGCCCAGGATGAAGCATGGAGCAGGCTGAGGCCTGATGTTTTTGGCATGTGGAGGCAGCAGGAGACATTGCCGTCAACACAGCAGGGGAACAGCAGACATTACTGAACCCCACTAACACAGGAGCTTGTGTGTTTTTCTCTGTGAAGACGGCACTTCTGAACACCAACTTGCATTGTTGGAGCCCAGGATGAAGCATGGAGCAGGCTGAGGCCTGATGTTTTTGGCATGTGGAGGCAGCAGGAGACATTGCCGTCAACACAGCAGGGGAACAGCAGACATTAGTGAACCCCACTAACACAGGAGCTTGTGTGTTTTTCTCTGTGAAGACGGCACTTCTGAACACCAACTGGCGTTGTTGGAGCCCAGGATGAAGCATGGAGAAGGCTGAGGCATGATGTTTTTGGCATGTGGAGGCAGCAGGAGAAATTGCCGTCAACACAGCAGGGGAACAGCAGACATTAACGAACCCCACTAACACAGGAGCTAGTGTGTTTTTCTCTGTGAAGACGGCACTTCTGAACACCAAATGGTGTTGTTGGAGTCCAGGATGAAGCATGGAGCAGGCTGAGGCCTGATGTTTTTGGCATGTGGAGGCAGCAGGAGACATTGCCGTCAAGACAGCAGGGAACAGCAGACATTACTGAACCCAACTAACACAGGAGCTTGTGTGTTTTTCTCTGTGAAGACGGCACTTCTGAACACCAACTGGCGTTGTTGGAGTCCAGGATGAAGCATGGAGCAGGCTGAGGCCTGATGTTTTTGGCATGTGGAGGCAGCAGGAGACATTGCCGTCAACACAGCAGGGAACAGCAGACATTACTGAACCCCACTAACACAGGAGCTTGTGTGTTTTTCTCTGTGAAGATGGCACTTCTGAACACCAACTGGCGTTGTTGGAGCCCAGGATGAAGCATGGAGCAGGCTGAGGCCTGATGTTTTTGACATGTGGAGGCAGCAGGAGACATTGCCGTCAACACAGCAGGGGAACAGCAGACATTACTGAACCCCACTAACACAGGAGCTTGGGTGTTTTTCTCTGTGAAGACGGCACTTCTGAACACCAACTGGCGTTGTTGGAGCCCAGGATGAAGCATGGAGCAGGCTGAGGCCTGATGTTTTTGGCCTGTGGAGGCAGCAGGAGACATTGCCGTCAACACAGCAGGGGAACAGCAGACATTACTGAACCCCACTAACACAGGAGCTTGTGTGTTTTTCTCTGTGAAGACGGCACTTCTGAACACCAACTGGCGTTGTTGGAGCCCAGGATCAATCATGCAGCAGGCGGAGGCGAACTTGCAGCAGGTTTTATATAGGTTGTAGACTACTACTGATTGTAACCGTGCTCCTTTAAGGCCTCTGGCTCCACTGTCTCTAGTATTTCCCCTGGCCTCCAACCCCGCCAGTTACAGCTCTGAAGTGGCGTCTGCACAATCTACTCTTGTTCATGTGTAACTGGGGCTCAGTCACGTCAGTGGATCCCCTGATATGTGTCCAGCAAGGTCTCCTGCTCTGTCCTCATTCACTCTACTAGTAATGGGAATGTGGACAGAGCAGGAGACATTGCCGGACACACATCAGGGGATCCAGTGACGTGACAGAGCCCCTGTAACCCAGGAACAAGTGTGGATTGTGCAGACGCCACTTCAGAGCAGCAACTGGCGGGGTTGGAGGCCAGGGGAAAAACTAGAGACAGTGGAGCCACAGGCCTAAGTGGAGCACGGTTAAAAATCAGTAGTAGTTTGAATGTGGATGGAGCAGGAGACTTTGCCTTCCACACAGCAGGGGAGCAGCTGGCGTTACTGAACCCCACTAACACAGGAGCTAGTGTTTTTCTCTGTGCAGATGACACTTCTGAGCATCAACTGGCTGTGTTGAAGCCCAGCGATTATAGTTCAGGTGGTAGAAACATGAACACAACAGGAGACCTGGATACTGTTGTCAACCAATTATTTATTCGGGAAAAGGACTGGCAAATTCTGGCGAGATCCAAGCCTTGTTCATTTTCAGAAAAGTAAGCCGGTCAACATTATCTGAAGATTGTCGCGTGCGACGGTCTGTTAGTACACCACCTGCGGCACTAAAGACGCGTTCCGATAATACACTGGCAGCAGGGCAAGCCAGCACCTACAATGCATACTGGCTAAGCTCTGGCCATGTATCCAGCTTTAGAGACCCAAAACTTGAAGGGGGAAGTGCCATCTGGGAGTACACTGACAGGGCAAGACATGTAGTCTGTCACCATCTGACGGAAACGTTGCCTCCTGCTGACTGGAGCCGTCTGTGATGGTGTAGATAATTGTGGCGGACACACTCAAAACTTTGCCACATTTGGGCCATACTGGTCTTGCCTTGTGCTGAGGCGCTGCCTCTGCTCCCTCTTTGTGCCGAGTTTCCTCCACTGCCTCGACGCACAGAGCTGCTTTGTAAAGTACTAGCACCACTGCTGTCGGGTGGAATGGAAAACATGAAGGACTGCACCAGTGTGTCTTGGTACTGCCGCAGTTTACGCTCCCGGGTCAACGGTGGTATGAGGCTTTGTAAGTTGTCCCGGTAGCGAGGATCTAGGAGGGTGTACACCCAATAATCAGTCGTGTTGAGAATGTGGGCGATGCGGCGGTCGTTTCTCAGGCACTGCAGCATGAAATCAACCATGTGCTGCAGACTCCCAACTGCCAAAGAAACGCTGTCCCCTGCTTGATGCGTCATTTCTGCCTGCTCTGCATCACCCCACCCTCGCTGTACATACTGGCTAGAGGATTGTGTACCTCCCTCCTCTGGAGAGATGTCTTCCTCCTCCATCGACTACTCCTCATCCTCCTCACAAAGTGTCCCCTGCCTAGGCCTTTGTGAGGAACCACGTAGCGCAGACTGTCCAGAAGCAGATGGCATTTGGGACTCCTCATCCTCCACCTCTTCCAAAACCTCCTCCCTTAGTGCTTGCAGTATTTTTGAAGCAGGCAGATAAGGGGGACAGTCATGCTGACTAGTGCATCATCTGCACTCGCCATCCGCGTGGAATCATCGAAGGCACGCAAAACGAGGCAGATGTCCTTCATAGAGGCCCACTCAGTGGTGCTGAAGTGTGACCGGCGCACAGTGCGACTTGTTTGCGCCTGATGCAGCTGGTACTCCATGACTGCTGCCTGCTGCTCACACAACCGCTCCAACATATGTAACGTTGAATTCCACCTGGTGGGTAGGTCACATATGATGTGATGATCCAGAAGGCATAATCGGCGCTGCAGAGCAGCAAGGCGCGATCTTGCCGTGCTGTAACGCCGCAAGTGAGCGCACTCTATGCGGACCTTGTGCAGCAGTGCATCAAGATCCGGATAGTCCTTCAGAAAGCTCTGCACGACCAGGTTCAGCACATGTGCCAGACATGGGATGTGAGTGAGGTTGCCTAGGCCAAGAGCTGCCACCAGATTTCTGCCATTGTCACACACTACCAAGCCCGGCAGGAGATTCGCTGGCAGAAACCACACGTCGCTCTCCTGCTTGATGGCATTCCAGAGCTCCTGCGCTGTGTGGCTTCGATTCCCCAAAGAAATTAATTTGAGTACGGCCTGTTGACGTTTGGCCACGGCTGTGCTCATATCGGTCGTAACAGGCTCCTGCTGCGCTGTTTCTGAGGAGCTTGAGTAGGAGGAGGAGTCAATGTGTACAGACTGGATTCCTGCAATCCGTGGAGTTGGCAGAACACGTACAGCGCCACTCTCCATATCTGTACCCGGCTCCACAACATTGACCCAATGGGCAGTGAGGGAAAGGTATCGTCCCTGTCCATGGTTACTGGTCCACGCATCGGTGGTCAGGTGGACCTTGCTACTGACGGCATTTAGTAGCGCATGTTGTATTTTTCCCTCCACCTGTTTTTGCAGGGCAGGGACGGCTAGCCTGCTGAAATAAAAGTGGCTCGGTACGGTGTATTGTGGGACTGCCAATGCCATCAAGTCCCTGAAGGTGTCAGTCTCCACCAGCCTGAATGAGAGCATTTCAAGTGCCAGTAGTTTGGCAATACCAGCATTCAGAGCCTGTGCTCGGGGATGGTTTGCCGAGTATGTCCGCCTTTTATCCCATGCCTGTGCTACCGATGGTTGTAGAGTGGCCTGGGAGTGTGAGGAGGACTGGGAACGTGGTGCTGTGGGTGGAAGTTCACTGGGTCTCCAGACAACATTGCCAAAGGTTCTTCCTTGGCGATCCTGTGAGGAAGCCGAACCAGTTGTGTGTGAGCTGGAGGAAGAGGCCCCAACACGAGCTGAAGAGGTGGTAGGTGGTACTGTAAGTTGGCCTATGTCTTCAGTGTGTCTGTGTAACTCCACCTCGTGCTTCGTCCGCACATCTTTCCACATATTTGTGGTATTGAGGTTGCTGACATTTTTCCCTCTTTTGACTTTCTGATGACACAGCTTGCATTTGACAAAGCAAATGTCATCTGCAACTGTGTCAAAAAAGGACCACGCACTGCAAGTCTTGGGAGCGCCCGTTTTGCCTTTTGAAAGAGGAATGCTCCTACCGGGTGCCGAAGTGGAGGCTACAGGCAACCAAGTCTGCCCCCTCCCTCTCCCTCCTGTTTTGGCCGTTCGGGGAATCTCTTCCTCAGAGCTGCTCCAACCACCTTCCTGTTCCTCACGCCATGATGGGTCAAGGACCTCATCATCTACACTCCCCTCTTCAAACACCTGCTTCTCCTGGGTTGTCTCGCCAGCACCGTACACACCAGAAAGTGGTAACTGAGTCTCGTCATCATCTGATGCGTACTGAGGTGTGCTGACCATAGGCACTGGCCCACCCGCCTCTTCAGATTCCGAGGGACAAAGAAGTTGCGCATCACTGCATACTCCCTCTTCTTCACATTCTTGAATGCTGCTTGGCTGGCCCCCTCTTTCTAAGCCAACAGATTCAGAGAACAGAAGTAGAGACTGTGATGGCTCCTGTCCAGGGCTCTCTGACTGCCTTGGCACTATGGCAGGTGGTGAAGAGACAGATGGTTGCTCTTCAGTGCTCTGGCCCTGAGAGGACGTAGAAGTCATTGAAGTCGATGTGTTAGCTGCCATCCATCCGACAATGGCTTCAATTTGTTCCTCCTGCAGCAGTGGGGTACGGCGAGGTCCTACAAAGCTGCGCATAAAGGACTGTTGCCTGGTGAAACTGGGGGATGCTGACTCACTGGTGCCAGCAGCAGGCACAGAATCCCCACATCCTCTCCCTGCAGAATCCCCACGTCTTCTCCCTGCAGAATCCCCACGTCCTCTCCCTGCTGAAACTCCACGCCCATGCCCACGTGCCTTACTCCCTGCCTTCTTAATCTTGCTAGACTGATAAAGATAGGCAGAAAAGTACAAAGGGGGGGCTTAGTGTGCTTATTCCTGAACAGCTGGTAACAGGTATAAGAAACACTAATTTTAAGAAGTGTGTGTGTGGACTACACTTTAATAGGAGCTAATGTGGCCTACACAACTGTCAAATGTAGTGTTTGTTGAACTTTATTTTGTTTTTGTTTTTTTTAAAAACTAAAAGGATGTGACCAAAGATTTGAAAGTGATAGTATCACAAACTTTTTGGAGCTATTACAATGCAGGCAGGAAACCTACAGTGCAAAAGATGAGGCTCCAAAAAAATTGTGTAATACTAATCTGGCTGCAGCTGAAGGGCACAAGCCATAAAAAAGGCTCCTCTATCTACTCCTATATAGTGTTTGCAACCAAACAGTGTAGATGGATATGGATGGATGCACACTAATAGGAGAAAAAAAAGGAGCTGCAATAAAAGAAAAACGTGTGAGGCAGTGACGCACGCTGAGCGGCCTACAACCAGACGTAGCTGCAGGACACACTACTCAGCGTGAACTGCACTCACACACAGTCAGAGACCTCTCAGACAGCCATGAACAGTGCAGAGAAGTGGGCACTAGCACTGAAAGGCTGCAGAAAGGCTCCGCTGTCTATTACTAGTGTTTGCAACCAACGTATATGGATACGGATGGAAGCACACTAGATAGAATTTATGAAAAATAAGCAGCCAGAAAAGAAAAATATGTATGAGGCAGCAGTGAGGCACGCTGGGCGGCCTACAACCAGACGTGGCTGAAGGACCCACTACACAGTGTGAGCTGCACTCACACAACCCTTGCAGACAGCTGTGAACACTGCTGCTAGGCAAAAGAAAGCTACAGTGGTGGTTTATGTAGCCTGGGTAAAGCACAATATTGTTTTGAGAATCGCTATTTCTAACTGTCCCTCACAGTCTTCAACAGCAGCCTGTCCCTAACTGAATTCACAGCAGAGTGAACAGAAATGGCGGCGGCGGCGGTTTTATAGTGCATCATGACATCATTTCAGTAGCCAATCACAGCCATGTCAATAGTTAACATGCCTACATGCCTAACAGGATGTGCCCACACTTCTGGGGATTCCCATTGGCTGAATCAAATCGAGCGGGCTCATAGCATTATGGGAACTTCCGATTCTGGTATTCGATATGAAAAAAGTATCGGAACTAAGTATCGGAATTCCGATACAGCGAATATCGGCCGATACCCGATACTTGCGGTATCGGAATGCTCCACACTACTCACCACACATCTAGATAAGTTCCTTGGGGGTCTAGGTTCCAAAATGGGGTCACTTGTGGGGAGTTTCAACAGTCTAGGCACATCAGAGGCTCTCCAAACGCAACATGACACCCGCAGACCATTCCATCAAAGTCTGCATTCCAAAATGTCACTACTTCCCTTCCAAGCCCCGACGTGTGCCCATACAGTAGTTTTCTACCACATATGGGGTATCAGCGTACTCAGGATAAATTGGACAACAACTTTTGGGGTCCAGTTCCTCCTGTTAACCTTGGCAAAATAAAAAAATTGGGGACTAAAAGATCATGTTTGTGGAAAAAATATGAATTTTTTATTTTCACGCCCGGACGTTATAAGCTTCTGTGAAGCACTGGAGGGCTCAAAGTGCTCACCACACATCTAGATAACTTCCTTGGGGGGGTCTAGTTTCCAAAATGGGGTCACTTGTGGAAGGTTTCAACAGTTTAGGCACATCAGAGGCTCTCCAAATGCAACATGACACCCGCAGACCATTCCATCAAAGTCTGCGTTCCAAAATGTCACTACTTCCCTTCCAAGCCCCGACGTTTGCCCATACAGTAGTTTTCTCCCACATATGGGGTATCAGCGTACTCAGGATAAATTGGACAACAACTTTTGGGGTCCAATTTCTCCTGTTACCCTTGGCAAAATAAAAAAATGGGGACTAAAAGATTATGTTTGTGAAAAAAATATGATTTTTTTTATTTTCACACCTGGGCGTTATAGTCTGCTGTGAAGCACTGGGGGGTCCAAAGTGCTCACCACACATCTAGATAAGTTCCTTGGGGGATCCAGTTTCCAAAATGGGGTCACTTGTGGGGTTTCCACAGTTTAGCTACATCAGGGGTCTCCAAAGGCAACATGACACCCATAGACAAATCCATCAAAGTCTGCAATCCAAAACGTCACTACTTCCCTTCCGAGCCCCGACGTGTGACCATACAGTAGTTTTCTCCTACATATGGGGTATCAGCGTACTCAGGACAAATTGGACAACAACTTTTGGGGTCCAGTTCCTCCTGTTACCCTTGGCAAAATAAAAAATTGGGGACTTAAAGATCATGTTTGTGGAAAAATATGATTTTGTTCTTTTCACGCCAGGGCGTTATAAACTTCTGTGAAGCCCTTGGGGGTTCAAAGTGCTCAACACACATCTAGATAAGTTCCTTGGGGGGTCTAGTTTCCAAAATGGTGTCACTTGTGGGGGATTTCCACTGTTTAGGCTCATCAGGGGCTTTCCAAACACGGCATGGCGGCCAATCCCAATTCCAGCCAAAAAAGTCAAATGGCGCTGCTTCCCTTCCGAGCTCTGCTATGCGCCCAAATAGTGGTTTACCCACACATGTGGGGTATCAGCGTACTCAGGACAAATTGCACAATAACTTTTGGGGTCCTGTTACCCTTGGGAAAATAAATATTGTGGGTGAAAAGATCATTTTTGTGGAAAAAATATGATTTTTTAATTTTACGGCTGTACATTATAAACTTCTGTGAAGCCCCAGGAGGTTCAAAGTTCTCGCCACACATCTAGATAAGTTCCTTGGGGGATCTAGTTTCCAAAATGGTGTCATTTGTGGGGGGTTTCCACTGTTTAGGCACATCAGGGGCTCTCCAAACGTGACATGGCGTCGGATCTGAATTCCAGCCAATTTTGCATTGAAAAAGTCAAATGGCGCTCCTTCCCTTCTGAGCTCTGCCAGGCGCCGAAACAGTGGTTCCCCCCCACATACCAGGTATCATCGTACTCAGGACAAATTGCACAATAACTTTTACAGTCCAATTTCTCCTGTTACCCTTGGTAAAATAAAAGAAAATTGGACCTGAAGTAATTATTTTGTGAAAAAAAGTTAAATGTTCATGTTTTTTTTAAACATTCAAAAAATTACTGTGAAGCACCTGAAGGGTTAATAAACTTCTTGAATGTGGTTTTGAGCACCTTGAGGGGTGAAGTTTTTAGAATGGTATCACTTTTGGGTATTTTCTATCATATAGACCCCTCAAAGTGACTTCAAATGTGATGTGGTCTGTAAAAATAAATTGGTGTTGCAAAAATGAGAAATCGCTGGTCAACTTTTAACCCTTATAACTTCCTAACAAAAAAAAATTTTGGTTCCAAAATTGTGTTGATGTAAAGTAAACATATGGGAAATGTTAATTATTAAGTTTTTTTGTGTGCCATATCTCTGTGATTTAAGGGCATAAAAATTCAAAGTTGGAATATTCCAAAATTTTCAAAATTTTCGCCAAATTTCCATTTTTTTCACAAATAAACACAAGTTATATGAATTAAATTTTACCACTAACATGAAGTACAATATGTCACGAGAAAACAATGTCAGAATCACCGGGATCCATGGAAGCGTTCCAGAGTTATGACCTCATAAAGGAACAGTGGTCAGAACTGTAAAAATTGTCCCGGTCATGAACGTGCAAACCACTCTTGGGGGTAAAGGGGTTAAGACTGTGCTGTGCAGGCCAGTTTAAGAAGAGGATTGCTGGAGTAGAATGCTCCCAATTCTGGTGCTGTCAATGTACCCCAGTCAGACTCTTTATGCAGGTGGGTGCAGCCATGCCCTGTCCATATTGGCATAGCTGGCACGTAAACTAAACGCCAAATGTTGCAATATTTTTGCGCAACTTCACCAGAATTCTGCTGAAAACAGCTTTATAAATCAGGACCCAAAAGACTTCAAAATAGCAAACAATGAAGTTATTAAAATCTAATAAAGGCTCATATAATAGCTTACACATGTAGCAGAATGTGAGCACCGAACTGTTACTTGCCAATTACAGGTGGGCTACATAGAGGTAAACGGACCCCATCCCATTAGAAGGGAGGTAAAGTTTACCATTACCTGTTTTGGGACAGTCACAATAACAGCCCCAATACATGTTAGTTGAAAGCCGGCTGAAGCCACAGATTTTGGGAGGATTGCTCGGCCATCTGATATGTATGGGCACCTCCCGGCTCTCCCGCGATAGGAGAGAGAAGGACCGGGCAGGTGGAGTGGCAATGCCTGATACTTTTGTTCTCAGGGGAGATAATCTCAAAATCCCCAGCACTCACAAGTATGTTGAGTCGGGAGTGATAGCCTTTGGCCGAGCATTCAGCACACGGCTACCCAATGTGTATGGTCAGCTTTTTCCATCTTGTGTAGCGTTCCAACTAGAGTTGAGAGAATATGTTCGGAAACCATCGCCAAATCCGAGTTTGCCATATTCATGCCTTTTTTTGTACCCTATTGGTGCAGAATTTATGTTTGATGATCAGTCCCGAACATATTCGCTCAACTGTAGACCCATTGATGTTTGGCGAATACTGCAAATACAATATTCGCCGGCGATCGTAATCCAAACCAAATTTTGTAAAATTCGCTCAACTCTTGTCACAACCCTTATCTCCTGTGTCAGTGCTTACTCCAAACACTACATTGATAGCTATACGATAGGGATTCATTTTTATAATAGACACTACCAGAATTTTAATGCCAGGTAACACAAGAATACAAACCATCTTGCAGCAAGAATTCAAGCCAAAATTTCTTTGCATAAAGTAAAATATGAAAAAGGGAACATCACAAAAAAAAACAAAAAACAAAAATACCTTCATAATGTTGATAATAAATGGAGTATTTAGAAATACATAAAAAAATTAATGCATACCAATTTTTCCCATTAAAGAAATTATTGCTGATTTGTATCTCCAGAAACCCTCTTGGCAGTAAACCTGTCAGACACATAATGTGGGAGTTTTCATATTAGGCTTGGATCACACATGCGAGAAACTCGGATGAGTCTCGCATGTTAATACCCGGCACTGCCGCTGGCACTCAGGAGCGGAGCGTTTGGCTGCATGTACAGTATTTCTATGAAGCCGCACGCTCCGCTCCCGAGTGCAGGCGGCAGTGCCGGGTATTAACATGCGAGACTCGTCCGAGTTTCTCGCATGTGTGATTCTGGACTTAAACCAATTGTCGATGGTAAGAACATTTTATTTGCTGCTGATGTGCACGGACAGCAATTGGCAGGGGTAAACCTAGCCTCTCTGCTGCCTGAAGCGAACAGCAAAATGATGCCCCCCCGCACACAAAGTAGATTTTTATATCTATCCTGTAAAACTGAGTACAATAGTGGACATTTTGATTTAGATAAATAGAAAAAAGTGTCCAAACACAAGGATGTCAGCGCCATCACACGCACATACAAGAACAACACAGAAATATCCAAAACAAGGGTCATTAATGGCAATGGTAGGCCTGGCACAGGGCCGGACTGGGACAAAAATGCAGCCCTGCCCCACAAATCCCACCAGCCCACAAACTATAAAACTCATCAGCCCTGATCAGTGAATTTTTGCTATACTTTGTCGTCCCCTCATCACTCTCTTAAAGGAGGTATTTGAAGAGCCACATGTGAATGGCACCACAGTGCATATGATTGACCACAGCTCCATTTACATGGTGCTCTTCAAAGCTACGTTTCCCAGGATCATGGGGGTCCCAGCGGTCAGATCCACAACAAACAGAAAGTCTTCCCCTGTCCCCACATAATGCTCCATACAGTATTATGGGCCCCATATATTACTGCATACAGTATTATGGGCCCCATATAATGCTCCATACAGTATAATGGGCCTCATATATTACTTCGTACGGTATATTCTTCCCCATATATTACTTCATACAGCATAATGGGCCCCATATATTACTTCATACAGCATAATGGGCACCATATATTTCTTCATACAGTATAATGGGCCCCATCTATTACTTCATACAGTATAATGGGCCCCATATATTACTTCATACAGTATATTGTGCACCATATATTACTTCATATAGTATAATGGGCCCCATATATTACTTCATACAGTATATTGTGCACCATATATTACTTCATATAGTATAATGGGCCCCATATATTACTTTATACAGTATAATGTGCCCCATATATTACTTCATACAGTATAATGGGTCCCATATATTACTTCATACAGCATAATGGGCCCCATATATTACTTCATACAGTATATTGGGCCCCATATACTACTTCATACAGCATAATGGGCCCCATATAATTCTTCTCCCCATACCCCGCTGCTCTGGTCTCCTCAGTGTATTCTGATCCTCCGCTGTTATGAATGAGTCACCATAGGAGGCAAAAACAAAAATACTAGCTAAGTCCAGAAAACCAGAGAAGTTGGCAGCTATCGGATTGCAGACCTCTGAACCTATCAACAACAACTAGCAGTAGCCGTGGGGGGTTCCTACGGTGCCCTAGACCCCTCGATCACAGCCGGAGAACTAAATAGCCTAAAGACAGAAAGGGAAATCTAAACTGCCCCAGAGCAGACCCCAAAGCAATAGGCAGCCCCCAACATATAATGACGGTGAAGCAAGATGAAAAAACACTAACACAGATAGAAAGATAGGCTGAGCAAATGATGGGGCCCAAGCTAACTAAATAGGACAGGATAGAAAAGCTGCTGTCTGCAATCCGCCAAAACCCTATCAAAACAAGAGCCAACAGACTGATAGGGAAAAAAGCCCTGAAGACGCTAGGCTTCAAAAAGACTATATCAGTACTCAGGTATTTTCTGAAGACAGAGCAAAAAGGAATTCAGCTCACCCCAGCAGGGAATGGCAGAAATCCAGAAAAAAAAAGGCAAAACAAAACCGAAACACAAATGCAAAAAGCAGAGCAGAAAACTTAGCTTTTGAGGAGCAGGAATCAGACTGGTCGCCTAGAATCCCTCAGAGAAATCACCAGCAAGGCAGAAGGGCGTCGGCTGCCTTATATCCAGTCAGCAATTCCCGTCACCCAGTCATCATCATCCTGCTCAGGTGCTTGGTAATCAGCCTCACTACCTTCCTTCACCAGAAGAGGGAGTTCATCAGACCTCAATGGTGAAGGGGAAAATGAACTCACAACAGTACCTCCCCCTTGAGGAGGGGTCACCGAACCCTCATCCACGCCACCAGGGCGATCAGGGTGAGCCCGATGAAAGGCACGCACCAATCTTTTGGCCTGAATATCAGAGGCAGAGACCCAGGAATTATCTTCCTGACCATAACCCTTCCACTTAACCAAATACTGGAGTCTCCATCTAGCCAGATGGGAATCCAGTATCTTCTCTACCTCATATTCCATGTTACCTTCAACCAATACAGGGTCCGGAGGTGCCACCCCAGGAACTACTGGTTCAACAAACCTCTTCAACAAGGACTTATGAAACACATTATGGATTTTAAATGTGACAGGAAGAGCCAAACGAAAAGAGACCGGATTAATAATCTCCAAAATCTTGTAAGGTCCAATAAATCTAGGCTTAAACTTAGGAGAAGCCACCTTCATAGCGATATTTTTTGATGATAACCAAACCATATCACCAACCTTAAACTGGGGACCAATGGTCCTATGTCGGTTGGAAAACCACTGGGCCTTTTCCTGGGAGAGAGATAACTTATCCACCACTTGGTCCCAGATCTGGTGCATTCTCTCCACCACAGTGTCAACACCTGGGCAGGCAGAAGGCTCCACCTGCCCTGAAGAAAATCGAGGCTGAAACCCAAAGTTACAAAAAAAAGGTGACATCAAAGTGGCAGAACTAGCTCTATTATTTAAAGCAAATTCGGCCAAGGGTAAAAATGAAACCCAATCATCCTGATCAGCGGAAATAAAACATCTCAAATACGACTCCAAGGTCTGGTTTGTTCTCTCCGTCTGCCCATTGGTCTGAGGGTGAAAAGCAGAGGAGAAGGACAACTGAATTCCCAGCTTGGAACAGAAAGTCCTCCAAAATCTAGATACAAACTGAACTCCTCTGTCAGATACAATGTTCTCAGGAATCCCGTGCAAGCGAACCACCTGTTGCAAAAACAGGGGCACCAACTCAGAGGAAGATGGCAACTTAGGGAGTGGTACAAGATGAACCATCTTAGAGAACCTATCACAAATCACCCAAATAAAAGTCATTCTCTGAGAGACAGGCATATCAGAGATGAAATCCATTGAAATATGGGTCCATGGCCTCCTGGGGACCGGTAAAGGCATCAACAACCCACTAGAGCGAGAACAAGGTTTAGACCGGGAGCAAGTCCCACAGGACTGCACAAAATTCCTGACATCACGAGACAAGGCGGGCTACGAAAAAGACCGACTCACCAGATCTCTAGTACCAAAAATACCTGGATGACCAGCCAATGCAGAGCAATGAACTTCAGACATCACTCTCTTCTTCCACTGGTCAGGAACATACAACTTTCCACTGGGACAATGCTCAGGTTTGTCCTCCTGGAACTCTTCCAGAGCACGTCTCAAATCGGGCGAGATGGCAGAAAGAACTACCCCTTCACCTAAGATGGTAGCAGGCTTGGTCACCACAGAAGAATCAGCAAAGAAGCTCCTAGAGAAAGCGTCAGCCTTGACATTCTTAGTGCCAGGAAGAAAAGAGACCACAAAATCAAAACGTGTAAAAAAACAAGGCCCACCTAGCCTGTCTAGGGTTCAAGCGTTTGGCCGACTCCAGGTAAATCAAATTCTTGTGGTCAGTGAGGACCACGACTTGATGTTTAGCTCCCTCCAACCAATGTCTCCACTCCTCAAGTGCCCATTTCATGGCTAACAGTTCCCGATTCCCCACATCATAGTTACGTTCAGATGGAGAGAACTTTCGGGAAAAGAAAGCACAGGGATTCATTTTAGATGTTACAGGATCCTTTTGGGACAAAACAGCTCCTGCACCAATCTCAGAAGCGTCCACCTCTACCTGGAACGGGAGTGAGACATCATGTTGCCGCAAAACCGGGGCAGAAGTGAATCTTCGCTTCAGCTCCTAAAAGGAAGAAACAGCCTCCGGAGACCAATTCAACACATCAGCACCCTTTTTAGTCAGATCAGTCAATGGCTTGGCAATACTAGAAAATTTTGCTATAAATTTCCGATAAAAATTTGCAAAACCCAAAAACTTCTGGAGGGCCTTCAAAGAAGTGGGCTGAACCCAATCATAAATGGCCTGTACCTTGGCCGGGTCCATTTCAATAGTTGATGGAGACAAAATAAATCCCAAAAATGAAATCCTCTGTACCCTAAAAAGGCATTTCGATCCTTTGACATACAGGGAATTCTCCCTCAAGATCCGGAACACAGTCAGAACATGTTCCACATGAGAATCCCAGTCCTTGGAGAAGATCAAAATATCATCCAGATAGATAATCAAAAATTTATCCACAAAGTCTCGGAAAATGTCGTTCATGAAGCACTGGAAGACAGAAGGGGCATTATTGAGCCCAAAAGGCATCACCAGGAACTCAAAATGTCCCTCCGGAGTATTAAACGCCATCTTCCATTCATCCCCATGCTTAATGCGGATAAGATTATACGCCCCCCTGAGGTCAAGCTTGGTAAACCAGCAAGCACCTTTAACTCTGGAGAATAGATCTGAAATCAGGGGTAACGGATACTGATATTTAATAGTAATTTTGTTGAGGGCACGATAATCAATACAAGGCCTTAATGAACCATCCTTTTTTGGCCACGAAAAAAACCCCAGCACCTAAGGGTGAAGAGGATGGTCTAATATGACCCTTCTCCAATGCCTCCTTAATATAGGATCGCATAGCCTCGTGCTCGAGTACAGAAAAATTGAAGAGCCGACCCTTGGGAAATTTACACCCCGGGCTCAGTTCAATTGCACAGTCATAACTCCTATGAGGAGGCAAAGACGCAGACTCCTTCTCACTAAATATATCATAAAAGTCCGCCAAATAGTCAGGAACATCATGCGACTGAGGAGAGGTGGAAAAAACCGGAGCCTCACTAAGGGCACACCGACAACCCCAACTCACCTCAAACACAGATTTCCAATCCAAAACTGGATTATGAATTTGCAACCAGGGAAACCCCAGAACAATGGCATCATGCAAATTATGCACACCAAAAATCTGCAATTTTCTTGATGGTCTGGGGCGACCCGCATTACCATCTGGGTCCAAAACTGAGGTTTATTTTTCACCAAAGGAGTAGCATCAATCCCCCTCAAAGGGATAGGCGTCCGCAGAGGTGTCATCGGAAATCCACAACGTTTAGCAAAATCCAAGTCCATTAGATTCAGGGCTGCTCCCGAATCCACAAAAGCCTTGGCGGAAAATGTGGACAGGGAGCAGAGCAGAGTAATTACCAGAAGAAACTTAGGTTGAACACCACCCACAGAAAACGTGTGTGCAAAACGTTTCTCTCGTTTAGGACAGACAGAAATAATATGCGAGGCATCTCCACAAAAAAAAACACAGGCCATTACGCCTTCTGAACTCCCAACGTTGCTCCCCGGACAAAACTCCATCACATTGCATAGGTTCAGACACTTGTTCAACAGGTGGCAACACGTCTCATGCAGTCCTGCGTTCACGTAAACGCCGATCAACCTGAATGGCTAATGACATAGAATCGTCAAGACCAGAGGGAACAGGAAATCCCACCATAGTATCTTTTACGGCTTCTGACAAACCCTTCCGAAAGAGAGCTGCCAAGGCATTATCATTCCAGGTAGTAAGGACCGCCCACTTTCGGAATTTTTGACAGTACAATTCTCCAGAATCTCGACCCTGGCTCAATGCCAACAGGGTCTTTTCAGCCTGATCAATGGCATTAGGTTCATCATACAACAACCCCAAGGCTTGAAAAAATGCGTTCACATTAGTCAGAATAGGATCGTCTAGTTTCAAAGAAAACGTCCAATCCTGGGGATCGCCACGCAGCAAAGAGATGACAATTTTAACCTGCTGCGCGGAGCTCCCTGACGAGCTAGGCTTCAAGGCAAAAAATAATTTACAATTATTTTTAAAATTCAAAAATTTAGACCGATCCCCAAAAAACACATCAGGAGTAGGGATCTTTGGTTCAGCAGCATGTGAATGAGCAAGGTAGGCGGAAATTCCCCGCACTTCTGCAGCGAGTTGCTCCACACGATCAGACAATTGCTTTATCTCCATTGAGAGAAAAAAAAATTCCCCCTACGGCCTCAGAGATATAGAGGAAAAAATATACACACTTTTTTTTTTTTTTAACAATTCTTTCCTGCTATTGAGTACCCTAGGATCTGCGGTATGGCTGGTGATTCTGTTATGAATGAGTCACCATAGGAGGCAAAAACAAAAATACTAGCTAAGTCCAGAAAACCGGAGAAGTTGGCAGCTATCGGATTGCAGACCCCTGAACCTATCAACAACAACTAGCAGTAGCCGTGGGTGGTTCCTACGGTGCCCTAGACCCCTCGATCACAGCTGGAGAACTAAATAGCCTAAAGACAGAAAGGGAAATCTAAACTGCCCCAGAGCAGACCCCAAAGCAATAGGCAGCCCCAAACATATAATGACGGTGAAGGAAGATGAAAAAACACTAACACAGATAGAAAGATAGGCTGAGAAAATGATGGGGCCCAAGCTAACTAAATAGGACAGGATAGAAAAGTTGCTGTCTGCAATCCACCAAAACCCTATCAAAACAAGAGCCAACAGACTGATAGGGAAAAAAGCCCTGAAGACGCTAGGCTTCAAAAAGACTATATCAGTACTCAGGTATTGTCGCGTCCGTCTGCGGGTCTGGGCTGCAGACAGACAGCGCCCCGAGTAGCACCGACACCCTTAACCCCTATACAGGGATCTGGATTTACTGCAGAGCCCAGGAAGCGCTGTCTGAACAGGAGCAGAGTGCCAGAGCAGAACGGTCGCAATAGAACAGCAGGAAGGGAGCCAAAAATGGGGTCGGAAACCAGGCGAGCAGTGGAGGTACAGAAACGGCAGGCAGAGGCAGCGTCGAGAGTCCAGGCAGAGGTCAAAAACCGGGAGAGTAGCGGAGGTACAAAATCGTCAGGCAGTAGAGGGGGTCAGGAATCCAGGCCGAGGTCAGCGTCAGTAATCAGGAGAAATGCAAGGTACAAAAACGGCAGGCAACAGAGTAGTCAGAAGTTCAGGCTGAGGTCAGAGTTAACGATAGGCAATCACAAGTAACACGTAGGGGAACCAAGAATATATCCGGCGGCTTGCAAGCCCAGTCCCAAGGTATTTGAGGGATCAGGTCGTCCCTCACAGGCTCCCGGGCTGGTGATGTCATCAGGACCGCCCCCAGGACCAGACCTGATGATGATGCACCAGCCCCTTCATGACTGACAGAGGAGCGGAGTCTGCGTCCAGTAGACGCCTGCGCAGAAGCCCTTTCATTGTTGCCGCCCTCACTCGGGCGCGAGCCACGGCGCCTCCTAGTGGTTGAGGGCGGAACAGCAGGCCCCGAGATCGACGACGACATGTCTGTCCGGCGTCTCCTGGTGGCCGAGGCCTGGACAGCAGGCCCCGAGCCCGAGGGCGGCGTGACAGTCCGTCGCCTCCTAGTGGCTGAGGGCGGAACAGCGGGCCCCGAGTCTGTCGGCGACGTGACAGTACCCCCCTCTCCAGGAGGGGCCTCCGGACCCTCAAAACCCGGTTTGTCAGGGTGAAGGAGATGAAATCTCCTAATTAATGCCTTGGCATGGATGTTCCTTGCGGGGACCCAGGACCTCTCCTCCAGGCCGTAGCCCTTCCAGTGTATAAGATACTGTATGGAGTTTCTCACAAGGCGGGAGTCAAGGATACCCTGGACTTCATAGTCCAAGGACCCTCCGACCGAAACAGGAGGAGGAGGGGACTGGACAGGGTGAATTGGGGAGCGATACAGTTTGAGGAGAGACTTGTGGAACACGTTAGGTAATTTAAATGACTGCGGAAGTTTCAAACGGAAGGCTACCGGGTTAACCACTTCTATAATTTCATATGGGCCGATAAATCTGGGACCCAGTTTGGCAGACGGTACTTTCAGTTTGATGTTTTTAGTCGAAAGCCAAACCTTGTCCCCAACCCCCAAGTGCGGCCCCTTGGACCGTCGTTTGTTTGCAGCTGAAGCCTGTCTAACTTGAGCCCCTTCCAAATTCGTATTTACTTCAGACCATATTGTTTTCAAGCGATGTATGTTTTTCTCTACCCCAGGGAGCTCCGACATCCTAGCCGAGAACGACCCAAAGCGCGGATGCAATCCAAGGTTACAAAAAAAGGGGTAGTTTTAATGGAGTCCTGGTAGCGATTATTTAAGGCAAACTCAGCTAATGGCAGATGTTCTACCCAATCGGACTGGTGTCCTGACACGTAACAACGGAGGTATTGCTCCAGAGCTTGATTAGCACGTTCGGTTTGCCCATTGGTTTCGGGGTGGTAGGCCGAGGAGAAGGATAACTCAACACCGATGCGTTTACAGAACGCCCTCCAGAATTTTGAGACGAACTGGGTACCTCTGTCGGACACAATATTTGACGGAACACCATGAAGACGTACAATGTGCACAAGGAACAATTTGCGCAAGGTTTCGGAGTTAGGTAAGCCAGACAGGGGAATAAAATGGCACTGTTTGCTGAACCTGTCTACCACCACCCAGATACATGTTTTCCCATCTGAGGTCGGCAGGTCTGTGATGAAGTCCATGGAGATGTGGGTCCATGGACTCTCAGGGGTGGGCAAGGACTGAAGCCAGCCAGCAGGGCGATTATGGGTGGATTTGGCGCGGGCACAGACTTCACATGCTGAAACATAGTTCTTACAGTCCTTGACCACCGTCGGCCACCAAAAGTTCCTAGTTACCAACCTGGTGGTATTATTGAGCCCAGGATGACCTGCCAGAACAGAGTCATGTGACTCTTTAAGAACTTGAAGGCGAAAGGAATTCGGAACAAACAATTTTTGGGGGGGTGTAGTGTCAGGAGCTCGTTCCGGAGACCTACGGATCTCCTCCAGAAGGTCCAAGGAAACTGCCGACACGACGATCCCATTGGCTAATATCGGAACGGGTTCACAGTCTTCGGCTTGTGTGGGGCAAAAACTGCGAGAGAGGGCATCGGCCCTCACATTTTTCGTGCCAGGGCGAAAGGTGATTAAAAAAATCGAACCTTGAAAAGAACAAGGCCCACCTGGCCTGCCTGGAATTCAGTCTTTTAGCTGACTCCAGGTAGGTCAGGTTTTTGTGGTCTGTAATGACGGTGACTTTGTGTTTGGCGCCTTCGAGAAAGTGACGCCATTCCTCGAAGGCCCATTTGATTGCTAGTAACTCCCGATTCCCAATATCATAGTTCTTCTCTGTGGCAGAGAACTTTCGGGAAAAAAAAGCACATGGGCGCAGCTGAGTGAGGGCTGCAGTGCCTTGCGATAGCACTGCTCCCACTCCGACTTCGGAGGCATCCACCTCCACAATAAATGGGCGGTCTAAGTCAGGTTGTACTAAAACCGGGTTGGCCACAAAGCATTCTTTTAACGTAGAAAATGCTTGAATGGCCTCGGGATTCCAGTTGGCCACGTCCGCCCCCTTCCGGGTTAGATCCGTGAGTGGCTTGGCAATCTCAGAAAAACTCCTGATAAACTTACGGTAGTAATTGGCAAATCCCAAAAATCGCTGCAGTGCTTTCAGCGATTTGGGTTGCACCCACGCCTTAATAGGTTGGATCTTGGCAGGATCCATGCGGAACCCCCTGCCTGAGACCATGTACCCCAAAAATTGTACCTCCTTAGCGAAAAAGACACATTTCTCCAACTTAGCAAACAAGGAGTTCTCCCGCAGTCTCTGCAGTACTGAACGGACGTGTTGAGCATGTGTCACAGGGTCAGTGGAGTAAATCAAAATGTCATCCAAGTACACAACGACATACACACCACAGATGTCCCTGAAAATATCGTTAACAAAGTGCTGAAACACTGCAGGAGCATTGCTGAGTCCGAAAGGCATTACTAGGTACTCAAAGTGACCAAGAGGTGTATTAAACGCTGTCTTCCACTCATCGCCGTCTCTTATGCGGATTAGATTGTATGCCCCCCCGGAGGTCAAGCTTAGTAAACCAACGGGCTCCAATTAGCTGATTAAAAAGATCAGGGATGAGTGGAAGCGGGTACTGGTTCATTATAGTGATTGCGTTTAATTCCCGGTAGTCAATGCAGGGTCTGAGACCACCATCTTTCTTCTCTACAAAGAAGAACCCAGCTCCAACTGGTGAAATAGATGGTCTAATGAACCCCTTTCTTAAGCTATCCGCTATGTACTCATTCATGGCCTGACGCTCTGGACCAGAGAGATTAAATATTCTCCCTTTTGGAAGACGGGCATCTGGAATTAGGTTTATAGGACAATCATACTCTCTGTGGGGTGGTAGTTTCTCAGACTCTATAACGGAAGAGACATCTCCATAATCCCTGAGAGAAAACGGTATGCAGGGGTGTTTTTTTTAGCTTGGTTTGATTTACTGCTACAGACATGCAATTATCCTGGCATTGCAAACTCCAGCGCACCACATCACCCAGGTGCCAGTCAATGACAGGGTTATGTTGACGTAGCCACGGCATTCCCAAAATGACTGCAGAAGATAGATTGTCCAACACAAAAAAGGAAATAAGCTCAGTATGTAGTGCTCCTACTGACATAGTTATCTTAGCAGTAACAAATTTAACCCCCTCCTGAATAATGGATGTGCCATTAATAGCCGTGGTTTTAATTGGAATATTAAGTTTCAGTAGTGGGACACCAATTTTTTTAGCAGCAAAAGAGTCCATAAAATTCCCTTCAGACCCGCTATCGACATAGGCTTTTAAACACAGAGAATCCTGACCAAAATACAACGAAATAGGTAGTAAAACTTTGGCCGCATCTGCGGGCAATACCTGAGCCTCTGCGCAACCATAGCCAGAGCTGCTCAGAGGCTGATGTTCCCGGGGTACGGATCTCTGATGTTCAGCTTTGTCCCTGGAGTCTCCTAACTGCAGCATGCTCGAGCAGGAAGGTGAGACTGATCCTCCAGGCTGGATACTGAGGCTTAGTAACAGGTGTTTTAGTCCAACAATCAGCTCAGGCAAGAGAGGAAAGGAAAAAAAAAATTCAGAGAAACTGTCTTTATATAGGTGTGATATATATATACACACAAGAGACAGTTTTATTTGGGCCGGATATAATGTCGCGTCCGTCTGCGGGTCTGGGCTGCAGACAGACAGCGCCCCGAGTAGCACCGACACCCTTAACCCCTATACAGGGATCTGGATTTACTGCAGAGCCCAGGAAGCGCTGTCTGAACAGGAGCAGAGTGCCAGAGCAGAACGGTCGCAATAGAACAGCAGGAAGGGAGCCAAAAATGGGGTCGGAAACCAGGCGAGCAGTGGAGGTACAGAAACGGCAGGCAGAGGCAGCGTCGAGAGTCCAGGCAGAGGTCAAAAACCGGGAGAGTAGCGGAGGTACAAAATCGTCAGGCAGTAGAGGGGGTCAGGAATCCAGGCCGAGGTCAGCGTCAGTAATCAGGAGAAATGCAAGGTACAAAAACGGCAGGCAACAGAGTAGTCAGAAGTTCAGGCTGAGGTCGGAGTTAACGATAGGCAATCACAAGTAACACGTAGGGGAACCAAGAATATATCCGGCGGCTTGCAAGCCCAGTCCCAAGGTATTTGAGGGATCAGGTCGTCCCTCACAGGCTCCCGGGCTGGTGATGTCATCAGGACCGCCCCCAGGACCAGACCTGATGATGATGCACCAGCCCCTTCATGACTGACAGAGGAGCGGAGTCTGCGTCCAGTAGACGCCTGCGCAGAAGCCCTTTCATTGTTGCCGCCCTCACTTGGGCGCGAGCCACGGCGCCTCCTAGTGGTTGAGGGCGGAACAGCAGGCCCCGAGATCGACGACGACATGTCAGTCCGGCGTCTCCTGGTGGCCGAGGCCTGGACAGCAGGCCCCGAGCCCGAGGGCGGCGTGACAGTCCGTCGCCTCCTAGTGGCTGAGGGCGGAACAGCGGGCCCCGAGTCTGACGGCGACGTGACAGGTATTTTCTGAAGAGAGAGCAAAAAGGAATTCAGCTCACCCCAGCAGGGAATGGCAGAAATCTAGAAAAACAAGGCAAAACAAAACCAAAACACAAATGCAAAAAGCAGAGCAGAAAACTTAGTTTTTGAGGAGCAGGAATCAGACTGGTCTCCAAGAATCCCTCAGAGAAATCACCAGCAAGGCAGAAGGGCGTCGGCTGCCTTATATCCAGTCAGCAATTCCCGTCACCCAGTCATCATCATCCTGCTCAGGTGCTTGGTAATCAGCCTCACTACCTTCCTTCACCAGAAGAGGGAGTTCATCAGACCTCAATGGTGAAGGGGAAAATGAACTCACAACAGTGGAGGGTGTCTATAGGATTGGTGAGAATTTGGATCTCACTAGGGATTTGAGGATGCTGAACTATTGTCTCAGGCACAGGAGAGATTACACCTCAATGTAACAAGCTGAAATTGGATGGTGTATGACAAGGTGGAGGGTGTCTATAGTATTGGTGAGAATTTGAATCTCACTAGAGATTTGAGGACACTGAACTATTGTCTCAGGCACAGGAGAGATTACACCTCAATGTAACAGGCTGAAATTGGATGGTGTATGACAAGGTGGATGGTGTCTATAGGATTGGTGAGAATTTGAATCTCACTAGAGATTTGAGGACGCAGAGCTATTGTCTCAGGACCAGGAGAGATTATACCTCAATGTAACAGGCTGAAATCGGATGGTATATGACAAGGTGGAGGGTGTCTACAGGATTGGTGAGAATTTGAATCTCACTATAGATTTGAGGACGCAGAACTATTGTCTCAGGCACAGGAGAGATTACACCTCAATGTAACAGGCTGAAATTGGATGGTGTATGACAAGGTGGATGGTGTCTATAGGATTGGTGAGAATTTGAATCTCACTAGAGATTTGAGGACGCAGAGCTATTGTCTCAGGACCAGGAGAGATTATACCTCAATATAACAGGCTGAAATCGGATGGTGTATGACAAGGTGGAGGGTGTCTATAGGATTGGTGAGAATTTGAATCTCACTATAGATTTGAGGACGCAGAACTATTGTCTCAGGCACAGGAGAGATTACACCTCAATGTAACAGGCTGAAATTGGATGGTGTATGACAAGGTGGATGGTGTCTATAGGATTGGTGAGAATTTGAATCTCACTAGAGATTTGAGGACGCAGAACTATTGTCTCAGGACCAGGAGAGATTATACCTCAATGTAACAGGCTGAAATCGGATGGTGTATGACAAGGTGGAGGGTGTCTATAGGATTGGTGAGAATTTGAATCTCACTAGAGATTTGAGGAAGCAGAACTATTGTCTCAGGACCAGGAGAGATTACACCTCAATGTAACAGGCTGAAATTGGATGGTGTATGACAAGGTGGATGGTGTCCTGTTATGAATGAGTCACCGTAGGAGACAAAAGCAGAAATACAAGCTAAGTCCAGAAAACCAGAGAAGTTGGCAACTATCAGATTGCAGACCCCTGAACCTATCAACACAACTAGCAGTAGCCGTGGGGGGTTCCTACGATGCCCTAGACCCCTCGATCACAGCCGGAGAATTACATAGGCCTAAAGAAAGAAAGGGGAAATCTAAACTGCCCCAGAGCAGACCCCAAAGCAATAGGCAGCCCCCAACATATAATGACGGTGAAGCAAGATGAAAATACTAACACAGACAGAAAGATAGACTGAGCAAAGACGGGGCCCAAAACTACCTAGATAGGAAAGGACAGGAAGGCTGCTGTCTGCAATCTGCCAAAACCCTATCAAAGACATAAGCCAACAAGCTGATATGAAAAAGGCCCTGAAGCAGTTAGGCTTCAAAAACTAAATCAGCACTCAGGTATTTTCAGAAGACAGAGCTAAATGAATTCAGCACACCCCAGCAGGGAATGGCAGAAATCCAGAAAAACAAAGCAAAACAAAGTCAAAGCACCAAAGCAAAAGGCCGAGCAGCAAACTTAGCTTTAGAGGAGCAGGAATTCAGACTGGTCTCCAAGGATCCCACAGAGAAATCACCCGCAGGGCAGAAGGGCATCGGCAGCCTTATATCCAGTCAGTAACTCCACTCAGCCAGTCATCATCATCAGCCTCAGGTGTTTGATAATCAGGCTCACTACCTTTCTTTACCAGAAGAGAGAGTTCCTCGGGCCTCAGTAATGAAGGGGAAAATGAACTCACAACAGTACCTTCCCCTTGAGGAGGGGTCACCGAACCCTCAACTACGCCACCAGGGCGATCAGGGTGAGCCCGATGAAAGGCACGCACCAATCTTTTGGCATGAATATCAGAGGCAGAGACCCAGGAATTATCCTCCTGACCATAACCCTTCCACTTAACCAAATACTGGAGTCTCCGTCTAGCCAGACGGGAATCCAGTACTTTCTCTACCTCATATTCCATGTTACCTTCAACCAATACAGGGTCTGGAGGTGCCACCCCCGGAACAACAGGTTCAACAAACCTCTTCAACAAAGATTCATGGAACACATTATGGATTTTAAATGTGACAGGAAGAGCAAAACGAAAAGAGACCGGATTAATAATCTCCACAATCTTGTAAGGTCCAATAAATCTAGGCTTAAACTTAGGAGAAGCCACCTTCATAGCAATATTTTTTGATAATAACAACACCATATCACCAACCTTAAACTGGGGACCAATGGTCCTATGTCGGTTGGAAAACCGCTGGGCCTTTTCCAGGGAGAGAGATAACTTATCCACCACTTGGTCCCAGATCTGGTGCATTCTCTCCACCACAGTGTCAACACCTATGCAGGCAGAGGGCTCCACCTGCCCTGAAGAAAATCGAGGATGAAACCCAAAGTTACATAAAAAAGGTGACATCAAAGTGGCAGAAAAAGCTCTATTATTTAAAGCAAATTCGGCCAAGGGCAAAAATGAAACCCAATCATCCTGATCAGCAGAAATAAAACATCTCAAATACGACTCCAAGGTCTGGTTTGTTCTCTCTGTCTGCCCATTGGTCTGAGGGTGAAAAGCAGAGGAGAAGGACAACTGAATTCCCAGCCTGGAACAGAAAGTTCTCCAAAATCTAGACACAAACTGGACTCCTCTGTCAGATACAATGTTCTCAGGAATCCCGTGCAAACGAACCACCTGTTGTAAAAACAGGGGCACCAACTCAGAGGAAGACGGCAACTTAGGGAGTGGTACAAGATGAACCATCTTAGAGAACCTATCACAAATCACCCAAATAACAGTCATCCTCTGAGAGACAGGCATATCAGAGATGAAATCCATTGAAATATGGGTCCATGGCCTCTTGGGGACAGGCAAAGGCATCAACAACCCACTAGAGCGAGAACACGATTTAGACCGGGAGCACGTCCCACAGGACTGCACAAAATTCCTGACATCACGAGACAAGGAGGGCCACCAAAAAAACCGACTCACCAGATCGCTAGTACCAAAAATACCTGGATGACCAGCCAAAGCAGAGCAATGAACTTCAGATATCACTTTCTTCTTCCACTGGTCAGGAACATACAACTTTCCACTGGGACAACGCTCAGGTTTGTTCTCCTGGAACTCTTCCAGAGCACGTCTCAAATCGGGCGAGATGGCAGAAAGAACTACCCCTTCGCCTAAGATGGTAGCAGGCTTGGTCACCACAGGAGAATCAGCAAAGAAGCTCCTAGAGAGGGCGTCTGCCTTGACATTCTTTGTTCCAGGAAGAAAAGAAACCACAAAATCAAAACGTGTAAAAAACAAGGCCCTCCTAGCCTGCCTAGGGTTCAAGCGCTTAGCCGACTAGGTAAATCAAATTCTTGTGGTCAGTGAGGACCACAACTTGATGCTTAGCTCCCTCCAACCAATGTCTCCACTCCTCAAATGCCCATTTCATGGCCAACAGTTCCCTATTCCCCACATCATAGTTACGTTCAGATGGAGAGAACTTTCGGGAAAAGAAAGCACAGGGATTCATTTTAGATGTTACAGGATCCTTTTGGGACAAAACAGCTCCTGCACCAATCTCAGAAGCATCCACCTCTACCTGGAATGGAAGTGAGACATCAGGTTGCCGCAAAACCGGGGCGGAGGTGAATCTTCGCTTCAGCTCCTGAAAGGAAGAAACAGCCTCCGGAGACCAATTTAACACATCAGCACCCTTTTTAGTCAGATCAGTCAATGGCTTGGCAATACTAGAAAATTTTGCTATAAACTTCCGATAAAAATTAGCAAAACCCCAAAACTTCTGGAGGGCCTTCAAAGAAGTGGGCTGAACCCAATCGTGAATGGCCTGTACCTTGGCCGGGTCCATTTCAATAGTTGACGGGGACAAAATAAATCCCAAAAAAGAAATCCTCTGTACTCCAAAAAGGCATTTAGATCCTTTGACATACAGGGAATTCTCCCTCAAGATCCGGAACACAGTCCGAATATGTTCCACATGAGAATCCCAATCCTTGGAGAAGATCAAAATATCATCCAGATAGATAATCAAAAATTTATCGACAAAATCTCGGAAAATATCGTTCATGAAGCACTGGAAGACAGAAGGGGCATTAGTGAGCCCAAAAGGCATCACCAGGTACTCAAAATGTCCCTCCGGAGTATTAAACGCCGTCTTCCATTCATCCCCATGCTTAATGCGAATAAGATTATACGCCCCCCTGAGGTCAAGCTTGGTAAACCAGCTAGCACCTTTAACTCTGGAGAATAGATCAGAAATCAGGGGTAACGGATACTGATATTTAACAGTAATTTTGTTGAGGGCACGATAATCAATACAAGGTCTTAATGATCCATCCTTTTTGGCTACAAAAAAAAAAAACGGCACCTAAGGGTGACGAGGATGGTCTAATATGACCCTTCTCCAACGTCTCCTTAATATAGGATCGCATAGCCTCGTGCTCGGGTACAGATAAATTGAAGAGCCGACCCTTGGGAAATTTACACCCGGGCTCAGTTCAACTGCACAGTCATAACTCCTATGAGGAGGCAGAGACGCAGACTCATTCTCACTAAATACATCATAAAAGTCCACCAAATAATCAGGAACATCATGCGACTGAGGAGAGGTGGAAAACACCGGAGCCTCACTAAAGGCACACCGACAACCCCAACTCACCACAGACACAGATTTCCAATCCAAAACTGGATTATGAATCTGTAACCAGGGAAACCCCAGAACAATAGTATCATGCAGATTATGCAACACCAAAAATCTGCAATTTTCTTGATGGTCCGGGGCGACCCGCATTACCACCTGGGTCTAAAACTGGGGTTTATTTTTATCCAAAGGAGTAGCATCAATCCCCCTCAAAGGGATAGGCGTCTGCAGAGGTGTCATCGGAAATCCACAACGTTTAGCAAATTCCAAGTCCATTAGGTTTAGGGCTGCTCCCGAATCCACAAAAGCCTTGGTGGAAAATGTGGACAGGGAGCAGATCAGAGTAATAGCCAGAAGAAACTTAGGTTGAACACCCCCAACAGAAAACGTGTGTGCAAAGCGTTTCTCTCGTTTAGGACAGACAGAAATAATATGCGAGGCATCTCCACAAAAAAAACACAGCTTATTACGCCTTCTGAACTCCTGACGCTGCTCTCTGGAAAAAACGCTATCACATTGCATAGGTTCAGACATTTGTTCAACAGGTGGCAACACCTCTCGTGCAGCTTTGCGTTCGCGCAAACGCCGATCAACCTGAATGGCTAATGACATAGAATCGTCAAGACCAGAGGGAACAGGAAATCCCACCATAGTATCTTTTACGGCTTCTGACAACCCCTTCCGAAAGAGAGCAGCCAAGGCATTATCATTCCAGGTAGTAAGTACTGCCCACTTTCGGAATTTTTGACAGTACAATTCTGCAGAATCACGACCCTGGCTCAATGCCAGCAGGGTCTTTTCAGCCTGATCAATGGCATTAGGTTCGTCATACAACAACCCCAAAGCTTGAAAGAATGCGTTCACATTAGTCAGAATAGGATCATCTGGTTTCAAAGAAAACGCCCAATCCTGGGGATTGCCACGCAGCAAAGAGATGACAATTTTAACCTGCTGCGCGGAGCTCCCTGACGAGTTAGGCTTCAAGGCAAAAAATAATTTACAATTATTTTTGAAATTCAAAAATTTAGACCGATCCCCAAAAAATACATCAGGTGTAGGAATCTTTGGTTCAGCAGCATGTGAATGAGCAAGGTAGGCGGAAATTCCCCGCACTTCCGCAGCGAGCTGCTCCACACGATCAGACAATTGCTTTATCTCCATTGAGAGAAAAAAAAATTCCCCCTACTGCCTCAGAGATATAGAGGAAAAAATATACACACTCTTTTTTTTTTCAATTCTTTCCTGCTATTGAGTACCCTAGGATCTGCGGTACGGCGGGTGATTCTGTTATGAATGAGTCACCGTAGGAGGCAAAAGCAGAAATACAAGCTAAGTCCAGAAAACCAGAGAAGTTGGCAACTATCAGATTGCAGACCCCTGAACCTATCAACACAACTAGCAGTAGCCGTGGGGGGTTCCTACGATGCCCTAGACCCCTCGATCACAGCCGGAGAATTACATAGGCCTAAAGAAAGAAAGGGGAAATCTAAACTGCCCCAAAGCAGACCCCAAAGCAATAGGCAGCCCCAAACATATAATGACGGTGAAGCAAGATGAAAATACTAACACAGACAGAAAGATAGACTGAGCAAAGACGGGGCCCAAAACTACCTAGATAGGAAAGGACAGGAAGGCTGCTGTCTGCAATCTGCCAAAACCCTATCAAAGACATAAGCCAACAAGCTGATATGAAAAAGGCCCTGGAGCAGCTAGGCTTCAAAAACTAAATCAGCACTCAGGTATTTTCAGAAGACAGAGCTAAATGAATTCAGCACACCCCAGCAGGGAATGGCAGAAATCCAGAAAAACAAAGCAAAACAAAGTCAAAGCACCAAAGCAAAAGGCCGAGCAGCAAACTTAGCTTTAGAGGAGCAGGAATTCAGACTGGTCTCCAAGGATCCCACAGAGAAATCACCCTCAGGGCAGAAGGGCGTCGGCAGCCTTATATCCAGTCAGTAACTCCACTCAGCCAGTCATCATCATCAGCCTCAGGTGTTTGATAATCAGGCTCACTACCTTTCTTTACCAGAAGAGGGAGTTCCTCGGGCCTCAGTAATGAAGGGGAAAATGAACTCACAACAGTGTCCATTGGATTGGTGAGAATTTGGATCTCACTATAGATTTGAGGACGCAGAACTATTGTCTCAGACCAGGAGAGATTACACCTCAATGTAGCAGGCTGAAATTGGATGGTGTATGACAAGGTGGAGGGTGTCTATAGGATTGGTGAGAATTTGGATCTCATTAGAGATTTGAGGACGCTAACAATGATGCTCTCAGTCCAAGTATGGACGCAGGCAGCCTAATAAGCAGGACTGCTGCACAGTGCACACACAAAAAGGTGGAAAAATGAACGCTTGGTAACTGTGCAGAAAACAGGAAGAAAAGTATTTTTGCTTTTAAAGCAGTTTGCACAGCAGTGTGCAAACAGCAATGCAGCTATCAGGGAGCCTTATAAGGCAGCCTAATAACCAACAGAGCTGATGCACAAAAATAGAGCCTCCCCTGTCACTGCACACAAAGTGTTATGTTGTAAGTGGAAATCACTAACAGCAGAAGCAGTTTTTTGGTTCTTCTTCCCTGCCTAACGCTCTCCCTACAGAATCATCATCAGCAGCAGCTCTCCCTATGCTAAGATCAGCATAAGTAAGATGGCGGTTGGTGTTCACGCCCTTTTATAGCCCCTGTGATGCCACACAAAGCCAGCCAATCACTTGCATGCCCTACTCAAAGATGGTGGTGACCGATTCCTATGTCATCGCGTTGCCCATAGTGTGCATGCGTCCTCCATCATTGGCTGAAAAAGGGCGCTGGAAGCATCTTTTGAAATGCGACTTTGGCGCTCTGGTCGCCGACCTCGTGGCCGACCTCACGCTATGGTCGGGTTTCGTTTCATGAAACCCGACTTCAGCGAAAGTCGCCGACTTTTCAATATGACCGACCCGTTTCGCTCAACTCTAATGAAAACCTGATACCAATGGCAAACCTCTTGGATTTTCAAAGAGGCCAAATAGTTGGTGCTCGTATGGCAGGCTTTAGTGTAACAGAAAGTGCCCGAATGCTTGGCATGTCAAGAGGTACTGTCTCCAAAGTAATGACTGTGTTTGAAAGACAAGGAAAACCGTCCGCAGCAAAGCACAGGTCTGGCCGAAAGTCGAAGTTGACTGAGAGAGACCGTCGTACTCTAAAGCGAATTGTGAGAGAGGATCGCAAGACCACGGCTCCGAAAATCACTGCTGAGCTCAATGATCACCTACAGAACCCAGTTTCCACGAAAACTGTTCGTTGGGAGCTGCACATATCTGGATTCCATGGAAGAGCTGCAATTCGTAAACCAATGACAAATGTTTCCAAGCGTTTATAGTGGTGTAGAAACCTCCAGAATTGGTCCCTCGAGCAGTGGAAACATGTGATATTCTCAGACAAATCATCGTTTACGCTTTTTCCGACCTCCGGCCGAGTGTACGTTTGGAGACAGCCGAAAGAAGCATTCCATACAGACTGCCTTCTCCCAACCGTAAAACATGGCGGAGGTTCAGTGATGATCTGGGGTGCTATTTCGTGGAGATCCGCTGGGCCAATGATATCCCTTCATGGAAGAATTAACAGCCGAGATTATTTAGGCATTTTGGGTGACCAAGTGCATCCTATGGTTCAAGCACTGTTCCCGAAGGGGAACGCCATCTTTCAGGATGATAATGTGTGGTGCCCCCAGGAGTATGGTCGCCACAGCGGCATTACCTTCCTCCTAGGTAGGGTGATGTCATGTTTGGAAGCAATGAAGGGTCTCTCTATCAGGTAAATTCAACACACAGCACAGTTCCCACTCCAGGCCAGCAGAGGGAGCTCTGAACCAAACTGGGGGAAGAGCTGCTCTCTGGGGGCCAGGAAGGGGAAGTTGGTCAGTTCGTGTGAGGAGGGAAAAGTGTGTGGACGGGAGAAGAAGAGCTGGAGGATTGAGTGGAGTTCAGGCTCACTTCTAGCGTAGTGCATGGTCCGGAGTCCGGTCTCTGAGGTTGTATGGCTGCTGATGTTCCTGCAGCAGAAACCGGAGGAACAGGAGGCTGTAAATGCTCTGTTCCCGAATAAGACTCGGAGACACAACAGCAACGTGTGAGCCAGAAGAAGGAGGCTACAGTTGTCTGCCATACGAGGGGGTTCTAAAAGAGAGCAAGCAAGAGGAACTTTAGTGTAACTCAGTACTGCATGTACCTCAGATAAGCGTTTTCATTGCATAAAAGCGCCAAAACATAAAAAAAGACATAAATGAGGTATCACTGTAACCGTACTGACTCGAAGAATAAAACCGCTTTATCAATTTTACCGCACGCGGAACGGTGTAAACGCATCCCCCAAAAGAAATTCATGAAACGCTGGTTTTTGTTCATTCTGCGTCCCAAAAATCGGAATAAAAAGCGATAAAAAAAGTCACGTGCCCAAAAAATGGTACCAATAAAAATATCAACTTGTCCCGCAGAAAATAAGACCTCACAAGACTCGGTGGGTCAAAATATGGAAAAATTATAGCTCTCAATATGTGGTGATGCATAAACTATTTTTACAATAAATAGCGTCTTTTAGCGTGTGACAGCTGCCAAACATAAAAACCCGCCATAAATAGTAAATCAAACCCCCCGTTATCACCCCCTTAGGGAAAAATAATTAAAAAAAATTATTTATTTCCATTTTCCCATTAGGGCTAGGGTTAGGGTTAGGGCTAGAGTTAGGGTCATGGTTGGAGTTAGAAATGGGGGGTTTCCACTGTTTTAGTACATCAGGGGCTTTCCAAACGCGACATGACGTCCGATCTCAATTCCAGCCAAATGGCGCTGCTTCCCTTCCGAGCTCTGCCATGCGCCCAAACAGTGGTTCGCCCCCACATATCAGGTATCGGCGTACTCATGACAACTTTTCCAGTCCAATTTCTCCTGTTACCCTTGGTAAAATAAAAAAATTGAACCTGAAGTAATTTTTTTGTGAAAAAAAGTTAAATGTTCATTTTTTTAAACATTCAAAAAATTCCTGTGAAGCACCTGAAAGGTTAATAAACTTCTTGAATGTGGTTTTGAGCACCTTGAGGGGTGCAGTTTTTAGAATGGTGTCAATTTTGGGTATTTTTTATCATATAGACCCCTCAAAGTGACTTCAAATGTGATGTGGTCCGTAAAAATAAAATGGTGTTGCAAAAATGAGAAATCGCTGGTCAACTTTTAACCCTTATAACTTCCTAACAAAAAAAAATTTGGGTTCCCAAATAGTGCTGATGTAAAGTAAACATGTGGGAAATGTTACTTATTAGGTTTTTTGAGTGCTATATCTCTGTGATTTAAGAGCATAAACATTCAAAGTTGGAAAATTGCGAAATTTTCTAAATTTACGTCAAATTTCTGTTTTTTTCACAAATAAACACAAGCTATATGAATGAAATTTTACCACTAACATGAAGTACAATATTTCACGAGAAAACAATGTCAGAATCACCAGGATCCATGGAAGCGTTCCAGAGTTATGACCTCATAAAGGGACAGTGGTCAGAATTGTAAAAATTGGCCCGGGAATTAACATGCAAACCACCCTTGGGAGTAAAGGGGTTAATGCTAGTATTCCTATCAATTGCTTTATCAGAAGATTTTAAACGACTAGGGTCTAGAATATTTTTCATCGTAGGGGCTCTCCGGAATGTTATACCCGGATTCCTGGGTAGATGTTGTCCAATTATCGGATCATTCAATAAAATCGGCCAGTTTTTTTCAAAGACTTTTCCAATTTCCTTATGTTGGTAACTATACTGTGTTATGAAATTCATTGAAAATTGATTGTTGGAAGGTTCTTTAAATTTTATGTTATTAATTAATGAATCCTGTTTTCTGGCCAATGAGTTATTAAATGCCCTTTTTATAAGCTCATTTGGATATTTTTGATTTAAAAACCTGTCCTTCAAGATATTAGCTTGCTCCTTAAAATCTTCATCTAGACAATTTTTTTGTATTCTTCGGAATTGATTCCCAGGTATATTATTGAGCCATTTTGAATAATGTCCACTTTTATAATGAATATAACTATTTTTGTCAACCTCTTTAAAAAATGTTTTAGTTAAAATAACATTTCCTTTTAAAAAAATTGTGATATCTAAAAAATTGATAATAGTAGAGTTGTACGTGGGAGAAAAGGAGATACCCCAATTATTGCTATTTATTTCTGCAATGAAGGTGTCAATATCATTGATAGTGTTGTTCAAGATAAAGAAAAGGTCGTCAATGAATCTTTTATAAAAAATAATTTGTGTAGACCATTTATTGATACTGATAAAAATTCTTTAAAAAATCCCCATGAATAAATTTGCATAAATGGGCGCTACCTTACTATCCATTGCTGTGCCTGTGATTTGATGGTAGAGTACCCCTTCAAATGTAAAAAAATTATTTTTTAAAACAAATTCCAATCCTTTCATTAAAAACAATTTTTGGTTGGATGATAATCTGGTATCATTAAAAAGGTAGCTCTCAAAACATAATAATCCTATATCATGCCGGATATCTGAGTATAAAGCTGATACATCCATTGTACAGAAAATAAATTTATTGTCCCATTTTACATTTTTTAAGAGTTGAATTAGATGTGTGGAATCCCTCAAATAACTATCAAGATTGCTCACATGTGTGCACATAATCCTATCAATATAAGCAGATAGGTTGCTGGTGTTTTTTTCCTGAGGAAGGAGTTCTGTGAGACTCTGAAACACGTAGAATAAAGACCACTGTATTAATAATCCGAGTTTTTAGTGATTGTCTGACCACATTTTTCCTGTCCTGAAAGACCTGAGACAGGGACGGAGATTTGTCTTCCAACAAGACAATGATCCCAAACATAAAGCTAAATCTACAGTGGAATGGTTCACAAATAAACGTATCCAGGTGTTGGAATGGCCAAGTCAAAGTCCAGACCTGAATCCAATCAAGAATCTGTGGAAAGAGCTGAAAACTGCTGTTCACAAACGATCTCCATCAAACCTCACTGAGCTTGAGCTGTTTGCCAACGAAGAATGTGCAAGAATTTCAGTCTCTCGATGTACAAAACTGATAGAGACATACCCCAAGCGACTGCAACTGTAATCACAGCAAAAGGTGGCGCAACAAAGTATTAAATTAAAGGGGCTGAATAATATTGCACGCCCCACTTTTCAGTTTTTGAATGTCCACAAAAATTTAAAATAACCAATAAATTTCATTCAACTTCACAATTGTGTCCCACTTGTTGTTGATTCTTCACCAAAAATTTACATTTGGTATCTTTATGTTTGAAGCATGATATGTGGGAAAAGGCTGAAAAGTTCCAGGGGGCCGAATACTTTCGCAAGGCACTGTAGCAGCTTCTAGTCTCCGATGAAGATTATCGAAGCATGCCAAAAGTAATAAAAAGTTTTTAAAAATATATAAAAAAAATATATAAAATGTTCAAATCACTCCCCTTTCGCCCCATTCAAAATTAAACAATAAAAAAACAAACATACACATATTTGGTATTGCCGGGTTCAGAATCACCCGATCTATCAATAACAAAAAAGGATTAACCTGATCGCTGAATGATAAAGCAATAAAAAAAGTCAAAACGCCAGAATTACGTTTTTTTGGTCGCCACAACATTTCATTAAAATGCAATAACGGGCGATCAAAAGATTATATCTGCACCAATATGGTATCATTAAAAACATCAGCTCTGCATGCAAAAAATAAGCCCTCACCCGACGCCAGATCACGAAAAATGGATTTGCTACAGGTATCTGAAAATGGTGCTTTTTTTTGCAAAGTTTGAAATTTTTTTCACCACTTAGTTAAAAAAGAACTTAGATATGTTTGGTGTCTGTGAACTGATAATGACCTGGAGAATCATAATGAGAGGTCAGTTTTAGCATGTAGTGAACCTAGTAAAAATGCCAAACAAAAAAACAGTGGGATTGCACTTTTTTTGCAATTTCACCGCATCTGGATTTTTTCCCCATTTTCTAGTACATGACATGGTAAAACTAATGTTGTTGTTCAAAAGTACAACTCATCCCGCAAAAAACAAGCCCTCACACGGCCATATTGATGGAAAAATAAAACAGTTATGGCTCTGGGAAGAAGGGGCGTGAAAAACGAAAACACAAAACCGAAAAAAGCTCCAAGGGGTTAAACTGTGCTCTCTGTTTGGTATGTGTGTATTTTGAATGGTTGGAACTTTCATTTATCCCTGTCCGTCTTCCATTGTTTTTCCGGTTAGTGTGTTCCTATACACTTCAGCTTCTTAATGCCCTGGGTGGGGTTGATATAGGCGCATAGCAAGGTATGAAAACCAGGCATCTCCACCTTCAGGAGTAATCAAAGGGAAAGGGATAAACTAGAGCGCCCCTAGTTTTAGGGACCTGGTTATCACCCGTAGTCCCAACACCATCGTGACAGATCCTTGTTCAATGCCAGGAATAATAACTAGATGTGTATTTCCTGAAGGAAGTACAGATAGTGCTATGAAATGGTGCCTGGGCTGCCCCTTTAAGAGAGACTTGCCTGCTGCCCCTGCAAGACTTTCAACTCAGGATCCGTTTTAACTGTGGGTGCCTCTCAGGGGCCACTTTGGCCTCAGGGTCTGATTTGGTGGGTGGGGCCTCTCAGGATACGATTTGGTGGCCTGGGCTCCTCAGGGCTTGAATTGGTGGCCAGGATCCCTCAGGGTCCAATTTTGTGGGTGTGGCCCCTCAGGGTCCAATTTTGTGGGTGTGGCCCCTCAGGGTCAGATTTTGTGGGTGGGTCCCCTCAGGGTCCGATTTTGTGGCCGGGGCCCCTCAGGGTCCGATTTGGTGGCCGGGGCCCCTCAGGGTCCGATTTTGTGGGTGGGGCCCCTTAGGGTCTGATTTTGTGGTTGGGGCCCCTCAGGGTCTGATTTTTTGGGTGGGGCCCTTTAGGGTCTGATTTTGTGGGCGGAGCCCCTCTGGGTCCAATTTGGTGGGCGGGGCCACTCTTGGTCCCATTTGGTGGGTGGGGCCCCTCAGGGTCCGATTTTATGGGTGGGGCTCCTCAGGGTCCAATTTTGTGGGTGGGGCCCCTCAGGGTCCAATTTTGAGGTTGGAGCCCCACAGGGTCCAAATTTGTGGGTGGGGCCCCTCAGGGTCCGATTTTGTGGGTGGTGCCCCTTAGGGTCTGATTTTGTGGTTGGGGCCCCTCAGGGTCCGATTTTTTGGGTGCGGCCCTTTAGGGTCTGATTTTGTGGGCGGAGCCCCTCTGGGTCCAATTTGGTGGGCGGGGCCACTCTTGGTCCCATTTGGTGGGTGGGGCCCCTCAGGGTTCGATTTGGTGGGTGGGGCCCCTCAGGGTCCGATTTGGTGGGTGGGGCCCCTCAGGGTCCGATTTGGTGGGCGGGGCCCCTCAGGGTCCGATTTTGTGGCCGGGGCCCCTCAGGGTGCAATTTTGTGGCCAGGGCCCCTCAGGGTCCGATTTTGTGGCCGGGGACCCTCAGGGTCCGATTTTGTGGGTGGGGCCCCTTAGGGTCTGATTTTGTGGTCGGAGCCCCTCTGGGTCCAATTTGATGGGCGGGACCACTCTGGGTCCGATTTGGTGGGCGGGCCCACTCTGGGTCAGATTTTGTGGCCGGGGCCTCTCGGTCCGATTTTGTGGGTGGGGCCCCTCAGGGTCTGATTTTGTGGGTGGGGCCCCTCAGGGTCAGATTTTGTGGCCGGGTCCCCTCAGGGTCCGATTTTGTGGGTGGGGCCCCTCTGGGTCCGACTTTGTGGCTGGGGCCCCTTAGGGTCCGATTTGGTGGGTGGGACCACTCTGGGTCCAATTTGGTGGGTGGGGCCTCTCACGGTCCGATTTGGTGGGCGGGGCCACTCTGGGTCTGATTTAGCAGGTGGGGCCCCACAGGGTCCGATTTGGTGGGCGGGGCCCCTCAGAGTCCGATTTTGTGGGTGGGGCCCCTCAGAGTCCGATTTTGTGGGTGGGGCCCCTCAGGGTCAGATTTTGTGGCCGGGTCCCCTCAGGGTCCGATTTTGTGGGTGGGGCCCCTCTGGGTCTGACTTTGTGGCTGGGGCCCCTTAGGGTCCGATTTTGTGTCCGGGGCCCCTCAGGGTCCGATTTTGTGGTTGGGGCCCTTCAGAATCCGATTTTGTGGTTGGGGCCCCACAGGGTCCGATTTTGTGGGTGGGGCTCCTCAGGGTCCGATTTGGTGAGCGGGGCCCCTCAGAGTTCAATTTGGTGAGCGGGGCCCCTCTGGGTCCGATTTGGTCAGCGGAGCCCCTCAGGGTCCGATTTGGTCAGCGGGGCTCCTCAGGGTCAGATTTGGTGGGCGGGGCCCCTCAGGGTCCGATTTTGTGGTTGGGGCCCCTCAGGGTCCGATTTTGTGGGTGGAGCCCCTCAGGGTCCGATTTTGTGTCCGGGGCCCCTCAAGGTCCGATTTTGTGGTTGGGGCCTTTCAGAATCCAATTTGGTGGGCGGGGCGCCTCAGGGTCCGATTTGGTGAGCGGGGCCCCTCAGGGTCCGATTTGGTGAGCGGTGCCCCTCAGGGTCCGATTTGGTGAGCGGTGCCCCTCAGGGTCCGATTTGGTGGGCAGGGCCCCTCAGGGTCAGATTTGCTGGGCGGGGGCCATTCTGGGTCTGATTTGGTGGGCGGGGCCCCTCAGGGTCCGATTTTGTGGGTGGGGCCCCTCAGGGTCTGATTTTGTGGCCGGGGCCCCTCAGGGTCCGATTTGGTTGGCTGGGCCACTCTGGGTTTGATTTTGTGGTTGGGGCCCCTCAGGGTCCGATTTTGTGGGTGGGTCCCCTCAGGGTCTGATTTTGTGTGCGGGGCCCTTCAGGGTCCGATTTTGTGGTTGGGGCCTTTCAGAATCCGATTTGGTGGGCGGGGCCGCTCAGGGTCCGATTTGGTGAGCAGGGCCCCTCAGAGTTCAATTTGGTGAGCAGGGCCCTTCAGGGTCAGATTTGGTGGGCGGGGCCCCTCAGGGTCCGATTTTGTGGTTGGGGTCTCTCAGGGTCCGATTTTGTGGGTGGAGCCCCTCAGGGTCCGATTTTGTGTCCGGGGCCCCTCAAGGTCCGATTTTGTGGTTGGGGCCTTTCAGAATCCGATTTTGTGGATGGGGCCCCTCAGGGTCCGATTTGATTGGCTGGGCCACTCTGGGTTTGATTTTGTGGTTGGGGCCCCTCAGGGTCCGATTTTGTGGGTGGGTCCCCTCAGGGTCTGATCTTGTGTCCGGGGCCCTTCAGGGTCTGATTTTGTGGTTGGGGCCTTTCAGAATCCGATTTGGTGGGTGGGGCCGCTCAGGGTCCGATTTGGTGAGCGGGGCCCCTCAGAGTTCAATTTGGTGAGCAGGGCCCCTCAGGGTCCGATTTGGTGAGCGGGGCCCCTCAGGGTCCGATTTGGTGAGCGGGGCCCCTCAGGGTCCGATTTGGTGAGAGGGGCCCCTCAGGGTCCGATTTTGTGGGCAGGATCTCTCAGAGTCCGATTTGGTGGGCGGGGCCCCTCAGGGTCCGATTTGGCGGGTGGGGCCCATCAGGGTCCGATTTGATGGGCAGGGCCCCTCAGGGTCCGATTTGGTGAGCGGGGCCCCTCAGCGTCTGATTTTGTGGGCGGGATCTCTGAGTCCGATTTGGTGGGCGGGGCCCATCAGGGTCCGATTTGGTGGGCAGGGCCCCTCAGGGTCCTATTTTGTGGGTGGGGCCCCCCTGGGTCTGATTTGGTGGGCGGGGCCCCCCTGGGTCCAATTTGAAGGGGGGCCCTCAGGGTCCGATTTAGTGGGCGGGGCCCCTCAGGGTACGATTTGGTGGGCGGGGCCACTCAGGGTCCGATTTGGTGGGCGGGGCCACTCAGGGTCCGATTTGGTGGGTGGGGCTCCTCAGGGTCCGAATTTGTGGTTGGGGCCCCTCATGGTCTGATTTTGTGGGTGGGGCCCCTCAGGGTCCGATTTTGTGTCCGGGGCCCCTCAGGGTCCGATATTGTGGTTGGGGCCCTTCAGAATCCGATTTGGTGGGCAGGGCCCCTCAGGGTCTGATTTGGTGGGCGGGGCCGCTCAGGGTCCGATTTGGAGGGCGGGGCCCCTCAGGGTCCGATTTTGTGGGTGGGGCCCCTCAGGGTCCGATTTAGTGGCTGGGGCCCCTCAGGGTCCGATTTTGTGGGTGGGGACCCTCAGGATCCGATTTTGTGGCCAGGGCCCCTCAGGCTCCGATTTTGTGGGTGGGGCCCCTTAGGGTCTGATTTGGTGGGCGGGGCCACGCTGGGTCTGATTTAGCGGGCGGGGCCCCACAAGGTCCGATTTGGTGGGCGGTGCCCCTCAGAGTCCGATTTGGTGGGTGGGGCCCCTCAGGATCCGATTCGGTGGCCTGGGCTCCTCAGGGCTTGAAATGGTGGACAGGATCCCTCAGGGTCAGATTTTGTGGCCGGGGCCTCTCAGTCCGATTTTGTGGGTGGGGCCCCTCAGGGTCTGATTTGGTGGGCGGGGCCGCTCTGGGGCCGATTTGGTGGGCGGGGTCCCTCAGGGTCCGATTTTGTGGGTGGGGCCCCTCAGGGTCCGATTTAGTGGCTGGGGCCCCTCAGGGTCCGATTTTGTGGGTGGGGACACTCAGGCTCCGATTTTGTGGGCGGGGCCCCTTAGGGTCTGATTTTGTGGTCGGAGCCCCTCTGGGTCCGATTTTGTGGGCGGGACCACTCTGGCCCTGATTTGGTGGGTGGGACCACTCTGGGTCCAATTTGGTGGGCGGGGCCTCTCACGGTCCGATTTGGTGGGCGGGGCCACTCTGGGTCTGATTTAGCGGGCGGGGCCCCACAGGGTCCGATTTGGTGGGCGGGGCCCCTCAGAGTCTGGTTTGGTGGGTGGGGCCCCTCAGGATCCGATTCGGTGGCCTGGGCTCCTCAGGGCTTGAAATGGTGGACAGGATCCCTCAGGGTCAAATTTTGTGGCCGGGGCCTCTCGGTCCGATTTTGTGGGTGGGGCCCCTCAGGGTCTGATTTTGTGGGTGGGGCCCCTCAGGGTCAGATTTTGTGGCCGGGTCCCCTCAGGGTCCGATTTTGTGGTCGGAGCCCCTCTGGGTCCAATTTGGTGGGTGGGACCACTCTGGCTCCGATTTGGTGGGTGGGACCACTCTGGGTCCAATTTGGTGGGCGGGGCCTCTCACGGTCCGATTTGGTGGGCGGGGCCACTCTGGGTCTGATTTAGCGGGCGGGGCCCCTCAGGGTCCGATTTGGTGGTCGGGGCCCTTCAGGGTCCGATATGGTGGTTGGTGCCCCTCAGGGTCCGATTTTTTTGGGTGGGGCCCTTTAGGGTCTGATTTTGTGGGCGGAGCCCCTCTGGGTCCAATTTGGTGGGCGGAGCCCCTCTGGGTCCAATTTGGTGGGCGGGGCCACTCTTGGTCCCATTTGGTGGGTGGGGCCCCTCAGGGTTCGATTTGGTGGGTGGGGCCCCTCAGGGTCCGATTTGCTGGGCGGGGACCCTCAGGGTCCTATTTGGTGGGCGGGGCCCCTCAGGGTCTGATTTTGTGGCCGGGGCCCCTCAGGGTGCAATTTTGTGGCCAGGGCCCCTCAGGGTCCGATTTTGTGGCCGGGGCCCCTCAGGGTTCGATTTTGTGGTTGGGGCCCCTCAGGGTCTGATTTTGTGGGTGGGGCCACTCTGGGTCCGATTTGGTGGGTGGGGCCACTCTGGGTCTGTTTTGTTGGATGGGGCTACTCAGGGTCCGATTTGGTAGGCGGGACCCCTCAGGGTCCGATTTGGCGGGCGGGTCCCCTCAGGGTCCGATTTGGTGGGCGGGTCCCCTCAGGGTCCGATTTGGTGGGCGGGGTCCCTCAGGGTCTGATTTGGTGGGCGGTGCCCCTCAGTGTCCGATTTTCTGGCCGGGGCCCCTCAGGGTCCGATATTGTGGGTTGGGCCCCTCAGGGGCCGATTTTGTGGCTGGGCCCCTCAGGGTCCGATTTTGTGGTTGGGGCCCCTCAGGGTCCGATTTTGTGGTTGGGGACCCTAAGGGTCCGATTTTGTGGCCGGGGCTCATCAGGGTCCGATTTTGTGACTGGGGCCCATCAGGGTCCGATTTTGTGGCCGAGGCCCCTCAGGGTCCGATTTTGTTGGGGCCCCTCAGGGTCTGATTTTGTGGCAGGGGCCCCTCAGGGTCCGATTTTATGGGTGGGGCCCCTTAGGGTCTGATTTTGTGGGCGGAGCCCCTCTGGGTCCAATTTGGAGATCGGGGCCTCTCAGGGTCCGATTTGGTGGGCGGGGCCACTATGGGTCCGATTTAGTGGGCGGGGCCCCACAGGGTCTGATTTGGCAGGCGGGGCCCCTCAGGGTCTGGTTTGGTGGGCAGGGCCTCTCTGGGTCCGATTTGGTGGGTGGGGCCACTCTGGGTAAGATTTGGAGGCTGGGGTCACTCAGCCTCCGATTTGGAGGCTGGGGTCGTTGAGCTTCCGATTTGGAGGCCGAGGTCAAAGAGCCTCCGATTTGGAGGCCGGGGTGGATGAGCTTCCGATTTGGAGGCCGGGGTCGTTGAGCCTCCGATTTGGAGGCTGGGGTCGATCAGCCTCCGATTTGGAGGCTGGAGTCGCTCAGGCTCCGATTTGGAGGCTGGGGTCGCTCAGCCTCCGATTTGGAGGTCCTGGTGGCTCAGCCTCCGATTTGCAGGCCGGGGTGGCTCAGCCTCCGATTTGGAGGCCGGGGTGGCTCAGCCTCCGACTTGAAGGCCGGGGTGGCTCAGCCTTCGATTTGGAGGCCGGGGTGGCTCAGCCTTCGATTTGGAGGGCGGGGAGGCTCAGCCTTCGATTTGGAGGCCGGGGTGGCTCAGCCTTCGATTTGGAGGCTGGGGTGGCTCAGCCCCCGATGTGGACCCCAGGGTCGATCAGCCTCCGATTTGGAGGCTGGGGGGTCGCTCAGCCTCCGATTTGGAGGCTGGGGTCGCTCAGCCTCCGATTTGGAGGCCCTGGTGGCTCAGCCTCCGATTTGCAGGCCGGGGTGGCTCAGCCTCCGACTTGGAGGCCGGGGTGGCTCAGCCTTCGATTTGAAGGGCGGGGAGGCTCAGCCTTCGATTTGGAGGCTGGGGTGGCCCAGCCTCCGACTTGGAGGCCGGGGTGGCTCAGCCTTCGATTTGGAGGCCGGGGTGGCTCAGCCTTCGATTTGGAGGGCGAGGAGGCTCAGCCTTCGATTTGGAGGGCGGGGAGGCTCAGCCTTCGATTTGGAGGCCGGGGTGGCTCAGCCTTCGATTTGGAGGCTGGGGTGGCTCAGCCCCCGATTTGGACCCCAGGGTTGATCAGCCTCCGATTTGGAGGCTGGGGTCGCTCAGCCTCCGATTTGGAGGCTGGGGTCGCTCAGCCTCCGATTTGGAGGCCCTGGTGGCTCAGCCTCCGATTTGCAGGCCGGGGTGGCTCAGCCTCCGACTTGGAGGCCGGGGTGGCTCAGCCTTCGATTTGAAGGGCGGGGAGGCTCAGCCTTCGATTTGGAGGCTGGGGTGGCCCAGCCTCCGACTTGGAGGCCAGGGTGGCTCACCCTTCGATTTGGAGGCCGGGGTGGCTCAAGCCTTCGATTTGGAGGCTGGGGTGGCTCAGCCTCCGATTTGGAGGCCGGGGTCGATCAGCCTCCGATTTGGAGGCCGGGGTCGATCAGCCTCCGATTTGGAGGCCTGGGTGGCTCAGCCTCCGATTTGGAGGCCGGGGTGGCTCAGCCTCCGATTTGGAGGCTGGGTGGCTCAGACTCCGATTTGGAGGCCGGGGTGGCTCAGCCTCCGATTTGGAGGCCGGGGTGGCTCAGCCTCCGATTTGGAGGCCGGGGTGGCTCAGCCTCCGATTTGGAGGCCGGGGTGGCTCAGCCTCCGATTTGGAGGCCGGGGTGGTTCAGCCTCCGATTTGGAGGCCGGGGTGGTTCAGCCTCCGATTTGGAGGCCGGGGTGGTTCAGCCTCCAATTTGGAGGCCGGGGTCGATCAGCCTTCGATTTGGAGGCCGGGGTCGATCAGCCTCCGATTTGGAGGCCGGGGTCAATCAGCCTCCGATTTGGAGGCCGGGGTCGATCAGCCTCCGATTTGGAGGCCGGGGTCGATCAGCCTCCGATTTGGAGGCGCGGGTGGCTCAGCCTCCGATTTGGAGGCGCGGGTGGCTCAGCCTCCGATTTGGAGGCCGGGGTGGCTCAGCCTCCGATTTGGAGGCCGGGGTGGCTTAGCCTCCGATTTGGAGCCTGGGGTCACTCAGCTTTCGATTTGGCGTGTCGGCCCTTTAAGACTCATTTCGGTGCGCTGGCCCTTTAATAATCACTTTGGCGCGTCGGCCCTTTAAGAGCTAGTTTGGCTCACTGGGCTTCTAAATCAACTTTGGCAGAAATTCTCTCTCAGGGGCATGCGTCATGTGATGAAGCTAGATTTGCATTTGTGCTGTGGGTTTTGCTTTAAGAGCTGATATTATGTGGCAGAAGCTCTGTCTTGGGGGTCAAGTGAAGTTCGTAGGCGTTGGCATAGTGACTGGGTGTACGTGCGCGTATAAATGAGCTCAACTGCCATTTCAATCGCCTCAGGGCACGTTTTGCCATTTCCTATTGAAAAGCATTGGAGACAGTGCATTCCAATTATGGGAAAAAAAATTTTCAAGCGCAAATTGCGCAAAAACTACAAATCCGATCGACATGAAAAATACCTAGCACACCTCTCATGGACGCTGGCTTCGAAACGACACCTCAATGGAGTCTGTGCGTGTAGCGGTTCGGGCCATATTAATTGCGGAAATCAACTTAATAATAATAAGAAGAATAAGTTAGCAGCGTTCGGATTACAATATATTGGCTTTTTCAAACCACTATAGCTAGATGTGTACTTCCTGAAGGAAGTACAGATAGTGGTTTGAAATGGTGCCCGGGCTGCCCCTTTAAGAGAGACTTGCCTGCTGCCCCTGCAAGATTTTCAACTCAGGATCCGTTTTAACTGTGGGTGTCTCTCAGGGGCCACTTTGGCCTCAGGGTCTGATTTTGTGGGTGGGGCCCCTCAGGGCCCGATTTTGTGGGTGGGGTCCCTCAGGGTCTGATTTTGTGGCCGGGGCACCTCAGGGTCCGATTTGGTGGGTGGGGCCCCTCAGGGTCCGATTTGGTGGCCGGGGCCCCTCAGGGGCAAATTTGGTGGGTGGGACCCCTCAGGGTCCGATTTTGTGTCCGGGGCCCCTCAGAGTCCGATTTGGTGGTTGGGGCCCCTCAGGGTCTGATTTTGTGGCCGAGGCCCCTCAGGGTCCGATTTTGTGACCGGAACCCCTCAGGGTCCGATTTTGTGGGTGGGGCCCCTCAGGGTCCGATTTTGTGGCCGGGGCCCCTCAGGGTCCGATTTGGTGGGTGGGGACCCTCAGGGTCCGATTTTGTGGCCAGGGCCCCTCAGGGTCCGATTTTGTGGTGGGGACCCTCAGGTCCGATTTGGTGGGTGGGGCCCCTCAGGGTCCGATTTTGTGGCCGGGGCCCCTCAGAGTCCAATTTTGTGGTCGGGGCCCCTCAGGGTCCGATTTGGTGGCCGGGGCCCCTCAGGGTCCGATTTGGTGGGTGGGGCCCTCTGGGTCTGATTTGGTGGGCGGGGACACTCGGTCCAATTTGAAGCGGGGGCCCCTCAGGGTCCGATTTAGTGGGCTGGGCCACTCAGGGTCCGATTTGGTGGGCGGGGCCACTCAGGGTTCGATTTGGTGGGTGGGGCTCCTCAGGGCCCGAATTTGTGTTTGAGGCCCCCCAGTGTCTGATTTTGTGGGTGGGGCCCCTCAGGGTCCGATTTTGTGTCCAGGGCCCCTCAGGGTCCGATTTTGTGGTTGAGGCCCTTCAGAATCCGATTTGGTGGGCGGGGACATCAGGGTCCGATTTGGTGGGCGGGGCCACTCAGAGTCCGATTTGGTGGGCGGGGCCCCTCAAGGTCCGATTTGGTGAGTGGGGCCCCTCAGAGTTCAATTTGGTGAGCGGGGCCCCTCAGGGTCCGATTTGGTCAGCGGGGCCCCTCAGGGTCCGATTTGGTCAGCGGGGACCCTCAGGGTCCGATTTGGTCAGCGGGACCCCTCAGAGTCAGATTTGGTGGGCGGGGCCCCTCAGGGTCCGATTTTTTGGTTGGGGCCCTTCAGGGTCCGATTTTGTGGGTGGAGCCCCTCAGGGTCCGATTTTGTGTGTGGGGCCCCTCCGGGTCCGATTTTGTGGTTGGGGCCTTTCAGAATCCGATTTGGTGGGCGGGGCGCCTCAGGGTCCGATTTGGTGAGCGGGGCCTCTCAGAGTTCAATTTGGTGAGCGGGGCCCCTCAGGGTCCGATTTGGTGAGCGGTGCCCCTCAGGGTCCGATTTGGTGGGCAGGGCCTGTCAGGGTCTGATTTGGTGGGTGGGGCCCCTCAGTGTCCGATTTGCTGGGCGGGAGCCATTCTGGGTCTGATTTGGTGGACGGGGCCCCTCAGGGTCCAATTTTGTGGGTGGGGCCCCTCAGGGTCTGATTTTGTGGCCGGGGCCCCTCAGGGAACTATTTTGTGGTCGGGGCCCCTCAGGGTCTGATTTTGTGGGTGGGGCCCCTCAGGGTCCGATTTGGTTGGCTGCGCCACTCTGGGTTTGATTTTGTGATTGGGGCCCCTCAGGGTCCGATTTTGTGGGTGGGGCCCCTCAGGGTCTGATTTTGTGTCCGGGGCCCTTCAGGGTCCGATTTGGTGGGTGGGGCTCCTCAGGGTCCGAATTTGTGGTTGGGGCCCCTCAGTGTCTGATTTTGTAGGTGGGGCCCCTCAGGGTCCGATTTTGTGTCCAGGGCCCCTCAGGGTCCGATTTTGTGGTTGAGGCCCTTCAGAATCCGATTTGGTGGGCGGGGCCCTCAGGGTCCGATTTGGTGGGCGGGGCCACTCAGAGTCCGATTTGGTGGGCGGGGCCACTCAGGGTCTGATTTGGTGGGCGGGGCCCCTCAAGGTCCGATTTGGTGAGTGGGGCCCCTCAGAGTTCAATTTGGTGAGCGGGGCCCCTCAGGGTCCGATTTGGTCAGCGGGACCCCTCAGGGTCAGATTTGGTGGGCGGGGCCCCTCAGGGTCCGATTTTTTGGTTGGGGCCCTTCAGGGTCCGATTTTGTGGGTGGAGCCCCTCAGGGTCCGATTTTGTGTGTGGGGCCCCTCAGGGTCCGATTTTGTGGTTGGGGCCTTTCAGAATCCGATTTGGTGGGCGGGGCGCCTCAGGGTCCGATTTGGTGAGCGGGGCCTCTCAGAGTTCAATTTGGTGAGTGGGGCCCCTCAGGGTCCGATTTGGTGAGCGGTGCCCCTCAGGGTCCGATTTGGTGGGCAGGGCCTGTCAGGGTCTGATTTGGTGGGTGGGGCCCCTCAGTGTCCGATTTGCTGGGCGGGAGCCATTCTGGGTCTGATTTGGTGGGCGGGGCCCCTCAGGGTCCAATTTTGTGGGTGGGGCCCCTCAGGGTCTGATTTTGTGGCCGGGGCCCCTCAGGGAACTATTTTGTGGTCGAGGCCCCTCAGGGTCTGATTTTGTGGGTGGGGCCCCTCAGGGTCCGATTTGGTTGGCTGGGCCACTCTGGGTTTGATTTTGTGATTGGGGACCCTCAGGGTCCGATTTTGTGGGTGGGGCCCCCCAGGGTCAGATTTTGTGTCCGGGGCCCTTCAGGGTCCGATTTTGTGGTTGGGGCCTTTCAGAATCCGATTTGGTGGGCAAGGCCGCTCAGGGTTCCGGTTTGGTGAGCGGGGCCCCTCAGAGTTCAATTTGGTGAGCAGGGCCCCTCAGGGTCCGATTTGGTGAGCGGGGCCCCTCAGGGTCTGATTTTGTGGGTGGGGCCCCTCAGGGTCCGATTTGGTTGGCTGGGCCACTCTGGGTTTGATTTTGTGATTGAGGCCCCTCAGGGTCCGATTTTGTGGGTGGGGCCCCTCAGGGTCTGATTTTGTGTCCGGGGCCCTTCAGGGTCCGATTTTGTGGTTGGGGCCTTTCAGAATCCGATTTGGTGGGCAAGGCCGCTCAGGGTTCCGGTTTGGTGAGCGGGGCCCCTCAGAGTTCAATTTGGTGAGCAGGGCCCCTCAGGGTCCGATTTGGTGAGCGGGGCCCCTCAGGGTCCGATTTGGTGAGCTGGGCCCCTCAGGGTCCGATTTGGTGAGCTGGGCCCCTCAGGGTCCGATTTGGTGGGCGAGGCCCCTCAGGGTCCGATTTGGTTGGCGGGGCCACTCAGGGTCCGATTTGGTGGGTGGGGCTCCTCAGGGTCCGAATTTGTGGTTGGGTCCCCTCAGGGTCTGATTTTGTGGGTGGGGCCCCTCAGAATCCGATTTGGTGGGCGGGGCCCCTCAGGGTCCGATTTGGTGGGCGGGGCTACTCAGGGTCAAATTTGGTGGGCGGGGCCCCTCAGGGTCCGATTTTGTGGGTGGAGCCCCTCAGGATCTGATTTAGTGGCTGGGGCCCCTCAGGGTCCGATTTGGTGGGCAGGGACACTGGGTCCGCTTTGGTGGGCGGGGACACTCTGGGTCCGATTTTTTAAGCGGGGCCACGCTGGGTCCGATTTGTAGGCCAGGGTGGCTCAGCCTCCGATTTGGAGGTCGGGGTGGCTCAGCCTCTGATTTGGAGCCAGGGGTCACTCAGCTTTCGATTTGGCGCGACGGCCCTTTAAGACTCATTTTGGTGAGCTGACCCTTTAAGTATCACTTTGGCGCGTCGGCCCTTTAAGAGCCAGTTTGGCTCACTGGGCTTCTAAATCCACTTTGGCGCACATTCTCTCTCAGGGGCATGCGTCATGTGATGAAGCTAGATTTGCATTTGTGCTGTGGGTTTCGCTTTAAGAGCTGAAATTATCTGGCAGAATCTGTGTCCTGGAGAGGTCACGTGAAGTTCGTAGGCGTTGGCATAGTAACTGGGTGTGCCTGCGCATATCAATGAGCTTAACTGCCATTTGAATCGCCTCAGGGCACGTTTTGCCATTTCCCATTGAAATGCATTGGAGACAGTGCATTCCAATGACGGGAAAAAAAATTTTCAAACGCAAATTGCGCAAAAACTACAAATCCGATCGACACGAAAAATACTTAGCACACCTCTCGTGGACGCTGGCTTCGAAACGACACCTCAACGGAGTCTGTGCGTGTAGCGGTTCGGGCCGTATTAATTGCGGAAATCAACTGAATAATAAGAATAAGCAGCGTTCGGATTACAATATAGTGTTTTTTTCAAACCACTATAATAAGTTAGCAGCGTTCGGATTACAATATAGTGTTTTTTTCAAACCACTATAATAAGTTAGCAGCGTTCGGATTACAATATAGTGTTTTTTTCAAACCACTATAATAAGTTAGCAGCGTTCGGATTACATGATAGTGTTTTCTTCAAAGCACTATAAATATAAGAAATCGGATTACAATATGTTGCTTGAACCTAGAGTTTCAAGCACCATAAATATAGATAATAGTAAATTATTGATTTCCTCCAGGCAGGATAAAATTAGTATTAGAGACCTCAATCTAGGGAAAGGGGAGGCGTCAGCATGGGCTTGAAACGCAGAGGGCTGTATTTTAGTCCCAGTCCATCCCAAGTCACAATATCCAGAAAAAGGAAATGTTTACAGAAGTGAAGAACATTTAGCGTTCAAACTCTGTTTAACAAATTTTATGGCGGAAAAGACAGATGTAAAAGCTTGCCTCACTGATCAAACCCATAGTTCTTCCCTCCTGGACTGAGTTTGGAACTGATGCTCAGTCTATGATGTTGCCACGTTAATTATTGCTAGGCAACTTCCTTTTATGGTGAGATGCCCCTTTAAGATTCCATCCTCGGATTCTATTATGACATCACTGATGACATGTTAACATTCCACCCCAAGATTCCATTATGACATCATAATGCACCACGGCTACTTAGCCAAGTGCTTACTGCCCAGGTGTCATTGTTGTCAGTGATTGGCTGCGAAGCTGGTGATATACTGACTGCGCTTGGATTTGTTTGAAATGTCTGACATTTCTTCACATAAACTTGAGGAGTTGGCACTACTCCGGGAGATTCTTACCACCTATTCCCCTGACAATGTGCTACCAATACCCGATGGCGTCCTCAGCTTCACTTACCGGCTGGTTATGAAGCTAGTGAGAGACTGCCTGACCAAACACCAACAAGGTCGTATAAGCTCAGAATATCTTGAGCATTTACAGATGAACATCAGGACATTAGTACAACAGGTAAGTAACAGACAATCTGGGTAAAGCATATAAAACAATAATGGATAATATTCATAAAATACAAGCTGGGGAGGGGGGCGGTGATAGCGTGGGCCCGCGTGCTCTTCAATGCCAGGGCTGAATTTTACTCCCAGTCCACCCTGGTCACAATATGTAAAAAAAATAGTAAATGGTTACACATGTAAACAATATTTAGCATCCAAAACCTGGTTAAAATAATTTTGGGTGGGAAAGATGGATATAAAAGCCTGATCAGAAGAGCAAAGCCATGGTTTTCCGTCTTTCCCTGATTCTGGTTCTGATGCTCAACCCATAATGTTGCCAACTTAATTGTTACTAGAATGTTGCCAGGCAACCTTCCTTTATGGTTAGATGTCCCTTTAACCCCTTCACCACCTTGCAATTTTCCGTTTTTGTGCTTTCTTTGTTTTGCTCCCCTTCTTCTCAGATCCAGAACACTTTTTGACCATCAATATAGCCTATGAGGGCTTGTTTTTTGCAGCCCGAGTTGTAGTTTTTAATGACACTATAGATTACATATATTGTACTTGAAAACGGGAAAAAATTCAAGTGCGGTGAAATTGTAAAAAAGTGCAATTCCACAATTCACTAAATGCTAAAACTGACCTGGTAATATGATTCTACAGGACAGTACGCGAATGCAGATACCAAACATGTATAGGTCCTTTTTTTTTCTATTTAAGTGGTGGAAAAAAAATCTGAACGCCGGCAATGAGTCGGTGTTCATAAAAGATGATCAATGGACAGGCACACTGGTCTTCTGCACACCCCCGGCTTTTATGATAACCCATTGCAACCCCAGAATCATGTGACAAGGGCTCTGATGAGCGAGACTTGAGACACGGTTCGGTCCGAACGTCTTAAATGCCGTTGTTAGTGATTAACAGCAGCATTTAAGTGGTTGACAGCCAAAATCCATCTGCATCTATTTGCGGGACAAGACAGCTTATCACACCATCAACTGTCATGTGCGGGTAGAGATGCGGGCTCTGTCACTGCCTAAAAAAGACAGGCACACGACCTTGGACGTACCTATACTTTCAAAGTTGTAAATCGGTTAAGGTTCCATCCCTGATTCCATGATGACATCACTGATGACATGTTAACATTCCACCACAAGATTCCATTATGACATCATAATGCACCACCACTACCTGCCCAAGTGCTTACTGCCCAGGTGTCATTGTTGTCAGTGATTGGCTGTGAAGCTGTTGATATACTGACTGCGCTTGGATTTGCTTGAAATGTCTGGAATGTCTTCAGATATACTTGAGGAGTTGGCACTACTCCAGGGGATTCTTACCACCTATGCCCCTGACAAAGTGCTACCCCTACCCGATGGCGTCCTCAGCTTCACTTACCGGCTGGTTGTGAAGCTAGTGAGCGACTGCCTGACCAAACACCAACAAGGTCGTATAAGCTCAGGATATCTTGAGCATTTACAGATGAACATCAGGACATTAGTACAACAGGCAACAGACAATCTGGGCAAAGCATATAAAACAATAATGGATAATATTCACAGCACATGAAACAATAATGAATAAAATTCACAAAATACAAGTTTATTTACATGAAATATGTATTTTGGCCAAGAGCAATATAATTTATAGCTTATAAGAAGTATCCATATATGTAGTAATTGTAGCTGTAGATTGCAGGAGTAAAATGGTGACAGAAATAGCGTCCTATATTCTCTACTTTCTCTCATGATTTTCCTTTTTTGTTTATTTCCATTTTTATAGGCTGAAGAAAGATCCCAATATGGAGATTTGACCTTTTTTAAAGAATTGGTCGCACAGTTCCTGATTGTACTACGGCATATAGCCCGCTCACTGAAGCTTTTGGTAAGAATCCGTCATCTTCTATATCTCATGTCTTTCTTGTCTGATCTTCTCCAGATTACTAGTCATAGCAGATTGTCATATTTCTCATTCTAGAAGCCCCCTGTCCGCTCCAGGCAGATACAGGATCTTTTATGGCAGCCTGTCTCTGCTCCATCCTCGGTGGGGACAGTCTGTACTGTGCTCAGTGGTGCGGACCTTTCATATCACATCGGTCTCGCTTTATCTTCACAATCTTCCTTCTTGTAAATGCTGCAGTTCTGGTAATAGATGTTATTGGAGAACTGTCGTATATACAAGTCCCTTATATATTAATGTGGATTTACTGGACGGAGCGGCCGTGTATATTCCCCGCCATTATGTAAATCCAGCTTTAGTCCATTCTGTCTTTTGTGTACTGTAATTTAGTAGTTGTGAATTGTTATATAAATTGCGCATATTATATCCATCAGAGAACACCGGAGGGTGACTCCAAAGAGGGGAAACACCGAAATATCGCTGACCCCAATACCAGTGAGCCAGGGCTAAAAAGCGTTCTGATTGAAGGTAAGCTGATCATCTTGCGTTCCTACAAATATTAATATTATGGAGACACCAGAGAATATAAAATTTACTCTACATCCTCTGTATGAGGCCGGTGACGGCTCCTGAACCTCCTATAGACTATAATGGAGAGGGCTCATGCAAATCTGAAAACCCCTCTGGTTCTCTCTTGTGGGATCTTCTCAGCCCCAAAATGCACAGAGGACCTCACAGGGTCCCCATCCAAGTCACTGTCAGATCCCAAGCAATCACACATTTATGGTAGAGTATATCTATCTATGGATGTGCCATAAGTATATCCAGTATGTGCAGAATATCCATAGAACTAGTATTATGCCATTTACTTGTCTTTCCTTCCTTATATCGATGTGTTATATATTCAGTTCTGATATCGTCTAATACATGATGTCTCATTATTTTATCATTATATTAGAGACAACTGAGCCGGCAACTGCTGACGGTGGAATATCTGAGACACCAGAGATCCCCGAATCTGCCAGTGTAAGTATCAGAGAAAACATCTGTATATCATCAGATAACGGGGTATGAATTACACATCACATGTTACACCCCAGAGTACAGTGGGTTAACGCTATTCTTAATGTAGATTGGACCTATTATTATTATTCCTGTCTCCTCTGTGTGATGTCCCTTACCATCCCCTCCATACAATGATATATGTGTATGGAGGATATCCCTATAATATAATAGTGTCTGGGGAGCGTCCTGCTGCTATCATGTCCTCTACATCTGCTGCAGTGTAATCAGCGGGGACATAATGTAGAGAAGTTCCTGCATCTGCAGCTTTTAATTTCCTGCAACTTTTATGTCTCATTGTCATTTCTTATTCTTCTAGGCCGTTGTCAGATCATTGACCCCTATGAGAAAACCAAGTAAGAGCGACTATACCCGGATCAAAGAGATCGGCAGTGGAGCTTTTGGGTGAGCGTTATGTATAATCTTCATTTTTCCCAAACTCCTTATGATGATGCCTCTTTCTATATGTCCTGCCTTAGGGAAATTCCTGTATATGAGTCTACATCTAAATGTTACTGTATTCCAAGACATGTAACATTTTTATTTTTTCATCCCATAGAGCTTTGTAAAGACTTGTTTTTTTTGTGTTGAGCTGTTGTTATCGGTACCACTTTGCACTAGATCTATTCTACATCTAGTCATCTAGTCCAGATCTACTGTATTTTTCGGACTATAAGACGCACCGGACCATAAGACGCACCCCAAATTTTGGGGTGGAAAATAGGGGAAAAAAATAATGTGTCAAATGGGGGTCCGTCTTACAGTCTGAATTCCGTGGGGTGGCTGTGCTCTGTGGGGTGGCTGTGTCCGTGGGGTGGCTGTGCTCTGTGGGGTGGCTGTGTCCGTGGGGTGGCTGTGCTCTGGTCACAATATACTTACAAATCTTGTTGCGGCGGTCCCATGGCGGGGGTCCCAATGCAGCCTCCCTGTGCTCTGTGGTGCGGTGGTGTCGGGGCTCTGTAGTGTGGCTGCAGCGGGGCTCTGTGCTGCGTGGGGGGCTCCGTCTGCATTTCGTTAAAGCCCGAAAGCCTCCCGCAGCTCAGTTGCTGCGACGCGGAGGCCTCCGGACAGATGGCTGCCAGGGGCCTCTGGAAAGATGGCCGCTGCTCAGTTTCAGATCTCCGCAGCGAGATCTTGTCCCGAGATCTTGTCCCGAGATCTCGGGATGAGATCTCGTTGCCGTGAATTGAATTTGAGTATGCGCCACTCCCGGCGGCCATCTTTCTGGAGGCCACCGCGCTGCAGCAACGGAGCTGCGGGGGCTTTCAGGCTTTAACGAAATGCCGGCGGAGCCCCCCACGCAGCAGATCCCTGCTGCAGCAACACTACAGAGCCCCGACCCCACCGCACCACAGAGCACAGGGAGGCTACATTGGGACCGCCGTCATGAGACCTCCGCAACAGAATTTCTAAGTATATTGCTACCATAAGACGCACCCCCATTTTCACCAAAAAATTTTTGGGAAAAAACTGCGTCTTATGGTCCAAAAAATACGGTATTTGTCATGATTCAGCTCAGTTATCATGTGATATGGATGAAAACCTCCCATAAGTGATCATTCATGCTGAGTTATTTTGTGTATTTCCAGACATTGATTTCTAGTGACGGCCATACACCTATTATTAACTATTAGTGATGAGCGAGTATACTCGTTACTCGAGATTTCCGAGCATGCTCGGGTGTTCTCCGAGTATTGGATGTGCTTGGAAATTTCGTTTGTGTCACCGCAGCTGCATGATTTGTGGCTGCTAGACAGCCTGAATACATGTGGGGATTTCCTAACAAACACACAATCCTCCTCACATGTATTCAGGCTGTCCAGCAACCACAAATCATGCAGCTGCGGTGACACAAACTAAATTTCTGAGCACGACCAAACTACTTGGAGATCACCCGAGTATGCTCAGAAATCTTGAGTAACGACTCGCTCATCACTATTAACTATTAGGACAGAAGATCATTTGAAATATAGACAGACTGTTAGTAAGAATTCTGTATAAATTATGGCTTTTTCTCCTCTACAGGGCCGTCCACTTAGTGCGTCATAAAGACATAAACAAGGTATTCGCCATGAAGAAACAAGACCGGAGTAACCTGGATCGTCCAGAGTATCTTGAAATGGCCTACCTGGAAAGGGACATCGCAATATTCTCTGATTGTCCCTTTGTTGTCTCCACGCTTTGTTCCTTCCCAACTAAACGACATCTGTGTATGGTCATGGACTTTGGAGCAGGTAAGACATATCCATTGTATCTCTATCCAGCCCATTTCTGCTTAAATATATAAAGCTATCAATGTATTTATATGTCATTAATCTACATGCTCAGAAGAACAGTTTTGGAGGGTTGCCTCTTTCTGACAGATAATAATTTTCATTGCTTCTTATTGCATTTTTTCTTCTGATGTTGGGCGATCAAAAACACTGCAATTCCATCTGAGTTTATTTGTTTTTATATTATTTATTTTGAATGGAGAAAAAGTGATTTTTATATTTATTTTCTTTCCCCAAATATTTTTATTATTTTTTAGTCTCCATAAGGGACCTGAACTTGTGATTATATAATCGTAAATACTATGTACTGCAATATGGGCATTGCAGAATATGGTGAAAATCTTGGTCCACTATGAAGCCAAGCTACACAGTGACTGTCACAGAAGTACCATAATGGCAAGGATAGTAGTCTTCCTCAGACACTCAGCAGCCATAGCAAACCACTGACATGGAATGGGGGCGATGAGTGCTTAGAGCAGCTCGCCTCCAGGTCACCTGCTGTAAATGCCGCTGTCAGATATTGACAGTGTAATGTAAGAGTTTACCAGCAGGGGGCAGATCTCAGCTCTTTTTTATGGGATTACCCTGCAGTATACGCTCTACATCACACAGTGTATCTCTATGATTGACTCCCTGCCCCAATGTCTCACCTTATTTCTCATTCACACTCATCATGTGTAATTTACATTGTAACAAACCCTCACCTGTCATATTTGCTTTCTGCTCTAGGAGGAGACTGTGACAGTCTCTTAAAGTTTTATGGCCGTTTACCGCTCTCCTTGGCCCGCTTGTATGTTGCAGAAACGGTTCTTGCTGTGGAATATCTGCACAGCTTTGGTGTGGTTCACCGAGACCTGAAGCCTTTAAAGTAAGTGAACGCTGCAGTATAATAAAGGGAGAGACAGTTATAGTTTGGTATACAGTCTGTGGGTTATTACTTAGGGCTGACAATATCTTTTCTTTCACAGCCTCATAATATCATCAACTGGACATATCAAAGTCACCGATTTTGGGCTTTCAAAACTCGGACTCATGAGACCAACATCAGACATTTACAAGGTTCGAAGTTTTGACATCACCAGAGAGTTCCGTGATAAAGAGGTTAGCTATAGATTAAAAACTTATTCTTCACAGATCTGATCTATTTCTGCTTCTCTGACATTTTCTCACATAGAAAACTTTTACACTGATATTATTTGTCACAGTAATTTTCATTGATCATCTTCTCATTGTTCTGTTGGTTTCCAGACGAGCGGCACCTTGCATTATATGGCCCCAGAAGTCCTCTTAAAAGCGGGCTATGGAAGGCCTATTGACTGGTGGTCAATAGGGATCATCACATATCAATTTCTTACCGGCAATTTGCCATTTAAAGGAAGATGCGAAGATGAGATTTTCCTCAGAATCATAACGGGTAAGTAAAATAATCTGAATGCTGTGTTTTGCCATAGTAATTTGGTTGAGTTGTTAGGTTCATACTTTGGTTTAGCTACTTGTTGTTTTTGATAGTTTTTTAAATTATAGTAAATATAGACTTTCTTTTCTGTAACATTTACATTTTATATAACAGAAGACATCACTTTGAAATTTAAAAATCGTGCTGTTCATCCCGATGCTCAAAACTTCATAACTCAGCTGCTCAGAAAAACTCCCAACTGTAGACTCGGGACAGGTAATGTATATAGTAGTATTAATAATGACTTATAACTCCACTGTGACCTGACAAATAGATAATTTCCATGAGGATTAGCACTGAGGTCTCTGCGTTACCTCCTTGTCTATTTCCCATTCTTCATGCCATGACTTACAGTATATTTTGGCTCTGCTATATCTTCAGTTTAGATTACCATAAAATGTACAGTCTTCCTAATATTGTCTGGATCACTTTTTTCTTGTCTTCCGTTTCCAGGAGGAGCAAATGAAATCAAGAGCCATCCATTCCTGAGAAAGTTAGATTTTGAGAATCTTGAAAATCAGGAGCCAGCGTTTAGGCCAATTCTTAGGTCAGAGGAGGACACCCACTACTTTCCCAGTAAGTAGAATGAGACGTCATCTGGTTAAAGCTGCCGTTTGTCTTGTCTTTTATTTTATGTGACAATATGTTCCCATCATTATGAGTAATAACATGGTGACGGTCTGTGATTATATTAATAATCTCTGATAATACTTGTATTTTGTAGCTTGTATTGAGAGACGCAAACATATAGATTCAGATGAGAGTGACACAAGTGAAGTCAGTGATTGGCCAGAAAGCCTAAACTATGTGTCATCTTCTCAAAGACTTTCTAAGGTAAGTATGTGATCAGTAAATCCACAAAACTATAACTAAAATAATATAAAAACTCTCTCTCTGTATATATATTTAATTTTACTCTGTGTATTTTAGCTATATGCAACCAATACCAGGATGAAGAGCAATGAAGATCATGAGCCATCTCCAGATTGTTCTCTAGAGACCAGCACAAAACACTCAGACGTGTGAGTAGATTATTATTATGGGGTATAGTACTGACATATCTTCAGAATACCAAATACAAGTCGCATATGACACAATACTAAATCTAGAATCCACCATTCCATGATTGATCATCACTGTGGGGTCTGGCTTGTCATAACGCTGGTGATAACAGTTGATCATTGTGACCAGCCTTTCATTTCCATTTCATTAAAGCCCTTTATTACTAGTTATTCTTCATTCTTGCTGATAGAAGGCAGTTCTGTGCAAGGTATACCCTTCATTTTGTCCTAATTGCCCATAAAAAAGGAGTCATTTTATTTTTCATTGCTTTCACTTGTAATTTATTTATTTTTCTTCTACTAAACAGGCAGAAAGATTCTCCTACTAGAAATGATGGTGATAATCAGTGTTTCACTACTGAAAACAACAAGTCACCCTCTCCCATATTGTCAGGTAAGTGCAGGTCTATAGGAGATCTTGTTGTCGTCACTGATCAAAAGGTGTTAATGTAAATGTTACATGAGGACTCAGAAAATCACTGCTTTTCTGTGCCTTTAAAATAAACAACAATCCAACACGTTAATGTATAAAATTCTCACTCTTATGGGCTGCGCATTAAAAGGTATAAGGGGCCATACAGTCTGGTGCCTGATACTGAAACTTTTTTCAGTTTTGTGTTTTTATTTTTCGCTCCCCTTATTTCCAGAGCCATAACTTTTTTATTTTAAGGTCAATATGGCCGTGTGAGGGCTTATTTTTTGTGGGATGAGTTGTACTTTTGAACAATACCATTGGTTTTACCAAGTCTTGTAACAGAAAACAGGAAAAAAATTCCAAGTGCGGTAAAATTGCAAACAAAATGCAATCCCGCACTTAATTTTCGATTGGCTTTATTGCTAGGTTCACTAAATGCTAAAACTGAACGGCGATTTTGATTTTGCAAGTCATTACAAGTTCGTAGACACCAAACAAGTCTAGGTTCTTTTTTATCTAAGTGGTTAAGAAAAATTCCAAACTTTGCAAAAAAAAAAAATTGCACCCTTTTCTGAGACCAGTAGCGTCTCCATTTTTCGTGATCTCTGGTTGGCTGAGGGCTTATTTTTTGTGCGCCGAGCTGACGTTTTTAATGATAACACTTTTGTGCAGATACGTTCTTTTGATTGCCCGTTATTGCATTTTAATGCAATGTCGTGGCGACCAAAAAAACGCAAGTCTGGCATTTTGATTTGTTTTCTCGCTCAGCCATTTTGCGATAGGGTTAATCCTTTTTTTATTGATAGATCGGGTGATTCTGAACATGGTAATACCAAATATGTGTAGGTTTTATTTTTTTTATTGTTTAATTTTGGATGGGGCAAAAGAGGGGTGATTTAAAATCTTGTTTTTGTTTTATTTTTTTATATTTTTAAAAACATTTTTTTAATTTTGGCATGCTTCAATGGCCTCCATAGGAGGCTAGAAACTGCCATAACTGGATCGCCTCTGCTACATAGAGGAGATGCATAGATTACCTCTATGTAGCAGAATTACAGGTGTGCTATGAACGCCGACCACAGGGTTGCGCTCATAGCAATCCGGCATCAGCAACCATAAAGATATGACTCTAATCTTTTGACTTGATATGAATCTAATCTTATAAGAGTTTATCATTGACATGTTTTTCTTACTTTTTTATATGATTTTCCAGTTGGGAACAAAAATAAATCTGCATTAAACCTGGGAGAAGAGAAAAACCCAGAAATAGTAGCAGAGACAGAACCTAGCAGAGGTAAGTGTGACAATAAGGTCTATGTTGTGTGATGTCGGCGACTGAGAAAAATTCATGAGGAGGAGATGTTATATGTCAGTGGTGGATTGTCTCATCTATGACTGACAATGATCATTGACTTGTTTTTCTTTTTTTTATATGAATTTCCAGTTGAGATGAAAAATACATCTGCATTAAAACTGGGAGAAGAGCAAGACCCAGAAATTGTAGCAGAGACAGAATCTAGCAGAGGTAAGTGTGACAAAAAGGTCTATGTTGTCTGATGTCGGCGACTAAGAATAATTCACAAGGAGGATATATTATATGCAGTTATAAGCGAGTGTGCTCTTTCCTCTTTACATGCTCGGGTGTTCTCGGAGTAGTTTGGGCGTGCTCGGAAATCAAGTTTTAGTCCCCGCAGCTGCATGATTAGAGACTGCTAGACCGCCTGAATTCATGTGAGGATTTCCGAAGAAACAGGCAATCCTTCCCACATGTATTCAGGCTGTCTAGCAGCTGCAAATCATGCAGCTGTGGGGACTAAACCTTAATTCACGAGCACGCTCAAAAGGCTAGGAGAACACCGGAGCATGCTCGGAAAACTCGAGAAACGAACACACCCCCTCATCACTATATGTCAATGGTGGGATTTTGAGATCTTTGACTGACAATGATCATTGACTTGTTTTTCTTACTTTTTTATATGAATTTCCAGTTGATACAAAAAATACATCTGCATTAAAACTGGGAGAAGATCAAGACCCAGAAATAGTAGCAGAGACAGAACCTAGCAGAGGTAAGTGTGACAAAAAGGTCTATGTTGTCTGATGTCGGCGACTGATAATAATTCATGAGGAGGAGATGTTATATGTAGTGATAAGCGAGTGTGCTCTTTACTCGAGTTTTCCGAACATGCTCGGGTGTTCTCTGAGTAGTTTGGGCGTGCTCGGAAATCAAGTTTTAGGTCCCGCAGCTGCATGATTTGAGACTGCTAAACAACCTGAATTCATGTGAGGATTTTCGAAAAAACATGCAATCATCCCCGCATGTATTCAGGCTGTCTAGCAGCTGCAAACCATGCAGCTGCGGGGACTAAAATTTAATTTCCGAGCACGCCCAAAATACTCGGCGAACACCCAGAGAACACCTAAGCATGCTTGGAAAATTCAATTAACGAGCACAATCGCTCGTCACTACATATAATATATCCTCCTCGGGAATTATTCTCAGTTGCCGACATCAAACAGTCAGTCCCTGCAGCTGCATGACTTGCGGCTGACAGCCTGAATACATGTGGAGATTGCCCGTTCTTTAGCAAAAATCCCCACATGTATTCAGGCATTCCAGCAGCCGCAAATCATGCAGCTGCAAGGACTAAAACTTATTTCACGAGTACGCTCAAAATACATGGAGAACACCCGAGCATGCGCGGAAAACTCCAGTAACGAGCACACTCGCTCATCACTATAAGTCAATGGTGGGATTTTCACATCTATGACTGACAATGATCATTGACTTGTTTTTCTTACTTTTTTACATGAATTTCCAGTTGAGACAAATACATCTGCATTAAAACTGGGAGAAGATCAAGACCCAGAAATAGTAGTAGAGACAGAATCTAGCAGAGGTAAGTGTGACAATAAGGTCTATGTTGTCTGATGTCAGCGACTGAGAATAATTCACGAGGGCGATATATTATATGTCAATGGTGGGGTTTTCACATCTATGACTGACAATGATCATTGACTTGTTTTTCTTACTTTTTTACATGGATTTCCAGTTGAGACAAATACATCTGCATTAAAACTGGGAGAAGATCAAGACCCAGAAATAATTGTAGAGACAGAATCTAGCAGAGGTAAGTGTGACAATAAGGTCTTTGCTGTCTGATGTTGGCGACAGAATAATTCACGAGGACGATATATTATATGTCAATGGTGGGATTTTCACATCTATGACTGACAATGATCACTGACTTGTTCTTCTTACTTTTTTACATGAATTTCCAGTTGAGATGAAAAATACATCTGCAATAAAACTGGGAGACGATCAAGACCCAGAAATAGTAGTAGAGACAGAGTCTAGCAGAGGTAAGTGTGACAATAAGGTCTATGTGGTCTGATGTTGGCGATTGAGAATTATTCACGAGGAGGAGATGTTATACAATTGCCACATGTATGATGATTGACAATGATCACTGACTGGTTTTTTTTTACATTTTATATGAATTTCTAGTTGAGAAGAAAAATAACTCTGCAAAAATACTGGTAGAAGAGCAAAATGGCCAAATAGTAGAAGAGCGAAAACCTAGAAGACGTAAGTGTGATAATAAAGTCTATATTGTTTGATGTTGGCCAGTGAGAATAATTCATGTGGAGAAGATGTTATCTGTCAGTGGGGGGATTGTCACATGTATGATGACTGACAATGATCCTGTTCCTCTGCACGGATAAGATTTCTCTACCGTCCTGCCACAATGACACCAAAGCAGTATCCTCTAATATGGAGTTCCATTACTTACATTAGTTTTATATCTCTTCTCCTAGATTCCATCTTCCGCCGGATTATATCATCCTGCCGGCGAGGATTATCCAGGGCCGCTCGCAGCATCAGAAGATGCATTTGTCCAATCTGTCCATAGGGCACAATATACATCTAGTACAGCAAGTCCATCATCAAAGCTGTACTTGGGCAGCACGGTGGCTCAGTGGTTAGCACTGTTGCTTTGCAGCACTGGGATCCTGGGTTTAAATGTCATTAAGGAAAACATCTGCATGGAGTTTGTATGTTCTCCCCGTGTTTGCTTGGGTTTCCTCCGGGTACTCCGGTTTCCTCCCACACACCAAAGACATACTGATAGGGAATTCCTAATTTAAAAAAGTAAAATAAAAATTCTGAATTAATGTTCCTTTGTAATAGAATATTTCTGAAATATATGGCATACCAATACTGTACGTCGTACATGTTTGAAGCACCCTCATGAAGTTTTGTTTTTTCACTAAACTTGTATGTGTTGTAGTGTGGTTGGGTAATATACTTCCCTACTGCCCTCTTCTCTGAGATCAAGCTCTGTCCGACTCCACTTTTGTGTGATGTCATAACTACATAGTTACATACATAGGTTGAAAAAAGACCTAGGTCCATCAAGTTTAACCTTTCTCCACCAATTGTCCATTTTGTCACTAAATTAAATATAACCCACAATGTTATGTGTATTGAGGAAATCATCCAGCCCTTTTTAAAAACTGTTGTAGTCTGCTATTACTAGTTCTTGTGGTCGGCATTCCACAGTGTCACTGCTCTAACTGTAAATAACCCTTTCCTATTTAGCTGTTGGAATCGCCTGTCATCGCTCTTTAGCTCACTCTATGCTCTCGGTGTGAGCGAGAAGTCTCTTCTATAATGGGAGCCTATGGAGCCTTGTTCTGATGCTTCATAGGCTTACATTGTTAAAGGGAACCTGTCACCTCGTTTTTCAGCTATAAGCTGCGGCCACTGCTTTTCGGGGCTTATCTACAGCATTCTAGAATGCTGTAGAAGGGCAGTGGCCGTGGCTTATAGCTGAAAAACGAGGTGACAGGTTCCCTTTACTCACTTCATACTTGCCGATGTGGGAGATGATGTGACCTGGTCATCATCTAGCCGTGACAATTATTCCCTTATAAAAGCTTCTAGAGACATGCATAACCAGTAGGACTTGGGCATCCTAGGACAGTCCCACTTGGACTATATTCACATTGGACTATGATCAGTGGCTCTGTCGGTATTTGTGTCTGAAGCCTCGGAGGATGGGATTCAGATGTTCGCACCAACAGGAACATTGACTATAATGATGCAGGCAGAGTCAGTGTTCTATGTTGGCATCATTATATGCCTATTTGAGGCAGGCACCAAGACGCCATCTTGGTGTCTGCCTCAAAACGGCATACAAGGCCAAAAATTATGTCCTACAGAGCACACAGTGACTCCATCTACATCATTATAATCAATGGCTTCATTAACACAAACATCGGAAAACGTTTTTCTAGGGCTTCAGCTGCAAGCCCCCGACCGTAGACAAAGACACAATGTGAACTTAGATTAAGTAATTAAGTTATAGCCATCAAGAAGAAAGAAAAAAAATGGATCCAGCTTACTGCTTGTAGTCCAAATGGAGATCGTAAAGAATAACTTTTAAATAGTCTGTGGTCTGGCGCATGGGTCGAGATACATACCAGGCTAGCTCCATAGTCAGATAGCCTGTTGAGAAGTATATATGGAGGGAGAGGAGATGTAAGAAGTACACGCATCAAGGCAAGGTATTGTGGCATCAAATATTAGTCCAGTATAATAAACTGTGATATGGACCACTATATTAACCCATATTCAGTAGATGAAAAAGAACTGAAGGGTTAAAGAGCGCCAAAACACTTATAAAATAAATCAATAGTAAACCTCCCTCCATATATACTTCCCAACATTTGCACTCAGGACATGGTTTTTGATGTACTTAAATTAATGCATTTAGCAACAATATACATCTGAAATTTTTTTTGCATAGGGCTTAGTGTATTTTGCACATCATATTGATTATGTGGACTAGCTACACACATTATACGTATACAATTGTGTGATGTTATATAGAGCTTGTTATTGCTCCCATGATAATAGCTTATGTTTAATAACCGCTGTCTTTTAAACGTTTTTAATCATTTTTTTGGTGGTTTGTGTATCCCATGTAATAAAATTGACAATTTTTCTATGGTGATCCCTGCATTTGGTGTATGTCTTCTTGGTTCTTTTTTTGTGATTTACATGTGATTTGGACATACTGTGGTTGGATCCCCTCTAATTAGTCTTATTATCTGATGGTGCCCTCCGCATCCTTGTAGATAGCTTCAAAAAGTAGTAGTAGTAGTAGTAGTATATGTAATTACTGCTATCTCCTGCCAAATTCCTTAGTGAGGAGTGCCGAACATTTATTCAGGTTATTTTTCAACCCAGAACTCTTAAGACAACGCATAGGTTAAAAAACCACTATACCAATAATAGATATGCCATGTTCTTGTATGGACCTTGAGAATATATTCATGTCAGAAGGAGCAAACATCAGAAGGAAGGGTCGGAGGTTGATCATAGAACTTTGCTTTACCTTATTGACTTAAAGGAGTGTAAAACATGAACCGATTGGCTTTATTAAAAAAATAAAGCTTTTTCCTGATCCCAAGAGACAATCAGAGTGGACATACAGGCATTTAGGATTCATGGCGGTCAGAGCCAGAACAAAGAACAATTAGTTCCAGTCAGAGCACAACAGTTCATTTTAATGGCTACATTTCATCAGTACCATTCCCTTTATAATCTACAGTAGATGATAAATGGATCTGGCAGATTTAATGGGAATGTGTCCATTTTTTTTCTCAACAATTGGAAAAAAAAATGCAAAAACGTATATTTTTTAATGGTATAAAATAGAAATCTTTGCTCATATTTTCAACTTGAAAAACTGGAGGTAGTGGGGGGCAACGGCTGATATTTGCCGTAAAAATTTAGTCTAATGCGAGATAGTGCAACTGCAGTACACATTGGTGGGATCTGCTCCATGTGTGAGACGTCACTCCTCGCCTTCTAGATGTTTGCCAAAGGATAAGGCAGGATGAAGCGTAGGAGCCATTTTGTTAGTGGCGGCAAAGTGGTATTTACAAGTGGAAAGTGACACAGAGGTCGGTCGTTAGCACAGAGTCTGTTAGTTGAAGGTGCGCTGCTCACCGTTTCATTCAGTGGCCGCATGAGATACAAGGCTCAGCAGACCGTCACACATGATGGGACTAGATACATGGCTGTGCTCAGTGTAAAGCCTCACTCAAATGTACAGTATAAGGTGGGGACATCTGAATGAGGCTTTACACTGACTGAGCAGAGATGAGTCAGTGTTCAGAGCACAGCAGTGTGATGATGAACTCTGAATACTGGAATGAGTACAGATCAGGAGCCTGACACTGTACGACTAATCCCAGGCTACTGAGCTTCTCAATAGCCTGATATTACTACAGCGTCAGGCTCCTGATCTGTGCTCACCACATCTCACAACTGCTGTGCAGACCTCCTGTCACCAACAGCTGCGTGAGCTGTTGATATGGGGGTGTAAATTGTAGCCAAGAGCACAGTTCTGGACTACAATAAAATGGCACCTGACTCCCCCGCAGCTGTGAACTGGACACCCCATGGGGAATGCACAGTCCACAGCTGAGACAGACACAATATAGGAGATTGAAACTTACACATTTAAAGAGCATCCAGCCCTACATGATCCATAACACAAAAGATAATTATTAAAAATATTCCTTTTATTAATCATCACATAAAAGCACAATAGTTATAGTATTAATAGATGCAGTGGTTGGTGTTGGTAAACAAACAAAAATTACCCGGAACTACTCAAAGCATAGACATAATAATATGCACCATTTAAATGCAGAAAACCTCCAAAAGAGAAAAGATAAAGCAAGCCACAAAACCTAAGTATATTGTTTATCAGAATCACCCCCTGCAAATATGTTCAAGTAATGTATCAATTAAGATCCAATATGAGTCACAGGTAAAGGTCCTGCCCCCCGAGGAAGCCAAATAGGCGAAACGTGCATCGGGGCACATTCCTGGAACCGGTATACTCACCCATATGGGTAAGCACTGAATGGCACTTTAATCTGCACTGTCACTTCATATATTAAGGGATACCGCTCTGATATAAAGATCTGCCTCTGGGATGTTTACTCTATGCTAGCCACATCTATTATTTTTCTATAGCTTCCTTACCCTGTATTAGACCTTTACCTGTGACTTATATTGGATCTTAATAGATACATTACTTGAACATTTTTGCAGGGGGTGATTCTGATAAACAATATACTTAGGTTTTGTGGCTTGCTTTATCTTTTCTCTTTTAGAGGTTTTCTGCATTTAAATGGTGCATATTATTATGTCTATGCTTTGAGTAGTCCCGGGTAATTTTTGTTTGTTTACCAACACCAACCACTGCATCTATTATTACTATAACTATTGTGTTTTTATGTGATGATTAGTAAAAGGAATATTTTTAATAATTATCTTTTGTGTTATGGTTCATGTAGGGCTGGATGCTCTTTAAATGTGTAAATTTTGATTATGTTTGCCGTTGCCCATCCCCTTAGGGGAATATGGAATTTTTCTATTACCCATTGCATCGGTTATATTAAACAATATAGGAGATTGTGGTCTGTGCGTCTCTAGTCTCCTATGGCCTCAGTATTTGCGGTGTGCAAGCGTCATACCTAAACAGTTACACAGCAGGAAGTATAAACTGGCAGCAGAAAAAAAAATATTAAAATCGTAAGTTAATTATACAAATTGTCTCTTCAGAGAGGAAGAGGACTAGAACGCCACCTATTGGAAGTAGCAATCCTAAAAGTCAATGTTGACCCTTTAACGAGCCTTGTTACATGACTTAGGATAAAAGCCAAGCCAGAATCTCAATTTGCAGACACTGTGTTTCGGGGTACTGCCCCTCATCAGTGCAAAGTGTGAGATCTGGTTTGGATGTGTGAGAGGTGTTACGGTTCTGCAGCACAGGACTAGGGTAGGAGGGGGAAAACTGACTCTGCACTGTGGCTAGGCTGATGCCCTACGATGGAGTGGGCGACCCATTCCTTGTGAATAGACCCACCGACGATCCTAGGCTAATCTCAAGCGAAGACCTATTGATAGAGGGAAGGGGGTCCCTGAAGGATATAAGGGCTGGGTACAAAAACGGGTCACCTCCTAACAGAGTACACAAAGAAGGCTGCAGAAACAAACTGAAAACAGAAACTGAGACTAGCAGAACCAGGGGTCCCAGAACTGCATTAATTAACCCCTTCCTGACATCTGACGTGCTATCCCGTCCACGGGACTCGGGCCCCTATGATCGGGGACAGGATAGTACGCTGATCGCGGCCGGGTGTCAGCTGATTATCACAGCTGACACCCGGCACTATGTGTCAGGGGCGTTCATGGACCGCCCCGGCACGTTAACCCCTGGCACACTGCATTCAAACATGATCGCAGTGTACCGGAGGATCAGGGAAGCATCGGCAGGGAGGGGGTTCCCTCCGTGCTTCCCTGAGACCCCCCAGCGCAGCGCGATGTGCTGCCCTGCGCTGGGGGCCTCCTTCCCTGCAGGTCTCCGGATCCAATATGGCAGCGGGGACCTTCGGAGGCCTGCAGGGAGGCGGCTTCCTCACTGCCTGCAAAGCGCAGGCATGAGGAAGCCTTGTGCAGCGCCTGTCACATCGCTGATCTGACACAACACTGTGTCCCCCCTAGGACAATGTAATAAAGTAAAAAAAAGAACGTGTAAAAATAATTTATAAAAAAAATCGCTAAATAAATAAAAAAAAATATATTCCCTAATAAATTCATTTTTTTAAAATAAAAAATAAATAAAAGTACACATATGTAGTATCGCCGCGTCCGTACCGACCCGCCCTGTAAAATTGTCCCATTAGTTAACCCCTTTAGCGAACCATTTAAAAAATTAAAAACAAAGCAAAAAACAATGCTTTATTATCATACCGCCGAACAAAAAGTGCAATAACGCGCGATCAAAAAGACGGATATAAATAATCATGGTACCGCTGAAAACGTCATCTTGTCCTGCAAAAAACAAGCTGCCATACAGCATCATCAGTGAAAAAATAAAAAAGTTGTAGCTCGCAGAATAAAGCGATGCAAAAATAATTATTTTTTATATAAAATAGTATTCATTGCATAAAAGCGCCAAAACATAAAAAAGACAGAAATGAGGTATCGCTGTAATTGTACTGACCCGACAAATAAAATCGCTTTATCAATTTTACCAAATACGGAACGGTATAAACGACTCCCCCAAAAGAAATTCATGAAATGCTGGTTTTGTTCATTCTGCGTCCCAAAAATCGGAATAAAAACCGATCAAAAAATGTCAGGTGCCCGAAAATGGTACCAATAAAAACGTCAACTTGTCCCGCAAAAAATAAGACCTCACATGACTCGGTGGGTCAAAATATGGAAAAATTATAGCTCTCAATATGTGGTGATGCAAAAACTATTTCTACAATAAAAAGCGTGTTTTAGCGTCTGACAGCTGCCAAATGTAAAACCCACCATAAATAGTAAATCAAACCCCCGTTATCACCCCCAAAGGCCTGTTTCACACATCAGTTTTTTGTCTCAGTCAAAATCCGCCGAAAAGCGGATCCGTTCCTAACTGATGTGAACGGATGCCACTGGATCCGTTTTTTTGACGGATCCGCCGAATGAAGAATTTTAAAGGAACCGCTGCCCGGGTAGGAGAGAGAGAGAGAGAGAGAATTTTTTTCGTCTGCCAGAAAGGATTTCAGGGTTAAATTCGCGGCTGACTTCCTTTCTCTAGGCATGCGCAATGTAAAATGCGGATCCTGCAGCAAAAAAAACGTTGCAGGGTCCGTCCAGGCATATCGGCGGACAAAAAAAATTTGGCGGATCCACAAAAAAACGGATACAACGGCTGGCCATCCGTCAAGATCCGCCAGTAAGCAACTCAATGGGGAAAAAAACGGATCTGCCAAAAAAATGGCGGATCCGTTTTTTTCAAAAACCGGCGCATTTTGACTGATGGTCAAAAACGGAAGTGTGAAACAGGCCTTAGTTAGGGAAAAATAATAAAATTTAAAAAATGTATTTATTTCCATTTTCCCATTAGGGTTAAGGCTAGGGTTAGGGCTGAGATTAGGGTTAGGGTTGGAATTGGAACTGGGGGATTTCCACTGTTTAGGCACATAAGGTGCTCTCTAAGGCTACTTTCACACATCCGTTTTCTGGAATCCGGCACGATGCGGCGAAAATGTAAAAAACCTGATCCGGCACCGGATGGCACCGGATCCGGTTTTTTCCTCATTGACTGTCATTACCGCCGCATCGTGCCGGATGGCCATGCGGCGTGTCAGGTTTCTGCCGGAAACGGGAAAAATGTGCCGTCCGGCGTGTGCAAAAAACATTCCCTGTAACGTTTTTTCACAGCGCCGGAACGGTTTTCAGCACTGCGCATGCCCGGGCACGTTGTCTTTTAGCCCCATAGGTGATCTCTCTCTCTCTCTCTCCATACCTGTCTGCGTCTGTCGCCCTCTTTGCGCTCTGGCTCCTTTAAATCTTCACGACACCGTATCCGGCCATACACTGACATCCGGTGTCTGCGCTCCACGCCGCTTCCGACACTACGGCTTTTCACCGCAAGGCGCCGGATCACTAAAAACGGAGGTGTGAAAGTAGCCTTAACGCAACATGGCATCTGATCTAAATTCCAGCCAATTCTGCGCTTAAAAAGGCAAATGGTGCTCGTTCCCTTCCAAGCTCTGCCATGCGCCCAAACAGTGTTTTACCCCCACATATGGGGTATCAGCCTACTCAGGACAAATTGCAACACAACTTTTGGGGTCTACTTTCTCCTGTTATCCTTAGGAAAATAAAAAAATTGGGGGCAAAATATCTTTTTTGTGGGAAAAAAAATATGATTTTTTTATTTTCACACCCGGGCATTATAAATTTCTGTGAAGCACTTGGGTTTCAAAGTGCTCACCACTAGTGTTGAGCGATACCACCTGATATTGAAAAATATCGGATCGGATTGGATCAGCCGATCTAAAAAAAATATCGGGTATCGCCGATTCCGATCCCGGAAGTCCCATTCAAGTCAATGGAACAGAAATATCGGAATTGAAAAAAACCCTTTCTTTCCTTGTAGGTTAATTCTACATGAAGAAAAACAACTAAGAATAATGTAGAATGTATTGTGGGAGGTATAGGAGACATTAAAGCCATAGAGGTTTAGCCCAATCAAATGGAATAGCAGTAATAATTTTTTTATTTTAAAGACGTTTGGAGTTACAAAGATATTGACTATGTAACCTCTTTTATATTTTGTCAGATATGTATGTTTCACTACCTCCATGCTCTTCACCTTCTTTTTTACTTCTCCCACACTTTCTCCTTCATCATCCTCAGCAGCAGCATCTTTTTCATCAACTTCTTCTTCACCTTATTCATCTTCTTCTTCTTCTTCACCTTATTCACCTTCTTCTTCTTCACCTTCTTCTTCTTCTTCACCTTCTTCTTCTTCTTCACCTTCTTCTTCACCTTCTTCTTCTTCTTCTTCTTCTTCTTCTTCACCTTCTTCTTCTTCTTCACCTTCTTCTTCTTCTTCTTCCTATTATTCTTTTTTTAACATTCTTCATATTCTTCTTATTCAACTATTATTCTTCTTCATATTCTACTTCTTCATCTTCTTCCTATTCTTCTTCTTCATCATATTCTTATTTGTGACAGGCATTCCTGTAGTTGTTATCTATAAAAGTTTGAAGATTACACCTTCCGTTCTGCCTGTCACAAAAGATTTACAACAGGATTTGTCCGCGTTCGGTTAGGCCTGCAGCAGCAGGCATTTTCCAGGGGCACCACGAGGAGGAACGGACTCACCCCCATACACTGCTTAGTCTTCTTCTGCTTATAATTTAGATAATATCATTTGCTCTTATTTTTAGTCTTATGCTTAATGTTCTTCTGCTTTTGGTTTTTCTGCTTCTTGGTCTTCTGTCTCTTGTTGTTCTGCATCTTGGTGGTTGTCTTCATGTTCTTTGTCCTCTTGGTCATTTTCTTGAGGGTCATCTTTTTGGTCTTCTTCGGTGTTGTCTTCAGGGTCATCGTCAGGGTGATCCAGAGTGAGAATCAAAAAACAATTCCACAAGCTTGAACTTGGAAAAGTAGCAGAAGGTACAAGAAGGCTGAGGAACTGCCGAGAACCAGCTGACGGTACTGGAACCCGGATGGGTAGCAGACGGAACAATAGCAAATGGAACTAGCGAGGACCAGCTGACGGTGCTGGAACCCAGAGGGGCATCAGAAGGAACCAGAGCCAATGGCACAACCGTGGACCAGCTGACGGTGCTGGAACACGGTTACTAAGCAGGAGGTACCTGTGCTACAAAGCACTACCAATGACCAGCAGACGTTGCTGGAACTCAGATACCGAGAAGGAGGCACCTAGGCCAAAGGCACTGCAGAGAACCAGCTGACGGTGCTGGAACCCGGATGGGTAGCAGAAGCTGCAAGAGCAAATGAAACTAACGAGGACCAGCTGATGGTGCTGGAACCCAGAGGGGCAGCAGAAGGAACAAGAGCCAATGGCACAACCATGGACCAGCTGACGGTGCTGGAACACGGTTACTAAGCAGGAGGTACCTGTGCTACAAAGCACTACCAAGGACCAGCAGACGTTGCTGGAACTCGGATACCGAGAAGGAGGCACCTAGGCCAAAGGCACTGCCGAGAACCAGCTGACGGTGCTGGAACCCGGATGGCTAGCAGAAGCTGCAAGAGCAAATGAAACTAACGAGGACCAGCTGATGGTGCTGGAACCCGGAGGGGCAGCAGAAGGAACAAGAGCCAATGGCACAACCGTGGACCAGCTGACGTTGCTGGAACACGGTTAATAAGCAGGAGGTACCTGTGCTACAAAGCACTACCAAGGACCAGCAGACGTTGCTGGAACTCGGATACCGAGAAGGAGGCACGTAGGCCAAAGGCACTGCCGAGAACCAGCTGACGGTGCTGGAACCCGGATGGGTAGCAGAAGCTGCAAGAGCAAATGAAACTAACGAGGACCAGCTGATGGTGCTGGAACCCGGAGGGCCAGCAGAACGAACAAGAGCCAATGGCACAACCATGGACCAGCTAACGTTGCTGGAACACGGTTACTAAGCAGGAGGTACCTGTGCTACAAAGCACTACCAAGGACCAGCAGACGTTGCTGGAACTCGGATACCGAGAAGGAGGCACCTAGGCCAAAGGCACTGCCGAGAACCAGCTGACGGTGCTGGAACCCGGATAGGTAGCAGAAGCTGCAAGAGCAAATGAAACTAACGAGGACCAGCTAATGGTGCTGGAACCCGGAGGGGCAGCAGAAGGAACAAGAGCCAATGGCACAACCGTGGACCAGCTAACGTTGCTGGAACGCGGTTACTAAGCAGGAGGTACCTGTGCTACAAAGCACTACCAAGGACCAGCAGACGTTGCTGGAACTCGGATACCGAGAAGGAGGCACCTAGGCAAAGGCACTGCCGAGAACCAGCTGACGGTGCTGGAACCCGGATAGGTAGCAGAAGCTGCAAGAGCAAATGAAACTAACGAGGACCAGCTGATGGTGCTGGAACCCGGAGGGGCAGCAGAAGGAACAAGAGCCAATGGCACAATCGTGGACCAGCTGACGGTGCTGGAGCACGGTTATTAAGCAGGAGGTACCTGTGCTACAAAGCACTACCAAGGACAAGCAGACGCTGCTGGAACTCGGATACCAAGAAGGAGGCACCTAGGCCAAAGGCACTGCCGAGAGCCAGCTGACGGTGCTGGAACCCGTATGGGTAGCAGAAGGTACCCATGAAAAAGACAAAGTTGCAAGGCCGTGAGCCGGCTGCAGTTACCGAAACCCACAGTCCTACAGGGGGTGCTTGTCCTATTGGCAACCAGCCTTTATTACCAGAACCCGCAGCCCACATAGGAAGCACCTAAACTGCGGGCACCATAGGCTCGGCTACCCCGACGGCAACACGACAGGACAACGTATTGGTGGCAAAGTGACATTGACACTACCCGGAAAAAGCAGGCGCACTGGAACTAGGCTGGGCAGGAGGGAGTACCCGTGCCAAAGACACTTCTGAGCAGCAACTGGCGATGTTGCAGCCCAGGATCAATCACGGAGCAGGCTGAGGCCTACTTGGAGCAAGTTTTAGATCGGTTGTACACTACTTCTGATTGTAACCATGCTCCACTTAGGCCTCTGGCTCTACTGTCTCTAGCATTTCCCCTGGCCTCCAACCCCGCCAGTTGCTGCTCTGAAGTGGCGTCTGCATAATCCACACTTGTTCCTGGGTTACAGGGGCTCTGTCACGTCAGTGGATCCCCTGATGTGTGTCCGGCAAGGTCTCCTGCTCTGTCCACATTCCCACTACTAGTAATGGGAATGTGGACAGAGCAGGAGACATTGCCGGACACACATCAGGGGATCCACTGACGTGACAGAGCCCCTGTAACCCAGGAACAAGTGTGGATTGTGCAGACGCCACTTCAGAGCAACAACTGGCGGGGTTGGAGGCCAGGGGAAAATACTAGAGACAGTGGAGCCAGAGGCATAAGTGGAGCATGGTAAAAAATCAGTAGTAGTGTGACTGTGTAGGCAGCAGGAGAATTTGCCATCCACACAGCAGGGGATCAGCTGGCGTTACTAAACCCCACTAACACAGGAGCTAGTGTGTTTTTCTCTGTGAAGACGGTACTTCTGAACACCAACTGGCAATGTTGGAGCCCAGGATGAAGCATGGAGCAGGCTGAGGCCTGATGTTTTTGGCATGTGGAGGCAGCAGGAGACATTGCCGTCAACACAGCAGGGGAACAGCAGACATTAGTGAACCCCACTAACACAGGAGCTTCTGTGTTTTTCTCTGTGAAGACGGCACTTCTGAACACCAACTGGCGTTGTTGGAGCCCAGGATAAAGCATGGAGAAGGCTGAGGCATGATGTTTTTGGCATGTGGAGGCAGCAGGAGAAATTGCCATCAACACAGCAGGGGAACAGCAGACATTAACGAACCCCACTAACACTGGAGCTAGTGTGTTTTTCTCAGTGAAGACGGCACTTCTGAACACCAACTAGCATTGTTGGAGCCCAGGATGAAGCATGGAGCAGGCTGAGGCCTGATGTTTTTGGCATGTGGAGGCAGCAGGAGAAATTGCCGTCAACACAGCAGGGGAACAGCAGACATTACTGAACCCCACTAACACAGGAGCTAGTGTGTTTTTCTCTGTGAAGACGGCACTTCTGAACACCAAATGGTGTTGTTGGAGTCCAGGATGAAGCATGGAGCAGGCTGAGGCCTGATGTTTTTGGCATGTGGAGGCAGCAGGAGACATTGCCGTCAAGACAGCAGGGAACAGCAGACATTACTGAACCCCACTAACACAGGAGCTTGTGTGTTTTTCTCTGTGAAGACGGCACTTCTGAACACCAACTGGCGTTGTTGGAGTCCAGGATGAAGCATGGAGCAGGCTGAGGCCTGATGTTTTTGGCATGTGGAGGCAGCAGGAGACATTGCCGTCAACACAGCAGGGAACAGCAGACATTACTGAACCCCACTAACACAGGAGCTTGTGTGTTTTTCTCTGTGAAGACGGCACTTCTGAACACCAACTGGCGTTGTTGGAGCCCAGGATGAAGCATGGAGCAGGCTGAGGCCTGATGTTTTTGGCATGTGGAGGCAGCAGGAGACATTGCCGTCAACACAGCAGGGGAACAGCAGACATTACTGAACCCCACTAACACAGGAGCTTGGGTGTTTTTCTCTGTGAAGACGGCACTTCTGAACACCAACTGGCGTTGTTGGAGCCCAGGATGAAGCATGGAGCAGGCTGAGGCCTGATGTTTTTGGCCTGTGGAGGCAGCAGGAGACATTGCCGTCAACACAGCAGGGGAACAGCAGACATTACTGAACCCCACTAACACAGGAGCTTGTGTGTTTTTCTCTGTGAAGACGGCACTTCTGAACACCAACTGGCGTTGTTGGAGCCCAGGATCAATCATGCAGCAGGCGGAGGCGAACTTGCAGCAGGTTTTATATAGGTTGTAGACTACTACTGATTGTAACCGTGCTCCTTTAAGGCCTCTGGCTCCACTGTCTCTAGTATTTCCCCTGGCCTCCAACCCCGCCAGTTACAGCTCTGAAGTGGCGTCTGCACAATCTACTCTTGTTCATGTGTAACTGGGGCTCAGTCACGTCAGTGGATCCCCTGATATGTGTCCAGCAAGGTCTCCTGCTCTGTCCTCATTCACTCTACTAGTAATGGGAATGTGGACAGAGCAGGAGACATTGCCGGACACACATCAGGGGATCCAGTGACGTGACAGAGCCCCTGTAACCCAGGAACAAGTGTGGATTGTGCAGACGCCACTTCAGAGCAGCAACTGGCGGGGTTGGAGGCCAGGGGAAAAACTAGAGACAGTGGAGCCACAGGCCTAAGTGGAGCACGGTTAAAAATCAGTAGTAGTTTGAATGTGGATGGAGCAGGAGACTTTGCCGTCCACACAGCAGGGGAGCAGCTGGCGTTACTGAACCCCACTAACACAGGAGCTAGTGTTTTTCTCTGTGCAGATGACACTTCTGAGCATCAACTGGCTGTGTTGAAGCCCAGCGATTATAGTTCAGGTGGTAGAAACATGAACACAACAGGAGACCTGGATACTGTTGTCAACCAATTATTTATTCGGGAAAAGGACTGGCAAATTCTGGCGAGATCCAAGCCTTGTTCATTTTCAGAAAAGTAAGCCGGTCAACATTATCTGAAGATAGTCGCGTGCGACGGTCTGTTAGTACACCACCTGCGGCACTAAAGACGCGTTCCGATAATACACTGGCAGCAGGGCAAGCCAGCACCTACAATGCATACTGGCTAAGCTCTGGCCATGTATCCAGCTTTAGAGACCCAAAACTTGAAGGGGGAAGTGCCATCTGGGAGTACACTGACAGGGCAAGACATGTAGTCTGTCACCATCTGACGGAAACGTTGCCTCCTGCTGACTGGAGCCGTCTGTGATGGTGTAGATAATTGTGGCGGACACACTCAAAACTTTGCCACATTTGGGCCATACTGGTCTTGCCTTGTGCTGAGGCGCTGCCTCTGCTCCCTCTTTGTGCCGAGTTTCCTCCACTGCCTCGACGCACAGAGCTGCTTTGTAAAGTACTAGCACCACTGCTGTCGGGTGGAATGGAAAACATGAAGGACTGCACCAGTGTGTCTTGGTACTGCCGCAGTTTACGCTCCCGGGTCAACGGTGGTATGAGGCTTTGTAAGTTGTCCCGGTAGCGAGGATCTAGGAGGGTGTACACCCAATAATCAGTCGTGTTGAGAATGTGGGCGATGCGGCGGTCGTTTCTCAGGCACTGCAGCATGAAATCAACCATGTGCTGCAGACTCCCAACTGCCAAAGAAACGCTGTCCCCTGCTTGATGCGTCATTTCTGCCTGCTCTGCATCACCCCACCCTCGCTGTACATACTGGCTAGAGGATTGTGTACCTCCCTCCTCTGGAGAGATGTCTTCCTCCTCCATCGACTACTCCTCATCCTCCTCACAAAGTGTCCCCTGCCTAGGCCTTTGTGAGGAACCACGTAGCGCAGACTGTCCAGAAGCAGATGGCATTTGGGACTCCTCATCCTCCACCTCTTCCAAAACCTCCTCCCTTAGTGCTTGCAGTATTTTTGAAGCAGGCAGATAAGGGGGACAGTCATGCTGACTAGTGCATCATCTGCACTCGCCATCCGCGTGGAATCATCGAAGGCACGCAAAACGAGGCAGATGTCCTTCATAGAGGCCCACTCAGTGGTGCTGAAGTGTGACCGGCGCACAGTGCGACTTGTTTGCGCCTGATGCAGCTGGTACTCCATGACTGCTGCCTGCTGCTCACACAACCGCTCCAACATATGTAACGTTGAATTCCACCTGGTGGGTAGGTCACATATGATGTGATGATCCAGAAGGCATAATCGGCGCTGCAGAGCAGCAAGGCGCGATCTTGCCGTGCTGTAACGCCGCAAGTGAGCGCACTCTATGCGGACCTTGTGCAGCAGTGCATCAAGATCCGGATAGTCCTTCAGAAAGCTCTGCACGACCAGGTTCAGCACATGTGCCAGACATGGGATGTGAGTGAGGTTGCCTAGGCCAAGAGCTGCCACCAGATTTCTGCCATTGTCACACACTACCAAGCCCGGCAGGAGATTCGCTGGCAGAAACCACACGTCGCTCTCCTGCTTGATGGCATTCCAGAGCTCCTGCGCTGTGTGGCTTCGATTCCCCAAAGAAATTAATTTGAGTACGGCCTGTTGACGTTTGGCCACGGCTGTGCTCATATCGGTCGTAACAGGCTCCTGCTGCGCTGTTTCTGAGGAGCTTGAGTAGGAGGAGGAGTCAATGTGTACAGACTGGATTCCTGCAATCCGTGGAGTTGGCAGAACACGTACAGCGCCACTCTCCATATCTGTACCCGGCTCCACAACATTGACCCAATGGGCAGTGAGGGAAAGGTATCGTCCCTGTCCATGGTTACTGGTCCACGCATCGGTGGTCAGGTGGACCTTGCTACTGACGGCATTTAGTAGCGCATGTTGTATTTTTCCCTCCACCTGTTTTTGCAGGGCAGGGATGGCTAGCCTGCTGAAATAAAAGTGGCTCGGTACGGTGTATTGTGGGACTGCCAATGCCATCAAGTCCCTGAAGGTGTCAGTCTCCACCAGCCTGAATGAGAGCATTTCAAGTGCCAGTAGTTTGGCAATACCAGCATTCAGAGCCTGTGCTCGGGGATGGTTTGCCGAGTATGTCCGCCTTTTATCCCATGCCTGTGCTACCGATGGTTGTAGAGTGGCCTGGGAGTGTGAGGAGGACTGGGAACGTGGTGCTGTGGGTGGAAGTTCACTGGGTCTCCAGACAACATTGCCAAAGGTTCTTCCTTGGCGATCCTGTGAGGAAGCCGAACCAGTTGTGTGTGAGCTGGAGGAAGAGGCCCCAACACGAGCTGAAGAGGTGGTAGGTGGTACTGTAAGTTGGCCTATGTCTTCAGTGTGTCTGTGTAACTCCACCTCGTGCTTCGTCCGCACATCTTTCCACATATTTGTGGTATTGAGGTTGCTGACATTTTTCCCTCTTTTGACTTTCTGATGACACAGCTTGCATTTGACAAAGCAAATGTCATCTGCAACTGTGTCAAAAAAGGACCACGCACTGCAAGTCTTGGGAGCGCCCGTTTTGCCTTTTGAAAGAGGAATGCTCCTACCGGGTGCCGAAGTGGAGGCTACAGGCAACCAAGTCTGCCCCCTCCCTCTCCCTCCTGTTTTGGCCGTTCGGGGAATCTCTTCCTCAGAGCTGCTCCAACCACCTTCCTGTTCCTCACGCCATGATGGGTCAAGGACCTCATCATCTACACTCCCCTCTTCAAACACCTGCTTCTCCTGGGTTGTCTCGCCAGCACCGTACACACCAGAAAGTGGTAACTGAGTCTCGTCATCATCTGATGCGTACTGAGGTGTGCTGACCATAGGCACTGGCCCACCCGCCTCTTCAGATTCCGAGGGACAAAGAAGTTGCGCATCACTGCATACTCCCTCTTCTTCACATTCTTGAATGCTGCTTGGCTGGCCCCCTCTTTCTAAGCCAACAGATTCAGAGAACAGAAGTAGAGACTGTGATGGCTCCTGTCCAGGGCTCTCTGACTGCCTTGGCACTATGGCAGGTGGTGAAGAGACAGATGGTTGCTCTTCAGTGCTCTGGCCCTGAGAGGACGTAGAAGTCATTGAAGTCGATGTGTTAGCTGCCATCCATCCGACAATGGCTTCAATTTGTTCCTCCCGCAGCAGTGGGGTACGGCGAGGTCCTACAAAGCTGCGCATAAAGGACTGTTGCCTGGTGAAACTGGGGGATGCTGACTCACTGGTGCCAGCAGCAGGCACAGAATCCCCACATCCTCTCCCTGCAGAATCCCCACGTCTTCTCCCTGCAGAATCCCCACGTCCTCTCCCTGCTGAAACTCCACGCCCATGCCCACGTGCCTTACTCCCTGCCTTCTTCATCTTGCTAGACTGATAAAGATAGGCAGAAAAGTACAAAGGGGGGGCTTAGTGTGCTTATTCCTGAACAGCTGGTAACAGGTATAAGAAACACTAATTTTAAGAAGTGTGTGTGTGGACTACACTTTAATAGGAGCTAATGTGGCCTACACAACTGTCAAATGTAGTGTTTGTTGAACTTTATTTTGTTTTTGTTTTTTTTAAAAACTAAAAGGATGTGACCAAAGATTTGAAAGTGATAGTATCACAAACTTTTTGGAGCTATTACAATGCAGGCAGGAAACCTACAGTGCAAAAGATGAGGCTCCAAAAAAATTGTGTAATACTAATCTGGCTGCAGCTGAAGGGCACAAGCCATAAAAAAGGCTCCTCTATCTACTCCTATATAGTGTTTGCAACCAAACAGTGTAGATGGATATGGATGGATGCACACTAATAGGAGAAAAAAAAGGAGCTGCAATAAAAGAAAAACGTGTGAGGCAGTGACGCACGCTGAGCGGCCTACAACCAGACGTAGCTGCAGGACACACTACTCAGCGTGAACTGCACTCACACACAGTCAGAGACCTCTCAGACAGCCATGAACAGTGCAGAGAAGTGGGTACTAGCACTGAAAGGCTGCAGAAAGGCTCCGCTGTCTATTACTAGTGTTTGCAACCAACGTATATGGATACGGATGGAAGCACACTAGATAGAATTTATGAAAAATAAGCAGCCAGAAAAGAAAAATATGTATGAGGCAGCAGTGAGGCACGCTGGGCGGCCTACAACCAGACGTGGCTGAAGGACCCACTACACAGTGTGAGCTGCACTCACACAACCCTTGCAGACAGCTGTGAACACTGCTGCTAGGCAAAAGAAAGCTACAGTGGTGGTTTATGTAGCCTGGGTAAAGCACAATATTGTTTTGAGAATCGCTATTTCTAACTGTCCCTCACAGTCTTCAACAGCAGCCTGTCCCTAACTGAATTCACAGCAGAGTGAACAGAAATGGCGGCGGCGGCGGTTTTATAGTGCATCATGACATCATTTCAGTAGCCAATCACAGCCATGTCAATAGTTAACATGCCTACATGCCTAACAGGATGTGCCCACACTTCTGGGGATTCCCATTGGCTGAATCAAATCGAGCGGGCTCATAGCATTATGGGAACTTCCGATTCTGGTATTCGATATGAAAAAAGTATCGGAACTAAGTATCGGAATTCCGATACAGCGAATATCGGCCGATACCCGATACTTGCGGTATCGGAATGCTCCACACTACTCACCACACATCTAGATAAGTTCCTTGGGGGTCTAGGTTCCAAAATGGGGTCACTTGTGGGGAGTTTCAACAGTCTAGGCACATCAGAGGCTCTCCAAACGCAACATGACACCCGCAGACCATTCCATCAAAGTCTGCATTCCAAAATGTCACTACTTCCCTTCCAAGCCCCGACGTGTGCCCATACAGTAGTTTTCTCCCACATATGGGGTATCAGCGTACTCAGGATAAATTGGACAACAACTTTTGGGGTCCAGTTCCTCCTGTTAACCTTGGCAAAATAAAAAAATTGGGGACTAAAAGATCATGTTTGTGGAAAAAATATGAATTTTTTATTTTCACGCCCGGATGTTATAAGCTTCTGTGAAGCACTGGAGGGCTCAAAGTGCTCACCACACATCTAGATAACTTCCTTGGGGGGGTCTAGTTTCCAAAATGGGGTCACTTGTGGAAGGTTTCAACAGTTTAGGCACATCAGAGGCTCTCCAAATGCAACATGACACCCGCAGACCATTCCATCAAAGTCTGCGTTCCAAAATGTCACTACTTCCCTTCCAAGCCCCGACGTTTGCCCATACAGTAGTTTTCTCCCACATATGGGGTATCAGCGTACTCAGGATAAATTGGACAACAACTTTTGGGGTCCAATTTCTCCTGTTACCCTTGGCAAAATAAAAAAATGGGGACTAAAAGATTATGTTTGTGAAAAAAATATGATTTTTTTATTTTCACACCTGGGCGTTATAGTCTGCTGTGAAGCACTGGGGGGTCCAAAGTGCTCACCACACATCTAGATAAGTTCCTTGGGGGATCCAGTTTCCAAAATGGGGTCACTTGTGGGGTTTCCACAGTTTAGCTACATCAGGGGTCTCCAAAGGCAACATGACACCCATAGACAAATCCATCAAAGTCTGCAATCCAAAACGTCACTACTTCCCTTCCGAGCCCCGACGTGTGACCATACAGTAGTTTTCTCCTACATATGGGGTATCAGCGTACTCAGGACAAATTGGACAACAACTTTTGTGGTCCAGTTCCTCCTGTTACCCTTGGCAAAATAAAAAATTGGGGACTTAAAGATCATGTTTGTGGAAAAATATGATTTTGTTCTTTTCACGCCAGGGCGTTATAAACTTCTGTGAAGCCCTTGGGGGTTCAAAGTGCTCAACACACATCTAGATAAGTTCCTTGGGGGGTCTAGTTTCCAAAATGGTGTCACTTGTGGGGGATTTCCACTGTTTAGGCTCATCAGGGGCTTTCCAAACACGGCATGGCGGCCAATCCCAATTCCAGCCAAAAAAGTCAAATGGCGCTGCTTCCCTTCCGAGCTCTGCTATGCGCCCAAATAGTGGTTTACCCACACATGTGGGGTATCAGCGTACTCAGGACAAATTGCACAATAACTTTTAGGGTCCTGTTACCCTTGGGAAAATAAATATTGTGGGTGAAAAGATCATTTTTGTGGAAAAAATATGATTTTTTAATTTTACGGCTGTACATTATAAACTTCTGTGAAGCCCCAGGAGGTTCAAAGTTCTCGCCACACATCTAGATAAGTTCCTTGGGGGATCTAGTTTCCAAAATGGTGTCATTTGTGGGGGGTTTCCACTGTTTAGGCACATCAGGGGCTCTCCAAACGTGACATGGCGTCGGATCTGAATTCCAGCCAATTTTGCATTGAAAAAGTCAAATGGCGCTCCTTCCCTTCTGAGCTCTGCCAGGCGCCGAAACAGTGGTTCCCCCCCACATACCAGGTATCATCGTACTCAGGACAAATTGCACAATAACTTTTACAGTCCAATTTCTCCTGTTACCCTTGGTAAAATAAAAGAAAATTGGACCTGAAGTAATTATTTTGTGAAAAAAAGTTAAATGTTCATGTTTTTTTTAAACATTCAAAAAATTACTGTGAAGCACCTGAAGGGTTAATAAACTTCTTGAATGTGGTTTTGAGCACCTTGAGGGGTGAAGTTTTTAGAATGGTATCACTTTTGGGTATTTTCTATCATATAGACCCCTCAAAGTGACTTCAAATGTGATGTGGTCTGTAAAAATAAATTGGTGTTGCAAAAATGAGAAATCGCTGGTCAACTTTTAACCCTTATAACTTCCTAACAAAAAAAAATTTTGGTTCCAAAATTGTGTTGATGTAAAGTAAACATATGGGAAATGTTAATTATTAAGTTTTTTTGTGTGCCATATCTCTGTGATTTAAGGGCATAAAAATTCAAAGTTGGAATATTCCAAAATTTTCAAAATTTTCGCCAAATTTCCATTTTTTTCACAAATAAACACAAGTTATATGAATTAAATTTTACCACTAACATGAAGTACAATATGTCACGAGAAAACAATGTCAGAATCACCGGGATCCATGGAAGCGTTCCAGAGTTATGACCTCATAAAGGAACAGTGGTCAGAACTGTAAAAATTGTCCCGGTCATGAACGTGCAAACCACTCTTGGGGGTAAAGGGGTTAAGACTGTGCTGTGCAGGCCAGTTTAAGAAGAGGATTGCTGGAGTAGAATGCGCCCAATTCTGGTGCTGTCAATGTACCCCAGTCAGACTCTTTATGCAGGTGGGTGCAGCCATGCCCTGTCCATATTGGCATAGCTGGCACGTAAACTAAACGCCAAATGTTGCAATATTTTTGCGCAACTTCACCAGAATTCTGCTGAAAACAGCTTTATAAATCAGGACCCAAAAGACTTCAAAATAGCAAACAATGAAGTTATTAAAATCTAATAAAGGCTCATATAATAGCTTACACATGTAGCAGAATGTGAGCACCGAACTGTTACTTGCCAATTACAGGTGGGCTACATAGAGGTAAACGGACCCCATCCCATTAGAAGGGAGGTAAAGTTTACCATTACCTGTTTTGGGACAGTCACAATAACAGCCCCAATACATGTTAGTTGAAAGCCGGCTGAAGCCACAGATTTTGGGAGGATTGCTCGGCCATCTGATATGTATGGGCACCTCCCGGCTCTCCCGCGATAGGAGAGAGAAGGACCGGGCAGGTGGAGTGGCAATGCCTGATACTTTTGTTCTCAGGGGAGATAATCTCAAAATCCCCAGCACTCACAAGTATGTTGAGTCGGGAGTGATAGCCTTTGGCCGAGCATTCAGCACACGGCTACCCAATGTGTATGGTCAGCTTTTTCCATCTTGTGTAGCGTTCCAACTAGAGTTGAGAGAATATGTTCGGAAACCATCGCCAAATCCGAGTTTGCCATATTCATGCCTTTTTTTGTACCCTATTGGTGCAGAATTTATGTTTGATGATCAGTCCCGAACATATTCGCTCAACTGTAGACCCATTGATGTTTGGCGAATACTGCAAATACAATATTCGCCGGCGATCGTAATCCAAACCAAATTTTGTAAAATTCGCTCAACTCTTGTCACAACCCTTATCTCCTGTGTCAGTGCTTACTCCAAACACTACATTGATAGCTATACGATAGGGATTCATTTTTATAATAGACACTACCAGAATTTTAATGCCAGGTAACACAAGAATACAAACCATCTTGCAGCAAGAATTCAAGCCAAAATTTCTTTGCATAAAGTAAAATATGAAAAAGGGAACATCACAAAAAAAAACAAAAAACAAAAATACCTTCATAATGTTGATAATAAATGGAGTATTTAGAAATACATAAAAAAATTAATGCATACCAATTTTTCCCATTAAAGAAATTATTGCTGATTTGTATCTCCAGAAACCCTCTTGGCAGTAAACCTGTCAGACACATAATGTGGGAGTTTTCATATTAGGCTTGGATCACACATGCGAGAAACTCGGATGAGTCTCGCATGTTAATACCCGGCACTGCCGCTGGCACTCAGGAGCGGAGCGTTTGGCTGCATGTACAGTATTTCTATGAAGCCGCACGCTCCGCTCCCGAGTGCAGGCGGCAGTGCCGGGTATTAACATGCGAGACTCGTCCGAGTTTCTCGCATGTGTGATTCTGGACTTAAACCAATTGTCGATGGTAAGACCATTTTATTTGCTGCTGATGTGCACGGACAGCAATTGGCAGGGGTAAACCTAGCCTCTCTGCTGCCTGAAGCGAACAGCAAAATGATGCCCCCCCGCACACAAAGTAGATTTTTATATCTATCCTGTAAAACTGAGTACAATAGTGGACATTTTGATTTAGATAAATAGAAAAAAGTGTCCAAACACAAGGATGTCAGCGCCATCACACGCACATACAAGAACAACACAGAAATATCCAAAACAAGGGTCATTAATGGCAATGGTAGGCCTGGCACAGGGCCGGACTGGGACAAAAATGCAGCCCTGCCCCACAAATCCCACCAGCCCACAAACTATAAAACTCATCAGCCCTGATCAGTGAATTTTTGCTATACTTTGTCGTCCCCTCATCACTCTCTTAAAGGAGGTATTTGAAGAGCCACATGTGAATGGCACCACAGTGCATATGATTGACCACAGCTCCATTTACATGGTGCTCTTCAAAGCTACGTTTCCCAGGATCATGGGGGTCCCAGCGGTCAGATCCACAACAAACAGAAAGTCTTCCCCTGTCCCCACATAATGCTCCATACAGTATTATGGGCCCCATATATTACTGCATACAGTATTATGGGCCCCATATAATGCTCCATACAGTATAATGGGCCTCATATATTACTTCGTACGGTATATTCTTCCCCATATATTACTTCATACAGCATAATGGGCCCCATATATTACTTCATACAGCATAATGGGCACCATATATTTCTTCATACAGTATAATGGGCCCCATCTATTACTTCATACAGTATAATGGGCCCCATATATTACTTCATACAGTATATTGTGCACCATATATTACTTCATATAGTATAATGGGCCCCATATATTACTTCATACAGTATATTGTGCACCATATATTACTTCATATAGTATAATGGGCCCCATATATTACTTTATACAGTATAATGTGCCCCATATATTACTTCATACAGTATAATGGGTCCCATATATTACTTCATACAGCATAATGGGCCCCATATATTACTTCATACAGTATATTGGGCCCCATATACTACTTCATACAGCATAATGGGCCCCATATAATTCTTCTCCCCATACCCCGCTGCTCTGGTCTCCTCAGTGTATTCTGATCCTCCGCTGTTATGAATGAGTCACCATAGGAGGCAAAAACAAAAATACTAGCTAAGTCCAGAAAACCAGAGAAGTTGGCAGCTATCGGATTGCAGACCTCTGAACCTATCAACAACAACTAGCAGTAGCCGTGGGGGGTTCCTACGGTGCCCTAGACCCCTCGATCACAGCCGGAGAACTAAATAGCCTAAAGACAGAAAGGGAAATCTAAACTGCCCCAGAGCAGACCCCAAAGCAATAGGCAGCCCCCAACATATAATGACGGTGAAGCAAGATGAAAAAACACTAACACAGATAGAAAGATAGGCTGAGCAAATGATGGGGCCCAAGCTAACTAAATAGGACAGGATAGAAAAGCTGCTGTCTGCAATCCGCCAAAACCCTATCAAAACAAGAGCCAACAGACTGATAGGGAAAAAAGCCCTGAAGACGCTAGGCTTCAAAAAGACTATATCAGTACTCAGGTATTTTCTGAAGACAGAGCAAAAAGGAATTCAGCTCACCCCAGCAGGGAATGGCAGAAATCCAGAAAAAAAAAGGCAAAACAAAACCGAAACACAAATGCAAAAAGCAGAGCAGAAAACTTAGCTTTTGAGGAGCAGGAATCAGACTGGTCTCCTAGAATCCCTCAGAGAAATCACCAGCAAGGCAGAAGGGCGTCGGCTGCCTTATATCCAGTCAGCAATTCCCGTCACCCAGTCATCATCATCCTGCTCAGGTGCTTGGTAATCAGCCTCACTACCTTCCTTCACCAGAAGAGGGAGTTCATCAGACCTCAATGGTGAAGGGGAAAATGAACTCACAACAGTACCTCCCCCTTGAGGAGGGGTCACCGAACCCTCATCCACGCCACCAGGGCGATCAGGGTGAGCCCGATGAAAGGCACGCACCAATCTTTTGGCCTGAATATCAGAGGCAGAGACCCAGGAATTATCTTCCTGACCATAACCCTTCCACTTAACCAAATACTGGAGTCTCCATCTAGCCAGATGGGAATCCAGTATCTTCTCTACCTCATATTCCATGTTACCTTCAACCAATACAGGGTCCGGAGGTGCCACCCCAGGAACTACTGGTTCAACAAACCTCTTCAACAAGGACTTATGAAACACATTATGGATTTTAAATGTGACAGGAAGAGCCAAACGAAAAGAGACCGGATTAATAATCTCCAAAATCTTGTAAGGTCCAATAAATCTAGGCTTAAACTTAGGAGAAGCCACCTTCATAGCGATATTTTTTGATGATAACCAAACCATATCACCAACCTTAAACTGGGGACCAATGGTCCTATGTCGGTTGGAAAACCACTGGGCCTTTTCCTGGGAGAGAGATAACTTATCCACCACTTGGTCCCAGATCTGGTGCATTCTCTCCACCACAGTGTCAACACCTGGGCAGGCAGAAGGCTCCACCTGCCCTGAAGAAAATCGAGGATGAAACCCAAAGTTACAAAAAAAAGGTGACATCAAAGTGGCAGAACTAGCTCTATTATTTAAAGCAAATTCGGCCAAGGGTAAAAATGAAACCCAATCATCCTGATCAGCGGAAATAAAACATCTCAAATACGACTCCAAGGTCTGGTTTGTTCTCTCCGTCTGCCCATTGGTCTGAGGGTGAAAAGCAGAGGAGAAGGACAACTGAATTCCCAGCTTGGAACAGAAAGTCCTCCAAAATCTAGATACAAACTGAACTCCTCTGTCAGATACAATGTTCTCAGGAATCCCGTGCAAGCGAACCACCTGTTGCAAAAACAGGGGCACCAACTCAGATGAAGATGGCAACTTAGGGAGTGGTACAAGATGAACCATCTTAGAGAACCTATCACAAATCACCCAAATAAAAGTCATTCTCTGAGAGACAGGCATATCAGAGATGAAATCCATTGAAATATGGGTCCATGGCCTCCTGGGGACCGGTAAAGGCATCAACAACCCACTAGAGCGAGAACAAGGTTTAGACCGGGAGCAAGTCCCACAGGACTGCACAAAATTCCTGACATCACGAGACAAGGCGGGCTACGAAAAAGACCGACTCACCAGATCTCTAGTACCAAAAATACCTGGATGACCAGCCAATGCAGAGCAATGAACTTCAGACATCACTCTCTTCTTCCACTGGTCAGGAACATACAACTTTCCACTGGGACAATGCTCAGGTTTGTCCTCCTGGAACTCTTCCAGAGCACGTCTCAAATCGGGCGAGATGGCAGAAAGAACTACCCCTTCGCCTAAGATGGTAGCAGGCTTGGTCACCACAGAAGAATCAGCAAAGAAGCTCCTAGAGAAAGCGTCAGCCTTGACATTCTTAGTGCCAGGAAGAAAAGAGACCACAAAATCAAAACGTGTAAAAAACAAGGCCCACCTAGCCTGTCTAGGGTTCAAGCGTTTGGCCGACTCCAGGTAAATCAAATTCTTGTGGTCAGTGAGGACCACGACTTGATGTTTAGCTCCCTCCAACCAATGTCTCCACTCCTCAAGTGCCCATTTCATGGCTAACAGTTCCCGATTCCCCACATCATAGTTACGTTCAGATGGAGAGAACTTTCGGGAAAAGAAAGCACAGGGATTCATTTTAGATGTTACAGGATCCTTTTGGGACAAAACAGCTCCTGCACCAATCTCAGAAGCGTCCACCTCTACCTGGAACGGGAGTGAGACATCATGTTGCCGCAAAACCGGGGCAGAAGTGAATCTTCGCTTCAGCTCCTAAAAGGAAGAAACAGCCTCCGGAGACCAATTCAACACATCAGCACCCTTTTTAGTCAGATCAGTCAATGGCTTGGCAATACTAGAAAATTTTGCTATAAATTTCCGATAAAAATTTGCAAAACCCAAAAACTTCTGGAGGGCCTTCAAAGAAGTGGGCTGAACCCAATCATAAATGGCCTGTACCTTGGCCGGGTCCATTTCAATAGTTGATGGAGACAAAATAAATCCCAAAAATGAAATCCTCTGTACCCCAAAAAGGCATTTCGATCCTTTGACATACAGGGAATTCTCCCTCAAGATCCGGAACACAGTCAGAACATGTTCCACATGAGAATCCCAGTCCTTGGAGAAGATCAAAATATCATCCAGATAGATAATCAAAAATTTATCCACAAAGTCTCGGAAAATGTCGTTCATGAAGCACTGGAAGACAGAAGGGGCATTATTGAGCCCAAAAGGCATCACCAGGAACTCAAAATGTCCCTCCGGAGTATTAAACGCCGTCTTCCATTCATCCCCATGCTTAATGCGGATAAGATTATACGCCCCCCTGAGGTCAAGCTTGGTAAACCAGCAAGCACCTTTAACTCTGGAGAATAGATCTGAAATCAGGGGTAACGGATACTGATATTTAATAGTAATTTTGTTGAGGGCACGATAATCAATACAAGGCCTTAATGAACCATCCTTTTTTGGCCACGAAAAAAACCCCAGCACCTAAGGGTGAAGAGGATGGTCTAATATGACCCTTCTCCAATGCCTCCTTAATATAGGATCGCATAGCCTCGTGCTCGAGTACAGAAAAATTGAAGAGCCGACCCTTGGGAAATTTACACCCCGGGCTCAGTTCAATTGCACAGTCATAACTCCTATGAGGAGGCAAAGACGCAGACTCCTTCTCACTAAATATATCATAAAAGTCCGCCAAATAGTCAGGAACATCATGCGACTGAGGAGAGGTGGAAAAAACCGGAGCCTCACTAAGGGCACACCGACAACCCCAACTCACCTCAAACACAGATTTCCAATCCAAAACTGGATTATGAATTTGCAACCAGGGAAACCCCAGAACAATGGCATCATGCAAATTATGCACACCAAAAATCTGCAATTTTCTTGATGGTCTGGGGCGACCCGCATTACCATCTGGGTCCAAAACTGAGGTTTATTTTTCACCAAAGGAGTAGCATCAATCCCCCTCAAAGGGATAGGCGTCCGCAGAGGTGTCATCGGAAATCCACAACGTTTAGCAAAATCCAAGTCCATTAGATTCAGGGCTGCTCCCGAATCCACAAAAGCCTTGGCGGAAAATGTGGACAGGGAGCAGAGCAGAGTAATTACCAGAAGAAACTTAGGTTGAACACCACCCACAGAAAACGTGTGTGCAAAACGTTTCTCTCGTTTAGGACAGACAGAAATAATATGCGAGGCATCTCCACAAAAAAAAACACAGGCCATTACGCCTTCTGAACTCCCAACGTTGCTCCCCGGACAAAACTCCATCACATTGCATAGGTTCAGACACTTGTTCAACAGGTGGCAACACATCTCATGCAGTCCTGCGTTCACGTAAACGCCGATCAACCTGAATGGCTAATGACATAGAATCGTCAAGACCAGAGGGAACAGGAAATCCCACCATAGTATCTTTTACGGCTTCTGACAAACCCTTCCGAAAGAGAGCTGCCAAGGCATTATCATTCCAGGTAGTAAGGACCGCCCACTTTCGGAATTTTTGACAGTACAATTCTCCAGAATCTCGACCCTGGCTCAATGCCAACAGGGTCTTTTCAGCCTGATCAATGGCATTAGGTTCATCATACAACAACCCCAAGGCTTGAAAAAATGCGTTCACATTAGTCAGAATAGGATCGTCTAGTTTCAAAGAAAACGTCCAATCCTGGGGATCGCCACGCAGCAAAGAGATGACAATTTTAACCTGCTGCGCGGAGCTCCCTGACGAGTTAGGCTTCAAGGCAAAAAATAATTTACAATTATTTTTAAAATTCAAAAATTTAGACCGATCCCCAAAAAACACATCAGGAGTAGGGATCTTTGGTTCAGCAGCATGTGAATGAGCAAGGTAGGCGGAAATTCCCCGCACTTCTGCAGCGAGTTGCTCCACACGATCAGACAATTGCTTTATCTCCATTGAGAGAAAAAAAAATTCCCCCTACGGCCTCAGAGATATAGAGGAAAAAATATACACACTTTTTTTTTTTTTTAACAATTCTTTCCTGCTATTGAGTACCCTAGGATCTGCGGTATGGCTGGTGATTCTGTTATGAATGAGTCACCATAGGAGGCAAAAACAAAAATACTAGCTAAGTCCAGAAAACCGGAGAAGTTGGCAGCTATCGGATTGCAGACCCCTGAACCTATCAACAACAACTAGCAGTAGCCGTGGGTGGTTCCTACGGTGCCCTAGACCCCTCGATCACAGCTGGAGAACTAAATAGCCTAAAGACAGAAAGGGAAATCTAAACTGCCCCAGAGCAGACCCCAAAGCAATAGGCAGCCCCCAACATATAATGACGGTGAAGGAAGATGAAAAAACACTAACACAGATAGAAAGATAGGCTGAGAAAATGATGGGGCCCAAGCTAACTAAATAGGACAGGATAGAAAAGTTGCTGTCTGCAATCCACCAAAACCCTATCAAAACAAGAGCCAACAGACTGATAGGGAAAAAAGCCCTGAAGACGCTAGGCTTCAAAAAGACTATATCAGTACTCAGGTATTGTCGCATCCGTCTGCGGGTCTGGGCTGCAGACAGACAGCGCCCCGAGTAGCACCGACACCCTTAATCCCTATACAGGGATCTGGATTTACTGCAGAGCCCAGGAAGCGCTGTCTGAACAGGAGCAGAGTGCCAGAGCAGAACGGTCGCAATAGAACAGCAGGAAGGGAGCCAAAAATGGGGTCGGAAACCAGGCGAGCAGTGGAGGTACAGAAACGGCAGGCAGAGGCAGCGTCGAGAGTCCAGGCAGAGGTCAAAAACCGGGAGAGTAGCGGAGGTACAAAATCGTCAGGCAGTAGAGGGGGTCAGGAATCCAGGCCGAGGTCAGCGTCAGTAATCAGGAGAAATGCAAGGTACAAAAAAGGCAGGCAACAGAGTAGTCAGAAGTTCAGGCTGAGGTCAGAGTTAACGATAGGCAATCACAAGTAACACGTAGGGGAACCAAGAATATATCCGGCGGCTTGCAAGCCCAGTCCCAAGGTATTTGAGGGATCAGGTCGTCCCTCACTGGCTCCCGGGCTGGTGATGTCATCAGGACCGCCCCCAGGACCAGACCTGATGATGATGCACCAGCCCCTTCATGACTGACAGAGGAGCGGAGTCTGCGTCCAGTAGACGCCTGCGCAGAAGCCCTTTCATTGTTGCCGCCCTCACTCGGGCGCGAGCCACGGTGCCTCCTAGTGGTTGAGGGCGGAACAGCAGGCCCCGAGATCGACGACGACATGTCTGTCCGGTGTCTCCTGGTGGCCGAGGCCTGGACAGCAGGCCCCGAGCCCGAGGGCGGCGTGACAGTCCGTCGCCTCCTAGTGGCTGAGGGCGGAACAGCGGGCCCCGAGTCTGACGGCGACGTGACAGTACCCCCCTCTCCAGGAGGGGCCTCCGGACCCTCAAAACCCGGTTTGTCAGGGTGAAGGAGATGAAATCTCCTAATTAATGCCTTGGCATGGATGTTCCTTGCGGGGACCCAGGACCTCTCCTCCGGGCCGTAGCCCTTCCAGTGTATAAGATACTGTATGGAGTTTCTCACAAGGCGGGAGTCAAGGATACCCTGGACTTCATAGTCCAAGGACCCTCCGACCGAAACAGGAGGAGGAGGGGACTGGACAGGGTGAATTGGGGAGCGATACAGTTTGAGGAGAGACTTGTGGAACACGTTAGGTAATTTAAATGACTGCGGAAGTTTCAAACGGAAGGCTACCGGGTTAACCACTTCTATAATTTCATATGGGCCGATAAATCTGGGACCCAGTTTGGCAGACGGTACTTTCAGTTTGATGTTTTTAGTCGAAAGCCAAACCTTGTCCCCAACCCCCAAGTGCGGCCCCTTGGACCGTCGTTTGTTTGCAGCTGAAGCCTGTCTAACTTGAGCCCCTTCCAAATTCGTATTTACTTCAGACCATATTGTTTTCAAGCGATGTATGTTTTTCTCTACCCCAGGGAGCTCCGACATCCTAGCCGAGAACAACCCAAAGCGCGGATGCAATCCAAGGTTACAAAAAAAAGGGGTAGTTTTAATGGAGTCCTGGTAGCGATTATTTAAGGCAAACTCAGCTAATGGCAGATGTTCTACCCAATCGGACTGGTGTCCTGACACGTAACAACGGAGGTATTGCTCCAGAGCTTGATTAGCACGTTCGGTTTGCCCATTGGTTTCGGGGTGGTAGGCCGAGGAGAAGGATAACTCAACACCGATGCGTTTACAGAACGCCCTCCAGAATTTTGAGACGAACTGGGTACCTCTGTCGGACACAATATTTGACGGAACACCATGAAGACGTACAATGTGCACAAGGAACAATTTGCTCAAGGTTTCGGAGTTAGGTAAGCCAGACAGGGGAATAAAATGGCACTGTTTGCTGAACCTGTCTACCACCACCCAGATACATGTTTTCCCATCTGAGGTCGGCAGGTCTGTGATGAAGTCCATGGAGATGTGGGTCCATGGACTCTCAGGGGTGGGCAAGGACTGAAGCCAGCCAGCAGGGCGATTATGGGTGGATTTGGCGCGGGCACAGACTTCACATGCTGAAACATAGTTCTTACAGTCCTTGACCACCGTCGGCCACCAAAAGTTCCTAGTTACCAACCTGGTGGTATTATTGAGCCCAGGATGACCTGCCAGAACAGAGTCATGTGACTCTTTAAGAACTTGAAGGCGAAAGGAATTCGGAACAAACAATTTTTGGGGGGGTGTAGTGTCAGGAGCTCGTTCCGGAGACCTACGGATCTCCTCCAGAAGGTCCAAGGAAACTGCCGACACGACGATCCCATTGGCTAATATCGGAACGGGTTCACAGTCTTCGGCTTGTGTGGGGCAAAAACTGCGAGAGAGGGCATCGGCCCTCACATTTTTCGTGCCAGGGCGAAAGGTGATTAAAAAATCGAACCTTGAAAAGAACAAGGCCCACCTGGCCTGCCTGGAATTCAGTCTTTTAGCTGACTCCAGGTAGGTCAGGTTTTTGTGGTCTGTAATGACGGTGACTTTGTGTTTGGCGCCTTCGAGAAAGTGACGCCATTCCTCGAAGGCCCATTTGATTGCTAGTAACTCCCGATTCCCAATATCATAGTTCTTCTCTGTGGCAGAGAACTTTCGGGAAAAAAAAGCACATGGGCGCAGCTGAGTGAGGGCTGCAGTGCCTTGCGATAGCACTGCTCCCACTCCGACTTCGGAGGCATCCACCTCCACAATAAATGGGCGGTCTAAGTCAGGTTGTACTAAAACCGGGTTGGCCACAAAGCATTCTTTTAACGTAGAAAATGCTTGAATGGCCTCGGGATTCCAGTTGGCCACGTCCGCCCCCTTCCGGGTTAGATCCGTGAGTGGCTTGGCAATCTCAGAAAAACTCCTGATAAACTTACGGTAGTAATTGGCAAATCCCAAAAATCTCTGCAGTGCTTTCAGCGATTTGGGTTGCACCCACGCCTTAATAGGTTGGATCTTGGCAGGATCCATGCGGAACACCCTGCCTGAGACCATGTACCCCAAAAATTGTACCTCCTTAGCGAAAAAGACACATTTCTCCAACTTAGCAAACAAGGAGTTCTCCCGCAGTCTCTGCAGTACTGAACGGACGTGTTGAGCATGTGTCACAGGGTCAGTGGAGTAAATCAAAATGTCATCCAAGTACACAACGACATACACACCACAGATGTCCCTGAAAATATCGTTAACAAAGTGCTGAAACACTGCAGGAGCATTGCTGAGTCCGAAAGGCATTACTAGGTACTCAAAGTGACCAAGAGGTGTATTAAACGCTGTCTTCCACTCATCGCCGTCTCTTATGCGGATTAGATTGTATGCCCCCCCGGAGGTCAAGCTTAGTAAACCAACGGGCTCCAATTAGCTGATTAAAAAGATCAGGGATGAGTGGAAGCGGGTACTGGTTCTTTATAGTGATTGCGTTTAATTCCCGGTAGTCAATGCAGGGTCTGAGACCACCATCTTTCTTCTCTACAAAGAAGAACCCAGCTCCAACTGGTGAAATAGATGGTCTAATGAACCCCTTTCTTAAGCTATCCGCTATGTACTCATTCATGGCCTGACGCTCTGGACCAGAGAGATTAAATATTCTCCCTTTTGGAAGACGGGCATCTGGAATTAGGTTTATAGGACAATCATACTCTCTGTGGGGTGGTAGTTTCTCAGACTCTATAACGGAAGAGACATCTCCATAATCCCTGAGAGAAAACGGTATGAAGGGGTGTTTTTTTAGCTTGGTTTGATTTACTGCTACAGACATGCAATTATCCTGGCATTGCAAACTCCAGCGCACCACATCACCCAGGTGCCAGTCAATGACAGGAATATGTTGACGTAGCCACGGCATTCCCAAAATGACTGCAGAAGATAGATTGTCCAACACAAAAAAGGAAATAAGCTCAGTATGTAGTGCTCCTACTGACATAGTTATCTTAGCAGTAACAAATTTAACCCCCTCCTGAATAATGGATGTGCCATTAATAGCCGTGGTTTTAATTGGAATATTAAGTTTCAGTAGTGGGACACCAATTTTTTTAGCAGCAAAAGAGTCCATAAAATTCCCTTCAGACCCGCTATCGACATAGGCTTTTAAACACAGAGAATCCTGACCAAAATACAACGAAATAGGTAGTAAAACTTTGGCCGCATCTGCGGGCAATACCTGAGCCTCTGCGCAACCATAGCCAGAGCTGCTCAGAGGCTGATGTTCCCGGGGTACGGATCTCTGATGTTCAGCTTTGTCCCTGGCGTCTCCTAACTGCAGCATGCTCGAGCAGGAAGGTGAGACTGATCCTCCAGGCTGGATACTGAGGCTTAGTAACAGGTGTTTTAGTCCAACAATCAGCTCAGGCAAGAGAGGAAAGGAAAAAAAAAATTCAGAGAAACTGTCTTTATATAGGTGTGATATATATATACACACAAGAGACAGTTTTATTTGGGCCGGATATAATGTCGCGTCCGTCTGCGGGTCTGGGCTGCAGACAGACAGCGCCCCGAGTAGCACCGACACCCTTAACCCCTATACAGGGATCTGGATTTACTGCAGAGCCCAGGAAGCGCTGTCTGAACAGGAGCAGAGTGCCAGAGCAGAACGGTCGCAATAGAACAGCAGGAAGGGAGCCAAAAATGGGGTCGGAAACCAGGCGAGCAGTGGAGGTACAGAAACGGCAGGCAGAGGCAGCGTCGAGAGTCCAGGCAGAGGTCAAAAACCGGGAGAGTAGCGGAGGTACAAAATCGTCAGGCAGTAGAGGGGGTCAGGAATCCAGGCCGAGGTCAGCGTCAGTAATCAGGAGAAATGCAAGGTACAAAAACGGCAGGCAACAGAGTAGTCAGAAGTTCAGGCTGAGGTCGGAGTTAACGATAGGCAATCACAAGTAACACGTAGGGGAACCAAGAATATATCCGGCGGCTTGCAAGCCCAGTCCCAAGGTATTTGAGGGATCAGGTCGTCCCTCACAGGCTCCCGGGCTGGTGATGTCATCAGGACCGCCCCCAGGACCAGACCTGATGATGATGCACCAGCCCCTTCATGACTGACAGAGGAGCGGAGTCTGCGTCCAGTAGACGCCTGCGCAGAAGCCCTTTCATTGTTGCCGCCCTCACTCGGGCGCGAGCCACGGCGCCTCCTAGTGGTTGAGGGCGGAACAGCAGGCCCCGAGATCGACGACGACATGTCAGTCCGGCGTCTCCTGGTGGCCGAGGCCTGGACAGTAGGCCCCGAGCCCGAGGGCGGCGTGACAGTCCGTCGCCTCCTAGTGGCTGAGGGCGGAACAGCGGGCCCCGAGTCTGACGGCGACGTGACAGGTATTTTCTGAAGAGAGAGCAAAAAGGAATTCAGCTCACCCCAGCAGGGAATGGCAGAAATCCAGAAAGACAAGGCAAAACAAAACCAAAACACAAATGCAAAAAGCAGAGCAGAAAACTTAGCTTTTGAGGAGCAGGAATCAGACTGGTCTCCAAGAATCCCTCAGAGAAATCACCAGCAAGGCAGAAGGGCGTCGGCTGCCTTATATCCAGTCAGCAATTCCCGTCACCCAGTCATCATCATCCTGCTCAGGTGCTTGGTAATCAGCCTCACTACCTTCCTTCACCAGAAGAGGGAGTTCATCAGACCTCAATGGTGAAGGGGAAAATGAACTCACAACAGTGGAGGGTGTCTATAGGATTGGTGAGAATTTGGATCTCACTAGGGATTTGAGGATGCTGAACTATTGTCTCAGGCACAGGAGAGATTACACCTCAATGTAACAAGCTGAAATTGGATGGTGTATGACAAGGTGGAGGGTGTCTATAGTATTGGTGAGAATTTGAATCTCACTAGAGATTTGAGGACACTGAACTATTGTCTCAGGCACAGGAGAGATTACACCTCAATGTAACAGGCTGAAATTGGATGGTGTATGACAAGGTGGATGGTGTCTATAGGATTGGTGAGAATTTGAATCTCACTAGAGATTTGAGGACGCAGAGCTATTGTCTCAGGACCAGGAGAGATTATACCTCAATGTAACAGGCTGAAATCGGATGGTATATGACAAGGTGGAGGGTGTCTACAGGATTGGTGAGAATTTGAATCTCACTATAGATTTGAGGACGCAGAACTATTGTCTCAGGCACAGGAGAGATTACACCTCAATGTAACAGGCTGAAATTGGATGGTGTATGACAAGGTGGATGGTGTCTATAGGATTGGTGAGAATTTGAATCTCACTAGAGATTTGAGGACGCAGAGCTATTGTCTCAGGACCAGGAGAGATTATACCTCAATATAACAGGCTGAAATCGGATGGTGTATGACAAGGTGGAGGGTGTCTATAGGATTGGTGAGAATTTGAATATCACTAGAGATTTGAGGAAGCAGAACTATTGTCTCAGGACCAGGAGAGATTACACCTCAATGTAACAGGCTGAAATTGGATGGTGTATGACAAGGTGGATGGTGTCCTGTTATGAATGAGTCACCGTAGGAGACAAAAGCAGAAATACAAGCTAAGTCCAGAAAACCAGAGAAGTTGGCAACTATCAGATTGCAGACCCCTGAACCTATCAACACAACTAGCAGTAGCCGTGGGGGGTTCCTACGATGCCCTAGACCCCTCGATCACAGCCGGAGAATTACATAGGCCTAAAGAAAGAAAGGGGAAATCTAAACTGCCCCAGAGCAGACCCCAAAGCAATAGGCAGCCCCCAACATATAATGACGGTGAAGCAAGATGAAAATACTAACACAGACAGAAAGATAGACTGAGCAAAGACGGGGCCCAAAACTACCTAGATAGGAAAGGACAGGAAGGCTGCTGTCTGCAATCTGCCAAAACCCTATCAAAGACATAAGCCAACAAGCTGATATGAAAAAGGCCCTGAAGCAGCTAGGCTTCAAAAACTAAATCAGCACTCAGGTATTTTCAGAAGACAGAGCTAAATGAATTCAGCACACCTCAGCAGGGAATGGCAGAAATCCAGAAAAACAAAGCAAAACAAAGTCAAAGCACCAAAGCAAAAGGCCGAGCAGCAAACAGCTTTAGAGGAGCAGGAATTCAGACTGGTCTCCAAGGATCCCACAGAGAAATCACCCGCAGGGCAGAAGGGCATCGGCAGCCTTATATCCAGTCAGTAACTCCACTCAGCCAGTCATCATCATCAGCCTCAGGTGTTTGATAATCAGGCTCACTACCTTTCTTTACCAGAAGAGAGAGTTCCTCGGGCCTCAGTAATGAAGGGGAAAATGAACTCACAACAGTACCTTCCCCTTGAGGAGGGGTCACCGAACCCTCAACTACGCCACCAGGGCGATCAGGGTGAGCCCGATGAAAGGCACGCACCAATCTTTTGGCATGAATATAAGAGGCAGAGACCCAGGAATTATCCTCCTGACCATAACCCTTCCACTTAACCAAATACTGGAGTATCCGTCTAGCCAGACGGGAATCCAGTACTTTCTCTACCTCATATTCCATGTTACCTTCAACCAATACAGGGTCTGGAGGTGCCACCCCCGGAACAACAGGTTCAACAAACCTCTTCAACAAAGATTCATGGAACACATTATGGATTTTAAATGTGACAGGAAGAGCAAAACGAAAAGAGACCGGATTAATAATCTCCACAATCTTGTAAGGTCCAATAAATCTAGGCTTAAACTTAGGAGAAGCCACCTTCATAGCAATATTTTTTGATAATAACAACACCATATCACCAACCTTAAACTGGGGACCAATGGTCCTATGTCGGTTGGAAAACCGCTGGGCCTTTTCCAGGGAGAGAGATAACTTATCCACCACTTGGTCCCAGATCTGGTGCATTCTCTCCACCACAGTGTCAACACCTATGCAGGCAGAGGGCTCCACCTGCCCTGAAGAAAATCGAGGATGAAACCCAAAGTTACAAAAAAAAGGTGACATCAAAGTGGCAGAAAAAGCTCTATTATTTAAAGCAAATTCGGCCAAGGGCAAAAATGAAACCCAATCATCCTGATCAGCAGAAATAAAACATCTCAAATACGACTCCAAGGTCTGGTTTGTTCTCTCTGTCTGCCCATTGGTCTGAGGGTGAAAAGCAGAGGAGAAGGACAACTGAATTCCCAGCCTGGAACAGAAAGTTCTCCAAAATCTAGACACAAACTGGACTCCTCTGTCAGATACAATGTTCTCAGGAATCCCGTGCAAACGAACCACCTGTTGTAAAAACAGGGGCACCAACTCAGAGGAAGACGGCAACTTAGGGAGTGGTACAAGATGAACCATCTTAGAGAACCTATCACAAATCACCCAAATAACAGTCATCCTCTGAGAGACAGGCATATCAGAGATGAAATCCATTGAAATATGGGTCCATGGCCTCTTGGGGACAGGCAAAGGCATCAACAACCCACTAGAGCGAGAACACGATTTAGACCGGGAGCACGTCCCACAGGACTGCACAAAATTCCTGACATCACGAGACAAGGAGGGCCACCAAAAAAACCGACTCACCAGATCGCTAGTACCAAAAATACCTGGATGACCAGCCAAAGCAGAGCAATGAACTTCAGATATCACTTTCTTCTTCCACTGGTCAGGAACATACAACTTTCCACTGGGACAACGCTCAGGTTTGTTCTCCTGGAACTCTTCCAGAGCACGTCTCAAATCGGGCGAGATGGCAGAAAGAACTACCCCTTCGCCTAAGATGGTAGCAGGCTTGGTCACCACAGGAGAATCAGCAAAGAAGCTCCTAGAGAGGGCGTCTGCCTTGACATTCTTTGTTCCAGGAAGAAAAGAAACCACAAAATCAAAACGTGTAAAAAACAAGGCCCTCCTAGCCTGCCTAGGGTTCAAGCGCTTAGCCGACTAGGTAAATCAAATTCTTGTGGTCAGTGAGGACCACAACTTGATGCTTAGCTCCCTCCAACCAATGTCTCCACTCCTCAAATGCCCATTTCATGGCCAACAGTTCCCTATTCCCCACATCATAGTTACGTTCAGATGGAGAGAACTTTCGGGAAAAGAAAGCACAGGGATTCATTTTAGATGTTACAGGATCCTTTTGGGACAAAACAGCTCCTGCACCAATCTCAGAAGCATCCACCTCTACCTGGAAAGGAAGTGAGACATCAGGTTGCCGCAAAACCGGGGCGGAGGTGAATCTTCGCTTCAGCTCCTGAAAGGAAGAAACAGCCTCCGGAGACCAATTTAACACATCAGCACCCTTTTTAGTCAGATCAGTCAATGGCTTGGCAATACTAGAAAATTTTGCTATAAATTTCCGATAAAAATTAGCAAAACCCCAAAACTTCTGGAGGGCCTTCAAAGAAGTGGGCTGAACCCAATCGTGAATGGCCTGTACCTTGGCCGGGTCCATTTCAATAGTTGACGGGGACAAAATAAATCCCAAAAAAGAAATCCTCTGTACTCCAAAAAGGCATTTAGATCCTTTGACATACAGGGAATTCTCCCTCAAGATCCGGAACACAGTCCGAATATGTTCCACATGAGAATCCCAATCCTTGGAGAAGATCAAAATATCATCCAGATAGATAATCAAAAATTTATCGACAAAATCTCGGAAAATATCGTTCATGAAGCACTGGAAGACAGAAGGGGCATTAGTGAGCCCAAAAGGCATCACCAGGTACTCAAAATGTCCCTCCGGAGTATTAAACGCCGTCTTCCATTCATCCCCATGCTTAATGCGAATAAGATTATACGCCCCCCTGAGGTCAAGCTTGGTAAACCAGCTAGCACCTTTAACTCTGGAGAATAGATCAGAAATCAGGGGTAACGGATACTGATATTTAACAGTAATTTTGTTGAGGGCACGATAATCAATACAAGGTCTTAATGATCCATCCTTTTTGGCTACAAAAAAAAAAAACGGCACCTAAGGGTGACGAGGATGGTCTAATATGACCCTTCTCCAACGTCTCCTTAATATAGGATCGCATAGCCTCGTGCTCGGGTACAGATAAATTGAAGAGCCGACCCTTGGGAAATTTACACCCGGGCTCAGTTCAACTGCACAGTCATAACTCCTATGAGGAGGCAGAGACGCAGACTCATTCTCACTAAATACATCATAAAAGTCCACCAAATAATCAGGAACATCATGCGACTGAGGAGAGGTGGAAAACACCGGAGCCTCACTAAAGGCACACCGACAACCCCAACTCACCACAGACACAGATTTCCAATCCAAAACTGGATTATGAATCTGTAACCAGGGAAACCCCAGAACAATAGTATCATGCAGATTATGCAACACCAAAAATCTGCAATTTTCTTGATGGTCCGGGGCGACCCGCATTACCACCTGGGTCCAAAACTGGGGTTTATTTTTATCCAAAGGAGTAGCATCAATCCCCCTCAAAGGGATAGGCGTCTGCAGAGGTGTCATCGGAAATCCACAACGTTTAGCAAATTCCAAGTCCATTAGGTTTAGGGCTGCTCCCGAATCCACAAAAGCCTTGGTGGAAAATGTGGACAGGGAGCAGATCAGAGTAATAGCCAGAAGAAACTTAGGTTGAACACCCCCAACAGAAAACGTGTGTGCAAAGCGTTTCTCTCGTTTAGGACAGACAGAAATAATATGCGAGGCATCTCCACAAAAAAAACACAGCTTATTACGCCTTCTGAACTCCTGACGCTGCTCTCTGGAAAAAACTCTATCACATTGCATAGGTTCAGACATTTGTTCAACAGGTGGCAACACCTCTCGTGCAGCTTTGCGTTCGCGCAAACGCCGATCAACCTGAATGGCTAATGACATAGAATCGTCAAGACCAGAGGGAACAGGAAATCCCACCATAGTATCTTTTACGGCTTCTGACAACCCCTTCCGAAAGAGAGCAGCCAAGGCATTATCATTCCAGGTAGTAAGTACTGCCCACTTTCGGAATTTTTGACAGTACAATTCTGCAGAATCACGACCCTGGCTCAATGCCAGCAGGGTCTTTTCAGCCTGATCAATGGCATTAGGTTCGTCATACAACAACCCCAAAGCTTGAAAGAATGCGTTCACATTAGTCAGAATAGGATCATCTGGTTTCAAAGAAAACGCCCAATCCTGGGGATTGCCACGCAGCAAAGAGATGACAATTTTAACCTGCTGCGCGGAGCTCCCTGACGAGTTAGGCTTCAAGGCAAAAAATAATTTACAATTATTTTTGAAATTCAAAAATTTAGACCGATCCCCAAAAAATACATCAGGTGTAGGAATCTTTGGTTCAGCAGCATGTGAATGAGCAAGGTAGGCGGAAATTCCCCGCACTTCCGCAGCGAGCTGCTCCACACGATCAGACAATTGCTTTATCTCCATTGAGAGAAAAAAAAATTCCCCCTACTGCCTCAGAGATATAGAGGAAAAAATATACACACTCTTTTTTTTTTTTTTTTCAATTCTTTCCTGCTATTGAGTACCCTAGGATCTGCGGTACGGCGGGTGATTCTGTTATGAATGAGTCACCGTAGGAGGCAAAAGCAGAAATACAAGCTAAGTCCAGAAAACCAGAGAAGTTGGCAACTATCAGATTGCAGACCCCTGAACCTATCAACACAACTAGCAGTAGCCGTGGGGGGTTCCTACGATGCCCTAGACCCCTCGATCACAGCCGGAGAATTACATAGGCCTAAAGAAAGAAAGGGGAAATCTAAACTGCCCCAAAGCAGACCCCAAAGCAATAGGCAGCCCCAAACATATAATGACGGTGAAGCAAGATGAAAATACTAACACAGACAGAAAGATAGACTGAGCAAAGACGGGGCCCAAAACTACCTAGATAGGAAAGGACAGGAAGGCTGCTGTCTGCAATCTGCCAAAACCCTATCAAAGACATAAGCCAACAAGCTGATATGAAAAAGGCCCTGGAGCAGCTAGGCTTCAAAAACTAAATCAGCACTCAGGTATTTTCAGAAGACAGAGCTAAATGAATTCAGCACACCCCAGCAGGGAATGGCAGAAATCCAGAAAAACAAAGCAAAACAAAGTCAAAGCACCAAAGCAAAAGGCCGAGCAGCAAACTTAGCTTTAGAGGAGCAGGAATTCAGACTGGTCTCCAAGGATCCCACAGAGAAATCACCCTCAGGGCAGAAGGGCGTCGGCAGCCTTATATCCAGTCAGTAACTCCACTCAGCCAGTCATCATCATCAGCCTCAGGTGTTTGATAATCAGGCTCACTACCTTTCTTTACCAGAAGAGGGAGTTCCTCGGGCCTCAGTAATGAAGGGGAAAATGAACTCACAACAGTGTCCATTGGATTGGTGAGAATTTGGATCTCACTATAGATTTGAGGACGCAGAACTATTGTCTCAGACCAGGAGAGATTACACCTCAATGTAGCAGGCTGAAATTGGATGGTGTATGACAAGGTGGAGGGTGTCTATAGGATTGGTGAGAATTTGGATCTCATTAGAGATTTGAGGACGCTAACAATGATGCTCTCAGTCCAAGTATGGACGCAGGCAGCCTAATAAGCAGGACTGCTGCACAGTGCACACACAAAAAGGTGGAAAAATGAACGCTTGGTAACTGTGCAGAAAACAGGAAGAAAAGTATTTTTGCTTTTAAAGCAGTTTGCACAGCAGTGTGCAAACAGCAATGCAGCTATCAGGGAGCCTTATAAGGCAGCCTAATAACCAACAGAGCTGATGCACAAAAATAGAGCCTCCCCTGTCACTGCACACAAAGTGTTATGTTGTAAGTGGAAATCACTAACAGCAGAAGCAGTTTTTTGGTTCTTCTTCCCTGCCTAACGCTCTCCCTACAGAATCATCATCAGCAGCAGCTCTCCCTATGCTAAGATCGGCATAAGTAAGATGGCGGTTGGTGTTCACGCCCTTTTATAGCCCCTGTGATGCCACACAAAGCCAGCCAATCACTTGCATGCCCTACTCAAAGATGGTGGTGACCGATTCCTATGTCATCGCGTTGCCCATAGTGTGCGTGCGTCCTCCATCATTGGCTGAAAAAGGGCGCTGGAAGCATCTTTTGAAATGCGACTTTGGCGCTCTGGTCGCCGACCTCGTGGCCGACCTCACGCTATGGTCGGGTTTCGTTTCATGAAACCCGACTTCAGCGAAAGTCGCCGACTTTTCAATATGACCGACCCGTTTCGCTCAACTCTAATGAAAACCTGATACCAATGGCAAACCTCTCGGATTTTCAAAGAGGCCAAATAGTTGGTGCTCGTATGGCAGGCTTTAGTGTAACAGAAAGTGCCCGAATGCTTGGCATGTCAAGAGGTACTGTCTCCAAAGTAATGACTGCGTTTGAAAGACAAGGAAAACCGTCCGCAGCAAAGCACAGGTCTGGCCGAAAGTCGAAGTTGACTGAGAGAGACCGTCGTACTCTAAAGCGAATTGTGAGAGAGGATCGCAAGACCACGGCTCCGAAAATCACTGCTGAGCTCAATGATCACCTACAGAACCCAGTTTCCACGAAAACTGTTCGTTGGGAGCTGCACATATCTGGATTCCATGGAAGAGCTGCAATTCGTAAACCAATGACAAATGTTTCCAAGCGTTTATAGTGGTGTAGAAACCTCCAGAATTGGTCCCTCGAGCAGTGGAAACATGTGATATTCTCAGACAAATCATCGTTTACGCTTTTTCCGACCTCCGGCCGAGTGTACGTTTGGAGACAGCCGAAAGAAGCATTCCATACAGACTGCCTTCTCCCAACCGTAAAACATGGCGGAGGTTCAGTGATGATCTGGGGTGCTATTTCGTGGAGATCCGCTGGGCCAATGATATCCCTTCATGGAAGAATTAACAGCCGAGATTATTTAGGCATTTTGGGTGACCAAGTGCATCCTATGGTTCAAGCACTGTTCCCGAAGGGGAACGCCATCTTTCAGGATGATAATGTGTGGTGCCCCCAGGAGTATGGTCGCCACAGCGGCATTACCTTCCTCCTAGGTAGGGTGATGTCATGTTTGGAAGCAATGAAGGGTCTCTCTATCAGGTAAATTCAACACACAGCACAGTTCCCACTCCAGGCCAGCAGAGGGAGCTCTGAACCAAACTGGGGGAAGAGCTGCTCTCTGGGGGCCAGGAAGGGGAAGTTGGTCAGTTCGTGTGAGGAGGGAAAAGTGTGTGGACGGGAGAAGAAGAGCTGGAGGATTGAGTGGAGTTCAGGCTCACTTCTAGCGTAGTGCATGGTCCGGAGTCCGGTCTCTGAGGTTGTATGGCTGCTGATGTTCCTGCAGCAGAAACCGGAGGAACAGGAGGCTGTAAATGCTCTGTTCCCGAATAAGACTCGGAGACACAACAGCAACGTGTGAGCCAGAAGAAGGAGGCTACAGTTGTCTGCCATACGAGGGGGTTCTAAAAGAGAGCAAGCAAGAGGAACTTTAGTGTAACTCAGTACTGCATGTACCTCAGATAAGCGTTTTCATTGCATAAAAGCGCCAAAACATAAAAAAAGACATAAATGAGGTATCACTGTAACCGTACTGACTCGAAGAATAAAACCGCTTTATCAATTTTACCGCACGCGGAACGGTGTAAACGCATCCCCCAAAAGAAATTCATGAAACGCTGGTTTTTGTTCATTCTGCGTCCCAAAAATCGGAATAAAAAGCGATAAAAAAAGTCACGTGCCCAAAAAATGGTACCAATAAAAATATCAACTTGTCCCGCAGAAAATAAGACCTCACAAGACTCGGTGGGTCAAAATATGGAAAAATTATAGCTCTCAATATGTGGTGATGCATAAACTATTTTTACAATAAATAGCGTCTTTTAGCGTGTGACAGCTGCCAAACATAAAAACCCGCCATAAATAGTAAATCAAACCCCCCGTTATCACCCCCTTAGGGAAAAATAATTAAAAAAAATTATTTATTTCCATTTTCCCATTAGGGCTAGGGTTAGGGTTAGGGCTAGAGTTAGGGTCATGGTTGGAGTTAGAAATGGGGGGGTTTCCACTGTTTTAGTACATCAGGGGCTTTCCAAACGCGACATGACGTCCGATCTCAATTCCAGCCAAATGGCGCTGCTTCCCTTCCGAGCTCTGCCATGCGCCCAAACAGTGGTTCGCCCCCACATATCAGGTATCGGCGTACTCAGGACAACTTTTCCAGTCCAATTTCTCCTGTTACCCTTGGTAAAATAAAAAAATTGAACCTGAAGTAATTTTTTTTGTGAAAAAAAGTTAAATGTTCATTTTTTTAAACATTCAAAAAATTCCTGTGAAGCACCTGAAAGGTTAATAAACTTCTTGAATGTGGTTTTGAGCACCTTGAGGGGTGCAGTTTTTAGAATGGTGTCAATTTTGGGTATTTTTTATCATATAGACCCCTCAAAGTGACTTCAAATGTGATGTGGTCCGTAAAAATAAAATGGTGTTGCAAAAATGAGAAATCGCTGGTCAACTTTTAACCCTTATAACTTCCTAACAAAAAAAAATTTGGGTTCCCAAATAGTGCTGATGTAAAGTAAACATGTGGGAAATGTTACTTATTAGGTTTTTTGAGTGCTATATCTCTGTGATTTAAGAGCATAAACATTCAAAGTTGGAAAATTGCGAAATTTTCTAAATTTACGTCAAATTTCTGTTTTTTTCACAAATAAACACAAGCTATATGAATGAAATTTTACCACTAACATGAAGTACAATATTTCACGAGAAAACAATGTCAGAATCACCAGGATCCATGGAAGCGTTCCAGAGTTATGACCTCATAAAGGGACAGTGGTCAGAATTGTAAAAATTGGCCCGGGAATTAACATGCAAACCACCCTTGGGAGTAAAGGGGTTAATGCTAGTATTCCTATCAATTGCTTTATCAGAAGATTTTAAACGACTAGGGTCTAGAATATTTTTCATCGTAGGGGCTCTCCGGAATGTTATACCCGGATTCCTGGGTAGATGTTGTCCAATTATCGGATCATTCAATAAAATCGGCCAGTTTTTTTCAAAGACTTTTCCAATTTCCTTATGTTGGTAACTATACTGTGTTATGAAATTCATTGAAAATTGATTGTTGGAAGGTTCTTTAAATTTTATGTTATTAATTAATGAATCCTGTTTTCTGGCCAATGAGTTATTAAATGCCCTTTTTATAAGCTCATTTGGATATTTTTGATTTAAAAACCTGTCCTTCAAGATATTAGCTTGCTCCTTAAAATCTTCATCTAGACAATTTTTTTGTATTCTTCGGAATTGATTCCCAGGTATATTATTGAGCCATTTTGAATAATGTCCACTTTTATAATGAATGTAACTATTTTTGTCAACCTCTTTAAAAAATGTTTTAGTTAAAATAACATTTCCTTTTAAAAAAATTGTGATATCTAAAAAATTGATAATAGTAGAGTTGTACGTGGGAGAAAAGGAGATACCCCAATTATTGCTATTTATTTCTGCAATGAAGGTGTCAATATCATTGATAGTGTTGTTCCAGATAAAGAAAAGGTCGTCAATGAATCTTTTATAAAAAATAATTTGTGTAGACCATTTATTGATACTGATAAAAATTCTTTAAAAAATCCCCATGAATAAATTTGCATAAATGGGCGCTACCTTACTATCCATTGCTGTGCCTGTGATTTGATGGTAGAGTACCCCTTCAAATGTAAAAAAATTATTTTTTAAAACAAATTCCAATCCTTTCATTAAAAACAATTTTTGGTTGGATGATAATCTGGTATCATTAAAAAGGTAGCTCTCAAAACATAATAATCCTATATCATGCCGGATATCTGAGTATAAAGCTGATACATCCATTGTACAGAAAATAAATTTATTGTCCCATTTTACATTTTTTAAGAGTTGAATTAGATGTGTGGAATCCCTCAAATAACTATCAAGATTGCTCACATGTGTGCACATAATCCTATCAATATAAGCAGATAGGTTGCTGGTGTTTTTTTCCTGAGGAAGGAGTTCTGTGAGACTCTGAAACACGTAGAATAAAGACCACTGTATTAATAATCCGAGTTTTTAGTGATTGTCTGACCACATTTTTCCTGTCCTGAAAGACCTGAGACAGGGACGGAGATTTGTCTTCCAACAAGACAATGATCCCAAACATAAAGCTAAATCTACAGTGGAATGGTTCACAAATAAACGTATCCAGGTGTTGGAATGGCCAAGTCAAAGTCCAGACCTGAATCCAATCAAGAATCTGTGGAAAGAGCTGAAAACTGCTGTTCACAAACGATCTCCATCAAACCTCACTGAGCTTGAGCTGTTTGCCAACGAAGAATGTGCAAGAATTTCAGTCTCTCGATGTACAAAACTGATAGAGACATACCCCAAGCGACTGCAACTGTAATCACAGCAAAAGGTGGCGCAACAAAGTATTAAATTAAAGGGGCTGAATAATATTGCACGCCCCACTTTTCAGTTTTTGAATGTCCACAAAAATTTAAAATAACCAATAAATTTCATTCAACTTCACAATTGTGTCCCACTTGTTGTTGATTCTTCACCAAAAATTTACATTTGGTATCTTTATGTTTGAAGCATGATATGTGGGAAAAGGCTGAAAAGTTCCAGGGGGCCGAATACTTTCGCAAGGCACTGTAGCAGCTTCTAGTCTCCGATGAAGATTATCGAAGCATGCCAAAAGTAATAAAAAGTTTTTAAAAATATATAAAAAAAATATATAAAATGTTCAAATCACTCCCCTTTCGCCCCATTCAAAATTAAACAATAAAAAAACAAACATACACATATTTGGTATTGCCGGGTTCAGAATCACCCGATGTATCAATAACAAAAAAGGATTAACCTGATCGCTGAATGATAAAGCAATAAAAAAAGTCAAAACGCCAGAATTACGTTTTTTTGGTCGCCACAACATTTCATTAAAATGCAATAACGGGCGATCAAAAGATTATATCTGCACCAATATGGTATCATTAAAAACATCAGCTCTGCATGCAAAAAATAAGCCCTCACCCGACGCCAGATCACGAAAAATGGATTTGCTACAGGTATCTGAAAATGGTGCTTTTTTTTGCAAAGTTTGAAATTTTTTTCACCACTTAGTTAAAAAAGAACTTAGATATGTTTGGTGTCTGTGAACTGATAATGACCTGGAGAATCATAATGAGAGGTCAGTTTTAGCATGTAGTGAACCTAGTAAAAATGCCAAACAAAAAAACAGTGGGATTGCACTTTTTTTGCAATTTCACCGCATCTGGATTTTTTCCCCATTTTCTAGTACATGACATGGTAAAACTAATGTTGTTGTTCAAAAGTACAACTCATCCCGCAAAAAACAAGCCCTCACACGGCCATATTGATGGAAAAATAAAACAGTTATGGCTCTGGGAAGAAGGGGCGTGAAAAACGAAAACACAAAACCGAAAAAAGCTCCAAGGGGTTAAACTGTGCTCTCTGTTTGGTATGTGTGTATTTTGAATGGTTGGAACTTTCATTTATCCCTGTCCATCTTCCATTGTTTTTCCGGTTAGTGTGTTCCTATACACTTCAGCTTCTTAATGCCCTGGGTGGGGTTGATATAGGCGCATAGCAAGGTATGAAAACCAGGCATCTCCACCTTCAGGAGTAATCAAAGGGAGAGGGATAAACTAGAGCGCCCCTAGTTTTAGGGACCTGGTTATCACCCGTAGTCCCAACACCATCGTGACAGATCCTTGTTCAATGCCCGGAATAATAACTAGATGTGTATTTCCTGAAGGAAGTACAGATAGTGCTATGAAATGGTGCCTGGGCTGCCCCTTTAAGAGAGACTTGCCTGCTGCCCCTGCAAGACTTTCAACTCAGGATCCGTTTTAACTGTGGGTGCCTCTCAGGGGCCACTTTGGCCTCAGGGTCTGATTTGGTGGGTGGGGCCTCTCAGGATACGATTTGGTGGCCTGGGCTCCTCAGGGCTTGAATTGGTGGCCAGGATCCCTCAGGGTCCAATTTTGTGGGTGTGGCCCCTCAGGGTCCAATTTTGTGGGTGTGGCCCCTCAGGGTCAGATTTTGTGGGTGGGTCCCCTCAGGGTCCGATTTTGTGGCCGGGGCCCCTCAGGGTCCGATTTTGTGGCCGGGGCCCCTCAGGGTCCGATTTTGTGGGTGGGGCCCCTTAGGGTCTGATTTTGTGGTTGGGGCCCCTCAGGGTCCGATTTTTTGGGTGGGGCCCTTTAGGGTCTGATTTTGTGGGTGGAGCCCCTCTGGGTCCAATTTGGTGGGCGGGGCCACTCTTGGTCCCATTTGGTGGGTGGGGCCCCTCAGGGTCCGATTTTATGGGTGGGGCTCCTCAGGGTCCAATTTTGTGGGTGGGGCCCCTCAGGGTCCAATTTTGAGGTTGGAGCCCCACAGGGTCCAAATTTGTGGGTGGGGCCCCTCAGGGTCCGATTTTGTGGGTGGTGCCCCTTAGGGTCTGATTTTGTGGTTGGGGCCCCTCAGGGTCCGATTTTTTGGGTGGGGCCCTTTAGGGTCTGATTTTGTGGGCGGAGCCCCTCTGGGTCCAATTTGGTGGGCGGGGCCACTCTTGGTCCCATTTGGTGGGTGGGGCCCCTCAGGGTTTGATTTGGTGGGTGGGGCCCCTCAGGGTCCGATTTGGTGGGTGGGGCCCCTCAGGGTCCGATTTGGTGGGCGGGGCCCCTCAGGGTCCTATTTGGTGGGCGGGGCCCCTCAGGGTCCTATTTTGTGGCCGGGGCCCCTCAGGGTGCAATTTTGTGGCCAGGGCCCCTCAGGGTCCGATTTTGTGGCCGGGGCCCCTCAGGGTCCGATTTTGTGGGTGGGGCCCCTTAGGGTCTGATTTTGTGGTCGGAGCCCCTCTGGGTCCAATTTGATGGGCGGGACCACTCTGGGTCCAATTTGGTGGGTGGGGCCTCACACGGTCCGATTTGGTGGGCGGGCCCACTCTGGGTCAGATTTTGTGGCCGGGGCCTCTCGGTCCGATTTTGTGGGTGGGGCCCCTCAGGGTCTGATTTTGTGGGTGGGGCCCCTCAGGGTCAGATTTTGTGGCCGGGTCCCCTCAGGGTCCGATTTTGTGGGTGGGGCCCCTCTGGGTCCGACTTTGTGGCTGGGGCCCCTTAGGGTCCGATTTGGTGGGTGGGACCACTCTGGGTCCAATTTGGTGGGTGGGGCCTCTCACGGTCCGATTTGGTGGGCGGGGCCACTCTGGGTCTGATTTAGCAGGTGGGGCCCCACAGGGTCCGATTTGGTGGGCGGGGCCCCTCAGAGTCCGATTTTGTGGGTGGGGCCCCTCAGAGTCCGATTTTGTGGGTGGGGCCCCTCAGGGTCAGATTTTGTGGCCGGGTCCCCTCAGGGTCCGATTTTGTGGGTGGGGCCCCTCTGGGTCTGACTTTGTGGCTGGGGCCCCTTAGGGTCCGATTTTGTGTCCGGGGCCCCTCAGGGTCCGATTTTGTGGTTGGGGCCCTTCAGAATCCGATTTTGTGGTTGGGGCCCCACAGGGTCCGATTTTGTGGGTGGGGCTCCTCAGGGTCCGATTTGGTGAGCAGGGCCCCTCAGAGTTCAATTTGGTGAGCGGGGCCCCTCTGGGTCCGATTTGGTCAGCGGGGCCCCTCAGGGTCCGATTTGGTCAGCGGGGCTCCTCAGGGTCAGATTTGGTGGGCGGGGCCCCTCAGGGTCCGATTTTGTGGTTGGGGCCCCTCAGGGTCCGATTTTGTGGGTGGAGCCCCTCAGGGTCCGATTTTGTGTCCGGGGCCCCTCAAGGTCCGATTTTGTGGTTGGGGCCTTTCAGAATCCGATTTGGTGGGCGGGGCGCCTCAGGGTCCAATTTGGTGAGCGGGGCCTCTCAGAGTTCAATTTGGTGAGCGGGGCCCCTCAGGGTCCGATTTGGTGGGCAGGGCCTCTCAGAGTTCAATTTGGTGAGCGGGGCCCCTCAGGGTCCGATTTGGTGAGCGGGGCCTCTCAGAGTTCAATTTGGTGAGCGGGGCCCCTCAGGGTCCGATTTGGTGAGCGGTGCCCCTCAGGGTCCGATTTGGTGGGCAGGGCCTGTCAGGGTCTGATTTGGTGGGTGGGGCCCCTCAGGGTCAGATTTGCTGGGCGGGGGCCATTCTGGGTCTGATTTGGTGGGCGGGGCCCCATCAGGGTCCGATTTTGTGGGTGGGGCCCCTCAGGGTCTGATTTTGTGGCCGGGGCCCCTCAGGGAACGATTTTTTGGTCGGGGCCCCTCAGGGTCCGATTTTGTGGGTGGGGCCCCTCAGGGTCCGATTTGGTTGGCTGGGCCACTCTGGGTTTGATTTTGTGGTTGGGGCCCCTCAGGGTCCGATTTTGTGGGTGGGTCCCCTCAGGGTCTGATTTTGTGTGCGGGGCCCTTCAGGGTCCGATTTTGTGGTTGGGGCCTTTCAGAATCCGATTTGGTGGGCGGGGCCGCTCAGGGTCCGATTTGGTGAGCAGGGCCCCTCAGAGTTCAATTTGGTGAGCAGGGCCCTTCAGGGTCAGATTTGGTGGGCGGGGCCCCTCAGGGTCCGATTTTGTGGTTGGGGTCTCTCAGGGTCCGATTTTGTGGGTGGAGCCCCTCAGGGTCCGATTTTGTGTCCGGGGCCCCTCAAGGTCCGATTTTGTGGTTGGGGCCTTTCAGAATCCGATTTTGTGGATGGGGCCCCTCAGGGTCCGATTTGATTGGCTGGGCCACTCTGGGTTTGATTTTGTGGTTGGGGCCCCTCAGGGTCCGATTTTGTGGATGGGTCCCCTCAGGGTCTGATCTTGTGTCCGGGGCCCTTCAGGGTCTGATTTTGTGGTTGGGGCCTTTCAGAATCCGATTTGGTGGGTGGGGCCGCTCAGGGTCCGATTTGGTGAGCGGGGCCCCTCAGAGTTCAATTTGGTGAGCAGGGCCCCTCAGGGTCCGATTTGGTGAGCGGGGCCCCTCAGGGTCCGATTTGGTGAGCGGGGCCCCTCAGGGTCCGATTTGGTGAGCGGGGCCCCTCAGGGTCCGATTTGGTGAGCGGGGCCCCTCAGGGTCCGATTTTGTGGGCAGGATCTCTCAGAGTCCGATTTGGTGGGCGGGGCCCCTCAGGGTCCGATTTGGCGGGTGGGGCCCATCAGGGTCCGATTTGATGGGCAGGGCCCCTCAGGGTCCGATTTGGTGAGCGGGGCCCCTCAGCGTCTGATTTTGTGGGCGGGATCTCTCAGAGTCCGATTTGGTGGGCGGGGCCCATCAGGGTCCGATTTGGTGGGCAGGGCCCCTCAGGGTCCTATTTTGTGGGTGGGGCCCCCCTGGGTCTGATTTGGTGGGCGGGGCCCCCCTGGGTCCAATTTGAAGGGGGGCCCTCAGGGTCCGATTTAGTGGGCGGGGCCCCTCAGGGTCCGATTTGGTGAGCGGGGCCACTCAGGGTCCGATTTGGTGGGCGGGGCCACTCAGGGTCCGATTTGGTGGGTGGGGCTCCTCAGGGTCCGAATTTGTGGTTGGGGCCCCTCATGGTCTGATTTTGTGGGTGGGGCCCCTCAGGGTCCGATTTTGTGTCCAGGGCCCCTCAGGGTCCGATATTGTGGTTGGGGCCCTTCAGAATCCGATTTGGTGGGCAGGGCCCCTCAGGGTCTGATTTGGTGGGCGGGGCCGCTCAGGGTCCGATTTGGTGGGCGGGGCCCCTCAGGGTCCGATTTTGTGGGTGGGGCCCCTCAGGGTCCGATTTAGTGGCTGGGGCCCCTCAGGGTCCGATTTTGTGGGTGGGGACCCTCAGGGTCCGATTTTGTGGCCAGGGCCCCTCAGGCTCCGATTTTGTGGGTGGGGCCCCTTAGGGTCTGATTTGGTGGGCGGGGCCACGCTGGGTCTGATTTAGCGGGCGGGGCCCCACAAGGTCCGATTTGGTGGGCGGTGCCCCTCAGAGTCCGATTTGGTGGGTGGGGCCCCTCAGGATCCGATTCGGTGGCCTGGGCTCCTCAGGGCTTGAAATGGTGGACAGGATCCCTCAGGGTCAGATTTTGTGGCCGGGGCCTCTCGGTCCGATTTTGTGGGTGGGGCCCCTCAGGGTCTGATTTGGTGGGCGGGGCCGCTCTGGGTCCGATTTGGTGGGCGGGGCCCCTCAGGGTCCGATTTTGTGGGTGGGGCCCCTCAGGGTCCGATTTAGTGGCTGGGGCCCCTCAGGGTCCGATTTAGTGGGTGGGGACACTCAGGGTCCGATTTTGTGGCCAGGGCCCCTCAGGCTCCGATTTTGTGGGCGGGGCCCCTTAGGGTCTGATTTTGTGGTCGGAGCCCCTCTGGGTCCAATTTGGTGGGCGGGACCACTCTGGCCCTGATTTGGTGGGTGGGACCACTCTGGGTCCAATTTGGTGGGCGGGGCCTCTCACGGTCCGATTTGGTGGGCGGGGCCACTCTGGGTCTGATTTAGGGGGCGGGGCCCCACAGAGTCTGGTTTGGTGGGTGGGGCCCCTCAGGATCCGATTCGGTGGCCTGGGCTCCTCAGGGCTTGAAATGGTGGACAGGATCCCTCAGGGTCAAATTTTGTGGCCGGGGCCTCTCGGTCCGATTTTGTGGGTGGGGCCCCTCAGGGTATGATTTTGTGGGTGGGGCCCCTCAGGGTCAGATTTTGTGGCCGGGTCCCCTCAGGGTCTGATTTTGTGGGCGGAGCCCCTCTGGGTCCAATTTGGTGGGCGGGGCCACTCTTGGTCCCATTTGGTGGGTGGGGCCCCTCAGGGTTCGATTTGGTGGGTGGGGCCCCTCAGGGTCCGATTTGCTGGGCGGGGACCCTAAGGGTCCTATTTGGTGGGCGGGGCCCCTCAGGGTCCTATTTGGTGGGCGGGGCCCCTCAGGGTCTGATTTTGTGGCCGGGGCCCCTCAGGGTGCAATTTTGTGGCCAGGGCCCCTCAGGGTCCGATTTGGTGGCCGGGGCCCCTCAGGGTCCGATTTTGTGGTCGGAGCCCCTCTGGGTCCAATTTGGTGGGCGGGACCACTCTGGCTCCGATTTGGTGGGTGGGACCACTCTGGGTCCAATTTGGTGGGCGGGGCCTCTCACGGTCCGATTTGGTGGGCGGGGCCACCCTGGGTCTGATTTAGCGGGCGGGGCCCCTCAGGGTCCGATTTTGAGGTTGGAGCCCCACAGGGTCCAAATTTGTGGGTGGGGCCCCTCAGGGTCCGATTTTGTGGGTGGGGCCCCTTAGGATCCGATTTTGTGGTTGGGACCCTCAGGGTCCGATTTTTTGGGTGGGGCCCTTTAGGGTCTGATTTTGTGGGCGGAGCCCCTCTGGGTCCAATTTGGTGGGCGGGGCCACTCTTGGTCCCATTTGGTGGGCGGGGCCACTCTGGGTACGATTTGGTGGGTGGGGCCCCTCAGGGTCCGATTTGGTGGGCGGGGACCCTCAGGGTCCTATTTGGTGGGCGGGGCCCCTCAGGGTCCGATTTTGTGGCCGGGGCCCCTCAGGGTGCAATTTTGTGGCCAGGGCCCCTCAGGGTCCAATTTTGTGGCCGGGGCCCCTCAGGGTCCGATTTTGTGGGTGGGGCCCCTTAGGGTCTGATTTTGTGGTCGGAGCCCCTCTGGGTCCAATTTGATGGGCGGGACCACTCTGGGTCCAATTTGGTGGGTGGGGCCTCACACGGTCCGATTTGGTGGGCGGGCCCACTCTGGGTCAGATTTTGTGGCCGGGGCCTCTCGGTCCGATTTTGTGGGTGGGGCCCCTCAGGGTCTGATTTTGTGGGTGGGGCCCCTCAGGGTCAGATTTTGTGGCCGGGTCCCCTCAGGGTCCGATTTTGTGGGTGGGGCCTCTCTGGGTCCGACTTTGTGGCTCGGGCCCCTTAGGGTCCGATTTGGTGGGTGGGACCACTCTGGGTCCAATTTGGTGGGGCCTCTCACGGTCCGATTTGGTGGGCGGGGCCACTCTGGGTCTGATTTAGCAGGTGGGGCCCCACAGGGTCCGATTTGGTGGGCGGGGCCCCTCAGAGTCCGATTTTGTGGGTGGGGCCCCTCAGAGTCCGATTTTGTGGGTGGGGCCCCTCAGGGTCAGATTTTGTGGCCGGGTCCCCTCAGGGTCCGATTTTGTGGGTGGGGCCCCTCTGGGTCTGACTTTGTGGCTGGGGCCCCTTAGGGTCCGATTTTGTGTCCGGGGCCCCTCAGGGTCCGATTTTGTGGTTGGGGCCCTTCAGAATCCGATTTTGTGGTTGGGGCCCCACAGGGTCCGATTTTGTGGGTGGGGCTCCTCAGGGTCCGATTTGGTGAGCGGGGCCCCTCAGAGTTCAATTTGGTGAGCGGGGCCCCTCTGGGTCCGATTTGGTCAGCGGGGCCCCTCAGGGTCCGATTTGGTCAGCGGGGCTCCTCAGGGTCAGATTTGGTGGGCGGGGCCCCTCAGGGTCCGATTTTGTGGTTGGGGCCCCTCAGTGTCCGATTTTGTGGGTGGAGCCCCTCAGGGTCCGATTTTGTGTCCGGGGCCCCTCAAGGTCCGATTTTGTGGTTGGGGCCTTTCAGAATCCGATTTGGTGGGCGGGGCGCCTCAGGGTCCGATTTGGTGAGCGGGGCCTCTCAAAGTTCAATTTGGTGAGCGGGGCCCCTCAGGGTCCGATTTGGTGAGCGGTGCCCCTCAGGGTCCGATTTGGTGGGCAGGGCCTGTCAGGGTCTGATTTAGTGGGTGGGGCCCCTCAGGGTCAGATTTGCTGGGCGGGGGCCATTCTGGGTCTGATTTGGTGGGCGGGGCCCCTCAGGGTCCGATTTTGTGGGTGGGGCCCCTCAGGGTCTGATTTTGTGGCCGGGGCCCCTCAGGGAACGATTTTTTGGTCGGGGCCCCTCAGGGTCCGATTTTGTGGGTGGGGCCACTCTGGGTCTGATTTAGCGGGCGGGGCCCCTCAGGGTCCGATTTGGTGGTCGGGGCCCTTCAGGGTCCGATATGGTGGTTAGTGCCCCTCAGGGTCCGATTTTTTTGGGTGGGGCCCTTTAGGGTCTGATTTTGTGGGCGGAGCCCCTCTGGGTCCAATTTGGTGGGCGGGGCCACTCTTGGTCCCATTTGGTGGGTGGGGCCCCTCAGGGTTCGATTTGGTGGGTGGGGCCCCTCAGGGTCCGATTTGCTGGGCGGGGACCCTCAGGGTCCGAATTTGTGGTTGGGGTCTCTCAGGGTCCGATTTTGTGGGTGAAGCCCCTCAGGGTCCGATTTTGTGTCCGGGGCCCCTCAAGGTCCGATTTTGTGGTTGGGGCCTTTCAGAATCCGATTTTGTGGATGGGGCCCCTCAGGGTCCGATTTGATTGGCTGGGCCACTCTGGGTTTGATTTTGTGGTTGGGGCCCCTCAGGGTCCGATTTTGTGGGTGGGTCCCCTCAGGGTCTGATCTTGTGTCCGGGGCCCTTCAGGGTCTGATTTTGTGGTTGTGGCCTTTCAGAATCCGATTTGGTGGGTGGGGCCGCTCAGGGTCCGATTTGGTGAGCGGGGCCCCTCAGAGTTCAATTTGGTGAGCAGGACCCCTCAGGGTCCAATTTGGTGAGCGGGGCCCCTCAGGGTCCGATTTGGTGAGCGGGGCCCCTCAGGGTCCGATTTGGTGAGCGGGGCCCCTCAGGGTCCGATTTTGTGGGCAGGATCTCTCAGAGTCCGATTTGGTGGGCGGGGCCCCTCAGGGTCTGATTTGGCGGGTGGGGCCCATCAGGGTCCGATTTGATGGGCAGGGCCCCTCAGAGTCCGATTTGGTGAGCGGGGCCCCTCAGCGTCTGATTTTGTGGGCGGGATCTCTCAGAGTCCGATTTGGTGGGCGGGGCCCATCAGGGTCCGATTTGGTGGGCAGGGCCCCTCAGGGTCCTATTTTGTGGGTGGGGCCCCCCTGGGTCTGATTTGGTGGGCGGGGCCCCCTGGGTTTAATTTGAAGGGGGGCCCTCAGGGTCCGATTTAGTGGGCGGGGCCCCTCAGGGTACGATTTGGTGGGCGGGGCCACTCAGGGTCCGATTTGGTGGGCGGGGCCACTCAGGGTCCGATTTGGTGGGTGGGGCTCCTCAGGGTCCGAATTTGTGGTTGGGGCCCCTCATGGTCTGATTTTGTGGGTGGGGCCCCTCAGGGTCCGATTTTGTGTCCGGGGCCCCTCAGGGTCCGATATTGTGGTTGGGGCCCTTCAGAATCCGATTTGGTGGGCAGGGCCCCTCAGGGTCTGATTTGGTGGGCGGGGCCGCTCAGGGTCCGATTTGGTGGGCGGGGCCCCTCAGGGTCCGATTTTGTGGGTGGGGCCCCTCAGGGTCCGATTTAGTGGCTGGGGCCCCTCAGGGTCCGATTTTGTGGGTGGGGACCCTCAGGGTCCGATTTTGTGGCCAAGGCCCCTCAGGCTCCGATTTTGTGGGTGGGGCCCCTTAGGGTCTGATTTGGTGGGCGGGGCCACGCTGGGTCTGATTTAGCGGGCGGGGCCCCACAAGGTCCGATTTGGTGGGCGGTGCCCCTCAGAGTCCGATTTGGTGGGTGGGGACCCTCAGGATCCGATTCGGTGGCCTGGGCTCCTCAGGGCTTGAAATGGTGGACAGGATCCCTCAGGGTCAGATTTTGTGGCCGGGGCCTCTCGGTCCGATTTTGTGGGTGGGGCCCCTCAGGGTCTGATTTGGTGGGCGGGGCCGCTCTGGGTCCGATTTGGTGGGCGGGGCCCCTCAGGGTCCGATTTTGTGGGTGGGGCCCCTCAGGGTCCGATTTAGTGGCTGGGGCCCCTCAGGGTCCGATTTTGTGGGTGGGGACACTCAGGGTCCGATTTTGTGGCCAGGGCCCCTCAGGCTCCGATTTTGTGGGCGGGGCCCCTTAGGGTCTGATTTTGTGGTCGGAGCCCCTCTGGGTCCAATTTGGTGGGCGGGACCACTCTGGCCCTGATTTGGTGGGTGGGACCACTCTGGGTTCAATTTGGTGGGCGGGGCCTCTCACGGTCCGATTTGGTGGGCGGGGCCACTCTGGGTCTGATTTAGCGGGCGGGGCCCCACAGGGTCCGATTTGGTGGGCGGGGCCCCTCAGAGTCTGGTTTGGTGGGTGGGGCCCCTCAGGATCCGATTCGGTGGCCTGGGCTCCTCAGGGCTTGAAATGGTGGACAGGATCCCTCAGGGTCAAATTTTGTGGCCGGGGCCTCTCGGTCCGATTTTGTGGGTGGGGCCCCTCAGGGTCTGCTTTTGTGGGTGGGGCCCCTCAGGGTCAGATTTTGTGGCCGGGTCCCCTCAGGGTCCGATTTTGTGGTCGGAGCCCCTCTGGGTCCAATTTGGTGGGTGGGACCAATCTGGCTCCGATTTGGTGGGTGGGACCACTCTGGGTCCAATTTGGTGGGCGGGGCCTCTCACGGTCCGATTTGGTGGGCGGGGCCACTCTGGGTCTGATTTAGCAGGCGGGGCCCCTCAGGGTCCGATTTGGTGGTCGGGGCCCTTCAGGGTCTGATATGGTGGTTGGTGCCCCTCAGGGTCCGATTTTTTTGGGTGGGGCCCTTTAGGGTCTGATTTTGTGGGCGGAGCCCCTCTGGGTCCAATTTGGTGGGCGGGGCCACTCTTGGTCCCATTTGGTGGGTGGGGCCCCTCAGGGTTCGATTTGGTGGGTGGGGCCCCTCAGGGTCCGATTTGCTGGGCGGGGACCCTCAGGGTCCTATTTGGTGGGCGGGGCCCCTCAGGGTCTGATTTTGTGGCCGGGGCCCCTCAGGGTGCAATTTTGTGGCCAGGGCCCCTCAGGGTCCGATTTGGTGGCCGGGGCCCCTCAGGGTCCGATTTTGTGGTCGGAGCCCCTCTGGGTCCAATTTGGTGGGCGGGACCACTCTGGCTCCGATTTGGTGGGTGGGACCACTCTGGGTCCAATTTGGTGGGCGGGGCCCTCTCACGGTCCGATTTGGTGGGCGGGGCCACCCTGGGTCTGATTTAGCGGGCGGGGCCCCTCAGGGTCCGATTTTGAGGTTGGAGCCCCACAGGGTCCAAATTTGTGGGTGGGGCCCCTCAGGGTCCGATTTTGTGGGTGGGGCCCCTTAGGATCCGATTTTGTGGGTGGGACCCTCAGGGTCCGATTTTTTGGGTGGGGCCCTTTAGGGTCTGATTTTGTGGGCGGAGCCCCTCTGGGTCCAATTTGGTGGGCGGGGCCACTCTTGGTCCCATTTGGTGGGCGGGGCCACTCTGGGTACGATTTGGTGGGCGGGGAACCTCAGGATCCAATTTGGTGGGCGGGGTCCCTCATGGACCGATTTGGTGGGCGGGGCCCCTCAGGGTCCGATTTGGTTTGCGGGCCCCTCAAGGTCCAATTTAGTGGGCGGGGCACCTCAGGGTCCAATTTTAAGGTTGGAGCCCCACAGGGTCCAAATTTGTGGGTGGGGCCCCTCAGGGTCCTATTTTGTGGGTGGGGCCCCTTAGGGTCCGATTTTGTGGTTGGGACCCCTTAGGGTCCGATTTTTTGGGTGGGGCCCTTTAGGGTCTGATTTTGTTGGCGGAGCCCCTCTGGGTCCAATTTGGTGGGCGGGGCCCCTCATGGTCCGATTTGGTGGGCGGGATCCCTCAGGGTCCAATTTGGTGGGCGGGGCCCCTCAGGGTCCGATTTGGTGGGCGGGGCCCATCAGGGTCTGATTTGGTGGGTGGGGCCCCTCAGGGATCGATTTGGTGGGTGGGGCCCCTCAGGGTCCGATTTGGTGGGCGGGGACCCTCAGGGTCCTATTTGGTGGGCGGGGACCCTCAGGGTCCTATTTGGTGGCCGGGCCCCTCAGGGTGCAATTTTGTGGCCAGGGCCCCTCAGGGTCCGATTTTGTGGCCGGGGCCCCTCAGGGTCCGATTTTGTGGGTGGGGCCCCTCAGGGTCTGATTTTGTGGTCGGAGCCCCTCTGGGTCCAATTTGGTGGGCGGGACAACTCTGGGTCCGATTTGGTGGGTGGGACCACTCTGGGTCCAATTTGGTGGGTGGGGCCTCTCACGGTCCGATTTGGTGGGCGGGGCCACTCTGGGCCTGATTTAGCGGGTGGGGCCCCTTTGGGTCCAATTTGGTGGGCGGGGCCACTCTTGGTCCCATTTGGTGGGCGGGGCCACTCTGGGTACGACTTGGTGGGCGGGGCCCCTGAGGATCTAATTTGGTGTGCGGTGCCCCTCAGGGACCAATTTGGTGTGCGGTGCCCCTCAGGGACCAATTTGGTGGGCGGGGCCCCTCAGGGTCCGATTTGGTGGGCGGGGTCCCTCAAGGTCCGATTTAGTGGACGGGGCCCCTCAGGGTCCGATTTTGTGGCCGGGGCCCCTCAGGGTGCAATTTTGTGGCCAGGGCCCCATAGGGTCCAATTTGGTGGGCGGGACAACTCTGGGTCCGATTTGGTGGGTGGGACCACTCTGGGTCCAATTTCGTAGGCGGCGCCTCTCACGGTCCAATTTGGTGGGCGGGGCCACTCTGGGTCTGATTTAGCGGGTGGGTCCCCACAGGGTCTGATTTGGTGGGCAGGGCCCCTCAGGGTCCGACTTGGTGGATGGGGCCCCTCAGGATCCGATTCGGTGGCCTGGGCTCCTCAGGGCTTGAAATGGTGGACAGGATCCCTCAGGGTCAGATTTTGTGGCCGGGGACTCTCGGTCCGATTTTGTGGGTGGGGCCCCTTAGGGTCCGATTTTGTGGGCGGAGCCCCTCTGGGTCCAATTTGGTGGGCGAGGCTCAGCCTCCGATTTGGAAGCCGGTGGTGGTTCTGCCTCCGGTTTGGAGGCCGGGGTGGCTCAGACTCCGATTTGGAGGCCGGGGTGGCTCAGACTCCGATTTGGAGGCCGGGGTGGCTCAGACTCCGATTTGGAGGCCGGGGTGGCTCAGACTCCGATTTGGAGGCCGGGGTGGCTCAGACTCCGATTTGGAGGCCGGGGTGGCTCAGACTCCGATTTGGAGGCCGGGGTGGCTCAGACTCCGATTTGGAGGCCGGGGTGGCTCAGACTCCGATTTGGAGGCCGGGGTGGCTCAGACTCCGATTTGGAGGCCGGGGTCGATCAGCCTCCGATTTCTAGGCCGTAGTGGCTCAGCCTCCGATTTGGAGGCCGGGGTGGCTCAGCCTCCGATTTGGATGCTGGGGTCGATCAGCCTCCGCTTTGGAGGTCGGGGTGGCTCAGCCTCCGATTTGGAGCCTGGGGTCACTCAGCTTTCGATTTGGCGTGTCGGCCCTTTAAGACTCATTTCGGTGGGCCGGCCCTTTAACAATCACTTTGGCGCGTCGGCCCTTTTAGAGCTAGTTTGGCTCACTGGGCTTCTAAATCAACTTTGGCGGACATTCTCTCTCAGGGGCATGTGTCATGTGATGAAGCTAGATTTGCATTTGTGCTGTGGGTTTTGCTTTAAGAGCTGATATTATGTGGCAGAAGCTCTGTCCTGGGGGCGTCATGTGACGTTCGTAGGCGTTGGCATAGTGACTGGGTGTGCCTGCGCATATCAATGAGCTTAACTGCTATTTCAATCACCTCAGGGCACGTTTTGCCATTTCCCATTGAAAAGCATTGGAGACAGTGCATTCCAATGACGGGAAAAAAAATTTTCAAACGCAAATTGCGCAAAAACTACAAATCCGATCGACACGAAAAATACTTAGCACACCTCTCGTGGACGCTGGCTTCGAAACGACACCTCAACGGAGTCTGTGCGTGTAGCGGTTCGGGCCGTATTAATTGCGGAAATCAACTTAATAATAATAACTAGATGTGTATTTCCTGAAGGAAGTACAGATAGTGGTTTGAAATGGTGCCCGGGCTGCCCCTTTAAGAGAGACTTGCCTGCTGCCCCTGCAAGACTTTCAACTCAGGATCCGATTTAACTGTGGGTGCCTCTCAGGGGCCACTTTGGTCTGTGGGGCCCCTCAGGGTCTGATTTGGTGGGTGGGACCCCTCAGGATCCGATTTGGTGGGCGGGGCCACTCTGGGTCCGATTTGGAGGCCAGGGTGGCTCAGCCTCCGATTTGTAGGCAAGGGTCGATCAGCCTCCGATTTGGAGGCTGGGGTGCCTCAGCCTCCGATTTGGAGCGTGGGGTCACTCAGCTTTCAATTTGGCGCGCCGGCCCTTTAAGACTCATTTCGGTGCATCAGCCCTTTAAGAATCACTTAGGCGCATCGGCCCTTTAAAAGCTAGTTTGGCGCACTGGGCTTCTAAATCCACTTTGGCGGACATTCTCTCTCAGGGGCATGCATCATGTGATGAAGCTAGATTTGCATTTGTGCTTTGGGTTTCGCTTTAAGAGCTGATATTATCTGGCAGAAACTGTGTCCTGCTGGGGTCATGTAAAGTTCGTATTCGTTGGCATAGTAACTGGGTGTGCCTGCGCCAGGGCCGACTCCAGGTTTTTGAGGGCCCCGGGCGAAAAAGTCTCAGTGGGCCCCCCCTTAACACATACCACGACTCATGCCGTGTGACATCCGTGGTGACCGCCAAAAACGGACTTGTCTCCGCATGGATCACACGGACACGCATGTGATCCACACAGACACTCGCTCTGTGGCAAAACACGTTCATGTGAAGGAGGCTACTGATTAGTAGTGTACGCATGAAAGAAAGAAGAGAGAGAGAGAGAAAGAACAGAGAGAACAGAAAGAAAGAGGGGAAATAAAGAACAGAGAAAGAAAGAGAGAAAGAATGGAAGGAAGAACAGAGAGAGAAAGATACAGAGAGCGAGAGAGAGAAAGAAAGAACATAGAAAGAACGAACAGAGAAAGAAAGAAAATAAACAACAAAGAGAAAGAAAGGAAGAACAGAGAGAGAAAGAGAAAGAAAAGAACAGAGAGAAAGAGAAAGAAAGAGGGGAAAGAAAGAAAGAACAGATAGAGAAAGAGTGGAAAGAAAGAACAGAGAGAAAGAAAAAAGAAAGAAAAAGAACAAAGAGAAAGAAAGAGTGGACAGAAAAAAAGAACAGAGAGAGAAAGAAAGAAAGAAAGAAAGAAAGAAAGAAAGAAAGAGAAAGAAAGAAAGAAAGTAAGACGGGAAAAAAGAACAGAGAGGGAGAGAAAAAAAGAGGGGAAGAAAGAACGGAGAGAGAAAGAACACAGAGAAAAAGCGTCAACAGAAAAAAAGAACAGGGAGAGAGAGAAAGAAGGAGGGGAAAGAAAGAAAGAACAGAGAGGTAGAGAGAAAAAGAAAGAGGGGAAAGAACAGATGGAAAGAAAGATCAGAGAGAGAGAAAGAAAAAGAGGAAAGAGAGAACAGAGAGAGAGAGAGAAAGAACAGAGACAGAAAGAAAGAAAGAGAAAGAAAGAAAGAGAACAGAGAGAGAGAAAAAAAGATTAGAGAGAAAGAACAGAGAGAGAAAGAAACAGAGAAAGAAAAATTCTATAAAGATACTATAGCAGCCCAGCTCCCATTGTAGTGCCCACCTGAGCCTCCTGGTGCAGGACATATCATGATCCGCTCACATGCCCGACATCCCCGATTCCAAGGCGATCCCGCTGTCCGCTCTGTCAGAGGAGGACACGGTGATGGATCTGAAGCATTCCTGGTTCCGTCACAATCTCCTACTGAAATTACCTAATTTCTGGTCAGCTTCCAGCAAGTCACTTCCGGTAGAACGTTACGTGCAAGTTTTAAATTGCTCCTTGGGGCTCCACTGTGTACTCCTGTGTCCCGCGGGGAAAGTATGCTCCCGGCTGGGGCAGTCTCTCTCTCAAAATCAGGACTGTCTCGCTGGATCCGGGATGGTTGGGACTCGGGAGGTATAAATGCTCCCCACCATACACCTCGTACACACACGGCTCCGCTCCGTACACCCCCGGCTCTGCTCCGCTCCATAAACACACGGCTCAGCTCCGTACACACAGGGCTCCGTTCCGTACATCTCGTACACACACGGCTTCGCTCCGTACACATCGTACACACACGGCTCCGCTCCGTACACCTCGTACACACACGGCTCTGCTCCGTACACCTTGTAAACCCCTCCTGACCCCACCAAACAACACACACGGCTCTGCTACATCCACCTTGTAAAACCCCTCCTGACCCCACACAAGTACACACACGGCTCTGCTACATCTACCTTGCAAAACCCCTCCTGACCCCAAACAAGTACACACACGGCTCTGCTACATCCACCTTGTAAAACACCTCCTGACCCCACACAAGTACAAACACGGCTCTGCTACATCCACCTTGTAAAACCCCTCCTGACCCCACACAAGTACACACACAGCTCTTTTACATCCACCTTGTAAACCCCTCCTGACCCCACACAAGTACACACACGGCTCTGCTACATCCACCTTGTAAAACCCCTCCTGACCCCACACAAGTACACACACGGCTCTGCTACAACCACCTTGTAAACCCCTCCTGACCCCACACAAGTACACACACGGCTCTGCTACATCCACCTTGTAAAAACCCCTCCTGACCCCACACAAGTACACACACGGCTCTGCTACATCCACCTTGCAAAACCCCTCCTGACCCCACACAAGTACACACACGGCTCTGCTACATCCACCTTGTAAAACCCCCTCCTGACCCCACACAAGTACACACACGGCTCTGCTACATCCACCATGTAAAACCCCTCCTGACCCCACACAAGTACACACACGGCTCTGCTACATACACCTTGTTAAACCCCTCCTGACCCCACACAAGTACAAACACGGCTCTGCTACATGCACCTTGTAAAACCCCCTCCTCCTGACCTCACACAAGTAGACACACGGCTCTGCTACATCCACCTTGTAAAACACCTCCTGACCCCACATAAGTACACACACGGCTCTGCTACATCCACCTTGTAAACCCCTCCTGACCCTACACAAGTACACACACGGCTCTGCTACATCCACCTTGTAAAACACCTCCTGACCCCACACAAGTACACACACGGCACTGCTACATCCACCTTGTAAACCCCTCCTGACCCCACACAAGTACACACACGGCTCTGCTACATCCACCTTGTAAACCCCTACTGACCCCACACAAAGTACACACACGGCTCTGCTACATCCACCTTGTAAAACCCCTCCTGACCCCACACAAGTACACACACGGCTCTGCTACATCCACCTTGTAAAACCCCTCCTGACCCCACACAAGTACAAACACGGCTCTGCTACATCCACCTTGTAAACCCCTCCTGACCCCACACAAGTACACACACGGCTCTGCTACATCCACCTTGAAAAACACCTCCTGACCCCACACAAGTACACACACGGCTCTGCTACATCACCTTGTAAACCGCTCCTGACCCCACACAAGTACACAAACAGCACTGCTACATCCACCTTGTAAACCCCTCCTGACCACACACAAGTACACACACGGCACTACACCATCCACCATGTAAAACCCCTCCTGACCCCACACTAGTACACACACGGCTCTGCTACATCACCTTGTAAACCCCTCCTGACCCCACACAAGTACACACATGGCTCTGCTACATCCACCTTGTAAAACACCTCCTGACCCCACACAAATTACACACACGGCTCTGCTACATCCACCTTGTAAAACACCTCCTGACCCCACACAAAGTACACAAACAGCTCTGCTACATCACCTTGTAAACCCCTCCTGACCCCACACAAGTACACACACGGCACTGCTACATCCACCATGTAAAACCCCTCCTGACCCCACACAAGTACACACACGGCTCTGCTACATCCACCTTGTAAACCCCTCCTGACCCCACACAAGTACACACACGGCTCTGCTACATCCACCATGTAAAACCCCTCCTGACCCCACACAAGTACACACACGGCACTGCTACATCCACCTTGTAAAACCCCTCCCTGACCCCACACAAGTACACACACGGCACTGCTACATCCACCTTGTAAAACACCTCCTGACCCCACACAAAGTACACACATGGCTCTACTTCATCCACCTTGTAAACCCCTCCTGACCCCACACAAGTACACACATGACTCTGCTACATCACCTTGTAAACCCCTCCTGACCCCACACAAAGTACACAAACAGCTCTGCTACATCACCTTGTAAACCGCTCCTGACCCCACACAAGTACACAAACGGCACTGCTACATCCACCTTGTAAACCCCTCCTGACCACACACAAGTACACACACGGCACTACACCATCCACCATGTAAAACCCCTCCTGACCCCACACTAGTACACACACGGCTCTGCTACATCACCTTGTAAACCCTTCCTGACCCCACACAAGTACACACATGGCTCTGCTACATCCACCTTGTAAAACACCTCCTGACCCCACACAAATTACACACACGGCTCTGCTACATCCACCTTGTAAAACCCCTCCTGACCCCACACAAGTACACACACGGCACTGCTACATCCACCTTGTAAAACCCCTCCCTGACCCCACACAAGTACACACACGGCACTGCTACATCCACCTTGTAAAACACCTCCTGACCCCACACAAAGTACACACATGGCTCTACTTCATCCACCTTGTAAACCCCTCCTGACCCCACACAAGTACACACATGACTCTGCTACATCACCTTGTAAACCCCTCCTGACCCCACACAAAGTACACAAACAGCTCTGCTACATCACCTTGTAAACCGCTCCTGACCCCACACAAGTACACAAACGGCACTGCTACATCCACCTTGTAAACCCCTCCTGACCACACACAAGTACACACACGGCACTACACCATCCACCATGTAAAACCCCTCCTGACCCCACACTAGTACACACACGGCTCTGCTACATCACCTTGTAAACCCTTCCTGACCCCACACAAGTACACACATGGCTCTGCTACATCCACCTTGTAAAACACCTCCTGACCCCACACAAATTACACACACGGCTCTGCTACATCCACCTTGTAAAACACCTCCTGACCCCACACAAAGTACACAAACAGCTCTGCTACATCACCTTGTAAACCCCTCCTGACCCCACACAAGTAAACACACGGCACTGCTACATCCACCATGTAAAACCCCTCCTGACCCCACACAAGTACACACACGGCTCTGCTACATCCACCATGTAAAACCCCTCCTGACCCCACACAAGTACACACACGGCACTGCTACATCCACCTTGTAAAACCCCTCCCTGACCCCACACAAGTACACACACGGCACTGCTACATCCACCTTGTAAAACACCTCCTGACCCCACACAAGTACACACACGGCTCTGCTACATCCACCTTGTAAACCCCTCCTGACCCCACACAAGTACACACACGGCTCTGCTACATCCACCTTGTAAACCCCTCCTGACCCCACACAAGTACACACATGGCTCTGCTACATCCACCATGTAAAACCCCTCCTGACCCCACACAAGTACACACACGGCACTGCTACATCCACCTTGTAAAACCCCTCCCTGACCCCACACAAGTACACACACGGCACTGCTACATCCACCTTGTAAAACACCTCCTGACCCCACACAAGTACACACATGGCTCTGCTACATCCACCTTGTAAAACACCTCCTGACTCCACACAAGTACACACACGGCTCTGCTACATCCACCTTGTAAACCCCTCCTGACCCCACACAAGTACACACACGGCTCTGCTACATCCACCTTGTAAACCCCTCCTGACCCCACACAAGTACACACACGGCTCTGCTACATCCACCTTGTAAACCCCTCCTGACCCCACACAAGTACACACACGGCTCTGCTACATCCACCTTGTAAACCCCTCCTGACCCCACACAAGTACACACACGACTCTGCTACATCCACCTTGTAAACCCCTCCTGACCCCACACAAGTACACACACGGCACTGCTACATCCACCTTGTAAAACACCTCCTGACCCCACACAAAGTACACACACGGCTCTGCTACATCCACCTTGTAAACCCCTCCTGACCCCACACAAGTACACACACGGCTCTGCTACATCCACCTTGTAAACCCCTCCTGACCCCACACAAGTACACACACGGCTCTGCTACATCCACCTTGTAAAACCTCTCCTGACCCCACACAAGTACACACACGGCTCTGCTACATCCACCTTGTAAACCCCTCCTGACCCCACACAAGTACACACACGGCTCTGCTACATCCACCTTGTAAAACACCTCCTGACCCCACACAAAGTACACACACGGCTCTGCTACATCCACCTTGTAAACCCCTCCTGACCCCACACAAGTACACACACGACTCTGCTACATCACCTTGTAAACCCCTTCTGACCCCACACAAGTACACAAACAGCTCTGCTACATCCACCTTGTTAAACCCCTCCCTTAGCCCACTGTCCCACACATAAACGTTACCTCATCCATCCAGACCAGCACCGTAATGACAAGCGACCAGCACAGCAGAGTCCTGCAGCCGCCCTGATCATGTGACCCCTGACTCCTCCCCTCCTGTGACCTCATCACAGGTCCTGTGTCGGCACCGCACACAAGATTACAGCCGAAGGAAGCGATGATCATTGCTGGCAGTAAGGCTGTGTGCACACGATGCAGATATCCAGTGGATCCGCAGCGGATTTTACCGCGCAGAAACGTTGCATATCCGCATTGTGAAGTACAGTAGCCTTAAAATCAATGAAAAAAAAACGCTGTGCAGACGCTGCGGATTTTTCCGCGCGGTTTTCCTGCGGTTCAAAATCCGCAGCATGTTACTTCTTTTGTGCGGTTTTCCATCTCCCCTGTCTCCAAATCCGCAGGGGGAAAACCGTACAAAAACCGCAATAAAACCGCAGGAAAAATGGAAGAAATCCGCAGGAAAAATGCAGGTCATTTGACCAGTGGATTTATTCCATTCTGAGCGGAAAAATCCGCAGGACCAAAAAGTCGTGTGCACTCAGCCTAAGGGGCTGCGTCACTGCGTGGGTCCCTCGCGGAGGGCGCAGGTTGGGGTCAGTACATGGGGGCATGGCGGCGGCCAGCGGGTATCCCAGACAGCGTGAGTGGGCCCTCCCATTTCACCAGGGCCCTGGCATTTGCCCGGGTGCTGACGCCGGCCCTGGCCTACGCATATCAATCAGCATAACTGCCACCTCACGACTGCACCGTGTTTTCACTATGGCAACATTTTCCCGTTAAAATGCATTGGAGACAGTGCATTCCAATGACAGGAAAATGTTTTTTAAAACGCAAATTGCGCAAAAACTACAAATCCGATCGACACGAAAAATACTTAGCACACCACTCGTGGACGCTGGCTTCGAAACGACACCTCAACGGAGTCTGTGCGTGTAGCGGTTCGGGCCGCATTAATTGCGGAAATCAACTGAATAGTAATAATAATACTAGATGTGTATTTCCTGAAGGAAGTACAGATAGTGGTTTGAAATGGTGCCCGGGCTGCCCCTTTAAGAGAGACTTGCCTGCTGCCCCAGCAAGACTTTCAACTCAGGATCCGTTTTAAGTGTGGGTGCCTCTCAGGGGCCACTTTGGCCTCAGGGTCTGATTTGGTGGGTGGGGCCCCTCAGGATCCGATTCGGTGGCCTGGGCTCCTTAGGGTTTGAATTGGTGGTCGGGATCCCTCAGGGTCCAATTTTGTTGGTGTGGCCCCTCAGGGTCTGATTTTGTGGGTGGGGCCCCTCAGGGTCCGATTTTGTGGGTGGGGCCCCTCAGGGTCTGATTTTGTGGGTGGGGCCCCTCAGGGTCCTATTTGGTGGGCTGGGCCCCTCAGGGTCTGATTTTGTGGGTGGGACCCCTCAGTGCCTGATTTTGTGGGTGGGGCCACTCAGGGTCCGATTTTGTGGCCGGGGCACCTCAGGGTCCGATTTGGTGGGTGGGGCCCCTCAGGGTCCGATTTTGTGGCCGGGGCCCCTCAGGGTCCGATTTGGTGGGCGGGGCCCCTCAGGGTCCGATTTTGTGGGTGGGGCCCCTCAGGGTCCGATTTTGTGGGTGGGGCCCCTCAGGGTTCGATTTTGTGGGTGGGGCCCCTCAGGGTCCGATTTTGTGGGTGGGGCCCCTCAGGGTCCGATTTTGTGTCCGGGCCCCTCAGTGTCCGATTTTGTGGTTGGGGCCTTTCAGAATCCGATTTGGTGGGCGGGGCCCCTCAGGGTCCGATTTGGTGGGTGGGGCCCCTCAGGGTCCGATTTGGTGGGCGGGGCCCTTCAGGGTCCGATTTGGTGGGCGGGGCCCCTCAGGGTCCGATTTGGTGGGCGGGGCCCTTCAGGGTCCGATTTGGTGGGTGGGGCCCCTCAGGGTCCGATTTGGTGGGCTGTGCCACTCTGGGTTCGTTTTGGTGGGCGGGGCCACTCAGGGTCTGATTTTTTTAGCGGGGCCACGCTGGGTCCGATTTGGAGGCCAGGGTGGATCAGCCTCCGATTTGGAGGTCGGGGTGGCTCAGCCTCCGATTTGGAGCCTGGGGTCACTCAGCTTTCGATTTGGCGCCCCGGCCCTTTAAGACTCATTTCGGTGCGCCGGCCCTTTAAGAATCACTTTGGCGCGTCGGCCCTTTAAGAGCCAGTTTGGTTCACTGGGCTTCTGAATCCACTTTGGCGCACATTCTCTCTCAGTGGCATGCGTCATGTGATGAAGCTAGATTTGCATTTAAGCTGTTGGTTTCGCTTTAAGAGCTGAAATTATCTGCCAGAAACGCTGTCCTAGAGAGGTCATGTGACGTTCGTAGGCGTTGGCATAGTAACTGGGTGAGCCTGCGCATATCAATGAGCTTAACTGCCACCTCACGACTGTCCCATGTTTTCCCTATGGCAACATTTTCCCATTGAAATGCATTGAGGAAAATGTTTTTTCAAGCGCAAATTGCGCAAAAACTCCAAATCCGATCTACATGAAAAATACTTAGCACACCACTCGAGGACGCTGGCTTCGAAACGAGGCCTCAACGGAGTCTGTGCGTGTAGCGGTTCGGGCCGCATTAATTGCGGAAATCAACTGAATAGTAATAATAATACTAGATGTGTATTTCCTGAAGGAAGTACAGATAGTGGTTTGAAATGGTGCCCAGGCTGCCACTTTAAGAGAGACTTGCCTGCTGCCCCTGCACGACTTTCAACTCAGTATCCGTTTTACCTGTGGGTGCCTCTCAGGGGCCACTTTGGCCTGTGGGGCCCCTCAGGGTCTGATTTGGTGGGTGAGGCCCCTCAGGATCCGATTCAGTGGACTGGACTCCTCAGGGCTTGAATTGGTGGGCCGATTTGGTGGGCGAGGCCCCTCAGGGTCCGGTTTGGTGGGCACGGCCCCTCAGGGTCTGATTTGGCGGGTGGGACCACTCTGGGTCCGATTTGGTGGGCGGGGCCCCTCAGAGTTCGATATGGTGGGTGGGGCACCACAGGGTCCGATTTGCAGGGTGGGGCCCCACAGGGTCTGATTTGGTGGGAGGGGCCACTCTGGGTCCAATTTGGTGAGCGGGGCCCCACAGGGTCCGATTTGGTGAGTGGGGCCCCACAGGGTCCAATTTCGTGGGCGGAGCTCCTCTGGTTCCGATTTGGTAGACGGGGCCTCTCAGGGTCCGATTTGGTGGGCGGGTCCCCTCAGGATCCGATTTGGTGAGTGGGGCTCTTCAGGGTATGATTTGGCAGGCGGGGCCCATGAGGGTCTGATTTGGTGGGCGGTGCCCCTCATGGCCTGATTTGGTGAGCGGGGCCACTCTGGGTCTGATTAGGTGGGTGGGGCCCCTTAGGGTCAGATTTGGTGGGTGGGACCCCTCAGGGTCTGATTTGGTGGGCGGGGCCACTCTGGGTCCAATTTGGTGGGCGGGGCCCTTCAGGGTACAATTTGGTAGGCGGGACCAATCTGAGTCTGATTTGGTGGGAGGGGCCCCTCAGGGTTCAATTTGGTGGGCGGGCCACTCTGGGTCTGATTTGGAGGGCGGGGCCACTACGGGTCTGATTTGGTGAGCGGGGCCCCTCAGGGTCCAATTTGGTGGGCGGGGCCTCTCTGTGTCTGATTTGGAGGGCGGTGCCACTCCGGGGCCAATTTGTTGGCCTGGGTGGCTCAGCCTCCGATTTGTAGGCCAGGGTCGATCAGCCTCCGATTTGGAGCCTGGGGTCACTCAGCATTCGATTTGGCGCGCCAGCCCTTTAAGGCTCATTTTGGTGTGCCGGCCCTTTAAGATTCACTTAGGCGCGTCGGCTGTTTAAGAGCTAGTTTGGCGCACTGGGCTTCTAAATTCACTATGGCGTACATTCTCTCTCAGGGGCACGCGTCATGTGATGAAGCTAGATTTGCATTTGTGCTGTGGGTTTCGCTTTAAGAGCTGATATTATGTGGCAGAGGCTCTGTGCTGGGGTTCAGGTGAAGTTAGTAGGCGTTGGCATAGTAACTGGGTGTGCCTGCGCATATCAATGAGCTCAACTGCCATTTCAATCGCCTCAGGGCATGTTTTCTCTAAGGCAAAATTTCCCCATTGAAAAGCATTGAGACAATACATTCAAATGACGGGAAAAAAAAATTTCTAATGCAAATTGCGCAAAAACTACAAATCCAATCGACACGAAAATTACTTAGCACACCTCTCATGGATGCTGGCTTCGAAACGACACCTCAACGGAGTCTGTGCGTGTAGCGTTTCGGGCCGCGGAAATCAACTGAATAATAAGAATAAGTTAGCAGCGGTCGGATTACAACATTAATACTAGATGTGTATTTCCTGAAGGAAGTACAGATAGTGGTTTGAAATGGTGCCCGGGCTGCCCCTTTAAGAGAGACTTGCCTGCTGCCCCTGCAAGACTTTCAACTCAGGATCCGTTTTAACTGTGAGTGCCTCTCAGAGGCCACTTTGGCCTCAGGGTCTGATTTGGTGGGTGGGGCCCCTCAGGATCCGATTCCTTGGCCTGGGCTCCTCAGGGCTTGAATTGTTGGCGGGGATCTCTCAGGCTCCGATTTTGTGGGTGTGGCCCCTCAGGGTCCGATTTTGTGAGTGGGGCCCCTCAGGGTCCGATTTTGTGGCCGGGGCCCCTCAGGGTCTGATTTTGTGGCCGGATCCCCTCAGGGTCTGATTTTCTGGCCGTGGCCCCTCAGGGTCCGATTATGTGGGTTGGGCCCCTCAGGGTCCGATTTTGTGGCCAGGGCCCCTCAGGGTCCGATTTTGAGGGCGGGGCCCCTCAGGGTCCGATTTTGAGGGCGGGGCCCCTGAGGGTCCGATTTTGTGGGCGGGGCCCCTCTGGGTTCGATTTTGTGGCCGGGGTCTCTCAGGGTCCGATTTTGTGGCCGGGGCCTCTTAGGGTCCGATTTTGTGGGTGGGGGCCCTCAGGGTCTGATTTTGTGGGTGGGGCCCCTCCAAGTCCGATTTGGTTGGCGGGGCCCCTCAGGGTCCGATTTGGTGGGCGGGGCCTCTCAGGGTCCGATTTTGAGGGCGGGGCCCCTCAGGGTCCGATTTTGTGGGCGGGGCCCCTCAGGGTCCGATTTTGTGGTTGGGGCCCCTCAGGGTCCGATTTTGTGGTTGGGGCCCCTCAGGGTCCGATTTTTTGGCCGGGGCCCCTCAGGGTCCGATTTTGTGGCCGGGGCCCCTCAGGGACCGATTTTGAGGGTGGGGCCCCTCAGGGTCTAATTTGGTGGGCGGGGCCCCTCAGGGTCTGATTTTGTGGGTGGGGCCCCTCAGGGTCCGATTTTGTGGCTGGGGCCCCTCAGGGTCTGATTTTGTGGCTGGGGTCCCTCAGGGTCTGATTTTGTGGGTGGGGCCCCTCAGGGTTCGATTTTGTGGTTGGGGCCCCTCAGGGTCCGATTTTGTGGCCGGGGTCTCTCAGTGTCCGATTTTGTGGCTGGGGCCCCTCAGGGTCTGGATTTGTGGGTGGGGCCCCTTAGGGTCCGATTTTGTGGGTGGGGCCCCTCAGGGTCCGATTTTGTGGCTGGGGACCCTCAGGGTCCGATTTTGTGGCTGTGGCCCCTCAGGGTCTGATTTTGAGGGTGGGGCCCCTCAGGGTCTAATTTGGTGGGCGGGGCCCCTCAGGGTCCGATTTTGTGGGTGGGGCCCCTCAGGGTCCGATTTTGTGAGTGGGGCCCCTCAGGGTCCGATGTTGTGGCCGGGGCCCCTCAGGGTCCGATTTTGTGGGTGGGGCCCCTCAGGGTCCGATTTTGTGAGTGGGGCCCCTCAGGGTCCGATTTTGTGGGTGGGGCCCCTCAGGGTCCGATTTTGTGAGTGGGGCCCCTCAGGGTCCGATTTTGTGAGTGGGGCCCCTCAGGGTCCGATGTTGTGGCCGGGGCCCCTCAGGGTCCGATTTTGTGGGTGGGGCCCCTCAGGGTCCGATTTTGTGAGTGGGGCCCCTCAGGGTCCGATTTTGTGGGTGGGGCCCCTCAGGGTCCGATTTTGTGAGTGGGGCCCCTCAGGGTCTGATTTTGTGGCCGGATCCCCTCAGGGTCCGATTTTGTGGGTGGGGCCCCTCAGGGTCCGATTTTGTGGCCGGGGCCCCTCAGGGTCCGATTTGGTGGGTGGGGCCACTCTGGGTCTGATTTGGTGGGCTGGGCCACTCTGGGTCCGATTTGGTGGGCGGGGCCACCCTGGGTCCAATTTGGATGCCAGGGTGGCTCAGCCTCCTTTTTGTAGGCCAGGGTCTATCAGCCTCCGATTTGGAGCCTTGGGTCACTCAGCTTTCGATTTGGCGCGCCGGCCCTTTAAGACTCATTTTAGTGCGCCGGCTCTTTAAGAATCACTTTGGCGCGTCGGCCTTTTAAGAGCCAGGGTGACTCACTGGGCTTCTAAATACACTTTGGCGCACATTCTCTCTCAGGGGCATACGTCATGTGATGAAGCTAGATTTGCATTTGTGCTGTGGGTTTTGCTTTAAGAGCTGATATTATATGGCAGAAGCTCTGTCTTGGAGAGGTCATGTGACGTTCGTAGGCGTTGGCATAGTAACTGGTTCTGCCTGCGCATATCAATGAGCTCAACTGCCATTTCAATCGCCTCAGGGCATGTTTTGTCTATAGCAACATTTCCCCATTCAAATGCATTGAGACAGTGCATTCCAATGACGGGAAAAAAAATTTTCAAACGCAAATTGCGCAAAAACTACAAATCCGATCGACACGAAAAATACTTAGCACACCTCTCATGGACGCTGGCTTCGAAACGACACCTCAACGGAGTCTGTGCGTGTAGCGGTTCGGGCTGTATTAATTGCGGAAATCAACTTAATAATAATAATAAGAAGAAGAAGAATAAGTTAGCAGCGTTCGGATTACAATATAGTGGTTTTTTCAAACCACTATAACTAGATGTGTATTTCCTGAAGGAAGTACAGATAGTGGTTTGAAATGGTGTCCGGGCTGCCCCTTTAAGAGACTTGCCTGCTGCCCCTGCAAGACTTTCAACTCAGGATACGATTTAACTGTGGGTGCCTCTCAGGGGCCACTTTGGCCTCATGGTCTGATTTTGTGGGTGGGGCCCCTCAGGGCCTGATTTTGTGGGTGGGGCCCCTCAGGGTCCGATTTTTTGGATGGGGCCCCTCAGGGTCCGATTTTGTGGCCGGGGCCACTCAGGGTCCGATTTGGTGGCCGGGGCCCCTCAGGGTCCGATTTGGTGGCCGGGGCCCCTCAGGGTCTGATTTGGTGGGTGGGGCCCCTCAAGGTCCGATTTTGTGGCTGGGGCCCCTCAGGGTCCGATTTTGTGGCCGGGGCCAATCAGGATCCGATTTTTGTGGCCGGAACCCCTCAGGGTCCAATTTTGCAGGTGGGGCCCCTCAGGGTCCGATTTTGTGGCCGGAGCCCGTCAGGGTCCGATTTTGTGGGTGGGACCTCTCAGGGTCCGATTTGGTGGGCGGGGCCCCTCAGGGTCCAATTTGCTGGGCAGGGCCCCTCAGGGTCCGATTTTGTGGGTTGGGCCCCTCAGGGTCCGATTTTGTGGCCGGGGCCCCTCAGGGTCCGATTTTGTGTCAGGGGCCCCTCAGGGTCCGATTTTGTGGTTGGGTCCCCTCAGGGTCCGATTTTGTGGTTGGGGCCCCTCAGGGTCCGATTTTGTGGCCGCAGCCCCTCAGGGTCTGATTTTGTGGCCGCGGCCCCTCAGGGTCCGATTTTGTGGCAGGGGCCCCTCTGGGTCCGATTTTGTGGGTGGGGCCCCTCTGGGTCCAATTTGGTGGGCGGGACCACTATGGGTCCAATTTGGTGGGCGGGGCCTCTCAGGGTCCGATTTTGTGGTTGGGGCCCCTCAGGGTCCGATTTTGTGGCCGGAGCCTATCAGGGTCCAATTTTGTGACTGGGGCCCATCAGGGTCCGATTTTGTGGCCGCGGCCCCTCAGGGTCTGATTTTGTGGCAGGGGCCCCTCTGGGTCTGATTTTGTGTCAGGGGCCCCTCTGGGTCTGATTTTGTGGGCGGAGCCCCTCTGGGTCCAATTTGGTGGGCGGGACCACTCTGGGTCCAATTTGGTGGGCGGGACCACTCTGGGTCCGATTTGGTGGGCGGGGCCTCTCAGGGTTCGATTTGGTGGGCGGGGCCCCACAGGGTCCGATTTGGTGGGCGGGGCCACTCTGGGTAAGATTTGGAGGCTGGGGTCGCTCAGCCTCCAATTTGGAGGCCGGGGTCGTTGAGCTTCCGATTTGGAGGCCGAGGTCAAAAAGCCTCTGATTTGGAGGCCGGGGTCGATGAGCCTCCGATTTGGAGGCCGGGGTGCCTCAGCCTCCGATTTGGAGGCCGGGGTGGCTCAGGCTCCGATTTGGAGGCCGGGGTGGCTCAGCCTCCGATTTGGAGGCCGGGGTGGATCAGCCTCCGATTTGGAGGCCGGGGTGGATCAGCCTCCGATTTGGAGGCCGGGGTGGATCAGTCTCCGATTTGGAGGCCGGGGTGGATCAGCCTCCGATTTGGAGGCCGGGGTGGCTCAGCCTCCGATTTGGAGGCCGGGGTGGCTCAGCCTCCGATTTGGAGGTCGGGGTGGCTCAGCCTCCGATTTGGAGGCCGGGGTGGATCAGCCTCCGATTTGGAGGCCGGGGTGGATCAGCCTCCGATTTGGAGGCCGGGGTGGCTCAGCCTCCGATTTGGAGGCCGGGGTGGCTCAGCCTCCGATTTGGAGGCCGGGGTGGATCAGCCTCCGATTTGGAGGCCGGGGTGGCTCAGCCTCCGATTTGGAGGCCGGGGTCGATCAGCCTCCGATTTGGAGGCCGGGGTGGCTCAGCCTCCTATTTGGAGGCTGGGGTGGCTCAGCCTCTGATTTGGAGGCCTGGGTCGATCAGCCTCCGATTTGGAGGCCGGGGTGGATCAGGCTCCGATTTGGAGGCCGGGGTGGCTCATTGTCCGATTTGGAGGCCGGGGTGGCTCATCCTCCGATTTGGAGGCCGGGGTGGCTCAGTCTCCGATTTGGTGTGTCGGCCCTTTAAGACTCATTTGGGTGCGCTGGCCCTTTAACAATCACTTTGGCGCGTTGGCCCTTTAAGAGCTAGTTTGGCTGACTGGGCTTCTTTTAAATCCACTTTTGCGCACACATTCTCTCTCAGGGGCATGTGTCATGTGATGAAGCTAGATTTGCATTTGTGCTGTGGGTTTGCTTTAAGAGCTGATATTATGTGGCAGAGGCTCTGTGCTGGGGTTCAAGTGAAGTTCGTAGGCGTTGGCATAGTAACTGGGTCTGCCTGCGCATATCAATGAGCTCAACTGTCATTTCAATCGCCTCAGGGCACGTTTTGCCATTTCCTATTGAAAAGCATTGGAGACAGTGCATTCCAATGACGGAAAAAAAAAATTTCAAACGCAAATTGCGCAAAAACTACAAATCCGATCGACACGAAAAATACTTAGCACACCTCTCATGGACGCTGGCTTCGAAACGACACCTCAACGGAGTCTGTGCGTGTAGCGGTTCGGGCCGCATTAATTGCAGAAATCAACTTAATAATAATAACTAGATGTGTATTTCCTGAAGGAAGTACAGATAGTGGTTTGAAATGGTGCCTGGGCTGCCCCTTTAAGAGAGACTTGCCTGCTTCCCCTGCAAGACTTTCAACTCAGGATCCGTTTTAAATGTGGGTGCCACTTTGGCCTCAGGGTCTGATTTGGTGGGTGGGGCCCCTCAGGATCCGATTCGGTGGCCTGGGCTCATCAGGATTTGAATTAGTGGCCGGGATTACTCAGGGTCCAATTTTGTGGGTGTGGCCCCTCAGGGTCCGATTTTGTGGGTGAGTCCCCTCAGGGTCCGATTTTGTGGGTGGGTCCCCTCAGGGTTCGATTTTGTGGGTGGGGCCCCTCATGGTCCGATTTTGTGGGTGGGGCTCCTCAGGGTCCGATTTTGTGGCCGGGGCCCCTCAGGGTCTGATTTTGTGGCCGGGGCCCCTCAGGGTCCGATTTTGTGGTTGGGGCCTCTCAGGGTCTGATTTTGTGGCTGGGGCCCCTCAGGGTCCGATTTTGTGACCGGGGCCCCTCAGGGTCCGATTTTGTGGCTGGCGCCCCTCAGGGTCCGATTTTGTGGCTGGGGCCCCTCAGGTTCCGATTTTGTGGCTGGGGCCCCTCAGGGTCCAATTTGGTGGGCGGGGCCCCTCAGGGTCCGATTTGGGGGGCGGGGCCACTCTGGGTCTGATTTGGTGGGCGGGGCCACTCTGGGTCCAATTTGGTGGGCGGGGGCACTGAGTCTGATTTTGTGGGTTGGGCCCCTCAGGGTCCGATTTTGTGGCCGGGGCCACTCAGGGTCCGATTTTGTGGGTGGGGCCCCTCAGAGTCCGATTTTGTGGCCGGGGCCACTCAGGGTCCGATTTTGTGTGTGGGGCCCTTCAGGGTCCGATTTTGTGGCCGGGGCCCCTCAGGGTCCGATTTTGTGGCCGGGGCCACTCAGGGTCCGATTTTGTGGTTGGGGCCCCTCAGGGTTCGTTTTTGTGGCCGGGGCCCCTCAGGGTCCAATTTTGTGGGTGGGGTCCCTCAGGGTCCGATTTTGTGGCCGGGGCCACTCAGGGTCCGATTTTGTGGCCGGGGCCACTCAGGGTCCGATTTTGTGGGTGGGGCCCCTCAGGGTCCGATTTGATGTTCGGTGGGGTCCCTCAGGGTCCGATTTTGTGGCCGGGGCCACTCAGGGTCCGATTTTGTGGCCGGGGCCCCTGAGGGTCCAATTTTGTGGGTGGGGCCTCTCAGGGTCCAATTTTGTGGCTGGGGCCCCTCAGGATCCGATTTTGTGGGTGGGGCCCCTCAGGGTCCGATTTTGTGGGTGGGGCCCCTCAGGGTCCGATTTTGTGACTGGGGCCCCTCTGGGTTGGATTTTGTGGCCGGCGCCCCTCAGGGTCTGATTTTGTGGTTGGGGCCCCTCAGGGTTCGATTTTGTGGCCAGCTCCCCTCAGGGTCCGATTTCGTGGCCGGGGCCTCTCAGGGTCCGATTTTGTGGCCGGGGCCCCTCAGGGTCCGATTTTGTGACCGGGGCCCCTCAGGGTCCGATTTTGTGACCGGGGCCCCTCAGGGTCCGATTTTGTGACCGGAGCCCCTCAGGGTCCGATTTTGTGGCTGGCGCCCCTCAGGGTCCGATTTTGTGGCTGGGGCCCCTCAGGTTCCGATTTTGTTGTCGGGGACCCTCAGGGTCCAATTTGGTGGGCGGGGCCCCTCAGGGTCCGATTTGGGGGGCGGGGCCACTCTGGGTCTGATTTGGTGGGCGGGGCCACTCTGGGTCCGATTTGGTGGGCGGGGACACTGAGTCTGATTTTGTGGGTTGGGCCCCTCAGGGTCCGATTTTGTGGCCGGGGCCACTCAGAGTCCGATTTTGTGGGTGGGGCCCCTCAGAGTCCGATTTTGTGGCCGGGGCCACTCAGGGTCCGATTTTGTGGGTGGGGCCCTTCAGGGTCCGATTTTGTGGTTGGGGCCCCTTTGGGTCCGATTTTGTGTGTGGAGCTCCTCAGGGTCTGATTTTGTGTCCGGGACCCCTCAGGGTCCGATTTTGTGTCCGGGGCCCCTCAGGGTCCGATTTTGTGCTTGGGGCCCTTCAGAATCTGATTTGGTGGGCGGCGCCCCTCAGGGTCCGATTTGGTGAGCGGGGCCCCTCAGGGTTCGATTTGGTGGGTGGGGCCCCTCAGGGTCTGATTTGGTGGGCGGGGCCCCTCAGGGTCCATTTTGGTGGTTGGGGCCCCTCAGGGTCCGATTTTGTGGGTGGGGCCCCTCAGGGTCCGATTTTGTGGCCGGGGCCACTCAGGGTCCGATTTTGTGGGTGGGGCCCTTCAGGGTCCGATTTTGTGGCCGGGGCCCCTCAGGGTCCGATTTTGTGGCCGGGGCCACTCAGGGTCCGATTTTGTGGCCGGGGCCCCTCAGGGTCCAATTTTGTGGGTGGGGTCCCTCAGGGTCCGATTTTGTGGCCAGGGCCACTTAGGGTCCGATTTTGTGGCCGGGGCCCCTCAGGGTCCGATTTTGTGGGTGGGGCCCCTCGGTCCGATTTTGTGGCCGAGGCCCCTCAGGGTCCAATTTTGTGGTCGCGGCCCCTCAGGGTCCGATTTGGTGGGCGGGGCCCCTCGGTCCGATTTGGTGAGCGGGGCCCCTCAGAGTTCAATTTGGTGAGCGGGGCACCTCAGGGTCCGATTTGGTCAGTGGGGCCACTCAGGGTCCGATTTGGTCAGCGGGGCCCCTTAGGGTCAGATTTGGTGGGTGGGGCCTCTCAGGTCCGATTTTGTGGTTGGGGCCCCTTTGGGTCCGATTTTGTGGGAGGAGCTCCTCAGGGTCTGATTTTGTGTCCGGGACACCTCAGGGTCCGATTTTGTGTCCGGGGCCCCTCAGGGTCCGATTTTGTGCTTGGGGCCCTTCAGAATCTGATTTGGTGGGCGGCGCCCCTCAGGGTCCGATTTGGTGAGCGGGGCCCCTCAGGGTTCGATTTGGTGGGTGGGGCCCCTCAGGGTCTGATTTGGTGGGCGGGGCCCCTCAGGGTCTATTTTGGTGGTTGGGGCCCCTCAGGGTCCGATTTTGTGGGTGGGGCCCCTCAGGGTCTGATTTTGTGGGTGGGGCCCCTCAGGGTCCGATTTTGTGTCCGTGGCCTCTCAGGGTCTGATTTTGTGGTTGGGGCTTTTCAGAATCCGATTTGGTGAGCGGGGCCCCTCAGAGTTTAATTTGGTGAGCGGGGCCCCTCAGGGTCTGATTTGGTAAGCGGGGCCCCTCAGGGTCCGATTTGGTGAGCGGAGCCCCTCAGGGTCCGATTTGGTGAGCGGGGCCCCTCAGGGTCTGATTTGGTGGGCGGGATCTCTCAGAGTCCGATTTGGTGGGCGGGTCCCCTCAGGATCTGATTTGGTGGGTGGGGCCCCTCAGGGTCCGATTTCGTGAGCGGGGCCCCTCAGAGTTCAATTTGGTGAGCGGGGCCCATCAGGGTCCGATTTATTGAGCGGGGCTCCTCAGGGTCCGATTTGGTGAGCGGGATCGCTGAGTCCGATTTGGTGGGCGGGGCCCCTCAGGATCTGATTTGGTGGGCGGGGCCCCTCAGGATCTGATTTGGTGGGCGGGGCCCCTCAGGATCTGATTTGGTGGGCGGGGACCCTCAGGATCTGATTTGGTGGGCGAGGCCCCTCAGGGTCCGATTTGGTGAGCGGGGCCCCTCAGAGTTCAATTTGGTGAGCGGGGTCCCTCGGTCCGATTTGGTGGACGGGATCTCTCAGAGTCCGATTTGGTGGGCGGGGCCCCTCAGGGTCCGATTTGGTGGGCGGGGCCCCTCAGGGTCCGATTTGGTGGGCGGGGTCCCTCAGAGTCCGATTTGGTGGGCGGGGCCCCTCAGGGTCCGATTTGGTGGGCGAGGGCGAACTTTGGCGCCCATTCCCTCTCATGGGCATGCGTCATGTGATGAAGCTAGATTTGCATTAGTGCTGTGGGTTTCGCTTTAAGAGCTGATATTATGTGGCAGAAGCTCTGTCCTGGGGGCGTCATGTGACGTTCGTAGGCGTTGGCATAGTAACTGGGTGTGCCTGTGCATATCAATGAGCTTTACTGCCATTTCAATCGCCTCAGGGCACGTTTTAAGTTTCCCATTCAAATGCATTAAGACAGTGCATTGCAATGACAGGAAAAAAAATTTTCAAGCGCAAATTGCGCAAAAACTACAAATCCGATCGACACGAAAAATACTTAGCACTAGAGATGAGCGAAACGGGTCGAAAAAATTCAAAAGTCGCCGACTTTTGGCAAAGTCGGGTTTCATGAAACGAAACCCGACCCTAGGATGAGGTCGGCCACGAGGTCGGCGACTTACGCGCCAAAGTCGCGTTTCAAAAGTTTGTTTTGGTGGGCGGGACCACTCTGGGTCCGTTTTGGTGGGCGGGACCACTCTGGGTCCAATTTGGTGGGCAGGGCCACTCGGGTGCCGATTTGGTGGGCGGGGTCACTCGGGGTCGATTTGGTGGGCGGGGCCACTCGGGAGTCGATTTGGTGGGTGGGGCCACTCGGGGCCGATTTGGTGGGTGGGGCCACTCTGGTCCCGATACGGTGGGTGGGGCCACTTGGGGGCAGATTTAGTGGGCGGGGCCACTCGGAGGCCGATTTGGTGGGCGGGGCTACTCTGGGTCCGATTTTCTGGGCGGGGCCACTCTGGGTCTGATTTGGTGAGCGGAGCCCGTCTGGGTCCGATTTCTTGAGTGGGGCCACGCTGGGTTCGATTTGGAGGCCCGGGTCGATCAGCCTCCAATTTGGAGGCCGGGTTGGCTAAGCCTCCGATTTGGAGCCTGGGGTCACTCAGTTTTCGATTTGGCGCGCTGGCCCTTTAAGAATCAATTTTGCGCGTCGGCCGTTTTAAAGACAGGGTGGCTCACTGGGCTTCTAAATCCACTTTGGCGCACATTCTCTCTCAGGGGCATGCTTCATGTGATGAAGCTAGATTTGCATTTGTGCTGTGGGCTTCGCTTTAAGAGCTGATATTATGTGCCAGAAGCTCTGTCCTGGGGGTGTCATGTGATGTTCTTAAGCGTTGGCATAGAAAATAGGTGTGCCTGCGCATATCAATGAGCTTTACTGCCATTTGAATTGCCTCAGGGCATGTTTTAAGTTGCCCATTGAAAAGCATTGAGACATGCATTCCAATGACGGGAAAAAAATTTTTCGAACACAAATTGCGCAAAACCTACAAATCCGATCGACACGAAAAATACTTAGCACACCTCTCGTGGACGCTGGCTTCGAAATGACACCTCAATGGAGTCTGTGCGTGTAGCGGTTCGGGCCGCATTAATTGCGGAAATCAACTGAATAAAAAGAAAAAGTTAGCAGCGTTCGGATTACAACATTAATACTAGATGTGTATTTCCTGAAGGAAGTACAGATAGTGGTTTGAAATGCTGCCCGGGCTGCCCCTTTAAGAGAGACTTGCCTGCTGCACCTGCAAGACTTTCAACTCAGGATCTGTTTTAACTGTGGGTGCCTCTCAGGGGCCACTTTGGCCTCAGGGTCCGATTTTGTGGGTGGGGCCCTCAGGGCCCGATTTTGTGGGTGGGCCCCCTCAGGGTCCAATTTTGTGGCCGGGGCACCTCAGGGTCCGATTTGGTGGGTGGGGCCCCTCAGGGTCTGATTTGGTGGCCGGGTCCCCTCAGGGGCTGATTTGGTGGGTGGGGCCCCTCAGGGTCCAATTTTGTGGCCGGGGGCCCCTCAGGGTCTATTTTGGTGGTTGGGGCCCCTCAGGGTCCGATTTTGTGGGTGGGGCCCCTCAGGGTCCGATTTTGTGGCCGGGGCCCCTCAGGGTCCAATTTGGTGGGTGGGGCCCCTCAGGGTCCGATTTTGTGGCCGGGGCCCCTCAGGGTCTGATTTGGTGGTTGGGGCCCCTCAGGGTCCGATTTTGTGGGTGGGGCCCCTCAGGGTCCGATTTTGTGGCCGGGGCCCCTCAGGGTCCGATTTTGTGGGTGGGGCCCCTCAGGGTCCGATTTTGTGGCCGGGGCCCCTCAGGGTCCAATTTGGTGGGTGGGGCCCCTCAGGGTCCGATTTGGTGGGTGAGGCCCCTCAGGGTCCGATTTTGTGGCCGGGGCACCTCAGGGTCCGATTTGGTGGGTGGGGCCCCTCACGATCTGATTTGGTGGCCGGGTCCCCTCAGGGGCTGATTTGGTGGGTGGGGCCCCTCAGGGTCCAATTTTGTGGCCGGGGCCCCTCAGGGTCTGATTTGGTGGTTGGGGCCCCTCAGGGTCCAATTTTGTGGGTGGGGCCCCTCAGGGTCCGATTTTGTGGCCGGGGCCCCTCAGGGTCCGATTTTGTGGTTGGGGCCCCACAGGGTCCGATTTTGTGGTTGGGGCCCCTCAGGGTCCGGTTTTGTGGTTGGGGCCCCTCAGGGTCCGATTTTGTGGCCGGCGCCCCTCAGGGTCCGATTTCGTGGCCGAGGCCCCTCAGGGTCCGATTTCGTGGCCGGGGCCCCTCAGGGTCCGATTTTGTGGCCGGGCCCCTCAAGGTCCGATTTTGTGGCCGGGGCCCCTCAGGGTCCGATTTTGTGGGTGGGGCCCCTCAGGGTCCGATTTTGTGGCCGGGGCCCCTCAGGGTCCGATTTTGTGGTTGGGGCCCCTCAGGGACTGATTTTGTGGCCGGGTCTACTCGGGGTCCGATTTTGTGGGTGGGGCCCCTTAGGGTCTGATTTTGTGGGTGGAGCCCCCTGGGTCCATTTTGGTAGGCAGGTCCACTCTGGGTTCAATTTTGTAGGTGGGGTCCCTCAGGGTCCGATTTTGTGGCCGGGGCCCGTCAGGGTCCGATTTTGTGGCCGGGGCCAGTCAGGGTCCGATTTTGTGGGTGGGGCCCCTCAGGGTCCGATTTTGTGGGTGGGGCCCCTCAGGGTCCGATTTTGTGGGTGGGGCCCCTCAGGGTCCGATTTTGTGGGTGGGGCCCCTGAGGGTCCGATTTGGTGGGCGGGGCCCCTGAGGGTCCGATTTGGTGGGCGGGGCCCCTCAGGGTCCAATTTTGTGGTTGGGGCCCCTCAGGGTCCGATTTTGTGGTTGGGGCCCCTAAGCGTCCGATTTTGTGGTTGGGGGCCCTCAGGGTCCGATTTTGTGGTTAGGGGCCCTCAGGGTCCGATTTTGTGGCTGGGGCCCCTCAGGGTCTGATTTCGTGGTTGGGGCCCCTCAGGGTCCGATTTTGTGGCCAGCGCCCCTCAGTGTCCGATTTTGTGGCCGGTGCCCCTCAGGGTCCGATTTTGTGGGTGGGGCCCCTCAGGGTCCGATTTTGTGGGTGGGGCCCCTCAGGGTCCGATTTTGTGGGTGGGGCCCCTCAGGGTCCGATTTTGTGGCCGGGGCCCCTCAGGGTCCGATTTTGTGGTTGGGGCCCCTCAGGGTCTGATTTTGTGGCCGGGTCTACTCAGGGTCCGATTTTGTGGGTGGGGCCCCTTAGGGTCTGATTTTGTGGGTGGAGCCCCCTGGGTCCATTTTGGTGGGCAGGTCCACTCTGGCTCCGATTTTGTGGTTGGGGCCCCTCAGGGTCCGATTTTGTGGTTGGGGCCCCTCAGGGTTCGATTTTGTGGGTGGGGCCCCTCAGGGTCCGATTTTGTGGGTGGGGCCCCTCAGGGTCCGATTTTGTGGGTGGGGCCCCTCAGGGTCCGATTTTGTGGGTGGGGCCCCTCAGGGTCCGATTTTGTGGGTGGGGCCGTCAGGGTCCGATTTTGTGGGTGGGGCCCCTCCGGGTCCAATTTGGTGGGCGGGGCCACTCTGGGTCTGATTTGGTGGGCGAGGCCACTCTGGGTCCGATTTCGTGGGCGGGGCCACTCTGGGTCCGATTTGGATGCCAGGGTTGCTCAGCCTCCTTTTTGTAGGCCAGGGTCTATCAGCCTCCGATTTGGAGCCTTGGGTCACTCAGCTTTCAATTTGGCGCGCCGGCCCTTTAAGACTCATTTTGGTGCGCCGGGTCTTTAAGAATCACTTTGGCGCGTCGGCCCTTTAAGAGCCAGGGTGGCTCACTGGGCTTCTAAATCCACTTTGGCGCACACATTCTCTCTCAGGGGCATGTGTCATGTGATGAAGCTAGATTTGCATTTGTGCTGTGGGTTTAGCTTTAAGAGCTGATATTATGTGGCAAAAGCTCTGTTCTGGAGATGTCATGTGACGTTCGTAGGCGTTGGCATAGTAACTGGGTCTGCCTGCGCATATCAATGAGCTCAACTGCCATTTCAATCGCCTCAGGGCACGTTTTAAGCTTCCCATTGAAAAGCATTGACACAGTGCATTCCAATGACGGGAAAAAAAAATTTCAAACGCAAATTGCGCAAAAACTACAAATCCGATCGACACGAAAAATACTTAGCACACCTCTCATGGACGCTGGCTTCGAAACGACACCTCAACGGAGTCTGTGCGTGTAGCGGTTCGGGCCGCATTAATTGCGGAAATCAACTTAATAATAATAATAATAATAATAAGAAGAAGAATAAGTTAGCAGCGTTCGGATTACAATATAGTGGTTTTTTCAAACCACTATAACTAGATGTGTATTTCCTGAAGGAAGTACAGATAGTGGTTTGAAATGGTGCCTGGGCTGCCCCTTTAAGAGAGACTTGGCTGCTGCCCCTGCAAGACTTTCAACTCAGTATCCGTTTTAAATGTGGGTGCCTCTCAGGGGCCACTTTGGCCTCAGGGTCTGATTTGGTGGGTGGGGCCCCTCAGGATCCGATTCAGTGGCCTGGGCTCCTCAGGATTTGAATTAGTGGCCGGGATTCCTCAGGGTCCAATTTTGTGGGTGGGGCCCCTCAGGGTCTGATTTTGTGGGTGTGGCCTCTCAGGGTCCGATTTTGTGGGTGTGGACCCTCAGGGTCCGATTTTGTGGGTGGGTCCCCTCAGGGTCCGATTTTATGGGTGGGGCCCCTCAGGGTCCGATTTTGTGGGTGGGGCCCCTCATGGTCTGATTTTGTGGGTGGGGCCCCTCAGGGTATAATTTTGTGGCCGGGGCCCCTCAGGGTACGATTTTATGGCCGGGGCCCCTCAGGGTACGATTTTATGGCCGGGGCCCCTCAGGGTCTGATTTTGTGGGTGGGGCCCCTCAGGGCCTGATTTTGTGGCCAGGACCCCTCAGGGTCCGATTTTGTGGCCGGGGCCCCTCAGGCTCCGATTTTGTGGCCGGGGCCCCTCATGGTCCGATTTTGTGGCGATTTTCTTGGTTGGACCCCTCAGGGTCCGATTTTGAGGGTGGGGCCCCTCAGGGTCCGATTTTGTGGGTGGGGCCCCTCAGGGTCCGATTTTGAGGGCGGGGCCCCTCAGGGTCCGATTTTGTGGGCGGGGACCCTCAGGGTCCGATTTGGTGGGCGGGGCCACTCAGGGTCCAATTTTGTGGGTGGGGCCCCTCTGGGTTCGATTTTGTGGCCGGGGTCTCTCAGGGTCCGATATTGTGGCCGGGGCCCCTCAGGGTCCGATTTTGTGGTTGGGGCCCCTCAGGGTCCGATTTTGTGGTTGGGGCCCCTCAGAGTCCAGTTTTGTGGTTGGGGGCCCTCAGGGTCCGATTTTGTGGCGGGGCCCCTCAGGGTCTGATTTTGTGGTTGGGGGCCCTCAGGGTCCGATTTTGTGGCCGGCGCCCCTCAGGGTCTGATTTCGTGGCTGGGGCCCCTCAGGGTCCGATTTTGTGGTTGGGGCCCCTCAGTGTCCGATTTTGTGGCCGGGGCCCCTCAGGGTCCGATTTTGTGGTTGGGGTCGCTCAGGGTCTGATTTTGTGACTGGGGCCCCTCAGGGTCTGATTTTGTGGTTGGGACCCCTCAGGGTCTGATTTTGTGGCCGGCACCCCGCAGGGTCCGATTTTGTGGCCGGGGCCCCTCAGGGTCCGATTTTGTGGCCGGGGCCTCTCAAGGTCCGATTTTGTGGCCGGGGCCCCTCAGGGTCCGATTTTGTGGCCGGGGTCTCTCAGGGTCCGATTTTGTGGTTGGGGCCCCTCAGGGTCCGATTTTGTGGTTGGGGGCCCTCACGGTCCGATTTTGAGTCCGGGGCCCCTCAGGGTCTGATTTCGTGGTTGGGACCCCTCAGGGTCCGATTTTGTGGCCGGGGCCCCTCAGGTTCCAATTTTGTGGCCGGGGCCCCTCAGGGTCCGATTTTGTTGGTTGGGCTCCTCAGGATCCGATTTTGAGGGTGGGGCCCCTCAGGATTTGATTTTGTGGTTGGGACCCCTCAGGGTCCGATTTTGTGGGTGGGGCCCCTCAGTGTCCGATTTTGTGGCCGGGTCTACTCAGGGTCCGATTTTGAGGGTGGGGCCCCTTAGGGTCCTATTTTGTAGTTGGGGGCCCTCAGGGTCTGATTTTGTGGGTGGGGCCCTTTAGAGTCCGATTTGGTTGGCGGAGCCCCTCAGGGTCTGATTTGGTGGGCGGGGCCTCTCAGGGTCCGATTTTTGAGGGAGGGGCAGCTCAGGGTCCGATTTTGAGGGCGGGGCCCCTGAGGGTCCGATTTTGTGGCCGGGGCCCCTCAGGGTCCGATTTTGGGGTTGGGGCCCCTCAGGGTCCGATTTTGTGGTTGGGGGCGCTCAGGGTCCAATTTTGTGGGTGGGGCCCCTCTGGGTTCGATTTTGTGGCCGGGGTCTCTCAGGGTCCGATTTTGTGGCCGGGGCCCCTCAGGGTCCGATTTTGTGGGTGGGGCCCCTCAGGGTCCGATTTTGTGGGTGGGGCCTTCACGGTCCGATTTTGTGGGTGGGGCTCCTCAGGGTCCGATTTTGTGGTTGGGGCCCCTCAGGGTCTGATTTTGTGGCCGGGTCTACTCAGGGTCCGATTTTGTGGGTGGGGCCCCTTAGGGTCTGATTTTGTGGGTGGAGCCCCCTGGGTCCATTTTGGTGGGCAGGTCCACTCTGGCTCCGATTTTGTGGTTGGGGCCCCTCAGGGTCCGATTTTGTGGTTGGGGCCCCTCAGGGTTCGATTTTGTGGGTGGGGCCCCTCAGGGTCCGATTTTGTGGGTGGGGCCCCTCAGGGTCCGATTTTGTGGGTGGGGCCGTCAGGGTCCGATTTTGTGGGTGGGGCCCCTCCGGGTCCAATTTGGTGGGCGGGGCCACTCTGGGTCTGATTTGGTGGGCGAGGCCACTCTGGGTCCGATTTCGTGGGCGGGGCCACTCTGGGTCCGATTTGGATGCCAGGGTTGCTCAGCCTCCTTTTTGTAGGCCAGGGTCTATCAGCCTCCGATTTGGAGCCTTGGGTCACTCAGCTTTCAATTTGGCGCGCCGGCCCTTTAAGACTCATTTTGGTGCGCCGGGTCTTTAAGAATCACTTTGGCGCGTCGGCCCTTTAAGAGCCAGGGTGGCTCACTGGGCTTCTAAATCCACTTTGGCGCACACATTCTCTCTCAGGGGCATGTGTCATGTGATGAAGCTAGATTTGCATTTGTGCTGTGGGTTTAGCTTTAAGAGCTGATATTATGTGGCAAAAGCTCTGTTCTGGAGATGTCATGTGACGTTCGTAGGCGTTGGCATAGTAACTGGGTCTGCCTGCGCATATCAATGAGCTCAACTGCCATTTCAATCGCCTCAGGGCACGTTTTAAGCTTCCCATTGAAAAGCATTGACACAGTGCATTCCAATGACGGGAAAAAAAAATTTCAAACGCAAATTGCGCAAAAACTACAAATCCGATCGACACGAAAAATACTTAGCACACCTCTCATGGACGCTGGCTTCGAAACGACACCTCAACGGAGTCTGTGCGTGTAGCGGTTCGGGCCGCATTAATTGCGGAAATCAACTTAATAATAATAATAATAAGAAGAAGAAGAATAAGTTAGCAGCGTTCGGATTACAATATAGTGGTTTTTTCAAACCACTATAACTAGATGTGTATTTCCTGAAGGAAGTACAGATAGTGGTTTGAAATGGTGCCTGGGCTGCCCCTTTAAGAGAGACTTGGCTGCTGCCCCTGTAAGACTTTCAACTCAGTATCCGTTTTAAATGTGGGTGCCTCTCAGGGGCCACTTTGGCCTCAGGGTCTGATTTGGTGGGTGGGGCCCCTCAGGATCCGATTCAGTGGCCTGGGCTCCTCAGGATTTGAATTAGTGGCCGGGATTCCTCAGGGTCCAATTTTGTGGGTGGGGCCCCTCAGGGTCTGATTTTGTGGGTGTGGCCTCTCAGGGTCCGATTTTGTGGGTGTGGACCCTCAGGGTCCGATTTTGTGGGTGGGTCCCCTCAGGGTCCGATTTTATGGGTGGGGCCCCTCAGGGTCCGATTTTGTGGGTGGGGCCCCTCATGGTCTGATTTTGTGGGTGGGGCCCCTCAGGGTATGATTTTGTGGCCGGGGCCCCTCAGGGTACGATTTTATGGCCGGGGCCCCTCAGGGTACGATTTTATGGCCGGGGCCCCTCAGGGTCTGATTTTGTGGGTGGGGCCCCTCAGGGCCTGATTTTGTGGCCAGGACCCCTCAGGGTCCGATTTTGTGGCCGGGGCCCCTCAGGCTCCGATTTTGTGGCCGGGGCCCCTCATGGTCCGATTTTGTGGCGATTTTCTTGGTTGGAACCCTCAGGGTCCGATTTTGAGGGTGGGGCCCCTCAGGGTCCGATTTTGTGGGTGGGGCCCCTCAGGGTCCGATTTTGAGGGCGGGGCCCCTCAGGGTCCGATTTTGTGGGCGGGGACCCTCAGGGTCCGATTTGGTGGGCGGGGCCACTCAGGGTCCAATTTTGTGGGTGGGGCCCCTCTGGGTTCGATTTTGTGGCCGGGGTCTCTCAGGGTCCGATATTGTGGCCGGGGCCCCTCAGGGTCCGATTTTGTGGTTGGGGCCCCTCAGGGTCCGATTTTGTGGTTGGGGCCCCTCAGAGTCCAGTTTTGTGGTTGGGGGCCCTCAGGGTCCTATTTTGTGGCGGGGCCCCTCAGGGTCTGATTTTGTGGTTGGGGGCCCTCAGGGTCCGATTTTGTGGCCGGCGCCCCTCAGGGTCTGATTTCGTGGCTGGGGCCCCTCAGGGTCCGATTTTGTGGTTGGGGCCCCTCAGTGTCCGATTTTGTGGCCGGGGCCCCTCAGGGTCCGATTTTGTGGTTGGGGTCGCTCAGGGTCTGATTTTGTGACTGGGGCCCCTCAGGGTCTGATTTTGTGGTTGGGACCCCTCAGGGTCTGATTTTGTGGCCGGCACCCCGCAGGGTCCGATTTTGTGGCCGGGGCCCCTCAGGGTCCGATTTTGTGGCCGGGGCCTCTCAAGGTCCGATTTTGTGGCCGGGGCCCCTCAGGGTCCGATTTTGTGGCCGGGGTCTCTCAGGGTCCGATTTTGTGGTTGGGGCCCCTCAGGGTCCGATTTTGTGGTTGGGGGCCCTCACGGTCCGATTTTGAGTCCGGGGCCCCTCAGGGTCTGATTTCGTGGTTGGGACCCCTCAGGGTCCGATTTTGTGGCCGGGGCCCCTCAGGTTCCAATTTTGTGGCCGGGGCCCCTCAGGGTCCGATTTTGTTGGTTGGGCTCCTCAGGATCCGATTTTGAGGGTGGGGCCCCTCAGGATTTGATTTTGTGGTTGGGACCCCTCAGGGTCCGATTTTGTGGGTGGGGCCCCTCAGTGTCCGATTTTGTGGCCGGGTCTACTCAGGGTCCGATTTTGAGGGTGGGGCCCCTTAGGGTCCTATTTTGTAGTTGGGGGCCCTCAGGGTCTGATTTTGTGGGTGGGGCCCTTTAGAGTCCGATTTGGTTGGCGGAGCCCCTCAGGGTCTGATTTGGTGGGCGGGGCCTCTCAGGGTCCGATTTTTGAGGGAGGGGCAGCTCAGGGTCCGATTTTGAGGGCGGGGCCCCTGAGGGTCCGATTTTGTGGCCGGGGCCCCTCAGGGTCCGATTTTGGGGTTGGGGCCCCTCAGGGTCCGATTTTGTGGTTGGGGCGCTCAGGGTCCAATTTTGTGGGTGGGGCCCCTCTGGGTTCGATTTTGTGGCCGGGGTCTCTCAGGGTCCGATTTTGTGGCCGGGGCCCCTCAGGGTCCGATTTTGTGGGTGGGGCCCCTCAGGGTCCGATTTTGTGGGTGGGGCCTTCACGGTCCGATTTTGTGGGTGGGGCTCCTCAGGGTCCAATTTGGTGGGCGGGGCCACTCTGGGTCTGATTTGGTGGGCGAGGCCACTCTGGGTCCGATTTCGTGGGCGGGGCCACTCTGGGTCCGATTTGGATGCCAGGGTTGCTCAGCCTCCTTTTTGTAGGCCAGGGTCTATCAGCCTCCGATTTGGAGCCTTGGGTCACTCAGCTTTCGATTTGGCACGCCGGCCCTTTAAGACTCATTTTGGTGCGCCGGCTCTTTAAGAATCACTTTGGCGCGTCGGCCCTTTAAGAGCCAGGGTGGCTCACTGGGCTTCTAAATCCACTTTGGCGCACACATTCTCTCTCAGGGGCATGCGTCATGTGATGAAGCTAGATTTGCATTTGTACCTGGGTTTAGCTTTAAGAGCTGATATTATGTGGCAAAAGCTCTGTTCTGGAGATGTCATGTGACGTTCGTAGGCGTTGGCATAGTAACTGGGTCTGCCTGCGCATATCAATGAGCTCAACTGCCATTTCAATCGCCTCAGGGCACGTTTTAAGCTTCCCATTGAAAAGCATTGACACAGTGCATTCCAATGACGGGAAAAAAAATTTTCAAACGCAAATTGCGCAAAAACTACAAATCCGATCGACACGAAAAATACTTAGCACACCTCTCATGGACGCTGGCTTCGAAACGACACCTCAACGGAGTCTGTGCGTGTAGCGGTTCGGGCCGCATTAATTGCGGAAATCAACTTAATAATAATAATAAGAAGAAGAAGAATAAGTTAGCAGCGTTCGGATTACAATATAGTGGTTTTTTCAAACCACTATAACTAGATGTGTATTTCCTGAAGGAAGTACAGATAGTGGTTTGAAATGGTGCCCGGGCTGCCCCTTTAAGAGAGACTTGCCTGCTGCCCCTGCAAGACTTTCAACTCAGGATCCGTTTTAACTGTGAGTGCCTCTCAGGGGCCACTTTGGCCTCAGGGTCTGATTTGGTGGGTGGGGCCCCTCAGGATCTGATTCCTTGGCCTTGGCTCCTCAGGGCTTGAATTGTTGGCGGGGATCCCTCAGGCTCCGATTTTGTGGGTGTGGCGCCTCAGGGTCCGATTTTGTGGCCGGGGCCCCTCTGGGTCTAATTTTGTGGCCGGATCCCCTCAGGGTCCGATTTTGTGGCCGGGGCCCCTCAGGGTCCAATTTTGTGGGTGGGGCCCGATTTTGTAGCCGGGGCTCATCAGGGTTCGATTTTGTGGTTGGGGCCCCTCAGGGTCCGATTTTGTGGGTGGGGCCACTCTGGGTCCGATTTGGTGGGTGGGGCCACTCTGGGTCTGTTTTGTTGGATGGGGCTACTCAGGGTCCGATTTGGTAGGCGGGACCCCTCAGGGTCCGATTTGGCGGGTGGGTCCCCTCAGGGTCCGATTTGGTGGGCGGGTCCCCTCAGGGTCCAATTTGGTGGGCGGGGTCCCTCAGGGTCTGATTTGGTGGGCGGTGCCCCTCAGTGTCCGATTTTCTGGCCGGGGCCCCTCAGGGTCCGATTTTGTGGGTTGGGCCCCTCAGGGACCGATTTTGTGGCTGGGCCCCTCAGGGTCCGATTTTGTGGTTGGGGCCCCTCAGGGTCCGATTTTGTGGTTGGGGCCCCTAAGGGTCCGATTTTGTGGCCGGGGCCCATCAGGGTCCGATTTTGTGGTTGGGGCCCATCAGTGTCCGATTTTGTGGTCGGGGCCCCTCAGGGTCCGATTTTGTGGTTGGGGTCGCTCAGGGTCTGATTTTGTGACTGGGGCCCCTCAGGGTCTGATTTTGTGGTTGGGACCCCTCAGGGTCTGATTTTGTGGCCGGCACCCCGCAGGGTCCGATTTTGTGGCCGGGGCCCCTCAGGGTCCGATTTTGTGGCCGGGGCCTCTCAAGGTCCGATTTTGTGGCCGGGGCCCCTCAGGGTCCGATTTTGTGGCCGGGGTCTCTCAGGGTCCGATTTTGTGGTTGGGGCCCCTCAGGGTCCGATTTTGTGGTTGGGGGCCCTCACGGTCCGATTTTGAGTCCGGGGCCCCTCAGGGTCTGATTTCGTGGTTGGGACCCCTCAGGGTCCGATTTTGTGGCCGGGGCCCCTCAGGTTCCAATTTTGTGGCCGGGGCCCCTCAGGGTCCGATTTTGTTGGTTGGGCTCCTCAGGATCCGATTTTGAGGGTGGGGCCCCTCAGGATTTGATTTTGTGGTTGGGACCCCTCAGGGTCCGATTTTGTGGGTGGGGCCCCTCAGTGTCCGATTTTGTGGCCGGGTCTACTCAGGGTCCGATTTTGAGGGTGGGGCCCCTTAGGGTCCTATTTTGTAGTTGGGGCCCCTCAGGGTCTGATTTTGTGGTTGGGACCCCTCAGGGTCTGATTTTGTGGCCGGCACCCCGCAGGGTCCGATTTTGTGGCCGGGGCCCCTCAGGGTCCGATTTTGTGGCCGGGGCCTCTCAAGGTCCGATTTTGTGGCCGGGGCCCCTCAGGGTCCGATTTTGTGGCCGGGGTCTCTCAGGGTCCGATTTTGTGGTTGGGGCCCCTCAGGGTCCGATTTTGTGGTTGGGGGCCCTCACGGTCCGATTTTGAGTCCGGGGCCCCTCAGGGTCTGATTTCGTGGTTGGGACCCCTCAGGGTCCGATTTTGTGGCCGGGGCCCCTCAGGTTCCAATTTTGTGGCCGGGGCCCCTCAGGGTCCGATTTTGTTGGTTGGGCTCCTCAGGATCCGATTTTGAGGGTGGGGCCCCTCAGGATTTGATTTTGTGGTTGGGACCCCTCAGGGTCCGATTTTGTGGGTGGGGCCCCTCAGTGTCCGATTTTGTGGCCGGGTCTACTCAGGGTCCGATTTTGAGGGTGGGGCCCCTTAGGGTCCTATTTTGTAGTTGGGGGCCCTCAGGGTCTGATTTTGTGGGTGGGGCCCTTTAGAGTCCGATTTGGTTGGCGGAGCCCCTCAGGGTCTGATTTGGTGGGCGGGGCCTCTCAGGGTCCGATTTTTGAGGGAGGGGCAGCTCAGGGTCCGATTTTGAGGGCGGGGCCCCTGAGGGTCCGATTTTGTGGCCGGGGCCCCTCAGGGTCCGATTTTGGGGTTGGGGCCCCTCAGGGTCCGATTTTGTGGTTGGGGGCGCTCAGGGTCCAATTTTGTGGGTGGGGCCCCTCTGGGTTCGATTTTGTGGCCGGGGTCTCTCAGGGTCCGATTTTGTGGCCGGGGCCCCTCAGGGTCCGATTTTGTGGGTGGGGCCCCTCAGGGTCCGATTTTGTGGGTGGGGCCTTCACGGTCCGATTTTGTGGGTGGGGCTCCTCAGGGTCCAATTTGGTGGGCGGGGCCACTCTGGGTCTGATTTGGTGGGCGAGGCCACTCTGGGTCCGATTTCGTGGGCGGGGCCACTCTGGGTCCGATTTGGATGCCAGGGTTGCTCAGCCTCCTTTTTGTAGGCCAGGGTCTATCAGCCTCCGATTTGGAGCCTTGGGTCACTCAGCTTTCGATTTGGCACGCCGGCCCTTTAAGACTCATTTTGGTGCGCCGGCTCTTTAAGAATCACTTTGGCGCGTCGGCCCTTTAAGAGCCAGGGTGGCTCACTGGGCTTCTAAATCCACTTTGGCGCACACATTCTCTCTCAGGGGCATGCGTCATGTGATGAAGCTAGATTTGCATTTGTACCTGGGTTTAGCTTTAAGAGCTGATATTATGTGGCAAAAGCTCTGTTCTGGAGATGTCATGTGACGTTCGTAGGCGTTGGCATAGTAACTGGGTCTGCCTGCGCATATCAATGAGCTCAACTGCCATTTCAATCGCCTCAGGGCACGTTTTAAGCTTCCCATTGAAAAGCATTGACACAGTGCATTCCAATGACGGGAAAAAAAATTTTCAAACGCAAATTGCGCAAAAACTACAAATCCGATCGACACGAAAAATACTTAGCACACCTCTCATGGACGCTGGTTTCGAAACGACACCTCAACGGAGTCTGTGCGTGTAGCGGTTCGGGCCGCATTAATTGCGGAAATCAACTTAATAATAATAATAATAAGAAGAAGAAGAATAAGTTAGCAGCGTTCGGATTACAATATAGTGGTTTTTTCAAACCACTATAACTAGATGTGTATTTCCTGAAGGAAGTACAGATAGTGGTTTGAAATGGTGCCCGGGCTGCCCCTTTAAGAGAGACTTGCCTGCTGCCCCTGCAAGACTTTCAACTCAGGATCCGTTTTAACTGTGAGTGCCTCTCAGGGGCCACTTTGGCCTCAGGGTCTGATTTGGTGGGTGGGGCCCCTCAGGATCTGATTCCTTGGCCTTGGCTCCTCAGGGCTTGAATTGTTGGCGGGGATCCCTCAGGCTCCGATTTTGTGGGTGTGGCGCCTCAGGGTCCGATTTTGTGGCCGGGGCCCCTCTGGGTCTAATTTTGTGGCCGGATCCCCTCAGGGTCCGATTTTGTGGCCGGGGCCCCTCAGGGTCCAATTTTGTGGGTGGGGCCCGATTTTGTAGCCGGGGCTCATCAGGGTTCGATTTTGTGGTTGGGGCCCCTCAGGGTCCGATTTTGTGGGTGGGGCCACTCTGGGTCCGATTTGGTGGGTGGGGCCACTCTGGGTCTGTTTTGTTGGATGGGGCTACTCAGGGTCCGATTTGGTAGGCGGGACCCCTCAGGGTCCGATTTGGCGGGCGGGTCCCCTCAGGGTCCGATTTGGTGGGCGGGTCCCCTCAGGGTCCAATTTGGTGGGCGGGTCCCCTCAGGGTCCAATTTGGTGGGCGGGGTCCCTCAGTGTCCGATTTTCTGGCCGGGGCCCCTCAGGGTCCGATTTTGTGGGTTGGGCCCCTCAGGGACCGATTTTGTGGCTGGGCCCCTCAGGGTCCGATTTTGTGGTTGGGGCCCCTCAGGGTCCGATTTTGTGGTTGGGGCCCCTAAGGGTCCGATTTTGTGGCCGGGGCCCATCAGGGTCCGATTTTGTGACTGGGGCCCATCAGGGTCCGATTTTGTGGCCGAGGCCCCTCAGGGTCCGATTTTGTTGGGGCCCCTCAGGGTCTGATTTTGTGGCAGGGGCCCCTCAGGGTCCGATTTTATGGGTGGGGCCCCTTAGGGTCTGATTTTGTGGGCGGAGCCCCTCTGGGTCCAATTTGGTGGGTGGGACCACTCTGGGTCCGATTTGGTGGGCGGGACCACTTTGAGTCCAATTTGGAGATCGGGGCCACTCAGGGTCCAATTTGGTGGGCGGGGCCACTATGGGTCCGATTTATTGGCGGGGCCCCACAGGGTCTGATTTGGCAGGCGGGGCCCCTCAGGGTCTGGTTTGGTGGGCAGGGCCTCTCTGGGTCCGATTTGGTGGGTGGGGCCACTCTGGGTAAGATTTGGAGGCTGGGGTCGCTCAGCCTCCGATTTGGAGGCTGGGGTCGCTCAGCCTCCGATTTGGAGGCCCTGGTGGCTCAGCCTCCGATTTGCAGGCCGGGGTGGCTCAGCCTCCGACTTGGAGGCCGGGGTGGCTCAGCCTTCGATTTGAAGGGCGGGGAGGCTCAGCCTTCGATTTGGAGGCTGGGGTGGCCCAGCCTCCGACTTGGAGGCCGGGGTGGCTCAGCCTTCGATTTGGAGGCCGGGGTGGCTCAAGCCTTCGATTTGGAGGCTGGGGTGGCTCAGCCTCCGATTTGGAGGCCGGGGTCGATCAGCCTCCGATTTGGAGGCCGGGGTCGATCAGCCTCCGATTTGGAGGCCGGGGTGGCTCAGCCTCCGATTTGGAGGCCGGGGTGGCTCAGCCTCCGATTTGGAGGCCGGGGTGGCTCAGCCTCCGATTTGGAGGCCGGGGTGGCTCAGACTCCGATTTGGAGGCCGGGGTGGCTCAGCCTCCGATTTGGAAGCCGGGGTGGCTCAGCCTCCGATTTGGAGGCCGGGGTGGTTCAGCCTCCGATTTGGAGGCCGGGGTGGTTCAGCCTCCGATTTGGAGGCCGGGGTGGTTCAGCCTCCAATTTGGAGGCCGGGGTCGATCAGCCTTCGATTTGGAGGCCGGGGTCGATCAGCCTCCGATTTGGAGGCCGGGGTCAATCAGCCTCCGATTTGGAGGCCGGGGTCAATCAGCCTCCGATTTGGAGGCCGGGGTCAATCAGCCTCCGATTTGGAGGCCGGGGTCAATCAGCCTCCGATTTGGAGGCCGGGGTCAATCAGCCTCCGATTTGGAGGCCGGGGTCAATCAGCCTCCGATTTGGAGGCCGGGGTCAATCAGCCTCCGATTTGGAGGCCGGGGTCGATCAGCCTCCGATTTGGAGGCGCGGGTGGCTCAGCCTCCGATTTGGAGGCCGGGGTGGCTCAGCCTCCGATTTGGAGGCCGGGGTCGATCAGCCTCCGATTTGGAGGCCGGGGTGGCTTAGCCTCCGATTTGGAGCCTGGGGTCACTCAGCTTTCGATTTGGCGTGTCGGCCCTTTAAGACTCATTTCGGTGCGCTGGCCCTTTAATAATCACTTTGGCGCGTCGGCCCTTTAAGAGCTAGTTTGGCTCACTGGGCTTCTAAATCAACTTTGGCAGACATTCTCTCTCAGGGGCATGCGTCATGTGATGAAGCTAGATTTGCATTTGTGCTGTGGGTTTTGCTTTAAGAGCTGATATTATGTGGCAGAAGCTCTGTCTTGGGGGTCAAGTGAAGTTCGTAGGCGTTGGCATAGTGACTGGGTGTACGTGCGCGTATAAATGAGCTCAACTGCCATTTCAATCGCCTCAGGGCACGTTTTGCCATTTCCTATTGAAAAGCATTGGAGACAGTGCATTCCAATTATGGGAAAAAAAATTTTCAAGCGCAAATTGCGCAAAAACTACAAATCCGATCGACATGAAAAATACCTAGCACACCTCTCATGGATGCTGGCTTCGAAACGACACCTCAACGGAGTCTGTGCGTGTAGCGGTTCGGGCCATATTAATTGCGGAAATCAACTTAATAATAATAAGAAGATTAAGTTAGCAGCGTTCGGATTACAATATATTGGCTTTTTCAAACCACTATAGCTAGATGTGTACTTCCTGAAGGAAGTACAGATAGTGGTTTGAAATGGTGCCCGGGCTGCCCCTTTAAGAGAGACTTGCCTGCTGCCCCTGCAAGATTTTCAACTCAGGATCCGTTTTAACTGTGGGTGTCTCTCAGGGGCCACTTTGGCCTCAGGGTCTGATTTTGTGGGTGGGGCCCCTCAGGGCCCGATTTTGTGGGTGGGGTCCCTCAGGGTCTGATTTTGTGGCCGGGGCACCTCAGGGTCCGATTTGGTGGGTGGGGCCCCTCAGGGTCCGATTTGGTGGCCGGGGCCCCTCAGGGGCAAATTTGGTGGGTGGGACCCCTCAGGGTCCGATTTTGTGTCCGGGGCCCCTCAGAGTCCGATTTGGTGGTTGGGGCCCCTCAGGGTCCGATTTTGTGGCCGAGGCCCCTCAGGGTCCGATTTTGTGACCGGAACCCCTCAGGGTCCGATTTTGTGACCGGAACCCCTCAGGGTCCGATTTTGTGGGTGGGGCCCCTCAGGGTCCGATTTTGTGGCCGGGGCCCCTCAGGGTCCGATTTGGTGGGTGGGGACCCTCAGGGTCCGATTTTGTGGCCAGGGCCCCTCAGGGTCCGATTTTGTGGTGGGGACCCTCAGGTCCGATTTGGTGGGTGGGGCCCCTCAGGTTCCGATTTTGTGGCCAGGGCCCCTCAGGGTCCGATTTTGTGGTGGGGACCCTCAGGTCCGATTTGGTGGGTGGGGCCCCTCAGGGTCCAATTTTGTGGTCGGGGCCCCTCAGGGTCCGATTTGGTGGCCGGGGCCCCTCAGGGTCCGATTTGGTGGCCGGGGCCCCTCAGGGTCCGATTTGGTGGGTGGGGCCCTCTGGGTCTGATTTGGTGGGCAGGGACACTCGGTCCAATTTGAAGGGGGGCCCCTCAGGGTCCGATTTAGTGGGCTGGGCCACTCAGGGTCCGATTTGGTGGGCGGGGCCACTCAGGGTCCGATTTGGTGGGTGGGGCTCCTCAGGGCCCGAATTTGTGTTTGAGGCCCCCCAGTGTCTGATTTTGTGGGTGGGGCCCCTCAGGGTCCGATTTTGTGTCCAGGGCCCCTCAGGGTCTGATTTTGTGGTTGAGGCCCTTCAGAATCCGATTTGGTGGGCGGGGACCTCAGGGTCCGATTTGGTGGGCGGGGCCACTCAGAGTCCGATTTGGTGGGCGGGGCCACTCAGAGTCCGATTTGGTGGGCGGGGCCCCTCAAGGTCCGATTTGGTGAGTGGGGCCCCTCAGAGTTCAATTTGGTGAGCGGGGCCCCTCAGGGTCCGATTTGGTCAGCGGGGCCCCTCAGGGTCCGATTTGGTCAGCGGGGACCCTCAGGGTCCGATTTGGTCAGCGGGACCCCTCAGAGTCAGATTTGGTGGGCGGGGCCCCTCAGGGTCCGATTTTTTGGTTGGGGCCCTTCAGGGTCCGATTTTGTGGGTGGAGCCCCTCAGGGTCCGATTTTGTGTGTGGGGCCCCTCAGGGTCCGATTTTGTGGTTGGGGCCTTTCAGAATCCGATTTGGTGGGCGGGGCGCCACAGGGTCCGATTTGGTGAGCGGGGCCTCTCAGAGTTCAATTTGGTGAGCGGGGCCCCTCAGGGTCCGATTTGGTGAGCGGTGCCCCTCAGGGTCCGATTTGGTGGGCAGGGCCTGTCAGGGTCTGATTTGGTGGGTGGGGCCCCTCAGTGTCCGATTTGCTGGGCGGGAGCCATTCTGGGTCTGATTTGGTGGACGGGGCCCCTCAGGGTCCAATTTTGTGGGTGGGGCCCCTCAGGGTCTGATTTTGTGGCCGGGGCCCCTCAGGGAACTATTTTGTGGTCGGGGCCCCTCAGGGTCTGATTTTGTGGGTGGGGCCCCTCAGGGTCCGATTTGGTTGGCTGCGCCACTCTGGGTTTGATTTTGTGATTGGGGCCCCTCAGGGTCTGATTTTGTGGGTGGGGCCCCTCAGGGTCTGATTTTGTGTCCGGGGCCCTTCAGGGTCCGATTTGGTGGGTGGGGCTCCTCAGGGTCCGAATTTGTGGTTGGGGCCCCTCAGTGTCTGATTTTGTAGGTGGGGCCCCTCAGGGTCCGATTTTGTGTCCAGGGCCCCTCAGGGTCCGATTTTGTGGTTGAGGCCCTTCAGAATCCGATTTGGTGGGCGGGGCCCTCAGGGTCCGATTTGGTGGGCGGGGCCACTCAGAGTCCGATTTGGTGGGCGGGGCCACTCAGGGTCTGATTTGGTGGGCGGGGCCCCTCAAGGTCCGATTTGGTGAGTGGGGCCCCTCAGAGTTCAATTTGGTGAGCGGGGCCCCTCAGGGTCCGATTTGGTCAGCGGGGCCCCTCAGGGTCCGATTTGGTCAGCGGGACCCCTCAGGGTCAGATTTGGTGGGCGGGGCCCCTCAGGGTCCGATTTTTTGGTTGGGGCCCTTCAGGGTCCGATTTTGTGGGTGGAGCCCCTCAGGGTCCGATTTTGTGTGTGGGGCCCCTCAGGGTCCGATTTTGTGGTTGGGGCCTTTCAGAATCCGATTTGGTGGGCGGGGCGCCTCAGGGTCCGATTTGGTGAGCGGGGCCTGTCAGAGTTCAATTTGGTGAGCGGGGCCCCTCAGGGTCCGATTTGGTGAGCGGTGCCCCTCAGGGTCCGATTTGGTGGGCAGGGCCTGTCAGGGTCTGATTTGGTGGGTGGGGCCCCTCAGTGTCCGATTTGCTGGGCGGGAGCCATTCTGGGTCTGATTTGGTGGGCGGGGCCCCTCAGGGTCCAATTTTGTGGGTGGGGCCCCTCAGGGTCTGATTTTGTGGCCGGGGCCCCTCAGGGAACTATTTTGTGGTCGGGGCCCCTCAGGGTCTGATTTTGTGGGTGGGGCCCCTCAGGGTCCGATTTGGTTGGCTGGGCCACTCTGGGTTTGATTTTGTGATTGGGGCCCCTCAGGGTCCGATTTTGTGGGTGGGGCCCCTCAGGGTCTGATTTTGTGTCCGGGGCCCTTCAGGGTCCGATTTTGTGGTTGGGGCCTTTCAGAATCCGATTTGGTGGGCAAGGCCGCTCAGGGTTCCGGTTTGGTGAGCGGGGCGCCTCAGAGTTCAATTTGGTGAGCAGGGCCCCTCAGGGTCCGATTTGGTGAGCGGGGCCCCTCAGGGTCCAATTTGGTGAGCTGGGCCCCTCAGGGTCCGATTTGGTCAGCGGGACCCCTCAGGGTCAGATTTGGTGGGCGGAGCCCCTCAGGGTCCGATTTTTTGGTTGGGGCCCTTCAGGGTCCGATTTTGTGGGTGGAGCCCCTCAGGGTCCGATTTTGTGTGTGGGGCCCCTCAGGGTCCGATTTTGTGGTTGGGGCCTTTCAGAATCCGATTTGGTGGGCGGGGCGCCTCAGGGTCCGATTTGGTGAGCGGGGCCTCTCAGAGTTCAATTTGGTGAGTGGGGCCCCTCAGGGTCCGATTTGGTGGGCAGGGCCTATCAGGGTCTGATTTGGTGGGTGGGGCCCCTCAGTGTCCGATTTGCTGGGCGGGAGCCATTCTGGGCCTGATTTGGTGGGCGGGGCCCCTCAGGGTCCAATTTTGTGGGTGGGGCCCCTCAGGGTCTGATTTTGTGGCCGGGGCCCCTCAGGGAACTATTTTGTGGTCGGGGCCCCTCAGGGTCTGATTTTGTGGGTGGGGCCCCTCAGGGTCCGATTTGGTTGGCTGGGCCACTCTGGGTTTGATTTTGTGATTGGGGCCCCTCAGGGTCCGATTTTGTGGGTGGGGCCCCTCAGGGTCTGATTTTGTGTCCGGGGCCCTTCAGGGTCCGATTTTGTGGTTGGGGCCTTTCAGAATCCGATTTGGTGGGCAAGGCCGCTCAGGGTTCCGGTTTGGTGAGCGGGGCCCCTCAGAGTTCAATTTGGTGAGCAGGGCCCCTCAGGGTCCGATTTGGTGAGCGGGGCCCCTCAGGGTCCGATTTGGTGAGCTGGGCCCCTCAGGGTCCGATTTGGTGTGCAGGGCCCCTCAGGGTCCGATTTAGTGGGCGAGGCCCCTCAGGGTCCGATTTGGTGGGCGGGGCCACTCAGGGTCCGATTTGATGGGTGGGGCTCCTCAGGGTCCGAATTTGTGGTTGGGTCCCCTCAGGGTCTTATTTTGTGGGTGGGGCCCCTCAGAATCCGATTTGGTGGGCGGGGCCCCTCAGGGTCCGATTTGGTGGGCGGGGCTACTCAGGGTCCAATTTGGTGGGCGGGGCCCCTCAGGGTCCGATTTTGTGGGTGGAGCCCCTCAGGATCTGATTTAGTGGCTGGGGCCCCTCAGGGTCCGATTTGGTGGGCAGGGACACTGGGTCCGCTTTGGTGGGCGGGGACACTCTGGGTCCGATTTTTTAAGCGGGGCCACGCTGGGTCCGATTTGTAGGCCAGGGTGGCTCAGCCTCCGATTTGGAGGTCGGGGTGGCTCAGCCTCTGATTTGGAGCCAGGGGTCACTCAGCTTTCGATTTGGCGCGACGGCCCTTTAAGACTCATTTTGGTGAGCTGACCCTTTAAGTATCACTTTGGCGCGTCGGCCCTTTAAGAGCCAGTTTGGCTCACTGGGCTTCTAAATCCACTTTGGCGCACATTCTCTCTCAGTGGCATGCGTCATGTGATGAAGCTAGATTTGCATTTGTGCTGTGGGTTTCGCTTTAAGAGCTGAAATTATCTGGCAGAATCTGTGTCCTGGAGAGGTCACGTGAAGTTCGTAGGCGTTGGCATAGTAACTGGGTGTGCCTGCGCATATCAATGAGCTTAACTGCCATTTGAATCGCCTCAGGGCACGTTTTGCCATTTCCCATTGAAATGCATTGGAGACAGAGCATTCCAATGACGGGAAAAAAAATTTTCAAACGCAAATTGCGCAAAAACTACAAATCCGATCGACACGAAAAATACTTAGCACACCTCTCGTGGACGCTGGCTTCGAAACGACACCTCAACGGAGTCTGTGCGTGTAGCGGTTCGGGCCGTATTAATTGCGGAAATCAACTGAATAATAAGAATAAGCAGCGTTCGGATTACAATATAGTGTTTTTTTCAAACCACTATAATAAGTTAGCAGCGTTCGGATTACATGATAGTGTTTTCTTCAAACCACTATAAATATAAGAAATCGGATTACAATATGTTGCTTGAACCTAGAGTTTCAAGCACCATAAATATAGATAATAGTAAATTATTGATTTCCTCCAGGCAGGATAAAATTAGTATTAGAGACCTCAATCTAGGGAAAGGGGAGGCGTCAGCATGGGCTTGAAACGCAGAGGGCTGTATTTTAGTCCCAGTCCATCCCAAGTCACAATATCCAGAAAAAGGAAATGTTTACAGAAGTGAAGAACATTTAGCGTTCAAACTCTGTTTAACAAATTTTATGGCGGAAAAGACAGATGTAAAAGCTTGCCTCACTGATCAAACCCATAGTTCTTCCCTCCTGGACTGAGTTTGGAACTGATGCTCAGTCTATGATGTTGCCACGTTAATTATTGCTAGGCAACTTCCTTTTATGGTGAGATGCCCCTTTAAGATTCCATCCTCGGATTCCATTATGACATCACTGATGACATGTTAATATTCCACCCCAAGATTCCATTATGACATCATAATGCACCGCGGCTACTTAACCAAGTGCTTACTGCCCAGGTGTCATTGTTGTCAGTGATTGGCTGCGAAGCTGGTGATATACTGACTGCGCTTGGATTTGTTTGAAATGTCTGACATTTCTTCACAAAAACTTGAGGAGTTGGCACTACTCCGGGAGATTCTTACCACCTATTCCCCTGACAATGTGCTACCAATACCCGATGGCGTCCTCAGCTTCACTTACCGGCTGGTTATGAAGCTAGTGAGAGACTGCCTGACCAAACACCAACAAGGTCGTATAAGCTCAGAATATCTTGAGCATTTACAGATGAACATCAGGACATTAGTACAACAGGTAAGTAACAGACAATCTGGGTAAAGCATATAAAACAATAATGGATAATATTCATAAAATACAAGCTGGGGAGGGGGGCGGTGATAGCGTGGGCCCGCGTGCTCTTCAATGCCAGGGCTGAATTTTACTCCCAGTCCACCCTGGTCACAATATGTAAAAAAAATAGTAAATGGTTACACATGTAAACAATATTTAGCATCCAAAACCTGGTTAAAATAATTTTGGGTGGGAAAGATGGATATAAAAGCCTGATCAGAAGAGCAAAGCCATGGTTTTCCGTCTTTCCCTGATTCTGGTTCTGATGCTCAACCCATAATGTTGCCAACTTAATTGTTACTAGAATGTTGCCAGGCAACCTTCCTTTATGGTTAGATGTCCCTTTAACCCCTTCACCACCTTGCAATTTTCCGTTTTTGTGCTTTCTTTGTTTTGCTCCCCTTCTTCTCAGATCCAGAACACTTTTTGACCATCAATATAGCCTATGAGGGCTTGTTTTTTGCAGCCCGAGTTGTAGTTTTTAATGACACTATAGATTACATATATTGTACTTGAAAACGGGAAAAAATTCAAGTGCGGTGAAATTGTAAAAAAGTGCAATTCCACAATTCACTAAATGCTAAAACTGACCTGGTAATATGATTCTACAGGACAGTACGCGAATGCAGATACCAAACATGTATAGGTCCTTTTTTTTTCTATTTAAGTGGTGGAAAAAAAATCTGAACGCCGGCAATGAGTCGGTGTTCATAAAAGATGATCAATGGACAGGCACACTGGTCTTCTGCACACCCCCGGCTTTTATGATAACCCATTGCAACCCCAGAATCATGTGACAAGGGCTCTGATGAGCGAGACTTGAGACACGGTTCGGTCCGAACGTCTTAAATGCCGTTGTTAGTGATTAACAGCAGCATTTAAGTGGTTGACAGCCAAAATCCATCTGCATCTATTTGCGGGACAAGACAGCTTATCACACCATCAACTGTCATGTGCGGGTAGAGATGCGGGCTCTGTCACTGCCTAAAAAAGACAGGCACACAACCTTGGACGTACCTATACTTTCAAAGTTGTAAATCGGTTAAGGTTCCATCCCTGATTCCATGATGACATCACTGATGACATGTTAACATTCCACCACAAGATTCCATTATGACATCATAATGCACCACCACTACCTGCCCAAGTGCTTACTGCCCAGGTGTCATTGTTGTCAGTGATTGGCTGTGAAGCTGGTGATATACTGACTGCGCTTGGATTTGCTTGAAATGTCTGGAATTTCTTCAGATATACTTGAGGAGTTGGCACTACTCCAGGGGATTCTTACCACCTATGCCCCTGACAAAGTGCTACCACTACCCGATGGCGTCCTCAGCTTCACTTACCGGCTGGTTGTGAAGCTAGTGAGCGACTGCCTGACCAAATACCAACAAGGTCGTATAAGCTCAGGATATCTTGAGCATTTACAGATGAACATCAGGACATTAGTACAACAGGCAACAGACAATCTGGGCAAAGCATATAAAACAATAATGGATAATATTCACAGCACATGAAACAATAATGAATAAAATTCACAAAATACAAGTTTATTTACATGAAATATGTATTTTGGCCAAGAGCAATATAATTTATAGCTTATAAGAAATATCCATATATGTAGTAATTGTAGCTGTAGATTGCAGGAGTAAAATGATGACATAAATAGCGTCCTATATTCTCTACTTTCTCTCATGATTTTCCTTTTTTGTTTATTTCCATTTTTATAGGCTGAAGAAAGATCCCAATATGGAGATTTGACCTTTTTTAAAGAATTGGTCGCACAGTTCCTGATTGTACTACGGCATATAGCCCGCTCACGGAAGCTTTTGGTAAGAATCCGTCATCTTCTATATCTCATGTCTTTCTTGTCTGATCTTCTCCAGATTACTAGTCATAGCAGATTGTCATATTTCTCATTCTAGAAGCCCCCTGTCCGCTCCAGGCAGATACAGGATCTTTTATGGCAGCCTGTCTCTGCTCCATCCTCGGTGGGGACAGTCTGTACTGTGCTCAGTGGTGCGGACCTTTCATATCACATCGGTCTCGCTTTATCTTCACAATCTTCCTTCTTGTAAATGCTGCAGTTCTGGTAATAGATGTTATTGGAGAACTGTCGTATATACAAGTCCCTTATATATTAATGTGGATTTACTGGACGGAGCGGCCGTGTATATTCCCCGCCATTATGTAAATCCAGCTTTAGTCCATTCTGTCTTTTGTGTACTGTAATTTAGTAGTTGTGAATTGTTATATAAATTGCGCATATTATATCCATCAGAGAACACCGGAGGGTGACTCCAAAGAGGGGAAACACCGAAATATCGCTGACCCCAATACCAGTGAGCCAGGGCTAAAAAGCGTTCTGATTGAAGGTAAGCTGATCATCTTGCATTCCTACAAATATTAATATTATGGAGACACCAGAGAATATAAAATTTACTCTACATCCTCTGTATGAGGCCGGTGACGGCTCCTGAACCTCCTATAGACTATAATGGAGAGGGCTCATGCAAATCTGAAAACCCCTCTGGTTCTCTCTTGTGGGATCTTCTCAGCCCCAAAATGCACAGAGGACCTCACAGGGTCCCCATCCAAGTCACTGTCAGATCCCAAGCAATCACACATTTATGGTAGAGTATATCTATCTATGGATGTGCCATAAGTATATCCAGTATGTGCAGAATATCCATAGAACTAGTATTATGCCATTTACTTGTCTTTCCTTCCTTATATCGATGTGTTATATATTCAGTTCTGATATCGTCTAATACATGATGTCTCATTATTTTATCATTATATTAGAGACAACTGAGCCGGCAACTGCTGACGGTGGAATATCTGAGACACCAGAGATCCCCGAATCTGCCAGTGTAAGTATCAGAGAAAACATCTGTATATCATCAGATAACGGGGTATGAATTACACATCACATGTTACACCCCAGAGTACAGTGGGTTAACGCTATTCTTAATGTAGATTGGACCTATTATTATTATTCCTGTCTCCTCTGTGTGATGTCCCTTACCATCCCCTCCATACAATGATATATGTGTATGGAGGATATCCCTATAATATAATAGTGTCTGGGGAGCGTCCTGCTGCTATCATGTCCTCTACATCTGCTGCAGTGTAATCAGCGGGGACATAATGTAGAGAAGTTCCTGCATCTGCAGCTTTTAATTTCCTGCAACTTTTATGTCTCATTGTCATTTCTTATTCTTCTAGGCCGTTGTCAGATCATTGACCCCTATGAGAAAACCAAGTAAGAGCGACTATACCCGGATCAAAGAGATCGGCAGTGGAGCTTTTGGGTGAGCGTTATGTATAATCTACATTTTTCCCAAACTCCTTATGATGATGCCTCTTTCTATATGTCCTGCCTTAGGGAAATTCCTGTATATGAGTCTACATCTAAATGTTACTGTATTCCAAGACATGTAACATTTTTATTTTTTCATCCCATAGAGCTTTGTAAAGACTTGTTTTTTTTGTGTTGAGCTGTTGTTATCGGTACCACTTTGCACTAGATCTATTCTACATCTAGTCATCTAGTCCAGATCTACTGTATTTTTCGGACTATAAGACGCACCGGACCATAAGACGCACCCCAAATTTTGGGGTGGAAAATAGGGGAAAAAAATAATGTGTCAAATGGGGGTCCGTCTTACAGTCTGAATTCCGTGGGGTGGCTGTGCTCTGTGGGGTGGCTGTGTCCGTGGGGTGGCTGTGCTCTGGTCACAATATACTTACAAATCTTGTTGCGGCGGTCCCATGGCGGGGGTCCCAATGCAGCCTCCCTGTGCTCTGTGGTGCGGTGGTGTCGGGGCTCTGTAGTGTGGCTGCAGCGGGGCTCTGTGCTGCGTGGGGGGCTCCGTCTGCATTTCGTTAAAGCCCGAAAGCCTCCCGCAGCTCAGTTGCTGCGACGCGGAGGCCTCCGGACAGATGGCTGCCAGGGGCCTCTGGAAAGATGGCCGCTGCTCAGTTTCAGATCTCCGCAGCGAGATCTTGTCCCGAGATCTTGTCCCGAGATCTCGGGATGAGATCTCGTTGCCGTGAATTGAATTTGAGTATGCGCCACTCCCGGCGGCCATCTTTCTGGAGGCCACCGCACTGCAGCAACGGAGCTGCGGGGGCTTTCAGGCTTTAACGAAATGCCGGCGGAGCCCCCCACGCAGCAGATCCCTGCTGCAGCAACACTACAGAGCCCCGACCCCACCGCACCACAGAGCACAGGGAGGCTACATTGGGACCGCCGTCATGAGACCTCCGCAACAGAATTTCTAAGTATATTGCTACCATAAGACGCACCCCCATTTTCACCAAAAAATTTTTGGGAAAAAACTGCGTCTTATGGTCCAAAAAATACGGTATTTGTCATGATTCAGCTCAGTTATCATGTGATCTGGATGAAAACCTCCCATAAGTGATCATTCATGCTGAGTTATTTTGTGTATTTCCAGACATTGATTTCTAGTGACGGCCATACACCTATTATTAACTATTAGTGATGAGCGAGTATACTCGTTACTCGAGATTTCCGAGCATGCTCGGGTGTTCTCCGAGTATTGGATGTGCTTGGAAATTTAGTTTGTGTCACCGCAGCTGCATGATTTGTGGCTGCTAGACAGCCTGAATACATATGGGGATTTCCTAACAAACACACAATCCTCCTCACATGTATTCAGGCTGTCCAGCAACCACAAATCATGCAGCTGCGGTGACACAAACTAAATTTCTGAGCACGACCAAACTACTTGGAGATCACCCGAGTATGCTCAGAAATCTTGAGTAACGACTCGCTCATCACTATTAACTATTAGGACAGAAGATCATTTGAAATATAGACAGACTGTTAGTAAGAATTCTGTATAAATTATGGCTTTTTCTCCTCTACAGGGCCGTCCACTTAGTGCGTCATAAAGACATAAACAAGGTATTCGCCATGAAGAAACAAGACCGGAGTAACCTGGATCGTCCAGAGTATCTTGAAATGGCCTACCTGGAAAGGGACATCGCAATATTCTCTGATTGTCCCTTTGTTGTCTCCACGCTTTGTTCCTTCCCAACTAAACGACATCTGTGTATGGTCATGGACTTTGGAGCAGGTAAGACATATCCATTGTATCTCTATCCAGCCCATTTCTGCTTAAATATATAAAGCTATCAATGTATTTATATGTCATTAATCTACATGCTCAGAAGAACAGTTTTGGAGGGTTGCCTCTTTCTGACAGATAATAATTTTCATTGCTTCTTATTGCATTTTTTCTTCTGATGTTGGGCGATCAAAAACACTGCAATTCCATCTGAGTTTATTTGTTTTTATATTATTTATTTTGAATGGAGAAAAAGTGATTTTTATATTTATTTTCTTTCCCCAAATATTTTTGTTATTTTTTAGTCTCCATAAGGGACCTGAACTTGTGATTATATAATCGTAAATACTATGTACTGCAATATGGGCATTGCAGAATATGGTGAAAATCTTGGTCCACTATGAAGCCAAGCTACACAGTGACTGTCACAGAAGTACCATAATGGCAAGGATAGTAGTCTTCCTCAGACACTCAGCAGCCATAGCAAACCACTGACATGGAATGGGGGCGATGAGTGCTTAGAGCAGCTCGCCTCCAGGTCACCTGCTGTAAATGCCGCTGTCAGATATTGACAGTGTAATGTAAGAGTTTACCAGCAGGGGGCAGATCTCAGCTCTTTTTTATGGGATTACCCTGCAGTATACGCTCTACATCACACAGTGTATCTCTATGATTGACTCCCTGCCCCAATGTCTCACCTTATTTCTCATTCACACTCATCATGTGTAATTTACATTGTAACAAACCCTCACCTGTCATATTTGCTTTCTGCTCTAGGAGGAGACTGTGACAGTCTCTTAAAGTTTTATGGCCGTTTACCGCTCTCCTTGGCCCGCTTGTATGTTGCAGAAACGGTTCTTGCTGTGGAATATCTGCACAGCTTTGGTGTGGTTCACCGAGACCTGAAGCCTTTAAAGTAAGTGAACGCTGCAGTATAATAAAGGGAGAGACAGTTATAGTTTGGTATACAGTCTGTGGGTTATTACTTAGGGCTGACAATATCTTTTCTTTCACAGCCTCATAATATCATCAACTGGACATATCAAAGTCACCGATTTTGGGCTTTCAAAACTCGGACTCATGAGACCAACATCAGACATTTACAAGGTTCGAAGTTTTGACATCACCAGAGAGTTCCGTGATAAAGAGGTTAGCTATAGATTAAAAACTTATTCTTCACAGATCTGATCTATTTCTGCTTCTCTGACATTTTCTCACATAGAAAACTTTTACACTGATATTATTTGTCACAGTAATTTTCATTGATCATCTTCTCATTGTTCTGTTGGTTTCCAGACGAGCGGCACCTTGCATTATATGGCCCCAGAAGTCCTCTTAAAAGCGGGCTATGGAAGGCCTATTGACTGGTGGTCAATAGGGATCATCACATATCAATTTCTTACCGGCAATTTGCCATTTAAAGGAAGATGCGAAGAAGAGATTTTCCTCAGAATCATAACGGGTAAGTAAAATAATCTGAATGCTGTGTTTTGCCATAGTAATTTGGTTGAGTTGTTAGGTTCATACTTTGGTTTAGCTACTTGTTGTTTTTGATAGTTTTTTAAATTATAGTAAATATAGACTTTCTTTTCTGTAACATTTACATTTTATATAACAGAAGACATCACTTTGAAATTTAAAAATCGTGCTGTTCATCCCGATGCTCAAAACTTCATAACTCAGCTGCTCAGAAAAACTCCCAACTGTAGACTCGGGACAGGTAATGTATATAGTAGTATTAATAATGACTTATAACTCCACTGTGACCTGACAAATAGATAATTTCCATGAGGATTAGCACTGAGGTCTCTGCGTTACCTCCTTGTCTATTTCCCATTCTTCATGCCATGACTTACAGTATATTTTGGCTCTGCTATATCTTCAGTTTAGATTACCATAAAATGTACAGTCTTCCTAATATTGTCTGGATCACTTTTTTCTTGTCTTCCGTTTCCAGGAGGAGCAAATGAAATCAAGAGCCATACATTCCTGAGAAAGTTAGATTTTGAGAATCTTGAAAATCAGGAGCCAGCGTTTAGGCCAATTCTTAGGTCAGAGGAGGACACCCACTACTTTCCCAGTAAGTAGAATGAGACGTCATCTGGTTAAAGCTGCCGTTTGTCTTGTCTTTTATTTTATGTGACAATATGTTCCCATCATTATGAGTAATAACATGGTGACGGTCTGTGATTATATTAATAATCTCTGATAATACTTGTATTTTGTAGCTTGTATTGAGAGACGCAAACATATAGATTCAGATGAGAGTGACACAAGTGAAGTCAGTGATTGGCCAGAAAGCCTAAACTATGTGTCATCTTCTCAAAGACTTTCTAAGGTAAGTATGTGATCAGTAAATCCACAAAACTATAACTAAAATAATATAAAAACTCTCTCTCTGTATATATATTTAATTTTACTCTGTGTATTTTAGCTATATGCAACCAATACCAGGATGAAGAGCAATGAAGATCATGAGCCATCTCCAGATTGTTCTCTAGAGACAAGCACAAAACACTCAGACGTGTGAGTAGATTATTATTATGGGGTATAGTACTGACATATCTTCAGAATACCAAATACAAGTTGCATATGACACAATACTAAATCTAGAATCCACCATTCCATGATTGATCATCACTGTGGGGTCTGGCTTGTCATAACGCTGGTGATAACAGTTGATCATTGTGACCAGCCTTTCATTTCCATTTCATTAAAGCCCTTTATTACTAGTTATTCTTCATTCTTGCTGATAGAAGGCAGTTCTGTGCAAGGTATACCCTTCATTTTGTCCTAATTGCCCATAAAAAAGGAGTCATTTTATTTTTCATTGCTTTCACTTGTAATTTATTTATTTTTCTTCTACTAAACAGGCAGAAAGATTCTCCTACTAGAAATGATGGTGATAATCAGTGTTTCACTACTGAAAACAACAAGTCACCCTCTCCCATATTGTCAGGTAAGTGCAGGTCTATAGGAGATCTTGTTGTCGTCACTGATCAAAAGGTGTTAATGTAAATGTTACATGAGGACTCAGAAAATCACTGCTTTTCTGTGCCTTTAAAATAAACAACAATCCAACACGTTAATGTATAAAATTCTCACTCTTATGGGCTGCGCATTAAAAGGTATAAGGGGCCATACAGTCTGGTGCCTGATACTGAAACTTTTTTCAGTTTTGTGTTTTTATTTTTCGCTCCCCTTATTTCCAGAGCCATAACTTTTTTATTTTAAGGTCAATATGGCCGTGTGAGGGCTTATTTTTTGTGGGATGAGTTGTACTTTTGAACAATACCATTGGTTTTACCAAGTCTTGTAACAGAAAACAGGAAAAAAATTCCAAGTGCGGTAAAATTGCAAACAAAATGCAATCCCGCACTTAATTTTCGATTGGCTTTATTGCTAGGTTCACTAAATGCTAAAACTGAACGGCGATTTTGATTTTGCAAGTCATTACAAGTTCGTAGACACCAAACAAGTCTAGGTTCTTTTTTATCTAAGTGGTTAAGAAAAATTCCAAACTTTGCAAAAAAAAAAAATTGCACCCTTTTCTGAGACCAGTAGCGTCTCCATTTTTCGTGATCTCTGGTTGGTTGAGGGCTTATTTTTTGTGCGCCGAGCTGACGTTTTTAATGATAACACTTTTGTGCAGATACGTTCTTTTGATTGCCCGTTATTGCATTTTAATGCAATGTCGTGGCGACCAAAAAAACGCAATTCTGGCATTTTGATTTGTTTTCTCGCTCAGCCATTTTGCGATAGGGTTAATCCTTTTTTTATTGATAGATCGGGTGATTCTGAACATGGTAATACCAAATATGTGTAGGTTTTATTTTTTTTATTGTTTAATTTTGGATGGGGCAAAAGAGGGGTGATTTAAAATCTTGTTTTTGTTTTATTTTTTTATATTTTTAAAAACATTTTTTTAATTTTGGCATGCTTCAATGGCCTCCATAGGAGGCTAGAAACTGCCATAACTGGATCGCCTCTGCTACATAGAGGAGATGCATAGATTACCTCTATGTAGCAGAATTACAGGTGTGCTATGAACGCCGACCACAGGGTTGCGCTCATAGCAATCCGGCATCAGCAACCATAAAGATATGACTCTAATCTTTTGACTTGATATGAATCTAATCTTATAAGAGTTTATCATTGACATGTTTTTCTTACTTTTTTATATGATTTTCCAGTTGGGAACAAAAATAAATCTGCATTAAACCTGGGAGAAGAGAAAAACCCAGAAATAGTAGCAGAGACAGAACCTAGCAGAGGTAAGTGTGACAATAAGGTCTATGTTGTGTGATGTCGGCGACTGAGAAAAATTCATGAGGAGGAGATGTTATATGTCAGTGGTGGATTGTCTCATCTATGACTGACAATGATCATTGACTTGTTTTTCTTTTTTTTATATGAATTTCCAGTTGAGATGAAAAATACATCTGCATTAAAACTGGGAGAAGAGCAAGACCCAGAAATTGTAGCAGAGACAGAATCTAGCAGAGGTAAGTGTGACAAAAAGGTCTATGTTGTCTGATGTCGGCGACTAAGAATAATTCACAAGGAGGATATATTATATGCAGTTATAAGCGAGTGTGCTCTTTCCTCTTTACATGCTCGGGTGTTCTCGGAGTAGTTTGGGCGTGCTCGGAAATCAAGTTTTAGTCCCCACAGCTGCATGATTAGAGACTGCTAGACCGCCTGAATTCATGTGAGGATTTCCGAAGAAACAGGCAATCCTTCCCACATGTATTCAGGCTGTCTAGCAGCTGCAAATCATGCAGCTGTGGGGACTAAACCTTAATTCACGAGCATGCTCAAAAGGCTAGGAGAACACCGGAGCATGCTCGGAAAACTCGAGAAACGAACACACCCCCTCATCACTATATGTCAATGGTGGGATTTTGAGATCTTTGACTGACTATGATCATTGACTTGTTTTTCTTACTTTTTTATATGAATTTCCAGTTGATACAAAAAATACATCTGCATTAAAACTGGGAGAAGATCAAGACCCAGAAATAGTAGCAGAGACAGAACCTAGCAGAGGTAAGTGTGACAAAAAGGTCTATGTTGTCTGATGTCGGCGACTGAGAATAATTCATGAGGAGGAGATGTTATATGTAGTGATAAGCGAGTGTGCTCTTTACTCGAGTTTTCCGAACATGCTCGGGTGTTCTCTGAGTAGTTTGGGCGTGCTCGGAAATCAAGTTTTAGGTCCCGCAGCTGCATGATTTGAGACTGCTAAACAACCTGAATTCATGTGAGGATTTTCGAAAAAACATGCAATCATCCCCGCATGTATTCAGGCTGTCTAGCAGCTGCAAACCATGCAGCTGCGGGGACTAAAATTTAATTTCCGAGCACGCCCAAAATACTCGGCGAACACCCAGAGAACACCTAAGCATGCTTGGAAAATTCAATTAACGAGCACAATCGCTCGTCACTACATATAATATATCCTCCTCGGGAATTATTCTCAGTTGCCGACATCAAACAGTCAGTCCCTGCAGCTGCATGACTTGCGGCTGACAGCCTGAATACATGTGGAGATTGCCCGTTCTTTAGCAAAAATCCCCACATGTATTCAGGCGTTCCAGCAGCCGCAAATCATGCAGCTGCAAGGACTAAAACTTATTTCACGAGTACGCTCAAAATACATGGAGAACACCCGAGCATGCGCGGAAAACTCCAGTAACGAGCACACTCGCTCATCACTATAAGTCAATGGTGGGATTTTCACATCTATGACTGACAATGATCATTGACTTGTTTTTCTTACTTTTTTACATGAATTTCCAGTTGAGACAAATACATCTGCATTAAAACTGGGAGAAGATCAAGACCCAGAAATAGTAGTAGAGACAGAATCTAGCAGAGGTAAGTGTGACAATAAGGTCTTTGTTGTCTGATGTCAGCGACTGAGAATAATTCACGAGGGCGATATATTATATGTCAATGGTGGGGTTTTCACATCTATGACTGACAATGATCATTGACTTGTTTTTCTTACTTTTTTACATGGATTTCCAGTTGAGACAAATACATCTGCATTAAAACTGGGAGAAGATCAAGACCCAGAAATAATTGTAGAGACAGAATCTAGCAGAGGTAAGTGTGACAATAAGGTCTTTGCTGTCTGATGTTGGCGACAGAATAATTCACGAGGACGATATATTATATGTCAATGGTGGGATTTTCACATCTATGACTGACAATGATCACTGACTTGTTCTTCTTACTTTTTTACATGAATTTCCAGTTGAGATGAAAAATACATCTGCAATAAAACTGGGAGACGATCAAGACCCAGAAATAGTAGTAGAGACAGAGTCTAGCAGAGGTAAGTGTGACAATAAGGTCTATGTGGTCTGATGTTGGCGATTGAGAATTATTCACGAGGAGGAGATGTTATACAATTGCCACATGTATGATGATTGACAATGATCACTGACTGGTTTTTTTTTACATTTTATATGAATTTCTAGTTGAGAAGAAAAATAACTCTGCAAAAATACTGGTAGAAGAGCAAAATGGCCAAATAGTAGAAGAGCGAAAACCTAGAAGACGTAAGTGTGATAATAAAGTCTATATTGTTTGATGTTGGCCAGTGAGAATAATTCATGTGGAGAAGATGTTATCTGTCAGTGGGGGGATTGTCACATGTATGATGACTGACAATGATCCTGTTCCTCTGCACGGATAAGATTTCTCTACCGTCCTGCCACAATGACACCAAAGCAGTATCCTCTAATATGGAGTTCCATTACTTACATTAGTTTTATATCTCTTCTCCTAGATTCCATCTTCCGCCGGATTATATCATCCTGCCGGCGAGGATTATCCAGGGCCGCTCGCAGCATCAGAAGATGCATTTGTCCAATCTGTCCATAGGGCACAATATACATCTAGTACAGCAAGTCCATCATCAAAGCTGTACTTGGGCAGCACGGTGGCTCAGTGGTTAGCACTGTTGCTTTGCAGCACTGGGATCCTGGGTTTAAATGTCACTAAGGAAAACATCTGCATGGAGTTTGTATGTTCTCCCCGTGTTTGCTTGGGTTTCCTCCGGGTACTCCGGTTTCCTCCCACACACCAAAGACATACTGATAGGGAATTCCTAATTTAAAAAAGTAAAATAAAAATTCTGAATTAATGTTCCTTTGTAATAGAATATTTCTGAAATATATGGCATACCAATACTGTACGTCGTACATGTTTGAAGCACCCTCATGAAGTTTTGTTTTTTCACTAAACTTGTATGTGTTGTAGTGTGGTTGGGTAATATACTTCCCTACTGCCCTCTTCTCTGAGATCAAGCTCTGTCCGACTCCACTTTTGTGTGATGTCATAACTACATAGTTACATACATAGGTTGAAAAAAGACCTAGGTCCATCAAGTTTAACCTTTCTCCACCAATTGTCCATTTTGTCACTAAATTAAATATAACCCACAATGTTATGTGTATTGAGGAAATCATCCAGCCCTTTTTAAAAACTGTTGTAGTCTGCTATTACTAGTTCTTGTGGTCGGCATTCCACAGTGTCACTGCTCTAACTGTAAATAACCCTTTCCTATTTAGTTGTTGGAATCGCCTGTCATCGCTCTTTAGCTCACTCTATGCTCTCGGTGTGAGCGAGAAGTCTCTTCTATAATGGGAGCCTATGGAGCCTTGTTCTGATGCTTCATAGGCTTACATTGTTAAAGGGAACCTGTCACCTCGTTTTTCAGCTATAAGCTGCGGCCACTGCTTTTCGGGGCTTATCTACAGCATTCTAGAATGCTGTAGAAGGGCAGTGGCCGTGGCTTATAGCTGAAAAACGAGGTGACAGGTTCCCTTTACTCACTTCATACTTGCCGATGTGGGAGATGATGTGACCTGGTCATCATCTAGCCGTGACAATTATTCCCTTATAAAAGCTTCTAGAGACATGCATAACCAGTAGGACTTGGGCATCCTAGGACAGTCCCACTTGGACTATATTCACATTGGACTATGATCAGTGGCTCTGTCGGTATTTGTGTCTGAAGCCTCGGAGGATGGGATTCAGATGTTCGCACCAACAGGAACATTGACTATAATGATGCAGGCAGAGTCAGTGTTCTATGTTGGCATCATTATATGCCTATTTGAGGCAGGCACCAAGACGCCATCTTGGTGTCTGCCTCAAAACGGCATACAAGGCCAAAAATTATGTCCTACAGAGCACACAGTGACTCCATCTACATCATTATAATCAATGGCTTCATTAACACAAACATCGGAAAACGTTTTTCTAGGGCTTCAGCTGCAAGCCCCCGACCGTAGACAAAGACACAATGTGAACTTAGATTAAGTAATTAAGTTATAGCCATCAAGAAGAAAGAAAAAAAATGGATCCAGCTTACTGCTTGTAGTCCAAATGGAGATCGTAAAGAATAACTTTTAAATAGTCTGTGGTCTGGCGCATGGGTCGAGATACATACCAGGCTAGCTCCATAGTCAGATAGCCTGTTGAGAAGTATATATGGAGGGAGAGGAGATGTAAGAAGTACACGCATCAAGGCAAGGTATTGTGGCATCAAATATTAGTCCAGTATAATAAACTGTGATATGGACCACTATATTAACCCATATTCAGTAGATGAAAAAGAACTGAAGGGTTAAAGAGCGCCAAAACACTTATAAAATAAATCAATAGTAAACCTCCCTCCATACATACTTCCCAACATTTGCACTCAGGACATGGTTTTTGATGTACTTAAATTAATGCATTTAGCAACAATATACATCTGAAATTTTTTTTGCATAGGGCTTAGTGTATTTTGCACATCATATTGATTATGTGGACTAGCTACACACATTATACGTATACAATTGTGTGATGTTATATAGAGCTTGTTATTGCTCCCATGATTATAGCTTATGTTCAATAACCGCTGTCTTTTAAACGTTTTTAATCATTTTTTTGGTGGTTTGTGTATCCCATGTAATAAAATTGACAATTTTTCTATGGTGATCCCTGCATTTGGTGTATGTCTTCTTGGTTCTTTTTTTGTGATTTACATGTGATTTGGACATACTGTGGTTGGATCCCCTCTAATTAGTCTTATTATCTGATGGTGCCCTCCGCATCCTTGTAGATAGCTTCAAAAAGTAGTAGTAGTAGTAGTAGTAGTATATGTAATTACTGCTATCTCCTGCCAAATTCCTTAGTGAGGAGTGCCGAACATTTATTCAGGTTATTTTTCAACCCAGAACTCTTAAGACAACGCATAGGTTAAAAAACCACTATACCAATAATAGATATGCCATGTTCTTGTATGGACCTTGAGAATATATTCATGTCAGAAGGAGCAAACATCAGAAGGAAGGGTCGGAGGTTGATCATAGAACTTTGCTTTACCTTATTGACTTAAAGGAGTGTAAAACATGAACCGATTGGCTTTATTAAAAAAAATAAAGCTTTTTCCTGATCCCAAGAGACAATCAGAGTGGACATACAGGCATTTAGGATTCATGGCGGTCAGAGCCAGAACAAAGAACAATTAGTTCCAGTCAGAGCACAACAGTTCATTTTAATGGCTACATTTCATCAGTAACATTCCCTTTATAATCTACAGTAGATGATAAATGGATCTGGCAGATTTAATGGGAATGTGTCCATTTTTTTTCTCAACAATTGGAAAAAAAATGCAAAAACGTATATTTTTTAATGGTATAAAATAGAAATCTTTGCTCATATTTTCAACTTGAAAAACTGGAGGTAGTGGGGGGCAACGGCTGATATTTGCCGTAAAAATTTAGTCTAATGTGAGATAGTGCAACTGCAGTACACATTGGTGGGATCTGCTCCATGTGTGAGACGTCACTCCTCGCCTTCTAGATGTTTGCCAAAGGATAAGGCAGGATGAAGCGTAGGAGCCATTTTGTTAGTGGCGGCAAAGTGGTATTTACAAGTGGAAAGTGACACAGAGGTCGGTCGTTAGCACAGAGTCTGTTAGTTGAAGGTGCGCTGCTCACCGTTTCATTCAGTGGCCGCATGAGATACAAGGCTCAGCAGACCGTCACACATGATGGGACTAGATACATGGCTGTGCTCAGTGTAAAGCCTCACTCAAATGTACAGTATAAGGTGGGGACATCTGAATGAGGCTTTACACTGACTGAGCAGAGATGAGTCAGTGTTCAGAGCACAGCAGTGTGATGATGAACTCTGAATACTGGAATGAGTACAGATCAGGAGCCTGACACTGTACGACTAATCCCAGGCTACTGAGCTGCTCAATAGCCTGATATTACTACAGCGTCAGGCTCCTGATCTGTGCTCACCACATCTCACAACTGCTGTGCAGACCTCCTGTCACCAACAGCTGCGTGAGCTGTTGATATGGGGGTGTAAATTGTAGCCAAGAGCACAGTTCTGGACTACAATAAAATGGCACCTGACTCCCCCGCAGCTGTGAACTGGACACCCCATGGGGAATGCACAGTCCACAGCTGAACAGACACAATATAGGAGATTGAAACTTACACATTTAAAGAGCATCCAGCCCTACATGATCCATAACACAAAAGATAATTATTAAAAATATTCCTTTTATTAATCATCACATAAAAGCACAATAGTTATAGTATTAATAGATGCAGTGGTTGGTGTTGGTAAACAAACAAAAATTACCCGGAACTACTCAAAGCATAGACATAATAATATGCACCATTTAAATGCAGAAAACCTCCAAAAGAGAAAAGATAAAGCAAGCCACAAAACCTAAGTATATTGTTTATCAGAATCACCCCCTGCAAATATGTTCAAGTAATGTATCAATTAAGATCCAATATGAGTCACAGGTAAAGGTCCTGCCCCCCGAGGAAGCCAAATAGGTGAAACGTGCATCGGGGCACATTCCTGGAACCGGTATACTCACCCATATGGGTAAGCACTGAATGGCACTTTAATCTGCACTGTCACTTCATATATTAAGGGATACCGCTCTGATATAAAGATCTGCCTCTGGGATGTTTACTCTATGCTAGCCACATCTATTATTTTTCTATAGCTTCCTTACCCTGTATTAGACCTTTACCTGTGACTTATATTGGATCTTAATAGATACATTACTTGAACATTTTTGCAGGGGGTGATTCTGATAAACAATATACTTAGGTTTTGTGGCTTGCTTTATCTTTTCTCTTTTGGAGGTTTTCTGCATTTAAATGGTGCATATTATTATGTCTATGCTTTGAGTAGTCCCGGGTAATTTTTGTTTGTTTACCAACACCAACCACTGCATCTATTATTACTATAACTATTGTGTTTTTATGTGATGATTAGTAAAAGGAATATTTTTAATAATTATCTTTTGTGTTATGTTTCATGTAGGGCTAGATGCTATTCAAATGTGTAAATTTTGATTATGTTTGCCGTTGCCCATCCCCTTAGGGGAATATGGAATTTTTCTATTACCCATTGCATCGGTTATATTAAACAATATAGGAGATTGTGGTCTGTGCGTCTCTAGTCTCCTATGGCCTCAGTATTTGCGGTGTGCAAGCGTCATACCTAAACAGTTACACAGCAGGAAGTATAAACTGGCAGCAGAAAAAAAAATATTAAAATCGTAAGTTAATTATACAAATTGTCTCTTCAGAGAGGAAGAGGACTAGAACGCCACCTATTGGAAGTAGCAATCCTAAAAGTCAATGTTGACCCTTTAACGAGCCTTGTTACATGACTTAGGATAAAAGCCAAGCCAGAATCTCAATTTGCAGACACTGTGTTTCGGGGTACTGCCCCTCATCAGTGCAAAGTGTGAGATCTGGTTTGGATGTGTGAGAGGTGTTACGGTTCTGCAGCACAGGACTAGGGTAGGAGGGGGAAAACTGACTCTGCACTGTGGCTAGGCTGATGCCCTACGATGGAGTGGGCGACCCATTCCTTGTGAATAGACCCACCGACGATCCTAGGCTAATCTCAAGCGAAGACCTATTGATAGAGGGAAGGGGGTCCCTGAAGGATATAAGGGCTGGGTACAAAAACGGGTCACCTCCTAACAGAGTACACAAAGAAGGCTGCAGAAACAAACTGAAAACAGAAACTGAGACTAGCAGAACCAGGGGTCCCAGAACTGCATTAATTAACCCCTTCCTGACATCTGACGTGCTATCCCGTCCACGGGACTCGGGCCCCTATGATCGGGGACAGGATAGTACGCTGATCGCGGCCGGGTGTCAGCTGATTATCACAGCTGACACCCGGCACTATGTGTCAGGGGCGTTCATGGACCGCCCCGGCACGTTAACCCCTGGCACACTGCGTTCAAACATGATCGCAGTGTACCGGAGGATCAGGGAAGCATCGGCAGGGAGGGGGTTCCCTCCGTGCTTCCCTGAGACCCCCCAGCGCAGCGCGATGTGCTGCCCTGCGCTGGGGGCCTCCTTCCCTGCAGGTCTCCGGATCCAATATGGCGGCGGGGACCTTCGGAGGCCTGCAGGGAGGCGGCTTCCTCACTGCCTGCAAAGCGCAGGCATGAGGAAGCCTTGTGCAGCGCCTGTCACATCGCTGATCTGACACAACACTGTGTCCCCCCTAGGACAATGTAATAAAGTAAAAAAAAGAACGTGTAAAAATAATTTATAAAAAAAATCGCTAAATAAATAAAAAAAAATATATTCCCTAATAAATTCATTTTTTTAAAATAAAAAATAAATAAAAGTACACATATGTAGTATCGCCGCGTCCGTACCGACCCGCCCTGTAAAATTGTCCCATTAGTTAACCCCTTTAGCGAACCATTTAAAAAATTAAAAACAAAGCAAAAAACAATGCTTTATTATCATACCGCCGAACAAAAAGTGCAATAACGCGCGATCAAAAAGACGGATATAAATAATCATGGTACCGCTGAAAACGTCATCTTGTCCTGCAAAAAACAAGCTGCCATACAGCATCATCAGTGAAAAAATAAAAAAGTTGTAGCTCGCAGAATAAAGCGATGCAAAAATAATTATTTTTTATATAAAATAGTTTTCATTGCATAAAAGCGCCAAAACATAAAAAAGACAGAAATGAGGTATCGCTGTAATTGTACTGACCCGACAAATAAAATCGCTTTATCAATTTTACCAAATACGGAACGGTATAAACAACTCCCCCAAAAGAAATTCATGAAATGCTGGTTTTGTTCATTCTGCGTCCCAAAAATCGGAATAAAAACCGATCAAAAAATGTCAGGTGCCCGAAAATGGTACCAATAAAAACGTCAACTTGTCCCGCAAAAAATAAGACCTCACATGACTCGGTGGGTCAAAATATGGAAAAATTATAGCTCTCAATATGTGGTGATGCAAAAACTATTTCTACAATAAAAAGCGTGTTTTAGCGTCTGACAGCTGCCAAATGTAAAACCCACCATAAATAGTAAATCAAACCCCCGTTATCACCCCCAAAGGCCTGTTTCACACATCAGTTTTTTTGTCTCAGTCAAAATCCGCCGAAAAGCGGATCCGTTCCTAACTGATGTGAACGGATGCCACTGGATCCGTTTTTTTGACGGATCCGCCGAATGAAGAATTTTAAAGGAACCGCTGCCCGGGTAGGAGAGAGAGAGAGAGAATTTTTTTCGTCTGCCAGAAAGGATTTCAGGGTTAAATTCGCGGCTGACTTCCTTTCTCTAGGCATGCGCAATGTAAAATGCGGATCCTGCAGCAAAAAAAACGTTGCAGGGTCCGTCCAGGCATATCGGCGGACAAAAAAAATTTGGCGGATCCACAAAAAAACGGATACAACGGCTGGCCATCCGTCAAGATCCGCCGGTAAGCAACTCAATGGGGAAAAAAACGGATCCGCCAAAAAAATGGCGGATCCGTTTTTTTCAAAAACCGGCGCATTTTGACTGATGGTCAAAAACGGAAGTGTGAAACAGGCCTTAGTTAGGGAAAAATAATAAAATTTAAAAAATGTATTTATTTCCATTTTCCCATTAGGGTTAAGGCTAGGGTTAGGGCTGAGATTAGGGTTAGGGTTGGAATTAGAACTGGGGGATTTCCACTGTTTAGGCACATAAGGTGCTCTCTAAGGCTACTTTCACACATCCGTTTTCTGGAATCCGGCACGATGCGGCGAAAATGTAAAAAACCTGATCCGGCACCGGATGGCACCGGATCCGGTTTTTTCCTCATTGACTGTCATTACCGCCGCATCGTGCCGGATGGCCATGCGGCGTGTCAGGTTTCTGCCGGAAACGGGAAAAATGTGCCGTCCGGCGTGTGCAAAAAACATTCCCTGTAACGTTTTTTCACAGCGCCGGAACGGTTTTCAGCACTGCGCATGCCCGGGCACGTTGTCTTTTAGCCCCATAGGTGATCTCTCTCTCTCTCTCTCTCTCTCCATACCTGTCTGCGTCTGTCGCCCTCTTTGCGCTCTGGCTCCTTTAAATCTTCACGACACCGTATCCGGCCATACACTGACATCCGGTGTCTGCGCTCCACGCCGCTTCCGACACTACGGCTTTTCACCGCAAGGCGCCGGATCACTAAAAACGGAGGTGTGAAAGTAGCCTTAACGCAACATGGCATCTGATCTAAATTCCAGCCAATTCTGCGCTTAAAAAGGCAAATGGTGCTCGTTCCCTTCCAAGCTCTGCCATGCGCCCAAACAGTGTTTTACCCCCACATATGGGGTATCAGCCTACTCAGGACAAATTGCAACACAACTTTTGGGGTCTACTTTCTCCTGTTATCCTTAGGAAAATAAAAAAATTGGGGGCAAAATATCTTTTTTGTGGGAAAAAAAATATGATTTTTTTATTTTCACACCCGGGCATTATAAATTTCTGTGAAGCACTTGGGTTTCAAAGTGCTCACCACTAGTGTTGAGCGATACCACCTGATATTGAAAAATATCGGATCGGATTGGATCAGCCGATCTAAAAAAAATATCGGGTATCGCCGATTCCGATCCCGGAAGTCCCATTCAAGTCAATGGAACAGAAATATCGGAATTGAAAAAAACCCTTTCTTTCCTTGTAGGTTAATTCTACATGAAGAAAAACAACTAAGAATAATGTAGAATGTATTGTGGGAGGTGGAGGAGACATTAAAGCCATAGAGGTTTAGCCCAATCAAATGGAATAGCAGTAATAATTTTTTTATTTTAAAGACGTTTGGAGTTACAAAGATATTGACTATGTAACCTCTTTTATATTTTGTCAGATATGTATGTTTCACTACCTCCATGCTCTTCACCTTCTTTTTTACTTCTCCCACACTTTCTCCTTCATCATCCTCAGCAGCAGCATCTTTTTCATCAACTTCTTCTTCACCTTATTCATCTTCTTCTTCTTCACCTTATTCACCTTCTTCTTCTTCACCTTCTTCTTCTTCACCTTCTTCTTCTTCTTCACCTTCTTCTTCTTCTTCACCTTCTTCTTCACCTTCTTCTTCTTCTTCTTCACCTTCTTCTTCTTCTTCTTCCTATTATTCTTTTTTTAACATTCTTCATATTCTTCTTATTCAACTATTATTCTTCTTCATATTCTACTTCTTCATCTTCTTCCTATTCTTCTTCTTCATCATATTCTTATTTGTGACAGGCATTCCTGTAGTTGTTATCTATAAAAGTTTGAAGATTACACCTTCCGTTCTGCCTGTCACAAAAGATTTACAACAGGATTTGTCCGCGTTCGGTTAGGCCTGCAGCAGCAGGCATTTTCCAGGGGCACCACGAGGAGGAACGGACTCGCCCCCATACACTGCTTAGTCTTCTTCTGCTTATAATTTAGATAATATCATTTGCTCTTATTTTTAGTCTTATGCTTAATGTTCTTCTGCTTTTGGTTTTTCTGCTTCTTGGTCTTCTGTCTCTTGTTGTTCTGCATCTTGGTGGTTGTCTTCATGTTCTTTGTCCTCTTGGTCATTTTCTTGAGGGTCATCTTTTTGGTCTTCTTCAGTGTTGTCTTCAGGGTCATCGTCAGGGTGATCCAGAGTGAGAATCAAAAAACAATTCCACAAGCTTGAACTTGGAAAAGTAGCAGAAGGTACAAGAAGGCTGAGGAACTGCCGAGAACCAGCTGACGGTACTGGAACCCGGATGGGTAGCAGACGGAACAATAGCAAATGTAACTAGTGAGGACCAGCTGACGGTGCTGGAACCCAGAGGGGCATCAGAAGGAACCAGAGCCAATGGCACAACCGTGGACCAGCTGATGGTTCTGGAACGCGGTTACTAAGCAGGAGGTACCTCTGCTCCAAAGCACTACCAAGGACCAGCAGACGTTGCTGGAACTCGGATACCGAGAAGGAGGCACCTAGGCCAAAGGCACTGCCGAGAACCAGCTGACGGTGCTGGAACCCGGATGGGTAGCAGAAGCTGCAAGAGCAAATGAAACTAGCGAGGACCAGCTGATGGTGCTGGAACCCGGAGGGGCAGCAGAAGGAACAAGAGCCAATGGCACAACCGTGGACCAGCTGACGGTGCTGGAACACGGTTACTAAGCAGGAGGTACCTGTGCTACAAAGCACTACCAATGACCAGCAGACGTTGCTGGAACTCAGATACCGAGAAGGAGGCACCTAGGCCAAAGGCACTGCAGAGAACCAGCTGACAGTGCTGGAACCCGGATGGGTAGCAGAAGCTGCAAGAGCAAATGAAACTAACGAGGACCAGCTGATGGTGCTGGAACCCAGAGGGGCAGCAGAAGGAACAAGAGCCAATGGCACAACCATGGACCAGCTGACGGTGCTGGAACACGGTTACTAAGCAGGAGGTACCTGTGCTACAAAGCACTACCAAGGACCAGCAGACGTTGCTGGAACTCGGATACCGAGAAGGAGGCACGTAGGCCAAAGGCACTGCCGAGAACCAGCTGACGGTGCTGGAACCCGGATGGCTAGCAGAAGCTGCAAGAGCAAATGAAACTAACGAGGACCAGCTGATGGTGCTGGAACCCGGAGGGGCAGCAGAAGGAACAAGAGCCAATGGCACAACCGTGGACCAGCTGACGTTGCTGGAACACGGTTAATAAGCAGGAGGTACCTGTGCTACAAAGCACTACCAAGGACCAGCAGACGTTGCTGGAACTCGGATACCGAGAAGGAGGCACGTAGGCCAAAGGCACTGCCGAGAACCAGCTGACGGTGCTGGAACCCGGATGGGTAGCAGAAGCTGCAAGAGCAAATGAAACTAACGAGGACCAGCTGATGGTGCTGGAACCCGGAGGGCCAGCAGAACGAACAAGAGCCAATGGCACAACCATGGACCAGCTAACGTTGCTGGAACACGGTTACAAAGCAGGAGGTACCTGTGCTACAAAGCACTACCAAGGACCAGCAGACGTTGCTGGAACTCGGATACCGAGAAGGAGGCACCTAGGCCAAAGGCACTGCCGAGAACCAGCTGACGGTGCTGGAACCCGGATAGGTAGCAGAAGCTGCAAGAGCAAATGAAACTAACGAGGACCAGCTAATGGTGCTGGAACCCGGAGGGGCAGCAGAAGGAACAAGAGCCAATGGCACAACCGTGGACCAGCTAACGTTGCTGGAACGCGGTTACTAAGCAGGAGGTACCTGTGCTACAAAGCACTACCAAGGACCAGCAGACGTTGCTGGAACTCGGATACCGAGAAGGAGGCACCTAGGCAAAGGCACTGCCGAGAACCAGCTGACGGTGCTGGAACCCGGATAGGTAGCAGAAGCTGCAAGAGCAAATGAAACTAGCGAGGACCAGCTGATGGTGCTGGAACCCGGAGGGGCAGCAGAAGGAACAAGAGCCAATGGCACAATCGTGGACCAGCTGACGGTGCTGGAGCACGGTTATTAAGCAGGAGGTACCTGTGCTACAAAGCACTACCAAGGACAAGCAGACGCTGCTGGAACTCGGATACCAAGAAGGAGGCACCTAGGCCAAAGGCACTGCCGAGAGCCAGCTGACGGTGCTGGAACCCGTATGGGTAGCAGAAGGTACCCATGAAAAAGACAAAGTTGCAAGGCCGTGAGCCGGCTGCAGTTACCGAAACCCACAGTCCTACAGGGGGTGCTTGTCCTATTGGCACTACGGAACCAGCCTTTATTACCAGAACCCGCAGCCCACATAGGAAGCACCTAAACTGCGGGCACCATAGGCTCGGCTAACCCGACGGCAACACGACAGGACAACGTATTGGTGGCAAAGTGACATTGACACTACCCGGTAAAAGCAGGCGCACTGGAACTAGGCTGGGCAGGAGGGAGTACCCGTGCCAAAGACACTTCTGAGCAGCAACTGGCGATGTTGCAGCCCAGGATCAATCACGGAGCAGGCTGAGGCCTACTTGGAGCAAGTTTTAGATCGGTTGTACACTACTACTGATTGTAACCATGCTCCACTTAGGCCTCTGGCTCTACTGTCTCTAGCATTTCCCCTGGCCTCCAACCCCGCCAGTTGCTGCTCTGAAGTGGCGTCTGCATAATCCACACTTGTTCCTGGGTTACAGGGGCTCTGTCACGTCAGTGGATCCCCTGATGTGTGTCCGGCAAGGTCTCCTGCTCTGTCCACATTCCCACTACTAGTAATGGGAATGTGGACAGAGCAGGAGACATTGCCGGACACACATCAGGGGATCCACTGACGTGACAGAGCCCCTGTAACCCAGGAACAAGTGTGGATTGTGCAGACGCCACTTCAGAGCAACAACTGGCGGGGTTGGAGGCCAGGGGAAAATATTAGAGACAGTGGAGCCAGAGGCATAAGTGGAGCATGGTAAAAAATCAGTAGTAGTGTGACTGTGTAGGCAGCAGGAGAATTTGCCATCCACACAGCAGGGGATCAGCTGGCGTTACTAAACCCCACTAACACAGGAGCTAGTGTGTTTTTCTCTGTGAAGACGGTACTTCTGAACACCAACTGGCAATGTTGGAGCCCAGGATGAAGCATGGAGCAGGCTGAGGCCTGATGTTTTTGGCATGTGGAGGCAGCAGGAGACATTGCCGTCAACACAGCAGGGGAACAGCAGACATTACTGAACCCCACTAACACAGGAGCTTGTGTGTTTTTCTCTGTGAAGACGGCACTTCTGAACACCAACTTGCATTGTTGGAGCCCAGGATGAAGCATGGAGCAGGCTGAGGCCTGATGTTTTTGGCATGTGGAGGCAGCAGGAGACATTGCCGTCAACACAGCAGGGGAACAGCAGACATTAGTGAACCCCACTAACACAGGAGCTTGTGTGTTTTTCTCTGTGAAGACGGCACTTCTGAACACCAACTGGCGTTGTTGGAGCCCAGGATGAAGCATGGAGAAGGCTGAGGCATGATGTTTTTGGCATGTGGAGGCAGCAGGAGAAATTGCCGTCAACACAGCAGGGGAACAGCAGACATTAACGAACCCCACTAACACAGGAGCTAGTGTGTTTTTCTCAGTGAAGACGGCACTTCTGAACACCAACTAGCGTTGTTGGAGCCCAGGATGAAGCATGGAGCAGGCTGAGGCCTGATGTTTTTGGCATGTGGAGGCAGCAGGAGAAATTGCCGTCAACACAGCAGGGGAACAGCAGACATTACTGAACCCCACTAACACAGGAGCTAGTGTGTTTTTCTCTGTGAAGACGGCACTTCTGAACACCAAATGGTGTTGTTGGAGTCCAGGATGAAGCATGGAGCAGGCTGAGGCCTGATGTTTTTGGCATGTGGAGGCAGCAGGAGACATTGCCGTCAAGACAGCAGGGAACAGCAGACATTACTGAACCCAACTAACACAGGAGCTTGTGTGTTTTTCTCTGTGAAGACGGCACTTCTGAACACCAACTGGCGTTGTTGGAGTCCAGGATGAAGCATGGAGCAGGCTGAGGCCTGATGTTTTTGGCATGTGGAGGCAGCAGGAGACATTGCCGTCAACACAGCAGGGAACAGCAGACATTACTGAACCCCACTAACACAGGAGCTTGTGTGTTTTTCTCTGTGAAGACGGCACTTCTGAACACCAACTGGCGTTGTTGGAGCCCAGGATGAAGCATGGAGCAGGCTGAGGCCTGATGTTTTTGGCCTGTGGAGGCAGCAGGAGACATTGCCGTCAACACAGCAGGGGAACAGCAGACATTACTGAACCCCACTAACACAGGAGCTTGTGTGTTTTTCTCTGTGAAGACGGCACTTCTGAACACCAACTGGCGTTGTTGGAGCCCAGGATCAATCATGCAGCAGGCGGAGGCGAACTTGCAGCAGGTTTTATATAGGTTGTAGACTACTACTGATTGTAACCGTGCTCCTTTAAGGCCTCTGGCTCCACTGTCTCTAGTATTTCCCCTGGCCTCCAACCCCGCCAGTTACAGCTCTGAAGTGGCGTCTGCACAATCTACTCTTGTTCATGTGTAACTGGGGCTCAGTCACGTCAGTGGATCCCCTGATATGTGTCCAGCAAGGTCTCCTGCTCTGTCCTCATTCACTCTACTAGTAATGGGAATGTGGACAGAGCAGGAGACATTGCCGGACACACATCAGGGGATCCAGTGACGTGACAGAGCCCCTGTAACCCAGGAACAAGTGTGGATTGTGCAGACGCCACTTCAGAGCAGCAACTGGCGGGGTTGGAGGCCAGGGGAAAAACTAGAGACAGTAGAGCCACAGGCCTAAGTGGAGCACGGTTAAAAATCAGTAGTAGTTTGAATGTGGATGGAGCAGGAGACTTTGCCGTCCACACAGCAGGGGAGCAGCTGGCGTTACTGAACCCCACTAACACAGGAGCTAGTGTTTTTCTCTGTGCAGATGACACTTCTGAGCATCAACTGGCTGTGTTGAAGCCCAGCGATTATAGTTCAGGTGGTAGAAACATGAACACAACAGGAGACCTGGATACTGTTGTCAACCAATTATTTATTCGGGAAAAGGACTGGCAAATTCTGGCGAGATCCAAGCCTTGTTCATTTTCAGAAAAGTAAGCCGGTCAACATTATCTGAAGATAGTCGCGTGCGACGGTCTGTTAGTACACCACCTGCGGCACTAAAGACGCGTTCCGATAATACACTGGCAGCAGGGCAAGCCAGCACCTACAATGCATACTGGCTAAGCTCTGGCCATGTATCCAGCTTTAGAGACCCAAAACTTGAAGGGGGAAGTGCCATCTGGGAGTACACTGACAGGGCAAGACATGTAGTCTGTCACCATCTGACGGAAACGTTGCCTCCTGCTGACTGGAGCCGTCTGTGATGGTGTAGATAATTGTGGCGGACACACTCAAAACTTTGCCACATTTGGGCCATACTGGTCTTGCCTTGTGCTGAGGCGCTGCCTCTGCTCCCTCTTTGTGCCGAGTTTCCTCCACTGCCTCGACGCACAGAGCTGCTTTGTAAAGTACTAGCACCACTGCTGTCGGGTGGAATGGAAAACATGAAGGACTGCACCAGTGTGTCTTGGTACTGCCGCAGTTTACGCTCCCGGGTCAACGGTGGTATGAGGCTTTGTAAGTTGTCCCGGTAGCGAGGATCTAGGAGGGTGTACACCCAATAATCAGTCGTGTTGAGAATGTGGGCGATGCGGCGGTCGTTTCTCAGGCACTGCAGCATGAAATCAACCATGTGCTGCAGACTCCCAACTGCCAAAGAAACGCTGTCCCCTGCTTGATGCGTCATTTCTGCCTGCTCTGCATCACCCCACCCTCGCTGTACATACTGGCTAGAGGATTGTGTACCTCCCTCCTCTGGAGAGATGTCTTCCTCCTCCATCGACTACTCCTCATCCTCCTCACAAAGTGTCCCCTGCCTAGGCCTTTGTGAGGAACCACGTAGCGCAGACTGTCCAGAAGCAGATGGCATTTGGGACTCCTCATCCTCCACCTCTTCCAAAACCTCCTCCCTTAGTGCTTGCAGTATTTTTGAAGCAGGCAGATAAGGGGGACAGTCATGCTGACTAGTGCATCATCTGCACTCGCCATCCGCGTGGAATCATCGAAGGCACGCAAAACGAGGCAGATGTCCTTCATAGAGGCCCACTCAGTGGTGCTGAAGTGTGACCGGCGCACAGTGCGACTTGTTTGCGCCTGATGCAGCTGGTACTCCATGACTGCTGCCTGCTGCTCACACAACCGCTCCAACATATGTAACGTTGAATTCCACCTGGTGGGTAGGTCACATATGATGTGATGATCCAGAAGGCATAATCGGCGCTGCAGAGCAGCAAGGCGCGATCTTGCCGTGCTGTAACGCCGCAAGTGAGCGCACTCTATGTGGACCTTGTGCAGCAGTGCATCAAGATCCGGATAGTCCTTCAGAAAGCTCTGCACGACCAGGTTCAGCACATGTGCCAGACATGGGATGTGAGTGAGGTTGCCTAGGCCAAGAGCTGCCACCAGATTTCTGCCATTGTCACACACTACCAAGCCCGGCAGGAGATTCGCTGGCAGAAACCACACGTCGCTCTCCTGCTTGATGGCATTCCAGAGCTCCTGCGCTGTGTGGCTTCGATTCCCCAAAGAAATTAATTTGAGTACGGCCTGTTGACGTTTGGCCACGGCTGTGCTCATATCGGTCGTAACAGGCTCCTGCTGCGCTGTTTCTGAGGAGCTTGAGTAGGAGGAGGAGTCAATGTGTACAGACTGGATTCCTGCAATCCGTGGAGTTGGCAGAACACGTACAGCGCCACTCTCCATATCTGTACCCGGCTCCACAACATTGACCCAATGGGCAGTGAGGGAAAGGTATCGTCCCTGTCCATGGTTACTGGTCCACGCATCGGTGGTCAGGTGGACCTTGCTACTGACGGCATTTAGTAGCGCATGTTGTATTTTTCCCTCCACCTGTTTTTGCAGGGCAGGGATGGCTAGCCTGCTGAAATAAAAGTGGCTCGGTATGGTGTATTGTGGGACTGCCAATGCCATCAAGTCCCTGAAGGTGTCAGTCTCCACCAGCCTGAATGAGAGCATTTCAAGTGCCAGTAGTTTGGCAATACCAGCATTCAGAGCCTGTGCTCGGGGATGGTTTGCCGAGTATGTCCGCCTTTTATCCCATGCCTGTGCTACCGATGGTTGTAGAGTGGCCTGGGAGTGTGAGGAGGACTGGGAACGTGGTGCTGTGGGTGGAAGTTCACTGGGTCTCCAGACAACATTGCCAAAGGTTCTTCCTTGGCGATCCTGTGAGGAAGTTGAACCAGTTGTGTGTGAGCTGGAGGAAGAGGCCCCAACACGAGCTGAAGAGGTGGTAGGTGGTACTGTAAGTTGGCCTATGTCTTCAGTGTGTCTGTGTAACTCCACCTCGTGCTTCGTCCGCACATCTTTCCACATATTTGTGGTATTGAGGTTGCTGACATTTTTCCCTCTTTTGACTTTCTGATGACACAGCTTGCATTTGACAAAGCAAATGTCATCTGCAACTGTGTCAAAAAAGGACCACGCACTGCAAGTCTTGGGAGCGCCCGTTTTGCCTTTTGAAAGAGGAATGCTCCTACCGGGTGCCGAAGTGGAGGCTACAGGCAACCAAGTCTGCCCCCTCCCTCTCCCTCCTGTTTTGGCCGTTCGGGGAATCTCTTCCTCAGAGCTGCTCCAACCACCTTCCTGTTCCTCACGCCATGATGGGTCAAGGACCTCATCATCTACACTCCCCTCTTCAAACACCTGCTTCTCCTGGGTTGTCTCGCCAGCACCGTACACACCAGAAAGTGGTAACTGAGTCTCGTCATCATCTGATGCGTACTGAGGTGTGCTGACCATAGGCACTGGCCCACCCGCCTCTTCAGATTCCGAGGGACAAAGAAGTTGCGCATCACTGCATACTCCCTCTTCTTCACATTCTTGAATGCTGCTTGGCTGGCCCCCTCTTTCTAAGCCAACAGATTCAGAGAACAGAAGTAGAGACTGTGATGGCTCCTGTCCAGGGCTCTCTGACTGCCTTGGCACTATGGCAGGTGGTGAAGAGACAGATGGTTGCTCTTCAGTGCTCTGGCCCTGAGAGGACGTAGAAGTCATTGAAGTCGATGTGTTAGCTGCCATCCATCCGACAATGGCTTCAATTTGTTCCTCCCGCAGCAGTGGGGTACGGCGAGGTCCTACAAAGCTGCGCATAAAGGACTGTTGCCTGGTGAAACTGGGGGATGCTGACTCACTGGTGCCAGCAGCAGGCACAGAATCCCCACATCCTCTCCCTGCAGAATCCCCACGTCTTCTCCCTGCAGAATCCCCACGTCCTCTCCCTGCTGAAACTCCACGCCCATGCCCACGTGCCTTACTCCCTGCCTTCTTCATCTTGCTAGACTGATAAAGATAGGCAGAAAAGTACAAAGGGGGGGCTTAGTGTGCTTATTCCTGAACAGCTGGTAACAGGTATAAGAAACACTAATTTTAAGAAGTGTGTGTGTGGACTACACTTTAATAGGAGCTAATGTGGCCTACACAACTGTCAAATGTAGTGTTTGTTGAACTTTATTTTGTTTTTGTTTTTTTTAAAAACTAAAAGGATGTGACCAAAGATTTGAAAGTGATAGTATCACAAACTTTTTGGAGCTATTACAATGCAGGCAGGAAACCTACAGTGCAAAAGATGAGGCTCCAAAAAAATTGTGTAATACTAATCTGGCTGCAGCTGAAGGGCACAAGCCATAAAAAAGGCTCCTCTATCTACTCCTATATAGTGTTTGCAACCAAACAGTGTAGATGGATATGGATGGATGCACACTAATAGGAGAAAAAAAAGGAGCTGCAATAAAAGAAAAACGTGTGAGGCAGTGACGCACGCTGAGCGGCCTACAACCAGACGTAGCTGCAGGACACACTACTCAGCGTGAACTGCACTCACACACAGTCAGAGACCTCTCAGACAGCCATGAACAGTGCAGAGAAGTGGGCACTAGCACTGAAAGGCTGCAGAAAGGCTCCGCTGTCTATTACTAGTGTTTGCAACCAACGTATATGGATACGGATGGAAGCACACTAGATAGAATTTATGAAAAATAAGCAGCCAGAAAAGAAAAATATGTATGAGGCAGCAGTGAGGCACGCTGGGCGGCCTACAACCAGACGTGGCTGAAGGACCCACTACACAGTGTGAGCTGCACTCACACAACCCTTGCAGACAGCTGTGAACACTGCTGCTAGGCAAAAGAAAGCTACAGTGGTGGTTTATGTAGCCTGGGTAAAGCACAATATTGTTTTGAGAATCGCTATTTCTAACTGTCCCTCACAGTCTTCAACAGCAGCCTGTCCCTAACTGAATTCACAGCAGAGTGAACAGAAATGGCGGCGGCGGCGGCTTTATAGTGCATCATGACATCATTTCAGTAGCCAATCACAGCCATGTCAATAGTTAACATGCCTACATGCCTAACAGGATGTGCCCACACTTCTGGGGATTCCCATTGGCTGAATCAAATCGAGCGGGCTCATAGCATTATGGGAACTTCCGATTCTGGTATTCGATATGAAAAAAGTATCGGAACTAAGTATCGGAATTCCGATACAGCGAATATCGGCCGATACCCGATACTTGCGGTATCGGAATGCTCCACACTACTCACCACACATCTAGATAAGTTCCTTGGGGGTCTAGGTTCCAAAATGGGGTCACTTGTGGGGAGTTTCAACAGTCTAGGCACATCAGAGGCTCTCCAAACGCAACATGACACCCGCAGACCATTCCATCAAAGTCTGCATTCCAAAATGTCACTACTTCCCTTCCAAGCCCCGACGTGTGCCCATACAGTAGTTTTCTCCCACATATGGGGTATCAGCGTACTCAGGATAAATTGGACAACAACTTTTGGGGTCCAGTTCCTCCTGTTAACCTTGGCAAAATAAAAAAATTGGGGACTAAAAGATCATGTTTGTGGAAAAAATATGAATTTTTTATTTTCACGCCCGGACGTTATAAGCTTCTGTGAAGCACTGGAGGGCTCAAAGTGCTCACCACACATCTAGATAACTTCCTTGGGGGGGTCTAGTTTCCAAAATGGGGTCACTTGTGGAAGGTTTCAACAGTTTAGGCACATCAGAGGCTCTCCAAATGCAACATGACACCCGCAGACCATTCCATCAAAGTCTGCGTTCCAAAATGTCACTACTTCCCTTCCAAGCCCCGACGTTTGCCCATACAGTAGTTTTCTCCCACATATGGGGTATCAGCGTACTCAGGATAAATTGGACAACAACTTTTGGGGTCCAATTTCTCCTGTTACCCTTGGCAAAATAAAAAAATGGGGACTAAAAGATTATGTTTGTGAAAAAAATATGATTTTTTTATTTTCACACCTGGGCGTTATAGTCTGCTGTGAAGCACTGGGGGGTCCAAAGTGCTCACCACACATCTAGATAAGTTCCTTGGGGGATCCAGTTTCCAAAATGGGGTCACTTGTGGGGTTTCCACAGTTTAGCTACATCAGGGGTCTCCAAAGGCAACATGACACCCATAGACAAATCCATCAAAGTCTGCAATCCAAAACGTCACTACTTCCCTTCCGAGCCCCGACGTGTGACCATACAGTAGTTTTCTCCTACATATGGGGTATCAGCGTACTCAGGACAAATTGGACAACAACTTTTGGGGTCCAGTTCCTCCTGTTACCCTTGGCAAAATAAAAAATTGGGGACTTAAAGATCATGTTTGTGGAAAAATATGATTTTGTTCTTTTCACGCCAGGGCGTTATAAACTTCTGTGAAGCCCTTGGGGGTTCAAAGTGCTCAACACACATCTAGATAAGTTCCTTGGGGGGTCTAGTTTCCAAAATGGTGTCACTTGTGGGGGATTTCCACTGTTTAGGCTCATCAGGGGCTTTCCAAACACGGCATGGCGGCCAATCCCAATTCCAGCCAAAAAAGTCAAATGGCGCTGCTTCCCTTCCGAGCTCTGCTATGCGCCCAAATAGTGGTTTACCCACACATGTGGGGTATCAGCGTACTCAGGACAAATTGCACAATAACTTTTGGGGTCCTGTTACCCTTGGGAAAATAAATATTGTGGGTGAAAAGATCATTTTTGTGGAAAAAATATGATTTTTTAATTTTACGGCTGTACATTATAAACTTCTGTGAAGCCCCAGGAGGTTCAAAGTTCTCGCCACACATCTAGATAAGTTCCTTGGGGGATCTAGTTTCCAAAATGGTGTCATTTGTGGGGGGTTTCCACTGTTTAGGCACATCAGGGGCTCTCCAAACGTGACATGGCGTCGGATCTGAATTCCAGCCAATTTTGCATTGAAAAAGTCAAATGGCGCTCCTTCCCTTCTGAGCTCTGCCAGGCGCCGAAACAGTGGTTCCCCCCCACATACCAGGTATCATCGTACTCAGGACAAATTGCACAATAACTTTTACAGTCCAATTTCTCCTGTTACCCTTGGTAAAATAAAAGAAAATTGGACCTGAAGTAATTATTTTGTGAAAAAAAGTTAAATGTTCATGTTTTTTTTAAACATTCAAAAAATTACTGTGAAGCACCTGAAGGGTTAATAAACTTCTTGAATGTGGTTTTGAGCACCTTGAGGGGTGAAGTTTTTAGAATGGTATCACTTTTGGGTATTTTCTATCATATAGACCCCTCAAAGTGACTTCAAATGTGATGTGGTCTGTAAAAATAAATTGGTGTTGCAAAAATGAGAAATCGCTGGTCAACTTTTAACCCTTATAACTTCCTAACAAAAAAAAATTTTGGTTCCAAAATTGTGTTGATGTAAAGTAAACATATGGGAAATGTTAATTATTAAGTTTTTTTGTGTGCCATATCTCTGTGATTTAAGGGCATAAAAATTCAAAGTTGGAATATTCCAAAATTTTCAAAATTTTCGCCAAATTTCCATTTTTTTCACAAATAAACACAAGTTATATGAATTAAATTTTACCACTAACATGAAGTACAATATGTCACGAGAAAACAATGTCAGAATCACCGGGATCCATGGAAGCATTCCAGAGTTATGACCTCATAAAGGAACAGTGGTCAGAACTGTAAAAATTGTCCCGGTCATGAACGTGCAAACCACTCTTGGGGGTAAAGGGGTTAAGACTGTGCTGTGCAGGCCAGTTTAAGAAGAGGATTGCTGGAGTAGAATGCGCCCAATTCTGGTGCTGTCAATGTACCCCAGTCAGACTCTTTATGCAGGTGGGTGCAGCCATGCCCTGTCCATATTGGCATAGCTGGCACGTAAACTAAATGCCAAATGTTGCAATATTTTTGCGCAACTTCACCAGAATTCTGCTGAAAACAGCTTTATAAATCAGGACCCAAAAGACTTCAAAATAGCAAACAATGAAGTTATTAAAATCTAATAAAGGCTCATATAATAGCTTACACATGTAGCAGAATGTGAGCACCGAACTGTTACTTGCCAATTACAGGTGGGCTACATAGAGGTAAACGGACCCCATCCCATTAGAAGGGAGGTAAAGTTTACCATTACCTGTTTTGGGACAGTCACAATAACAGCCCCAATACATGTTAGTTGAAAGCCGGCTGAAGCCACAGATTTTGGGAGGATTGCTCGGCCATCTGATATGTATGGGCACCTCCCGGCTCTCCCGCGATAGGAGAGAGAAGGACCGGGCAGGTGGAGTGGCAATGCCTGATACTTTTGTTCTCAGGGGAGATAATCTCAAAATCCCCAGCACTCACAAGTATGTTGAGTCGGGAGTGATAGCCTTTGGCCGAGCATTCAGCACACGGCTACCCAATGTGTATGGTCAGCTTTTTCCATCTTGTGTAGCGTTCCAACTAGAGTTGAGAGAATATGTTCGGAAACCATCGCCAAATCCGAGTTTGCCATATTCATGCCTTTTTTTGTACCCTATTGGTGCAGAATTTATGTTTGATGATCAGTCCCGAACATATTCGCTCAACTGTAGACCCATTGATGTTTGGCGAATACTGCAAATACAATATTCGCCGGCGATCGTAATCCAAACCAAATTTTGTAAAATTCGCTCAACTCTTGTCACAACCCTTATCTCCTGTGTCAGTGCTTACTCCAAACACTACATTGATAGCTATACGATAGGGATTCATTTTTATAATAGACACTACCAGAATTTTAATGCCAGGTAACACAAGAATACAAACCATCTTGCAGCAAGAATTCAAGCCAAAATTTCTTTGCATAAAGTAAAATATGAAAAAGGGAACATCACAAAAAAAAACAAAAAACAAAAATACCTTCATAATGTTGATAATAAATGGAGTATTTAGAAATACATAAAAAAATTAATGCATACCAATTTTTCCCATTAAAGAAATTATTGCTGATTTGTATCTCCAGAAACCCTCTTGGCAGTAAACCTGTCAGACACATAATGTGGGAGTTTTCATATTAGGCTTGGATCACACATGCGAGAAACTCGGATGAGTCTCGCATGTTAATACCCGGCACTGCCGCTGGCACTCAGGAGCGGAGCGTTTGGCTGCATGTACAGTATTTCTATGAAGCCGCACGCTCCGCTCCCGAGTGCAGGCGGCAGTGCCGGGTATTAACATGCGAGACTCGTCCGAGTTTCTCGCATGTGTGATTCTGGACTTAAACCAATTGTCGATGGTAAGAACATTTTATTTGCTGCTGATGTGCACGGACAGCAATTGGCAGGGGTAAACCTAGCCTCTCTGCTGCCTGAAGCGAACAGCAAAATGATGCCCCCCCGCACACAAAGTAGATTTTTATATCTATCCTGTAAAACTGAGTACAATAGTGGACATTTTGATTTAGATAAATAGAAAAAAGTGTCCAAACACAAGGATGTCAGCGCCATCACACGCACATACAAGAACAACACAGAAATATCCAAAACAAGGGTCATTAATGGCAATGGTAGGCCTGGCACAGGGCCGGACTGGGACAAAAATGCAGCCCTGCCCCACAAATCCCACCAGCCCACAAACTATAAAACTCATCAGCCCTGATCAGTGAATTTTTGCTATACTTTGTCGTCCCCTCATCACTCTCTTAAAGGAGGTATTTGAAGAGCCACATGTGAATGGCACCACAGTGCATATGATTGACCACAGCTCCATTTACATGGTGCTCTTCAAAGCTACGTTTCCCAGGATCATGGGGGTCCCAGCGGTCAGATCCACAACAAACAGAAAGTCTTCCCCTGTCCCCACATAATGCTCCATACAGTATTATGGGCCCCATATATTACTGCATACAGTATTATGGGCCCCATATAATGCTCCATACAGTATAATGGGCCTCATATATTACTTCGTACGGTATATTCTTCCCCATATATTACTTCATACAGCATAATGGGCCCCATATATTACTTCATACAGCATAATGGGCACCATATATTTCTTCATACAGTATAATGGGCCCCATCTATTACTTCATACAGTATAATGGGCCCCATATATTACTTCATACAGTATATTGTGCACCATATATTACTTCATATAGTATAATGGGCCCCATATATTACTTCATACAGTATATTGTGCACCATATATTACTTCATATAGTATAATGGGCCCCATATATTACTTTATACAGTATAATGTGCCCCATATATTACTTCATACAGTATAATGGGTCCCATATATTACTTCATACAGCATAATGGGCCCCATATATTACTTCATACAGTATATTGGGCCCCATATACTACTTCATACAGCATAATGGGCCCCATATAATTCTTCTCCCCATACCCCGCTGCTCTGGTCTCCTCAGTGTATTCTGATCCTCCGCTGTTATGAATGAGTCACCATAGGAGGCAAAAACAAAAATACTAGCTAAGTCCAGAAAACCAGAGAAGTTGGCAGCTATCGGATTGCAGACCTCTGAACCTATCAACAACAACTAGCAGTAGCCGTGGGGGGTTCCTACGGTGCCCTAGACCCCTCGATCACAGCCGGAGAACTAAATAGCCTAAAGACAGAAAGGGAAATCTAAACTGCCCCAGAGCAGACCCCAAAGCAATAGGCAGCCCCCAACATATAATGACGGTGAAGCAAGATGAAAAAACACTAACACAGATAGAAAGATAGGCTGAGCAAATGATGGGGCCCAAGCTAACTAAATAGGACAGGATAGAAAAGCTGCTGTCTGCAATCCGCCAAAACCCTATCAAAACAAGAGCCAACAGACTGATAGGGAAAAAAGCCCTGAAGACGCTAGGCTTCAAAAAGACTATATCAGTACTCAGGTATTTTCTGAAGACAGAGCAAAAAGGAATTCAGCTCACCCCAGCAGGGAATGGCAGAAATCCAGAAAAAAAAAGGCAAAACAAAACCGAAACACAAATGCAAAAAGCAGAGCAGAAAACTTAGCTTTTGAGGAGCAGGAATCAGACTGGTCGCCTAGAATCCCTCAGAGAAATCACCAGCAAGGCAGAAGGGCGTCGGCTGCCTTATATCCAGTCAGCAATTCCCGTCACCCAGTCATCATCATCCTGCTCAGGTGCTTGGTAATCAGCCTCACTACCTTCCTTCACCAGAAGAGGGAGTTCATCAGACCTCAATGGTGAAGGGGAAAATGAACTCACAACAGTACCTCCCCCTTGAGGAGGGGTCACCGAACCCTCATCCACGCCACCAGGGCGATCAGGGTGAGCCCGATGAAAGGCACGCACCAATCTTTTGGCCTGAATATCAGAGGCAGAGACCCAGGAATTATCTTCCTGACCATAACCCTTCCACTTAACCAAATACTGGAGTCTCCATCTAGCCAGATGGGAATCCAGTATCTTCTCTACCTCATATTCCATGTTACCTTCAACCAATACAGGGTCCGGAGGTGCCACCCCAGGAACTACTGGTTCAACAAACCTCTTCAACAAGGACTTATGAAACACATTATGGATTTTAAATGTGACAGGAAGAGCCAAACGAAAAGAGACCGGATTAATAATCTCCAAAATCTTGTAAGGTCCAATAAATCTAGGCTTAAACTTAGGAGAAGCCACCTTCATAGCGATATTTTTTGATGATAACCAAACCATATCACCAACCTTAAACTGGGGACCAATGGTCCTATGTCGGTTGGAAAACCACTGGGCCTTTTCCTGGGAGAGAGATAACTTATCCACCACTTGGTCCCAGATCTGGTGCATTCTCTCCACCACAGTGTCAACACCTGGGCAGGCAGAAGGCTCCACCTGCCCTGAAGAAAATCGAGGCTGAAACCCAAAGTTACAAAAAAAAGGTGACATCAAAGTGGCAGAACTAGCTCTATTATTTAAAGCAAATTCGGCCAAGGGTAAAAATGAAACCCAATCATCCTGATCAGCGGAAATAAAACATCTCAAATACGACTCCAAGGTCTGGTTTGTTCTCTCCGTCTGCCCATTGGTCTGAGGGTGAAAAGCAGAGGAGAAGGACAACTGAATTCCCAGCTTGGAACAGAAAGTCCTCCAAAATCTAGATACAAACTGAACTCCTCTGTCAGATACAATGTTCTCAGGAATCCCGTGCAAGCGAACCACCTGTTGCAAAAACAGGGGCACCAACTCAGAGGAAGATGGCAACTTAGGGAGTGGTACAAGATGAACCATCTTAGAGAACCTATCACAAATCACCCAAATAAAAGTCATTCTCTGAGAGACAGGCATATCAGAGATGAAATCCATTGAAATATGGGTCCATGGCCTCCTGGGGACCGGTAAAGGCATCAACAACCCACTAGAGCGAGAACAAGGTTTAGACCGGGAGCAAGTCCCACAGGACTGCACAAAATTCCTGACATCACGAGACAAGGCGGGCTACGAAAAAGACCGACTCACCAGATCTCTAGTACCAAAAATACCTGGATGACCAGCCAATGCAGAGCAATGAACTTCAGACATCACTCTCTTCTTCCACTGGTCAGGAACATACAACTTTCCACTGGGACAATGCTCAGGTTTGTCCTCCTGGAACTCTTCCAGAGCACGTCTCAAATCGGGCGAGATGGCAGAAAGAACTACCCCTTCGCCTAAGATGGTAGCAGGCTTGGTCACCACAGAAGAATCAGCAAAGAAGCTCCTAGAGAAAGCGTCAGCCTTGACATTCTTAGTGCCAGGAAGAAAAGAGACCACAAAATCAAAACGTGTAAAAAACAAGGCCCACCTAGCCTGTCTAGGGTTCAAGCGTTTGGCCGACTCCAGGTAAATCAAATTCTTGTGGTCAGTGAGGACCACGACTTGATGTTTAGCTCCCTCCAACCAATGTCTCCACTCCTCAAGTGCCCATTTCATGGCTAACAGTTCCCGATTCCCCACATCATAGTTACGTTCAGATGGAGAGAACTTTCGGGAAAAGAAAGCACAGGGATTCATTTTAGATGTTACAGGATCCTTTTGGGACAAAACAGCTCCTGCACCAATCTCAGAAGCGTCCACCTCTACCTGGAACGGGAGTGAGACATCATGTTGCCGCAAAACCGGGGCAGAAGTGAATCTTCGCTTCAGCTCCTAAAAGGAAGAAACAGCCTCCGGAGACCAATTCAACACATCAGCACCCTTTTTAGTCAGATCAGTCAATGGCTTGGCAATACTAGAAAATTTTGCTATAAATTTCCGATAAAAATTTGCAAAACCCAAAAACTTCTGGAGGGCCTTCAAAGAAGTGGGCTGAACCCAATCATAAATGGCCTGTACCTTGGCCGGGTCCATTTCAATAGTTGATGGAGACAAAATAAATCCCAAAAATGAAATCCTCTGTACCCCAAAAAGGCATTTCGATCCTTTGACATACAGGGAATTCTCCCTCAAGATCCGGAACACAGTCAGAACATGTTCCACATGAGAATCCCAGTCCTTGGAGAAGATCAAAATATCATCCAGATAGATAATCAAAAATTTATCCACAAAGTCTCGGAAAATGTCGTTCATGAAGCACTGGAAGACAGAAGGGGCATTATTGAGCCCAAAAGGCATCACCAGGAACTCAAAATGTCCCTCCGGAGTATTAAACGCCGTCTTCCATTCATCCCCATGCTTAATGCGAATAAGATTATACGCCCCCCTGAGGTCAAGCTTGGTAATCCAGCTAGCACCTTTAACTCTGGAGAATAGATCAGAAATCAGGGGTAACGGATACTGATATTTAACAGTAATTTTGTTGAGGGCACGATAATCAATACAAGGTCTTAATGATCCATCCTTTTTGGCTACAAAAAAAAAAACGGCACCTAAGGGTGACGAGGATGGTCTAATATGACCCTTCTCCAACGTCTCCTTAATATAGGATCGCATAGCCTCGTGCTCGGGTACAGATAAATTGAAGAGCCGACCCTTGGGAAATTTACACCCGGGCTCAGTTCAACTGCACAGTCATAACTCCTATGAGGAGGCAGAGACGCAGACTCATTCTCACTAAATACATCATAAAAGTCCACCAAATAATCAGGAACATCATGCGACTGAGGAGAGGTGGAAAACACCGGAGCCTCACTAAAGGCACACCGACAACCCCAACTCACCACAGACACAGATTTCCAATCCAAAACTGGATTATGAATCTGTAACCAGGGAAACCCCAGAACAATAGTATCATGCAGATTATGCAACACCAAAAATCTGCAATTTTCTTGATGGTCCGGGGCGACCCGCATTACCACCTGGGTCCAAAACTGGGGTTTATTTTTATCCAAAGGAGTAGCATCAATCCCCCTCAAAGGGATAGGCGTCTGCAGAGGTGTCATCGGAAATCCACAACGTTTAGCAAATTCCAAGTCCATTAGGTTTAGGGCTGCTCCCGAATCCACAAAAGCCTTGGTGGAAAATGTGGACAGGGAGCAGATCAGAGTAATAGCCAGAAGAAACTTAGGTTGAACACCCCCAACAGAAAACGTGTGTGCAAAGCGTTTCTCTCGTTTAGGACAGACAGAAATAATATGCGAGGCATCTCCACAAAAAAAAACACAGCTTATTACGCCTTCTGAACTCCTGACGCTGCTCTCTGGAAAAAACTATCACATTGCATAGGTTCAGACATTTGTTCAACAGGTGGCAACACCTCTCGTGCAGCTTTGCGTTCGCGCAAACGCCGATCAACCTGAATGGCTAATGACATAGAATCGTCAAGACCAGAGGGAACAGGAAATCCCACCATAGTATCTTTTACGGCTTCTGACAACCCCTTCCGAAAGACAGCAGCCAAGGCATTATCATTCCAGGTAGTAAGTACTGCCCACTTTCGGAATTTTTGACAGTACAATTCTGCAGAATCACGACCCTGGCTCAATGCCAGCAGGGTCTTTTCAGCCTGATCAATGGCATTAGGTTCGTCATACAACAACCCCAAAGCTTGAAAGAATGCGTTCACATTAGTCAGAATAGGATCATCTGGTTTCAAAGAAAACGCCCAATCCTGGGGATTGCCACGCAGCAAAGAGATGACAATTTTAACCTGCTGCGTGGAGCTCCCTGACGAGTTAGGCTTCAAGGCAAAAAATAATTTACAATTATTTTTGAAATTCAAAAATTTAGACCGATCCCCAAAAAATACATCAGGTGTAGGAATCTTTGGTTCAGCAGCATGTGAATGAGCAAGGTAGGCGGAAATTCCCCGCACTTCCGCAGCGAGCTGCTCCACACGATCAGACAATTGCTTTATCTCCATTGAGAGAAAAAAAAATTCCCCCTACTGCCTCAGAGATATAGAGGAAAAAATATACACACTCTTTTTTTTTTTTTTTTCAATTCTTTCCTGCTATTGAGTACCCTAGGATCTGCGGTACGGCGGGTGATTCTGTTATGAATGAGTCACCGTAGGAGGCAAAAGCAGAAATACAAGCTAAGTCCAGAAAACCAGAGAAGTTGGCAACTATCAGATTGCAGACCCCTGAACCTATCAACACAACTAGCAGTAGCCGTGGGGGGTTCCTACGATGCCCTAGACCCCTCGATCACAGCCGGAGAATTACATAGGCCTAAAGAAAGAAAGGGGAAATCTAAACTGCCCCAAAGCAGACCCCAAAGCAATAGGCAGCCCCAAACATATAATGACGGTGAAGCAAGATGAAAATACTAACACAGACAGAAAGATAGACTGAGCAAAGACGGGGCCCAAAACTACCTAGATAGGAAAGGACAGGAAGGCTGCTGTCTGCAATCTGCCAAAACCCTATCAAAGACATAAGCCAACAAGCTGATATGAAAAAGGCCCTGAAGCAGCTAGGCTTCAAAAACTAAATCAGCACTCAGGTATTTTCAGAAGACAGAGCTAAATGAATTCAGCACACCCCAGCAGGGAATGGCAAAAATCCAGAAAAACAAAGCAAAACAAAGTCAAAGCACCAAAGCAAAAGGCCGAGCAGCAAACTTAGCTTTAGAGGAGCAGGAATTCAGACTGGTCTCCAAGGATCCCACAGAGAAATCACCCTCAGGGCAGAAGGGCGTCGGCAGCCTTATATCCAGTCAGTAACTCCACTCAGCCAGTCATCATCATCAGCCTCAGGTGTTTGATAATCAGGCTCACTACCTTTCTTTACCAGAAGAGGGAGTTCCTCGGGCCTCAGTAATGAAGGGGAAAATGAACTCACAACAGTGTCCATTGGATTGGTGAGAATTTGGATCTCACTATAGATTTGAGGACGCAGAACTATTGTCTCAGACCAGGAGAGATTACACCTCAATGTAGCAGGCTGAAATTGGATGGTGTATGACAAGGTGGAGGGTGTCTATAGGATTGGTGAGAATTTGGATCTCATTAGAGATTTGAGGACGCTAACAATGATGCTCTCAGTCCAAGTATGGACGCAGGCAGCCTAATAAGCAGGACTGCTGCACAGTGCACACACAAAAAGGTGGAGAAATGAACGCTTGGTAACTGTGCAGAAAACAGGAAGAAAAGTATTTTTGCTTTTAAAGCAGTTTGCACAGCAGTGTGCAAACAGCAATGCAGCTATCAGGGAGCCTTATAAGGCAGCCTAATAACCAACAGAGCTGATGCACAAAAATAGAGCCTCCCCTGTCACTGCACACAAAGTGTTATGTTGTAAGTGGAAATCACTAACAGCAGAAGCAGTTTTTTGGTTCTTCTTCCCTGCCTAACGCTCTCCCTACAGAATCATCATCATCAGCAGCAGCTCTCCCTATGCTAAGATCGGCATAAGTAAGATGGCGGTTGGTGTTCACGCCCTTTTATAGCCCCTGTGATGCCACACAAAGCCAGCCAATCACTTGCATGCCCTACTCAAAGATGGTGGTGACCGATTCCTATGTCATCGCGTTGCCCATAGTGTGCGTGCGTCCTCCATCATTGGCTGAAAAAGGGCGCTGGAAGCATCTTTTGAAATGCGACTTTGGCGCTCTGGTCGCCGACCTCGTGGCCGACCTCATGCTATGGTCGGGTTTCGTTTCATGAAACCCGACTTCAGCGAAAGTCGCCGACTTTTCAATATGACCGACCCGTTTCGCTCAACTCTAATGAAAACCTGATACCAATGGCAAACCTCTCGGATTTTCAAAGAGGCCAAATAGTTGGTGCTCGTATGGCAGGCTTTAGTGTAACAGAAAGTGCCCGAATGCTTGGCATGTCAAGAGGTACTGTCTCCAAAGTAATGACTGTGTTTGAAAGACAAGGAAAACCGTCCGCAGCAAAGCACAGGTCTGGCCGAAAGTCGAAGTTGACTGAGAGAGACCGTCGTACTCTAAAGCGAATTGTGAGAGAGGATCGCAAGACCACGGCTCCGAAAATCACTGCTGAGCTCAATGATCACCTACAGAACCCAGTTTCCACGAAAACTGTTCGTTGGGAGCTGCACATATCTGGATTCCATGGAAGAGCTGCAATTCGTAAACCAATGACAAATGTTTCCAAGCGTTTATAGTGGTGTAGAAACCTCCAGAATTGGTGTCTCGAGCAGTGGAAACATGTGATATTCTCAGACAAATCATCGTTTACGCTTTTTCCGACCTCCGGCCGAGTGTACGTTTGGAGACAGCCGAAAGAAGCATTCCATCCAGACTGCCTTCTCCCAACCGTAAAACATGGCGGAGGTTCAGTGATGATCTGGGGTGCTATTTCGTGGAGATCCGCTGGGCCAATGATATCCCTTCATGGAAGAATTAACAGCCGAGATTATTTAGGCATTTTGGGTGACCAAGTGCATCCTATGGTTCAAGCACTGTTCCCGAAGGGGAACGCCATCTTTCAGGATGATAATGTGTGGTGCCCCCAGGAGTATGGTCGCCACAGCGGCATTACCTTCCTCCTAGGTAGGGTGATGTCATGTTTGGAAGCAATGAAGGGTCTCTCTATCAGGTAAATTCAACACACAGCACAGTTCCCACTCCAGGCCAGCAGAGGGAGCTCTGAACCAAACTGGGGGAAGAGCTGCTCTCTGGGGGCCAGGAAGGGGAAGTTGGTCAGTTCGTGTGAGGAGGGAAAAGTGTGTGGACGGGAGAAGAAGAGCTGGAGGATTGAGTGGAGTTCAGGCTCACTTCTAGCGTAGTGCATGGTCCGGAGTCCGGTCTCTGAGGTTGTATGGCTGCTGATGTTCCTGCAGCAGAAACCAGAGGAACAGGAGGCTGTAAATGCTCTGTTCCCGAATAAGACTCGGAGACACAACAGCAACGTGTGAGCCAGAAGAAGGAGGCTACAGTTGTCTGCCATACGAGGGGGTTCTAAAAGAGAGCAAGCAAGAGGAACTTTAGTGTAACTCAGTACTGCATGTACCTCAGATAAGCGTTTTCATTGCATAAAAGCGCCAAAACATAAAAAAAGACATAAATGAGGTATCACTGTAACCGTACTGACTCGAAGAATAAAACCGCTTTATCAATTTTACCGCACGCGTAACGGTGTAAACGCATCCCCCAAAAGAAATTCATGAAACGCTGGTTTTTGTTCATTCTGCGTCCCAAAAATCGGAATAAAAAGCGATAAAAAAAGTCACGTGCCCAAAAAATGGTACCAATAAAAATATCAACTTGTCCCGCAGAAAATAAGACCTCACAAGACTCGGTGGGTCAAAATATGGAAAAATTATAGCTCTCAATATGTGGTGATGCATAAACTATTTTTACAATAAATAGCGTCTTTTAGCGTGTGACAGCTGCCAAACATAAAAACCCGCCATAAATAGTAAATCAAACCCCCCGTTATCACCCCCTTAGGGAAAAATAATTAAAAAAAATTATTTATTTCCATTTTCCCATTAGGGCTAGGGCTAGGGTTAGGGCTAGAGTTAGGGTCATGGTTGGAGTTAGAAATGGGGGGTTTCCACTGTTTTGGTACATCAGGGGCTTTCCAAACGCGACATGACGTCCGATCTCAATTCCAGCCAAATGGCGCTGCTTCCCTTCCGAGCTCTGCCATGCGCCCAAACAGTGGTTCGCCCCCACATATCAGGTATCGGCGTACTCAGGACAACTTTTCCAGTCCAATTTCTCCTGTTACCCTTGGTAAAATAAAAAAATTGAACCTGAAGTAATTTTTTTTGTGAAAAAAAGTTAAATGTTCATTTTTTTAAACATTCAAAAAATTCCTGTGAAGCACCTGAAAGGTTAATAAACTTCTTGAATGTGGTTTTGAGCACCTTGAGGGGTGCAGTTTTTAGAATGGTGTCAATTTTGGGTATTTTTTATCATATAGACCCCTCAAAGTGACTTCAAATGTGATGTGGTCCGTAAAAATAAAATGGTGTTGCAAAAATGAGAAATCGCTGGTCAACTTTTAACCCTTATAACTTCCTAACAAAAAAAAATTTGGGTTCCCAAATAGTGCTGATGTAAAGTAAACATGTGGGAAATGTTACTTATTAGGTTTTTTGAGTGCTATATCTCTGTGATTTAAGAGCATAAACATTCAAAGTTGGAAAATTGCGAAATTTTCTAAATTTACGTCAAATTTCTGTTTTTTTCACAAATAAACACAAGCTATATGAATGAAATTTTACCACTAACATGAAGTACAATATTTCACGAGAAAACAATGTCAGAATCACCAGGATCCATGGAAGCGTTCCAGAGTTATGACCTCATAAAGGGACAGTGGTCAGAATTGTAAAAATTGGCCCGGGAATTAACATGCAAACCACCCTTGGGAGTAAAGGGGTTAATGCTAGTATTCCTATCAATTGCTTTATCAGAAGATTTTAAACGACTAGGGTCTAGAATATTTTTCATCGTAGGGGCTCTCCGGAATGTTATACCCGGATTCCTGGGTAGATGTTGTCCAATTATCGGATCATTCAATAAAATCGGCCAGTTTTTTTCAAAGACTTTTCCAATTTCCTTATGTTGGTAACTATACTGTGTTATGAAATTCATTGAAAATTGATTGTTGGAAGGTTCTTTAAATTTTATGTTATTAATTAATGAATCCTGTTTTCTGGCCAATGAGTTATTAAATGCCCTTTTTATAAGCTCATTTGGATATTTTTGATTTAAAAACCTGTCCTTCAAGATATTAGCTTGCTCCTTAAAATCTTCATCTAGACAATTTTTTTGTATTCTTCGGAATTGATTCCCAGGTATATTATTGAGCCATTTTGAATAATGTCCACTTTTATAATGAATGTAACTATTTTTGTCAACCTCTTTAAAAAATGTTTTAGTTAAAATAACATTTCCTTTTAAAAAAATTGTGATATCTAAAAAATTGATAATAGTAGAGTTGTACGTGGGAGAAAAGGAGATACCCCAATTATTGCTATTTATTTCTGCAATGAAGGTGTCAATATCATTGATAGTGTTGTTCCAGATAAAGAAAAGGTCGTCAATGAATCTTTTATAAAAAATAATTTGTGTAGACCATTTATTGATACTGATAAAAATTCTTTAAAAAATCCCCATGAATAAATTTGCATAAATGGGCGCTACCTTACTATCCATTGCTGTGCCTGTGATTTGATGGTAGAGTACCCCTTCAAATGTAAAAAAATTATTTTTTAAAACAAATTCCAATCCTTTCATTAAAAACAATTTTTGGTTGGATGATAATCTGGTATCATTAAAAAGGTAGCTCTCAAAACATAATAATCCTATATCATGCCGGATATCTGAGTATAAAGCTGATACATCCATTGTACAGAAAATAAATTTATTGTCCCATTTTACATTTTTTAAGAGTTGAATTAGATGTGTGGAATCCCTCAAATAACTATCAAGATTGCTCACATGTGTGCACATAATCCTATCAATATAAGCAGATAGGTTGCTGGTGTTTTTTTCCTGAGGAAGGAGTTCTGTGAGACTCTGAAACACGTAGAATAAAGACCACTGTATTAATAATCCGAGTTTTTAGTGATTGTCTGACCACATTTTTCCTGTCCTGAAAGACCTGAGACAGGGACGGAGATTTGTCTTCCAACAAGACAATGATCCCAAACATAAAGCTAAATCTACAGTGGAATGGTTCACAAATAAACGTATCCAGGTGTTGGAATGGCCAAGTCAAAGTCCAGACCTGAATCCAATCAAGAATCTGTGGAAAGAGCTGAAAACTGCTGTTCACAAACGATCTCCATCAAACCTCACTGAGCTTGAGCTGTTTGCCAACGAAGAATGTGCAAGAATTTCAGTCTCTCGATGTACAAAACTGATAGAGACATACCCCAAGCGACTGCAACTGTAATCACAGCAAAAGGTGGCGCAACAAAGTATTAAATTAAAGGGGCTGAATAATATTGCACACCCCACTTTTCAGTTTTTGAATGTCCACAAAAATTTAAAATAACCAATAAATTTCATTCAACTTCACAATTGTGTCCCACTTGTTGTTGATTCTTCACCAAAAATTTACATTTGGTATCTTTATGTTTGAAGCATGATATGTGGGAAAAGGCTGAAAAGTTCCAGGGGGCCGAATACTTTCGCAAGGCACTGTAGCAGCTTCTAGTCTCCGATGAAGATTATCAAAGCATGCCAAAAGTAATAAAAAGTTTTTAAAAATATATAAAAAAAATATATAAAATGTTCAAATCACTCCCCTTTCGCCCCATTCAAAATTAAACAATAAAAAAACAAACATACACATATTTGGTATTGCCGGGTTCAGAATCACCCGATCTATCAATAACAAAAAAGGATTAACCTGATCGCTGAATGATAAAGCAATAAAAAAAGTCAAAACGCCAGAATTACGTTTTTTTGGTCGCCACAACATTTCATTAAAATGCAATAACGGGCGATCAAAAGATTATATCTGCACCAATATGGTATCATTAAAAACATCAGCTCTGCATGCAAAAAATAAGCCCTCACCCGACGCCAGATCACGAAAAATGGATTTGCTACAGGTATCTGAAAATGGTGCTTTTTTTTGCAAAGTTTGAAATTTTTTTCACCACTTAGTTAAAAAAGAACTTAGATATGTTTGGTGTCTGTGAACTGATAATGACCTGGAGAATCATAATGAGAGGTCAGTTTTAGCATGTAGTGAACCTAGTAAAAATGCCAAACAAAAAAACAGTGGGATTGCACTTTTTTTGCAATTTCACCGCATCTGGATTTTTTCCCCATTTTCTAGTACATGACATGGTAAAACTAATGTTGTTGTTCAAAAGTACAACTCATCCCGCAAAAAACAAGCCCTCACACGGCCATATTGATGGAAAAATAAAACAGTTATGGCTCTGGGAAGAAGGGGCGTGAAAAACGAAAACACAAAACCGAAAAAAGCTCCAAGGGGTTAAACTGTGCTCTCTGTTTGGTATGTGTGTATTTTGAATGGTTGGAACTTTCATTTATCCCTGTCCGTCTTCCATTGTTTTTCCGGTTAGTGTGTTCCTATACACTTCAGCTTCTTAATGCCCTGGGTGGGGTTGATATAGGCGCATAGCAAGGTATGAAAACCAGGCATCTCCACCTTTAGGAGTAATCAAAGGGAATGGGATAAAGTAGAGCGCCCCTAGTTTTAGGGACCTGGTTATCACCCGTAGTCCCAACACCATCGTGACAGATCCTTGTTCAATGCCAGGAATAATAACTAGATGTGTATTTCCTGAAGGAAGTACAGATAGTGCTATGAAATGGTGCCTGGGCTGCCCCTTTAAGAGAGACTTGCCTGCTGCCCCTGCAAGACTTTCAACTCAGGATCCGTTTTAACTGTGGGTGCCTCTCAGGGGCCACTTTGGCCTCAGGGTCTGATTTAGTGGGTGGGGCCTCTCAGGATACGATTTGGTGGCCTGGGCTCCTCAGGGCTTGAATTGGTGGCCAGGATCCCTCAGGGTCCAATTTTGTGGGTGTGGCCCCTCAGGGTCCAATTTTGTGGGTGTGGCCCCTCAGGGTCAGATTTTGTGGGTGGGTCCCCTCAGGGTCCGATTTTGTGGCCGGGGCCCCTCAGGGTCCGATTTTGTGGCCGGGGCCCCTCAGGGTCCGATTTTGTGGGTGGGGCCCCTTAGGGTCTGATTTTGTGGTTGGGGCCCCTCAGGGTCCGATTTTTTGGGTGGGGCCCTTTAGGGTCTGATTTTGTGGACGGAGCCCCTCTGGGTCCAATTTGGTGGGCGGGGCCACTCTTGGTCCCATTTGGTGGGTGGGGCCCCTCAGAGTCCGATTTTATGGGTGGGGCTCCTCAGGGTCCAATTTTGTGGGTGGGGCCCCTCAGGGTCCAATTTTGAGGTTGGAGCCCCACAGGGTCCAAATTTGTGGGTGGGGCCCCTCAGGGTCCGATTTTGTGGGTGGTGCCCCTTAGGGTCTGATTTTGTGGTTGGGGCCCCTCAGGGTCCGATTTTTTGGGTGGGGCCCTTTAGGGTCTGATTTTGTGGGCGGAGCCCCTCTGGGTCCAATTTGGTGGGCGGGGCCACTCTTGGTCCCATTTGGTGGGTGGGGCCCCTCAGGGTTCGATTTGGTGGGTGGGGCCCCTCAGGGTCCGATTTGGTGGGTGGGGCCCCTCAGGGTCCGATTTGGTGGGTGGGGACCCTCAGGGTCCTATTTGGTGGGCGGGGCCCCTCAGGGTCCGATTTTGTGGCCGGGGCCCCTCAGGGTCCGATTTTGTGGCCGGGGCCCCTCAGGGTCCGATTTTGTGGGTGGGGCCCCTTAGGGTCTGATTTTGTGGTCGGAGCCCCTCTGTGTCCAATTTGATGGGCGGGACCACTCTGGGTCCAATTTGGTGGGTGGGGCCTCACACGGTCCGATTTGGTGGGCGGGCCCACTCTGGGTCAGATTTTGTGGCCGGGGCCTCTCGGTCCGATTTTGTGGGTGGGGCCCCTCAGGGTCTGATTTTGTGGGTGGGGCCTCTCAGGGTCAGATTTTGTGGCCGGGTCCCCTCAGGGTCCGATTTTGTGGGTGGGGCCCCTCAGGGTCCGACTTTGTGGCTGGGGCCCCTTAGGGTCCGATTTGGTGGGTGGGACCACTCTGGGTCCAATTTGGTGGGTGGGGCCTCTCACGGTCCGATTTGGTGGGCGGGGCCACTCTGGGTCTGATTTAGCAGGTGGGGCCCCACAGGGTCCGATTTGGTGGGTGGGGCCCCTCAGAGTCCGATTTTGTGGGTGGGGCCCCTCAGAGTCCGATTTTGTGGGTGGGGCCCCTCAGGGTCAGATTTTGTGGCCGGGTCCCCTCAGGGTCCGATTTTGTGGCCGGGTCCCCTCAGGGTCCGATTTTGTGGGTGGGGCCCCTCTGGGTCTGACTTTGTGGCTGGGGCCCCTTAGGGTCCGATTTTGTGTCCGGGGCCCCTCAGGGTCCGATTTTGTGGTTGGGGCCCTTCAGAATCCGATTTTGTGGTTGGGGCCCCACAGGGTCCGATTTTGTGGGTGGGTCCCCTCAGGGTCTGATTTTGTGTGCGGGGCCCTTCAGGGTCCGATTTTGTGGTTGGGGCCTTTCAGAATCCGATTTGGTGGGCGGGGCCGCTCAGGGTCCGATTTGGTGAGCAGGGCCCCTCAGAGTTAAATTTGGTGAGCAGGGCCCTTCAGGGTCAGATTTGGTGGGCGGGGCCCCTCAGGGTCCGATTTTGTGGTTGGGGTCTCTCAGGGTCCGATTTTGTGGGTGGAGCCCCTCAGGGTCCGATTTTGTGTCCGGGGCCCCTCAAGGTCCGATTTTGTGGTTGGGGCATTTCAGAATCCGATTTTGTGGATGGGGCCCCTCAGGGTCCGATTTGATTGGCTGGGCCACTCTGGGTTTGATTTTGTGGTTGGGGCCCCTCAGGGTCCGATTTTGTGGGTGGGTCCCCTCAGGGTCTGATCTTGTGTCCGGGGCCCTTCAGGGTCTGATTTTGTGGTTGGGGCCTTTCAGAATCCGATTTGGTGGGTGGGGCCGCTCAGGGTCCGATTTGGTGAGCGGGGCCCCTCAGAGTTCAATTTGGTGAGCAGGGCCCCTCAGGGTCCGATTTGGTGAGCGGGGCCCCTCAGGGTCCGATTTGGTGAGCGGGGCCCCTCAGGGTCCGATTTGGTGAGCGGGGCCCCTCAGGGTCCGATTTTGTGGGCAGGATCTTTCAGAGTCCGATTTGGTGGGCGGGGCCCCTCAGGGTCCGATTTGGCGGGTGGGGCCCATCAGGGTCCGATTTGATGGGCAGGGCCCCTCAGGGTCCGATTTGGTGAGCGGGGCCCCTCAGCGTCTGATTTTGTGGGCGGGATCTCTCAGAGTCCTATTTGGTGGGCGGGGCCCCTCAGGGTCTGATTTTGTGGCCGGGGCCCCTCAGGGTGCAATTTTGTGGCCAGGGCCCCTCAGGGTCCGATTTGGTGGCCGGGGCCCCTCAGGGTCCGATTTTGTGGTCGGAGCCCCTCTGGGTCCAATTTGGTGGGCGGGACCACTCTGGCTCCGATTTGGTGGGTGGGACCACTCTGGGTCCAATTTGGTGGGCGGGACCACTCTGGGTCCAATTTGGTGGGCGGGGCCACCCTGGGTCTGATTTAGCGGGCGGGGCCCCTCAGGGTCCGATTTTGAGGTTGGAGCCCCACAGGGTCCAAATTTGTGGGTGGGGCCCCTCAGGGTCCGATTTTGTGGG